>NC_139729.1:24586805-25856805 GCF_964211835.1 Anser anser | reverse complement strand
TTTCCAGTAGAACGATGGTCTCCCACTTCAGTGGAAGGGCTGCATGGAAAAGATCCCCATACCTTCATTTGTTGAAACTCCACAGAGCCCCATGAGTAGTACAGCTGCTAAGGGAACATGAGTGATCTCATTAGACAGCCTGAGTGCAGAGATTTCAGCAAACGGGTACTTTTAGGTCAGCTCATTCTCTACAAAAAGAAGAATGCATGAAAAATATGTTCAAATGCTGTGTACAAGTGGTGCTAGCAAATTTCATAAAGCGTAATTAAATTCATGATTAATGTATGTAATGTCACAAAACTCAGTAATCTAGTGTCTAAATTAAAACTTCTTCAGAAACTGGTCACTGCCCCTAAAATAGTCTACGTTCCTAAGCAAAGATCCCATAGTAAATACAAATGGCACCTAGTACAAAGCCATGTGTCTGCGTGACGTGTTTTGTTATTTAGTTTATCTCCTTTGACTCTGCTTAAAATCCTTACAAAGGCTGAGAATTAAAAATAATAATAATAAAAAACTTACAAATGCAAAACCTCCATCATAAACCCCTCCTCCCTCTGTTTTCTGAAGCACCTGGTGATTTTCAATGGCTCTTTCCTTTTACATGCCCAAGCTGAAGCACCTCAACGCTAAGCTGGTTTTAAAAAAAAGTGTGCTTCGTATTTCTGAAAATCAAGCCTGGCTGAAAGGCTTAGTGAGGTGCTGCAAATGGAAGCACCCCAAAGTAGGTGGTGCTAATCCATTTGGTTTTAATGAGATTTAGTATATACATAACTGATATCGCCAAGGCCTAGCAACTGAAACTCTTGTGAGCTATGTGAGGGGCCCGCAGCTCAGAAAACTTTGAAAACTGTCAACTTTAAATAAAATGGAACATATAAAACAAAACTGAAGTTCATACTCTCTTTATTGTCATTTATCCTGGAAGGAGCAGATGGGACTCTGCATATGCTCTCTTGACATGAGTTCTCCTGCCATGCCCAACTTCAACAAACCTTCACTGAACTTGCTGAAATAATCCATTTGGGAAGGAAGCAGTACCCTTTATTTTTCCCTGTGCTTAAATCAGCATTTCTGCAGCTGAATGTGCGACCGGGGGACGTGGGAATCCTGGGGCCCGTTGCCAAGCTGGAGCTCAGCCCACAGCGTGCCGCACCGCGCGATGCCAGCTGATCCATTTGCTCCGTTTGCAAACATCACTTTTCTGATGTGAAACCAGGCTAGGTCTAAGAACTTAATTAAAGGGGAAGTGTGTTGTGCTGGCTGTGGCAAAGAAAACAATTGGCTTTTACAGTTTTTGGGCTGCGAGTGCTAGGCGTTTGTTGCTTGTCATGTTGAATCCTATGCAAAAGTCAAATCTGTCTGCAGGTTGTTGCTTTTCCTACCCTGGGCTTTCGACATAACGGATGGAAACCTGGGGTTACTGGCACTGGTGAAAGCAGCACTTTGCCAAGGATGCGAGGCTCCAAGATGGTTATGTTTTGATGCTTTGGAAATGTAGAAGCCAGCTGGTCAGACTCTATCCTCACGGTTTTTAGGCTGCTCCTCCTGTCCCCTCAGCTCAAGGGGTTTTAGTTAATGTCTTAAGAGAGCAAATGGGCTCCAACCCGGGCAGCTGGAAAGGGTTAGGGGAGGGAAAACACCCAGGGGCTGTAGCTGCTGAGGTCTATAACAGCAGGAAGGGAAGGGGGTTTGGTCTTTCCTTTCCTGGTAGTGCTACAGCTTTGGTCATTTTCTTACATCTACCTTAAAATATGCACTGTGTTATGAATGATGAAACAAAATATTTGTGGGTCAGGTCTGTTTCCCCCCCCTTTTTCAACACATCCAACTGTGGGAACCTAGAGAGGAAATCTTATTTCTGCTTGACCCTTGTAAGAGGTAAGTTTTGTGCCAGGACAATGCTTGGCTCAGTACAGCTTGTGGGGAATCGAAAGAAAAGGTAGAGTCTGCAACTTATGCTTTTCAAATTCTGCTAAAGTGAGTATAAATAACTCACAAATACAGCTTTTTTAAAGACAAAAGTTGGCTTTCATTTTAGTTGAAAAATATTTGTTTTTATAAGGTGCGTGCATTAGAGCCCTGATGTTAGAAATCTGTTTTAATACATAAATTGCCTTCCAAGTTCTTTCTCCAAATAGACTTTGGAAAGTCTAATCCTTCCCCTTTCTAAGGCATTTAATTTGTTCTCTTCCCTTGTCAGACCCACTGATGTTTAATTCCTATAGCAAGGTTTAAGCAACTTCACAGTGAAACTTTTGCCTCTAAGTAAGCAAGAGCATAACAACAGTGCTGAATATGGGGCTGGCACAGACAGCAAGTAATTATCTGACAAGTCAGATGCCATGTTTGATTCCTGAGGAATTTTCTTCAGCAATAAAATGTGTATTTCTTCCTTGCCAAGGCATAAGGCCCTGAATCTCTGCTGCTTTGAGATTGCATAGCTAGAAAGGAAATGTGTTCATCCTTTTCTTTTTTCTGACTCATGCTGCAGGAGCAGCATAAAGATGTCCCAATTATCTCACCCAAAGCACGCCTCCTCAGCACAGGACAAAGGAAAGAGGCACAGCTAAAATGTGCTGGGTGTGGGGCTGCTTCTTGTGTGCCTAGTCTGCCACCAGGAGAGTGGGAGCTGGGCAGGACAAGACCCCCCTTAGAGCAGAAAGCTCGCGGGCTCTGTGTATCAGCCAGGGCTGATCAAAGTGCCGTGTTTATCCTGCCCTCACTGCAAGTGGGATATTGAAAAAACCTTGGGGAGGTTGTGTTTATCCCAGGTGTTACTTATTTGGAACATTAGGAAGATTTTTGGGGTGCGTATTCTGCATTATTGACACAGAAGTGTTCACTTGCATTGATGGGTGCCAGACATGCTTGATTTGGCTGAGGACCTGGTGTGCTGCCTATGACGGTCATTGAGCAAATGTATATATGGAATAGACTTTACTTTGTAATAACGGTTAAGCCAGACAAAAGCTTTATCTTATTTATTTTTGCTTCAGGAGAAATTAATGTAGCTGTCTGTACTTCTGTACTTGGTGAAAGAGGATTTAACAAACCAATCTCACCAACTAATCAACAACGTGTGCTTTCTGTTTTGATTTGTTAAAAGAAAATATTGGCTAAACAAAATTCTGTCCCTTTTATCATGCTATTTCCTAGGAATATATGGCCTTCAGTGGAACACTGTTATATTAAATTAATACTTCTCAAAACTTTAGGCTGCGGTATGTGAAGGGGTAATTACCAGCTCTGGTACAGTCTATGCTGTGCAATATACGGGCTATTTGCCAAGATTTACTGTGAGCACTGTGAAGGAGCAATGAAAACTGCCTGAGCTATAATCTTAACAAGAAATAGAAATACAGTGCTGCTTATTTCAGCATTTGTTAGGCACTACCTTTTCCAAGACAGTGCTATTCTTAACTTTCAAGTGGCTAGAGTTGGCTTCTTTAAAAGCTGTTTTCCTCTGAACTAAAATCTCTAAAATTTTAACTCTTTAAATACTCCTGTTTAATTTTTTTCTTTTCTTTCCCCCACCCATTCACAAAATATTAACTGGGTTTTAAAAAGAACATGTGATTTGATCAAGTTCAGGGATGAACTGTTAACTGTAGTGATGTGGCCTTTGGGCTCCATGACTTACACATTAAATCACAAGCAGGTCTGTTAAGGACTTTGCTGCCTCTTGTTCTACCAGTTAATTTCTGCAGCAACCACTATTTAGTCTAAAATATATACCTGAGATATATCTGTACTTATGCTGTAGTAATTTACCCAGGTTCTCAGTTTCTAATGCTCTAAATTGCTATTCTTTCAAACTCTGGAAGAAGAAAGACTTAACTTGGGCCTCTTCTTTGTGTCCTTTCAAATATATCATTCAACAAAATTGAATAGGAGAACTAAATATTTGAAATACAAGTTACTGTTGTTCCATGTGACTCCTTTCAGGACCTAAAAAATGGTTGAGACATTTTGAAGAAATTCAAATGAATGACTGAGTAAAGGTGACCAGGTAAAAATGTTAAACCAGTATCCTTATTTTTCCTTTTTAAAAACCCATTTTATAATATTTTAGAAGTATGTTTACTGTTTACAGTACTACTAGATAGTCCTTCTGGTCTGTTAGCCATGTTTAGATAACTTTCACATGCTCCCTGTTTGCTTTAGCAAGGCAACAGCGTACATGTCATTTACACTGAACAGCTAAATGGCCAGAGATGAGCAAATTTTTCCAGGTCATCTGAGAATATTATTCTTCAAATATTCGGAGAAGTTTTGCTCTGAAAATGTGAGGATATCAGTTCATACATTAGCTGAAATATCTGATGCGTTGACTTATCAAATATATCAATTTCTTGAGCATTAGAAGTGTATGGCAACGTTTCACTTAATTTAATATTGACCACAGTTCTTAAAGCACGAACTAGTCAAAAAGCGTCAAAACTGGGTATGAAGAGAATGCATCTCTACACTACAGAGAAGGAATAAGTATGGGAAGTCTGAACTTTTAAAAGCCTACAAAAGAATTGAATCAATACATTAATTTTAACCTCATATTTAGTGGAGGGTTCTGCACCAGTGAATCCAAGATCTCCGCTGAGGGCATCTGACATGAAACGGCAAGATGCTGCTTGCTGCAAATTCAGAAGCCGAGGATGTTCTTGGCATATAACTCACTTATTTCATATTTTAAAACTCTTTCATAAGGAGTAATATGTGCTGTAGGACTTGGGGTCAGTGGAGCTGAAATGATACACAGTGCGAGTAGCTGGAGTGAAAGAATCGGGGGAAAAACATACCACCTTCCCTGGGGGCTCCAAACGTAATTTCTGACTCTTCCGTCTCGGAAAGAAAACACGGCTGTGTGAAATCGGGAGGTGCAGCCTCTCTTCTCTCAGGCCATCAATTACTAATGCTTAAATAATCTCTCGGGCAGCACAAAACCCCTTGTGTTGCTGTTTGTCCCTTTGGGTTTATACCCTCCAGGTACTGAAGCACAGTATGACTTTAACAAGCCAATTAAGGCAAATTATTACATTCAGAATGGATCTCAGGCCTGAGAAGGTAAGTTAGTGCGGGTGGGTTTTGGGTATCTTCATCCTTTAGTTACAGCTGCTTACCCAAGGCGAATCTGACAAGGAGACGCTCTCAATTTCTTCAAAAGTCTGCAGTTTGTACTCTGACAACCCAAGCTATAAAATGTTTGTTTTTGTGATGCCACGGGAACACCTTGGTGGACAGAACAGATGGTGTGTGGGTGTCTCTCTGTTTCACAAGGTGCATCTGACCGGTCGCTGCAAGAGCCGCTGGGCCTCACCCCAGCAGAGGCAGTGAAACACACCTCTAGCCAACGGGGAACAGCCCGTCTGCTGTCTTGGACAGACTTCCACTGAGAATATATACGCCTAATCACCCTTAATTTGTTGGATGTGTTCATTTTAGACAAGGAATTAGTCTTAAAAATACGTTGTTGTTGTTGTTCTTGTATGAAGTAAGTAGGGGTACTTTTATGCAATATAACTGTATATCCCAAAGGCACTTGGCAGTTTTTCTGTCTGCCTAATGACAGTCCCTGCCCTGAACTGAGGGTGAATCTGTAACTTCCAGGGACAAGAGTGGGGTTAGGTGCCTTGCAGCAAGACCCCCAGCAGCCATATCTGCAGGCAGGAGCCTCGATGGGCTGTGGAGAACACGGAGCTTGGTGTTGTGCTTGGGGCTGAGTGGAGCAGCGACTGCTCCTGTGTCTTCCTAGCCCCATGTCCTGGCAGCAGCACTTGTAGTCCTTCTCTTGTGGCAATTCATGAGAGGAGCAGAAAGCAAAATTTCTCAGGAACCTTAAAATTTTCTTTCAGGAAGCTGCACACCTCCAGGGACAGGCTGAACAGCACATCCATGTTGGCTTGCAGGTTCAGACAGTTCCATATACCAGGCATAAATCATTTTTTTCCCCTCTTTTTCTGTGTCCCTTAAACATTTTAAAGTTTTAAGGAGTGTGAGGTCACTTTCTGCCTCTGGCCACTCACAGGCTGGTGGCACAGCCCCCTGGGTGTGCTCCATCAGCAGGGACAGCCACACTGAAATGAGCACAGGGCTTGAAAAGTGCAGCGTGTGCATCTGCTGAAACACCTGAATTCATCTGGTTTCCAGACTTAATGAGTTACTTCCCCATTAGTAAGAAGAAAGACTGCTTCCCATTAAAAGGTAAAAGTTTTCTGAGAAAGAAGAGCAGCAGAAGGACCTGTGCTAGGGCAGGCTGTAAAGCAGCAGAAGGAACTTGCGTAAAACAATTTTTGTCCGATCTTTACCTTGTCGTGTTCCCATTACTCAGGAGGAAACTGATATTGGATGCTAGGTCTTACCACGTACATTGTTCTTTTGCTGAAGTACTGTAGGTTTCCTCTCTGTCTGGACTGGCTTTTTCTTTAAAATAGCAAAACCACGAAGCCTAGAAAATAGGAGGTTGTAGTGGTCAACAGTCCCCTCAATGTGTCAGTGTGCTCATCCTGCTGCAGTGTGCTCCTGGATCCATTTTGCAGTGCACTCACTCTTGGACACATCATTTTCAGCCTGTTTCTTTTTCCGGTAGCACATTATTAGAACAGCAATGGCAAGTGATCTATCACCACAGGAATGATATTGCCATGAAGCAAATTCAGAATGGAAGGAGCAAGGCTTTCAGCCCATTTATGAATAATAATATGGAATAATTTTCTTTAACATCATAACTTAAGATGGTAAAATCACATTGATTGTTCTATTACTAAAGGGCAAACATGGAGGTAATGTATTTTATTGAACATTTTTTCTGTGCTATAAATTTAATGCATATATTATTTGTAAGTCAACCACTTTGCATTTTAATTATATGAAATGCAATAACACAATTGCTTGAATTATCAAGCTTTTCTTCCACTGTGGTAAACTGATGTAGTGCTTTCCTCTTCTGCAGCTCAGCTCAGCTATGCTGTTTGAGGGCTGATCATTTTAAGCACTGTCATTTTTTTTCAGTTTAAACTGACACCCAGCAGTAACCTGTGCCCAGGCACCCCCTGTTGGGTGATCTGAACAGGTAACAGGCTCCATTTCAATGTACAGAAGAAAAAATGATAGTCATTGCGGGTTGGGGAGGAAGGTCTTGATCTGGGTGGCTCGATGAGCATGATGCTTATTTTGCTTGTGACTGCCTTCCAAAATACGATGCTAACTTTATAGAAGTTGTTAGAGCTATAACATGCAGTAATTTACTCAACATTCTTCACGTACAGTATTTAATAATTTTAATTTACTTAGTTCTCGGCATTTCAGGAAGACCTTATAGCAAAAATGATAACTGGCACTTAAAGAATATTGTCTGTGAAGAAAGATTGCGATCAGCATGGTTTGGATTAAAAAAAAAAAAGTGGCAGAGTCCTAAGACATAACTAACAGTGTAAGGAAGGTTTGTCAGATGTTTCTATTTATGCTTTCAAATGGGAACATGTAGCTTAACGCAAAGGTAACACTCTTTGAATGAATAAAGGGAAATGGTTACACAATGCACTATTAACCTTTGGAGCTTTTTTCCACTAGATAACTTTAAGAACAAAAGCTTAAAAAGATTTAAAAAAAAAAAAAAAGGATTGTATGATACTCATGTAGATATTGAGAAGATCGAGATTTATTACAGAAAATCAGAATATATAAGAGAAATCCTCATTTTTTTCAGGATTCAAACTAATTGTTGGGATCACTAAGCATTAACTGACAGGAGTAGGTCAGAAGCTTCCCTGAGGGCAGTTTTTTCATCATTAAGTTTTTAGCACCCTTTTTAAAATTATTACACTTACTGCTAGCCCAGATAGGATTTAAGAGTGGGTAGTTGGTGAGACCAAAACATTCATGACAAAATTTAGATCCCTAGCAGCTGGTGAGAGCAGAGTTGTTCTGGGCATAGATTTAGAAGCATTTACAGTGTTGTGAAGGTTTGTTTGAAGTCTTTTAACGATGTCGTAAAATTGTGGTTAAAACTTTTCAAGATGGAAAATGGGTTGGGGGGGGGATTTTTAACAAAACTTACTGCAGTCACTCCCAGCCACATCTTGAGGATGCCTGCTTTTCACCTGAGCCTCCAGAAATGTGAGAAATGCCTGCAGCTCAGAAATGTTTTAGGTCTTCTTTTAAAACTTTCTCCAGACACTTCCATACCTATTTCTGCATGTTCTTACAAGTGCTCTAGTCTTAACAGGCACCAGGAGCTCAGCAGGTACCTCTGAACTTCAGCAGCTCAATTACTCAGCAGGTAGTGGCCAAGAGTGAAGCTCTGAAAAGCCAATTTGATAAAATCGAAAGGATGGCCAGAGCAGGACTGGGATCTTGGCTGGCACCATCCATGATGGAGCCCTAAATGTCCGCGTTTTTCTTCTTTTCAGTCTCCCTGAGTCTTTACAAGTGCTTTACAGTACTACACATGCAATCTGCAGCAGGTTTCAGATAGAGGTTGAGGTTTCTCAGCCTGCTGTGAAATCCACAAGATCACACTTAGATCTGTTATACGGTTATATCTGTTATAGAAAATATTTCGTACCATTTGCAGGTTTTTTATCATAGATCATGATTATTCATTGCAATGACTGTTTTTAATCAGGAATAGGTGAAATTGGACATAGTCTAAAACCAAATCTCTGTCTTGTGGATCACTGTCATCTAGGCAGGGAGAAGCAGAGGAATTATCCCCAGACTGAAGGATTTTATAGGACAATAATATACAGGCATGCCTCTTCCAATCCTGCTATTCTTTTTACAGTTGTAATTCGAGGACTTTGTGATAGTAACAACAATATACTAAAAAAGATTCAGAATTAGTCTGAGAAACAAAGTAGGGAACACTTGCTTTTAGTCATATTTTTGCCAATCAAAACACATTCTTTAGTAATGAATAAATAATCTATTCAATGATTTAGCTCTGTTTATTTCTTTCAGTATTACATTGTCTTATGAGGCAATTTACAAACTTGGTGAGAAACTGTGCAGCATAGTGTGAAATGATATTAGAAACTGTGCCTGGAACCCAATCAAAATTGATGGATTTCTACTGGGGAGATCATAAATTCAGTGCTCCCTTTAACGCAGTCCTGTTATTACTTGCATATTGGTTGTTGCTATGCCACCAAAAACTAATTTAAGCATATATAAGAAATTTTGCTTGTAAAATGGTGAGATCCATAAACAAAGCAGTAAACACTGGATTATGATTATCATTGACCTGTAAGCTTCTGGTTTGATTTAGTTCGCAGTAGATTCTGAGATTCCAATGGAGTTGAGAAGACAATCCTTTAAAATAAATAAATAAGATAAATTGTGAAACGCTAAACTGTGAACACCAATTTAGTTCAATAAAACTCTTTATGTATAAATAACAGCAAAGAGTCACTGATTCTTGCTAAGGGCTGTTATTGACTTAAAGAGGAATCTCATGTACATCAATCGATAGGTAGATTTGGCCATGAGATTTTTACTACTAAGTGAAATGAACTGAAAAAAATGACCTGAAGTTAACTAAATATGTTATGTGTCACAAAGCCATGTTTCCATGAAAAATTATAGTTGCAATAAAAATAAGATTATCTTGAAAGAGCAAATATTTAATGGTACAAAACTTTGAAATGAATGTATTTGTATTTTATGTCTGCAACTAAGCAATGTAGATTGTGTTACTGCTGCTACTCCTGGCCTTTTTAGACCAACTGATTAGAGAGCTCAGCATCTGAAAAATATACTGAAAGACATGTATACGTGTCTTTCAAAGTCTTACCCAAGCTTTATAAAATTATATGAGAACAAAATGACTTGGACTTAGAGCAGGTAATATGCAGAGTAACACTAATAATGCAGGTAGAGAAGTATCAGGAAGCAGAAGAAATGTTGGAAGATATTAAAAACCCTGACTGAGGACTCAGTGTTTATGTATATGTAACCCTTTGTAGGGCTTAAACATGATCACATTTTACACCACAGCATCTGGTCTTGCTGAAGATGCGGATAACTTCTGAATGTCTAACATCTACTTTTCCAAGCCCCCACCCCCCCAACTCTACTGACAAGGTTTAAGTGTTGATTATATTTACAGCAGGAGTCACTGAAGTGAGATGGGACTAAATCTCACTGTAGCCTTTTTTTTTTTTAATGTCTCTGGCTACAAGAGGGGGACAGTCACTGCTCTGCCAAGGTTGACTTTGTGTTCTTTTGGGAAGGAGAGCTGCTCGCTCAATAGAGAGCAAGTGTCCTCCTCGTTCCCTTTTGTTAGCAAGAAGCTAGCTACAATCTAGTCATTTTGATGACCTTTTTCTTCTTGAACAAAAGGTTAATTTTGAACACTTCAGTTTCTAAGAGTAGTTCTGATATCTATTTATTTTTTCTTTAGGAGAGCAGATTCTCATCTGTATAAGCTCTAAAGGATCTCAGAAAGTACACTTTGTTAAACACCTCTGAATAAACAGAGCTAAAACATTTAGAAATGACAGTTTAAAAGTATCCCTACTTGACAGTATATGCAGTAAAACAGTTTAGCAAATCAAAACCATCCTGTACCAGAATACCAAAATCCAACTGCTTCTGGAGGGGTAGGTCAGCTATTATTTTTTAGGAAAGATGTTTGAAATAGATCTCTGAATTTGTTGGCATTTTCCAATGATTCTTGGCAACTTCAGAAAATCCAAAAATATTAAAAAGTGCATTTCAATGCTAAAATTGTTTACATGTAGCTATACAAAACCAAAAAGATAAAACCCCACCCTTTTATGCTTTTTATGTATTACTTTAAAGAATGAAGAGTAATAAAATGGTCTTATACAAAGTTGAATTGTTTGCTTTCATACCACAAGGTCCCATATCATGTATGAAATGGTTCAGTAGTTCAATCCGCATACTCAAATATGGTCTGATTTACTGATAATAATACCCAATACAGTGAAAATTCTGTGGCTACGTATTTTTTTAAGTGATCTTTCTGCAAGGGCAGAACAGAACACATCCAAAATGGATTATGCTACTGACTGCTATTTTTCTTCCTTTCATTCCTTCCTGCTACCGAGGTGTAAAGATCCAGCTTTACACCAAATTAATTTCAGATCAATTTTATCATTTTTAAATAAGAAATCAGTCCCAAACCTTCCAGATAGTACTATTTGCTTACCCATTAATGTCTGTTGTGACAAAATATATTTGTTTTGGCTCAAGTTCTACAGAAACATTAGAAAGCAAACAAATTTCATGATCTGAGACCACTGAACTCATCTGCTAGTAGTTCACTTCTAGGCAAATATTACTTTCTTGTTGTTGGGCACTTTCTTTGTCAGTAATTATTGCACTTTTCTTGATATTCTATGTAAATGTGAAGATACTAAATTTTGACCAGTGGGTTTTATTTATGCTTATCCAATGCCTGTTGCAAAGAGCCTGACTGTATCTGCAGATGGCTTCTTCATTCACATTCCTTGATTGTACTTTGTCGTATTTGCAAATTTCTAAGCCACTGTCAGCCAAACCTTCATACGAGTAGGCCACCTTCCTGGTTTGCTCCCAAAGTGTGGAACTTTAACATATGTTAATTGCAGATGATCAGGGGCCAGGCTGAAAGGTAAGGCATTTTGTAGGGGTAGTAAAGTAACTTCTAAAAGATTACTGTATTTAAACTCCAGCAGCAGAGGAGAGGAGCTCTCCTGAGGGACGAGTCGCTCCCCGTGGTGATTTGACTAGGGCTGTACTGCATCGTGTTTGCTGCAGCGGTTCAGCTTGGCAGATAGCACGGCAGCTTCAATGGTTCCGTTTTTCCTTGTTTTATTCTTCAACGCTATGGTAGATAATTAAAGATTAAAGAGAAGTTAAACTTCAGGAAATAGATGAGGGACTAAAATGATTAGCTATTGCTGTCCCTAATGGCATCTCAATCGGGTTGTTACTGGGGCATTGCCAGCGCCTCTGTCACAACATGGTACAATGAGGATCTCTGCTTTGACTTTGGGAGCCAGTTCAAGCAAACAGGGCTCTGCTTGAGCTATGAGTCTGTGTAAAGCAAGTATATTTGTATTGTCCAGGGAGGTTCTTTCCTCGCAGTCACTCCCACAGCTGGTAATCAGACGGAAGAAAGAAGAAACCTCTCCTTTTCCATGTTCTCCTGTGCCCTGATATAGGGCAAGCCCTACTCCAATCCAGAACAATCAGAATAATTATTGACACTCATGGAACAAACAGACAATTGTGTCTCAGGTATGCTGTAGGATTTGTAATGCCTTCTCCAGGAAATGGAGCAAAAAATGTAGAAGATTGTTGTTACACAGCAACTGTAAAATCCCATTTTCAGTTGCGCCCATTTTGGATTTTTTTTTTCTTGATGACAGTTTATGTAGCTTTTTCTGTACAGTGAAGCATGACCTTCCTTTTCAACACAAACTTTAGCGTGCTTATTTCCCTGGTAAGCTAATAAGGAAGTGTGTAAGTGTGTGTATATGCATAAAGAAAAAAGTGAGGCTCACTTGTAAATTCGTAGCACATTACTATTTTATCCTGTCCTCATAAATGACCTTTTATCATCCATGTTAAATAAAATCTCTTAATATTATACCACTTTTGTGGATGAAATTATGGTATTGGCTAGACATGTTCTACAGATATGCGTAAGCCCAGCAAAATACTGCTGCTGATTTCAGTTTGTGCCCTGCCTTCTGAGTAGGCACTGAAGCACACTATTGACCTCTGCAATTTGCTGCCAAGTGACTGAAGTGGTAATGAGCCACCTATGAAAGGTGAAAATTTACCATTCAGGTTTTGCATGTCTTAAGTGCATTAAAACATTTTGGGCTAATTTTTGACTGTGTCCCAACTTACACACAGAATTAGAAGTTTGAAAGTAGCTTTTATTTCCTTCAGGCTCCAGACTCAGCTGGAATACCAGACTCTTAGAAATCCTTTCAAAACAATTTCATCATTATTACTGTAATCACTGCACAAGAGGGAAATCCTGTGCAGAATGCCTCTTGTTGCTATGGGACATTGTGGTGGCAGTTCTGCTCACAAATTGATATTATCAATCACGATTTAGTCATTACAGGTTTGCAGCAAGATTGCTGGCCTGCAAATTGTTCCTACTTTTACTGCATAAGACTGAAGATCTACAGCACTGCAGAGTTTTAAAACATTGTCTTTTTTTTTTTTTAAATTGCATGAATATTTGGATTATTTGACTCCACAGGAATTTTATTTTCAGTAGAGGTGTTTCCTTGCCTGGACTGCACAGTTCTGTGTCCATACAAGAAAAAATGAAAATGCCCTTTACTCTATAGAGCCTTCTTAAATTAGAGCACTCCGTGTAACTGAGGTAGAAGGTGAATTTCAAGGGAAATCAGAAATGTTTTTATTAAACTGAATTCTATTTTCATTGCAAATTACTAGTCGCTCCCACTGAGCAGCGACATAGTCTGTTCGTATATTAGCAGACCCTTTCTGGTACGGCCCAGCCTGAGATGGAGCTTGACAGCTCCCAGCTCCACACACAAGCTGTGAAATTCTTGCCTTGTTTCTGAGCCGAGTTGGGAATTGCGCCTTGGTGCTTTCAGACAAATCATAATCCAGTCCAGATGTGTTGCCAGTACCAAATCCTGCTTTATCCTCCATGTCTGCCCCAGCTCGAGGGTCATGCAGGTAGCAGGAAGGGAGGTGGAGGAGAGTAGAGAAAGTCTTGCTTTACAAGCCTCTAAAGCAAGGGATATCTTGGGACCTGGACCTAGTCTATACTGGAATTTTCCAGCAGGTCCTTTCCTGAGCTCTCCGGTGTGTCCACGTTTGCTTGTATGCAAATGCAGTCACGCTATATGATTAACAGGAGAGCTACAGCTATGTAACGCTATTCACTGCTATGCAAGCCTCACCTGTAGGCATGAATTTCTAATTAAATCTGTCTCTGTGGAAAGGGGATGCGTTTCCTTTGACTGGCATACTCCAAGAGATATTTCTTCAGTTATCTTTTGCCAAGAAACCATGGTTTTAATGGTTGGTTTTGAACAACAAGCTGCAGCTCAAGTACTTCTCTAGCCTTGTGCTTCAGCAGGTGTTTCAGCTCCTTGTTAAAGCAGCCTCACTCTGCTTGGCAGCCACAAAAGCTTTGAGATACCGCTGTTGTCTTGTGCAATCATAGAATTGCTGCTCATTAGAGCAAGGACTGGTGTGGATTTTTTTTTTCCCCACTTGAAATACGAAGGTCAGACTTCCTTATTACTTTTAAGTCATTGAGAAAAGGCAGCTAGCATCATCTGGATGAAATTGGCCATCTTCAATATGGTTAAATTGGTAGAAAATTAAAGACCTGAAACTACACTCTGAAGCTGGAAACCTAGTCTGGCAATCGAACAGATAGTGCTTTAGGATATACTGAGGACACAGGGTGGTTATAGCAGAGACTGTAATATTTATAAATGGATAATTAATTGTATAGGCACCTTAACTATTGGTAGGCAGAGGGAAGACTGGCTTGCGTGAGGAACAATTAAAGGTAAATCATCAGCTATGACTCTGTAAGCATATCCAAATCAAGAAATACTGATTTCATCTAATGAAACACCTCTGAGATATGTCTGTACACCCTGTCACAGCCTGCCTTGTGAAACTTATGGGGAAGCTTATGTATGACTAAATGCAGAATCAGTTCTGAGTTGTTTTTTGTCCTGTTTTTCATATCACTGATTGCTCTAATTCTTGTTCTAAAACCAGAACAAAAAGCCATTATCAGTTATCATGTAGAATCGAGCTCCTCTTGCCACAGAAAGATGTTTTATGATTATGTATTGCACATCCCTCACATTTATTTAGCTCAATAAACAATACCAAGACAGCTTGTAGGAAATGAATCCTCTCTGCATTATCTTGTTATCTGAAGCTGCATGCATTTCCTCTAGAAGAAAGAGTGCTGGAACTATTGTGTTTATACTTTGAAATATAACATTAAATCAACTCACAAGAGGAAAACAATTGGCTTCCCCACACCCAAACCTCTTATTATCAATTTCTATGTTTAGACTTCAGTATTCTGCAGTCTGACTGAACTTCTCTGCACAAAATTAAAAGCTGACTTTACGGCCAATTATGATGAGTGGGATCTCTGTGACAGTGGGAAATCCATCAACTTGTTTGAGAGAGCAGATCCTGAAGAATGAAGCAGCAAAAGCATCCACGTGATGCTTAGGGAGGTGGTGGTCCCCTTGGACATGATCCATGGTGGGCTGTATGGGTGGATTTGTTGGCTTTTAAGAGAGGTGGGGTAAGTCAAGAAAGGACAGGGATTTTTTTTTCTTTAGGCAAATACTCTGGGAAGTTATGTAAAGTTTTATTTTAAAAACTAGTCCTCGTTGGGAAATCATGGGAAACCCCAGCGTAATGGCAGCTCTGCTGTCTTCATCCTCAACCTGAGGGCATGGAGGACTTCAAGATCCATCTCCTTAATCTCATGCTCTGCTGGAGGAACTCAAAGCAGAGGTAACTATACCACTTGTTGTGTGTACGGGTGGGAGCAGGAATGACCATGGGGGCTATCTACTCCATGCACCCATCCACCACTCTATGAAATCTCTTTTCTGAATTTCAGAGGTTATGTCTGCTGCTTGCAGAAGGACTTTTGTCCTTTTCTGTCCGAAGGTGACAAGAGACTGCCCAAGGAGCCACATTAAAAGTGCCATAAGTTATCCCCAATAAAAAAGAGAGCAGACATTGCCTTTATTCACAAGAAACAGGGATGGTCTGAGCAAAAATTGAGGCAGCTTCTTAAGACTCAGCACTTACTAAAGAGAAGATGAAGTAAATAATTACTATACCATGAAGGTTCGTATGCAGATAAATGTATAAAGGTAATGAGAATAAACTCAGCAAAACAGAATTATGTGGAAAACTTGCATCGTATCAAATGAGCTCACGGTTTATGTACCCTGACAGAGGGAATGTTTAATATCTGAACAACCACTTATAGGGAACATTGGGACTAATAAGCAGCCTAATCCTCAAAGTACCTTAGCACTTCTAAATGTCATTAAAAGTCACTCCACAAGATAAGAGCTAAATATATATTCTATCTATCAAAACCAGATTGCTGTGGGATGTGTATGAAACTATGCATATATAATGTCCTATACTTAATATTGAAGGGTAAGTTATTTATTGCTAGAGGATGTTAGGCAGGCATGGCTGGAAAAATTAGTGGTGGCTTAATCACATGAGTTAAATGGGATGCCCACCTGAACTCTGCTTTGGCATTTGCCGCTTTACTTTGGAAAGTGAGCCACCAGAAGACTGAGAAACCCCAGGCGAGAAAATATTTGGGGAAAGAGGCCTCTGCCCGATCCCCTGATCCACTGGCTGCCAGCTGGGTTTGGTTGGCCAAATGTGGGAAGGGGGAAGGGGGGGATCCTCTGTCCTTTCTTCTTCCTCTGAATCCTCCTGTCAACATCGGCTACAATCTAACCCTGTGGATTATTTATTTGCGAAAAGGCTAATTGGACATTGAGGAGAAAATGATTCTAAAATAAATATTTCTGTTCAGAAGGTGAAAGCATTTCAAGATTTAAAAACATAATTAACTTCAGAAAGGGGAAAAAAAAAGTGTGCCGGTATTTGATTGACTAAGGAAAACAGAAATCTAAGCATCAAGGAACTTTCTCTTAATGGCATGTGATGTTTGAGTAGGGTACGGTGACAACAGCTCACCACACTGGTCCCGTGTGATCACAGCAATGACTAATGCATGTATTAACTCAGAGGAAGTTTTAAAATGAAATATTTGCTATCTAATCCATTACTTCTCTAGCCAATTTTCAGGGTCTTTCTTGAAGTTAATGCATATTCAGTGCAATTATTGCCTCCTCAAGATCATTTATGTGAGAGCACAAATAACTAATTAGCCATACTTCACTCCATGAAGGCCATATGAGCAATTTCATTCATTTAGTCATATGGAGAATACCAGGAAAATGCTCCCATTTACAGTAACAGGAAGAGAAATAGCCACAGCGCATCACAGGGTTGAAGCGTTTGGTGGCGGCGTACACAGATTTCACCACGAGGCTGCTCAGGCTATAAAAGGAAAGAACTGCTTTTGTAATGTGAAATTGCATTAAACTATGATTAAAAATTAATCCGACTTCTAATTGGAAATACTCTGAAATTAATGGTTAAATCCTCATAGCAATATATTAAAAGGTTACCACTATCAATTTTTTAATGACCTCATTTTAATTATTGTGATGAGGACAAAGAAATAACTGCTTGAAAGACATATATATATATATATTTTTTTTCCAGAGTCTGGATGTAACTTTTCCCCTTTTGTTTATTCCTTGATTGCTAATGTTTAGTCAAACTATATCTGCCTTTGCAAAAGTCTTTGAAGATGCCTCTCCCCACCTTTTTTTCCAATGCCTTTTATTGGGATTTCCAATCCTTTTATTTTCTTTGACATTTTGGTGTAGTTTTTTGTTTTGTTTTGTTTTTGAGGGGGGGAGGGGAGAGTTATAACAAACTTGTTCTGCATCTACCAGGCCATTTAAGAAAGTTTCTTGAAGCAGAATTATATTTTATGTTGTTTCAGCTGACCAAAAAATATTAAAATGTATTCAAATGTTAGCTTTTTTTTTTTTTCCAGTCACGTACACTGCTGAGATCATGAGGGCTAGGTAACAATTATTCCAGTTTTGTTATGTAAACTTTTTAAAGATATGTGTATTTGTTTTGTAATAGATTAAATAGTGTCAAAGGTGTGTGTGCATATATATATAAAATATATAGAGAGCATAAAACATGAGCAAATAACCTACTGACGCTTTTTATTCAATCGTTTCCTCAACATCTGATACCAGTTGTCAGTATCAGATGACAACTTGTTGAACTATTGCCTTGTTGAACTATTTTATACATAAGTTTTGCACCTCCACACTGAATGCAATTTTCTTACTGATATGTTTATGAAAAACTGCAAATATTAAAAATGAGAGAGATTTGACCTTAACATATGCTTTGTTACTTGTTTGGAGACTGACATTGGAAATCCTCAGTGATGTCTTTTCCCCAGATTTCTAATGCATTTTCAGGAACAAGGTGTGTTGCAGAGGAAGTGCGAATGCAGGGATGAAGCTGGCAATCTTCTGTGCGTGGGGAGGGATTTTTATAGAGCTTTACAAATGTCATGACAGGTTATAGTATGTGTGTATGGAAGCACTGGAAAACATGTTCTCTGTCTTAGTTGTTTACAAGCTCAGCACAAGTATATAAAATATAAATCTATGTTGTTGCACAATTTTTCTTGCAGAAGAATTTCATGGGGCTACGTTAAGCTGTTTTAGGTTTATGTACTTCAGCTGTCTTCCTGAATAATTAACTGACAGTCAGCACTCAGGAATGTAATGAGTCATTTTAGAAAAATTATTGTCTTCAAGAATATCTCAAACTTCTCCACTTGACAGAGGAAAACAAGTTTAAATTCCCAATAGCTATATAGCGCAAGCTCTGCCTCACCTATCTGAACAATATCAGAACTGGCACCATCCGAGCTGTTGTCTGTGCTCCAAATACGTACGGAATAATAGTCCAACTATGTTTGGACTAAAAGGTAGTTTGCTCTTTTCTGAATGAAAAGAATCCTGATATACAGCTCTACACATATTCAAAATTATCGTTTTTTGCAGCAATGATTCTGAGGCCTAAGATGTAGTTGTGTGAGGAGGATTGCTGTCCTCATGTAGAAACTGTGCTGTTTTTCACATTTTTTTAACTTTGGAATTTTTAACATTATTTTATAAGCTATCTAATAAACAGTTAAGATATAGAAGGTATAGCACTTGAAATAAAAAGCTGAGCCTAGCTAAAATATTTTTGGAGATTAATGAGATAGATAAAATGCAAAGGTTTTCTGTGCTATGAATCTTGAAAAGTGTTTATAATTGAGTGTATATTTGTCTCTACATTTCTCCTGTCTCTCTGTTTTAAGGTAATTAACACTGAGTAATGGTGACTTACTGAGTTATCTTTCAACTTTTTCAAATTTCAGATCAAATTTTAGTTCCTGATGTGTTTACGTGTGCAATCTGACCACGTTGACCCAAATCCCTGCTGATGGTTTGGAAACCAAGGAGAGAAGCTCCACCAGTCAGAGAGTTCTTGCTGTCCTTTGCTATCCAAGCAAAGGATATGTGAAGAAGACCAGAGGTCTCTTAAAAGATAGCATAGAGAAATCTAGCTGTTGTTACTTAGTTATTAGTAATAAATATATGCGTATATATATATATTAATTGATTCTATAAGCCCTGAGAAACAAAATTACACATTCAACCTTTAATGACGTGATGTGCCTTCACTGTTTTGTTAACATAAGGTGTTGTGTCCATCTTACAGGGTGCAAGATATGCTAAAAATCTGCACGGTTTCAAAAAGTGACTGGAAAAAAAAAATCCACTGAAGAAAATCCTCGGAGGAAAAAAATCTGTCACATAGAAAGATTCCTTCTCAGTTTGAGGAAATCCTTGAACCACAAATAGCTGCAGGCTGGGAAGTCATCCTGGAAGGTATTCTGGGAACTACTGTTGTGTTCTTGCCCTTTTCTTGTGTTCTCTAAATATTGGCTGTGGGCAATGTTGGAGGACACCGGACTGTGTGCATGTTCAGTTTGAACTGGTCCAGCCGTTCGCTCCTGTTTCTATGTTATTTCTTTGTGTGTTTTCATAAAAAATCCTGAGAGACTCTTAGCTGTGGTTTTTTTTTTTTTTTTTTTAATTCCCACTCAGTCCCTTTCCTGCATCAAGCTGGGAGGGAGATGTGAGAGAACCCCACTGTAGTGAAGCTGTAAGAAGGCAACTGGTAGCTGAGGGAGGGGCGCCCATGGGCCTGGGACTGGTGGGCATCTTCTCCAGACCGATGTGGTTTGGTACCTCTGCAACTAGGAACAGCATAGTGAGGCAGGAAATAATGAGCAGGATGATTGTATATAACGTGGAATCAAGAAGAATTTCTTTAGGGTACATCAAAATGATGTGGAAAAAATCCCAAGAGAGCATAATGGGAAGACAACATATCATGGCTAATAACATACTAAATAAATTTTATTTTACAGTGAAATATACCAAGGGCTGGAAAGGTTGATACTAAAAATAACGGTGACCTGGATGTACCAAGTGTAGCAAGAGGAATGGCTCCTGCCTTCTTGCAGTGGGTCTGCCTGCGAAGCACAGGGACATCTTTGGGAATGGGAATGACAGTTGCAGGCATGAGCTGCGTGATCCCCGACAGATCAATTTTTATAACTTTAGAACAATGAAAGAAGCATAACATATTATAAATTTAAATTACCCTGCATGATCTTAACTCTACAGATGCAAAGGTCATTAAATAATGTCATTCTCAGCCGTACGCCACAGGGAGCTATCTATCACATATTATCTAGCATTCCGATGGAAGTAAAAATGATTAATTTTTACTGTCTCTTGTATAATTTACTTATTAATGTTATGTGCAGGACAATATGGGCTTGATAATTTGGCTAAATGCATATTGAAACTGAGCTTTGTATTTTTCTTTGAAGAGAAATCTGTTACAGCTAATGCATGCTAGTAATAAAATCGTTTAGATGTAAAAACTTGGTTTGAGTTAACTATTTAGGGAGGTTATTGTTTTCTGTGAACCACAGGCATTTAATATCCAGAGTAATAAAATAGCTACTGAATAGCATTCTGTAGGAAATAAAGAAAAACTACATGCCGAAGTGGGTCATGGCTGCTCAGGATGCTGATGAGGTCCCCAAATGTCCCACCCCAAAGAGCACATGGTATCCCATCCACCAAGGGCTAAGCTGAAAGGATCAGCTGTTCTATATGTAAAAAACCAACCAAACAAACAAATAAAACCTCTAACAGGATTAAAAACGTGTCTGGAGAGTATATTTAGGCCATTGATGATTATTTTAAAAGGGTAAATGAAAAAGCAATACTGCACTCGTAACTACTTTCACTTGAGAGATCTGTGATGTACAGAGTTTTATCTGGAGCGTGAGGAAAGCTCCTGCACTATTTTTGCAGTAAAAAAATATGCTCAGCTCAACCCCTTGTTGCCTGTTCTGTCTGCTGGGCTGCTCTGGGTGCCGGGCCAGTCTTTTAGAGGTCCTTGCTGTCGGCTCCCACCCCTTTCTGGGGCACTTTGCTGCGCAAGGCTTTTCCCTTCTTCCCCTTGCTGGGACTTCAGAGACAGGTTTTTTTTAAGCTCAGGGCCAGTCTATTTGCTGTCTGCCGTGCACATCCCTTTCAGGGACAGCTACGAGGTTTCCTTGTCTGTTTAGCTCCCGAAGTATCTCTGTGAAGAATTTTTATGCACCCAGATTATGCGTATCTCAATCCTGTAACAATCCGGGTAAATAGGATCCCATAATTTCTGTCACACAGATGTTCCCACAAAGGCCCGTTCCTACACATCCACTGACTTTCTGACTCTGATTTAGAAATGTGGGTGGCGGGGGCCAGCCAGGAGCAGCAGCGCAGGGACCTCGGAAGGCATTGCTGCGATGAAGCAATTTTTGCAAGGTGGACAGCACGCCCAGATCGATCAACAATGCTGCAGACCCAACGGCAGAGAAAGGAAAATGGGAATTTGCAGATTCAATTATTTTTTTTTGTTTCTTGCCAGAAAATGGCTCCTATATTCCCAAACTGATTTGGTCATAATCAGGTTGTGTTTTATTTTGTTTATTTCTAAACCATGCACATACCTAACTACATGTACATTTCTTTCTAAAATATTTTAATAACGGCAAATGGGCAATCAAATATTTCTAACAGGTAATTTTGAGCAGCCCGGAGAAATACTAGCAAAACAGAAAGCAAAAGCAAGCAGCTTCTGATATTAAAGCAGAAATGTTTGCCTAGACCTAAAGGGAACACACGTAGGACCAGCAATTTAAAGTCACCTTTTGGCACTGAATGTTAATGTTCATTATAAGCTCACATTTTACCTTGTATTTTTCTAGCAGATAGGAGTCCTTTGATAGAATTAAAGATATTTTTTATTCTGAACTTGAATAAGCTAAAGTAGTAGATGCAGCAGCCAGGCAATGTGTTGTAATTAGGCCACCTGTATGCTAAAAGATATTTTACAGAAATAATGTTTTTCACACTTCATTAATGTTCAGATAGTTAATGGCAAAATGATCTTAATTAAAATTCCTTTGAACAATTACCTTGTGACATGGAAATATACATGAAAAATTTATTTTGAGCTGTTGTTGGGAGGAATGAATTTAAAATAGAAACAAATATTCTATTGGACTTTTTGGATATTATCAATAATTATAATTGGTAAATCTGAGCTTTTTTTCCTATCTAGCAGTTATGGAATATTCCTTTTCTTTGAGGTCTCATTTTGGTTCCTATCCTTGCTCCCCTGCACGCTTTGGGAAACCTGGGTTGAATTTTCTGTGGAATTAAAAACAATTTATTAAGTGTATATTCAAAGTTCTGTTGAAAAATGGGTTTGATTATGAAGATCTCTCGATGCTTGCAGATAATAGATTGATGTTAATAATTATAGTACTTTTAATAATAACATTTCTCCTTCTTGAGGAACTGACTATGTGTAGTTCCACCTCCCCCCCCAAAAAAAAAAAGGAGACACCATGGTCATCTGATTTTCTCAGAATCATAGAATCAATTTTATCACTGTGCAAATAATATTTTGTACTATGATCAGTGTTTATCTTGAAAAAATACTTTGTATAAAAATGCATTTGATTCCATCTTTTAATACTCTATTTATAAAAGGAAATATTGAATTACTTACAGTTGCTATCATTGTTTTCAAGTAAAATTATATTTATTCTATTTTTACCATTGTCATAAACCGTTCTGTAAATGCAGGACAGGTCAGATAGCATAGATTTCTGAAAAAATGTTACAGCTGTGAAAACTTTATTTCTGTGGCCCAGCATTTTAGTATTCAGCTCATTTAGCTGACTGCTGATCTCCTTTAGCTGTCATAGAGTTCTCATGCTTGCTATCATAGCCAAGGAATATTCCATCAGTCATTGCTCATTGCTCCAGCACATCTACACTTACGTGTTCTCCCTTCCCATTAATGCTTTTTTCAATTATTTTTTTTTCCGAAGATATGTTATTCTGAAACATTTGAAGTTCAATCTCATTCACATTTCTAATGTGTCTGTTTTGCTCCTTGCTGTTTTTCTGATCTCCTAGCTTCATCGTTTGCTCCTCTTTCCCATATCGTTAGTGATGGTACTATGACTGGGAATAATTCAGCGCTCTCAGGTACTACACTACAGTCGCGTTTCTGATATATATGGAGGTGATGTTTTCTTCTCCTTTTTGGAGCCCAGAGGATAGAGCACAAAGCCTAGAGAGGAAAAAAAAAAATGTAACTCATGGGTTGATTTTTGGAGCTGAGGAATGAGGATTTTTGTCCCAGCTGACTGTATATATTTATAGTTAGCAATATGAATACTGTCTAAAATATCCAGGGTGTTAGACATCCATTAAAAAAAACATTCCTTGTCATTGCTATATGTAATTGCATTTCTCCTTTGGTGTATACAATTACCTTTTGGGTACCTTTCTGCAGGAAAGGTGCTCCATCCTGTTATTGCAGGATATTCTTATTGCCAGTGCAGGGAAACACCAGTAACCTGCAGCAGCAAAAAAGGAAGCGAGTCTCCTCATAGTCTGATCTTTAGTAGGAGATTTAATCTTAGGCTGATGTCATAACATCAGAGAACAATGCTTTCACAAATGGACCACAAACGTTTAATTAAAAGTTCTTAATTAATATTTCTTTAATACACGCTCAAGAAGAAAGTTCATCACCCCATAAATCTCACATCCCACTTGACATTTCTTGGCTTTGAGAAGCAGTTCCTGTTTAGGCTTGGCTGGAGCCGGCGGGCACACGGAGCAGAGCACCCTCATAGCCTTAGTGTTAAGGGCTAGTCTGTGAGAAGGTCACTTTAATTACCATGCTGATAACAGCGTTCTCCTACAGAGCTATGCATGCCCTTCGGCCCCACAGAGCCAGAAACCACCTAGCATCTGGATGACAATCCAGCATGATACCTCCTGAAAGATGGAAAGCGTGACAGATATGTTTTATTCAAAGGCTAGACACAATATGCTCCATTTCATGTAACTGGTCAAAGTGCTGGCATTTTGTTCACGAGGATGAGAACTGGCGAGGGGTCACGAGAGGAAAGTTTGACTGTAATGAGCAGCCTGTTGAGCTGCCTTGATGCTTCCTAGGAGGAATTTGCAACTTGGAAAGCACTAAGACCGTGGTTTAATCTCTGGCACAGAAATTTGTGATCGCAGGGATAAATCTGAAATACTGTGTGTTATATAATTCTGCGCATAGCTCAGAAAGGATACATAAGAAGAAAAGGGTGCTGCACTGTAGGTTAAGCCTGCACACACAGTGCACTTAAGGAAGTAGCTAAAGCCAAATTTGTATCACTTATTCTATGTTATCTTTGAAAACTCACAAATGGAAAAGACGTTTTTAGTTTATGCATCCTTGGGGGAGAAAACAAACAAAAATCCTGAAGAACGAGTATCTATCACTGGCTGTAAAGATACGTTATTATGCCTACAGTGTGTCCTGACGGGATGTGACTGAAGAACTTCGCCTCTTTATCGGTTATTGCTGGAAAACCTCTCGTGCAGTCAGCGTGCTGCCCAGAAGGACTCAGTGGAGCTCTGATCTCCTTAACTCGTGCAGGCCCCAGGGCTTTGATGTCTTTGTGCCAGGTACACTGCTTTTCCATCTGAACTGTTTTTCTCTTGGCCTTATAATGTTTGTGGTGGGAACCACGTATGTCAGTACTGAGTCCGTGGCACCTCTTGGACAAGTATGTACCTGAGGAGCTCATGGGTAGTGCTGAACAGCAGGCAGTTTAGGTTATCATTCTTGTCTGCTGTAGTTATAAACTAGCCGTGTTTTATTTTTGCTGGATACCTTCAAATCATTTCTTTTGCCTTCTCTTTCTTGGAGACAATAATTTGAACACAACCCTTCTCTGAGGAGCATTTGTGATGGATACAAGGGGCAGACTGCAGTGACAGCCCTTAACTTCGTGCCCTACATATCCTTCCTCTGTTCTCATTGAACTAGGTTCAGTGTGAAGCTCCCACCACAAAGATGAGCCCTGTGGACAGATGGCCTTCTTCATATGCATAGGAGTTTGTCCAGTTTTTAAGCAGGCCTGGCTGATACCTGGAGTTGGAGTTTCCTTGCAAGGTTCACAAATGTCCGTGTCTCTTTTCTGCTTGTTCCTGGGCACTATCCAGCTTAATTTGACCTCTCTATGGCCAAGAGAAGCCTTAACAATAGGCAAACTACCTATTTACCTCTATAATATTCTGGTCTAATTGGCCCACCTGATGGCATCCCTCAGGCTCTGAGGACAGGCCCAGGGTGTGAGCCTCCCTGCCACCTGAGCCACCTTTGCCTCTAATTAATCAACTCTTGAATGTGCCTTATGGACACCAATCAGCTGATAAACGGCCAAGGCAGGACTGGGTTACCAGAGATTAACCGCTCAGGCCGGGGGGAGTTTTCCAGTGTGCAGTACGGTTTGGAAGTTAAAAGTACCTCAGAAATGCCTGCGCCACTGAACAGTCACAGCAGTGAATGCAGCACAGACATGCTAGTAGATACTCACTTTTCATGTTTTACCAGGTTTTAAAGATAAATACAGTGGATTTAAGAGGAAACCATCTTTCTGGAGTGCTAGGAATTAAGCACTCGTGTTGAATTAGTTAAAAGCAAAGGATCTTTTTCCCTTTCATTTTGCATTTGCTTGGGCCTTTAGTCCGATGTTATCTTAAAGTAAACCACGTATAAAATGGTACTGAATGAAAATACTAATGTTTATTTCCATTTCATGCTGGTATAAATTATCTTTCAGTGCTAAACGTAATAAAGTAGCAACCCACGAATTACAAACAGGAGGGATGGAAACCTATTTTCACTGTGTGTTTATTCAGGCCATATTACTTGTGTATCTAAGGATCTCCTGAGGTATGGATGTATGCTCACAGCATCTCTCTCAGGCAGGTTGTGTTTTTTCCACCATACAGATAGGACCTGAGATACCACGAGGTTAAATGACTTGCCTGACATGACACAAGCAGTCTGGAACAAAAGCGAGAGCTGAATGAACTCATTTGCCTCTCAGTTCAGTGCCTCAGTCACAAAATGATCCTGTAAAATAACTTTGCTGAGGAGCTGTGAAAATCAAGGATGAAGAGATTAAAACTTTAGGGGAAGAAATACCAAGTGCTTTTGGTTGAATTTATCAGATTATTGAAAACTAGAAGGAGCAATTGGCTAGACCATTGTGTGAATCTGTCTTTTCATCTGCTCTTTTGCAGCTACATCGTTCCCCCGGGTCACTGAGGTCCTAACCAAGACACTGCTGTGTGCATAAAATCCTGGGCTCAAATGCTCCGTCTGGTAATTGAAAGTGCAAAGAGGCAATTAGGTTCAAACTTATCCCATTAGTAAGTGCACATCCAGGATCAGATCTACATTTTGCATTCTGAAGGCTGAAAGGTTTGGCCTGTAGGAATATCTATCTGTATCACATACTAAAGCAGCTGCCATGGCTTCTGCCAACATTTCTACTTTACAGTCCCATGTTTGAACTATAACTTTGCTATTATATATGCAAATATTTACATTTAAGTGACCCTTTAGAGCAATATCACTTTAAGTAAATAATGTTTGCAATGCCCCCAAGTTCAGGTATTAATATTTTTATCCTTTTTGTGCTGGTATGAGTTCTCCTTCAGTGCTCAAAGTAATTAAGTATTAACCCATGAAGTGCAAATGAGATGGAAGCAGGAAACCTACTTTCCTTGTTGATATTTACACAGCTTGTATTTTTTGCTATTTCAAAATTTAAGTTATGATCATAGATGTGTCATTTTTTATGTTGAAGGAAGGAGCTGTAACCAAAAGTATAAGTGCTGTAAGTTCATAGTTCATTGGAACAGGCTCGATCTATTATCTTATTTTAATGTATGAGATAATGGGATATATAAAACATTTAACAGCCATTTTAAGAACTGTTATTATATATTTCACATAATTTGATGCATCCATCTAGAGAAAATGGAGCATAACACACATCTGCAAGGTTTCTGATTCTAAAGTTTAACCACAATTACAAAAATTGCAGGATTCATTCCCATAAGATGTGTCAGATGTGCAAAATAAGGACTTATTTATGTTTTTAACCTTGCTTGGTACTTAGAATGGTCTATAGCTACAATACATGTAGTTATTTGGATCAGGCTTGTCCAGCCTCATGGCACAGACATCTGTAGCATTGTGTAGGTGGGGTACGGTAAGCAGCAGTTCTGGCAGCTGTGGAGGGCCCCTGGCCTGGGGAAGGTTGGCAGTGGAAAGCAGCAAGGAAATAACCGTAAGATCCATACGTCTGTCAGACCTGTGTCAAACACAGATTTTATTGCTGCCAGTACTTGGCAGATGCGATACAACCTTTGACCTGTCTCTGTGCCTTGGAGATCTGGTCTCTGCTTCGTCTATTCCTGCACAGGTCTTTTGTAAAAGAAATGCCTCCACTGCTGGCCCAAGGGGAATGAATCTGACCTTTAGATATGACAATGTAGTGTGCAGGGGCTTCAGCTACAGGACACATTACGTGTCCTGTGTAACTGCAATTATACCCCTTATTTTAGTGATTTATTTTCAAGTAATTCTTTTCACTTGCT
The DNA here is from genome assembly GCF_964211835.1 of Anser anser. NCBI lineage: Eukaryota > Metazoa > Chordata > Aves > Anseriformes > Anatidae > Anser > Anser anser. The sequence continues at coordinate 25,829,017 of NC_139729.1, read as the reverse complement.
TCATTATTCACCAAATGAAGTTCAGTTGATTGCCCAGACCAGGTAGACTGTCTTTCCTCTTCTCATGGCTATTTTCAGATCCCCATTCAGGCAGGAGGCCAAATTCCCCCCCAGATCTCACGATGTTATCAGAGTGGCTCCAGGTGGTGATCCCTGGCCAAAGGCAGAGATTGAAGAGCAGCCACAGAGCTGGGGGCAGGAGCTGGACCGGGGCAGGTGGAGGGGTGGGAAAAAGGCCTGACAGCAATGGAGATGGGGACAGATGCACAGAAGGTGGGGAAGGAAAGCAGCATGGGGCTGGGGCACCGTGCCTGCAGCCAGCACTGATGTGCGCAGTCAGGGAGGAGGGAGGCTGTACTAGACAGAGGAAGATGGCAAGCAGTGCCTACTACATCCCTAAGTGAAAAATCAGTGACCACCCCACTGCCTGGGCTCCGTGCTGCACAAGCCAACCTAGAGTATTTATTGGTTTTAATAATCCGGATTGTGTTTTCCATACATGCTGATGGCTCTCCCTTTGTTCAGGATTTGTGAAAAGTGGATATCTGCATGAAGCTGGAGGAACACAGGCAAACCCCTGTCATTTTGGCAAACAAGGGATGCGAGCCCAACATAGGCAATAGTAAGGAAGTTATGTTATTGGCTTTTTAGCATCAAATTAAACTTCAGTGTCTACATAGCACAATGGAGATAGATACCCAAGTGTGGCAGGGAAAGGCATAGACACTCTGGAGGAAGCCAATTCATCTTCGTTTTCTTCGAGAGGGTTAATTAGCACAATGAGTGTTAAGGTTGGCTCTGCTGCGCTGGCTGCAGTAGCCAGGTTGCTCCCCTGGGTCTAATTTGGGTACGTTTGTGTGAGGCTGCGCTGTAGTGGATCGGTGTCATTGCATGGGAGCAGCCAAACCCTGAGTGCACACAATGGAGAAAGCGTACACTGAACAAACAGAGAGCTCTCAGAGTTCATAGTGCTATTTACTTTCAAACCGATCTACTATTCATTATGAAAAATTAAATACTTATTGTATTTTACTCAATCTTCATAATGAGCCTTGTTCCCTCTAATTATGGCAAATTGTGAATATGCTGCTCTGCTATTTAAGTGTAGTCTCGTGTCATTACTTTTTATTAAAACAAAGATTTTTTTAAGGTAAGCTTGGCATAATGGCAATAAAATTATATATTCCCTCATGGTTCTATTTAAATATTTTTAAGCCTTATTATGTTTAAAATTATGGCTCCGGTATATCATGCAGTTAATACTTAAAATTTCAAAACTCAACCTTTAGACAACCTTTGTTGTCTAGATGAAAAGAGGACCAGGCAGAAAAGAAAAGCTTATTTGTTATACACGGGGAAAAAAAAGACTAAGGATTTAAATTGTTTGATCTTCCAAGGATGTCCTCTGACCTGGGAAAACCTAAAACGAGTTACAGCCCATATTTTAACATATTTTATAAAAAGCTCAGACTTTGGTTTGGCAAAGCTTTATCACTGTGCTTTCAAATGCATTTACTACTTTTTCAATGAGAATTGGAAAATACTCGTATTTCTGAAATTTGGATACGTATACTTTTTTCCATTTGCAGTACAGGAACAAGAGTGTTACTTGCCTTCACTCTAGCAGGCATTTTAAAGTCTGAATTTTATATTTGTCTCTCACTTTGCATTTGTACAGGATCTTGTAAAATTGGGCTTTTATGCCTGCTAAACTTTTATTCCTGATATTATACAATTAATGTTTGGAATTAAAAATAATTTCAAATTAAATGAATATTAATCTGATTGCTAACTGAAACTTATCATGCATTTCATACAATTATGTATGAAAATTAAGATTAAGAAAAAAAACGATGTGATATAATGTGGCATTTTAGATACATTTTTGCCAGGTGAAAACACAAAACATTGAAATGGTAAGGAGTAGGCCTCATTAATGTAATTCTATACGTGGTTTTCAGAAAGTTTATTAATTCTAGTGAGAAGTTTATGCAACTGTGAGCTAACATGCAATGTTTCTTCCTGTGACATTTGAAAAAAAAAAAAACAGAAATTGAATCCCAATAACAGCTGTCTCCTCTAAAATAAACAGCTGTTTGGCACAAATTTAGTATACATATCCATATATTGTGTATAATAAATACACACACTTGTGCCCAGCAGTCTGACTTTTGCAATTTGCCACTCAGGTGGATAATTGTATTGTCCTCACTGGGATTGTAATGGGGCTACCAGATGAATATCCAGCTGCTTCCATTCCTTTAAAGGAATGAAACACAACCCTTCAGCCTTAGCTCCTACTTTTACAACGGTGGCCAGATTTCCAGGAAGGGTTCAGCATCCAGTCAGGTCAATATTATCTACCTAGCTGTTTAACCTAGGTCACCTAAACACTTTTTTGGCTCTGGGCCCCACTCTACAGTTCTTGTAGAATCTTTTAAAGCTTTCCACAGTGTTGCCTGAGAAATCTGAGAATGTTGTAGTTTAAGTTTGGGTGCTGAAAACTTATGGAAAAAGTGTCATTTTTTTGAGCTCCACACCTGAATGTGTGGTGGCAGGGCTATATTACGTGCTGGTGTCCTAGTGGCAGCACTAAAAACAAACAAACAACAAACAAACAAACAAAAACTTTTAAAAAAATAAAGTTTTTTTTTAACTTTACTTTCAAGGCAGGAGATTTATCACGTGGGAGCGAATCCAGTCATTTCAAGATACACTTTCCTTTTAAAAAGAGATGACCCCAAAAGCAAATGTGCTCCATCCCATCCATTTAAGAGTGGTGATCTAAGACGTTATTACCCCAGTTGCCAGTGCACTTGTCTGCTGGAGAGATGGCACAAATCATCTTAATTGCACACTGACCAACATAAATCACCATCCTCCCCAAATGAGCTATTTTAGCAAGGGGTCAGCACTATCAGTGTTTTAAACTAACACACTGGATGGTCGGCTGGGTAATAGGCCTACAAGTGTATTCAGTCGTCTGGTGTCTGCTATAGTGGAGGAAGACAAATGGATTAAAAAAATGTCTTGATCACAGCACAATCCTCTTTAGATCTCCAGTACTACCCTAGCACACATGATTTAAGGCATCAGCTGACAATTGTAGGCATTTTCTCTTTCTGCTATTTAGAAAGTGAAAAAGAAAACTTGAGTGTCTTTTATGTGTGCGTGTGTGTGTGTAAATATATATCACATTTCAGACCACATTTCCCATTAATTTCTTTCTTGCTACATTTATGATGGAGAGATACCTATTTCTTAGAAAACGTATTTTTTAAAAGTCTTCATTGAGAGTTTTGTTTGCTTGCAGAACAATAAATAGCAGACTAGTTTTTCTTCAACATCTGCAGTTCATGATGTTCTATGAAAACAGCATTTCCCTGCTTTGGATATTTAAGGTTCACCAGTTTCCAATATTTCAAAAAAGATGCTGCAGTATATAATTGCCAACTGAAAATTAAGTTTCTGTAATATTAAAAATCAGGACAGCATTGTTTTGGGGTCACGTCATATCATTTGTGTAAAGTTGTTTCAGGAGGAACAGAAGTAATAAATAACTAGTTCTTTCAAGGATTTTTTTCACTGAAAAAGAATTCTACCTGAAGGATGTGGTGTTTCCCACTGGAATTAATTTTATAAGCAAATAGGTAACATTTTTTTTTCTTTACATATAAGTATAATGCGTTTGAGTAATATCCCTGTAATTGACTGCTTGTTCTGCATTCCTGGTAGGTGTAGCAGCAGATTGGCAAGTTGACATAACAACTATTTGCGAATCTACATGCGATCTGATGTTACTAAGGTAACTGAAATGCACAGCAATCTCCTCGGAAGTCCCTAAGAAGATAAAGTGGTCAGCGCTGCCGTACTTTGAAAATGTCAGGTAGTGACCCCTTTTCCATATTACTTGGGATCTAATGAGAAGCAGAAATCATTTGGTCATAATACTTGAGATAGCTTGCAGAAAAACTATAATATTATATATTTCTTCCCCTCCTCCCAGCCCTGCTTTTTACAGAATATTCCTGACTGGCTGAAATGTTACACAAGCAAAATGGATTCTGCGGTTTTACTTCTTCAATTGAAGCCGCTTCCAGGAGCGAGGCCCAGGACGGAGCCTGGACACCAATCCTGCAGCCTCCCGGTCTCAGGCCAGCCTTGGAGCAGCACGGCTCCCTGTTAGGTAGGATTTGTGCCGTGGTCACCGGGAGGAGAAAGAAATATCCTAGTGCGAATAGTAAGGTCCTCAGCTGTCAAAGCTTTAGCTAGGCCCCACACAACTGAAAAAGACGTCAGGTGAAATGAATCAGAGCCTTCATCTTTAAAATGGGTTTTATGCTTGATGCCATGCAGGTACCAGTGGGAAGGGGATGATTCTTGCCTTTGCCACAAGGACAGTAGCAAAGGTGTCCTTAAACTTGGCTCATAATTTATTTAAATGATGTTGACAGAAAGAAAAAAAAAAAGCTGCCACTTTGGGGATGTACACCTGGCGGTGGTACAGGGGGTGAGGGAGCTCACAGCAGCAGGGCCAGGCAAAAAATAAACAAAGAGACAAATAAATAAATAAACCTCAGCTGTTCATGAGCTCATTAATGGTTCCTGCTGCCTTCTCAGACTCCCAGCCCAGGGCAGCAGGCCTCAGTGGGCCGTGAAGTTGTGTTTTGTGAGGGGAGGTGCACAGAGGCACCCACATAGGCCTGGCCAGGCTGCCAGCCGGCGGGGCCTTTCGGGTCCCCTGCCTGGGTTTTGTTCCCTCATTGTGAAGTTTGCTGAGCAAATTGGATGGCTCATAGGTTTTGAACGCCAATAGGATGAGCCCTACGAAACGTGAAAAAAAAAGTAAGTAAATACTGGCTGGGGGGAAAAAGTGTGAATCTGTTCCATAGACGCAGTGCTGTTATCACGTCGGTCCCTGCGTCATTGAGTGTCCTGATACTGGAAAGCGAAAAGCACAACGTGCTTATCTGAAAAGGACAAATGAAGGGAAAACATCTCTTAGGATGCTCGAGTAGGAAGATGTTATAAGACGTTATCTGGTTTGCCTGAACTCCCTCCTATGTGTAGGAGTGTGTATTCGTGAAGCAGTGTAAAATAGTCAATAAAGAACACACAAACAGGAGGAACTTGCTCCAGCATGCTGTTACTAAGCAGGGTAATTAGCATAGTGCTTCTTTTAGAAACCCTAAAGTATTGTGGAAGCCTAAATAAGTTGCAACTACTGTATGAAAACAGTTAGGGTCATTATTCACATGGATTACTCCTAAAGGATACGCTCATTTAAATTAGCTTATGCTTACTAAATTAGCTAGGAAGAATAACCTCATGTTAATATTTAGCTGCCCAGGAGAGCTAATCAACAGGAGAATACAGTTATCATTAGCATGCTGCTTAATAAATGTTTAAGCTATGTAACACAGAAGGATGTAGAGACGTCCAGGCCCCTTGCCCTGGTGCAGTTCCTCTTGCCAGGCTGGTGGTCCTTGCTCAGGCTCATGCTCTCCTCGGTAGCTTGCCACAACTACCTCATCTCCTTGCCATTTTATTTATACATGTAAATATACATATTTTTTACAAATGTCTATCTGCGTTTGCATGGAGATAAAGCTTTGTGCTGCCCCACTGACAGATGGGAAGGTGGCTTCCTCAGGATGGACGCCTTCTTTCCTTTCCCTTAACCGTGTTTTTGGAGAAATCTGTATGAACTGTGCTCTGTCCATCTAGTAAAGCAACAGAGGTAGTTAGAAAAAAGTTTGTACCTTAGGTGCTTTGCTTGTGTCTGGTTCCTGTTTACTTCTGAGTGTTTTCTGTGGCCTTATGAAAGACATGGAAATAATTCCTTTCTCCTCTTTACTTTAGTAGAGTTACTTGTTTCCTTTGAACGATTTCAACTCCTCATTTCTTTCTTACTCCTTTCTCTTCTATTTGAATCTCTTTGAAAGCAAGTTTCCAGTGTATTTTTTTTTTTTTTTTTGGAAAAACCTACTTGCTTAGACTCTATACAGATCTGCCACTTAGACTTTGTTTTTTAACAGCTACCTTTGCTGGGGATTTCAGTGTTTATAAAGATATTGAGATCTCTATTATTGGAAATAGGATAATCCCAGGTTTAACAGAGCATTGACTGTTAGGTGCTAAATGCACCCACCCATTTCCCTCAGCTTTACCTCGATATGGAGCAGAAAAGTAGGGAAGAAAACCCTAGCACTTGTAGTGGGTTTAGTAGTCTAATACTGATGCGCAGAGTATTTCTAATGTCCCTGAAATCCTCTTAAGTTCAACATAGATGGATTTTGCAATGCTGATTTGAAAAAAAAAAAAATAGTAAAGCTTGGGAAACAGAATGAAAGGGCACCCTAAACATAAAAGTATGTATTTTAGAGGCTAAGATGGTGTGGAAGTAAGCTTTAATCTTAATCATACTTGGGTTTTATTGAAAGCCTTTTGTGTGTATCTTCTCTCTCCCCCTCCCTCCTTTCTTTTCCCCTCTGAAACGGAGACAGACTAATGAGAACGCTGACTTTCCCTCTGACAGCTGGCTGCTCAGTTTATAAATCTGCTTGGCTTCTACAGGTCCCTTCTTGGGCTAAGAAACTTTTTGCATACTGTTCTACAATAGCTTACGAAGTACTGTTTGAATGCAGGCTTGGAAGGGAAGGTCAGAGGCAGTCTTTCTGATTTAGTGTTGCCTGTGCATATGAAAGAGTATTTCTGTCCATCACTTCCCAGCTGACAGGAGCTGGTGAGCCTTGTTCTTTATGGTGCCTGAGCCACAGCTATCCACTGATTCGTGAAACTTTTGTAAGGACTTCAGTAGATCTGTGTGACGAGCAGTTGGTTGTTTTTTATAGGAAAGATTTTACACATCTTGAAGGGTCTATATATCCTGAAATCACAGCTGTTTAAACTAACAGGGGTTCTTGGGAAGGCTGTTCCTGGGAGGTGCTGATAAAGCATATCGTTCTGATCTGATTCACTGACAGGCTGAATTAATTTACCCCATTTCAACAATGCTGGATAGTAATCATGATGTGATTACAAGTTGTAGGAGTCCTCAGGATACTGAGTTTTTTCTCTGTCTCTCTACTTCATTTGTAGTACTGTACTTCTCCGCCTCTTGTGTATCCTTGTGAAAGTGAGGAGGAAATGTTGAAGTGCTCTTCTGAAAGTCTGGAGTGCTTTGCAGAGAAACAATTGAAATGTTCACTAGTTAACAGTTGAAAAAACAGGAAATAAATATTTTTGTTTATTTTGAATGGAAGAACAGTTTGATCTCTCTATATGTCAACTGCAGAACTTGCTTCCTAGTGAGGAATATAATTCTGAAGTCCATTGACTTCTGTTGTCTCATGGTTATGTTTAGGACATTAAACAGCTATCAGTGTCCCACAGCAAATGATAAAGTGCAAGAATTCATCAGAGGTCACTGAAATGCATGGGCTTAATTGTAAAATCATTCAAACACAAGCATAATTTACTTCAAAATTGTTGTAAAAATAAATTGGAAAATAAAGCTTGCTTTTTTCTTGGCATTATGAGAGATCAAAATGCCACAGTGTGGTCATGGACAGCTAGAGAGCTGGATTGTGGCGCGTTTGCACTGTGCCGCTGGAGATGTAGCTTGAGTGTGGCTGTGATGCTGCTCCTTGAGAGCAAAGGGGACCTGCTGTATGCCAGATAAGTCAGAGATACCACAAATGTGGGTGCAGGGAGAGAAAAAAAAAAAAGTTAAAGCCTTAATCTGATCTTGGTTTAAAAAGTTCAAACGTTGTTATAGATTGTTTGGCGGAGTTGCTCATGTACTGATCACCATGTGCTTGTGTATTGTTAGGTGTAGTGACGTTTTTGCATACGAAGTTGTAAGTGCTAAGGATGTAGTCAAGAATACTATCAAATGACGGCTAGTAGGAAAAGTGCCTTTCTCTTTAATATACAACATCCTAGTAAATGGTGTTTAGGGATCTGAATTACTGGTGGTGAAGGTCCCTTAGCTGTAACTATTCTTACTGTCCCTAACAGCCCTCTGGTGCTTGCTCCGGCAGAAATCCATCCATCCATTCAAGTGACGACGTGCTCCCTTCTGTAGAGCGCTCTTCAGCATTGCAGTTCCCTGAAAACTCCCTCCTACTGTCACAGTCTGCGCCAGCAACAATAAAACGCTTGTGATCTAGGGTTATAACAAATGTTTCAGCCCGTGACCAGCCGTGAAGTGTATAAGTAGTCACTTGGCATATTTACGCAAATAGGCAATTTACTTCACGTGGCTCACTTAAGTGTAAGCATCTTTGTCCAAGCCATAGAAGGCAGAGCGTGGATGCGTTCAGCCGGTCCATTATCCCATTATTCTTATGTTTGACAGAAAGGTTTCTTTTCTTCCCTGCTATTCAGAGCCTATTATGAAAAATAGTTATAAATCATTACCGAGGAGGAAGAAATAAGTATACCTTGTATAAATGCTTAAATTCCGGAGTCCAAGGAGATGGTTTGAAAACATGGAAAGAGCACAAATAAAAAAAAAAAAAAGGATTGTGAAGTTCCTCCTTCTGACTGTTGTATTGCCTCTCGTATACTTGAGGGGAAATTCACCAATGAAACGCTTCTGAAGCTTTTCTTGGAGGTCTTGTCCTGATTATCCACTGAGTTTTACTGCAAAGGGGAACAAAAAAGCAGAAATGACGGACAAGCAGAGCATTTCTGGTGCCCGAGAAGATGTCCCAAGTTCAGCATGGATGGTTCCTGCAATGCTGACTTAAAACACAGTTAAGTTTGGGAGACAGCAAAAGAGCACTTTAAAATAAGAGTATCTGGCTAAGGACACTCTTTTTTCCCCCCTTCAAAAATCACTTGAGATGCAGTTTACTTCATTTTTATTTTTATTTTTAATTTTTATTTTTAATTTTTTAAATACTTTGAGAGCCTATGTTTTAAAGGCTTTTGCTCCTTGAATTAGAATGAGAGTGAGTGGTTGGGGACAGCAGTGGTTCATAGCTTTACACACTTTTTTTTTTTTCTTCAAATTCTGATGCCACTGAAGCAATGTGAAAGTGTAGAAGTGACGGAGAAAGACAAGGAGGGAGACAGGTGTCTCAAGCGTGCTTCCTCCTTGCCTTGTAACATATGGAAGTTTGTTAGAAGTCATCTGAGTTTTCCTACAAGTCGGTTACTGTTAAGTCCGTGCAATGTGCTACTCTATCACTACCACAGAAAAATGTGAAAGTCAAGTATCTCTCTTTGGGTTGTTATTAACAAAACTTTGGATACATGGAAGACTTCACTGAGGAATGTGTGTTTAGGTGTTGTTTTTTTTTTTTTTTTTCTCCTGCTCACTATAAATTGTCTTTACCAAAAGTGGAAGGGGAAAGTTTTAATCTATTTTTGAAACACTAACAATAACAGTGAAAGTACATGTTAAATTAACAGGAAGGTACAGTAACAAAGGATTACCAGCCTTTATTGCAGTTGTTAGGAATTTCTTCGGCTAGGACGAGCTGACATGATGCTGTGCCTTAAAGCAGAAAAATACTACAATATTAAATTGCTTAGCCTCACCTTCAATATAAAGAAATATTGAAGATGTATATTGTCCTGTTCATTTTTTTTTCTTGGACTTCCTGATATCCAGTAGTCAGCTTGTTATATTTCTGAGCTGCTAAAGTTCAATCAGAACCATAAATAAAGTGTGTATGTATCAATCCTAGAAGGCAAGGGTAAACATTATATGAAGACAGACAATGCGAATGCTACGGCTGGGTTCCTGGCTGCTCTGGAGTAGCTCCTTCTACAACCCAGGGGTAACTTTGCCAGGTGCATGACGCCAAGCACATCCAGGCTTCGTAAAGCCTGGTAAAGCTGGTCAGGAATTGGTGAGCGTGTGGCAGACACGCTGGGTATCTCTGTGATCCAGCTGTGCTTGTGCTGGGATATTCCAGTGTGTGTCCCATGCACTCACGCTCCCTGAATTGGTAACAGGAATGCACAGGCAGCATTACTTGCCTTAGGAAGGAGCTAATTTATACTGGTGAAAATATCCTTACAAATCGTTGGTTGCGTTAAATATTTAAGGAGTAGCTGATTGTGGTCTGTCCCCATTAAATATAGCAAGTCTTCTAGGTGCTGCATGGACTAGTGCAGTATTCAGACTGAAGGTGCACTGAAGTCGCCTAGGAATAACTAAATGACCGGAGTTCCTGAACATCATGCTAGGCTAGGAAGGAAAACTGCAATATTGTCAGTGTCAGCAGAAAGCAGAGGTTTACCTAGTCTAGTCAGTTCCCTCTCTGCCCAATAACATGGGAAGCAGACATCCAGAACAAGCTTCATGCTTAGTTCTGCTTATTTGTTTTGTTCTGTTTTGTTTTAAGCTACTGATAAAAAAAAACTTTGGAAGGGAAGGGGAAAAATATGGCAAAGTTAGAACTCCCCCTAGAGTCTGTATATGTTTTATCTGACTCTGCTCCGAGGTTTCACCTTTGTGGAACTGCATTTCTGTGACAGCAGCCTGGAGTTACTCAGCTGTCTGGCAAGCTCCTGCCAGTAGGACTGACGTGTAAGAGACCACAACTTGCAGCTGAACCTTACAGTTAACCGAGTGAGGTCTTTGGGACTGTATTTAGGATTCCTTTCAGGTTTTTCCTGAAAATTGCTAAATATAGCTGTTTAAATCCGTAGAAAAGCATTAGCTTTCTGAAATTGTTTGAAGGTCTTTAGTGTAACACATGTTTTTATATTTTTCGCCACACAAATTGTCTTTCTCTTTCTTGATTTCAAGGGTGAGAAAGTGCAAGGTTTGAGAAGTGTGACTGAAAGCATCAGGGACGCTTTTTTCCAAGTGGTGGTGAACTGTTCTCAACTCGGTGTAATGGCAATTATTTAAAAGGTTTTGAAACAGTCCAAGTTGGATAAAAAATAGTATTGTTAACCTCTAAATCTTCACTTCTGAAATGAATATCTTTTGAACTTTCTGCTTTTAGTATCTCTTTTCTACTCCTTCATAATGTCCTTAGGAAATAGGGCAGGCTTCTTTATGGCAGCTTATACCGATTTGGGAGAAAAGGTCAGGAAGTTAAAAAAGCACCGTTGTGAGGAAAAATGGCATGTTATTGGTGGGAAGCCATGAATAGATTTCTCAGTTCAATCTCGGCCTTGTGAACTTAGTTTACAATAGCGAAGTTCATTGCTTTCTGGAAAAGGACCAGGTAGACAAAAGCAAGTCCTGATACCTAAGCTTTGTTGGCTCAGTTTAAGTGCAGGTTAGGTCTGGATCCATCAAAAATTTAGACTCTGGAAAGAATTTATGAAACTAAAACTCTACTTCGTTCCATAACGCCATGGAAGGGCTGCATCTGTCTCAGTAAGTTTGCTTGTAATCAGCTCCTTTTTGTATGACTTTTTATACCTAGAATGTGACTGGACAGTTGCACATCCTTTATCTCCCTCTGTTTGGCACCTTTATGACCAAGTAGGCAACTGTGCATGCAGAGAAGCACAAAAATGTCTAGTTACATAAATCAGGATGCAGTATGCAAAATGCTGATGACAACAAACTGGATTCTTCGAGTCTAAAATCACAGTAAAAAATGTTAAATTGTTTAGTATCGGAAAAATAGCCAGTGGTTGTAGTTAACTACAGTTAACTTCCTTAGGCTGAAAGAAACTCGGTATAAATGTTAGATCTTTTCAGCTTCAAATCATTTGAAAAAACACAACACCCTAAACGGACAGCATGGGTTTGTCATATTAAATGCATGTGATTTTGGACTCGAATAGCAGTACCTAATAACATGAATTCATTTACAGCTTTAGCCATTTTGTTTTGACTAGTATATGATTTTGGTTCTTTTCCTACGTGCACATCAAGTACTCCTTAATCTGTCAACAGGTGATCTACTGAGGCTGTCAGTGACAGTGTGGCATGAGTTAGTTACCAAGCGCCTTGAAATATCCCCATGCAGAGTTTATCCAGTTTACAGTATCGCTGTGTTTTTTCCTCTTCTTTTTTTTTTTCTGCGCTCCAAGTTACTCCACTGCTCAGATAAATAACCAAATGACTTTGTTATTTCTGTGAAATTGCACCCGTCTCTTCGATAAACTGCTGTTGTTTTTCCGTATCTGAAATACATACCTGGCATACGTTTGAGTTAATGGTGACCTTGGCAGTGAGGTAATTTGGGGAGAGCTTGTGAGGAGTCTGACCGCTGTTGTTTTCTTCCCATAATGATCTCACTTGGTATGTGCTGAGGTCTTTTAATGAAACAAGGCAAGGATGGGAAATCTGCAACCTGCTAAGATACAACTTACTATAAGTAAGCAAATTTAAAGTGTGAGAAGTGCTTTTGTATTTCTTTATCCGAGAACAGAGCCTCTCGGTATAGGCTGGGGAATACAGAAACTAAAAATATTTCCTTTTGTTAATGCATAATACTTGCAGATAAAAATACTCTCCCTTTAGTGGCTTCGTCTCAGTAGCACGCAAAGCTATTATGCTCTTTTCCTCTTGTTGTAGCACAATTTTCTCGGCAATAGTATTTAGTACAATGTGTACCCCAAATGCTTTCCAAAGGTGATGAAGTTGGAATTAAATAAGAAGCCGATAAGGAAGTTGGAGGTTGTTAAGGAGCTGGAAAAGATTTCAGGAGCGATGGAGAGGAGATATGCTGCAGCTACATTAAATCAATGTGAACCGAGGGGAGACGGCTGTCAAACCAAGCCTGCGATGAGGGTATAAAGGAGTAGAGAGATTTGTGGTAGGCAAATAGAGTAAGGAGAGAACTGAATGTTGGGTATCTATCTTGCTGATCTGCTACAAATTCGTACATAAAATAAACCCTGACGTATGGCGCTGGTGTGCATTTTTGTTTAATAAAACCTTTCTGCCCCCATTTTATATAGATGCAACTTTGCTAGAACTCCTCTGGTCAGTGAGAGAGGAAAATGAAGTCTGAAGTTGCTCCTGAATTAGGAGAAAGGGAGTGTGTGGAGGCAGGCTGGCCTGCCTGGTTTTAGGTTTTCTGAATAAAATGTTTCTATGTAGAAACACACTTCTGCTTGCCTTATTTTTTGTCACTTCATAAGATGAATTGCAGAATATTGATGGTTGATGAATGGTTCTGTAATGGCCACTAGAGTCAGAAAATAATAATCTTCAGTGCAGGCACCTTGTAAAGCTTTCTCCTTGGTCAGATTTTGTATCAGTCCTCGTCGGTACCCTCGCTAAAGAAGAGCCAGGGTTTTGCAGTCAAATCTCTCATCTGACTCATTGTTTGTATTCCGGGTTGTTTTTTCTTAACTAGTTGATGTGCTCTGCTGTGCATCTTTTCACATCTTTCAGCTGAATCATACTTAAATTAAAATGATTTTTTTAAGGCTTTGTTTTGCTGGGTTTATTTATTTATTTTTGGTACTAAAATTTTAGCTCTTCTGCACGATTAGAAAACAGAGCTGCAAACACTGAAAGACAGATCTAAATCAACATTTGCTGCAACAATTGCCTATGGTTATGTTAAAGCATGTTTTGTATATTCCTAGCTTCCCCAGTGTTAAATAGTTTTCCTTTCCTGGTATTTTTTGTTCCCCCCAACAAAGGTATACGTGAGTTATGCACGCTTTCCCTGAAACTTTTTTCTACATAGGTATGTACCCTCATACTTCAGTGTTGGTAAATAACCATAATAAAGATTGATGTTCATGAACTTCTTGTAAAGAGAGAGCCTTGTAAAAATTTTGATCAAAGTCTACTCTGAAGAGTGCTTTCAAAGTCGTGTTGTGAAGACCTGTATGATCATGGCGTTGTATCATTATGCTTTACATATGACAAATCACCTCAGCTGCTGAGTGCCAAGAGAAATCAAGTACTGTTTTTTTATTATTATTATTTACAGAAAGGTTGTTTGACTGTTGTAGCGAGATTTATGAACACAAGAGGCAAAACACTGAAGAAACAAACAAAAAAACCACAACAAAACAATGTTCATTTGAAGCCATATACAAATGCTTTCTTGCTCATATAATAAATGTGCATTCACAAAAATCTTTATAGAGAAGGGGACAACAAATGTTCTCACTGGTCAGACTCAGTCCAAGCACGTATCTGGGCAGAACCGACCTGTGCTGGGCACCCGGTCAAAGCAGCCTCAGTCTTTAACTGGTGGCTTGTCACCCGGCGTTTGTTGATGTTGTAAAGACACGGCAAAAATTACTCGGGTAATATTTCGCTCTTTACAGATAATATGCAGGTAGGACGTGGTGAGATTTATCATAAATTATTACCAGTTTGCTCAGCTGCAGTCATGAGGATAGCCTGCTTCAAGGTGCTGAGTGGGTTATAATGGATTTCCTCTGCTTATTTGGCTAGGATCTTTAAAATGCTGAAAATCTTGAGGAGATTTTCTTTTGATCAGTTCATTCAATAACTAAAAATAATTTGAATACTGAATATTTGAATAAAAATATATTGGCGGTGCTCTGAAACTCTTCTTCGAGCACGATGTAGAGTGTTAGTTTCTGTGACTAAGAGCAAAAGAGGACGAACTTCGTGGTGTCAGAACTTCCTGATGGAAAGAAGTTTCACTCCTGTTGTGGGTTTGTCACCTGATGCAGCATTGTTGATGCAAGAGGAGCTTTATTAATATTGGCATTAACGAAATAAACACTCCAGAGCATTGTTTGTAACTTTTAGGATGTGACGTGTTACCTGCTAAGCAACTTTTATTTAAGAAACTGAATGGCTTCAGCCTACCAATTCACCTTACTTTCACAGCGAACAACTCAGAATGGTAATATTTGCCTTCACACTTGTTAGGTGGCTTAGTCATGTAACCAAGCATTTTTATTTGTACACAATCAGTAGGTAAGCAATAATTTTCCAACCTTTTGAAGATAAATTTAAGATAAATGAACACAGTATTGGTTTTTATATTGTTATTTTCATGAATATTGAATGTGAAAACCATAGTTTATTGGATGTATCGAGACCAAGGGCTTTGCAGAGAATTAAAGTAGAAAGAATAATTATTTTGAAGGAAATGTATCATAAATTCAGCTATTTTTCCTTTGTGCTTAAATCAGGCCAGGTTCCACCCAAATTGGTTCAAGCAAATATGATTGTTCTTTTTGGGCTTCCTGGGGCTTGCCTAATTATAGAAAAAGGAGCTAGTAGTAAGTCAGTCAGGGTTTGGCTCTGAACTTTTCAGCTGTTGTATTGTTTCATATTTAACTCTTTTCTTCACTTAAAATATACACTTCTACTGGAACTAATGCCCCACCTATTGAAAGTAGTATAAAATATTGAGACTTTGTGATTGCTGCCTTTCCTATTCTTTCCTACAGTACAGTAAAATCCCAAAGAGCTGTATAACAATTTTTTTAAGCACAGTATCTTTCTGAATACAGAAAGTAAATAAATGTGTAGCGGAACAATTGTGTTAGAAGGGAATAGTGATGACACTTGAAGAAGCAATTCAGTAAGTTGGAGTTCGCTGAATGAATGAGACGCTGACTGAAAGTCTCTTGTGCACGTGTGGGGTTCTGTTTATTGAACTTCATGTCCAAGGTTTTGAGGTCTTCAATGTTGTTAGGACTTTTTTTTCCCCCAAGAGATTGGAAGTTAACTTTAAGGCTATAAACAATCATGTTCCTCTTCTCTGAGAGGAAAAAATGACATATATACTTTCTTGGCCAGCCGTCACTATCTTGTGGTGTAGTATTTTAGTACCATGTTGTTACCGTACACAGAATTTTGATAGTAGATTTAATTTTTTTCTAGCCTGTCAGGCTGCAGATTTGGCTGTACACTGTGCATTGCAATGCAGGAGGCTACTCAAGCTCCTAAAGAGCTAAAACTATTTTGGTGACCTTCTGAGCTCTGTGTGCTGTTGTGGCTTTGGCAAACAATGAAACTTGTAAAGGTGGCCCAAGGACGGAAAAATGTCAAACGCAATTCTCAAGAATTTTACTAGCTTTTGAAATTTTTATTTGTAAATATATCTTCATAGGATAAACAAGTGATGGGTAAAAAATAAAGTGAAGGATTGTGCTTAACACTGCAAAAACAAAACAACTCTTCCCTGTCTCCCCTAAAACTCCAGGTTTGTTGTTGAGGTGACTACATTGAAAACAATGCTGTATAGGTAGCAGAGCAGCAATATCTAAACATAAATATAACATGAATAATAAGTAAAAATAAATCCAAAGCGAAGCCCATTTCAATTATTTTTAGATCAGAGTGAAGATTAAAGGATGTTTTAAATAGATGTCAAACAGCCATTACTTTTGCAAATTCATTATTCTTTAAGATAACAATTAACATGTATGTAATGGGAGTGAAACAAGTTCAACACTCATAAGAACCAAACTAATTAGAATTGTGCTAAAATGCGTGAGCTTGTTTGAAATTGCCTCAAGCAGCAGGCAATGATCAAGGATTGCAGTTAAACTGATACTATGAAAAAAAAAAAAAGACCATCTGAAACAGCCAGGGCTAACTCCGATTTCCAAGGAAAAAGGAAGAAACTCTATTAATTTCAAAATGCAAACCTGTTTTTTTTTTCTGACCCATTCATTTATTAAATAAGATGTGCTTAAATGAGCTATTTAAATCTGGAGCCAATCTCATGGGTGCTTAACAAAAGCTGCACAGAATTAGTGTTTTTTTTTTCTTCCCCAAACATATTTTAAGGTGAACTCAATAATGTGCAACTCAGCATGTATTAGTGAGAGCATCAAACTTTGAGGTCTTGAATTTAATGGCACACGTAGAATGTAATATTTTTTGCCTTTGAAAGGACTCTTTCAGGCCATGGGTGTTCGCTGTCTGAAACGTTAATGAAGCACAACTTGTTCTTCCCTTCATCATTGCTTTGACCCACGTTGCTGGGGATGCGATTCCGGTGCACATGTGAAGTGCTGAGGAATGGGCTGTGAGGGGCTGGCCGCAGCACAATGCTCTCGCTGGTGTGCCTGTGATGATGCAGCTCTGTGCCGCTTTGCTGAGCACTGCTTCTCAAATCCAAGTTTCATTAAGGGATGTATCGTTCAACTTCAGTGTTTTATTGTTTTATTCGTTTACATTTGGCATTAGTATTTTGGCTGAAGTAAAGTAGAAGACTTCTAATGTAGTACTAATCCATTTAAACTGGTAGACCACATGTAGCCTTCATATAATTCTTTTTTTTTTTTTTAATGAATATATCTGCACTTTAGTCAAGCATTGCAATTTGCTGACAGTTTTTCTTTCTGCATATTGACTTCAGTTATTTTTGTGCCAAGTCTGCCCTTAAACTTCACAATAGACACAGTTCTTCATCTGGGCCTACACCTGTTTCTTATCTTTTATGTCAAGCTCACAGACTGCAAATATTGAAATATAGATTGTTTTCTGTATCACAGCATTGAACGCGCTCTCAAAAACGTGAGTATCTGAATCTGTATGGGATGGAAGAGACTGTAAATGAACCAATGAATGCTTGAAAACAAAACATTCACAATATGTAAAAACAGTTCTATTGTATGCAGTCCTCGTACATTGAATGCAATATTTAATACTAAGTCCACACCCCTGACTTCCAAAACACCATATGGAAGATTAAATTAAATCATTTGTTTTTAAAAAATAATATATATAATTCAGTGAAACACTATTTTAAGGAAAGTTTATTACAATAAAAACAGGGTCAAATCTTCATTTCTCTAATTTACCACAGCTTTTCCTATGTTCTCAGCTTTTGTTACTGAAGTATTCAAGCTAAATTCCCTTGATGTAATATAATACAGAAGCCATCTTCTAAACATATTTGAGCTGAACAGAGAAATGATTTGCTCTAATTCACTTTATGGAGTTGTTGCACGAATTGCAGTAGCTGAAGATTTGGGTCTCAAAATACTTAAATTGGCTTTCCAAGTCTTTAATAATTTCTCACTGTTCTACAATGTAGTAATGAATGAGACTGACATTAAGCAGCCTTTTTTTTTTTTTTTGTACTGGAAAGGGAAGCAGAGATGTATACGCAAAGAGCAATGGCTGGCTACTAGCTCTTGCAAAAGAGCATTAACTGTATTGTGCCATGTACGACCGGTTAAACTGTTTTTACAGTTGGACTTCTAAATGCAAACTGGCTGAGAAAATGCTGCCTGGGCCTTAGGTAAACTCTGGGAGAGTGCTACAGCTGGGTGCTTGCTTCAGCCCTGTAGGGATGTGGAGGGAAGCTGAGGAACGAGCGCTGACTGTGGAGCAGAGACAAGCTACTCGGTACGAGGTCTGAATATTTTCTGGACCTATTAATACACACTCCACTCTACATGACTGCCAAGTCATCACCCTTATTTAATGCATCTCAGTAATAAATTTAGCTATCTTGATTCAGTAAGGCACTTAATCATGCAGGAAATGTGTGAGTAGAAGAACTCATTCAATAGACTTGTCCAAAGTTTGGCATATAAATCCTTGAAGCTTTAAGAATAGACCCACAGAAGACAAAGGGCCTACTGAACTCTTCTGGTGGGCATGTGGATCTCTAGAGATTTCGGTAATAATCTCAGTCACATCCAAACTTGTAGCTAGTGGCTGCTTGACCCTGAATGTGTTTATGCTATTAAAAAAGCTGGTAACATTCTTTTTTTAAAGCCCTGCCTCATGGCTTTTGGACAGGTCCCTGCAGTGCTCAGCCTCTGAGAGCCCGATGCTGCCTGTCAGGGCTCTTGGGGCGGGGTGGGCCGGGAGGCTGGGGGCTGGGCCTCTGCTGAGGCGTCAGGGCCTGCGGCTTTCAGCAGCGCTCCAGTGTGCTGCTCTGTGGCTCCCAGGTTAGCCACCGGCTCAGACACCTTCGTATTTGGCCTTCTGAAGATTTTACTCTCAGTATGGAAAAACTGACTGGTCGTTGTCTATGCACAACAGAACCGGGATGTGACCTTGTAGCCCTGTCTGAAAATGGAAGGCCTGGAGTTAGTGCATACTGCAAGGGATACTTCAGTGCTTCCCTGGAGCGAAGCCAAATTGCAGACTTCTTTTGTTCTCTTGTTTTTCATTCCCTTCCGAATTCCCCACCCCAAAGAACTAGGTTGCTATTAAAAATTGGAGGAAGGCCCGCCTGGGCTGAAAAATGGCTCCCCGTGGGCAGGAGGGTGTCCAAGCCCAGGTGCTGGCACTAGTCCTTACCTCCCTTCTATGGCTTCAGGTACTGCTTGAGGAAGGTCTGGGAGAAGGGGAACTCTCCTCAAAAGCTTTCATTACAAAAGTAGTAAAACAACAGTCTTCAGTGTGTAGTTTTTAGGCATTGTTGACAATATAATTACAAACAGAACAACTTGGAGCTATTATTGGTTGACATCTCAGATTAATCCATCATTTCATGCCCTGAACTCACTGATATTTTACATCCATATTATGATTTGAAGAATCCAGGTCTCATTTTCCACAGGAATTAATGAAAACTTCATGGAACAAGAAAGATAATGTAATACAAAGAAAAAGATTACTATGAAATATTTGTCTAAATTAAGTCTGTAATTGATCTCCTCAGATGTCGCGTCTTGAGAAGCTGGCCAAATTTTATTTTGCATTTATTGCTAAATGACTGATTACCAGATAGATGGAACATAGCAAGCACCATATGTTTTGTTTACCTAAAGGCTCATAAATTCAATGTCTGTTGGGTCTCTGAAACATGATATGTTAGCGGATTCCTTCCAGGAAAACAAAAACCAACTACAAAGTTATCAGGTTGAAGTATTATCCTTTCAGATGCTTTTTCAACCCAATTCATTCTTTGGCTATAAATACAAGCCAGATGCAGTGCTGAGTTCTGATTAATTGTTTGTCAACATGTGTGTAGCTCACTGAGCATGGAGGGATTGTTGGCATCTTGGGTTGCTAATGAACTGTACCCACCAGTCTACACAAAGTCTGCATGTGTATAAACAACTCTCAAGGAGAGCATATGCCTCGATAAACCGCATTGCCTTATTTAGCAGTGTGACCATCAGGTCAAGCACTGATAGAAGAACGTGAACGTATTAAATTGTTTGAGTATTTACATTAAGCTAGCTTGTGAAAGGTTAGGGGAGTAGACTGGGGCTATTGTGGTGCTTCTTTCTAGAGCAGGGCCTGGAAAATGAGTGAATTCTTATTGTAACAACATCACTGCAGCTTCTTTAGGCAAACAAATAACTCTTCAGATAACTTGGAGCGTATATAATGCCTTGAGGCTGTATGTCAGATCACTAATGGAGAACGATGAATCACTCGCTCTGGCAGTCCCTGTGTTTGGACCAGTAATCCATACTGCTTAATGTAGTTATTCCGTATGTAACTTGTATGTAATTCCTCAGTCTACTGAATTTGTCCCTTCTATCTCATCTTGTTGACAAATTGCATCCAGTTGCAAATAGGTGGTGAGCCCTTTTGTGCCCCTCTGGGGACCTATGGCAGTATATATTGCCTGCTGTTCCAACTTCCCTGCTTTGCTTGGGAATCTTTCTGCAAAGCTGACAGCAGCTGTACAAGAGCTTTGCCCCCTGTGGAAATAAGCAAATGATCCAAACACACAAATGATGTCTTCTCTAATTTCTTTAATTTTTGAAGTGCAAAGTGTTAGCACCCTTTGGGTGAGACAACATAAAGATTTTGTTTCTTGTGCCAGCTGAAAATTAAATGAAATATAAAATTTTACAGTAGTGCAGTATAAGCACACAGATGCAAGATTTTATTAAAAAAAAAAGAAAAGTTGGTGTGTATGCTCATTTTCACTGTATAAGTTTCTTTTCATCATTTTCTTTAAATTATGTTCTGCAGCTACTCAGTATAAATTTTTATCCTAAAACATACGTATATGTACCTACAAGACATTGGTCAAGAAATAGGAGAGAAGATAAAAAATGAAGGGGAAGAAGAATACAGAAATTTCAAGCAGTGATGATCATCTTAGGAGAAGATATATCAAAACTGGGAGGAAAGAGGACATGATACAGTGCAGGTGATATTAATGAAATCATGAGAGGCAGGTGGAAGGAAATCTGAAGTATATGAGTACTAGAATAATTTTTTTATTGATAAATCTTGACATATAATCCAAACTAAAAGTTCACTGTGCCATTCGGATGCCAAAAACAAGTCCTGTTTTATTTGCATGAAAGCTGGAGGAGGAGACAGGGAAGGAATATTGTTGCCTTTTTCTCTTTCTTAGAGCTAGGAGGTTTTGTTGCTTGGAAAAAGTACCCCTCCATGCATACGTCTGTACTTATCGTGGAGTGAGGTTTCTGAAAGGCTGTGAAATGTAATTTTTCCTTCAGAGCACAGAAGGATGGCTTTCTCTGTGGTTTAGTGAAACTTTCACTCATACCACTCTATTTACTCTTACCTGTGTTGGAGAGCTGAATGAGGTGAAATACCTATTCCTGTCTAGTGTTTGAAGACTTTTTTGGAGACAATGTTGTATTTCTTCAGAATGGCCAACTTCCTGCCAGGTCAAGCAGAGTGTGGGCTGTTTTTGTGTTTCTGTGTATGTGTGCACAGATAAATAGTAGGATTGGATCCCTGCTTTCAAATAAAACCGGCAATGTTAAACCCTTCATGAGTCCGATTCAGTTGTTGCTAAGCTCAGTGGGAGTTTTGCCTATGGGAAAAACAGAACCTTCACATTAACTTTGATTTCATTCAAGCTCATTTTTGGAAAAACAGCTGATCCACCGGAATACTGTGAATACCACATCTGTGAGTGCTAACGGCTGTTTTTACCGTGTATGATTACCATGAAACTGCTTTGAAAAATCTTAGCAGTAAAGAGTATGAGCCCTTGATTCCTCTCACTAGAATTAATTCAGTTTTCATGAGCACACACAGAACAACAAACTATTAATTGCAGCTGTTACTGACATCCTGAGCATCTCCCATCACTGACAGCACGAAGAGGAAGTATTTGGACTGCAACAATTGGAATTCGGGAGTTCAGCTGAACTCCTTGCTTGTTACAACTTGCAGCAGTAGTGGGGTGGGAGGCAGAGATAAAACAGCTGGGAAAATGGATGGTGGCGTACTCAAGCCAGCAGAAGCTTGGTTTAGGCTTAGCAAAGTTAACTTGGATCCACGTCCTGTAGAACAGCCTCTCCCACCAGCGTGCAGCAGTGAAGACATCTCTGTTGCTACTGCCAAGATTCATGATCTCCTGGCATGTGGGAATAATCAGAAAGTAGCTGAACGTGCCTGTCCAAAACTTCTTTGTGGAAATAAGTGAGACTGTAGCCAGTGGCAACGTTTCCACTGGTTCCAGTTCTTCGCTGTATTGCATTGTATCCTGGAGGAGAGATGAGGCAGCAGGGCCAGAGGGGAGTTTGCAGGCTCTGGACAGCGATGGGGAAAGGAGGATGAGAGTGCAGTTCACATCAGGCATCTAATGCAGGTGTTCCGAAAAATACTTGGAAAGAAACTTTTTTTGCAGTGATTATGTAAGTGCAAGTGAAGTGATGTGAATCCTCCTCAGGGTATTAGTCATAGCGCAGACGCTGTCTTGAAACATCTCCAGTTGATACATCTGTATTTTAAAAAGAAATCGCTTGGCTATGGTGGGACTTGCAAGTGTGGCTTGTGAGAAATATGAATCGTCACTGGCTTCTTTTCCTCTCGTGAAGCATTTTGCAGTCCTATGTTATGTATTCCTCCTAATTGTTCGCTATTGGAAAACCTGGTCAGTAGGGAGTTGTTTTTCTCTCTCTGAAATGACAAATACAAACTTAATTGAAAGGGAAATGATTTTTTTTTTCAGATTTATAGATTTATAAGGCAAAGAAGCTGCATGAGTAACTTTAATTAAATTCATTTTCCTGCAGAGCTTTTCATTGTTTCAGTTACTAAAATCTCTACACATGTTGCTCCTCCTAGCTTTTCAATTTGCTTGCAAGATGTTATTTAAATGCTTGTCAGCTGCCTAAGAGGAGCAGGTATTATTTCAGATGTTGTGCAGGAGAGAGGGGGAAAAAAAAAAAGATGGCTTTTATTATTTCTGTTCTACTTCATGTGGGTAAATATAAGTCAACACCTACCTGATTTGAGTGATAAATCAAAACAGGTAATTGAAGAAAATGACAGGACTGTTATCTTTGGCCTTTGGCTGAGTAACCAGGAGACCACATGGTAGTGATAAGAATGCTTTGAATACCATTAAGTAGGTAATTAAGATGCCTGAGAGGATTATCGAGCTATTAAGTCCTCATATTAGCTTTATATATATGTGGAGTAGCAAGGGCAAAGCTAGTAGAGAGGAAGCTTCTTGTGGCTACTGAAATATTTTTGTCTGGAGGGAGAAAGGGGAGCGATGGAGATTGCAGCACTGATGGAAAAGACAATGCTGAGTATTTTCAATGCAGAAGAAAAAAAGATCGCTTGGAAATATTGTAGAATGGCAATGTTTTGTGGAAGGAGACATGACATGATTTGTCTAGCTGTGACGTTACTGCAACAGAAAATAGTCGCAGAGAATTGTTTTATCAAAGAAGCAGCATGATTCCTATGGAGATTAAAAAAGGAATCGTGGTCTCTGAGCTACTGGAGATTAAGAGGCAGATGGATGAGACTTGAGTGAAGAGAAAGCAGTTTTGTTCTTGCACAAAGGGTGTACCTGCTACTTTCATTTCAGTCAGCAGCGACTTCTTTTTGATCCAGGAAAAATGCAAGAATGAGGGAAATTAAAGTTCTTAAACAATATGGTTTGCTTTTTCTTTGCTGAACCGCTCTTAGAGAACTTGCATTGAAAATACGATAAGTATGTGTATAAAACAAGAGGCTGCTTCACAAAGAGATGGAGACCTGACCCCACAGCACTGGAAGGAAGAGAAATGATTTCCTCTAGCTGGCCTGCTGAGGAGGGCAGTGGGTTTGGTGATGGTGCTTCAATGAAAACAGCCAAAAGAGGTGCTTGTACTACTGTGTTTAAATAGGAAGGATGTTTGCTCTTGCAGACCTTTACATCTGAGCCTTCACGGTTTGCTGCGTTGTTTGCTTTTATTTTTTAATCTTTATTTCATTTTCTGTTAGAAACAGAAGAAAACTTTTGTTGTCAGTTAAATGCCTCTAAAATTTCTACACCATCTGGTATGAAATTTTCAGGGAGACTAACAATAAAACAGCAGGTGAAGGTGATTAATATAAATAAATTAATGAATACTCAATGAAGTTCCTGAATAGGTCAAAGGACGGTTATCATTGATGTTTTAATATGCAGACTGTTTATTTAAAGAAGGATAAAGACATCACACTGTGAAGATAAGCTCTAATTATCATAAAGTCTATTTCACATGAGAAACTGGTATTTTAATTCAAAAGGAAATATTCATAAGTCATCTTAGTTTATAATTTGAATATAATATGATGAAACCTGTTAATAAGACAAGTGGGATTTCTTTTTTTTTTTCCGCCATCACAACAGGTGGCTGTGTAACACAGTCCTAACAAAGTGGCCCTTCAGAAACAATAACCTCATGAATTTTAAGAGGAATTTCAAACATGTATCAGGGATACAGCAACAGGATCTCATCTGGTGTGGTGAAGGAATCAAGAGTTAGCTCCAAAGGCCGGTGAAGTTTGTGAGGCAGCTTGCATTGACTTTGGGCAGTGGGTTAGTTTGCGTGATACTGAGCAAAGCTGTAAGGTTTGTAAGGTTTCAGCCTGTGGGTGTTTGTGTCTTGATCAATGAAAAAGAAATGAATATTGATATAATTGGAAAAAGATTATTTGAACGCTAGTGTGATACAGCTGGTAGGAAAATTTTGTTTATTGGTGGGGTGAGGAGAAATTCAATACCGAATAACAACTCATGAAAGCTTTATCATACAAAGATAAAACACAAGAGTAAACACAGCTCACTGCACAATGAGCATAAACTTGGTTTGTATGAGAAACAGGTATTCTACTTCAGTGGTGCACAAATATTCATAAACAACTTGGCCCGGTGTAAGATTTTCTGGCTGTTTTATTCCAGGGAAGTTCTGCCTAAATTTGTGGCTGGGCTAAGAAACTTTGTCACGTGTCATTCAATTTTTGGTGCAGCTTGCTTCGTTTAATTAGGCAATTAATCCACGGGGTGAGGCCATGTTTGTCCTTGCTGTGGTGCCCATAAAACATGTGGCACATCCGCACCTTTTATGCTTTCCATACAGATTTAGTGTGTCAGGTGGGCAAGGTTTGGTAATGTGTTTTAAGTGAGATGTCCAGGTTGGAACGATGTAGAGGAAAGAAAACTTTTCAAAACTTTTTTTTTTAGTAGTTTCTGGTAAATCTCAGTTTGAAAATAAAAATATGAGCTTAAAAACTGAGGTTTGTATTCACCCTTGTCTCGTAAGAGAGGCTTGAGCCTTCTTTTGTGATAGCTCGGATCGTGCTGTGTTATGCTGACAAGGCAGCTCTGCTGCATCTGATGTACAGTCGATTACTTGGCATGGGAAGCAGTGAGCTTTTTAAAAATTATGTTTTGCATTTGCAATATATAGCAGTGCTGATGGAGAGGATTAGTGGGTAATAGCAAGCAACAATACATGCTTCTGACTGTTGGGTAAGGAATATTGAGTTTTGAAGAGGCTGAATGGCTTTGATGGTGATTTGGGAACGGTCAGTTTGTTGGACCTGTAAGCATGGAAGAGTGTGCAAATCTACTGAGCAAATTTAATTTGATTTAACATGTGGTAGAAGAAGCAGATGCTGCCTTTGTCTCTGCTGGGCTCCTGCTGGAGCCCGAGCCATGGGTGGGCTTTACCCAGCACCCACCGACCTCAGCTGGGGAGCTTCCATCGATTGTGTCTGAAGTGGATCATGTCCAGGGTGGTCTTCCTTGGTCACCCTCAGCTGCCACTTCTGACCAAATCCCAAGTTGTACATCGCATGCTGAAACTCTGGCGTCATATTCCAGGGCTTTGAGACTTGCCAGTTAGTTATGAATGGCCTAAACAATTACGTACCAATCACTTCGTGGAAGATTTTTGCACAGTGTGGAAGCTGTGTGCACCCTCCCTGTACCCTCTCAATTTATGGTAATTGGAAGTTCAGACCAGGTTTTGTTCTTCCTAATTTCACTGTTGATTCGGTGATTATTCCAGTGTTTTTCAGTGTAATTCCATTGTAATGGCTTTGCTAACGTGCTAGTATGTCTCAGTAGCAAGCTATTTAATTTATCTTGGAATAGTGTATTTTTTTGGCATAACAGAGGACATAGAATTATATACATTGTTCAGTCTGACTCCTATTATTCTCCAAAGGGTATAAAAATGGAAAAGAATGAAAAGTGGTTTAAGTGGATATATGGTTATGAATGACATTATGACTGTGTGTAAACACGCGTTTCTCTTTTTCTCCGCTGTGACTTCTCTCTCTGACGTGAATGAATGAGATGACCTTCCCCTGGCAGGATAAAGACCAAGTGTGTTCGGAGATGTGTATAATTTATAAGGTATTCTCCATAGATAAGAATAAATATCCTATATAAATCACATCACTGCACAAGTCAGGAAAAATTTTCAATGCCGTGAAATGCTGCAAATCATAGACTGTCAGTTTAGTATGGTTTCAGAAGTGTGTTGGATGAAAAATAGATCTGCCACAAAATGAAGCTATGATAATGTATGTTTTGTATGTCTGTGTATTGGGGGGAGTGATCCAGCTCCACAACAAGCACTGAAATATCCATGATTTCGTTGTACTCCTGAGCTATCTCTAAAGTCTGCTTGAGTCTCATTATTATTATACAAGTTGACATTTAAATACTGGTTTCCTTAATTCGGTGGAGGTCACTGAAGTATAAAATAATTTATTTTACTTCTTTTTAATGCTCTTAGTCGGTAGCAACACCCATGGATCTTCATCTGCCGAGAACTCAGGCTGGGTATGTCCTGCTTCTCCAGAAGTTGCGGGATTTATGCAGTGCTGCAGGGAGGGCGAAGGGAGTGAGATGCCATTTAGGAGAACAGGCTGGAACGCTGCTGGCTGGAGCCCTTGCCTTGCTGGCCACTGCCAAAGGGTGCAGACAACTGCATGACCTGGGCAGCACGAGCAGCAGCTGAAGGACCCCCGAGGTGGGGTCCCTGATGTGCTTCAGGCACTAGGGTGTCTGCCTGGATCTGCTGTCTAAGCCATATTCCTCAGAGGCTGGAAAATAAATCTGAATCTGAAGACAGGCTTATAAACATGAACAATGGGAACGCTGATGCTGAGCTGTCTCATGCAGTTTATGGAGGTACAAACTGTGTTATTGATAGCAGCAGGGGACACGTGGGCTGTAATTACATAGCCACAGAACAGGGAATATTTTTTCGAGGTGCCACAGCCCTTGCTTGTTTGCTCTAACCCACTGACACTCTTTCCTTCCAGTGGAAATACGCTCGTGGCTGTTTCTTGCTCCATAGAAATAAGCAGAATGAGTTAATAGAATCAAATACTGAATCTGAGTAAGCAGGAGTAAGCCAGGCTGAAATTTGATTTCTAAACTCCAGTTGAGCTTGAAGAGACGCTCCAAAAAACTTGGAGCAAGAATCTGTTCAGGCTGCTTGGGGAACACCAGGCTGCTTGCAAGGTGAGGTGGCAAAGGGGAGTGGTGGAGACCTCTAAACACTGAACAAAACGAGGCCAGGAGATGTGCACAGCGTTTTGCACCTGGTCTTGTCACTGATGATTTAAAGGGGAAAAAAAAAAAAAAGAAAAAAAAAAACACAACTTGGAAACAAAAAGCTAAGGCAAGTTATTTAGTTGGATCTTAATATAAAAGAAGCTTTGGAGCTGTTCCTTTTCTCATTTATGTACTTCATAAATTCCCAGTCATGTATAAAGAATTGTGTTACAATAAAAATCTTATAAACCAGAAATAATTCTTATATTCATATTTTGCCTTTTGATGGTTTCTTGTGCAGAAACGTTATACTAACAAATAAAATTTTGTGCTAGAAAATTTCATGGAGGAAGTCATTACCTAAAATCAGAAGTGAAAATCTTTTGTGCCTGATGAGTTGGCTGAATTGTAAGCAAGTTAGCTAAATGGTCAAAACTGAATGACTCACTTTGCAGTGACTTAGTGAAGTACTGGACACTTTCGTTTTTGTTCTACCAAGCACATAGGATTATACATTCAATTCCAATCTGAAGCCCATTTAAGACAATGCATGTGTTCCTGTTAGAGTCCTGGCAAAACAAAAGCCTGGCGTGATAATTGGGCTATGGAGCTTTTATACGTTGTGACCACCGAATAGGGTGAAATATGTTCATACAGCAGGAAGCAGGAAAGCGACATCACAGACGAAGAAACTGAACAAACCATAAACACGTTGAGAATTAGATAAGTTACAGACAAATGCTGTTTGTTGGCAAAGCAAGTCTGGGAGGGTGTATATAGTAGGAAATAAGGAAGTAAATGGTTGCATCATAATCGGTAATCCCGGTTTTCAATATTGTCAATCTGAATTTATACCACTTTCTTGTCAAATATTGTTAAAGATGTATTTAAATGCTATATTCTTTTTTTTTTTCTTTTGATTATCCTCAGTGAGGCAAGAATTTGGATTAAAAAAAATGACCAGAGATAAAAATCAAGAAGCTTGTCACTAAGCTTTTCTCAAGCCTCTAGTGAGACAAACTATGGATAGGCTGGTAGGCTTTGTTTATCTGGAGTCCGACGTTTATGCTGCATTGCTAACAGGGTAGGGCTGCAAACACTGGAACCATAAACCCATCATATAACTGAAACTGAAACAGGACCAACTGAGGACTGGAACTGGCTGTTGTGGCTGGAGGTAGGCAGTCTGCGTGCGTCTTCGTCACCACCGGAAAAGGCTGAAAAGTTTGCTGAAGTGCATGAAAGTTATTTGGTATTGGTTATAATTCCTTCCCATATCTGACGTTATGATAGTTCTGACTTAAACTCAGACTTCATTGTTGTCACTTTGGAAACGACAGCTTTCTGTTTAAGTCCTGCAGTTCTGTGCTGGATGTCATCACAAAACCCACATGCACTCCAACCCTGCTGTAAAGATTGTCTTTTTAGTTTAGGCAGACAATAAATACAGAATTGCTAGCTGCTATGAAATAAATGGGGGGGGGGGGAAGCTTGGTGAATAGCTTCATTTTCAGGAACAAAATGCACCTTAATTTGATGCTGAGCTTTAAAAAACTTATATTAGTGCCCGCCATGTATGGGTGTTGTGGTGGTACTCTTGCTTGATTCATCATTCTTTTCTCATTTGTGTGCAGAAAAAATGGAGACTTGCCCACTTATCATTACCAGAAAGGTTGCTTTCTTTTTTCTTTCATTTTTTAAAATCAGTTGAGCAACAAGTTTATTTTCATCCTGAAGATTCATCCTCTGACTTCATAAAGACTTTGGGAAGATTTTTCACCTGGTAAATAACATCCTATTTTGCACGATTTTCCTTTCTCTTCATCTCCCCTGTGAGGTAGCTTATATGTAAGGACATCAGTAGCTTTCTGGGAATCAACGATCTGCTCAATTCTTGAGCATCCAGGAGGTGTCTTCCGTTGATATCATGATCTTTGCTTCCAGAAATAGAGAGAGCTGTGGGAGGTATGACCCCGACCCATAGCAAATCTAAAATTATTTTTTCTTTTCCAGTTAAGCTCAATATTGGAGTGTTTATAAGTGCTGCAATACATGAAACGCGTAGCTGACATCAGTGATGTTGTAACCTGCAGGTTTGTGCCAGGTGAGGAGCTGGGCTCTACATCTGTTTCCATCCTTAGCAAAACACTTTGAGAGCTACTGCTGCAGTTTTTTAAACTGTAACATTTACTTCCAGCTGTCGTCGAGCTGTGGTTTGCTCATTCCTACTTAACTGGGAATTCTGAGAAATGATTTTCAAGGATCCTGTAGTTCTCATAATCTGCTGCTGAGGATCAAAGCTGCCTCCTGCAGCGAGGAGACCGCGCTTACATCTAGGAAATACCCCTGTGGAGCTGGGAGAGCCGAGAGCTGAGGCTCTGGTCCCGCAGCGCTTGTAGCAGCATTCAGGCACTGTGGAACCGTAGTGACTGCTGCTTGCGGGTGGGCTGCGTGGAGCTGTCTGGGGAGGAAGGTGCTGCAGAACCAGATGCTGTGCCTCCGGGCTCGGAGGGTTGGACAGCTGCCCTGCACCTACAAGATACTTTTACAGACCTGCTCTCTAGTCCTCCTAGGTATAAATCCAGGTATCGCCTAAAAGCAGCTCAAACTTGCAAGCTGCTGTTAGGGTTGCTTAATTTGTGGAGCTTGTAAATCATTTTCTGTAATAATTACGCAGGTTGAAAATGATTGAAATTCATCAGCCTCTACTTACAGTGAAGCCTATGCTCTTTTATGTGGTAGGAGGACCAACTTCTTTTTAAAGTGAATTTAAAAGCTTTCTTGAAGATATTAGTGACTGTCTTCTTTATTTCTACTCTTCTATTTTTATAATGTTTCTTCTTCTATTCCCACATAGCTGGACCATGATGTTTTCTTGGGAGTGGCCCCAACGAAATTCAGAAATGTCCTATCACAAAAACTATAATCATGTTATCAGTCAGAAAACTGAGAATAAAAGAAAAGTACCATTTTAACCATGTACCATTTTTACCATGGTTAGTTACCATGGGATGTTAAGTGGTTAAATGTTAAAGTTAAATGGTCAGTTAGCGTGGGGATGGTGACTGACACAGTTCCAACACTGTGGTCTCTGACAGCTTTTACTGCCTCGTACAGCATTAGCAGTAGTGACTCTGTTTTTCGTTTGACTCATGATCACAGCCCTCATTCTTAATGAACAGATATCTCCTGCTTGCTGTTGTGCCTGCTGCATTTGTGTAACACAGGTGCCAATTTTTTATTTCCTAGGGGGTTGGGGAAGTACCAATTCAAAATCGAGTCAAATTCTCCAAGTTGGGTGTCTGGGCACATGGGAACTTACATGTTGACTCATCCAAACAGTTTAACTATCTTTTCTCTTAAAAATGTAACTTCAAACTCAATTTAAAGAAATCTAACTACTTGCTGGAACATAAGGCATCTGTTATTACTAGACAAGCTTCACTCTCCTGAGCCTTAATTAGAAAGACCCTATTGTAGGTTGTCGCGAGAATGCCAAAGTAGCCGTAATGAGAGTGGCTGCCATTCATCATTGTTGTAACTTCTCTGAGCAGCCAGCAGTAGTGGAGCACAAAATTATAGCTAACCAAGCAATGAGAAGTGGCAAGATGATTCACAAGTACTATCCCCATACTTGGAGATTAATTGAGTGAAAGATACTCTCTGTGCAGCTTGAGTTAATGAATATAACCAATCATTCCAGGGAAACGCAACACACACACACATCTTGATTGCTTTCTAGGGATGACGAAAATCTCTGACAGCTTTTGTTATGCCTCAGCTAGTTACCTACTGCTAGCTAAGGTGTTTGGATGTTTACAGGCAAGGTCGATTATACAGAGGAAAGGAATTGGGCCTTTTTATAATTGGCATTACTTGAATAACCCAGAAAATGCTGATGGCATCTGATTTTCATTCTGTCAAGTGATGCTAGTCCAAACAGGTAACTTGGACTAGAAAGTTTTTTTTGTTTGTTTGTTTTTACCCCACTGATTAAACTAAGCAAAAACTAAAATTCATGCTAACATTCTGCTTTTAATAAGGAGGAAAAAAAAAGCATACTTGACCTACTCAAGTTTCTTGAAATTGCTGCTGCTTCCCAACTTTTGTCTAAAAGCTTCATTAGGGCATCTGTTCCCCTAAGGTCTGATTGGTAATCCTGTTGTTGTTGTTATTATTTATTACTATTATAAGAAAACACTGAAGAGTGCAAAAGAAGTCAAGGATTATATCTGGTGACAAACTTGGGTCTTTTTAGGTCTCTTTTTTTTTTTTCTCTTCACCTCTTTGTATGAAAGAATGTCAATTTCCTCAGGTGAGGGTGGTAGGCTTCTCTTAGCTCTTAAAAGAGCTATCTTCAAAGGATTGCATGAAAAAGCCATTTTCACCGTGCTAGGAAGGGGAGAATGATAGAAACTATAAAAAAAACATGGATACCTTTTAATATGTTGGTTCAATGCCACAGATGAAGTTTACACTAATTAGAAATCATCTGGAGGCACTGCAGCAGATTGAGACTTCGGCTGGAAGTGCTTCCTGACAGGTGGTTTACCACAAAGCAACATTACAATTACCTAACACACTGTTTGATTTGTGTAAACCCTCATTACTACTCACATTATTTAATGAACTATGTGCATTCTTTTGCCTCCCTGCAGAATGCGATGCTCCCTTCCAATTCTGCAGTGCGTGTACTGTGGGCTTAACCCTTCTCTTCCAAAGTAAAGAAATATCACTGTTAACGAAGAGGTGAAAATTGAAATGTAAATACCAAACTGATGAATGTTATCTTAAAAAAGGATGTGTGATACTTCAAAATTTTGACTATATAACATGGATTCATTTTGTGAACTATGCAGATTGATTGCCTTTTATTTGGCTCTTAATTATATTTTATAACAAACTTTTTTCATTAACTGTAAAAATAACTATTTGAATGGGTACTTGGATGTCTAATACAAAAATCAAGATGATTTTTTTTTTAAATCCAGCATAGATTTAGTAGTTATATCTAGGCACAATCAAAAAGAGAAAGATAAAGGCTCTGCTGAACACGGAGGAGTTCCTCAGCTTATCAGAACTTCACATATCTCTGCAGGTTTTGTACAAAATACCTGCAGGGTTATGGACTCTCTGTGTATTCGTAGTCCTTGTCGAAGTCTTGCTGTTTTAGCCCCACAGAAGGTATTTCATAGAATGAATTTATGTGGAGTAACACAGCTGCAGAATGGTCTGTGACCCATAGAAATATTCTCTTTCATGTAGTTCAAACTCTGATGTGATTACACTCTTCAGCAAACACATATATTGAAATTCTGCCTCTAAGTGAACTTGGCTGTTTGCTGTTTATTACAGAAAACCTCATAGTGAGGCAAATGAAGTAAAAATCTGAATCCACAGGCATGGGGATATGTATTTTATATTGTTTACTTACCTCACAGGATTATGTTAATCAGTCACCATTTCTATTTGGTTTCTTTTGCGAATGACTTGAATCTTAAATCTTTTAGGAAAAAAAAAAATATCCAGAATTATGATCACCTCATGACTACAAAAAATGCACTAAACAAAATAATATAGAAATATGTTTTCTTTAAAATACTTGCTATCTCTAGTTGGGGTTGACTAAATGTGCAGACGTTTACTTGTGCAGTGTTACAAAAACTCTGGCACTAAAGGATTTTTTACAGAACGTGTTTGCTCCATCAGCTCCATGCGAAGAAACGTGGTTTAAAAGATTAAGTAAAAAAGGAAGGAAAAAAAACCTCACAAAATAACCTTAACTAAGTTTATGGTTTAATGGATATGTCATGGATAATTACTAGCAGGTGTCCAGGGCACCTTTAGGACTAGATGCTAGTGTTATACCAGCTTGGAGATAGTGAAGGAAAGAATGAAGTGGAATTGAGCAAGAGAGGCTGAGCGTCGCCTGCCCAAGGAATGAAGCGGGCCTGCGTGGTGGCGGCGCGGGCCTGCGTGATGGCGGCACGGGCCTGCGTGATGGCGGCACGGGCCTGCGTGATGGCGGCGCAGGCCCACAGTCAGTCAGGTGGGGATCGGGGCAAGAGTGGGAAGGGACAGCGGTGTCCCGCAGCTCTGCTTGTCCCCCAGGGACAGAACTGCTGTCTCAGGCAGCCACAGAAAAGAGGTGAAACCCTTGTGTTGTAGAAATAGTACGGTAAATATCATCACCTGTAATGTGTGTCAAACAGTAGCGGTCCATGGAAAACGAATGGCTTCTGCTTGTAATCTTTTCGACAAATGTGATAGTTTCAAACGTTTTGGCTGCGTCTATGTAATTGTCGTGCCTTCAGTGAAAGGTTTTGGGGGCTCTGACCCAAGAAGGGCTCTGGGAGGCTGGGAAGGTCTGATTGAGACGTTATGCTTGAAGCAAACCGCTGAAGCTGAGCTGCAGAGGGAAGGCCTGCTGCTAGAAAAGGAACATCAAACTGATCTCTACAGGATAACAAAGCCTGAGAGTGATTTTTACCAGGTCCCAGTGATGTTAGTCAGGGTAGGGCTGTGAAAGAGCTCTCCTTGCGATGGAGGGGAACATGGTGGTCCTCTTGGGCTGACTCCTGTCGTAGTTGTCTCCCTCCAGCTCTGTGCCTTTGTACCCCTTGTCCTTCTGGGACTCAGGTACATCTTTCCTCACTCATTTCCTTGCTGTTTGCCAAGTGGCTGCTGCAATTTTTAAGGCCAGCTACGAACACTCAAGCTTTGAAATATGACCAGGTTCAGGCCCTCTTTGAGCAATCAGAAGGATGTGTATTTTGAAGCCCGGAATCTACAATAAACATGCATCTATTTAGCAATATTGTCTGAGCCACCTCTGTGAGTCAGTGAAATTACTCATGGTGCACAAAAGCACATTTATCTCTGCCAGATTGGAGCCTGACAGTGTGGTGGGATGAACAGCTTCTCCAATGCTGGTTGTAGCATTTACTGTTAAAGAAGACTGTGGCATCTTAAATAGTTTTCCAAATCTGTCAATTGCGTTTCTAAAGTAAAAAGGTATTTTATAGCATTAACTTAAAGAAATTACCTTCCAGTCAGAGCTACACATATCCATATTTCCCATGAAAGAGTAGTATTCTGTTTTGGGGAAACAGATGTGTAAAGGCATGCAGATACGGAGCTTATATTCTCCATCAGAGTCTCCTGTTTGTGTTGCAGTGGAGACTGAATGAATTAATGGAAAGCTGATCTCTCCCAGGATTTTTTTCTGACTGGTTGTATTGTGCAGAAAATTGCTCTTTGATTTTTGCCCTCTTCAGCAGCTGCTCTTCCCACTGAAGAACTGCTGCCCGGGCAGTGCCAACACCCGCACAAGATCAGGTTCGAGTGCAGTGTCGCTCTTAATCAGACTCGGTTAATTTGTGTCTCACGTGGAGCCTAATCCACTGCCTGTTGAAGTCATTGGAAAAATTCTCTTTCACCTAGGCAGGTTGTGGATCTCATCTGTCAAGATTCAAGTCTGGGTTTCATAAGTAAAGCAATTTGCGAAAAGCACAGAAGACATGAAGACTGTGTGGAATTATGCAGCTGGCAAATCTGCTTGCAGTTGCTTCCACAAAACAAATGGATAATTTTCAAGAATATTGTTTTTTAAATGCTGGCTGTTTCTCTGTCACTTTGAAATTTACAGTGTCAGCTCATTAGAGCATTATTTACTTTAAAAATCATAAAAAGGTGAGGCTTTCTTATACCACCAGGAACGGTGTGACTTGTCTGATTGGGGGGAAAAAATGACACTGGGAAAATGAGAGGAAATA
This sequence comes from Anser anser, assembly GCF_964211835.1. Classification (NCBI taxonomy): domain Eukaryota; kingdom Metazoa; phylum Chordata; class Aves; order Anseriformes; family Anatidae; genus Anser; species Anser anser. Next base: position 25,793,667 of record NC_139729.1, on the reverse strand, counting down.
GCATGCTGTGTCAAATGGATCAGCATAAGGCTGCATTTATTTATTTTAATTTCTTTTTATTATTTTTTTTAAATCGTTTATGCTGATGTGAGCTTTGTGTTTGGAGGCAGGTGAGCAGCTGATGGGATGGAGCAGGTTGTGGCCAGATTTGCGGTGCTGAGGTGGGAACTCTCTGAGCACACAACGCCCCGTAGCCTTGCTGCAGTTAGTCCAGCGAAAGATCCACAGAGGGAGGTCTATGACCAGCCCCTACCCTGCTGGTGGCTGAGCCTTCTGAAGGCAGGTTCGGGTTGAATCCAGAGAAAAAAATGTCAGAATAAAACATTAGTAGTGCTCAGCAGTTTTCACATAGCTCATGGTACGAAGATGAACTGTTCAAACCATAGCGGAAAAAAATCCCAGCCTGTGATGTGCTAGGAAGGTGTAAGTATTGTGACTATCTGAAAAAAAAAAAATGACATCTCAGGAAAATGTTGCTATTACTAGAGTTTGCCACTGTTCAATTACGTAAAGCTTTGAAAAAGAAGGTACTGAGAAATGTCCAACATTCATTGTCTTAGCAGTAACTTTTGATAAATATAGCAGGGAGTAAGCATCGGGAAATATCCAAGCAAAGCATATTCAGTCTTGGTGAACCTGTACTTTATTTGCGCAAACTGGTGCCAACTCCTAAAATGTCATTCTCCCTTCTCATATGTGGCATTTAAGTGACCACCAGCTCATTAGAGGAGCTTCTCAGCTGCTGTAGTAGAGGGGCTTTTCAACAAGACACTAGCTGAAACAAGGCACTTTGGTATTTTTATTGTTATTCATGGAAAAACCTATGCAATCCGATGGAAAAGTAGGGACTGAGGAGTTCCACTATTTGGGCTATGTGACTATAAATGCAGTACCAAGCTCTTCAAATTTCTACTGCTTCCAGTTTGAGAAGTAATTATGTCCTGCAGTGTTCCCAAAGGCAGGACTATCTTTCATTTCAGATACATGATTTTTTTTTTTTTTCCTAAAAAGAAATATATTAACATGCTCATCCCTTTGTTGTTAGGTCAGTCATTCAGTGGGTAGGTAGGGGGTATGTAGTTATGAGAGTTAGAATCTCTGGTTTTCTTCACATCCAATTATGAGCTAGGAAGACAAATGAAGTACTAAGCTTCCAGTTCTTCTGATTCTCTTCACCCTGTGACTATTTAAATTTAAAAAAAAAAATATCCAGTGTGCATAATTTACCAAGAAATACTCTGTTATCAAAACGTAAAGAAAATGCTAATGAAAACCACTGCATTCCATGTAATTCAGTGCATTTCTACAATACAGTTCTGGGGTGTATAGTATCTTTGAGGCTTGGTAGGAAGTGTTTTGGTGAAAACATGATTGTATATCGGGTTTTATGATTCTGTGTTATAAAATTGTACATGTGACCAATTTAGGGAAATCTCACGTTAGCTGTGCTACCAGTATACGAAACTATTTCAGAAGAAGGTCTTAAGGAAATAAAAAGTGTTTTACTGAATTCTTGCAAAAATAACTTATGTAAAGTTGCCATACAGATGCCAAACACGTGAAGCCGGTGACTGCAGAACAGCATCTTTATTCAGTTTGTCTTCATTCGCTATCTAAAATGCTGAGGAAGAAAGATGGAGTTGATACCTTGAGCTTTAGTGAAGAGGTTGCCAGAAACTTGCACATTTATCCCAGATGCATTTAGCACAGGCTGCGTGTAAAGGTGGTGTTGCTGCAGCAGTCAAGACAGACAGCGTGATGGACGCTGGCCAGACAGTGCTGTCAGCAAAAGGTGTGACAAGCAAAGGCGTGTAGTGGTAAAAACCTTCTTGCTCCAGTCTGAGGGTAAGAAACCAGACACTGTAAGAAAGATTATTAGGCTCTTAAAAATATAGTCATCGAAGTCACTCAGTAATTAATGCCTCTGCATTAATTAAAATGCAAGGAAATAATCTCAAGGCAATTTCTGGGAAAACAGCTTCCTAGTTGGGTACAAAAGAAAGCGGAGGAAGCAGTGCCTGTAGGAAGCGCAGCCTGCAGCACGCGGTCCCCGCAGCGCGCTCAGCACGTGGCGCGCTTCTGCGCAGGGGGCTCGCAGCAGTGGCCCCGCGCTGCCTCCGTTCCCACAGACACATCCACGGGGTGGAGAGTCAGCGATTCTGTGACCCTTTAATGAGAGCTGAGAAACCAGCTGTGTCGCCAGCACTGGAAAAATTGCCTTAGACTATTTGATTGCTGTTTGTAATAAAAACTTAGTGCATGCTTGTTGCTGGACAGCCCGCCTAGTATTAATCTTGTTTTATTTATTTATTTTTTTTATTATTATTATTTTGCATTTTCTTAAAAATTTCTCTGGAGATTCTCCTTCACCACAATACTGATTCTCTTTGAAGGCTGGCGTGGTCTGAGAGTGGTGGCTTGAGGGTGAATCTGCTGGCATGATGTGGTTCCTTGTGTTAACTGAACGTGATACGTGAGCTCGCATGTTTTCCCAAGGTCATATTTTTAAGTTGCTTAATATTCTAAGGAAAAAAAAAAAAGCACAAGTTCAGAGTTGTGAAACTCAGTATCTGTGCTGATGAATATCATGGCAGGATGTCTAAGACACTGTAGTGTCACCAGTTAAATAAACTTTCTATTTTTCTTTTTCAATCTATGAAGTGTATCCAGATATTTTAATTTCTCTCAGGGATATTTTGTATGATATCAAAGATGGGATGAAAAGAAGGAGAATAACTATTCCATTATTTAAGTGATCTGTGACAGGAATTAATAGTTATCGATGAAAGGTAAATCGAGAGTTAACTGTCTCCAGCACTTGCACAGATCTGGGCGAGGAGCGATTTGCCTTTTTGCCTCATTCTGAAATTGTTTGAGATCTGTAAATTCAGTTCATAATCTTCCTTACTATAGGGAACTATTACTGCTAATATTCAAAGTCTATTAAAAAGGGATTTCACATCATTGGAATTTATTATCAAATCTCAAGGTTGTGAAAACCATTTTAATAGGTTTTGGACTTTGTAGTCTCTTTGTCAGGAAATTATACTGTTGATGTGGTTTACAGATTGTAAAATATTTTTCTTCGCTTTCATGACAATTGCTTTAGTGTTTTAACAGCTGTTTATGTGCTCTTTCTTATCTATTTTTTTTTAATGAGCAAATTTTTATGTAACAATTTCTTAAGCACTTGAAACCCTGGAACTCACCCAATTTATTAAGAAATTCTGCAAGTTTCATAAGAATCGCTTTTTTTCCCCCTCTGCCAGACCCATGAGTGTTCAGTGGCATTTGGCACCCTGTTTCCCTTACTGTATGTTGATAATAAACTGCAATATCAGTAATGTACATAGAAATACCCTAAATGTACTTACTGTAGCAACTCCAACCACGATTCATACAGTTTCGGTAATTAGCCATGCTAATTACAGTTGGGATGTAGGATGGGAGATTGTGTGCTACATTAAAACTAGAGAAATTAAAACAGAGCCATTTCATGGAACTATTATGTTCTTTTGGGGACTGCAGATCTTAGTGAAGCATTAGCTAATTAAAAACACCAGGATAGTTCCTGAACAAACTATTAAAGCTAAAGGTTACTTTCACACTTGAGTGGTATATGTCAAAACATTTTCTTCCCTGTTTGTAGCCCTTGTGGAATATGGATTTAAAAATACTGTGCACAGTGGAAAAATCTTTCAGTACCATAATGGCACAAATCTGTGCAGGGTAAGGGATCTTGCAGAGCCTTCCTGTGTTTTCGGTTTTCAGTTTCTGTTCCCTAAAGGTGGAGATATTTTTCTGGGATTGTTTCTGCAGCTCTGTTGCTGTGCTGCTTGCTCCACTGCTCTCCAGCTGGGCCAAGACGTGGGTCCCCCTGCCAGTGAGTGTGTCCTGAGATCCCCTCTACAGCTCTGTCCTCCTGAATCCTGGGTTTCCAGACAGCTGGATGCGGTGCTGGGTCTTCCCTGCTTTCCAGTAGTAGAATAAAATTCTGCTGGGGCAGGACTGGGGCATTCAGATTTGCAGGCACACGGTTGCCTGCTTGAAGGAAACTTCATCTGCTGAGGTCAGGCACTCACGGAGAGTTTGTCAGAGTCAATGGCTGGCTGATAAACTTCTCCAGGCAGAAAAGTTTGAAAGATGAAAAACCTCTTGTCAAGGTCAGGCTCTAGTGGTTTTGTTTTGTTCTTTTCTTTTTTTTTTTTTTCTTTTCTTTTTGTAGAATAGAAAATAATAATAAACCCCATAAAATGACATTCACAAAACAGCAGGGGGAATGCAGCTCAGTGCAGACAGGACATCCCTGCTGCTGCAGCCTGTCCTCATGTCTCCTGCAGCTGGAGTCTCTCCTGCAGGAGAGGATGCGTGATGTGCAAGTGGCAGCATTTAACTGCTCTTTGAGGAACAAAATTTTGCCTTTACAAGACACTGCGTGAGCTCTGGAACTGCGTTTCTAATATCCATGATTAAAAAGCCCATGTTAGGAGATGAGGTGCACATACAAAGATCTTTTTTTTCCCTGACATCATGTAAGGTTCTGAAAAAAAAAAAACCAAAACCATCCCCTAAGACAAGGTCTGCTGTTGCTTCCAGCTTATGGCCTGACTGATGGCATGCCTTTCCGTACATAATCTAGTAAGGCAGTTATCAAATCCAACCTTGAAAGATTTACGAGTTTGCTTCTGTTTGAGCAGTACAAGTGATCGTTTGTTCAAAGGTTTGGGGAAACCTCATTGATATGTGACTCAGGCATGTTTTTTGACCTCTGTAAAATGAGCATCACTCAAATGCTGATTTATATGAAAAAGTTCCACGACTTTATTGTTCGCACTGGGGAAAAATCTGTTCCTACAATCTGGATACTAAAATATTCAAGGCTATTTTCAATGCTAATTCTTCTGTTCTTGCTTTGAATGTTGCTGGGGGATACGTTTCCAGCTGAGCACAATGAGGATGAGCGAGTGGGAGGGGCAGGGTGAAGGCTGTGCAGGTGGGGGAGTCATTTAGTTGCCAAACTGTCTCTTATGTCTTTAGGTTTTCTCCACCTTTTTCAAAAGCAGAAGTGTATCTTTAAGAAAAATGGGAGGGACCCTGCGCTTGGCAGGGAAGGGTAACAATTAAAAGTGTTAAGAGGAGAAATACTGCAGGTAAATAGAGCAGAGCAGAAGTACTGAGAAATTTGTGTTACAGAACAGAAGACTGAGTTTCCAAGAAGGATTATCAGAAACTTCATTTTGCATAATTCCGGTGAATATTTTCTGTAGAGAATACTACAGATCAGTTACGTTAATAACCAACCCCCCCCACCAAAACCACAATGACTGTCATAGCGGTGCTATTTTCATACTGCCAGGAAGTCTTGTTTAATTACCTTCATACTTTTCAATGTCCCTTCCAGCAATGTTGATGATGTCAGGCATGTTACTGTTACCTTCATTGGCCCAAGAACAAGTCAGCTGGCGTGCAGAAGTTGTAGTTTGACATTCATCAGCTTTGCAATTTTTCAGATTCTCCTTTTTTTTTTCCTTGTTATAGTAGCAGAATAAGCCAATTGTATCCAAAGTCAGCATGATATTAACTATAATTTATCTCCGACCATTCAAAATCAGTGTGAAATGGGGGCCTACTATTTGAGATGAAATCACGGAACGATGATTTAGGAGCACGCCCAGGGAGGAGCCGCGCTGTCCGTGTGAAGGTGAGCAGTACTGCTGTGCCTGGGGCTTCCTGGGAAAAGCCGTGCAGCCAAATGTGCTCTGAAGGGATTTTCTCTTCTGTAATGGCTCCTTGCACAGTTTATGCAACTGTGTGCGCAGTTTATCTGTACGACCAGTATTAAACCCGTTGCTTGTAGACACTTTTAAAACAGTGCATTAGATATTTTTTTTTTCTAAGCTTGTTGGTCTGCAGCAAGTTCCATATGCTCTCGTTCTCAGGGACATTTTTTTCCATCACCTTTGAGAGCTCCTGTCATCACCCTTCCCTTTCCATTCAGACTGTGGGAACTGCAGGCTCCCAGGTCCTAATTTTATCTCCTTTACGCTATCTTTTTCTGCCTGCCACACTGCACTCGGATTATTTCCCTCTTGTGCACGCTCAGTTCTTGTAGGTAGGAGAAGAGTTGGCTTTGTCACTGCTTTCCAAGAAGAGGTAACGTAACACCTCAGAACAGATAGAAGTTGCGTGTCAAGGATAAGTTGTCAAGATGTACTAGCCGAATGCCTTCAGAAATCTCTTTAAGTCAAATTTGTTGTTGCTTTCAGTACATGTGTTGGTTTGGGTTGTCTCTGGAAACAGGGACAGGTTAGCTTGGTACTTTTTCTGTAGCTAATGATTTCCTTGAACAAGAGAGGTTTTGCTTAGTGATAGGATATAAAATTTTACAGGCTGTAACCAAAGTCTTCCTAGGAAATATATTTTAAATGGTTAAATACAGTAAATTAGACTTTGCTTTAGTCCTAAAATTATAATGCAGTTAAACTAAGCACTGTTTGCCTTTATACATATAGATTTTTATTTTATTTCATATATATTTTTTTAGTTTAGATTTTACCTGAAATTGACATTCTTAATTTAATATATCTAAGCTAATCTTTTGCTGGGGAGTTGAAAATGTAGAAACCAGCATTGGCTTTTATTATAAGATCTTGAGTGCTTTGGTCTTTAGTGTTGCACTGTCCTAGCAACAGCCCTACCATTCCTAGCAGGAAGCTAGAGGTAGGTAACAACCCGAACATGGAAGGTTTAGATTCATCTGACATTTGTTCTTGTTAGAATTGGAAAACTAGCAAGAGATCAATCTAGTTCTTTTAATTATTTTACCGTGGAGTCGGAAAGGTCATAGAGATAGCAACAGGAGTTTTAGCCATCTAGCAAGATATTTGACTTGGTGCCTTCCTCTGCCTCTCTTTTGGATGCACAGAGTGGAGACTGGATGGCAAACATAAAGCACTCGAAAGTGGCAGCGTGTTTTAGTTCAGGAGTATACAGCAGGATGACACGATGGTACCTTAGTTAAAAAAAAAAAAAAGGAGGTTTTTCAGAGGTTCATGAATGAACACCAAATGCTTGTCTGCTGTTTAGAGAAGAGATCAGGCTCAGTTGGTAAGAAAGTGAACATGATTTAGCTTTTTTTTTTTTTTAAGACAAAATAATAAAAAAAACCTTCTAGGGCTTTTCCCCCTTCCTTGTTTCTATTTGTTTTCGTGCAACTGACAGATTTTATGGTGGTTTTTCAATGCAAACACATCACCCAGGTACAGAAGAGAAGTAGAAATATGGCACGGGTGGAGAATAACTAGTATGCCAGATGGCAGGAAACATAAAGCTACAGTATATAAACAAAGAGAATTTAAAAGAGATTGGATTTTAAGTAAATAACAAATCAGCAGAGGAAACATTCCGGCCTTTAAAAATAGACAGCGACATTTCTTCAAAGAAGGTAGACATTGCTAAAAATAAATAAAAAATAAACATTTTGTCTGTCTTCAGAAAGACAAGCATCAAAAGGCACAACTGAATGGGAATTTCCAATGGTGAATAATAATATTAATCAGAAATTATATCTTGATAGAAAGGGGAATCTAAAAATAGGAATGACTCAAAACTACTGAAATATCTGCATCCAGCCAAATGTTGCAATATTTTGAAGGAGGAGGTGAGTCTGAAGAAAGACGCAGGCTCTGGATTCAGCGAACGTCAGAGGAGCCCCTTAAGGACGTTCCAAGGAACGCCAAACTTTTTATCTTGATGTCTGTGTTGTGAAGGCTCAAGCGCTGAGAGGCTCAGGATTGTCCACAAGCTGTGATTACCTAACCATCCAGTAAGCCATTCAAAACTGGTCAGTTCTAGCAGAGCCAAACTCTTGAAAATAAACACCAGAGATGTGGCAGATGGTAAGCACTTTACATACTTTACCTGTACGTTTCAAAATTATCACAGGATCCCATAATAGCTGCACGGCTGATACTTACTGGAAGCAGTAGAACTTCTTGGTTAGATAAATAATTAGTTTTAGGATGAAAGACATAGATTTTCAAGTGAAAGCATGTCATGAGGAAAGAAAATAAGTAGATGGCCAAATTAAGTTCTACAAGTAATTGCCTTCTGTATAACAGCCACTTGTGTTTGAGAAAGATGTTTATTGCTCCTAAGATGTCAGGACACTCAATCTTGGACTGAGTACAAAGGAGGAGGAAGTGGACAGGAATTGCAAATGTCAGGGAACCATGAGGTGGAAACAAGGGAAGGAAATGAGCAGTAATTTCACTGCTTACGTGCTATGAAGTATTTGAGAGAGACATCTGGGGCTCTGGGGATGTAAGCAAAAATAAGGTCCTTGCAATCATGCTCAGCTGGGCAGCAGGGTGAGAGGACAAAGAAATTGTTTTTTATTAGCAAGATAGTGATGGACTGGAGTTGACGGGTTTTTCTGAGCACTGTGCAATGGTCTGTTAATTTGGGTACGTATTATGACTTGCACACTGTTCGGTTTATCTCACCTCAGAATGGTTGAGGCTGGAGGCACCTCCGGGTGCCTCTGCCCCAGGCCTGCCCCAGCAGGGCCACCCAGAGCAGGGCCCTGGGCCATGTCCCAGTGGCTTCTGGAGGTCCCCAAGGAGACCCCAGCACCCTGTGGTACCCGGGCCAGGCTCCGGCACCCACCCAACACAGAAGTGCTTCCTGGTGGCCAGAGGGAGCCTCCTGGGCTCTGGTTTGTGCCCGGGGCTCCTGCTCCCGGTGCTGGGCTCTCCTGAATTCAGCTCCATCCTCAGGGGAGCTCCCCAGGTGCCACCTCCTCTCCAGGCCAAGCAGCCCCGGCTCCAGCAGCCTCTCCCCGCGGCCGAGGGCTCCAGGCCCTCCCGCAGCTTGGTGACCCTGTGCTGGGCTCGCAGGAAATTCCTGTTTTAGGAAAATGAGATGGAAATTGGCTTTGGGGTGGACTGATTTTATGTACTGACTGAAGAGAATACATTGGAAAAAGCTCTGAAAGGCAGGAAAGAATCAGCACGAGGGCAGGTTTTTATTTCATTAACACAAATAGAGGCACTGCAGCAGGTGACCTTGCTCTTTTTTGTGTTCCTGACTTTTTTCATGTATTATTTGGGGGACAAGAGAGGGTGAAGGATGCAGAAAGAGTTCCCTGGGGTTCTGCTCTGGTAATGCAAGTGTCTGTGCTGAGGGATGTATGAGACATATTCCATCAGGAGGTACAAAATCTTAGTGTAGTCTCACAACTGAAAGCCCAGGGATTTCTTCAGACACTGGAATTTGCCATGAGAGGAAAGGTAGGGAAACATTGACCTAAGAATGAGCAACAGAGATGAGGAAAATGAAAAGCGAAACCAAACCACCAGGTGGAATTTGTTCTTCAAATTTTGCAGTCAGGCAGAAGATGATAACTGTCAGTAAAGGGGTCAAAAGGAAGGCAGTCTGAGCTACTGATGTGGCAAAATAAGGCCTAATAAATTGGCATTTGAACAACTAAAAAGAAATGTGATGGGTATTGGTTAAAATGGACTGTTTATCTAGAGTTAAAGGTATTTAACAGGTATGACATTAAAGGCTGTACCAGTCATTAAGTGCAGAATATAAAACTGGTTTTGTAGGTAGAGCACAAAATACCCACTTTGATTTACTCGTCAGACCTGTGATATGACATTAACATAGAGTGGTAACAAGAGGTCTCTTTTCCTAAGGCAACATCTCTCCTTCCTATAGGAAGTTTGAAACCAACTTTGTTTGTCAAATGTGATTCCTATGATAAAATGTGAGAGTCAGTAATGGAATAGGAGGAAGGAGCGTGATTACATATTGTGAACGTAAAAGTAATTGAAGGCTAAACAATCTGGAATGAGATTTAAACTTCTTTGGGAGTGATCAGATCCCGTACGGTTTAAACCCCACTGGGACTTAAGAAGTTATAGTGAAGGAAAAGCGCTTGAAGTGTTTTTGCTGTAAGAGAGGAGTACCGTTTGTTTCAAGGTTTAATGTACCGCAGGCCTAAGATGTCAAAGTACTTAGTTTAGGCTTTATATCAGTGTGTCAGTGGAATGTGGAAAGTTGCATGTCTACATGGATTGGCTTGCTGAAGTCCCACATATTATATTTTGTGAGATGCAGCAGACCATAAAATTGGAAAATTGATATTGTAACGTCATTTGAGGAATGCAAACCTGTATGAGGAAATTCGATGTTTCTATGGGGTTTGTTTTGAACAGATAATTAATGGCCTGTACTTATTTTATTGGAAGAGGAAGAACTTGCAAAGCATCTTAGGGCAAATCAATGAAAGAGGCTGTGGTTGTCACTGCCAGTGTTCACAGCATTATCAGATGTATAACGAGTTTTAGTTTTTAGGCAAATCAGTAGAAAGTTAACTCCTTAATAGGGTGAATAAAAGGCAGGGGTGTATATATTTTATATTAAAAAAAATAAGAAAATGAGCATTAAATAACTGTAGTCCAGGCATACAGATAAGAAAAAATATATATAAATGGCATTTTAAAGAGAGAATAACCTGAAACAAAGGCTGGAGCTGCCCGGGCTAGCTGTGAACTCCACAGCCTGTCTCAGCAGCAGCGCAGTCACCGCAGTCATGGGCTGGGGCAGGGTCCCCACTGAGCTCACTCTTCTGGCACCCTTTTGTTGAGGTAGAGCAGTCAGGGTGCTGACACATCTCAACAAATATTTTGTTTTGCGAAGGGATCTGGGTTCTCCTCTCAGAGCAACAAGAAAGGGTTGGGAAGAGGAGTCTGGCTGAGTTTTGTGCCGGCTGGCTGGCAGCAGTGCTGCCATCGAAAGGGGCGCAGCACCTGGGCTGCCCTGTGCAGCTCTGCACAAGACACAGAGCTGCGGCTCCCTCCTGCTTGAGGATCTTGAGGACTGTAAGAATAGTTAGGAGCCTGAGACGCCCCTGAATGTCGTTTTGCAAGATCTGTAAGTTTAACTATATTGACTATATAACTATATTTAACTATATTGCACCACCAGTGATATTTCTTGTTTGGGAATGTTGAGCTCAGCTCAGAGAGAGGGTGAGACATCAAAATCTGATGCCCAAGTCTGGAGGCCGTGGGTTTTCTTGGTGGGTCGTTTATAACATGCTGTGGGAAGTCAGTAAGTTTCCAGCAACCCAGCAGTGGGTCATTAGATAGATTCTCTTAATAACTTTGTCCTGAAGATTTAGCCTAATAAGAAATAATGGCTCTTAATTTAAATATGGCTGTTAAAGATGAGGAGATGAGGATATTTTCCCTCTGATGCTCCTTTTCTCAGACTCACTGCATTTTAATTCGTTTCTGCCTCACGTTGTGGTTTCAAATGCAGAGAGCAGGGTTTGTCTGAGCATCCCCATGCTGGAAGATAAGGGCAACTTCTCCCTGAGAAAAGATGATGTAGATATGAGACCCTTCAGAAGCTGAGCTCAGGTATTCCAGGGGGAGTGTGTGAACTGTTAGGGCAGCAGCAGAAAACACTTCAGTACTGAAAGAAAAATGTTTGAGTTATTTGGAGATCGAACATGAATTTGTAGGTGAATTACTGCTGCTGTTCCATGGTGTGAACCAGATAGGTTTATCGGCATCGCACCTCCAGTGCATGCAGAGCTTTGGCTGTATGCACACGTGGCTCAGTCCGACAAAGCCGTTTTCTTTATAAGAAAATCCACGGCGTTTCATTGAGTAGGTCTGGATATTCTAGAATTACTGGACTTGTTATTCAAGCTTATAATAGATGAATAAAAGGAAAAAAAAAAGTTGGATCATGTTTTGTTAGAGTAATGATATATTAATGACACATTATAGGAAATTAATTTTTTAAAATACAGTTATTAAGTCAGAGTATTCATAAGAAAAAAAATATCATCATCTCTGGCTCAGAGCGGCTTGAAAAAATGTGTTAATCTTGTCGGCTCCTCCTCCCCCTCACATTGCAATGTTGTCATGTCTGCTTTGAATACTTTTATAGTATTTACTTAAAATAATTAAGTATGGTGTATTTAATGCTGCAGCACTACCAGCACTATTTCTGTACTTTCAAACTTTCTTTTAATATCTGAGGTACATACCTAGCTTTTCTTTCCATGTAACAGTCTAATGGTGATTATAAAATGGCTGTGCTTGCAGCGCAGCAAGAGGTGGCTGTCATGAAAACTTTTGTGTTTCAGTTGTTCAGCAGTAAAGGCTCTCATTGCCTAATGTTGCAACCTGCTTTTCTTTTTAGTACAGCCTCTAAGGTATCTATTTGAAACTGTTTCATGGATCAACTCTTGGGATCATTGACCTGAAAAAAGGGGAAAAAGGCAGTATTTTAATGCAAACATCCCCACCCTGCTGTGGTTAATAGTGTCTGGTAATACCTGTTGTCTTCAGCGCAGTTCTGGAAGTTCACAGGGTTTTCTGATGTGATAAATGGAAAAAAAAATATTCATAAAAACAGGCAGGTTGATAGGGTTTACTTCTACAAGTTTTTCTCTCTGAAAAGTAAAATATACTGAGTGACAGATTGGTAGAAAATAAAAGCAAATCATGCAAGTTTGTACACTGTCAGGTTTGTAAAGCTCTACTTTATTGTTGGACATTTGCATTAGCATTTCCTTAACGTAATGGCTAGGCTGTACCCAACTGGAACTGATTTAAAAATCTGAGGTGAGTGGTCACAAAACATAACTTGTACCAATTAAATGGAGTATTTATAAGTTCAATCTTTATGTGAGTTTCTGTTATAAATATCACTTTTGCTTGTCTGTCACGAGCAATAATAGTCATGTTTCGACTGCTACGTTATTAATATATAATTTACATAACAAATACAGATACTATCAAAAAACAATTGAAGATTATTATTTGTCAAAGGTTTCCTTTTCACTAAAACATTCCTTTAAACTTGTAGGAAAAATACAGACTGTTTCAGGAACATCAAAGCTGTTGTAATCTCTCTGTATGGGGATTTACTCTCCTTTGAAGTTCTTACGGTGGAACTCCCTGCCTTCGTTAGATTATCTGACTATTTGTATGCTTATAGAAAATAATAATAAAACTGTGAATTATTCTCCTTCCACTTGCGCTTTTTTCAAGTTTCACTTCTAAGGCAGCAAATTAATTGGATGTACTGAGCGATTTAAAAGTCAGTGTCATGGTAACAATTAGCAATGTGTAAAACTTTCCCAAGTGTCCTATTGCTGAAACGTTTTGAGGTTTTCCCTCCGCTGGCAAGATAAAGAAATGCATGAGAAAATGAAAAGAGGGCGTCAGCTTACTTGTGCATGCACACCTATTTTAATTTATCTGCGTTTGTTTTCCTGCTGCAATGGACAGAACTCCTTGTGAACACTTGTAGTCTTCCATCACACCTGAGCGGGCTACGTAGAGAAGGCTTTGGAAGTGTTCTCCTGAGGTGTTACAGACCCCTCTGTAGTGTAACTAACTGTGCTCTAAGAAGAAGATTGCTTCATTAGTGACCCTCTGAAACCTCCACTGAAAAGGCTCCTAGGATGTTGTTCTGGGGGAGACACTGAATTTGACTTGACCTTCTCACATTTGCCAGCTGCTAAAATGTAGAAGACGAGTCGTGTGAGCCATAGCTCTGGGCGGATTTCTATGGTTAATAGAAAATCCAGACTTCACAGTGTTTACTGAAGCACTGAATTAAAGAAATCTGAATAAATGGATTATGACAGGGTCGGGGGGGGACTCTTAAGCCTAGCAAAGATGTTTCAAGTGGGTGTTGATACTCTCACTTCCCATTGTTGATCAAGTGATGCATGAATGTTTTTCTATTTCTACTGCAAATATAAAATTAACTATGTTAAAGGAGGAAAATACACTGTATAAGGGTGGCTTTTCATTCTCTTAAAGTGTAAACAAGATGTATTGAACTGGAAGATAGTGTATCTTTATACTTAAATCAAGCCTTTGGGACTTGGCAATGTTGTTAAATGGTTGGGAAATGCAAGAGGCTTTTTTTTTCTTTTTTTTCTTTTTTTTTCCTAGAGTGGTCAAATTATTCTGTTTGAGGTATTTCTGATGTGTTTCATGGGCAGCGGTGACTGCTGAAGTGCATTGGTGTAACGAGCGGGCACGATTTGGGCCCCCAGGTACGAGGGTTGGTGTGAAACCAGCCAAGTATGTGCGTGCACAAAGTGAAGAGCTTGTACTGGGGCCCAGACAGGAAAGCGATCCTTTATCAGTGTGGTTTAAATCTGGAGCTCTGAAAGCAGAACGCAAGTTGTCAGGTCATTTGGAAGGAGCCCCCAGTTTTGCCATTTATAATGTAAATATTTATGTAGCTTCTCATATAGAATTGCAAGTGTTTTACATTTACAGCCAAATGAGGAATAACTCAGCCTTGTTTGTTTTGGAATATCAGCCTTTAAAAGGGATTTTGGGGGTATCGTTTTAGTGTTGTGATGCTTTATCAAACCAGACTTTAGTGCATTGGTGAAGTCCATGTATTAATAAACGCACAAAGTGGCTAGCAGAGAAGGTCTGGTAACAAGGACAGGTTTAAAATATTGCAAGGCAACGGTACCATTACTATGATAGATTTCAACGATTGCTCTGTTCCAGGTAGCTGCTCAGAGCACGGTGCTGGGTCACCTTTCAGGAATTTCCATTGACTTTCATGGGAGACATGATTATGTATGAAGGATTCCCAATTTATTTTTTAATTTCTAAGTATTCTTTAAATGTTCTAAATATCTGTATGCCATCTTTTATTTCTGTGCTTTTCCATACTCTTAGCAACTTAATAGTAGTCTCTGGTTGGAATTATTTAGTCCTTTGGCTTGGTTCTGATCCTGTAAAGGTGACTTGCCGTTAATGACTGTATGCATATGAAATAACTGAGTGCACATTCATTTTGCTGACAAATTAAGTATAGAAGTATCTTGTTATCACGCAGGTATAGCATAATAGACCAGGACTTGAAAGTATTGTAACAGTGCGAGTGGGAAATTGTAATTCACAAGAGGGAAACGGAAGTATTTTCAAGATCTCAAAGCCCATCATTTGTCCATCATTGTCTCCTGTTGTCTCCATCTATGTCATATTGGTGACAAAACCAAGGAAAACCTTTAGTGACTCTTGCACTGCAGTAATCATGAATCATAGCATGAGACACTCTTTGCTGTTACTCGTATGTATGTAGTGACTTACACTGCTAGGAAGGAAAACACGTATGTGAATTTCTCAATTTGCAGCATGCTTTCATTTCCCCTTATGGGAGGGAATCTGGTTGTAACTACTGAAATGTGTAGCTTTAAATACGCATGATTTATTCGTGATCTTGTGTTTCATGTATGCATGATCTCCCTTTACTGCTGGGTGACTGTAACCAACTGAGGCATTTGCATCTTGCTTGGCGAAGCAATGCAGCATAGGGATCTGTTGCTATACCTCTATCCCACCTCTTATAGGTGAACACTTTTGATTTGGGGTATTAAGTTTTATCGAACTTCAGTTCTCACCTATCAATCAAATATGGATTTTCTTAGAGGGGCCAGTGTCTGTATTCCTACTTCTATCCGACTCACCAAGATAAGAACAACTGAGGGTCCTGTAGGGCACTGAGGTACTGTAAATGATTATATGTGCAGAGTTCAATGTTAAAATAGTCACTAACAACCAGCTGACGTTTTGCCCTCCAGTTCTGGTGTACAGATTATTAAGAAAGTACAGAGCAGATTCGATTACCAAATTATTGTATTAAAAATATAATCCAAATTCTGCTACCATTTGCTTCCTATTGCAAACAAAACCACAGGGTGATAAATTTTGAGTACATATAAAAAATAGTCCAGATGAGTACCAGAGAGAAGATATATTAAACTATATTTCTTTTTTTTCTGTGTTACTTGGTATATAATGTACTTCAGTCAATACCAGATGCTGTTTTAAATATCATCCAGAATGTGTCGTGGTTTTTGACCTCAGCTCATATTTCCAAAGCTGATGTCATGAGCACAAAATAAATTGTGCAGCAGTCTGGCATTAACAACCTCATCTTGTGAGTTAAATAAACCAAGAACGCTTTATTGGTTATTCAGTTTAGACCTTTTCATTTTGAGTTCCAACAAGCTGCAGATATGTGCTTTTGCCTGCTCAACTGGATATTGGTTTAGGATATCTCTGGTTTATATAATCCTTTGAGCTGTATTTTTCTGCATCATAATTGAATCCAGCTAAAGCAAGTTTTGTTGTTGTTTGTTTGCTTGTTTGTTTTTAAAGCTCATTTTGGTAGCATTTTAGGTAGGTTGCCCCCTCATCCAGATTTTTCTATTGACTTTAAAGATCATGTATGTAGAGCTGTTGCCTATTTTCAGTTCGACCTTCATATTCCAAACCCCCAGCAACCTGAAATTCCTGTATCCCTTCAGATATTGCTTTCTTTCATTCATTTTAGCCAAATGAACTCAATATCTTCTGCTAAATTTGTATAGCTGGAAAAGCAGGTTTTCCTGTTGAATAGATAAATCCCATTTACTCATACTTCCACACACAACTTTCTTAGCTGGTATTTCAGAAACAATTTGAATTATTCAGGTGGGATGGAGAAGCTGTCCCCCAAACGCAGAAGCCATGCCTAAATTCCCTAGTTTCCCAGTAACGAGTGGAAGTTTGGCAGTGATGGGGTCACTGCCAGCGCCCTGACTGAAGATCATTGCACGTCGGGGCAAAGGTGTGTGCGGATAAGTGCTTAAATCACCGGAGTATTTAAACTCCTGCTTTTGAATTGCACCTCAATCTATTTTTTTTCCATGCCTCGATGCAGGTTTCAGATCACTGAATACATAAATGTTCAGTCAACTGCTCATCCTGATTTGAGCACTTCTCTTGAAGATCGCTCTCTTTGGCTGTATCTAAACATCCCAAACCCCACTATTTTGTCTTCCCCATCCCCAGCCACTGTTGGACATATTTCACCTTGTTTATAGAAGTTATTTTAGAAAGGAAGAGGACCAGGGAAATATAGAGGACTTGATCACTTAATGTGTAAATCATTCTCAGTGTGGCAAAGGCCTGGTGTCAACAAGGAGGTATTTGGAGATTGACAGGCCACCCGGCTCACCTCCAGCATCACCGAGCTTTGTGATTCTGTGAACTGTACGGTAGGTTTTACCTTCTATCAAGTGTGTTTTAGGACCAAATAATAAAAAATCTTTTTTCCTTTGGCTAATCTCTTGATGAATCCTGCTGAAGGAAATTTGAAGGGCAAAACTCAATGCAAGATTTTATTATTTTAATCAAAATTGATTTTGCTCATATTTACTGTCATTCACCCACAACTTTTCACCTGCATGCTGACAGTCCCAGCGTGCTTGTACCTAGGATCACTTGTGTGCATCCTGTAGCGTGACTGATGCTGGTATCTTATCACATCTCTAGGTTTCTTTCTGACAGGGGATTATTAATGATTTTTAAATGTGCCTGTCATACCACGTAGGAACAAGTTTTGTTTGGGATCTTTTGTCTTACTATTTTTCTTGCCGCTCCTAAATTTAAAACAAAATGCTTGAATTCATTTTCCTTGTTTGTACTATTCCATGATTTTAGTCCTGTTCTTACCCAAGGAAGAAAGTTGTTCTAGATTCAGTACCAGATGAATGAAACCAGGCATTCTGTGCAGCTGTGCCTTCCAGCCTCTTCCAACATCTTCTAGAATATCCCATGGTGTGGTATCTTAAATGTCTGAAAGCTATCCACAGTTCAGAGGAACTGCAGAATCAGTGCTAATTATCTCAAATATGTAGAGAGAAGCAAATCAAATCTCCTCTGTTTGGGTAAATACTTCACCATGAAAGTTGTTATACTCGTCAAGGGGACTACTCAGTAGTCACAAGAAATTACTTTTAGCAAACACCTTAAAGATCTTCAGTAACTTAGTCATAATAAAACTGTTCAAGTAGTACTGAGAAGTCCTGTAGCTATCTTTTTAGTAGATTTCTAAAGAGAGAAAAAAGAATGTTTGTCAAACCTAAAATATAATGAGACTCCGGTTCAAAGGAAGACTGAGGCACATCCCTAAACCTGAACAGACGAGTACTTCGGCTGAAGTTGGTAAATCCACTCAGGCTTAGCAGGTGCTGCAGTTACAGAGAGAGGCTTGAAACAGCACAGCCCAGAACTCCAAAAACAACTGGAGAATGCTGAAATGGGGACTGTAAAATGTTGCTTTACCAGTAGCAAAACTGTTACTTCATTATGTGGTACATGTTGAGGCACAGAACAGAAGTAAGAAGAATGCATTAAAATGAATTCTGTTAATATCCTATTCATCAACAAATTTTACTTTTTATATAAGAAAAGTTGATGCAGATGTTCTTTGCTTTGTTGTTTTCAATCCTTTTTCCTTAACTGAAAGGTGTGTTGAGGTGGACAGCAGGTGAGGGTTCTGGCATGGTGTTTGCTTTCTGCTCTCTTCCTCTTCCTCCCCACTGCGATGAACTGCATTTGTGGAGGAGGCAGAGCAGTGGGAAAGCAGAGGGCAGTGCTGCAGGGAGGAGCAGGGGGCAGAAGAAATAAAACCACGCAGAGCTTTTAGCTCCGTGCAGCAATGCAGCAGCGTGTGCTGGAGTGGAGTATTGAAGCTATTTTTAACTGAAAAATATAACAGTGAAGTGCATTTAATTCTCAAAAAAAAAAAGAAACAAAACCCTTTCTCAAGCTCCATGTCCCATGCAGATAAGCTCTGGGGATGGAGATACTTTGCCATTAGAAATGGCAATTGTGATGCAATGACCTCAAGAAACTTTTTCTGCCAGTATAAAACAAACAAACAACAACAACAAAACCAACAGTTTTTTCCTGTTATCTAAAAGGTTATATCATCTTCCCTACTAGTTATTATTTCCTAATTCCATGCAACTGCTGCGATGCTACATATAAATATCTATGGAACAAGTCATTAGGGTTTGTATAAGACTTGCCATTGATTCGAGAAAGAGTTAAAAAGACAGAAGTAGGCACTGACTGTGCTGTTCAGGCAATCATAAGACTATTTTGGGACATAAATGTGTAAGAAATGTAAAGAACATTTGGGGCTTTATGGTTGTGGAAACAGATATTGGAGAAGTATTTTTTGGAGGTGGCAGAATAGAATAATTATTGTAAGAATAGTTTGGAGTATCTGGATTAAAAATATGGAATTTAAAATGGAAGATTTGTTTGGTTTTAAGAGCTTGTTTGGCCCAGTGATCAGTTTGTACAGGGAGTTGTACCCTACAGATGTTGTTTATTTCCATGCTGTAACTGGCAAATAGATTTTGGAAGAATATCCTTGTTTCGCCACAGAATTCTACAACCTACTGAAGTTTCACCTATGATGCCGAGATGTTGCTGCTTTCTAAGGTTTGTTAAAGCCCAGTGTTATATTGGTATATTGGACTACCTTGCAATGGCTCTCACCCTCTCCCTTCAAAGGCCACACAAGAAGCTCCTGCAGCCCTGCTATGGAGCAAACCTCCGCCCGCTCAGGCAGTGTGATGTACTCATTTGTTCCTGTGTTCACAGAAATCCTCAGGCAGATGGGAAGGATGAATAGGATTCGTCACTTAAAACAAAAAGCACTAATGAGTGAAGCATTTTTTTCACAAGCATGAGTGTAACCCCACCAGTTGTAGAATTCAGTGGTGTCGGCTCGGGAAGAACAAACCAATGCTGTAATTTTGCTTGAGAGACCACTGAAAAGAAACGGTGATTGCAGTAATGCTGAGGGGATCCTGGTGTTCTCGCAGTAGGTCAGAAAGAGACAGGATCTCCTGGGTCCATATGTTGCTGTTCTTTTTTTTTTTTTTCCTTCATTCTGAAGATATCAGGCTGATTTTGTAACAGACTATATTTTCTACTTCTTATGGAGTCTGAGAGTTCAGCATAAACTGTATTCTTCAAAATGAATTTCTGTCTCTGAATGAGATCTTTTCCTTCAGGCGTTCTTATTCCACCTACCTATCCTTCATCAATTTGTGCTGTATAGTCTAAACCAAAGCATCCTCATACTCTTCCCCTTTCTAGATGGCAGAGCAACCTCATTCGTAGAAACATGGACATCCAACAGCCAAGCCCTGCCTGCCAACCCCAGGATGCTGCTGCTCCCCACTGCCTTCATTTTGTGGAGTGAGGCTCTTGTTGAGTTTAATAACATTTCTGCGGTGTTTCGGGAGTGTTGCAGAGTTGTTTTACTGAGAGGGTTTGGTTGAGTAGTATTGATTTTTGTTGCTGCTTTTAAGATTTGGAAGCTGGTGTGATACTAATTTTTTTGTAGAATGCCTGTGAAGATGGAGAGAGTTTTCCAAGCCTAGTGAAGTCTGGTTAAAATAGGAAAAAAATATATCTAGAATAGAACTTACGCCTCCAGTTTCTTATGTCTCAAAACTGTAAGAACAATTGTGTCTTTTGTAATTTTTCTTTAACACAATGGGGGAAAAAGTGATTCTTACTGCCCTACAAACAAATGTGTTGAGTCTAAGTACAAAGACAGGCTGGTGAACTTACCTGTGGTTATAACTTTGCTTTTACGTTCTGTAGCTTTAGAGAAGTACAAAGTATTACAGAACTTGGCCAAATTTCATGCTAGTTTAAACTAGAAGTATGATATTCCCCAAATAATTTCCAAAATGAATTTAGATATCTCATTTTTCCCACACGCTTTGTGAACCTGTAGAGCATTGGTAGTACAAGTCCAAGTGGAAGACCAATCTGTGAAACTGTGTGCATCCCGAATCAGCAGTTACACCTCAGCTGCTTCTGAATGTAGCCAATACTGCAAGTATTCGGCCAAACAGGGGCCCCAGGGGATTTTCTGTTGTCTCTTTTGGAATATTGCGTTGTTTCTTTCAGATATTTTTTTAATCAAAAAGTTGAGAACTATCTACCTAAAATACATCTTAAAATTCTTCCTTTCGTGATTTATCTTACAGAAGGTAGTGATCAGATACTGGTTAATCTTTCGTGGGTGAAAGCAAAGCCCGGTCTGTGTCACAGAGGAATAGCACTTTAAAAAATGTCAGTCAGGTCAAAGTTTGGAGGACTTGGTATCCAGAAACAAAGCTTTGCTTCTTTGTTGAGATTTAACTTCCAGAACAATCTCTTCATGCATGGATTTCAGCATCTCAAACAAAATCTTGATTTAGTGATTTTGTTTCAAAGTGACTTCTCATTTTACTGTCTGTGTTGACTCTTCTGCTTCTAAAAATTTCCTTTTGGTTCAGTTGTGCATGTGTTAGTATTTGCTTCAGGTTTGCTCTTGGTTGTATACCCAGCTGGGAAATGCAAGCTGCAGGTGAAAAGTAATCCCACCAGGCAAAAACCTAAAAAGCTTGTGTACTCTGAAGGTGCTCTGATGTCCAGAATTTTTTAAATTAGCCTGCAACTACTTGTCTCTGCTATGAAGAGTCAGTACGTTTTCTCCCAGGTTACAGAGTATGCTTTTCAAAGAACATTATTAAGTTTTAATATACCCATTGTTTTAGAAGACAACACCTAGAGGCTTCACATTAAATAGCTTTTGGTAATTTCTGTTGAGTTGCATTTGATTTCACACTACTGGGGTGAAGGCATCATGCGTTAATAGTGACACGTTAATCTACTATGTCGCTCATGCTTTGGTAAACCATTGCATTTACACTTTGCAAAATCACAAGACAATTTATATATGGCACAGAGGAAATAGGCTTTTGTGTTATGTTACTTCTCTGATAAGATCATGAATTACACCAAGCAGACATGGATTTTAAACTGGATGCCTAGAAAATAAAGCAGATCTTTATCAAGGAAACCAGTGTTAACTGTTGAGAGATTGCTTCGTTTTCTTCAGCACTGAGGAAACTATAATTTAAAGCTTTGACCATAGGCCTTTAGAGCTGTAGCAGTGGAAGTGTGGTGCATACATGGCAGAAACCATGAAAATCCCTAGGGAAAAGCCCATGGCTGGCAGGAGGGCCTGGGGAGCGAGGGCCATGGCTCTGCTCCTGTGGGTGTTCGTTTGCTCCCTTTCATGTCAAGACGGCTTGGTCCTTGGCAGAGCACTGAGGATTCAGCTAGTGATGGTTTAGAAACAAAGGGATCATTGCAGCGACTGAAAGAATTAGGATGAAAGGCTCTTTCTTTTGCAGTCCTAAATTAAACGAAAGGGAAAAAAAATCATTATTATTGGTAACATTCTATTTAGTTCTATTTTAAAAGAAAAATGAAATTTTAAGTCAGTTAAGGGCTCATTCAGAATATCTTTATAAAATAGTGACAGTTTGTAACATATAGGAACAGTATATCCTTCCTTAATATTGTATGTAAATTTGTTATTGGGCTAAATCAACACATTTACTTAGAAAGTTCATGTGGTCTAAAATGTGATTTAGAATATTGATGCCAAAAACATTTCTGATTTTAAAGGCTTTTTTATTATTATTTGTGTTAAACATGCCAGTAATTAAGCCTCTTAAGATAAAAACTTTCAGTAACAAAGGCTATATAAAAAAAAAATCTTGTATTAAAGTATGATTTTTAAAAGAAGGAAGGGACTTAAAAAGTCAGTTTCTCCAGAATAATGGTAGCCCATTGTCTGAAATAATTTCCCATGAGCTCACTTAGTAGGAAAAATAAACTCAGTCTGCATTACCAGCTAATGATAAACGTATAATCCTTCTTGACATCTACATGGAATTGTAAAACAGTCAAATCCCAATTTGTGATAGATGTGAAACCTAACGCTTTGTGCTATCTTGTTTTTTGGGGAAAAAAAAATCTAGTAAAATCACAAAGGTTTCTTATTCCAGCTTTGAATGAAAGTACATGACTTTGAATCTTATTATTGTCAATTATGTTAGCATATTAAGGGAAGAATGGATCTCTAATACATCTAAATGCTTAAAACTAGAGCTAAAATGGCAAGGTAGAATTGAAATTATTTAATCTCTCGATAGAAGTTCCTTGAAGTAATGGTAGGGCTCAGGTCAGGAAAATATCTCAGCACCCTCAGGAGCTAAACTGGGGCTAAAAGAGCTGGAGGTTCCCCCCAGTATGGAGAACCTCTGGGTTTCTCTGGCAGACAGGTAGCTACCTTTGCCCAGGATTTTAGCCCCTCTTCAGTGATAAAACTCCTGGAAGAGCCTCAGTACAAACTCATTAACTGTATGTTATTTTGAGCAAGTAGCTGACTCTCCTTACCGAAGCCATTAAGTACAGATGAAGTTCAAGACAGGAATTTGGTTGCAGAGGAAAAATTTCAACTCCTCTCTTTCAATTCCAGTTACCTCTGCCCACTGCATTGGATTATACACCCATCTACCCTCACAGATGCTAAAGCTATTATTGCTCCCACCACAGGATATAGGCGGTGTCCATATCTACTTTATAGTCCATGAGCAATCTGGCCATCTTTAAAAGGCTCTCAGCTGAGATGAATGGATGCTAAAGCATGTACTTCTATGGCATGGAGTAAAAGGCCTCCGTAACTTCTAGATCAGAGGAAACCAACAGTGAATCAGAGGTGACAAATGAGAAGAAATAACTTTAAATTCTCCACATATGTTAAAATTCTCTGTGGAAGTCAACTTACTGGACATCATCAGTCAGAATTTTTCTTCAAAAGGCTTCTTAAAAACGTAAACCTTAACAATACTGTTCACTCTGCTTCTTCCCTCTTGCCCATCAGCTATGTTAATTTATTATTATTTACCAAAGTGTAATTCTTACTCCAATTAACTTATAATTAATAAGCACTTGACATTTTCAGAGTACTTCAGAATTAATCCTCTCAGCGCGCCTCTAAGTAGTTGTTGTTGTTAAAGATGAGAGAACTAATTTCAGATTATTCATATTTATTGAAATGGAATACATCAGAAGAAATAGGAAAATACAGTGAGTGAGATCCCACTTTTAACGAACTCAAAGCTGCATGGAAGGCAAACGAGTCCCAGCTGAAGTGGTTTCAGAAGGTTTATCGGCGTGGAGCGAGTGGCCGGCCCTTTGCTGCCCCTGGTGCAGAGGTGGCGGTGGCGGGGCTGGGGCTGGCTCCTGTGTGGAGCTGGGCAGGACGCTAGGCAGTGCTATTTTATTTATTTATTTATTATTTTTGGGGGTATGATATAAGAGCTGCTACCACATAATCTTTGTTTGCCCTCGCATTCCTTGCTACTCATCATTTAGAGAAAGCAAGTCCATTATTTGGCTTGTTACAAGCAATGGGTATTTGCTAACAAGCCCAAGGGGACGGTGCTGGGATTTTGTGGTCCCCTGGACACAGGAGCCATTTGCAGGCATGTCTCACTGGTGACAGCTTGTCATGGGTTGGAAAGGGTTGAGAAGGCCGGGTGGGAATACTGCAAGTCACTTCCTATTAACATACTGCATAGATACAAATCTCACAGCGTGATATTCTTAGCTAAAGTAAAGGGCTATTCTGAGCTGTTCATCTGTTAAATAAGTTCTAGCTCTTTAAAGGAGGCTGTTTGATTTTCTATTACCTTTGGACTGCGCTTATACGCTGGTCTTGCACAAAGAATGTGCCTAGGTAGATGCGTGCTCCTGACAGCCTGGCACTCGCAGCACACAGGCGCGTCGCTAGCCATTCGCTGGGCTACCTGTGAGATGTGCATCCTGGGGTGCTTTCTAGACCCTGACCTGATTCTTACAGGTCTTCTGACCTCTGACAGGGGAGCAAAACCATACCTCTCACCCCACAAGAGAAAGAAAAAGGACTGTAGGAAATGGGGCTCTGCAAGCTTCAGCTGAAGCACTAGGCCGAATTTCCAATGGAGGAGGTTAACACCTGCTTTACGCTTGCCTGGC
This sequence comes from Anser anser, assembly GCF_964211835.1. Taxonomy (NCBI): domain Eukaryota; kingdom Metazoa; phylum Chordata; class Aves; order Anseriformes; family Anatidae; genus Anser; species Anser anser. The sequence continues at coordinate 25,768,882 of NC_139729.1, read as the reverse complement.
CTAGCTGCAAGGCCAAAGCTGGATCCAAGGGCTTCAGCTCAGGTTTGAGTTCATATGAAATGTTAACCTGTTTGCCCGTCCAATTCTCATCACCAGTGCATGTAAACGCTACCTCATCTGACTATGTAATTTGTTTTCTTTGAGCAACAGGACTTTTGAGAGGAGTTTTAATCAGTAGGTCTGGATCTCAGAAAATATTCTCTCAAATCCTGTCTTTTAGCATCTTAAGTTTTGAGGGCTTCATTGCTTCCTGAAACTTCTGTGATCTTCCAGGGGTAGAGAATTGTGGGGAAGTATTGCTGTTGGCAACAAGTTATTTATTTTAATATATATATTTTGAGACGTAGGCATCAGTTCTTGGCATTTGGCTCCTTCTATTTCTTCTCACAAAGATGAGGCCTGTTCGGTTTTGGCTTCAAGGTACTGCCATAATAGATGCGAATGCCCACTCAATACAGTGATGTGAGGTAGACTACTTTCCTTGACCCTTTAGTGAGTATTTCAGCAGGAGATGGAAAGCAGAAGAGGTGTGACACCACACCGATTTCAGCAGTTCTGCGAGGCCATTGGTGCCACGCAGGACCCAGATCCTCTCTGCCACCTTCAGTCTTCCCATTCCATAGCTTCCCATCAGTGGACGTTCCAGGAAAACATCTTTTTCAAGTCAACAAAGAAAGGACAAACCACCAAAATCATGGCATATTTTTTAAATGAAGTGGGTAATTTTCAATTTTTTTTTGTTCAGACTACAATCGACAAATCAGTTTTTCACACAGCCTTAACTGAAAGACCAATTTATCACTTGGACATAAGAGGAGAAAAAAATCCCTCTTATAGATCAATTTTAACAGGTCAAAATTGTAATCCTTTCACTTTTTCATTCCCTGTAGATACCCAATGCAGCTGCTGTTTAAAAAACAAACAAGCAACCTGCTATTGACTTCAGTAAGGCCTAGATAAGACCCTATCTATGCATGAGCAGCAAGAAAATTATTGCAGGAGATGTAGAATATAAGACAAGTAGATTATCTTCTATGCCGGGTTGTTTCTCCTTTTAAATAATAAGAGATTAGTATGCCAGCTTCTAAGTCAATCACTCGGGTTTAACTTTCTCCCAAGATTCACTTACCAAACCTTTCAAATTATCTTTTTCTGCCATGCAAAAGTGTTCGAGTACCATTTAGTTTACTTTGAAATGGTGCTTTTATACTTATTTTGTAGGACGTACTTAAATTATTCTTACCCTTCAGAGTAACAGATGCCTCATTTATTAATTTACCAAAATAAACAGAAAATCCATAGATTTGATAAGTTTTTGATGCAATTCTATCACATGCAAGAACTCTGAGCTCACAGGTGCTTGCCTGTAATGAAGATATAAAATCTCTGATGTATTAAATCAACCTAAAAAAATCACCTCCTTTCTCTTCTCAACTAATTTTCAGTTAAAGTGATTTCAAGTTTTTTAAATACATATATATATATATGTGTACATATACATACACTTTCCCCACCAATTTGGACTGTACCTGTTGATTCCAGCATGAATCCTAAATATTAAATAAATGCCTGGCCAGCCATTGCTTTGTGCACTTTGGACGTGGAGGGCCTCATTTTTCTCAACAAATTCTATAAAAATCTGTGTTAACAACAACAAAAAAAAAACATTTAAAGAAATCTCTATTGAAGTCCTAGTAGTAGGTTTTTTTTTTTTTGTTACAAATGATTGCCTCACTCCATATTTCTCTACTGATTAATATAATTGACTTAGAAAAACTTAAATAAAATATTTCTTTGCAACATTTTGCTTTATATACTAGGGCTAAATAAATACTTTTTTTAAAACTGCAGATGAACAAAAGCTGAAAGTTGTAAGTGAAAGCTCCTGGAAAAGTAACTAGATGAAAAAAGCTTAAGTTCTTGAACCATCGTCATTTCCTTTTTTCTTTCCCTTGGTTCAGTAAATCACTTTTTATGGCTGGCAAAGATCCGAAAATGTACATCATGCACAAACAATAAACAAGCAGGAGTTAAGACAGCAATGAAATCCATGTTACTATTGCTATATCTATATTTTTTAAAGTCAGTAGATCTGATTAAATCATTTACTGCAACATTTGTAATAAAATACAGATTCTTTGAAATGTCTGTAGGAAAAAAAGAAATTAATGGTTCAGTGGCTAGAAGTGAAATAATAGGATGATGTTAATTTCTCGAGTAAAATAATACTGGGATGCATTGTTCTATGTGGGTCATGTTAAACGGTTTCAGGAGAGTTTGCACGAAAACCACAACACAACCCACTGAGCCTTTGGTGTTTAGTATACACAACATTTTATATAAGGAAGTCAGTCTGGTGAATCTCTGAGAGAAAGGGAGAAGAATTATCTCAGATTTATTAGGGGCTACTAATGCATTTCCCGAGAAGGTCACACTGGAAACTTTCATAAAAATTTCAAGCTGATCTCTAACTTTTCCATGTATAATTCATCTTTGGTCTCTTGCATTTCTTTTCTTTATGCTAGGTCCTAAACCTTTCAACTGATATTATAAAATCCGGGATGAAATGAGGGTTCTGAGATGGGAACCAATAAGACATGCTTGTTGCTAAGATTTGTAAAGATCAACTTTTAATAGTTGTGACTATAACCAGCTTTGATGCCATCACTTAAAAAGTAAAACTGTCTTTCTCGGTGGACTTTTAGGCTAGCTTAATGCAATGCAGCAGGCATTTCAAAATTACAGTTTGTCACAGGGGATCAGGCAAAAACTTTTTTTTTGTTTTGTTTAAGCTCATTCACATGCGCTGTAGGATGCTGGAGAATTCCAAGGCAGCTGCCTATTTCTGTTCACCTAAAGCTATTGGGATGTCTCCGATGTACTGGAATGAACCTGTGTTTTCTGGATCTCGTCTGCATAAAATGAGCCAGTGACTCAGAGAAAATTATTGATACTGCTTACACAGCTACGTTTGCTTGATGTCCTACTGTCTGTGTTGTGTATTCCCAGAGGCTGTGTTTTACCATGCTGGAGAGTTTAAAATATGCAGGTTTCAGTGCTAGTGCAAGTTTGGAAGCGAGCGTAAGTGCTTAGTCACAAATAAGCATACGACTAATTGTCTGTGCTAAAAATAAGAGAATATACAATAGATGGGAACACTCAGAGGGCTCGTTACAATAGTTGCAAGCTACAGAAAAAGGTCTGCAGTTTCATTAAAAGGCTGTGGTTTCATTAATGGCTATTCAGCACCCATTTGATGCATGTGCAGGTAAATAGAGAGTTTGTGCCACAGAGGTGTTTTGAATCTTAGTTACTTCTGCATTTCCTCATTTCAGGCAGGGATGCAGTGCTGTATTTTACGATTTATAGATAATGCGTACTATATAGTCATTACGCGGTAAGTGACAGCTCTTTGATGATAAGTTGACAGCAGAGCTGAGCAGCAGGCTTTTTGTCTATAGACTCATGTTTTCCTCAGAGACAGAGATATCAAACAGATGTCAGTAGTGCATTTAGCTGTTTGCTAATAACTGATGTTGCAGTACTTTTCAAAACAACACTGAAGAGTAACTTCCATTTAATAGGAAGCCTAGAGTTTCCATAAAAGCATAAAATAAAATTAGAGGCAACAAGCTTTTATGAAGGAAGGGTGTGTGTTAGGCTTAGACTCCGAAGGAAATAGGAATGGTGTTTACCAAAATGTAATAAATGATTTCTGTGAGTAGTATGGGCGAGTTAGAAATCTCAATCTTGTCCCCATGGAAATCAGCAGGGAGAAGCTATGTCACTTTACTGCTGTTGCTGTCAGGTCCAGATAATATAACCCAAAGAAAGATGTCTCTTTTTCCAAGTGCGCTACGTGAACCTGAGAGAAGAGCGCTATGTCTGAAAGGATGGAAGAAGTATTACCATTGAGTAGCATGATTTAGTGACAGCAGGCATTGTAAAGCACCACGGATGTTAACTGCTTTTGCACTAAGAACATAAAATAGCCCAAGGTCAGGTGTGTAACCAAAATAAATTTTTCCCCAAATGAAGACACGGTAGGGGGTGCGATGACCACCGCCGTGTACGGTGATGCTTGATGGGTGACTGTGGTGTGGAGTTCCAGTTGCGAAAGATCTCGTTTCTGGCTCTCCCCATTCTGGTGCTTGCACAATAATCATGGGGCAGGGAATGTAAGGCAAGGTCTGGTGGGTCATTCGGGGAATTCTTTACTCCTGGACTTGTTTCCTTCTAATTTTAGCCCACTCTTTGAGACTATCCTTTGGCTCATCTTGAACATCTTAATCAATTATAAGCAGATGGAGATGCTAAGTCATATTTTTCAAAACTTTGGAGCCGGACTGATCAGTGGGTTGTAAATGGGCCATGTTGAAATTACCCTTTCAGGCAGTTGAGATGCAGGGAGAGACTCACACCAGCCATAGCTGTGTGTCTTCCAAAGACAATGTCCAGCATGACAGTTGGCTTTCAGGAGCAGACAGCAAAAGCCATGGGCTCCTCCGGTGTCCTCAAGTGGGGAGCTGAGCGCTGTTCGTGGGAGCTGGGCGTGCTGAACAACATCAGTCACAAAGATCGAAGGGATCTCCATTCCCTTGCCCCAAGAAGAGCATGTTGGTTCATTATATCATGGGGAAATATTTGGCAATTAAAGCTAAAAATTACCCACAAAAGAAATAATTAAAGGTATTATATATTTCTGCTAATACATTTAACTGGAGCTTATGCATCAGTTCTGCTCAGCTCGTAATGATTATCTCTCTTGCAAAAAAAGAACAAAATGATTCTAAATAAGAAGTATGAACTGAAAGAATTTGCCAGAAAATATTTTAATGTATTTGGGTGTTATAAAATGTTTGAGATTTGAAAATGAATGTGCTTAATTTACTGTTAGGTGGTGTATACATATGGATTCCCTTACAACTAACATTAAATAATGAAAACATGAGCAGATAAAATACTGTCTAACTAGTAAGTAAAGCCTGAAATGTAAAATAATGCATTTCTGTAAATAATTCCATTAAGCAGCCATTGGTGTTGTACTAGCGTTGTGTAGAAATAAGGAACAGATCCGTATCATTTCTGGCACTGAAATACATCAAACATCAAAGAAAATAAGTGGGAAATGCAAAGTGCTCCTGGAGCCCGTTCGCCTGTAGCGTTTCCCATTTTGCCGTAAGCACTGCCATCCCCCAGGAGCAAGTTTCTCTCTTCCTCAGCAAAGCCGGGCAACGTTTTCTGCAGGTTGTGTGCTGGAGGTTTTGGATGATCTCCCTGCACTTTAATTAGTCTCCAGACCCCGCGCAGTAGGGAATTAATCTTAATCCACTCTTTTCTGAAGTGCTGAGACCGGCTCTGCTGGCACTGCCCGTGGCTCGCTCCGTACCCAGCTGCTCCAGCAGAGCTGTGTACGTCCCTGTGTTCCTGAAGTGCTGCTGAATCACTTCTGCTGTTCCTCAGCTCAGTCCACATTTGTGGGTTTAGCTCCTTTACCCTCATCCTTTCTGATGTTAGCGGCAAACTGGGAAGGAGTCACGTTGAAACCAGCGAGCTGGGCTGTAGGGTTCCTGTCGGTGTTTTCTGGGGGAGGGTGGTAAATGTTGCTCGGAGCTGAAGGAGACAGATCACCTTTAGTTGGTACAAGGAGAGATCAGCTAGGTCATAATCATAAAAGAGATTTTCAAGGTCCTGGCGATAGCACACTTTGTCTTCATTAATAAATAATTATACTGAACAGTGATGTTTAATTATTGCAAGGATCTTTGTGTTTCCTGTCTCCAGCGCAATGCTCCCACTTTAATACCAAAAAATCACCACCTAGTCTGGTTTTGTCCATATGTTTAAACAAACCTAGTCAAGTCCTAACAAATTTTGTGTGTAAAATTTTGTGTTACCTGACTGTCTGTTTAGCATTTCAAGAACATATCCATACTGGGCTTACCTTGGTGAGGAAATTGCTGTTATGGAGGTTGAGAGCAGCTGAAGTGAGGCAGGGTTAAGTTCTTCTCTACACATCATCTGTAGTGGGCACAAAAAAAAAAAGTCATTAAGGGAAAACTTCAAGAACTATAAGTTCATCTATAAAGTTGTTCATCAAGAACAAGAAATGTCTCCTTAACCCTCACCAAAAGAGAGTTATGGGGAGGAGAATCATAAAGGTGTCACAGAGTAAAGTTATAGTTCCCAATGTAACTGAGATGCCCCTGTTTAACATATATTTTAATGGGTACAGCATACCAAAACTTTCCCAAATCATAATACAGCTTTCCTGATTTCCAAAATGATTTGGGAATATGAGCTGATAATATGAGAAAACTCCTGCATAGATTTGCTAATTTTACAATGATAAAAAATATATAAAAATATACATTTTGAAGGAGAGATGCCTGGATGAAAAGTCAATCTGAGATTACTTTCTGAATTATTTAGATTATTGACAGGAGGAGGAAACTGCTTAGTAGTTTCCACCGTGCCTGTAATGCAACATCATCAATAAGTACAAGCTCTTCTTAACTTAACCTCCTGATTTATGACCTCATTAATAAAGATAGATGAAATTTCTTTTATTCATTACTTATTCAAATAGTTTGGAAAAATATATATATTTTAAACGCAATGGAATTTCTAATGAAGCCTTCAGAGAAGCACGGAGTGAATATATAAAGAAAAATTATATATACTGCTTCTAGAATAGTATAACATCAGCACATAAAATAGGCTGGCGCTGTGATGCAGGTGGGCAGCAGCTTTATACCTCCTCTCCCACACAGCCTCAGAGACAAATCTCCTAGACCCACTGAGCAGTACCTGGCAAACAGCACCCAACCCTGTAGGGCACTGGGTGCTGATGGGTGCGCTGTACAAACCATCGGCATGCTTCTCATTTGAGAACACGGGTCTGTTAAATATTTGGAAGAGAATTTTTGTAGTTTCTTTTGATTAGAAATATATACAGAAATATATACAGATTCTGCAGTATATTATGTATTTATGTATTATGCATATATTATATGTATTCTACAGGTTCTGCAGTGTTCTCTCGTGATATAATCTGAATTAAAGGGCTTGATTCTAGAGTTAGGTGCGTTTCACCTGGTAGTTTTCACCTGGTTACAAAAAATAAATATTTAAGAGTTGAATGAGGACTCTAAGGAACTTAAATATCTCTTTGTCAAGAACAAAATGTGGGCTTTCTGCACTCTTGATTGCACAGAGCTGCCTTTCGAGTGACCTGTGACAGATGCTTTTTTAATGCTCTCCTCTGCTCCCATGGGAAAATAGCAAATGAATGCTTATATTTTTGACAGTTCCCTTTCTTTCCTCTTTTCGTTGAAGCTGAGCAAGGTGCACCTAAGAGTGCAACCTGTAGTTGCTACACGTGGATGCTGTTGCTTTGAGTTCAGGAACAAAATTTCCATTGGCATGAAATGGGCTGAGATTTTGCTCCTAATTGTTCATTGTTCAGTGCTCTCTCTAATTTGTCATCCTTGCCTGAGTTGTATTTTTGTATATAGCGACCTGTTTCTATTAATTAACAGAAAGTTTGGAATGAAATTCACAAGAGAAATTAGTGTCATAATCAGTTCATAGAAATAACTGCACCTTCTGCTTGATCCTATTTCTGTACTCTTTTAAATTCATACACTTTTAATTAAAAAAAAAAAAAAAAAAGTCTGGCATTGGGTCTTTTAAAGCTAGCTGAAAGCCTGTTCTGACGTACCGGCAATGAAAATAGTACTTCTCAATGCAGCAGCTAAACTGACTTATGACCTAGAGAGGGAACTTCAAACAGGCTGGAATTCTGTATTTTAATTGCATTTTGACTATTGAAGATGTATTTTCATGGTAGGCGTTAAAGGCCAAACCCAGGTAGCATCTCCACAGGTAGCATCGTCAGCCTTGCCAGGGTGCCTTCCATGTCTGAATGTAAAGCAGAGCCACTCCGTGTTACTGGTGAGGAAGGAATTCCCAGTTGCTTTACTTGGCAGCTTTTAATAATGAGTGGAGCAATATATCTTACACGTTATTGTGCCCATTTATGACTTTAATGGAGGATGTTTCAGTATCTGTGGTTCCTACTGGAACATTCCTTTACACATTTTTGGCTGTTACATTTGCTTGTTTGTGGATTGTCATCACCTCCTGTGTGAATTTCAGCGTATATTAGCCGAGGCACGGAAAAATGAAAATAACTTTTAGTAGTGATGAAACTCCATGGAGATGAAGGAGAGTTTCTTGACAGCTTCTTCCAGATACAGCTAGGATGAAAGACAGCAGAAGACTGGCATTCCCTTTGCTAAATACCTTCTGTATTATAATTCTCTGCCTTGGTAGCACACGCATAATCTCCTTACTTGTCCCGCTGCCCGGTCAGAAGAGGGCTCTGTTGGGCTGTGTTACGGCCAGCTTCATGGATAGTAAATATCCCAAGAGAATTACTATTAGTTTGGCCATCTTAATATCAAAATGACAGCCTAACTTACAGTGCGTGCTGTTCTCAAGATGGAGGCCCCGTGCATTATCGGTCCTTTGGAATGTGCACCAGCCAGGGATACCAGCGTTTTCCATAGTGAGACAATAGGATAGGACATTTTAATTTTTGTAACTGCTAATTTGGGTTCTTTAAATTATTTCCTTTCAGAATGCAGAGATCTTTAAGTAAGATTACTTCATATATATTTAGCCTGTGAGGGTCAGGCACTGATGGAGAAATGGGATTTGAATGTGTTTATGTATACAGGGCTTCACCGCGCTGATCCCAGCCTTCTCGCGTATGCCATCAGTGGTGAAATAAATTTACAAACTTTGACTTGTTTTGAAAAATTATTTTGACAGATGGCATATGCTTGGGCAGTTTAAAGTCTGACTTTTATTGTGTGTTTATGATTCTTTGTAAATAATTGCATAGTTTCTTCTGAAGAAATAACGTCTTAAAAGATGATTACATCTGAGGATGTTCTGCTTTGTTCAGTATATCACAAATCACCGTGCCGTTCTATTAAAGCAAGTCTTCCTGATTATTGTATTTTATTATGCAGCAGCATTGCACATAATGATTGCTTTCTTTTGTGTTGTACTGTTGCAAAATAGTCACTGAAATCTACTGTGTACTTACACCTGCCAGACTTCATACCCCAGCATTTTTCTTTTCCTTTTATTTTCCTCCTCTGCGCTCTGCACTCCCCCTGAAAGGATTGCACAGCTTTCTTTCCCATCTTTTCTGTTGTTTGAAGGCAGAGAACAGAGAATCAGGGGGAAACTGAAGTTGCACAAATCCAGACAAACTTCAAATATTTGTGGGTAAGAAAGCCATCAAACATATCCACAAGAAAACTCCAAAGACAGTTGCAAGGGTGGTTCCTGGCCCTGGGCATTGACATACTCCTGCCATATCCCACCGGTTTCTTCTTGTCCTGGGAAAAGGTCTTACGTTGACTGAATGTGCATTAATATTACTTATTATTCACTAGTTTTGTCTGCTAATTATTCATCTGTGCCATGATAAATCTGTTTGTTTCATAGCTCACATCTCCATTTCTTTGCTCGCCATTTCTTCTCTTTTCATCAGGCGTAGCCATTCTGAATTTTGATACGTATTATTTTCTGTGACAACAAATGTGTTGCAGTGCACCTGACTCTAAGTTCTCTGCCTTCTGAAGTACACTCTGAAGTCAATGCAATTGTGAAAAGTTCTTGCACGTAGGATGGATTTTATGTTATTAAATGTCGTTTACGCTAAAGTAGGATTCTGAGTTTGGCCTCACTCATTTAAACATAATAAAACCATGCAAAATTAATTCTGGAGAGAAAATTTAAACCCACTGAGCAGTGTTCAGAGCTAATACTTCACCTTATTTCTGTGAGTGCTACATCATATTGAGGAAAGACTTGTGCATTACCCTACTCAAGCATTATATAGTGGGGGGAAGCAATATGAGTTACTTCCTTGTCTTACGAAACGAGAAAAATTGCAACAATGGTTTTGTAGAGTCACTCAAGACCATAAGTAATGTTTTCATTAAAAGTACAACTGGATGTTATCTGCCAAGATTTATGTCTTGGAGGACCAAAGTTCCTCTGATACTTGCTGGTAAAAGCAGACTGCAGGTAGAAAATCAGCGATCATCATTGTTTCCATTCTCTAAGCATAAAACCCAGGGACAGTAAGTCCCAGGAACTGGACTTGAATGGCGTGTGGCTACATTGATGTCTATTGCCATAATGATGAAATGAAATGGGTACTTCTCTGATGTTTTCCTCGCACCACTGTGTATGTGAAAGGCTTTGCGTCGTACACGGCTCCTCTGTCCTGAGGGATGCTGGTGCCACCAATGTGCTTCTCCCATGCATGCAATAATGAGAAACTTGCGTTGTTTTAGAGAGGAGTGGAAGGGGATGGTACCGTAAGCATTGCTCTGGAAATGCTGCTCTGCCCGCAGGGTATTCCGTGGGCCCAGTTCGAAGCCATAGGCAGCGCTCCACGGCAAGCCATAGGCAGCGGCTCCACAGGCAGCCCCTTGCATCCTTGGTGCCGGCAGGGAGTTACCGGGGCCCTCAGCACAGCACCGTGCTTCACTGCTGGGTGGTTTGGGCTCTGCAGAGATTTGCATGGCTCTGACATGTCCTGTAAACAGGCTTTGCCTGTAGAACATGGAAGCAGGGCAGAAAATTGAATTTCCAGAATAGAAACTGTGTTAATATGCCTTCACTGATATGCTGGAGCTCCCAGACACAATCAAGAACAGAACAAGCATGCTTTCAACTGTTTCTAATCTAATTTCTTTACAGCATGTGACTAAGGTACCACCTTGTGAAACCCAATGCACAGCAATTAAATTCGAGTGCAGTTGGGGCTGCGTGGACATGTACAGCTGGCAAACAAGACTCCCACTGAACCATCGCACAGTTTTCACTCCTCTGAAAATACTGTTGTAAAGCATTGCAAGTTTTTGTACGTGCAGAGGTAATGTGGGTAATAGCAAGGGGTCTTCAGTTTTGCCTTTTATTTTGAGCCTTCACGCAGTTCCCCAACAAAACTAGGTTATTACATTCAAAATGTGACCACTTGGGGTTTGTCTTTATTAAGAAAGAAATCAGAGATCTTGGCTTTAGCTGGTCTCTTGGCTCCTATCTCAGATAGGCTAAATTGTACCGTAGATCATTCCTCTCCAGAGAGTCACGCTCTCTTTTTGGAATATCCATACATTTGCATCTGAACTTCCAGCTCATTTGGATGCCTGGGGAAGGAGTTGAATATTTGTAGGTTTTTTCTCACCATATAAATGCAACAGCCAGTCACAGAGCCCTGAGAGCTTATTATCAAGGTGATCTAAGGTGTCCAAGTGCTCCCAGCAGCCATGGAAGAATGTAGAGGCTTTCAGATTGCTGGTAGGAGTCACAATCCGATAATTCCTTGGATTATTTTTTATGACTTTTTTTTTCTTACCGCACTCCAAATATCACTTTAGTTGATGATCTGAGAAGTTCTAAAGGATTCTTGTAGTTATTATAAAGTGATTTATTTGCATCCGCTGATGTATGACTTTGGAATTTGTCCCTGTGCCTTCACCGATTGTAACAATGAAAATGTACTTTTCATAATTTGTTTCATGTAGCACAACTTGTCACCCTAAAATCTGATGTAATCCTTGACCTCTGATCTGTAGAATCCTACAGTAATCCCTTTATGATAATATTATCTCTTGAACTGACCATTCAAAGGCCTTAGGAATTACAGAACACTCTTAATTAACTTGTCTGAGACACTGTTTATTTCATTTGTCTTTTTCTTTCTTCCTTTTCATTGTCACCATGGCATCTGTTTGTTCTCATCCTTTCCCCCCTGCCCCGCTAATTATAGATAGGGGAAACAGAAATCTAACCTTGCTGGAAATTCATTAATATTAAAATATTCCCTAGATAAGCCTGTAAATCTCCAAGCCGGATAGTTTGTCAGTTCCTTACAAAATAATTCACCTTTCGAGTGAATGCAGATCTTCAGTACAAATTAGTAATCACTTCTTGCATATTTAAATTTACTTTTCAACTTAGAAACCTTAACAAAATTTCTGTTTTCATGCTGAGAATTGGCAGGGATGAACCATTCTAATCTTAATGCAAAATGAACAAATAACTTTTAAGAAATTATAATGTGAATGTGTCCTTTTAACAAGAACTCAATGTTATTTGCTACTGTGATTATAATCATTATTAAATATAGATGTCACTACACAAATACAGTGGGTACAAAGGTTGGTGTTCTAAAAGATACAAATTAGACTGGAATACCCTTGCTTATGGGACTTTTCAAGATGATTTCACTGGGACTTTTTGAGTAATTTGAGATGGACATTTGACCCTTTGCTATAGGTCTGTCAGCTTTTCTTTTGATTAAAAAATACAAATTTAATAAAAAAAAAATACAAACAAAATAACCCAACTGAAATTACATTCTGAATTATTTAGAATCACACAGGAGATGAAAGCTTCTTAGAAGTTTCCAGGGTGGAGATAATGCATCATGATCAATAAATGAACACTATCCTTCCTAAACCCAAATATATTTGGCATACATTATTAAAAAGGTATGAAACTCTCTGATTTCATTATTAATGGAAGGTTATGCTATAGCTAACGTGCATAGCTGAAGAGGTCATACAGTACAAAGTTACCATTTGGTTTCATAGTTTTTATTTTTTAATGATTTTAAAGGATTGATGAGGAACCGGATTTAGATCTTCATTCTCTTCAATCTTGCTGTCTCAGTTAAGTCCACCTTGTTCTTCGGAGAGAAATGGAGGATTGGAGAGGTACTAAACAGATTCTGAATTTAGCAGAGCTTGGGGAGTGTGCCCTCAGAAAGACCACCCCTAGAAACATTCCTGCCATTACAAAGAAAAAGGAGAATAAGCAGATGAAAAATAAGTGCTGACACTACACTTGCAACGTTCATGCTGTACTGCGTTAGTATCAATACACTAAATTTTCTAAATTTGTAAGCTTTTCTTTAGCAGCTCTGATTTAACATCTTCAGGATGCCAGAGTTGTCTGGGTCAAGTACATTCTAGCACTTTCTTTATGACATATTTGCCTCCCTAAAACACTGTTCTTTTCCCTTCTATATCTACCCTCATCATTTCCTAACAGAGACTGTAAATGTCAGTATGTCTCGCTGATAATTTGCTGTTTGAGATTACCTAACTGTGGAGTAAAATTCTCATGCTTGTTATGGCACGGTTGTGTTATTTCATTGACTTTCCGCCTGCCATCAGTATGATTCCCTTTAAAGCCACTTTTAAAGTAAAATGAAATGTCAGTAGCCATTTCTAAAGTTTTTGATATATTTTCAACTATTTTGTCTTGCAGTAAGTCCACAGACTCAGCTGTAATGAGAATCCCGGTGTGCCAAGATTTTTTGACATAACTCTGCCCAGATAGACAGCGTCTGCTCTGAAGACATTGCCTCGTGAGTACAAATAAGAAAGTCACTGCATGCTGAACTTGTGCAGAGAATGGAAGTTCATAATTTTGGAAAAATCATAAGGCTGCAGATGCAGCTTGAACTCTGAATTTGGCTCTGTGCATCATTTAAGGGGTTTCATCTTTACAGGTTCCTGTTACTTTACAGATTGTAGTTTGTAGCTTAGAGTGTGTTCTCACTTGATTTTTGCTTACTTTGGCAAACTGTTGAAGTCTACGTGTTTACTCCGCTGAAATATGTACATTTTCTTTAGTTAAACTGTTTTGAAGAGTGCTGCAGAATAAGAGTGAAGGAATTCTGTACCCTTTTGAAATTGAAAATGACTCTCCTAAAGAGAAGAGGTGTAGTTGTTCTGTATTTCCTACTGTTGAAAAATAGTAGGTCGGTTACTTACTTTTTTCACCATTTTTTTTTCTAAGCTACACTATAATCAACAATATGCGTATACCACTAGCCTACAGATGTGTCCCATGGAGTTCAAATCTGTCTCTGGAGAACAGACACCCTCTTCTAACTCAGACAATACAGAGTTTACCCACTTCTCATGCACTCCAAAGCAGTGAATTTACTTGACGCCCTCTACTGTGGGAATACTCACTCACTCTTGTGTGTCATTCTGAGAGGGACTGTCATGAGATTCCAGTACTTCATAATCAAGAAAGAAATACTAAGAACTGTTTTTCTTAAAAGTAACATGATTATGTTATGAACTTTTCTCTAAACTCTGATGTTAACTTTTGTATTTTGAAGCTGTGCCTGTGAGGCAAGCTGACTCCCACATTTTTATTTTTTTCTTTTCTGCAGAGCATAAATCTTGTGAACTTCTCTGAAAGATCCAATTTCCAGGTCGCTCTTTGTGATAGTTGACAGACTTGTAAATCTTACCCAGAATTGTTCACACATAAACTTAAAAAGCAGGTGAGATGGAAACTTTCAAAGCTTCATACTTCACTGTGAAATGAGTAGGCACAGTGAAGCTGTTTGCAGATTAAATGAAGTTTAAAAGTGATTTCACTTCCTAAATAATGTATGAATTATCCAGAATCATAAACAAAAAGTATATTAGTGCTAAAATTTTCAAAGTCGAGAAGACATGACCTGAGTTAAAAACATATCTTGCAATACTGTTGTTTTGTATTAACCTATGCAAACTGACGTTTACTGTGTTAAAAAAGTTTGACAAAAGAAAACAAAAAACATTGGTATATGTGTGTGTACAGCATTTTAGGAAAGAATATAAGAAATGACATCTACTAGCATTAGCGGCTAGTGTGGTACCTCCTGTTGTTCAAGACTTATGGAATCGAGTTCTTGATTTTTGTTCTGTATAATGCAAATTTGTTGCATTTGTGCTTACATATTGAATTAGTTTTCAAGCATTCAACCTAGTTTTAAAAAGAAAGGTACAAAATTTAAGTGCTGGATAGAGTTTAGCAATATTAAAGATGATAATGTAACTTCTTATAAGATGTACTGCAAGGGAAAGAGGAGAAAAGACGGCTATTAGGGGTTGGTGTAACAAAACTGTATGTTTAACTTAATACACTCTGATTGGGCTACTGATACATTTGTCTTTCAAAGATGAAAATTTACAGATGGAAAGATGGATATTTTTAAGTTCCTTTGAGCTCCTAATAATCTCAGTTTACAGTAGAAAAACTAGTTTTCCAAAACCACATGTTGGCCTACTCATGCTCCATTTAAAGTCATTAGAGAAGCTGTTACTGACTTCTAAGACAACAGATTTGTTCTTTGTCAAAACACTGCAATTTAGTTAGGTATAATAAGATTATATATTATTATTTCATATTCTATTTAACCACGCAGGTTTAAAAAAAATATTTGTCATAGCACAATGATTAGATTTTTTTAGTGCTGTTGGTATCATCTGTGTGCTTTTATGAAGATAGTATTGTTAATAGAAAAAAGACTTGCAGAAATAAAGAAGAAAAGGTGGATCTTTCTGTTATCGGCTAGCTCCTGTAAAATACTTTCAGCCATTCCATATTCCCAGTAGTCACTGCCATCATCTAAGTCAAACATAAATACAAAAGAAAGAATAGGCAGCATTTACTTATCTTTTTCACCTAATTTATTTTGTGGTTCCTTTATAGAGTTGTGCATCCTACTTCTTATTTTATATGTATTATTGAAACTGTGAAGCCATCACTAAACATGCACCTGAAACCAAATTTCAAATGTGATGGGTAAAATTGATTAAGTGTTCTTACAGAGATAATGGACTCCAAGGTCTCCAACTCTTTCAAGACCACAACCCTTGCTGGAAATAGAATGCAGCAATAAATTGAAGGAAACCAGTGATTAAACCGTAAACTTGCAGAAACCCTGAGAATACTCTTCCAGCAGTAATATGTTCATGTTAGTTCCTTTTTTTTTTTTTTCCCCTAAAGCTTAAGAAGATTTGGAGTAGATCTTGTATAAAATACATCCTGTTCAGGATGCAGATGCTGTAAACCTTATCTCTGTCAAAACTCAGCTCGCTCCTATCATCCGTTAGCCCGCTCAATAAACCAGAAAGCACAACAGCCTTGGTCCGTGTGCTTCCAACTTTATTTGCCCCTGACCAGTCAGCAGGTGGGTTTGGGGGGCGTGGGCCCTGCCACAGAGCTCAGACGTTACCCAGACCAGGAGGAGTGTGTGACTTCTGATCTGTGTAAACTGTGTTTAGAAAAGAAAACACAAAACAGAAACGTCAAAGGAGGTTTGGTCCCTGGAAAGCTGTTTGTCTCTGGTAATATCCCTCTGTACATGCCTATATCTACACTCTATGTATAGACCCGTACATTTGGGGTATGAGAATACTGCTAGAAATATAACAGGAGCTTATATAAAAAGAGAGAAAGCTCTCTCTATACTGGGTAAGATCAACCTTTGTCTAAGGACACCTATTAATTTCTGTGAATGCTATTCTCTTCTGCTCTTGTCCTGGGATGCATAGGTTTAATTTGTTGCTTTTAAAATTCATGTTGGCATCAAGGTTTCATAAATGTTAGCCAAAAACTCCTCTTAGATTCTAAGACCGAGAGGCCAAGTCTGGTGAATCTGTTCTCCTAGCTAAAACTGCCCCAAGTTCTGTGGGAATTGATAGCTCTGACCTGCACCTGCTTGATTTCTGCAATGTCTTTATGTGGTAATCAGAATTGCACATGATTTTCCAGTTGAGCCTTCAGGAGCATCTTTCCCATTGCCAGGGTGCCTTTCCATCATTTATGTTTCATTCTCTTGTTTGCCCAGTGTAGTGCTTCTTGCTACTGGACAGATGGTTTTATTATTTGCAATCACCACAGGATCTCCCTTATGATTTCTGTATTCAGCAATGATTTCCATGTTTATTTTTGGTACCCAGATTATTGCCTTGCTTTTGCCAGCACTGGGCTGTCTGTATCCACCCATAAACCAAATCTACTCAATCACTGTGTATCTGGCTGTTCTGCTGGTTTTTACTATTTTTGTGCTATCGTTAAACATAGTCATTCTGGAAACTGAACACTTCTCTGCCTCATTTGTATACCAGTTAATTCCAACATGCTGACCCAGCAGCTTTCCTTTCAATGCTTATTTTCTCTCTAACATGTTACTGTTTGCCAGCACCTCTGGCCTTGCCTAAATGGAAGAATATTTTAATTTATCCATGGAAATTTGTATTTTTCTGCTTCATGCTCTCAAAGCACATACAGCTTTTTTTACGGTACAGATAGCACTCATCTGACCCACCACCCTAGTTTCCATCAGAATAATATACTGTTCAGATGAACTAGAGATTTTTTTTTCCATTGGTAAATCTGCGCTGTTCATCAGGTGATATGGTTCTATATTTGTGTTCATATTTGTCTTTTAATAGCAGTCTCTCTCCTAATATTAGGGGTTCTTCTGTAGTACAAAATCCAGTTAGAGCATTATCATGCATTGAAACGGATAATGTGATTTGGTCTATTAGCGTCGATGGGTTCCGTGTTATAACTCTGCCCCTAAGTCAAGTTACATTTTAGACATAAAAATAGGAATGATTAGGTAACATGGTTTAAATGCGATTTAGTTATACCTCAGTTGCAAAACATTCTTAGCCAGGGCAAATTGTAACCGTGCTCTTCCTGGTACCCAGGTCGAGTATTTTTGCAGCGATGCTGACCCACATACCAAGAGTAGGATAGTAGCTCCCCTGCAGTCTCTGTGATTTATCAGGTAAATATATCTATAAACTGCTTGGTCCTCTAAGTCCTCTGAAAATTATCTACCACCAGTATTTATGAGTCCTCATATACTCACAAATAAAGATTATTTAGATCTGATGGACACTGTCACCTCATTCCACGTACTGTTGTCTTCTACATGGAGTGGAAGTGACTTATGCTTGAAGAGCAGTTAACCACCACTCACCTTGTCTTCTAGAAGAAGCCTCTGTAAAACAAACGCTTTCAATAATAGAAAGTCCAGAAGTTGTTCTAAATATAATCTAGAAATGACTAGTAATTGAGAAAGATGTAGATTTGCCATCTAAGCTCCCTATCACTGAAAATAATCAAAGAAATGAAATAGATCTTCTGTTTATTTCTTTACTTTATATGCTTAGTTTTGTGCTAAGGGCCTCCAGTCTCATTCTGTCACACTGCAGAGTCTTTATTTCATGAGCATTTGCAATGACTTGAATAAATCACTGCTCAAACTATTCCCCCAGAATTACTGTCCTTCATCAACAGATAGATTTAGCCTCACTAAAGGCCAATGCTTGTTTCTCGATCTGAGATGGAATTTTGGGATTTATTTCGTAGATATACTGTTTCAATTAGTACTCCAATATATCTTAAAAACTTGAAAGAACTCTAATTCATACAGGAAAGTGGGAAGGAAAGACTAAAAAGCAATGTAGGGATTGGGTAAGGGAAGAGCAATGCAAACTCCTAAGCTTCAGTTGCCTCTTGGGGTCCTGTGATGTAAGACGCTTGCAGACCAAACTTTTTTCAGCATCAGAAATAAAGCACTGATACTTGGCTCTTGCTTCAGGACTGTGATGCTGGCATTTCTGTCCCGCTCTGACCATGCTTGGTGCGATTCATTAGCATAGAGTGGTGGAACATGCAAGCAGAAATACAAAGTGTGTTGGGTGATGACACCAGGCATCTGTGTTTTAGCTTTTTTCCTCTCTGCGATATGCTCGCAGTCTGTAGTCATGCTGTCTCCAATCTTAGGTTGTAGCATGGGCTTCTGAACAAGTGTGTATTCAGCAGAATACAGAGATGTGGGACTTCACACCAATGGAAGTTGATGTCCTCACGGTGCAGTTTGAGGTACATCTTAACCGAGTTCAGTTTGTTTTGTTGTTATTGTTTGTTGTTGATTATTTATTTATTTATTTATTTTCCCTGAGTGGAGTGGATAGTTTGTAAAGTATTTCTGGCCTGCTCCATTTCTAACTCCAGAATATAGTCACAGGTCATTATGCTCATTCAAAACATCCAGATAGCTTGTGTTCATCATTGGACATGCCTGTTTTTTGATCTCATGTTTTTGGCTTTTTATCTGAGCACTGTGATTAGATTGCTTTTTGAATGAACTCCAAGTCTTCTGTGCTGCATTTGACAGTTTCCAATAAGCCTCCATTTCTGATTCATGGATACCACAGCTATAAAATTTGGCACAGAATGATTTTCCATAGCAGTAAACAAAATGAAAATCCAGAAATCAAAAAGACTCTTACAGGTAAAGGTTGTTACCCCTTGTGCTGCTTTCATTTCTTCTCTTTTTCTATTGTAAAGGCATTTGCAGAACTCAGTTTCCCTGTTACATTGTACTACATCCCGGTTTCATTTAGTACAGAAAATACCTTTTCATTCATTCAACCATGAAGCTATTGCTGTTACAAATGGATTTTTTCTATAAACATCATCCTGTGTAGTCAGGTCTGGATCACTTCAAAACAATCTCTTTGAAAAGAGCCGTTGTAATGGTGCCTAACCTTTTGTTTCTCCTTTGCTATCAGCAGCTCTTTTACCTGTTAAGTGCCTCAATAAGAAGTCTTTCAAAATCTTCACATCTTATGTATCTTTATATCATTTTTTCACTGCTCTTATTTTGAAACTTCAGCTGCATCTGATGTCTGTTTTTATATAGCTGATCACTGCTAAAGGTGTTTCACAGTAACATCCATGGTCTCTCCAAATTATCCGTCCTCTCCATTCTCTTTTGATGGTTGTTTAAATTCCAGTTTTCTCCATGAACATGCAATATTCCTCCTTGGAAAATTTCAGTAGCCTTTCACAATTCCTCTTCTGCCTGAACCACAAACCTCTTTTGATTTATCAGCCTTTTATTCCTTTGCTTCTCCTCTCTCTCTCTCTCTCTCTCTCTCTCTTTCTATTTTTTTTTTTTTTTTTGTAACTGATGTAACCAATTTCTCTTTTCAGAAATACAGTATACTTCAAGTGGTAGAAATACATTGTGATCCAATCTAACAGCGTGTGGCTGTGCAAATGCCTTTTTTCCAATTGTAAAGTGTGGCACAGCATCCAGACAGAGCTGCTTTGCCTTGAGATTAAACACTAATTCCAGTTATCTAAACTTTCCTTGAAACTAACAGGAAGAGTAATCATTATGTGAAAATAAGATTTATTTTTCAGTTTATGTTACATTTGCTGACTTCGTGGAGTTAAATCAAACAGTGCGTCTATGGTAAATGTAGCTGAGGAACAGGAGAGCATAATGCCCCGGCACAGTGGCAGAGATGAGGGCAGGATGGGAAAAGCTGTTGAAAAGAAAGAATTTGCTGGGCTCTCGCTGGGTAAAGTTGGTGGTTTAATCTTTGCTGGTCTGAGATGAGCATCAAAAGAGTAAAGAAACTGTTAAAAGACCTTAGGCCTGGCAAAGGAAATAGAGATGAATGAAGAGCCAGCAGCAGGCTGGTGGAGTGGTAGGAGCTACTTAAAGGACACGCTGCTTCTCCCAGCACAGCGGTGGTGCAAAGTCTTTGAACGAAACTAATCAAGTCTCTCATGCCAGGAGAAATTACTCTTATGTAAAAAACAAACAGACAAACAAACAAAAAATGCAAAAAACAAGGACAACATTTTTGTGTGCTCTACACTTCCTTTCGTGTGGTAAGCACCGTGGTCTGGCAGGAGAGGAGGGTGCCGCAGGGCTGTTGCAGTCGGTGGTGCTGAGTTAAGGAGCTGCAGCCAAGGGACTGGGTTAGGTTTAGGATGGGTAAACCCACGAGTTCCCAGTCATCAGTTACTGGGCAAACTGGCCATGTCTGGACTGAGAGCTGCACATGGCAGTGGGAAGAACAGGGGCTTGTTTACTCCTTGCAGCTGTGTTGAAGGTGCTAAAATACCTGTGAACTCCTTGAAGTGTAAATAGTAAATTATGCTATGATACAAGGATTTTTCTAGAAACTCTTGGAAAGTTGGACTGCAGCATCTGTCTTTCCAGACAAATATATCACAGTTGTCAAATTCTTTTAAGGCAATTTATATCTTTTTTTTTTTATGTGAACGTGCTTTCTTGGCCTGTCTGTCATCATCTCTTCTTCTTTACTTCTATCGACGTAAATTAAACAAACACGATAAAACTTGCATCATCAGATTCGATGGAAGTTCTTGCCAGCTGCTACTATGTTATTGAGTAATATATCATCAAGATGGTAGTGCGTTTGTAATGATGTATTGCATTGATGCATCATTAGGGGAACTGTATTCTTTGATATATTAGTCAATAACAATTGTTAGTAGGAAAATATTTTGAGAAGTCAAACTCCAAAATCTTATTTTAAAATTTGCCCATAAATGCACTGCAAGTAGAAGAGATATTGACAGCTCCTGTTCTCACATTTACTATCTTTCTGTACGTGAAACTCTGCATACCACGTGCCTTGTGAAATCACCAGTGTATTATTTTGTACATTTTCCTTATTACAGGTTTTGGCATAAATAGATACAGAAAGAAATAATGATAAGAAGGGGAAGAAAGGATCCATCTTCACTTAGCTAGGGAAAAGGGCAGAGAGGTGTCCCTCAAAACCTGAGGATGAGGTTTTGCTAGCCTAGCTCAGGTGTCTGGTGAATGGCTTTCATGCAGGATCCTTGCAGGATTTAGGCTTGAAATCTGCATCAGACTGCTTAATGATCCTTCTGATTTTTTAAGTGATTTTTGAATAGAACCAATCTTAACACACTGTCATCTTCTGTCCCCCCTCTCTCTAATTAACATCCTGTGCTGATGATTACAATTTAAAACTGTGGCTTTGTTACTTATCTACGTAATTGCTATACCTATAGATGCGTCTATTAGAAGTAAATTGAAAAGGACAAATGGAGCTTAATTTCAGCATTCATTACCTCATGTTGAGTGGGTGTGAATGTGGAGTATGAGGGAACAATTACAGGTGTCAAAAAGTATGCATAAATATGTTTGTTTTCTTGAAACCTTTGTTTGTATTTTTTCCAGTTTTCAAGGATAGATAAAAATACTTTTTTTGCTGTATAGAGGTAGGAATTTAACCTTCAGTATGCAAATTATTTAATAAGCATCGTGACCTTATTAAAACAAAGTGCTTTCCTTCCATTCTTCCATATAAACAAGACTGACAATCAAATAATTGTTCCTCTGTGGTTATGTAAGGAAATAAATAACTTAGTACATGACTAATCTCATTTTAGGAATAAGTCTTTTCCAGTGAGCAGTTTTTCAAATACAATTATTAATTGGCAAAGATACTTTTTTTCTGTGTTGGGTTATAGCTAGTGAATAAGGGGGGAAACATGGAATACCAACGAAGATAAATATTTGTGAAGTGCCAAAAGGTTAGATTAATATTTCTTTGGGATTTTTTAAGCCAACATTTTTACAGTGGTTTGATAACTATGAATGAAGATTTATATGCATTTCTTGTTATTAAGCATTTTGCAGTGCGGAGCTCCTTTTGGGAGCTGGCACTTTTCCAAGACCACCAGTAGTTGCCTTCGTGTTCGCATATTCAGCGATATCCAAATCTTCAAGGTTCATAATTTGGGAAAGATGCTATATAGTTTGAGAGTTTGGTCTCTCATCAGTTTGAAAAGCATGAAATGAGCTTTCACACCATATTTTGGCCCACATAACGTTAAATAAGAGAGAAAAAAAAAAGAATTAACTGTATATGCATATTTATTTTACAGTCACAAGACGTTGTGGTTTTATGTTACAGGTATTTAGGAAAGAGAACTGTAATTTTGTTCAAACCAGTTTTCATATGTGAGTTCTTCACTAGATGAACCTGAACCAGTGTTCGTGATCCACACAGCAGCCTTTTCACAGACAGGGAAGGTCAGGTCCAGAACAAAATTACAGTGATCCATCTGCCTATAAAATCATATTGAAGTGAACAATGGTTTAAAATTATGCAGTTTTTCTATTTCTAAGGATTCATAACTAATATTTTACCCAGAAAGGTGACATCTAAAATAAATTGGGTTCTGCTGCTGATTAAAAACACAAAAGTTTACCTACCTTTTTTTTAGGTCAGTCTGCATTTTCAGGTAAATTATTTATTCCAGAAGAAGT
This sequence comes from Anser anser, assembly GCF_964211835.1. NCBI lineage: Eukaryota > Metazoa > Chordata > Aves > Anseriformes > Anatidae > Anser > Anser anser. The sequence continues at coordinate 25,745,844 of NC_139729.1, read as the reverse complement.
AGAAAGGGAAGAAAAAGTTTCTGTGGTTAAACTGAAGGTTAGGCTTTAAAAGCTGCTGGCAATTTTTACTTGCAGTTTAACCACAGAGAATGATCCCGTGCTTTAAACCAGTTTTGGATGTATGTTCTGTGCAGCTGACATAGTCCTTCCCATTACACAGGGAATAAAGAAAAATATGCCTGAAAAATATGCTCCAGCTCCTTGCAATAAGAGCATGCTTTAAGTAAACCTTCCTTGCTCATTCCTTACGTTATGCTTTCCTTGGATTTCCTGCAATTATCTCCTCTGGGACATAGAATTCAGTAGTGAACCTGTACCTCAAAGAGTTCCTCAAGTCAGAATGAAAGTCTGAAATCTCAGAAAAAAAGGGAGAATGAAAAATAAATGAATCTTCTCAAGTCATATGGGTGTCTTGCTTCAGTTGATGAAGAACATTGCCATTCACTTTCAACAATCTTATGACTGCTGTAATTAGTGTGATTCCCAGATTAAAATGTTTTCCAGAAGTAGTCTGGGAAATTTGTCAGAACTGTCTGTCTTGCAGAAAGTTTTGGCTTGATAGCATCAGCATTTTCAGACTAAAATGATTTGTAGAAACAAAAATATCCTGACTCCAGATTTGTTAATGTTTTCCCCCAGTTGCAGGTGAACAGGAAGAAAATTGTGACTCAGAGAGATGTGTTTGAGGCACACTGGTTCTCAAGACATCCCTGAGGACAGGGTAATTAAGCACTGGTGTAGGTCTTCACAAAACCATGGTGCAGCTGCTAACGTAACGGGCCCTGTTCTTCTCTCACCTGGAGAACCACTGTAGCGTTTGCCCCAGTTGAATGAAGTTAATTCTGGTGAAACTGATTTTTTTCTTCATAAAAACTATTGATAGCTTACATAATTTTTGAACTAAATTATGCAATTACTTTAATATTCTTTTCTCTATTTCATTTACCATTTAGCAGATGGGATGCAAAGAAAATTTCGTCAGGTTAAAAGAGAAAATTGTGTCCCTGATCAATGTTTATCTTTCTGCTTAATTTTAAAATTATCTCTGGTGTCTTGGCTCTCAAAAGCAGATGGGCTGTAGGCTTGCTGTAAATCAACCTTAAAGTAGCTGTCTCTTAACACGTCGGGTTGTAAAATGAAAGATGCGACTGGAATCATAGGGAGTCCATGGTGCATCTTTCGGTTTTTACAGTCATTTCATTGTTATTTTTTCACATCACTGTTTATAATTTCAATGTGACTTAATTTTGCTTTCTTGGAAACTGAAAATGTGGTCCTATGTTCTTTGTGAAGTATTTCACTCTGTATACTCCTGTCACTGCTTCTGTTGTGCTGCCTGGATGCAGTCGTTACCTGCTGCCTTTATCCGAAGCTCTTGTGATTCTACCTTTTGCCCACCATGCATTGTTCACATTGTCATGCCTCAGTAGCAAACAGATGATATCCCAAATAAATCAGCAAATTGCCTCATATTTCATAATGCCAAAAGATGACAGCGCCAGTACAACACAGGACACAAAAATCTGAAGATTCCACTGGAGCTGTTCCCTAACTTTTTTATGGTTTTACCAATTTGAGTATTTTTATTGTTGTAATCATTTGTCAATTTGTAATACATTACTGCCCTTATTTTTGTCACCCTGTTTTTAGCTCTTTATGTAGCAGTAAAATACTTTCTATAACTTTCAGTCTGAAAAACAGGCTAAGAAAGGAAGAAGCAAGCTGCAGATGGATTACACGAATAACTTGGGACAGAACAGTCTGTGAGTTGTACAAAGTTTTCTAGCTCTTCATTTTGCCAGGAGCTCCTAATTTGATGATCTGTTAGAGTAAAAGAACTGTATATAGAAATTTCGTTGAAGTGAGTAAGAGCTTTCTCTGTTTCCAACAGACAGGATGTAATCTGTAGACTGTGCTAACTTTTTTGTTTTGGTTATCTTCCCGTGCCTTTGGATCAACTTTGAACTCGATGGTAAAGATTTTAATTCACTAATTTTGGATTCCTGTAGTTGCACAGTAGTGTTTCTTCATCATGTCAACAAAGTCACCAGTTTTGTAAGTAGGTCTCCATTTGGTATTTTTAGGAAGTGCTCCATATGTGCAGTATCACTGCTAGAACATATCAGAAAATAAAATAAAGAGTAAGTTCAGATCTAAAATCATAGCCTTTGTAATTTGCCTGAAATAAAAAAAGTTTCCTTTACCCATCCTTTCCTACTCTTACCTTGCGTGTGTTTCATCATTAGACAAGGAGTATCTTGAATGGTCATAATTTTGCTGAAACTGGGAAAATATACAAAACAACAGATGAGATTTCTTCTTATAAACGTAATTAAGAAGTAGAAATAAAATGAAATAATTTGGGGGAAGAATCTCATCTTCAGGATAGCTGTAAGGGAGAAAGTTATCCAAATCTCTGGCAAAGGAAATGATTCTTTGCAGGCAATGTAGGAACTTGGGGAAAAAAAAAAAAAAGAAAATGTGTGCTCAGCCACTGTGAAAATATGGTTAAGCTGCTATAGCATAGCTTTTTTTTTTTAATTGTAATTATTCAACCATATTGAAAAACAGCCTTCAGAGTTTTTAACTTTTCTAGCTTTCTTTGAGGAGAAATCAAAATATCATACTATTTCTTATTAACAGAAAATCTTATACTGACATTCCTTTCTTTTTCCAAAGGTTTACCTGTTTTTATTTGCTCATGCATTGAGCCAATCTGCAGGGAGAATTAATATATTAGATATACCAAGCCAGCTCATTTTTCTTCTGTCACTTTTGCCATGATTAATGATAGCAAAAGTGTGTTTAACTCTGTTCCAAATGACACTTCTGGTATTGCTCAGTGCTTAGATTTTTTTTTATATTTTTTATTTTTTTTTGAGTCTGTTATCATTAACTAAAAATAAATTCCAGTTAAACTGCAAAGGCAGATAAAACTACTACTCTCCCTTTCTTGCTTATTCTTGTTTTGTCCTTTTGGAATGACTACATTTATGCATTCAAATATTTTGAACATTTCCAGCAACTGTAAACATTATGCAATTAAGCAGCATTTAAACTCATTGTACTTTATAAACACAGGATGATATATTGATATCTTCTTTAGGTGGACAGGTTTGAACTCATAATTGTTAATGCACTAAAAGAGCTCCTGGCCCTGAGGTGACTGGGAAATGAAAATCTGTCTTCCATCTGATAAACCAGCTTTAACGAGAATCAATACCTAAATCTATCACGTAACAATATGCTTTTGTAACAATATGCTGCCCTATGCTGCTGGAAAAAAATAGCCAGGAAACCACTAAGTATAGGAAATGCTTTTAACCAGGTTTCTCATAAAGCAGAAAGGGGGTCAGGGAGAAGAAGGATGGAAATGGATTATCATGGAATTGCAAGGAAAGAATTTTAGTGCTTGGAGTGTCCTTGGGTTGAATGTAAATTCCTTCTGTGGGAATTCCCTCTCTGGGTCCCCAGGACCTGTTGGGCTCTATTCATATCCTTAGATCCTCTCAAGATGTTAACAAATAAGAGTGATGTAGTGATTATCAGTGATAATAATCACTTTTCTCCTTTTCTCCCCCATGAATGTGAAAGGATTTAAAATTGTATTCCTACCAGCAGTTGGAGGTAGCAATTCCCACCACTGCTTAGTAGTGGGAATCAACATTTCCAGTGTTTCTTCAGACAGCACTGAAGCGATGAAAGAAGTACTGAGGAGGTGTATACCTCCAGTGCTCCTCTTAACAGGTCCGTACTGATGGATAGATGTTATCTTTAGTGAATATTTACAACACACTGTGAGTGTCTCCTATTTTTGAGTCACGGCAAAGCAAAACTCGCTATTATCAAAGCACATTACTTCATAAGCAACCTGCCCATCAACCAGCTAGAAAGACCAAAAAAAAAAAAAAAGCATTATTAATGCAGATTGGTAATACTGTGTGAAAACTGTTCAGCTACTGTGAAAACTGCTCATCCACCAACAGGCAAAAAGAAAAAAGAAAATTGAATTATTAATGTGTATTATTAATATTACCCCAAATCCCTTAAAGGGAAATGAAAGGTTTCAGCATTTCTTTTGAAGAGATTTTAGAGTGGTGTAGCTAGTATATGCATAGCAGCTGTCTGCAGCATATTAGAAGAATATAAATAATGAATGAGTTATGGAGCATCAACCCACTAGAAAAGCAAAATATGCATTGTTAATGTATATTATTTGTATTAATGAAATCCCAAGAAAGATCACCTTTAGGAATTGGGGAGCGGCTGTCTTTTTTAGACTTACGGAATAATCAGTGGACAAAATGGAATCATATATCATGAATGTGCTTTATCGTCTTACCAGCCTGGCTTCAAGAATCTCAAAGTCCTGTTTGAAAGCTGCTGTGTCTCAGTGGAAGTTACTGCTTGTGTCTCAGTGATGACAGGTCAGAAATGGAAAATGCTGGGTTCAGTCGTCCCTGCACCAACTGTTTCCTATGTGATCAGGGACGTACGTATACTGCTAGAAAGAGGAAAGGAGGGGAAGAAAAACAGTGAGCACTGGTGAACACTTAACTTGTGAAATTGATGCAAAACTCAACTGTTTATTCTGTTAAGGGTGGGCAGCAGTATTTTTATTTTATTTTATGACAGGATACAGGAAAATAGAAATTATGGAAGTTAATGTAAAAAATGAAGGGTAAAGTATTGTACCAGTTGGGCTTCATCCTTCATTAATTTGTTCTTTTGTTCCGAAAAAGCTTTTGCATTTTCCCTGTGGTTTAGGGATGTGCCTTTGGCTTTAGTCGTAAAGCAGAAACAAACATGCACAAATGTCCTATTTACGTCATCTTTGAAACAGTAGACTACATAGCCCAAGAGCTTCAACAAGGCTTTTGGAACTATAATCTATGTCAAATGCTAGGTCAGGAAAATAAATTAGATGCATTTTATGTCACAGAATCTCTTGGTTTCAGGTCACTGAGCCCATTTCTTAAAACCTGTTACACTTCTTAACCCATTTTATGTTATTTTAAAACATTATCAGATATGCTGTATAGAATAAGTCTAACGTGTCTTCATGGTATGCCAAAACTGAAATATTTTTATTGAATAGTCTGTTCTTGTAAATAAGTCCCAGTGATGTCAGCAGGAATGTTGAATGGGAAATCTCGAGGGCCAGATTTGGCCTGGTGTTCAGAAGCCTAAAGGCAGCAGTAAGTATGCAAAGCAATTTTTCAAAACACAATTGCTTTACTTCCACTGGAGACCGTGGCAGCTGGTCCTGGTGCACTGCTTAAAATCCCACGAGAACTTCACGTGAGTGGATCTGTATGAAGTCCAATGAACAACAGCATAGGCTGAGACGTGTAGCTTTTTGTGTTTGGGTACAATCCATTCCTAGCCCTGGAATGCGTAGTGCTGTGTCTCCGCATTGCCCTGGCACTGCACCGACTAATGGCTGGGTGGGACACGTGGCTGAACAGTACCTAGGCCCGTAAAGTGGTTCTATTGATCTAGTAAAAGGATTATTTTGAGAGCAAATGTGGCTTTATCCAGGCTAGTGAACATTTTACTCATCTGCGTAGTCCCAGTAGAGATCATCTGCCTCTCTATCAAAGGTGCTTTTATGGTTGTCATCTGCACTGTGGCTGAGTGCTTGCAGTCTTCAGTGGTTTTAACCTCTCAGCACCGCGTTTATCTTGCTCTGTCTGTGGATAGCAAGGCACAGAAGGAGTAAATGGCTTCCTGAAGATCGCCTAGGAGGTTTCTGTTGGGAAAGTGCAAAAAAACAATGTCTCAAAACGCAAGATTAGCACTGCAATCACTGCTCTATTTTTCCTCTCCAGCAAGGGGTATGTGTGCAGGAAGGGCCAGTGTCTGTGAGGACCCAGCAAGGGACTCATGCAGATGGCTGTGTGTACAATCCAGGATAAATAGCACGTTCTTTCTGCAACGTGTTCTGGGCTGAAGAAAGATCAGACTTTCTTTGAAGCTGTATTTAGTCTCAGGATCTTTTATGTTCATCTACAGTTTGTACTGCAGGTTATTTTGGCTACATTGCTGAACGCCAAATATTGATTATTACTTTTAAATATAGAAAGAAACTCCTTTGCCCAGCAGATTGTCTAAGCTTTAAAAGACAGAACAAGTTTTAGTTTATAGGCTTTTATTTTTGCAGACCCAAACAACTGCAGAACAGATGGTTCAGCTGGTAATGGAGATAAAAGGCTCTGTAGATTAAACAGTTGGCCATTTCTATTTCATTCTTGCTTTGGCATTTTGCCCCACTTTTGCATCATTGCATATCATATAAAATGAGGCATTTCTGAAAGTTCTTAACTTTTAAAACTCCTTTTAATGATGCATGGTTTATTCTGTGTAAAATATCAGACAACCTTAAAAGTGAAAGTTGACCTAAAGAGGTAAAGATACAGAGTTAAGAGTTGGTTCAAAAGTGTTGGACTCTCTCTGGAATTCCCGTTGAAATTGATATTTTGGCTTAGGCTTTTTCTCCTTCCATTAAAGCCATTTGTCCTAAATGGACTGTGATAAGAATGTGTTGCCTAAAAATGCTTTTGTTTCAACACATCTCATCCAATGTAGCATGGACATGGTTGCCTTCTATGCCAGTTAGTTAGCTTATGTTACCAACTTAAGACTTAAGGTAGGGAAAAAAAGCATAGGTTCTCTTCATCCTGTCATAGCTCATGCTTGGTGTCAACTTAGAGAACATTTGATCGCATTTGTTGTGTCTTCAGAAAAATCTTTTGCTCCTTTCAGGCTTCTCAGAAGGTTTGTTACAAGGTACCTGGAGGCAGTATCATGTGCAGTAGGTCATGTTAACAAACCCTGCCATGCTTTGGGACCAACCCCTCAATATGTTTAAATATGCGGAAGTCTCACTGAAACTGGTGGGACTGTTCATGTATTTACAATGAATGAATGATTTACAGTGAACATTTACTTAAATGTTTTGCTGAGTCAGAGCCTTGATCTGGAAAGCGATGGTGATTATTTCTGTCTTGGCAGTCTCCGTGTGTGGTGTCATTCTGTATGATAAGAAGGTCCTGGTCACGAAGTGAGGGCTTTTCTGCATCACCGGCTGCCTTAAAGATTGCACAAATCTCTGAGATTTGTAAAACTTGGTTTAGTGTATTGACTTGAATGTTAGATTTTCTTAGTGTAGCCACTGTATTAATGCCAGAAACATTGATGGATTTGGCAGAAATAATTGATTACACCAAAGAAGCTGCTCTATTAAGTCCTGTAGAGACCAAGTTTAAAAAATTGCTTACAGTTCCCTTATTTATTTATTTATTTTTAATGTGGAGCAATGTAAGCTGGAGCATCTCAAATAAAAGATGGATTTTCCTCTTGTGCCCAGGACGAAGTTCTGCCCTGTCCTCAGTGCCCCTACGTGCTCACATCTTTCCCCCAGTGTCTCCATTCTCAGTTCTGCTCATTTCCTTTCTTTTCCATGTGTTGCGTTTTTTAATAATCAGTATGATACCCACAAGGGCAGTGTTCAAGAAATCTGAATACTTAGAACTTTCTTATTTTAATTGAGTGTTTATCTCAGCTATTAAATATTCTTGAGAGTTCTTTTATAGAAGAACCTAGAGGTACTCATTAAAATTAATGTGTGGTTTGTTTGTTTATCCGCCAGAAAAGGAAAACAAACACCAGTGTTTCAGATCTTCCTGCTAATCTGCAAAGGTGGGAACAGTGATGTAACTGAGAGAGGTGCGATGGAAGCGGGAGCAGGCAAAAACTGTTTTTCTCCTGCTGTAAAAGTGTGTACGCTTTTATAGGCACAGCACTGACAGACTTACTTGTTAACGATAGAAATGAAGGAAGAAAGGAGTAATTAAGGTAAATCCTCAATTTTGAAACCACGAGGTTAGCAAGACTTTCAAGTGCTAGGAGGCAAGGGCAGGAAGCCACATGTCTTGATTCTGGAGGTCACAAGAGACCTGAAGCTGCACTAAATCGCTGTACTGCTATGGTAGGCTCTAGAAAGGCCAAGAAAGAGATTCTCCGGGTAGGGATGAAATATTTTAGACAAGCTAATTACCTCATGCAGAATATGAATTACCACTTAATACTTGAGGCATCCTTACAATTTTTTTCTTGCTTTAAGGAGTCTTTTTCATTTTTTTTTTCATTTGTAATGAAGGTCCTTTGCCCTCTGAGCACTGGCTAGTGCTCAGAAGTTAAGCTTGCCAGTGTCAGAATAAAACAAGCAGGTGCTGAAAGAACATAAATTGCTGAGATCATAGACCCTATGCTTTTATCTAGAAAGTGCACAAGATGGAGGTGGAGGCCTATGATCTTAAAGGTAAGATCCCGCCTAGGAGCCACAAACAGGTAAATATGAAAAATATGGTAATGGCATTCGTCTCTACCTGCATCACATTGCATTGAGTGTATGTGCCTGCACACATGTATTTGGGATTATGGCGTTTAGTGAGAAAGAACTCAGAAACAGTGATAAGAGAAAAAAAATGGGTAGTGCAAGAGTTGAACCAGTAGGTATCTGTTATTGGCATGAATGTATAAGGCAAAATTTTATCGCTCTTTCCTGCTAATCTTTTCTAACATGTGAACGGAATGCGTAAATAGATTGCAATTTGTTAAAGCACAAAACAGAGATGATAACAGTATCTTAAGTAACTGGACAGGAAAAAAAAGGGGTACTCAGAACTGGCTTACTGTGGTTTCTCATGTAGTGGCTTGTCTGGGTTCAAGGGCAGTCTCTGAAGGACTAATGTAATTATTACTGGCACTGATAATGCTGACAACAAGGCTGATTCTAGAACAATAGTGGAAGATAAAGAGAGTTAAACAATCATTTGAATAATTGGATTGAGAAATATAAAATAGCAACCATCAATTTAAATAAATCCAGATTATAGAAAGTGAGACTAGTTATTTCTATTAGTCTGAATCAGGAAAAAAAAAAGTAAAAGGTTTAAAAGGTTAATTATTTAAAAAACAGTGAGTAGACTGAGTGGTCTATTAAACTGAAAAAACATGTATTTCTTTTGGATTCTTATATGAAAATAGGGTTTACTGTTTCAGGATGAGTATAATGAATTGTTTGAAAGAATATGGGAACTTAAGCAGCATGGCAAAGGTTTAGAAAAATAAATAAAATGGACAAAGTCCACAAACGTTCCAGTGCCTTGACTACAGTGATACGTTTTTATAGAGTAGCAATGAGATTTCATGGCTTGAAAATCATCTGTGGGTTATACACTTATGGGACAAATCCCATTAATTTCTATCAGGACCAAGGGAAAAAGTGCTAGGAAGGAATAACAAGATGGTTCAAAAGACAACACAACTTCAATTCCAAGACAATTCAACTGAATAATCAGTGCTCATAAACAGTGGGACATCCATTCACAATAAATAAAACTTTATCCTCATTTTAAACGCCACTGTTGAGACTGCTAAAGTGGAAAATGATTCTAGTTAAGGTCATTATCACCAGTATCAGTGCTTCCATTAACCAGACGCAGACCGGATCCTACGAATTAGGTAATCTCTCCTGATTGACAGAGCAGGTGGCAGACCTGAGGCCTTACAGCTTCATTTAGGGATGTTTTGTGGGCTACAGCTTCAGCTCCAGTACACTGATGTAGTTCTGAACGTTGTGTTTAACTCAGTTTAACTTAGAATCTAGACCAGTGAATGTACTTTCATGTAATATCTTTACAGGAAGAAGAGGTGAGTTTCTTCTTTTGCCTCAAACCCTTGATTTTTTGGAAATCAGGAGTCATTGGTGACCCTGTCCGTGTACTTTTTTATTTTAATTATAGCTGAGATCTAACTGCAAAGGAGCAAAAAAGCAATTATAAAAGCAATGATAAATATGCTTCCTCTACTGATTATACTGTATGGCTGAAATGTTGTTTGAGATCTCTGCAAGTCCATGCTCATGAATTGTAGAAAAGCAGAGGGACCGATTATATAGGTGAACTGAATAGCAAACAGCAGTATTTAGTTTGCTGAAGGTCTTATGGCAACAGAGCTAAGACATTGGTGGTTATTCCCTTGTTTTTAATAGCACCTGAAAGAAGAGGGGTGAGGAAGGAGGAATGCCATTAGAAGATTATTATTTTTTTTTGTCTTCTGTGTTCCAGTTCCTCATTTCATCCTCTGTTTCTCCTTTCCTTCCCTCCTCTGTTGCAGTAAATATTGATTTGTGGGCAGGAACAGCAAGCGCTTTGCCTGTGCACATTCTGAGCTCATCAGAAAGGGAGGTGAGTAGGAAAAGGCTCTCCTTAATGACATTGTTCTGAGCCCAGAAATTACTCTGATATTAAATATATATATATATATATATAAGCATTATGCTGAAAAACAAAAATAGTTGTCATTGGGAGTTAGAGGTAGACTTGTGCTGCTGAAAAGTTCTTAACTGCCGTTGTACAATGTAGTCCTGTAGTCCTTCCCTCCCACTGGAGAGCTCCAAGGTAATATTCAGAAAGGGTCAATGGCCTGACACCACTCTTGGTGCAGGTAGAAATGACAATGTTATTTTCAGGTTTGTTGTGGAGATGTTGCGTGGTTTTACACATATCTGGCCTTCCTGGATTTTATCCTATTCAAGTAAGTGGCAAACAGACCGTTCCAAGCATGAGCTGTAGAGTGCCCATGTACTGCGTGCTGCTCAGGGAATTGCTCATCTGTCATCACGCAGAGAATGATCCAGATCGGACCTTGACACTTCAGAATTATGACGGCATATGCTGGATAAATGGAAAATTCTTGCTTACAGCAGAGACATATTTCATCTACTTAAATGTCATAGCAGTGTCTTTAGTTTTCACTGGTTCATGGAAGGTCAGGTTCTCAGCTATTTCTTCTATGACCTCACAAAGTGCAAACTTGAAGTCAGTCTCACAGCTTAAACGCTCAACATGATTCAAATAGCCACATGCAAGTAACTGTGGTCTCAAAACCTTAATCATGAAATACATCATCTGCTAATTATTTGATTTTTTTTTTATGAACCCATCTATATTCCTTAAAAATCTCTGGTTTGTACCTCAATCAGTTTTCTTTTCTTCATCAATAATGACAAACTGAGGAAGCTTTCTCAAGAGCCAGGCCAGCTAGGTTACGAAAAGCCATATACCAAATTTTACTGTTAAACCTAAATTGTGCAAGAAAACCAGGAAGAATACATTTGGTACAACAAAAATTTAGAGATATGTTCACAAGAGCCAGCAGACCAACACAGCATGCTGGTACTCAATTTGTTTAAAAAAAAAAAAAAGTGATTTAACAAGATAGCTAAGTGCAATTCTAACTTTAGGCTGATTTTGTTAAATTTGGGCAGATGCCCAAGTGCTTTGCTTATTAGTCCCCAGAGCTGCCATCAGGGTTATTACAATTCCTAGGTTTTATTCTTCCAAGAAGGCATATACCTATCTTCCTGCAGATCTCTTTGCTGTGAAGCTGAAGGCTGGTTCCTTTCCTTTAGTTCGTCTGAAAATTGGGCAGGTATCCATCTTTGTGTAAACCATCTCAAACATTTTGTAATCATCCAAAAAATTAGTAACCAACTGGGAGAGCCTTATTACTGCCTAGATCAGGAGCTCTGATACTGAAAAAGAATAGCCAAGGTATTAGTTACTTGAAAGCCAGGTGCTGATATAGCAGGCAGGAGGATCTTATAGTCCAATAACCTTGAGAAATTAGTGTAGAAGGAAAGATAAAGCCACTGTTAAGGAAAAAATCATTAGGTAACACTTTTGTTTCTGATGCATCAATGGATGCAATTAAATTTTTGGCAAGAGCAACAGTATTAAACATTTTGTCCAGAAGGTTGTTATAGCTTGAATTGAGAGGCTGGACAACTGAACAACAATTGTCATCAAAACATAGGGGAGAAAAGTTTGCTGTTTAGCAAAGCACAAGCCGAAGTGCTGACATCCCAGTGGGATTTTTCAGGCTGGCTTACTGTCAGAGATGGTGCTCCCGGTCCCACCTTGAGTGAAGGTAGAAGAACCTATGCCCACAACTGGGACAGAGCCTGAAATGAAGAGGCAAAATGCAGACACAGTATATAATTATTCCTCTGTCACATAAAATATTTCATTCAATTTTCCTGCATTCTACAAAAAATACCAGGAGAAAGGGGAAAGGAACATGATTTCTGCATGCAATTAAATCACATCCTTTTTATGAAATGTAGACTATTCATTTCGTATTTGACTTCAGTGACAGAAACCTTAGATACCACATAAATTATGCAGATTTGCCTTTGGAGACTATTGTTTTTTTTTTTTTTTCTATACCAAAATTGTGTCTTTTAAAGAAAATTCAATAAAACTCAACACTCTGAAGAGAGGATGCAGTCACAACTGGCTCACACCTTCTGAACGCCTTCCCTAAGACTGTTGCTTGCTGCCTACCAAAAGAGACAGTTCTCACCAGTGATGGTTTAGCGCAGCTGGGTGTAAAGTAAGTGAATAATGGAGTGCAGCCACACTTTTTGTTTTATGTTAAACAATTCAAACGGATGCTTGTCTGGTCAGTGTGTAGTTCTGTTGCCCTTGTGCAACAGAACGTGTTCATGCAAGGTCCTTATTTATTTCCAGGCTATGGTAAAAGATAGTTGATCTAAATAAGGGGTACAGCAAAGACTTTGTTGGGGGGAAAATATATATATATATAAAGTGAGAGAAATAAATAGATTATTCAGCTGAAAAATATCTTTGTTTATTAGCTTCAGGACTTCTCATGAACTTGAAGGATGTGCCTGACCCCTCTGCAGAACTTTAGTTAGGAGTTTAGCTTAATAAAACAAATCATCGGGGTATGGCACAGTAGTAGGTGGCTCCGAGCCTGATAAACATGTATTACTTGTCCTTTAGATGTGGCTTACAGAATAACATCTTGCTTTCTTTTCAGTGTAATAAAAGGAAGGTATCAAAGGGTTCTTCTGGGGATTTCCCCTGGCTGCCAGACTAATTAACCAGAGTAGAACTCTTTGTATCACGACTTTTAGACTTTGTTGTTTGTATTTATCAAGGAAGATCAGCGCAGGGTTTTCTGTTGTCTTATTTTGGGGCTTTATACCTACTGAACTGAGTGAGATGTAAATTACATATGTTCTGGTTTGCGTTGTCTGCCTCCATCCGTGCGTGAGGATGTAAAGTCTCTCACCCCTCTGTTACTCCCCCCAGTAATCTGCTGTTTATTTTCACTAATCTTGCCAAACACTGTTCCATGCAGCTTACAAACAAATAGTTACATAACATATCTTCAGAAATATGTCTGTTCTTAACAACACAGAAAGAGTAGGGGAGGCATCCTCATAGCAGGAAAAGGATTGATAACTGACCCGTCAGGAGTGCTCCTCGCTCATAGAACTGGGCAGCCATGGTGTGCGTCCCAACCTTGCTTCCTCTGAGATCAAAAGAAAAATTGTACATGAGTCGGTTTTCAAGAAGGGCCATATTTTACAGGATGGACTTTGACAGTAGATGCTGTCGTGATAGCTATGCCAAGCATTCCAGTTTATGGCTGACTGCGACATACTGAATGCCAGTTTAGGCATCCACATTTAGCGCTTACAGCAAACAAGACTTTGTACTTTATAACCAATGCAGTCTGGATTTGAGTGCATTTACGTGTTCAACAGGGCGGGTGGCTGCCTATGTTCAGCCTGTGTTTGGTTGTGTGTGTGTGTGTGTTTGGAGGGGTGTGAATCACCTTGCTGACAGGAGGCAAAATGTTAATGAATATTAACAAATAATGAGCCTCTTACAGGGTGATAACTGTCCAAACATGCACATACATCTGGAAGCTATATTCCACTTAAATACAATACATTTCCATACCAGTACGCCTAAAACACCATGTACCGTGTTGTTAAAAACAGCATTTATTAGACCTGCTGACTGATACCACTCTCAGTTTGTGGGTAATGCTGCAGTAACTCCCACTTCTTGTTGTAGTGGACAAGATAAATAAACAGACATGGTGACCCATCTACTTCTAGAGCAGATTGTGTGATAGCTTTGCCTTTACTGAACTGGCTGTGATGAATCCAGAGTTATAACGTACACATAGCAACAAATGCATTGAGGAAATTCAGGTGTGAAATACGTTTGCAGAAACTCAGTTTGCTCCCAAAGTTTCCTTGAGAGAAGAAGAGAATGAGCTTACTGGCATGTAATTTATTTCCTACCTCAGTGGTTTGCAATCTAGTAAGGGACTCATCCCACCAAACCACAAGGCATAAGAATTTTCCTTCTTGTTGAATCTCTCTAGAAAGAAGGAGCTATGCCATCCCTGCCATCTTATCGTCTGCCAAATATATATATATACACATATCTAATTCTTCGAAAGGTCACCTCTACTGAAATCTTAATTAGATTTTGATGCTTTTAAAATATGAATAGGCTAAAATTCAATTAGAAAAAGTCTGTTTTTCAGTATCAATATAAGTAACTACGTTTTTTTGTTTGTTTGTTTGTTCTTTTTTGGTGCTGTATGTATCCCAAAGCTTTATGGGGAGAAAGAATTTTTTGTTGTTTTTACTTTACTTTCTTCTTCTCAACTTTCTGCTCAGAAAGAAAGCAGGCTTATAAATTTAGGAAGAAAGTTAGTGCTCATCGAATTTCAATCATGAATTGAAATTCTTGTAATTGTGAATTTAAACCCAGCATTGCTGCCTAATGAATTAAAAACATTAATAATCTGGTGTAGTGAAATTAAAACAATTAAATATTATTAGCTAGATAGCCTAAGAGCAAAGGGCTTCTGTATGATAAATGTATGCTGTATAAGGATTGCAAAAAATCCCAGTAGATGGAGAAAGCTTAGTCATTCTTTCAACTTTATTCCTCATTCCTCTCCTAATTCTCTGTATAACAGTCTGGATTTTTCTTGGAATTAATTGTTTTAATTATGGCAAATGGCTTGAATGGCTTCTGTGTGAGGAAAGAATTAAAACTCTGGGATGGTTTAGTGTGGAGAGGGGACATAAAGAGGGCACACGATGGAGATATACAAATAATGAATTGCCTATACAGAAAGTAAATCTGGTGCTTTCACTTATCCTTTCTTATAATACAAGAACCAGGGGACTTATAATGAAACTGAAAGGCAGCAAAATTAAAACCATTAAAGAAAATAAGTATTTACATAAATGCATAATTAACCTGTGGAATTAATTCCCACAAGAGTTCAGCGAAGCCAAGAGCTTAGTGGGGTTCAGAAAAGGATTAGACATTTATATGGATAATGGAAACGTCTGTAGTTGCATTGGATGGAGTGAGGAGTATAAAGGGAATGTGGGACTGCGGCTCCTGCTGAAGACAGTGACAGTGAGATGAGGTGTATAAAGCCTCCGGCAAACTGCATGGGCAAACCACAAACTAACACGGGGAGGAGGAAAATGTCTGAAGTAGGGAGTAACCCTTCTATAATTTTTCATTTCATTTGGGTAAATATAGTTGTTTCATCTCCTTCTGAAGGAGATTACATTGTGATGAGGTGATGTGAAAATTACATACATTTCTGTATTCATTTTACCCCAACTGAGCCAAAGAATAGAGGTTTTAACATTGGGGGAAAATGAATTTTGAGCAAACCGACTGTTGTTATCACAGCGTTCCTGCAGCAATGCGTAATAAATAAATATAATTCATCATTGAGAACCAGATTAATTTTCTCCATCAGATGAGATGTGGTTCAGTGGGAACTGTATGGTGACAGTATTACTGGTATTGACTTACTGTGCATGCTGTTCTGCCCATCCAGTGTTTTAGTGTATCAATTTTTTTCTGAGGCACTTACATTTTAAATCCCGTAATAGGCATAATTTCTCCAGACATAAGTTGTCCACAGTTCATTGAGTTCCTAAAATAATCCATGTTAGTTTTTCTTGTCAGGGATCTGTGCCAATATTCAGAAGACCAAGGCAATTTGATGACCTACATGACATTATTAAGCCTGTTTCCCCCTTTGCTGCTAATATCATTACCTAAACTAGGTTCTCCAAAGTGATGTACCCAGTGCATGTGGGGACTTGTTCTCTGTAAACACAGATGTTGCAGAGGAAGATCAGAAATGTAGCAGCCATATGGTAGGTCAGAGGTGGATTTCCATTTCTGTTTTGTTCATTAACCTTTTCAGGATCTCTGCCAAAAGGAGCACGGGGTGTTTTGACCCCTACATTGATGGTCTTCATGAACCCGCTTGTGTGAGTAGGTTTTCTGGTCCATCATCACTGTTTTGAATCAAAGCAGGAATTCCACCTCAGCACGGTAAGATGCTGCAAAAGGCTTCTCATTCATGCTCAATTGATTTTGCAGCAATCTTAAATGTTTCCCAGACCATGTATTGATGACCTGCTTCATTCTGGATGATACTTGAAAGCTCTAAAACATGATGGATATGATCTAAGGTAGTTCAGTAGCTGCTTTTCCTCTCCACAGCTGCATGTCTAAACTGTAATTTGTGTTACTCCTCTAGTAACACAAAGTCTGGATGCTACCGCCATTTGTAAAGCAAATATTTTAACTTTGAGTAACAAATTATTTCTGCATCAGAAACTGAGACTGATTCACAGCTTTGAACTGCTGCAGATTTTGAAGATTGTTTGGGTTTAACCAGCATTAGTATTTACGGTTCAAATTGGGTGGTTAGAAATAAGATTCACTAGGTACTTTGACTTACAAGCCTTTCCTGAGCTTGAAATGTGATGATTATAGGCAGGATAAAGGAAATGTACTAAAAGAAAACTCCTTCCAGGCATATTGTGCTCACAGCCTGTAGCAGTCCAACAGCCACCGTGAGGACCTTTTCCACCTCACCCTCGCGTCCTTGCTCACTTCCCCCAGCTGCTTGCTCACTCTCCAGCGCGGGGACGGTCACCGTCCTGCCTCAGCAGGGTCATCTGCTGGCTTTGTAGTCTGCGTTGAGGAGTCGCTTCTATGTCTGGAAGAGGCACCTTTAAACTCAGAGGCGTTCTCAATTCCAGCTGCTGAAAATGCACCAGTAACACCTTATTATAAGCTATATTTATACAGAGACTGACATTGTCTGAGGGAGCATGCACAGCTGAGTGCGCCTTTAGAGCATTGTCTTCTTTAAACTTATCTTTTATGTGTTCTTTGTTTGAGAGCTGCTTTTATAATTTACTTGAAGCCAAATTATGAAAGAATCCTGATCCAAATGAGTCACTGTCCCACTAGATGACATGCAAGAAATATTAAATGTGCTTATATAGCTTGCAGATCTGAAAGTGAAATTCATTCTTTCCCTTTAATGCTGTTTCTTCCTTTCTATTCTGATGACTCATCTGGTGAAGCATTATGGTGCCAATTTTTTTCTTCTTCTCAAAGTTAACACAGGTGTTTCTTGGATTTGCCTCATCTGTCACGAATCACCATCGAGTCCAACTGGAAATTTTCCATTCAGTAGTTGGGCACTGCCTTGCACATTGGTATTCTACGCCTGGTCCCACCATATCCAGTCCACCCCCAGTGTCACAGTTGAGTCTGGTCATTGCTTGACAGCTGGGTCATCAGATCCACATCGTTGTCCGCGCAGGGTGGATTTATTGTACAGAGTGCCCAGGGCACCTGTATCACATTATGTAAATGCAGCCACTTCTGCCCTAAGTTGTTGTTTACTCTTGGAATGTGATTACAAGCAGGTACTGGTCCTGAATTGTTTTGTTTTCTGAGAAGATCAACACTTGAAAATGGTAACATCAACAATTATCCTTATGCAAGACTTTTTTTATTGCTGTTACAGTGCAGTGAAAGCTTATTATAATAACTTTGTATTGACCAAATTCTCATCTTTTTAAATTTAAATGCTCTGCCAGAATGAGATGAATGAGTAGATTATTCAAAATACAACACACGCACAAGTTCTCATCAGTCTTTACTTTGGCAGACAGTGCTTACACGCATCTAAAAGCATACGGAGCAAAACTGTCCCCATTTGGTTGGAAATGCCAAACGGCATTTGACAAACATTAATTTGTTTTCATCTCATTGTAGTGCAATATTTTATTTGCAAGATGCTCAGACCTAATTAAAAATATTTTGGACTTATTAAAATCTCATGGAAAATATCAGACTCCTTTAATTGTGATCTGAGAAACCAAGAATCCGGCGTAACTGGCCCCATTTTATTCTGAATCTGTAGGAGCAGTAATTGCCATAAGCCCAAGTAAAAAAATACTAAAACAAAGATGCAAGTCCACTTGCTGTTCTGATCTGTTTGGTTTTATGATGTTTTCTGTATTTAAATTGTTTCCAGGAAATGCAGGCAAACTAATTTCCTTCAAAATTTTCATTGTTATATATTTCGGTATTTAAAAAAAAAAAAGTAGTAATAACTATATCCTCATTTTGTGAAACTGATATTTTCATAAAAACATTATTTCTGTTTTGCAATTGCTCGTCATTGTGATAATTCACTCATGTTTAAGAAAGCAGTTAATGCCTTGACTTTGTTTTATATACCATTTAAAAAAATGTACAGGTAAAGTCTTGACCAAATACCACTCTTCTCTTTCTCTTTGAAAAAGAGGTATAAAGAAAAGCAAGTAGTTTAAAAATTTCTAGAACTTCACAATGTTCACAAAACTGAAACCACATCTTTTGGATGCATTATATTTTGAGAAGGCTCAAAATTAAAATATACATATATATATATATATATACTTTTGTCTTCTGTCTCTTCAGCAGAGTAATAGGAAGACCAAACAGAACTAAAAGAAGTCTAATGTGGCGCTTGTCAATTTAACAAATCATTTCAGTGCAGTTAGAGAACCAGTATAAATTAGACTTGAAAACCATTGCTGCACTCCCTGAATTTCATCAAGCACTAGAAAGGATGAAATAGGGTAAAGAACTGGTGTAATATATGTTTGCTATCGGTCCCATGAACAACATAATTACTATTTTTATCATTGTGAGTTTTTTTAAGTTATTCCTATTTATCATTTATTAACATATTGCTTATCCTACAGCCCATTATTCACCGTAGCACTGTGAGTGAAGGGGGTGGATTAGTCTCACGAGTCTGCTGCTGCTGTTGTATGGCAGTCTCAGTGACCAATGCAGGTGCTTTGCAAGTTTATTTTCAAAATAAAACCACTAGCAAGGTTAATTACAAACAGAAATATTTCACTGTAGGTTTAGCGCTCTTAAAATGTGCTGATTCAGTTGAGAACACTGACAGACGTACTATGAAGGCTGATTATATATACCTTAATTATTATATAATTTAATTCAATATAAATAAGGCCTTCTTGGTATAATGGCTCTCTGCCATTTGTGATTAATATTTGATTAGGCATCAAGCCATGAAAGCACTTAAGAAGGTGCTCAATTTTAACCACTTTAGTCAATTATACTTAGAATTAGGCATACGTTCCAATGCTTTGCTCGACTGAACCACTATTCCCCAAACCCTAGCTGACCTTTATGTGTGTCGTTTATATCAGTGAATTTGTGTTTCTTATCACTAGAGATTAAAAATAAGAAATTCCTTTATTTCACCCCAAAATTAAATGTTGTCTAGATTTCGAGGAGGAGATAATGTCCTTTGTTACAGCATACAATGTAACTGAGTGGACAGTTTTCCTAAAACCTTGCTTCTCTTTCATCTTTAGACTGTCCAGGTGGCAATCAAATTAATGAGTTATGCACTATAGTTATGCATTATCAGTCTTGAGAAACAAGCCAGTATATCATAAGTGCCTGTTGATAGAGGGTAAAGTTTTCTAAATCTTTTTTCCTTGTAGTAAATACATTAAAATAGTGATGTATCTTTTCCATAATCCATCAGACAAATCTCACTCATTATCTTCTTTTCATGCTGGTCTTTGCATCTCCAGAATAATTTTTTCCTTCACATTATTTTAATTACTCATTTTTGATTTACAGTATTTCATAAGATACCAGGATTAAGCCATTTAGAACCACAGGTTAAAAATGCAGGCCTGAAGTCTGTGGTCAATTTAATACACACTTTTCAGTCCTTCAGCAGGTTCTGCTTCTGCAGAAGTCAGCGGCAGAAACCCATCGGAGAAGTGCACTGGAGCAGGACAGGCATTTAATTATTTGTCTCATGGCACAATACTGTGGAGGCTATTGCTTTAGCTAGAGCTAAATAAACTGGCTTGACAACCTGAAGCAGTATGGCTGTGCTGGTGGAGCTGATAAATTCAGAAGCAGCGGAGCTGGAGGAAACCAATGACCCAACAGCAGGGTAAAGTGGCACATATCTGGTAGAAAAATCTAAATGGGTTTACTATATCATACTACGTAAAACCAAGTGTAAAAACCACCATAATTGTGAATTTTACTTTTTGTATCTTGGAAGCTCTTCCTGGTGCCCACATGGTGCCTACTCTGACATCTGCTCGCTGAGTGACAGTGCTTTTCTGGGCAGAATGACCAGTGTGTCCACAAACTGGAATCATTCCTGTCCTGTCTGTTGAATTTTGCCATGAATAAAAACATAGAATAATGAGGGTATCCATGTAGTGTGAAAAAGAGAAATGACACAATGTTGAGGGTGAGAGGTGTTATCTATGGCAAAGCATTGGCCCAAGGTCTCCTGAACATAGGTAACCCTCGCAGAGTATTGGCCTGGGCACAAAAAGAAGGATATAAGGGCTGTGTCTGCCTTCCTCCTGGGGCAGAGGTTTCCTCTGTGTTCACAAAGGCTCATACTAAATCCTTCCCCAAAAGTAAATACCCCAATGCAACTGAAATCAGTGTATAGGCTTTAATTAACAATGAAATAGGTTCTTCGCTCTGATTATAAGGTACAAAATTCAGATGCTGCCAAAGTTTACCTATTATATGCTGCACTGTTTGTCTGAACTGCATTTTACTGTAGTTTTTGTTTATGATAAAATTTGAATGGGCAAACAGTATGATTGTTTTTTTGGATAGAAATCCTGACCAGCTCTCATGACAGCAGCCCTTAGATGATCAACAGAGCCTTCAGTGGGGATGTGAAATAAAATCTGCTACAATTTGCAAAGCACTTAACTATTTTTGATTTTTTTTTCTAAAAGTAATTTATTTTTCTGTACATGGTATTGATACCCTATAAATGCTATTGTCCCCAACATGGAGAAATTACCCTACCAAATGTAATGGTGGTGTTGACTTCAGGTTTTCAACTCCCTATGGATGTTGCTGCCAAGAGGCAACATGTGCAGGTGTGTAGCTGGATCTGTACAGTGCAGCAGGGAGGGAGGAAGGATTGGGGATTGTCCTTGTCGCAGCCAGAGAAACATCGAGTTAAGGGACAAGTTCATGAAATAAGTCAATGTATTTCTTAAACTATTTATGACTACATTAATTTGAGTGTCTTTGTTGCCCTGGCAGCCAGGAGGGCCAGCTGTACCCTGGGGTGTCTCAGGCACAGCATGCCTAGCCAGTCAAGGGAATCATTGCTGTCCTGACTATCTGAAGGGACTGCCCCTTCCTGCTCTGTGCTGGTGCGGCCTCACCTCGAGCACTGTGTGCAGTTTCGGGTGCCACAGTAGTATAAAAAGGACATAAAACCATTAGAGTGTGTCCAAAGGAGAACAATGAAGAATGTGAAGGACCTAGAGGGGAAGACATATGAGGAGAGGCTGAGGTCCCTTGGTCTGTTCAGCCCAGAGCAGGGCAGGCCGAGGGGAGGCCTCATGGCGGCCTGCAGCTCCCTCACGAGGGGAGCGGAGGGGCAGGTGCTGAGCTCTGCTCTCTGGGGACAGCGACAGGGCCCGAGGGAACGGCATGGAGCTGGGACAGGGGAGGGTCAGGCTGGGTGACAGGGAAAGGCTCTGCACCCAGAGGTGGTCGGGCACTGGGACAGGCTCCCCAGGGACATGGTCACTGCACGGAGCCTGGCAGAGTTCCAGGAGTGTTTGAGCAACGCTCTCAGACATGTGGTCCGATTTGTAGTTGGTCCTGTGCGGAGCCAGGAGTTGGGACTCGATGATCCTTGTGGGTCCTTTCCAACTCGGGGTGTTCTGAGGTTCTAATACTGACTTTTGCTTTGAAAAGTGCAGTGTTGCTATACCTCAGTATCCCTGCTTTTCTCTCTTCTTTCCAGAACATTGTATTAAAGGCTTGTCCTCCCTTTGTAGTTCCACACCCTGTGATCCTGCTCTGCATCTATTGTTACAAAGGAAGGAATGGTGCCTTTAAAGAGAGAGTCACTAAGTATAGCAAATCCATTTTAAAAAGGAGTGAGGTTCAGAAAAAAAAAGCATAATTGATTTCTAATTGTATTGTATGGGTGGAAAGTGAAACAGAAGACATGGATCAAGTTGCAAATGGCCAATTTGTTCCTGAAACAATTTCACTGTGGTAACAGGCACGGATAGGACTAAATGGTTCAGGATGCATTTGCTGCAGCTTCAATGTTTTCAAGTAAGAATTTTTATGGTAGAAGAGGATGGCTGTGTGAAGGACAGCTTTTGAAAATAGAGTTTGACTGGTTTCATTTGCAAGTATCAATGTCCTTAGAGGAGTTCAGATGAATCTGAAAGAGTTCCTGTTTTTCATCTACTGGAGAAGGAAACAGGATTTATGTAGCATTCACATAGTTTGTAAGATACTTGCACCAGTCCTCAGCATCTGATACCTCATCATATGTTGAGGACTTCACAGTCTGAAATGAAAGGTCAAGATGCTTCTTGTTCAGCAAGGAAAACCTTCAGCTCTGATGGCAGCTGTAAATACTGGATAAATATTAGTCACGGTTTTCAACACTGTCAATTTATTGGAGTATTATATGCGTGACAGACAAGATTGTGTAACTTTATTAAGCCATTGTTGTGTTTATTTGATATCATGAGTGAAAAGATGGTGGCACAAGAGAGAGGAAAAAGAAAGTAGGAAATTGTCTAAGATGCCATCTACTGAGTAGCCAAATGGGTGAAAGTTATATATGGGTTAGATGTTTTTTGTTGTTTTCTTTTTGTTTGTTTGTTGGGTGGTTTGTTTTTTTTGTTTGTTCGTTTGTTTTTTCCTTAATGTGCCACTAAACTGTAGGGTTGGTGTATGGTTTTACATACAGCAAGTTTCTGCATTATTTTTGGATGACATGACAGATTATGTATTCACGTAGTTTAGAACTCCATATGTGAGATTTTATAAAGCATTAAAGTCTGAATGGACCACAGTAGGTAACAAACAAAAAAAGCTCATCAAATGTGTGGCATTTTTGTTATTGTATTATGAGGGTGGAGGTTTAAGAAGTATTTTTAAATCGGGCTTTGAAAATGAGAACTGCTGTTTTCCTCCTTTACATAAGCATATATGTACGCATATAGTACAACATAGCCAAAACAAAACAAAAAAAAATCCAGGTATCTAGATAGCAATAAAGTTCTAATGGATTCCAGTTCACCTTCAAAAGTGTTTCTTAAATCCCTTTCCTGATAAAACCCTAAAATGATTTGTAAGAATAAGCATGAAGTTCTCACTTCTACTCAATATAAGGAAGAGTTTTGCAATGACTCCTGCAGACCATAGCTGTCTGTTCCTGCTGAGGACATTGATCCTTTGATATTCCAGTCTCAGTAGCTGTCTCTTTGTCGTCCTTTTTCATCTCAGAACAAAGTAATGTGTTCTTCAACTTTGACCAATGAGATTGGCAATATTACAGGAGGACTAATCTTATCTGTCCAAGAACCATTAATACTAACAAAAATATGCTCTAAATGAGACATTTATACAAATCAATATACATTAAAATGTATGGTGTGCCAAGGCAAGCCAAGTAGAACTTGTTCTTTAATCTTCATTAAAAATAAAAGATTAAAAATTTATCTCTTCCTTCCTAATGCAGAAATGCATAGTGAAGGGAATGTGACTCGGAACTGTAGCAGCACTTAAATTATATTATCTATACAAAATAGGATTTTAAAAGTGAAGAAAATGGCTAATGCATTTAGGAAAAAAAAAAAAGGCAAGCAAACAGAAGTGTTCATGGTCTGCATTACCCTGTAATGAAAATGGCTTTTTAGGGAGAGGTAGGGAGCCTATGGCTTGGGAAGAATTAGGCTTTTTAGCATCAGGCAGGCTGAGCTGTGGTCCCGTATCCACACGAAAGCCTTTCTCTTTTATCTGTGCATCTGTAATGTGCTCACTGCCACACCTCAGCCTCAGTCAGTTAAAAATGTCAAGGAGAATTCTAGGCATGAACATGGAAACCATATTTTGATGGGAAGAAAAACATAAAAGAAGCGGAGGGGAGGATGAAGGCTGTACTGACGTCTTGTGTCTGGTTAGCTGCCAGGTAGTCTTGGGGAAATGAAGTGTTGGAGGTGTCTGCAGCAGCAGAGGGGCTGGGAAACTTCGGTTATGTTCTTGCTGGGGAGATGTGGTATTAGGGTATGGAGTAGGAAGTTTGGGGTGTTCATTATTGCTAATCTGATGCCATATATGTTTCTAGTATGTAGACTGAGGTGTTCGTGCATTTGACAGTGGAAAGGCAGCCTTAGTTGAGAATAGTGACAGACCAAAACTTTTACACCCAAGGAAATGGTGCGATTGGTGGCTTCCAGTAAGCTAATGTCGCCTTCATCCTTTCCCTCACTGCACACTTGTGTTGCAGCCTGATTAAATACATTACTGCCACCGATGTTTCATCTTGTAAAGTGGCATTTGCAATAAAACCAAAGAAATAATCAGAACTTGAGTAAGGTGCAGCACCTAACCTGTAGCCTCGGGCAGCTTGCACCACGCTGCATTAAATAAGCTGACAAGGTAGGCAGGGTGGAGGCTGCGTGTGGCTGAAGCCTTCATTAATAAACCTGAAGTATTAGGTAGGAATAAAAGCATGCTGCTACTTTTCCATTCCCACCTCGGTGCCATTTGGGTATTTTTTTTCCTTTTTCACTTTCCCCTTGGCAGCTCTCTGAATGATTTCTGCCCGTGATGTGTTGTTACGGTCACTCCTTGCTTGCCGCATGTCAGCCAGCACCCCCAGGCCACATGCACCACGCCGCCAGGACTCACTCCGTGCGCCCTAGGAGGAGCAGAAGGAAACTGCAGCCCTTGTTCTTGTACTAAATTGTAAGCGTGTTTGCTCTCTAGATAGGACCAGCTAAAGTACTTTGCAGTTGTTACTGTTCTCACTTTTTTATCAGAGCAATTGCCTGGGGGTGTGAACGGTGTGGGGCAGGACTTTTACACCAAGGTTGAAGGAGAGATCGGGTAGTCTCTGTCAGGGGAGATTCTGAAAACCTGTCCTGTTGTGAGGAATCGGGTAATTAATGCCATAATTACTCGAACAATTTTCCTACTATTAATTTCCTTCCCAATTCACAAGGCAAATCCATCCATGGCTGAGTACCAGGGTAGTCCTGCTTTCCTTCCTTTCCAACTCTTTCTTGCCCCATATCAGAGAAAGCCAAAGAGCTTAGCATATTTTTTTTTTTTATTCTTACCCTTTATCACATACCTGAGTGCAGAGTTGGATTTCCTCCACCTACGCATTTGTTTTCCATATTTCTTAATTTTAAATGTGTTATACACAAAAGGAAAAGGATGTTCTAGACATACTTTGCATATGAATGGGCAAAACATCCCTTTTCCTTTTGTGCTGAATTATTCTTCAAGGTTTTGTTACTGTCAACAGCTAAGACATCCATTTTTTTCAGTAAAAGAAAGGCTTGCACTTTATTTACTTTTTTCTCCTCCAAAAAGCCTAACTAAGAGGTAAGCTAGTCTGGCTCTTAACAGGAGGTATTACACTGTCTGTATCACTTCCTTTTCAAATGTGTCGTTAAAGCTTAGAACAGTGACACATCCCTAGACCCTCGGTCCTGGAGGCTAACTAAAATCTATTCTCAAGTGTCTTGGGCACCTGGATTAGACTTTTACCCAAATCATTTCTTTCATCAAACTCATTAGCTGCCATCTGAATGCTTTGACTAATCCCAAGGAAGCAGTGTGAACATTTTCGTATTTGGAGGAGATTCTTGTTGCAAGTGAAGCAGGATAATTGAGGATTTGTGCCTCACATGCTGGGTCAGCACACTTGTCTTTCTAATTCTTTCTAATTCATTTTAAGGGTAAAGATAAGGTGTGCATATGTAACTACCATAGCACAAAGTATTTTATGAAGAAAACCCCAAATCTCAACATTTCTTTTCTCCTTTGCTTTCCGTGTTGCCTGAAACCAACCTTATGATTAAACAGCACTGTACAATGCAGCACATTCTTCTTATTTTGATTGTTCTGTCTATCATTTTGATGGAAATAAGAGATCGATTGCATGATGAGCACAAACATTGGAGTGTTTTGTAGAGCCTGATAAGAGGGCTTTTACTGTCAACAATGGCAGCTCGTACGTGCAGCTTTCACTTCAGGTCGGGCTCTTTCCTTTTGCCCCTGCCCTCATTAGGGGTCCCCTCCTGGTGCCACCCTGCTGGTGGCAGCGAGCGGTGCGAGCAGCAGCAAGCACCCGTGGCAGAGCGGGCAGGGAAAAGCAAAGTGCTCCTGAGCGTTGGGAACATGCAGCCCTTCCAGGAATTTCTAAGTAATTCTCAGGAGCTCGGATGGGCCCTTCATTTTTCCAAACCAGCGAAATGATTGCTTCTCCTGCTGGTAATTTCCCCAGGAGCAGGCGAAGGTCAGTGAATGTAAACGTTATTAAATGCAATAGAAATTACTCCAGTTTCTTTGAAATCCATAGAGATTCAGACTGCTATCAGCGTCTTTTAAGAGATACGGAAGATGAATTTTGAGCAATTAGGATATGAGTAGTCTGATAGGTTTAGATACTTAGATTTAAGAAGAAGAAAATGTAGGTGAGTGCTTGCTGGGAACGGGAGCACAAGGCGGCATGCAGGAGAGTGCCGTTTCTCTTGGAAGCTCAGTTCTGAGAGAAGCAAGTGGGCAAGATTATCTCTGGGGGTAAAAATGAAACTAGATGATTTGCATGAGAATTCAGAAGGATGTCTGGTGTAAGTACACCAATTGATATCACCCCCCAACCCTGACCCCAAAAGACACATGAAATATTTAATTTCTGTACCCAAATCTGCTTATCTCTGCTTAATGCTAAAAATACAGGCTAGCAAAGAGATGATGCTTTGCAATGCATCATGTAACTTTTTGTAGGAAAGAACGTCGTTCTCTTGGCGTACAAGTAGCTCCAACTGCAGTTCTCCTGATTTAGTGTATGTGAAATATATTCAATTTCTTTTTTTTTTTTTTTTCCCTCAGAAAATCTATGCCTGAGGTGGACAGAATAAAAACTGGAGAGGCACCATTACTTTTAAATCAGTATGCTAAGTATGTCAAATAGCCTATGCATACTAAGTGATGATTCACATTTTATTTATTTTCTACAATATGTTGACATTCAGACACTAGTTAGGATGCTGATATCCTTAGGCTCAACCACTTCAAATAGTGGGGTGAGAAGCAATTTTCATACAAGATCAAATTTCAGAGTGGTAAGCTATCATTTGATGTCAGGAATTTTTATTAAAGAAGGTTTCTTGTTTATTGTTTTCCATACAGATGGTTCTGCATGAGGTACTGCATTAAAAGATAGCAGCATGGGAATAGAAAAAATTAATAACCAGTTATATCTGTATTGGTAACCTGTGATCATATATATATGTGGGAAAAATTTCAATTTCAACATTTAACTGTTCAGATGAAGTAGCAACAGTCTTTATGCATGGACACAAGGCAATTATTCCAAAATCTGATAAGAAATTTTGGAGGCGGGTATTAGAAAAATCCTAAGGTGGCAAACATTTTACCTGAGTTCCCTTACAGAAGCTCAAGGGCAGAAAGAATAGGTAACATATCTTTTACATAGAAATTACTTCACATTCTGCATACAATTGAGATAGTGCAACGTGAAAGACGGAATTGAAAACCTGAAATACTGTGTTTCCTTGAAGTAAAATGTTATACATCATCCTAAGCCCCGCAGTGGAAAAGCTTAACATGCATTGCCAAAAGCAAGTAGAAAAGACATTAAACTGATGAAGAGACCACGTTAAATGTGAGGAAGGAAACACGCAGCACTTACTGTATATGAAAAAAAAAAAAAAGGAAGTGCTCTATATTACCAGTTCAAAAATAGAAAAAGTTACCACTAATGACAGAATTTATTGTTACCAGATAATAAAAATAAATTAGAACTGTTAAGGCATAAGTTTCATTGCAGATGCATGAGTATTTGCTGTAACTGGCAAGTTACGACTCCATTATGCAACACAGCGTGAGGGTCCGTTTGTGGAGTGTTTCATGTTGTTTCATGTCAGTTCTTACATTTACTGTCCATTTTAGTGCTTGGTCTAGTTGATTTAACATGTAGCTTGAATTAATTAACTACTTCAGCATTAAGATTATCTCCAAGAGCCAAAAAGTTATGTTTCAGTGTTAATCATAGAATAATTAGAGCTTTTTCATTTGAATTTTGCTATTGGAGACTGAAGACTAGTGGACTGCCCAGCAGTGCAGAGTGTTACCGAGTTTTTCATTTAGTCCAATCTAGCAATTATCTACAATTCATACTGGAGGCTAAATACATAACAAATTATGTGACTGTACTAGGCTTATAATTAAAAAACAATCCCAACACAAACATTGTTATTTACGGTTTAAAATAAAAGCTTGTGTTCAATAACATTATTCTGCTATTTTCCTGCACTGTAATTTCTCCTGAAAGATTTTTGTGCTCTATAATTTCAGTGTTCATCCTCCTGGTTAGATTTTTTTTCGAGGTTGCTATTACTGATACTAAGTTTGTTCTGATTTTTTTAGAGTAAATGGAAAGATACCTGTGAATCCTGTGGTAAGAGGAATAAACTTGAGAGGCACATTCCTTTCCCAATACAAGGACTAGTTCTGAGTGCGTTATATTCATAATGGCAGGTAATATCATTCCAATATTTCATAAAACTGGTATCAGTGATAGAGAAAATGATAACGTCACCTTTTGGATAAGATATCAGCAGGGCATTGGAAGACTGTGGGAACAGATTTCTTCTGTCTCTTCCCTCTTAACCCCCTCGCTCCCCAGCTAATCCAGTTTTGCTTTAGCATGGGAAGTACCGAGCGATGTCAGCTGCTGTCAGCAATGGCCATTTCTGTGCCCCTGCCGCCCAGCACAGTGCTGTCCTTCACTACCTCCTGCAGCACAGACATGCCACTTCCCCTCCCCGAGTGGCACCGCTGCTCCGCAGAACCTCGGCAGTGCCCGGCTGTGTGCAGAGCGTGACATCCATTTAGCGACAGTGGGACAGGATCAGAGGCTAATGATTTTGGAATCATTCAAAATCGCCTGCATAAAAAATTTTGTTATTACCGTCGCTACAGTATTCGTATCCCTGAGGGCACGTCACCCTCACGGTCACTCATTCAGAACACCAAAAACCCTGCGGGATGGTCCATGTGGAGGCCCAAACACCTGCAGAAAAGCATTTGGTGAGCCCTGCTGCCTGGCTGTTTGGGTTGGAGCAGCTGTTTGGGAATCAGTGCTTTGCTTCCTGGCCATGGGACAGATCCGGCTTCTTCTCCCTGCACTCCCTGTTGGAGCAAAGCATCCCCGTGGAATTACTTTCTGTTGCGAGCCGTGCTTTGATTGCCTCCTATGATTTCACACAGTTTGAAGCACAGTTTACGGTAATCTTCATTTAACAGCCTCTTCAAGACTGGTCAGATTTCCAGCTAAGAAGCTCTTACAAACCTCAGCTAATGCTTTTTGTCTCAGAGTGAAGTAAAAGATTTTGCCACCCTTGATTGTAAGATAAATGGGTCAGATATTGCTTTCCATGAGAGATTTCCCAGGATTTTCACTCGCATCTTGTCCCTGTATTCCCTCGATTTAAAAGGTGATGCATTAACTTATGTGTTCGTGTATTTTATATTGCTTGATGTTATCTAGTCAACGGGCTCTCTCTATTTCTTTCTGGGTTTGTTTAATTGTGATTGCACATCTCTTATGCCTCCAAGTGACCTGCTGTGATTTGTTTATCTAATCACAGAAGGGTCTGATGGTTTTCGGGAGCACTGCTGCTCTTAAGAAATAACTAAAAAGATGAACTTGCTTGTATATTTGGCTGCATATTTAACACTTCTGGCCCCATTATTTTCCTGAATAATGGCCCAGTCTTGAAGAGACTTTAGAGTGTGTTAAATTAGGAGCTGCTTGTAGTTTGTGGATTCCCTGTTTAAATGTTTGCAGTGTTGAGATATTAAATGCCTAAATACACGTGATAATCTTTAGGACAGAACATATTTTCCTTCCCTGTCTACTCACTGAAAGCATACTGAGGTGAAACTAGGTCTTTAATTCTTAGCCTAAAGATGAGACTAAAGGATTAGTCTTTAATTTATTTTAGACTGGAAAATTTAGCTTTCCAAAAGTGTTCAGCAATACGCCCTCTCCTGCTACCTGAAATTGGAGATTTGCACATTCCCAGTCTTGCGGGAGCCTGCTTTCTCGCTGAGACTTCTAAGCAGTCTTCAAGAATGATTTTTTAGTTTATCCCCCAACTTTCAAAGTAGTGTGGATGAAGTTACTGAGATACCTTAGGAACCAGCTCAGAGCTCTGTCAATATTTTGAGACTTCACAAGTTCAATTTCTGTTGCTGGGCTTCTTTTCCCCGCACGTCTGCACATCCCTGGGACTTGGGCTAACGTCAAAGTACGACAGCACTGCATGAGGCTCTTCCAGGACTTCTGGCTTGGCATATGTTGTACAGCTTTTTGAGATAAAAAGTTGCCTTCTGTGGATACAGAATCCTGTAAGCCCAGAATATGAAGAAAACTTCTAGAAAAACTAATATTCTGTAACTGCATTTAAACATCCTTACAGGTAACAGGTCAGGTAATACAGAGATTTTGCATGATGCGTTATTTGCTCTTGCAAAACTCCTTCAGAAGCATCTCCCAGCACCTTTCACGGCTGTGGTCGGTGGCTACAGAAGGTATTGGCTGCAGCATTAAGAAACTTATTTTCATACCCTGCTAACTTTCAAATACATTTTCAAAATCCTGACCTTCATGCTAGCCTAAGTGTGAGTGCTGAGTTCACCTTTGGGAGGAGGTTTGCATGACTCTGTATATAAAACGACATCTCTGTAAGCACAGCTTGTTCTTCTGCTTGGAGAAGAAAGGCGTGCCGGATTCCTTCATCCTTCAGTGTGAGCCCAGCATAAAAATACCCATTTTATGCAGGACGTGAGGAGAGAGGCAGTGCTGTGAGCATGACAAGGATGGAAGGAAATGGCAAATAGCATTGCAGCAGACACGACAGAATGGCTCACTCCCAGCTGCCTACGCGAGCCCAGGTGCCGAGGGCTGAGCCATGCCGAGGGCTCAAACCTCCTGGCGCGCCTGGAGTCCCTGGAGCTGAGACCTTGCTCCTCTCTCATCTTGTTCCCTGTGTCAGGCTCTGTCCAGCTTTATGGAAAAGAGATCTGTGCATGGTTTGTTCTGGGTTTGGTTTGCACAGATTGAAATGCCACCTCCCTTGTCTTGCCTGGTGCTAAATGGCAGTTAAAACTTATTTAAACTTATCTTAAAGTATGTACTAGGAACAAACTAAGAACATACTCAAACTCTTTAGGAGCCAGCAGCTTTTGGCAGCAGAAGGTACCTCTACCATTATGAGTCATTGCAAGCATAAAGAGAAACGCACTGAAACCAATACAAGACCAGATTCAGAGAGTGACTCCATTTTGGCAGCTACATTTTATTTTGATTTCATTTTTCCTGAGGTTGCTGGCACCTTGCTAACGATAGACAACACTGTTTTAAATTCTCCATCACAGAAATGCAACAGACAATGTAAGGAAGACAATGGTTGTGTTTTGACACTGTGTTTTACTTCATTGCATTCCTCTGGACTGCTAAACCGAAACCCAGGAGAGTCAGACCTGGGCTGGTGGATACTGGGAGTGCTCCGTTTAGCAGCTGTACGCGGACCCCGATTCTTAAAAAATCACAGAGCTTGGTAAAGAGGTAAAACCTCTTTTGGTTGATGTGAAATAAGGAAACAGAACCAGATACCCCATGATATCCACTTTAATTTTGGAACCATTAAGATTTATGTGGACTAATTTCATATCCATATCTGATTTCTATCCACATCTCATCATTCTTTTGGAGGGAAGGGTGAACATTGCCGTTGTTGCATCGTGGTGAGACAACACAGGTACTGTTCCCCTGTATGCCAGCCACAAACTGCACCCTAGCATTACTAATGTAAATTCACAGAAATGTGCCGTGGAGTAGCATTTGCAATTCAGGATGCTTTAAAAAGAGACTTTGCATACATTTACATTTTGGTCATGCGCTGGGAGCATGGGCTGGGGTTGTGCATCCCCGTGTGCTGCGTAGAGTCAGGGCGTGGAATTTCGCTGCAGCTCTTCTGGTGCCTTCCCACTTTGTGCGGCTCTGCAGATGGTCTGGAGGGAGCCGGTACTTGCTGCTGACTGCTAGTAGTTTTGCATGGCCTGTACAAACAATCTGGGTTCTCGTGAGGAGCATTTTTAGAATCACATTTTGACTCTGCGTAGTCTGTAATAAAGAGAGACAATTCCTGGTGAGGCATTCTCTGTGTATGTGCGTGTGTGAGTATTCACATTCGGCATAATCGAAAGGTTCAGGAAATAATCCTTCCTTTTGACAAGGAGGATTGGAACCACAGAGGGGTATTGACTAGGACAAATACACCATTTATTCAGAAACTCTCCCTCAATTATCATTTCAAATTTGTTTGCATGAATTCTGCCTGCCTGCCTGCAACTAGGGCTCGCTCACAATCCTGAGCCAAATTTTAGTTCAATAGAAATCAGAGTAGAGGTAGCCATGATGGAAATGCAGCTTGTTATTTGAGTAGGAAGTGTTTAAATAGTTTCACAGCCAAGCCAAACCATTTGTTTGCTGTTTTGTAGTCAATGTTTAACAGCCTTCCTTTAGTACAGGCTGTTCATTTAGAAGAGGGAGGGTGGAAACTGGTCATCTAATGCCAGTGGTTATCTGCTGGATAACCAGCAGAGAAAATTACCAGAGGAGAAAAGTACCTTTATCTCACTCTATAAAAGGCTGTTTAAAAAGTCTGCAGATACTCTGACAAAAATTGCTAAATACTTTAGATTTGAGGAGGATGAGACAAATCTGTGTTAGGTTAGATTTGAAAGTTAATGTTGGCATTACTGTTCTTATCCTTGTATCCTCCTGAAAATGCGAAGGCGATAAAATATTTCCTGAAATGAGAGCCCACTGAGCTGCACTTGTGGCCAGAGACTTTGCATAAGTACCTGGGCTGAGATAACGTGTTTGAGATACTTGGGGATTAATGGATCTGGGGAGGCAGGGCCAGGCAAAGACAACAACCAGCTTCCTTCACCAGAACAGTTCTGGAATAACCAGATCCCATATGGAGCTGCCTGGGTTGCTATGGCTTTGGTGTTCTTTTTTATTTTTATTTTTTAAGGGAATTTTAATTCCTTAAAGCACATTCAGTAGGTCATCATTTTAGATGCTTACCAGACCCTATTTTTTTTCACGTGTGTTTAGTAGTGCTTGTATCATGCTTCACTCTCAGGCCTTATACACATCTTTCTGGGATGAAGTCATTACTGAATAGGATCAGAAACTGAGGTTAGGGTGAGATTTGATCAATGTTGTTTTTAAAAATGAAGGATAATTATTTTTAAAGCATTCTGTCTTTTGTATTCCTGTCTTCATGCCCTTATGGTGTCTGAGAATATATTTATGTTGTAAAATGTCTTCTAAAATTTGATTTGTTCTGAAAATCTTCAGCATTTTCCTTTCTAACAATTGTGCTCTTTATCAGTTTCGTAGCTCTGCAGAGGGGAAGTGGCCAGGTGTCTGGGCAGTTCCATTACAGGTTATGCTTTGGGGCATCAGGTTGCAGCGTCGTTAAAGGCTTTCCAATTACCAGTAAAGAGGCACAGAGTGGCTTTTTGTTACCACATTTGAAATGTTAGAGTCTCTTTAATCTCTCTTTTATCATCAAATTCCCTTACAAAACTTATGATTATTTTGTAAAAGTAATGAAGAGAGAGGCATAAAAGGAGGGTTTTAGACTCATGGAGGTTTCCAAAGAAAATTTACTATGGCAATGGTGGTAAGAGTAGTAAAGCTGCATTATTTGGGGCATTAATCTGTCAGCCTTCTTTTGTGCTAAAATTGTCTTAGTAGAGCTAATTACAGCTTTTTTTTTTTTTTTTAGCAAAAGCTACGCTCAGCACAAATGGAATGACTTTCACCTGCTTCGGGTGTGCTTTAGGGGCAGTGCGGTTAGCAGCTGATCATGGCACAAGCAGAGAGCAGTGCAGAGCACAGGGATTTAGATGAAACAGCACTAGCTGGCATAGGAACCCATTGACTAAGGAGGGAAAATGCAAATGCCCTGTGAAATTTCTTCGAGTCCGGTTGGCACTGCCTCCTCACGTGCTAATCTCACTAATGATGCAGGACATTCATTGTTCATTCTTACAGCCTTTCGTCTTCGTCAGCTAAATGGTATGGGGCCGATAAATGGGAGGAGGAGAAGTCTGAGATTTTCACGTGGTTGAATAAAAATATGTGTAGAGTTTTGCCTATTACTATTCTTTGCCTATTAGCAAAGCAACAAAGTTTCATGAAATTATATCTACAACAATAATAAGCCTGAAAAAGGATAATAAAAAAGTAAAGAGAATACTTTCAGTTTTTGGCAGTCTGTTGTGAAAGCAGGTGGCTAGCCCTAAATCTCATTCCTGTTTTTTTGTAGTGTAGCAGTAAAGAGAAAAGCAGACAACATTGTTACCCACTGAGTTGAATTAAATTCAGATTTGTTTCAGCAGGGTATTAATGGGGTTCCTCTGAGAGCGAATCTCTGGCTTTGAGTTTGTTACTGGGCTGAAAATCATCTGGACAGTTGGGTGTTGGTTTTTTTTTTGGTGGTCATGGTGTTTTTTTTATTCATTTTGATTTTTAGTTGTTTGTTGCTGTTGTTTTAGCTATGTATGTTTACAATTTGAATTTTTACAAATTAATTTTATGTCCATTAACCCATTTAGTAGCATCAGTTATCTGTATTTGTAAAGCCTTTTATAAAAACTAAGTGGGATTTGCTTTTTCTTTACTTATGTATGTATGCTGCACGTGTATACGTTATAATTCACAGAATCACAGACTAGTTTGGGTTGGAATGGACCTCAAAGCCTACCCAGTTCGAACCCCTGCAATGGGCAGGGCCCTCTCCCTGGCCCAGGCTCCCCAAATCCCACCCGGCCTGGCCGTGGGCACTACCAGGGATGGGGCAGCCCCAGCTTCTTGGGGCAGCCCGGGCCAGGGCCTAATTTCTCATTACTAAATTTAAAATCCAGGTAACTCTACTGAGTTTTCCTTCTGACAAGTGCATTCTGAAAATGACATGAACCATTGGACAGAGCAGCTCAGTTGTCCACGTCAGGCCACCTGACAAAATGCCTTCTCTAAAGATTTTAAAGAAAGAACTTTGAATCAAAGTACAGGTTCTTCCAAACAGAAGGTCATCACGCAGACATGCCATGGCATTATGAGCCTGTTGCCTCTTTCATTTTTCTCTTTTGTTATTGGTTTGCATAGAGTAAAACCCATGTACATGTGTTCATAAGGACAGCTGTAAGATGGTAACATTAAATGGAATAGTTAAAGCGGAAATATTCAATATTGCCCCTACTGTATCTCCTTTTTCTTTTGATAAAAGGTTTAACTTCAATATATTTTCTAGGTTAGTGGGAAGACTGCTGTAGTAGTATGGTTGTCTGACATGACGAGCCGTCGTGTATGGTCATACATTTGTTGTGCATTTGTGAACCTTGTAGTTAGTTACTACTGTTTGAGGCAAATTGAAGTCAATAGTGGCTTTCAGCAGCTGCTTGTAGAGGCTGATCTGTATTTTTAGCTTTGTCCTTTCTTAAGATAAGAGTATTTGAATCACATATGCCAATATACGTCTGTTCCAGCTAGTGAGCATCTATAATCATTAATTTTTTCCTCACAGTTCCCATTTTTTAAATCTCTGAAAACAGCATATATGTCAAGAGCCAGGAAGGAATGCTAAAACAGCAAATGTAATGTAAAATATATTGCTCCTACAAATACAGCAATTGAGATGAGTGTAACATGGATAATATTAACATATGGATTATATGATTATTTTTAGCTGGCATCCCATTCTAGTCAGTCATTTTAATTTCATACCTAGTACGCAAAGAAGATTTTGGATTTATTTTATTATTATTATTTTTTTTTTTAAGAAGCAAAAGCTTAATTACAGTATTATTTTAGGAGACTAAATTAGCATGGGTGCCAAGATGCATGTCCTCACACAGGTAGCACTTACTTCATTCCATCAGCAAGACTGATAGTAGAAAAATTATTTTATGAAATTAAAACACAGACAAAAATGTACATGAGCCTATTACTTTATGCAGACACTTCATTAAGAAATCTTATTTTCCATCTTAATTTTAATGGTTAGTACTTAATTTATATAATTTAAATAATTTTAAAATTAACAGTGTTATGAAATTAATTTTTTATTTCATTGTTTCAGACTTTTCCAATGAGAGTAGAATGTTTCTTAATCCTAAACCAGAAACTGACCTGGCAAGGATAATTGGATTTATACGCAAAGACAACACTTGACTGCAGATATTATGAAATGATTAATGGCACTGATGGCTTAATATCTAGTGACAAAGCAGATACAGGAGATAAAATAGCCCGTTACCTTTGTTTTCTTTCTTCTGCTAAAGAACTATGATAAGTTTGTAAAGAAGCTCATTTCAACAGAAATATATATATATATATATATATATATTTAAGAAGGCATATTTTTAGATTTTCTGGCTGATGAATGGAATTGTGATAAAATTTTGACAACTGTTTGATAGCTCTAATGGAACTTTCCCATTCTCAGAAATTGGTTGCTTATAAAATCATAAGTTTTGGATGAATTACCATAAATGCGTCCCCTATCTGATCTCCCAGTGTACTTTCTTACACCCTGAACATCTTGCCTGATTTTCAGTTTATCAGTTTATTCCTTTCCATGGGTATTTCTGACTACATATAAAAAAGATAACTTGGTATGGATTTAAGTGCCAGGTATTTCAATCTGTGGCCTTGTTTTGTGAGGCTGATGAGTGATAGATGAGAAAAAAAAAGGGTAACCAACGTGTTGTATGTCATCACTGTCTGTATAGTTTGTGATGTCACTGTGGACAGGTCACAGGTTTTTTTTTGTTTTGTTTTTTTATGATACATGAGATGTCCCAGTACATCTGCAGTGGTTGGTTGATCTCGAAGAGGCTTGCATACTGGTGGAGTTGTGTGTGAATCCCTTACACACATGGCACTCCGTCTGAGCATAAGTAGCGAAATGAGTTTGTTTGGAAATTTGATAAATGGATGAACAGATGGCAGTTTGTACGTGTGATGAACTGATTTGCAGTGATTAAGACAAGTGTAAAATTGGATTTTGAGCATCTTAGAAAGTGCACAGTTCTTTTAGTTACTTAGATTTCATGGAAAATAAAAGTTCAGTGACAATTCTTAAATTTGGCTGAAGGGAACCCTTAATAATCCTGGTAACTGTCTCACTTTTTGAGTGATGTAAATATGATTTCCCATGGTAGCAAAAACAAGAATTTACCAAAAGCATATTAGTAAGAGTAGCTTTATCCAACTGAAACTAGGAATTTAAATGAACTGTCATTATTTATTGTTTGAAATTTTATTTCCAATTTTATGTGTAAAAGTAATTCACAGAATGAAGATTCAGGCTCCGTCTACAATTTGTAGAAGTTAAATATTATTGTATATAGATGTGAAGATCTCATACCTGTATGATTACATGTGAATCACTGGATGGATTTTTCAGTATTTAATCGAATTTGCCTTTTGGCTTCAGCCTTGCTTTCCTAACCCTGGGCTTTTGAATACATCTTGACTACACATTGTGAACTTCAGCTCTTGTTGATATCCTTCATGATTTGGGTTAAGGATTGCTGTTCAGGTAGGATTGAATCACATGATACAAACCACGTTCCTTCAAGGCCCTGCTCTCGGGCCTATATGAAGTCCCGTGTGTCACAGGCGTGCAGTCCCACTGGTAGCTCGTGTCCTTAGGTGTGGCACAGCAAGTACTGCCAGGGCACCCTGCATGCACCTGCACCAGCACTTAAAAGTCTGCCTCACGAACATCAGCAATTGCATATTCACCTCAGATCTGCTCTTGTATATGTGTTGTGGCTTCTCTCTGAACGAACGCTTCCAGTTGATACTATCAAGGGGAATGCTAATATAATATTATATAGTCAACACGTATCTTGACCATTTTTTCCAGTCCAGCAGTATAAATGTAGCCAGCCTTCAGTTAGGAAAGTAACATGCCATTAGGCAGCCGTATGTCTGTGCTTTTGTAAGGTTTTTGATACTAATTTTGTACTCTAAACCAACTAATTTATTGTAATCCAGAAGTCCCCCAGCCCAGCTGCGGCCCTCTGATAAGGGTTACTCCAGCCTCACAGCTGCCACACAGCCGCCCAGTTTAAGAATGGGTCATCCCGTGCCTGGGGCACCAGGGAATAATTAGACTTCACTAACACGGCAAGTGCTTGTTGTGGGCATGGGCTCTGAAGTCATGTGCTGTTAATTAAATCTGACTTCAAAAACCCTCTTGGAATGCCCAGAACTGTGGTCAGTAAGGACCGGCTCTTCATTTTAATTATGCGGCTGTAAAAATGCCAATCTAGACCTTACAGGATGAAGTGTAGAAATTCAAGGTTTGCATTACCAATTTTATCACAAAGAAATCATTACAAATCTTAAAGCTAAAGGTAGCTTATGGAAATGCTGACTGAAAGAGACCTCTCCCTCAGCTGCTCCATCCCACCGCCTGACCACGGCTCCAACCACCACCGGATCAGGTCGGCTGTTCCCTTGTCTCGTTGAATCTTGAGAACTGCAAGGATGGAGATGAGTTGCCAGGCTGAATTTCTACATTAGCTAGCCCCCAAAAATCAGAAACTGAAACACAAGTGTCTGAATTAATTTGTATTTTCTCTTTCTATTCAAGCTAACATCTGTGGCCTTTGAAGGAATCTAGTGAAAGGGAAACTAGCAGGATTTTGCATAAGTAAATTCATTAAATCCAGTCTCTGAAATTCTGAAGAAACAAACAGATGGTGAAATTGGTACTGCCTGAAGTGTCAGTACATGAAATAATGGTAAAATACACGTATTTGAGAAAAATACCTAATTCCAGTGTGCCACTATCTAGCAAAGGCAAAATGGAATTAATGTAATGATCATTTGGAATATGTTATTCTGCATTTTGCTTATATAAATGCTGTCAACTGAGTGCTACACAACATTTACCTTATTCACAAATGTGAATTTTAATAGAATGTTTTTATTTGGAAAAGATATTTGCATATGCACTCATATATTTTTTTTTTTCTGCAAGATAAATTATTCTCTTTATTACACAGGAGAAATAAACTGACTTCCCACCAGCATCCATAGAAATGTAGTTCAAAAGTCCTTATCATGTAGAGGGATATTAGCATCTCCACAGAAAATAAGAGGCTGTGATTTTTCCTTTTATTTAAAGGAATTCTCTTTTTCCTTTGCCTTCATACCTGTAACTTATTGAATTTGCAACCCATTTGGTTTTGAAGAAAGTGTAGAAAAAAGGTGAAAAATTTTTGATATATTTTGCAACCACTAAACATCTTGCATCCAGGAAGTATTTAGGCATGTAAAGAAGACACCTCATAAAGCCAGGAAATGTTTGTTACGTTTGGAAAAATACCTTTGTAATGAAATATATCTGTACATGTTGCATAGGATTTGAGACAATAATTTATACAGCCTAAAGTGCATTCGCCTATTTTCAGTTTATGAGCACAGATATACTGGGAACAAAGATCTACTGTCTGAGAAGATAAGTGCTTTTTAGAGTTCTCTGGGGTCTCTAGGGTTTTAATTAGGGATTTTGATAGCTTTTGTATAGTAGCTTCTAAGACCTTTTTACTTCAAAATAAAACCCAGGGTTGGTTTGGTTTTTTTTTGTCCTGCCTTGATCCATTTTAAGGCCAGAAATAAAGGTGCAAAGAGTCTCTCCCAGTACTAACGAGTGCCTTTCTAAAACTTTGACAGCATATATAGGTAGGTATATGAATATATAGGGATATTATGTATATCAAATAATTCTAGTAATTTAATGAATCTTATGTTTGTGCCCTGAACATAGGCACTGGCAGGTAAATGCGGCAGTGTAGGCCATCCCATCCCATGCAAGTCTTGCAAGGTGAGTGATGGGTATATATCTATCTATCCTGCTGTCTCACATCTGTCACATTTCTTGTTCTGTTGATTAAATTGTGTTGGTTGGTTGTTGTCGAGGTGGTGGGCTTTAAAAAAATGAATGTGCATAAGGACTTTGGCATTCAAGCTATTAAAGTTTAAATGAAGACATAGCGTGCTCCCTGACTGGTTGTAACAGCCTCCCGAGCCCCATCAATCACAGCAGCCCAAGCCGAGGCAGAAGAATAAGGATCTTGTAACAAAATGCGTAAATATATAAACAGTGCTCCTTAGGAAGAATTCATGGTGTCCTGCCCTTCCCTCCCAGCACGTTTCAGTATCTGTCTCTGCCCCAGGGGCTCTGACCACGCCGTGAGAGCACCCCATGTCTCAGCCCAGGTTAGCAAGGTCCAGGGCCACCTGCATGGGCGTCTCGCAGTGCCTGCTCTTGCAGAGTTGGAACTGAGACCCTTTTTGCAGCAGGTGGCTTGGGCAGAAGACCTCAGTGTTAGCCCATGTCCAGCTGCCCCAGGCCCCTGTGGTGCCACGAGGTGGGAGGCCCTATGTGCAGTGCTCTGGGTCGAGTGAATTTAATTCTTCTGGGTTTCAAATGAGCGTTCGTTTAGGTATCTCGAGAGCTGAGAGTGATACTCGCAGTTAAGCGGTTTTATAAGGGTTGAAATTAAATGTCTCAGAATATCATTATCTGACACTGAAAGCTTGTGCCAATGCTGAAACTGGCTGCACTGGAATTACGAGAGCTGAATTAGATCACATGCTAAGTGACAGGTGAGCTTAATAGGTTTTGACTGACACAAGCAGAGGTGGCATATAAAGACTGCATTTCTCAGCCCTGTACTCAGTCTGATTACAGGCAAGATATTATAAATTCCTTCTTTGCAGAAGAGCAGTGGCTCTGCGAGGGCTTGGCTATTAAAACTGGCCCCCATCATAGGCGCTGAGCGTTCAGGGCAATGCAGTCACCCTGAAAAGCAAAGTTTGTTCATGTTTCCACTGCAATTACAAAGCTAGAAACATATCAACAACCATGCCCTTCACACTGTGAATTCTTTCTATTACAAAGGCAAATAGTCATAAGAAATAAAGAAATAGAAAGGGGAAAAATTGGCTGTACTCCCAGCTAACTATAACTTCCAGAAATTGTGGTTCTGCCCAGCACTAACACAGACTCAAACAGCTAGAGCAGCAGTGTGAGAAAAACAAGCAGATGAAGAACAAAAGAGAGAATAAAGCCGATGGATGATATGTAAAACAGGCACCATTTTCTATCAGCAGTAGTTCTAGAGGCCTCATTTTAGCTGAAAATGTTAGGGAAGTGTAACAATTGGGTGAAGGTTTTTTAACAGGATGAGGAAGGTGATACAGGTTGCGCGGAGCAGTTTTTGTTGGGCTCTGGGACTGACTGGGCTCCCTTAGGTGCCCTCCCATTTTATTGAGGAAGGCTATTGGGACTGCTCTGAACTGGTGAGAATAGAAAAGAAGCTGTAGTTGCGGTGTCCTAGAAGCTGCTGTAAGTGTAACCAACCTCAGAGACCTGAGGTCAACCTGGGGCACTGTGCAGCTAGCATGGGGAACCGCCAGCTGCTCGAGGCTTCTGCATGCAGGAACTGGAGCTGGCAGCTCTGCTGTGTGATGTCTGGGAGGGAAGGGGCGTTCAGGCAGCCAGAGGTACACCAGAACTTCTATGAGCACACCCGATGCTCTCCTCGCCATTCCTGTGGCTTGGTGAGGAGTGTGCTGTGCTCCAGCACCGCGCTTGTCCAGCTCCAGAGGACTGGCGGACAGCTCTGCCGTCAGAAGCCTCGTCAGAGATTAGAGGGATGCAAAGTTCCTTTGACTGCAAATAATTCACGGTCTTTAGTTTTCATAGCTGTTTTGAAATGTCTTCAGCTGGAGTTTAGGTGATAGTTCTGTCAAAAGCTTTCTCAGTCAGCGAAACATTAATAAATAGTTCATGGCAAATATCATAACACATGTAATATAAATATGACTTATCCTTGAAAAAGAACATAATTCAAAGCAATTGTTGACAATCTGATTCAGAAAGGCTTTTCCCCCACTGCTGTGCATCATCTGCCAAAAGAAACTCCCAAGACTTTGGAAGTTAGACTCAGCGCGTGACGTGACGGGAAACAGATGGCAAACTTCACAGATTTCAGGTTTGGGCTATGCTGGGCAGCAAATTTCATTTTTTAAGGTAATGGTGACCTCATTTTTGAAATTGCTATCAAAGCGTGTTTTTCGTATAAATGTTTAATACTTTAACGTGAAGTGCTTGAATACTGGGGATTCATAGGTTCCCTCTCTGTTCTTTTGTTTAGTTTTTGTCTTTCAAATTAAAAATAGATTTATTCAAGAATTTTATTTTTTAAAAAAAATAATCCAAAATCTTTGCTTAATTTTTAAATGTTTAATAAGATAACTATTACTGTAAGATATATTGCAGCTTTGCAAATTATGGTCCATAATTGTGTCTTCCCTATAAGAACCAGTTATTTGTGTACAATCTTGAGGGCTCTGACACACATTGTAGAAAAGGGTTGGGTCTCATAGGATAAACCTATGACGACAAACATGTAATACCAGTGTAAGATGATAAAATTATTTAGCAAGTTTAATTAGACTGATATTCTTCCTCTAAAAGGACCTTTACCCAAAAATATTTGTAACTAAATTCGTAATTGAATATTTGTAAAAGCCTTGAAATCAACAGAAGAGCTATGTCTGATGTCTGGTATCTTCATCCACAAATACAGGCCAGAAGTCTTTATGGATACAAAAAGAATTCATGCTATCCTGTATTTTTATCTTTTATATTTGACTAAGTTATGAATTAGGAGAGAGCTACAGATTTCTTGGCTAGCGTTCTTTGCAACCCTGAAAATCATTTAAGCATCTCATCCTAAATCTGCGTACAGTTAAAATCCCCTTTGACTTCAATATGCATTGGGCTTCACAGTTGCAAGCATCACCTGCTGAATTTGGCAAAGAGTACCTACTCAAGTGAACCAAAAAAAATATATTTCATAATGTTGTCATAGAAATTCAATCTTCTGTCATTATAGAACCCCAGAAAGTGCTACAGGTAGAGCTAACATTGATGGCAAGATCTCTTTATCTTGTTTTCTTGTTTTTTGTATTAA
The DNA here is from genome assembly GCF_964211835.1 of Anser anser. Classification (NCBI taxonomy): domain Eukaryota; kingdom Metazoa; phylum Chordata; class Aves; order Anseriformes; family Anatidae; genus Anser; species Anser anser. Next base: position 25,702,342 of record NC_139729.1, on the reverse strand, counting down.
GCGTAATTTCTTTGGGAGGTGTGTACCAGCAGCCTTACAGGAAAAAAAAATCATTTGTGGATTTTTAGTCTTCAGAGTAAAAATTCTAACATGAAGAAAAGAGGTAGTGATGTGAACTAAACTTCCCGCAGCACGTTCTCCTCTGGCAGAAGCTGTATTTTTGCAGATAGGCGACTTTGTGGAGATAAAGACATTGACCTCAGGAAAAAAGTATGTTTGCATCGGAGTATCCTGACTTTTCTCACAATTTGTGTTTTTTCAGAGGGTGAGATATGTTCGTGGGAAGGGCTTTACAGTGATGCTGCTCCTGCTGGGGCAGTAGTACAAGCGAGAAAGGGAGTGCCCAGAAATTCAAGGTGGGCTTCCAGAGTGGTATTGATGCCTTGTCCACACTGGCTGTGTGAGCTGGGAAGCCTGGGGAGCAGACGTTGCCAAAAAATTTCTGCTTTTCTGTTTTGTTTCCAACCGGAACTTTTTAAGCTTGGCAGCAGTTCAGAACAAAGAGTTTCTCTGATGACCCAGGGCCCTCGCAGATTCGTGTCTGTTTTCCAGCTCCTTCCCAGATGCATTTGTGGTCATTTAGCCATAGCTTCTGTCCGCCCAGTCGGTCATGCTGGTGCCCACCTGGCTTTCACAGAGGTCGCTGTGTCTGCTCTGAAGAGACTTCAAATGCTCTAACTGAGGAGCTTCTAAAATCGTGGCATTTTATGAAGCCAAGGGTTTCAGTTTGGCTTTGGGCACATTTCTATCAACTTGTAAGCATGTGCTGCAGTTCTTTTTATTGAATGACAGGTGATATTACAGCAGTCAGTCAAGCGGCTGTTTTAAGATGCCTCAGATGATTTGTCTATGCTGCAGTGATTCATAGCTCCATTTTTATTTCATAATAAAGAGAAAGCAAGGAGGATTCTGTCTTCTGCTGCAGTCCTCACTGTGCTGGATTGCCTACCTGTATCCATGACCCCTTTTTATCCTATTTTAAAGTTCAGCAGAAAAATAAATGTGAAGTATCACAGGAACTTCTTTATAAAATACGTATCTTGCACTTGATTCTGGCAATTGGCTCTGTGTTGCCTGCAAGTTGTCTTTAATACCTGTCTCTGTCTGGAGGGAGCTTTTGGCACCTTAAAGCAAATGCGGTGCTAAGCTGCCAAAAGCTTGCTTTATCCAAATTCCTCAGTGTTTGAACTATTTTTTTTCTGCAGTATGTCTCTGCTTTGTATTTCATCCTGCAGCACGGCCCGTTCTTTGGGAAAAAGTGCCGGCTCTGATACATCCCCAGCACCAGGTAGCTAAGTGTGCTAATGACGTGTCTTGTCCAGAGCAAAGCATTACTTCTCACAAAATATTACTTTGTATCATGAAACAGCAAGTAGAGTAAAACGGTGATAGATGAGAGACTTTACATACAATTTCACACTTCAGGTTCTGATTTATGAATGTTACTGATTTTACCAGAGAATTATGTGTTCTGCAGAAATCCTAAGGTTTAATTATTAAAGGTGGTGCTCATGTACAACTCCGAAGTGAAGTCATAGCTTTTTCGAAAGTTTTCCTGTAAAGAATTTGGTGGGTTCTACACAGATGTATAAAATAAACTTGCATAGAGGAAAAAGAAAAAAAAAGAAAAAAAAAAAAGGATTGGTATCGTCTCTGCTTAGGACAGTCCAAAAGACCATAGGTGTGGATCAATATGCAGTTAACACCATTAGATCGTTTCATGCAACATCAGAGGGAATATCAGAAAGCAAATCTAAAATAAAAAATCCACTGCGAGTTGTAGGTAACTGTATGGAAAACATAAAGGCAACTAAAGGTCAGACTGCAAAAGAGCTTGTATGTGGAGCTCCGTGCGTTATGTGGAGGGGTAGGTGCATTCTCAGTCCATTGGGAATTCCTCCTGTCTTCAGTCAAGCTGGGATTCTAACTAAAACATGAAAAAAAATGCTGTTGTCATCTAGACCAGCACCCATGACTTAATTTCCTGGTTTAAATTAACTCATGACATTTAGGAAATATTGACTGGAGTAGAGAATTCTGAGCATTAAACAATCAGTAAAGCATCATGATTAATTCTAGTCGCTATTTTTAAAAATATCTCTAATTTTAACTATATTTTTCTGTACCAGTGTCCAAGAACTGAATCTTATCTCTGTCTTCTGGCCTGAATAATACATTTTCGATCTTGTTCACCATGTAGTTTCTGGTAGGCTTTTAAGTTTGTTTTGATTTGCACTGCAAGGAACTCTGAGACTCAAATACAGAATTTCTGAAGAATCAATCCAAGAACAGATCTTATTTGATGTTTTCTCTAGTCCTCTGGAGAAAAATAGAAGTATGCTAATGAAACTGGCTGAAAAAAATAAAAAAAAAGGGACATATTGTAAAAAGAGGAGGGCGGCAATATCACAGAGAAATTTGTGTATGACATTTGACAAATAAATAGTAGAGGCTGTTTAAAACCTAAGAGCATGAAAAGCAGTGTTATACATTGAAAAATGAACAATTTGGAAATGAACAAATAGGAAAACTTTACTGGATGGAAATGATTGATAAACATGTGGAGGCATCACTCAAACTGGGGCAGGTGTAGAAGATAAACTGTAGGGGTCTTAGAAAGGGAAGGGTAGATGGGAAATAGAGAGCAAATGAGTATGGGCAAACATTGTAAGTGGTCAGTTTATAGTGGCTTAATTAATTACCACTCACCAGCGTGGTCACAATAACCACACCGTGTGTGTTCTCTTCCGGCTCCTGTTGCACTGTGCAAAGTGCTCGTTCAAACTGCCCGCCACGTGGTGGTGGCCCACCCACAAAGTACCTCTGGACAATCATCTCCAGACTGACCACGTGCAATCAGTAGTCTTTATAGATAATCAAGGTCATTCTGTTGTTTGCCATGTGCATTTCCAGCTTTCCTTTTCTAAACGAAGCACCATGATCCCAAATAAATGTTTCTTATGGTTTCACCTTTTATTAATAAACCTATAATCTTACAAAGAAGAACCTTGTTAGTTGTGCAATGATCTGGTCTTTATAAATTTGAGTTTGATTGGCATTAATTACACTTTCTTAGTTCTGTGCTTGATAAGCTTTATATCAATCATTGCCTTACTTGACCTGGAATATCTATCAGGATGATAATTGTATAATTACCTTGTTGTTCTGCTTATCCCGTTTAAATATTGATAAAACACTATGTTTCTTCTGCTAATCCAAAAATATGCTAGTGATTGAATAGGCATTAAAAGCCAATGGTAATAAATAAGATTTGTTTAAAACTTACCAAAGGAACTGGACTTTCCCAGTCTGATTTTACAGTGCCTATATTTAATAACCGTTGCTTGGCATTTTCAATTAATTTTGAAAAATAAAGTGACTCATCATCTCATGAACAGAGTAAATCTCTTGGCTTTTAGCAGAATAACAAGTAGTCTACTATACAGTGAATTTATCTGTGTTGTTACTTATTCTACCGTTTTCGTCTAGTAATGGAGAAACCCCACTGGAATTGCTTATGTCTCTACCATGCATTAGAGTCTTTTGAACTGTGGGATGGATGTTGTAAATATATATATATATATGTATATATTTATTTTTAAAGCATGTGTCTAAGGGCTTAACCCTATCTCTCTTCCTTATCAGTCTTTCAGTTTCCAACTTCTGCTTCAAATTCATTACATTGTTTTCCAGTTTCTTCGTACAGTCATGTATGTTATTTAATTGCTTTTCCTTCCCAAGCTTCTTTTCTACACACACACACACATATATATATGTATATATATTCAGGTTTGATTGATGCTGCATCTTTTCTTTATTATTGGAGATACTTGTAATTTCAGTCAAAAGCAGTCAATTACAGGTATAACTTACTGGTTGGAACTTCATTTTGGCATTCACAAGGGGCAGAAACATTTTAAATACCAAACTACAATAAAAATCTTGAGCCAGATATTAAAGCTTGTAGTTTATAATCCAAATCTAATATAAAAAAAATCACAGGAAGTTGGTCATCCAAAATTCCAGGCCTGTTCAGTGTTTTGATCAACTGTTTGCATATCAGCAGGCTGAGAAGACCTCTTCTTTACAGAAAGCATGAAGTACATTTTTTTCTCTCTCTTTTTTTTTTCTTTTTATTTATTATTATTGTTTTGGGGTTCATTACTGTTTCGGATGTTTTGGGGTTTTAGGGTTTTCCTCTTTTTTTTTCTTTTTTTTTTTTTTGTGTAATTTGGTGCCCTAAAGAAAAGCAGTGGCTAAGTACGTTTCTTGTGTGTTAGCACAATGCTCTGTAAGTACGTTGGGACATTTTCATAAAAATTGTGAGCTACAAGATGTTGTTTCCTTTTCTTTTTGGCTCAACTATACTTCCTAAATTATCAATTTATAAATTAGATTCAATGACCTTTATTCTTCCAATTAATAATTTCCATCAGGATTTACTAAAAGCAACTAGGTCAAAAGCACCCATTGACGGGAGCTAGAACATTTCATGTTACCTAGGTTCCTAGTACTGGCATATATGCAACTTAAGGTCTCTGTATGTTTTGCTTAGTTTTATTTCCATCGTTGTGGTTTTGTGTGTAATGAGCTCATTCATTCATTCTTTGTACCAAACTTTTTATTGGTTTTGTACCTACTCTAACCATTCTCTCTCCTAGAAGATTTTTCAGTCAGATTCAATTCTTATTACACCATATTTGTCTAGAGAAGATGGACTAATAGCCCCAAAATCAAAACCATCTGCCTTAGAGCACTCATCTAACCAGTACTTCATGTTCCAATTTTTAGTTAGGATGATGCCATAAAGTCACATAAATACTTGTTTTCTTCTGTTATGGAGTTACCCTAAAGTAATCTACAGCCATTTTTGTTCAGAAATCATTTGTTTTATTTTTTGAGAAATAGCAAACTGTCGTGCTGCTGTTGTGTCCCCAGTGAAGGCTCTTCCATTTGCACTGTGGCATCTCTTGTAGCACAGCGATGCATTCCTGCCTGCCTGGGGTACCTCCATGCGTGTGACCGTATTGCTAGTAGGCTTTTTGATCTTCTCCAGACATACACTGGAAACTTTCTTTTCGATCACATACATCCTCATGGGTTTCTGGGCAGGATATTCACAGGTGAGCTGGAATTGGCTGACAATGTATTGCCGGTGGAATTGTCTCTCTCATTTTTCCTTGCAAGCTTATCCTTGAGTGCTTCCAGACACACACAGAGCAAGTGGTCCCGCAGTTTGATTTTGTGGTGCTACCCTAATGTGGGTATCCCACTCATTTACTTTGTTCCAATTCTGTCCTTGTTCATTTTTGCACAGCAAAGAAAGGAAGTGGAGACAACATGACACATCTGCAGCTCACAGCCACTGCCATCACACGATGTGGAGTAAAGCTGCCAAGGAGAAGAGCCTCTTTCAGTCATTTTTCAGGCTCCTTTGTTCATTAGTCACAGTTTTGACAAGCAGCTAACTCTCTTGAAGATTGTCTCCATCTCCATGCTAGAAAGAAATGACAAATCACTCAAAGTTTAGGCAACAAGTTGATCAGAGACTCAGCAGTGATAATGCTGCACTTCTTCGTGGTGGTAACAACCCCAGACACCTACCAAAATAGCTTGTCAGCTCTGCTTCATTCAAGTATTCAAACCACCCAACATACAGGCAGTCAGATAATCTGGCAGACAAATAAAGTGCCTCGAACATGACTGCCTTTGACATCAAAGACTGAACTCCCCATGTCTTCCAATATGCATTTTGTTTGCCTCACCCACTTGCTACTCATGCCACTTGCTGATTTCCTATCCCCTTCTCTGCAGTATTGCACTGACTCAGGATTGATGACTTTGAAAGTTTAAAAAAGCAAAGTTTATAGCCTTTCCAAGTGTTTGTAACATGGTTTTTAATGCATATACGGAGCCAAATTTTGGCTATGTAAGTTCTTGAGTCCCAAAGTCACTTGAGTGAGTATCCACATTTAGGAGTTAACGGCTTTCAAAGTGCATTTGATATCCCTTGGCAATCTTTTTTTTTATGAGGATACTTTTTCTTTTCTTTTCTTTTCTTTTCTTTTCTTTTTTTCCATTGCTTATGTCACACGGTAGAGGAGAGAGCAGTGGCATAAAAAGAGAAAGTAATGTGTAGTAAAATGGAGAGAGCTATTAAGCGATTCTCCTCAAATAGGAAAGTTTACCTTGGAAAATTCGCATACTAATCGTAGCTCAGGGACATACACTATTTTATTAAAATGAAAACACGGTACTGTAGAGCATGAACTAAATAAAGAAATGATCTTGTGCTCCAGTGACCAGCCATTATGCTATGTAAATACATGATCCCATATGTGTAAACTGTTGTTAGCAAAAATTTGTGTAGTTATTTTAAAGTAGCAATGTAGAAAGACTAAAAAAAAGACTAATCATCTCCTACCTAATAAAGAACTTACCTATTTTTAATAGACTCCACTAGCAAGAGACTAGATGTGTATAAACTAGTATCACTGTCAGTACCAGTGTGGGTTCTCTTACCCATCAACAACTAAAGTTTTTCTACAAATAACCCTCAACAATCAGAGTGAAATCTAGATTTTGTGTCCTACCAGAAGTTCTGACATTTCAGTAGTTATTTTTGCTCTGGAAATGTAAAAGTGCTTCCTTGCAATTCAAAGCCAAGGAAGATCCTGGATATTTCTGGAATAACACTTCCCAACATTGTTCTGTTGACCACTTAAAGGCACGTCCGTGTTACATTTCATTCCCTTATTCTATTGTTGATCGAGAAGCATAGGGCAGATGCACTCAGTCTTGCACAATACACAGTGGACTCTCCCTCCTTTCTCGCAGCGCTTGCAATTGCCTCGACTCAGAATCCTCCCACACCGTGACCTCAGCTGACCAAGCGAGCTGTAATAATAGCTTTCTTCTTTGAGTGAGTATTCATTTTTCAGGATAATCATGACGATTAAAGCCTACCTGTGTTTTAGGCAGGAAATAAAAAATAGCCAGTGTTATAAAAATCTGAAGAATGTTGCCATCAAAGCTACAATAAGCAAGAAAAATAAAATTGCAGGCTCTCACTCCTGTGTTTCTGTCATTGCCCCACGGTGGTGCAGTATCAGTTAAAACACTGGGCTTATGCACTTTTGTACTTCTCTGGTTTTAAACTGCTTTAGATTTTTTGAATGAAATCTCCATTCTTTCCACTTAAGCTTTTATGTATTTGGTGTATCTCTAATGCTGCATTAATTAATTCCACCCTTAGAATAAAATGCTAATATAGTGAAGTGACCATGGGGTTGTATCTTTGTGCAACAATACAATTCACTATTGTTTTACTGTTGTTGAAGCTTAGAAGTGCAGGGATAAATATAACCTTGTGACTCTTGTGCACTGGGAGTGAATAATAAAATTCTGTTTTCAGTGTTAAAATAGATAGCAGTATAAAACATAAGATACAAACTGATTGCTTTATTATTTTTGTAACTGCACGGAGTGCCAAAAATTTAGTTCATAGTTTTAATTGCAGGGTTGATACAGGAATCTAGTTAGCTGTCCTCAGTTCCTTCCAAATTATATATCTGGGGGTGTGTGTCTGAAATACAGTCACAATATCGTGTCATTTTTTAGACTTTTTTTGACGGGGATGAATTGGACTGAAATAGCAGAGCTCCATAATGATCAGTCTGGTTTCATACATATTGAGCAAATACACATCAAAGCTAGCAGCTCTGAGTGTAAGGGTAGCCTTCTAATCCACCAACCATTAAGGCAAAGCAGAGAGCACATGAAACTCTTCTCTTTATGGCGATGTTAATCTTAATATGTTTTTTATCTTCAGAATGCCATTCTTCAAAGTCTCAATGCATATTCTGTGAAACAAAATCCAGTGTATTTCCAGTCAATATGAAAACCTGAACCGTGATGGAGTTGAAGTTCAAATCAAAACTTGCTAACCCCAAAATGCATCGGTTACCACTTATGTACTGAAACTGGGTATCTGCTGTGTTACTTTTAAGTTCTGTAGGAACCCAGAATTACACTTCTGTGCCTTGCAAAACTACTCCAGTACACGCAGCTTGTCGCATTAACCTGCATAAACCCACTGCAGGAACAAGACAGTCTTCCATTACCTGGTGGCAGTGGATGTCATTTGCTGGCAGTCCTCCCACGGAAGCGGCTCAGAAAGCACCATCAGGCTGCTGAGGCCAAAACCGGTGTCCTGGGGCTGGGGGCCTGTAGGGTGGGGTGTGGATGGGATTTAGTTGCTGTGGATGTTTTGGGATTTGGGGGTTTAACTTAAACCTCCTTTGGCGGAGGGAGCCTTTGAATTGGAGCCCAGCATTTGCTCAGGGCATGGTTCAACCACTGGGCTACAATGTAAAATACAGGACACTTAACACCTAATAGGTGTTTAGGTTATAAACCTAAATGCTATGTTATGCTATGCTAAATGCTATAAACCTAAATGCTATAAACCCAAACCTATGCAGCTATTAGCTGTTAGGTGGGGCAGGACACCTGACTTCACGGACTCTGTGTGTTTTCAAGCCCTCACCTCATCTGACAAAATTCTTAACGTATTTCAGTTTTACATCTCAATTCTTAACTTGTCCAGGTGCAGAACAGGATGTGAATTGACTGAACAGCACTTGTGAGCATCATTATCTGGTTGATGAACCAGGTTCCTTCTTGAGAAAGAAGTGCTGGAACTGCAACCAGCCAAACACTGCTGAAGTATTTTCTACATAATTTCTATTTGAAATATTCTTTTCAGTCCTACTGTTTTCTCTCCTACGGTCTGATAGACCCAAATCTGTCTTCAGTTTTGCTATTTCTTTAGATATTTCTCTTCCCATTCTCACTTTATCCATGATGCTTTTTCTTCTTTTGAAAAGATTCTGCACCGTCCTATCATACTGTTATTTTGTGATGCTTTCCTGTTTACATTTATATCTTTCAGATCAATCTCCGCTTACTTGAACAACAGCTTCCCTTCAAATCGTAGTGCAGACATCCCTACACACAGGGGAAGGAATTTATCATTCAAATAAACACAAAGAAATGCTTTTATTTCCTAATCACATTTAAATATTATCTCTTCTAAAAATAACCAATTTAAGGTACTGTATGAAAATACGAGTTGCTAATGGGTAATGCTTTCAAATTATTCTCAATCTCCTGCATTCCAGGCCAAGTCCAATTTACTTAATTATTGGTTGCATCTTATTCTGACTGTGCTACATTTAGAGAGGAAGAAGAAACTGAGACTTTGATTAAACTTTCATAATAACTAATTGCAAGCCAAAAAGCAGTAAAATTCAGCTTTGGAAAAGTAACAAATTGGATTTTGCTGTGATAGTTTTCTTGTGTGGTACATGCGTAATAGTGTGAAATCACTATGAAATTGCCATTATTATTCTCCTATACAGTACCCAGAAATTCTTTTAATGCACTCTCTAGGTAATTTACTCTGGGGAGCAAGGAGGTGTTACAACATGATAAAGTGAGATTTCAGTAGAAAACTGTTTCTGATTTCAGGCTGCTGTTGTGTTCCCACTGGTTAGCATGGCAGCAGAGGCTGCAGAGGCTTTAAGCTCACAGGGAGGCTGGGTTTTGAGTCGGGTGATTTCCATTTAAATACAGGTAAACTATTTCTTATAAATTAGTAAATGTGAACTGACAGTGGGAAAGGATAGGACACTCTTATTAATCCTTTACGTATGTTATACTTGAAGCTGACTGAGAAATTAAGGAAATCTAGAAAGGCTTATCTCTCTCTCAAAAGAAAATCAGCTTTTTAAGTGTGTTGTCAGCACATGTTACCTCCCCACTTACTGTAACACCTCGCACAAGTTGCATCTGCACTGCATTCATTCTGAGATGTTTTGGTGGGGCAATCCGCACTAGGCATATTGTTTTCTTTCTTCCAGTCAAAAGTGCAGTAATACTGAAAGATATATTTTTCTTTTAATGTATTATACATTATTTGGTCCTGATTTTCCATTATGTTGCACCATTCTTATTGAAGTCAAAAAATTGCACCAGAGCAAAAAGAAAAGGGGGAAACAAGCCCATGAGGAGGTCAAAGAATTGTTCAAAACAGAGGAACAGTGTTTATTACTGAGATGATTATTAAAATTATATTTAATTCTGGGAGTGAGAGTGAGACGAGTACTTACTGAGGAATATTGAGTAGGGTAGCATTGCTTCATATATATGGTAAGAGAAATCAGTCAACAAGTTATGCTAATTGCATCGCTTGAGAGGGATACAGGTTATATTTTTGGAGCAGCATGTTTTAAGTCCTCGTGCGCATTCATAACACTGAAAGGAGAATAAGCAGGGTCTTGCCTCCCTTTCTAGTGCACACAAGAGCCGTTCCCTTGGTGGTGTTGGTGGGCAGGGACGGCTGCAGGAGCATCAGGCACCAGACATTTCCCACGTACCGGGACCTGTCTCACCCCAAGAGGAACTTACTAGAGCTCTCCACGGAGCAGCACCTCCACAAGCTGTGAGGGTTGCCTGTGTCGCTTGTCATGACACTGGGGGATTTTAGGTGGGAGCAGATTCTAGGTTAGCCCCTGGGGTCTGACCTGGAGGGTTTTGGAAGAGCGGAGTTAAAATGTGTTACTGTCTTGCTCAGCATCTCTCCGCCTGTTACAATCTATAGACCGTGAAAGTGATAATTTGCAAACATTCCCATGCAAATATTGCTATTTTGTTTTGTCAATACGGGCAAGTAGTGTTGCTGTGTTTGCAGTAAATACTGCTTGTATACAGTGGATTTGTTTCTGAAAGCTTCAGACCGTGTTGCTGGCAACACGGTCCCGCCCAGAAGAGCACTGTGGTCTCACAGAAGAGACGAGAGCGGCTGGCTCACTTGGGGAGGGTCACGGCTCCGGGTCGGACTCACCTGGGCTTTGTAGATCCTCTTATTGAATTCTTTCTTTTCTACTTGGGATAATCTCATGATTTTTTCCCTGGCTCTAATCCAAAGGGATTAGAGATTAGAAATCCCTTAAATCTCAACCTCTCTGATATTTGTGTCTGAGGATGTCACAGGTTACTGATACTGAGCATCTTGTCTTTCCTTTCAATTCTTTTTTATTTTTTTTTCCCAAATTGAATTTATTTCAATCCTTCTCCATTCAAAGTAAAATCTAACTTAATTGTTATAACTCAGAGATATGATTTGAGATATGGTGCTGAGAAGCATACTTCACTATTTCTGCTTTCTCGTGTTGTTCTAAGGAAAAGCATCCAGCAGCAAACCAACCCCAGTGCTGCTGAACCACCAGTCTTTCTCGGGTGGCTTGAAAGAAAGAGAGAAAAAGATAGCACTAATTCTCTTTGGATTTTAGAAGACGTGAAAAAAGTAAATCTTCTATAACTGGAGAGTAACAGCTGTCCAACAGTACTTTCATCTAATAATAATAATAATTAAAAGTTTTAATTTTAATTATTATTAAATAACCTGTAAAACATATCTAGTCATAAGTGCACATGCAAACAAGTTCTGTATTTATTTTGGCTTCTTGTATCTGATCGGTGCTTTTTCAATTTTCAAATTTTCATCACTAGCACACACATGAAATGTGTGTCTATCCACGTACCTGGTTTTTCAGGTACACTTCAGAAGATATTTGTAGCCACTAAGGTAATTTATATCTTTTAACCTTTAGTACTTCCAGATGCAACAACAAAACGATATGATTTACAGGTGTCGCTAGACTACTTAAAAAAAAAAAAAAAAGTCATCAAATGTCTGCTGCACTGTGACAGTTCTCTAAAGTGATTTTTATTTCTCATATTTGCTCTGAAAAGCTAAGAGGAAAGTGTTAGGAGCTTTTATTTCAGTCTTTCTAATGATTCATAATTAACGTCGCAGGAAAATGATATTTTTAACTTCAGATTTGCATTGCACGTCAAAACTGATTGCTTAGTCATTACAGAACTCTATTATCAAAATTCTGTGAAGGTAGTGATTATTTTTATTTGGTTTTCTGTACCTGGGTCCAGCAGGGGGCCGAGGGGAAGCAGCGCCCACCCTTCTGCAGTCGCACAAGGCGGGATGGAGAGCTGGGGTGCACAGAGGGTGTCTGTCAGAGGAGTGATGCTGCTGTGGGCTGGGAGGAAAAGGAGAGTTCGGTGGTATGTTCTTCTTTGTATAGATGTGAACATTGGGCACTTTCATTCTTTACATAGTTATTTACTAAGCAAACACACAGGAAGAAGATACAAAAAAAAAAAAAAAGGCAAACAGTTTTATTCTGCTGAAGCCATCCATGAGTTTTGTTAATTTTTTTTCCTCTTTGTTGCAGACGTCCTGAGGCTCAGAATGGCAGTGAACTTCCATGAGGACAAGGAGTAAAAGGTAGATATCTTTGGTATTGATTTTCTTGTCCCAGATGTACCCAAATCTTACAAAGGGTAACATTTAAATAAAATAACCACACGGGCAGCAAAACAGTTTTCGGTGCAGAGGCCAACGTGCACAGTCAGGTCGCCTTGTAAACAGGCACTTGCTAGTGGGCTCAGGTCAGGATATGTCTAAAACCCATATTTAGAGGATGGAAGAGAGATGAAGGCATAACATTTGAGAGAAACGCTTCATTTATCATATATTTGATTTCTTTAACCCCACTGAAATGAGCAGATGAACTTCCTCTGTTACACTCCAGAGGAAGACTGGAGTAACACAGGATGTAATCAAACGGCATCTTACTTCTGCTTGAACTCACTCCTCATTTTCTTTTCTAATACTGAATGCAGAGTCTGCTAAAATAATAAAAGGCTGTGTTATTTAATACAGAGTTGTTAAAAACATTTAAATCCTGTCTGGATCATTGTGCACATTATTATTATTTTTAGTATTACACAAGTGTATTTCTTGATACAAACAAATGAAATTGCTTTTGTGTATGTAAAATATAATTATACTCCACAAGGGATAAAGCAGTAAACGCCATGTTTAAGTGCTTGATATGCATTGTTTAGCATTTAAACTATTGATTAAAGATGCAAATAATCTGTTCTGCAACATTCTGTAATAATCACATTTCTTCCTAGGAATATAGCCCTACTGCATGTGCTATGTGTTGTTGATGCACCAAGGACTCTAGTACATTGAAACTGCAAAAGATGACTGAGTGTTGTTGGTGTGCATCCCTTGAACTGGAGGCAACTTTTCCTCAAGGTTTCTCCGGAAGCTTGAGAATGAGTTTCCCAAGCTGATTGCTAAAATACGGACAACCAGAGGGAAAACTACGTTTTCTCTGTCTGTAAAATATGTGCTAGGGATGAGCTCAGGAGTTATAAACCGATGGGCTTTACTTCAGTACTTGGAACATTGGCTGAAATACAGCTATAGAGTTATAATGAGCATGATATTATAAGGACAAAACAGCACTGCTCCCAAAAGGAAAATTCTCTTTCCTCCAGGATGTCAGCAAAATAACAGATAACCAAGAAGTGATAGATATAATTTATTTTGGGTTTTAAAAAGCTCAAGAGGCTATTAAGGAAGCTCAGAGTAATCACAGGGTAGGACATAATGGACTTTCATGGACTAAAAACTGATTAAGAGAGGGAAACAAAGAATGAAATAAGTACATTTAGCAAGTTAAAAATTGGACTGAAAACTTAATTCTATTTCAATATCTATTGGATTTTATTTATGGCATTGGATGATAAATTGTCATAAATACACCCAGGATTCCAATAAATGGTCAGCAAAAAGTCTTTTCTGTCAGTCCAGACAAACTGCTCCTCATTTTGTTTTTTGCAGCTTCACTCAAATGCCATTAGTTATCATCCTCAGGAAATCTACATAGCTGTAGATAGGAAAAATTGTTATTACTTGATGGATTAATAGGTGCTAAAGTCCTAAAACTCAACCTTTGTTTAGTTAGTTCTGTTATTAGAATGACAGCTAATGTAATAATGAATATGGATACAAAAATGTAATTAAATGTAATTAAAAAAATTAGAGATGTTATGGGGTTACAATAGATCATCCAGTTTACGTTTCTGTCCAAATAAAATACATTTTTTCAGGAATGCCTTTGTGTGTGTTGTGGAAGCAGCTTTTGAGTGAAACTTGTAAGTGGCAGCGTTTCATGAGCATTTCATGATTTTTGCTTTCTCTGATTTCATGGGTTGTATTGTTATGGCTTGTATATACCTTGAGCTCTTAAAATCAAATATTTTGGCTTGAAATACTGTTCTCTGAACATAAGACTGTTTCATAAAACAAGATGTGTTTCATTTTTAGTCTCTAGGTTGCATGTGTGTGTGTGAATTCATGCACACACATGGAAAGGAAGGGTTACACAGTTTTCAATGGCAGGAGATGTTTTATGTGTTGGATGCACTTTGCAATGGCTGTCACGTCTTGGGAAGGTTGCAGGAAAGCTGTCAAATGAATGAAGGGCTTTTACAAAACCAGATAACAATATATTAGGGTGAATAATTTCCAAGAAAGAACATTTTGACTGAATATTCAGAAAAAGAGCTTTTAATTCAGGATAGTGAAAGACACAAATGGTTTACAGACAGTGGTTAAAGCCACTGCTTCACTGGGGATTGTCAGAGCTGGACAAACATCCCTGAGGGTGGATGCAACAGCAAAGCTAATTTAATTCAGAACAGTTGTCTTGAAACTTTAGCTCAATTATTTTAATTGGTGAGACAGTTCAGGCTAGTGAGTGGTTGGAGTCTCCGCTTTGAGGGTTATCAAAATAGGCAAATGTGCTCTTTGGGACAGTTGTAGTTGTCTGAATTTCTGTTATTAGTGGTATTATGAATTTTAGCTCCTTAATGAACTTCTCAGAAGCATTTTAAGTCTCAGAATCCCATGCCCTAGCCTCTCCCTTGTTACAGCCTTGCATCATCATAACTCTGTTGCTCTTATTCAAGGCTAATGTAGGTCTTGGAGATCCTACATCAGTTTCAAGGAATGGTTTTGGTTTGGGCCTTGGTAACTTTGAATAGCTGTAGTCTTTCATATAAAGCTTCCATTATTGTTAGAATGGCAAGGGTTCATTCGCTGTGTTAAATTCCACAGATGTATTGATTTTTCTCATATGTTAGGAGGTGTTTCTTAGTCCCCTAGGTCTTTTTAGCTTTAATATTGGACAGTCTGAACTTGTGTTTGACATTCTGTAAAATTATGTTTCTATGTCTCTCTGAGGGTTGAACAGAAGGTGAGTATGTTCTATCCCTACACCTCAGGATGTTTCTATTTAATGATGTTAACTCCCTTTTACTTAATTAGGGACTTAGTGCTATCAAGACAGTCATGCAGATTTTATTACAAGTGTGCAGAGATGCTGCTTCATTCTATTCCTTGGATGGATGAATAGTTTTTGACGCAAGTCTTTGTGAACACCTTTGTTCTTTATTATTTTATAAAGAACACCTAGTGTGCTATTTCAGTGGAAAAAAAAAAAAAAAGTGCTTATATGTACCAGGGGATGATGATTTGATGTAACAATAATAATAAAATATGCTGATGTGATCGTATCATTTTCATTGTGTGCGGGTGGAAACTGAAACTTCTGTTTTTGATGAGATGCTGATGATGAATAATCAGCTTCGCATCCTAGAGAGGTAAACACAATCTGTGTTGGAATGTATATCAAGGGAAATCCTTCATGTATTTTCATGAGTCTTTGGGCATGGGTGATATTCTTAGATTCTTTTCCAGCTTGATTCTCTTTCATTCAGCCCACTCATTTTTATTACAGAGGTCGGCCGCACATCACAGAAGGGTGGGGGCTTGGGCTAGGTCTGCCCTGGCTGGCAAGGAATAGTTACATAAATAATGTTTGCAGCTAAGTTTTTAATATTATGAAAGCAATGTTGTAGAACTGGGCATTCAACTGCCACTTCACCTGAAAAACACATTAAAGGCTGCAGTGATGCAGATACAGCTTAAGCGTCACATCAATCTCATTCTCCACCTAGGCATATTTCTGAAAAAATGATGATAAACACATCCTAAGTCATCTTTCCATATGATCTTTTTTAATACTAATTATTGCACTAAGCATTCAATAAGTAAGGCAATTTATCTCACATCCCAATACCACCTGAATTTTACTACCTGTATTCCAGGAGACGTTTTCCTATGTAATGAAAGAAATTTTGCCATAATGTAGCATAATGCAAAAAGGTAGTATGTAGTATGTCCAAATAGATATGTTAAGAACACAGAAAGAACAGCTTGAATGGTAGAAGTAATTTATATAACTCTGTTAGTGAAACTTGTCATAACTTTATTTTTCCCTCTCTAATTTTTTTGAACAGCTGTGTGGACCTTCCCTTGTGTTCACCAAGTAATTTTCTCTTTTTAAGTAAAAATTCCTAAATGATTTTCTAGATTTTTAAAGTTCTGATGGTCCTACTAACCAAGGGTGTAAAAGATAGCATATAGAGAGAAAAAAGACAGAGGCCTGAGACTATCTTCCTAGTAATGAGTATCTTAGTAATGACCACTAAATGCTGCAGTCACTGTGAAAATTGGAATAAGTTACAATGATGTACAAATTAACTACGAGAAATGTGTTATAGAGTCTTACCTGGTATTTGAGTCCATTCTTCAAAAATTGATTTTTCATTTTTAACCCATAATTAAAAAAAAAAAAAAGGCAAACAAACAAAAAAAAAACTAAATTGTTGGGTTGTAAGTGGTATGGGCTTTCTGTAGGATTCTAGAGTGCTGATTCAAAACAAGATTTTCAGTTTCAAAGCAGTTCAGATTTTCCTAAGTGAATGAGATGTTTTCTTATTTTTTTTTAGTTACGTATTTAATGATATAAATTTTACTTGTTGTCCTACCACAGCAATTTTCGAGGCTAATAATACTGATGTTGACGAAATCTCTCTTGTGCATTTTATCTAGCGTTATCATGGTGTTTAGAAATCATTTGCAGAATGTAAGTCGTCAAAATGGTAATGTTTATGGATTTGTTTGCATTTAGTTGTCTGTTTTCAAGAATATTGGAATTTGTCCATACTATTCTGATGTTGCTGTATAGCTTAGCCTAGATATGAACAAAATTCCTTTTATCATAGTAACATATGCATCTTTATGATTTATGTATTAATAAATTATCTTTACTTGAAGTCAAGGTTCTAGTACTTAGGTCACAAAGACAATAGGTGGAATAAGTACTAGAATTTAAGATGTTAAGTATGTGTTTGCATGGTTAGTGATGGATAACTAGTGGTGTATGGGAGCATTTGGAAGACACCAGACAAGAAAAGGTATTTTATTTCTCTGCTGTGTTATGATTCACTATAGTCAGGATATTTTGAGGGTAGTGGCCAGATTCTGCAGACCTGTAACTTTTAGGTATGGCTGGCATAAAAGTAACCTGATGAAACTAGCTTCACAAGGAGAGTACTTACCAAGCAGTTCTTCCCTTTGACATTGACCTTGGTTTTTTTTTTTTTTCCCCCTAGAAAAAACACAATATTTTAGTGGTTGTTTGTTTTTTGTTTTGTTTTGTCTTGTTTTGTTTTGTTTTTTGAAACATACTGTTTGAAAAGTACTATTGATTTCCCAATAAAGTGCAAAAGAAAGTCAACATAATTAAAACAAGGGCAACTGTAATACATAGAACATCTAGAGTTTACCAGGGGGAGATGACAAAACTCCCAATTTCTGCAGCATGGCTTTACCCCCAGCGGTACCTCCTCAGAAGGCAAACTGTAATCATGAAAGAGTTTGTGGTGAATGTTCACTTTCAGGCTGGGTAACAGATGGTGCTCGGGTACCTATGACTAATACAGATAATTTTTTCCTCTTCATACTGTGAGTGCAACATATTCCAAGATCCAGAAAGCCATTATGCCTAGGAAAGTAGCTGTGCTGCACAGAGAAGCAGTTCTTTTGCAGACCACTAAGCAGCTGGTGTGTATTGAGTACTCTGCTTTAATCTCTTTTTCTGACTTACTGCCCTAGGTGTTTGAATCTGGCATGACTTGTCCCTCTCTTCTCTGAAATCCCGCCGCGATCGCAGGGAAAGTCTAGAAACCTGGAACACACAGGTACTGTGTGTTGTCTCCTGCAGAGCCAGTCCAATTCAGCAGTGCTCAGGTTTTGTTGCTTACATACTAGTCAAATGAAAAACGTCACTCTTCATTAAATCTCTTCTCTCTCATGTCCATCAGAGAACACACCTTTTAATTGCTTTCTGGTGTTATTTGAAAAGGCAGGTGCCAACTGTGATGCTATGTATGTCACTATATTTTGGGCCTGTTTCATAGCTGTTACGAGAAGATGATGTGGCAGTGAATGGTGTGTGAATCTGGCTTTAATCACTTCGCTAAAGCAAAAGGATCATTATTTTGGTGTACGTAATGTCAGTGTAAGATATGAACCAAAATCTTCTGGATTGAAACTTCTGTTTTCATCCTTCAAGTCGACAAATGTCAAAACTGTAAAAAATAAGATGAAATTTGTAAAAGCATAAGGTCACCATAAGCATGCAAGTTTTCTTGTATTTTTAGCCAACAGTAAAGTTAACGCATTGCACCAAATATTAAATCTTTAACGATTTGTACAAAAGTTTTGTACAGAAACAGTCCTGTATAAAAGTCCTGCTGGGAAAGAAGAAGCTAAAAGCTGAAGGTTTTGTAAACCTTCAAACCTTTTTCTTTTGTGCTGCTGTTGGTTTATCGAATCTTTTTGAAAGCAAGAGGGTTTCAATTCACGTTGTAAAAAAACTTATTCTTTTCTTACCGATACTAAAGCCTGCAATGGAATTATGGTATGAGTAAAGAATTATGTCCATATAGTATTTTTGCTCTCTTCTATCCTCACTTTGTTTCTTCCATCAGCCGTTTTTCATTATTATCCTAGAAACTAGATTCCCGTGGCAAACAGTTTGTTTTTTATGTGGAAGGGGAGAGAGAGGGAGATGGTGTGCTGCTTTTTTTTTTTTTTTATTTATTCTGTTTGCAGTTCCTACTGCAATTAAAGTTTGCCCAGCGAATGGGCACACCATAAAGATATAAATAGTTTTATTGGTAACGGCTGTTCTAGGAAGGAGCACCAACAGGTGCCTCAGGCCTGAGTGAAGGGCGGAGGGGAGGACAGGGAATGCTTCCTGCAGTAGCCACTTGGAAGCATGAGGATAAATGGCTGGAAAATGGATAAGAAATAAAATCAAAATAATAAATATGCAGTTGTTGAGTTGTTGTAGCCAGTATGCTTGAACGAGGCAATCTGCTGCCTCCTAACAGCTTCAGCTGGAGGTTCCCCGTTAAAGGCTGAAACTCCAACCAACCACCCGAAAACAGAAAAATGCAGAGCGCAGAGATGTTTGACTCCAGAAGAGCCACGGTACAGCTGTTCTCTGCCTGTCCCACTGCTCCTGACAGCAGCTGCCTCCTCGCTGGGGTGTCACCGGCCAACATCTGCCGCATCTCTGTCAGTCTGGAAGGCGGCGTAGGTTCCCCGAAGCAGGGCCTGAAAGCTGTGCTCTGGTGCCGAGTTCCCGCTGACATGACGGAAGTCAAACACTGCTCAGCTGCACTGAAGAATTATTTTCTTCATTAAATTCCTTTACTAATTGATCCGTAATCTCAGCTTAAAAGCCTCCTGGTAAAAACTCACGGCTGCCATCGGCTATGAAATTATACAATCCTTAGTTTAAATTCATTAAATAGTTATGTGGAAAGGGGAGCAAGCCATCTGTAATAAGCTAAAATTGCTGACACAGTACTCATAATAGGTTCTTTCCCAGAGGTTTTTATTGCAGTTATATAAGAAATCATTGACTTACGAAGTTCAAAGAAACTTTCAAAATAGATCTTTTTTTTTTTTTTTGTTATATTTTTGAGAGATGTAGCAGGAGACCATGAAGATATTGTTCATAATAATTAGAGCTTTGAAACCTTGGGAAAATATGCCTAGGGACAAGGGAAACTAATTTATTTACAGGCAGTTTGAAGACTACTTTAAATTGGAGGAATGCACTTGAAACCAAGTTGGAGTAGCCACTGTCTCTGGAAGCCACTGCCGCTAGGTATGAGTTAGGCCTTTTCTTTTAACAGTAATCCATAGGAAAATAATAATGCAGACCTCAGCTATAAAACCTTCATGCTCTTGTGCAATGCAGGCTAGATTTTGGGTCCTCTCTCACATCCCATGATACAACAGGTAACTCCGTAATGAAACCAGTGGGATTACTACGTGGGTAATTCCAGGCTGTAACTGAAGAACATGGAGTCACAGTCTGGAGCAGAAGATGCCTTCCTCTGCTTCCAGCATGAGCCCCATGTTGCAGTAAATAATACAACCGATGGTTTCTCCGTGTTGGACAACAGAAGTATTGTGCTGGTCAGCACGGTAGAAATAAAATCCAGGAGCAGAGCAGGCCTGGCGGGTTTATTGGAGTTGGTTCAACTTGAGGTTAGAGGACAGCATTGGAAACGAGCTGGGGAAAAGAGCTGTTCATATAACTCTTTTACTTTTCTCTGTGGGCTAGCTACAAAAAAAATACCACTCTGGAGATTTGATGTACTTTGTTTCATTATTCTTGTTACAGCAAACACTTAAATAATGCCTTTTTTTAGCTCAGCTCTGTCTCCCTGACTTGGGCATTTGTTGCATTATATTCCAGTCCATACTTTCTAACCTCTTGATCATACAGCTATTAATATTCACTCTGGGCCAATGCTATCACTCAATGTGAATAAATGCGCTGAGAAATGGTTTCTTTCACGGTCTCCACTGCAAATGACATCCTGACCTCTAGAGCAGCAGATTCATTAATTTTGGCAGAAAATCACAATTTCTACTTTGAAAGTATTGATTTCCCAAGAAAATACTGAAATGCCTTGTCATTAACACCTATTTAGACAACTACAGCAATAGTATAGCTAGGTCATTTATGCAAGATTAACCAATTAATGCTACTCTTTCATTTATTTATTTATTTATTTATTTTATTTTATTTTTACTTTGTAAGAGGAGGCCCTGTGAGCACATATACAATAACCAGTGAACATCAGTTAGAATTTTTTTTTCATCAGCATCCATAAATAAAACTCGTAGCCTCAGGGAGAAAAAATCCAATTTTCTCTGTTTCAGGAAAAAGTCTGAATAGTCAATGAACCTTGCACCATGCCAACCCACGTTCAAGATTACTTCAACTAAATCCAGTAACAGCTGTATTTTTTCTTCATTTTTTTCTTTTTAGTTGAGATCTAGAAATATAAGCAAACAACTTCACAAATAAATCAGGACCCAATAATAGTAAATAGAATTTAAACAGCAGTTACAAAAAAAAAAAAAACCACAGAGTTTACAGAGAAAGGGAGTTAAAAGGATCTGTAGTCCTTTACAGTTGCAATATCTGAGAATATTTAACATAGATTATTAATATATTTTTTTTCAGATTCTTAGCGAAGATTTTCTTTTAGAAAACTGGTGGAATGGAGATTCCCCAGAATTTTAATGGGCCTATCCTGTAAAATCTGGTCGGCATTTTTTGTCTGTAGCTTTAGACTTTCCTATGAGATCAGGTGCCTGCATCTTGACTATTTAAATGTAATTCCTTGTTTGCTGAGCCTGTTGCATACAGATGCATGATGGATTTAGTCAAAGACTCTAAACTGTTTCTGCTAAAAGTGGTAATGTTCAGTACCTACTGTTCTGTAACTGTATTGAACTCTATTAGCTACAGCTCCTTTTTATTCATGAAATTATTTCTAGGTCCATTCTATAATGAAAACATAAATAACTTAGTTTTAACCATTTTTTTTCCTAACCAATTTTAGTAAGTTTTAGTTTTATCTAGTTCTAGTTAAGAAATAACAATTTCTAATTTAGTATCCTGCAGGTGTTTGTTAAGTTTAGACTTGCATGAGTGTGCCACCATTTAGCCATTACATGATAATGGCTAAAGCTTCTGGGAGCATGCGCTTGTTGATTTTATAAGATTTATATTCATGAGTATTCATATGGAGTTCAGATTTAAAACACACTGTTGTAATCAGTGTCATAAAATAACTTTTTTCAATATTCTCTGTCAGCATCAAGTACTGGAATGGTTATTTAGTGGATTAAAAATTATTGATAGAAACTTTAGGACATGCTGAGGATCCGGAGGAGATAATCTGTTTTATGATTGTGTTAAGTTAGCTCTAGGCCTCCATCAATGCTTAATTTTATAAAAAAGAAGAGGACTGTTGCCTTCAGAGGGATTCTTCATAGTGCTTGACATTTGAAGAGGTGAAAAAGTCTTTGAATAATTGCAGTTATCAATAATGTGCCTGTCCTGTCACTCTTATTGACGAGTAATGGTTTGAGGGACAGTTTCCTTATCTGTGACTCCAAGTTATAAAGGAACTGCCATTTATTCTTTCCATTATCTCTCCATACCAACATCTGACGTTTTGTGAGGAGGGAAAGCTCTTTCTGTTCCACCTGTCCCGGCTCAGCAGTGAGACTACTTGCATATGTGAAATAAGCCGTGGGACTGGGTATCTTTCTCTGTACTTTTACACTAGCTACACAAACTTTACTCCTCTACAGGTCAGAGATGCAAGATCGGAATGGACATGGTAGAGATGAGCAGGATTTTGGAGCACCAAGAAGATGGCAGGGTCTGGCTTCAGGTTGTGGAGGAATGTAGGTTGCTCTATGTTCTGTTTCTTGTCCCTTGTGTTTTGTTCCTGGGAATTTGCTCTGTGTTATATCTTGCCAGGACCACATGCTTTACATTTAGTGTTGCCTTCCAATCAGTTTTGTAGTGCAGCTGAAGAAATGCCACTTCTCCAGTCTCACCGCAGCAGGACCAAGTTCCCTCGGTACTGGGGGCTGTTGTCCTAGTGTGCTCCCCGCTAGCTGAGGGCCAGCAGGGCATTCACCGGCTCCCCCAGGCTGTGTTACAGGAACTGCATAAAGAAGTTCTTTGAGGGTATGGCTGGCTCTATTTACATTAAGGCATTGAACAGTGTCATTATTAATTCCCCCAAGAGTTCACAAGGCGTATAAAGATAGCTTTCCAAAGTTACTACAGTTACCCAGAACGAGCACAAGGAGTCAGGAGATCTGAGTTCTCGGGAGTCTTGTACACAGCTGCGGCCTGGTGACACGGTGTGAAATGCCCTCTTGATCAGAATTCAAAAGGTATTCACAATCCATCATAACAAAGATGATCTGTAGTGATAACTTACTGAAAGGTCCTGCTAATGAAAACTACACTACATGCTAACAAGCATCTTTTAGCTGTATATTTTTTGGAAGATATATTTTAGGAATACTTAAAGTATTAACATCTCCTTTAGATACGTGTGTTAAATATGTTTAACTATGTCTGCCTGTTAAATATCTCTTCATTTATGACAGAATATAAAAGCTGGGGGAAAAAAAAAGGATCTGTTAATTTTGTAGTAGAGCTTATTGAAAAAAATGAACTATTTTCATCAGCATTTTCAAATTACTAAGAAAAATGTCAATTTCAATATATTAAAAAGGATTTGGCAAAACATACGAGAAAAACTAAGCAAAGATTGTGCATGCTGTGTGTATAAATTGAGTCTGATAATTATTAGGCCAGAGAGAAATTTGTCAGCAGCCTATATCTGAGTTCTCTGACTGCATCGTAGACTTATATTAACATAGTAACATGCTAAATACAGGTCCTTCTGTGTTGTACAGAGGTGTAGCTGTACTTAAGATCTGAGCAAAACCCAAATTTTGGAATTCCTTGTGGAAGAACAGGCAGCTCTTGGGGCAGTGTGTATCTGCAGCTGACTTATCTGTGGGTGAGGACAGCCGCTGGGGAGCAGGTCAGACAAATTGCTATGTGAATTCTGCCAGCATCAGAGACACTGAAATATCTCCGGGTAATGGAGGTAAGTAAACCCCAACAGAATTGCTTTATCATAATTTTTTCTTAGCCACTTCCTAGTCTGGACAGAAAAGAGCATTAGATTGCTAGATCTAAATTACTACATGATAGCGATGTCACCGGTTTAGGTCCACATGCAGCTATGCAGTTATAGCATTAATTGAAAACAGTTTTGGCGAATAGTTAAATTTCATGTAAATACCCAGTATCACCAGCTGGTGTTTCTTTCCTTGCAGAGATGTGCCTTTTGCACTTCACAGGACTTGCAGTGTTTGTGAAGCTTTGGTACTGAGAGTGAGGGTTTGGTACTGAGTGGTACAAGCTCCTGGTGGGGATGCGTTGACAGCCTGCACACAGTAGAAGAGGCTGTGATTAGCAAATGTCACTGTGGCCTCTGCTATTCATAAGTATCTGTCTGGATCATCATCTCAGGAGCTCCCAGGTGAGTTTGGGGCTCCTGAGATCCTGCCCAGCAGGGCACTTCAGTATGCTGAGTAAAGTCCTGCAGGAATTGAGCTGGGTGGTGAACCTGAAGCATCAAAGTGAAAATGTAGTCTCATGCTCAGGAATGCCTCTGTAAAAATGAAAATAATGTCAGAGCTTTCTGTATTCCATTTTTGCACTTCAAATGTAAGCACTTTGTAGGTTAAAAGAGTTACTTCACTAAAACCAGCCCTACTAACTCAAGCTTAGATCTTTAGCTCAAACTTGGATCTGAAAGTCAAAGAGTTTTCTTTCTGGTGCCCTGTCATCAGTAATAAATGTTTTGCAGCTCCTAACTTGCACCTTTCATGGCCTGATTGCCTTCGGTGGGTTGATCAGATATAATTAATTCACTTTGGAGTTGTTTAATGATGCATAAGAAGGAATAGATCCTAGCTCAATCTCATAACTGCTTTGCCTCTGAAATCTAACAGGATTAAAGCACCATTAAAAAAAAAAAATCCAAGTAGTTCTGTGAGCAGTGAAACTAATGAAGCCAGGATTCCTATGGATTTGTGTCTCTTGGTTGATTGACTATTTAAATGATTTATATGAAGATTATGTTATCTCTGCATATACCTATAATCCCCTTTCTGCAGAATATTTTGGCAGTGACATGCTGGTTGCTGCAGAAATTCCCCAGTGGGATCAGAAGTTATTAGGACAAAATTGTTCAAAACCTGGTTTCTCTTTTACCTAAAGCCCTACTTTTACAAAATTGCAACAATTTAGTTCTTTCTTTGCGTCTTTTGCAGCTATGTTTTACTGGGGAAAAGCACACAGGCATAGGCATGTGCTTGATAAATCATGATACCATAAAAAAAGAAAAAAGAGAAAAAAGAAAACCAGACCAAATAGTACAATAAGAGTATATCCTTAAATATAATCTACAGAGTAATTTGTGAATAATGAGAAGCAATCCAGAAATGCCTCACAGAGCAATCTTGAAAACTACCAAAAGGATAACAGTATTAGGAAGGAAATGCTTATGACTAAGACAAAGAAAATTGTTGGAAGTCAGATCAAGGATTTGGGCTTAGAAAACACATTTTTACTCTGTTCTTTTACAATCCTTTGGGAAATGGTTCTATTCAAATGGAAGAGTAGTCTTTGAGCTCACACTGTGCACACATTGAACATGGAACAGGTGTAGAGTTTTTTTTCCTTTTTTTTTTTCCTCTGAGCTACCTGCAGTACAAAATGTGTAGGAAATAATCATTAGATCTTATTCAACTCTCAGATTTGGTTGAAGTTGCCCATGAGTTCCAAAACCATTACCAGAACACTTTCACAAGTTCTGTTCATCGAGGGTGGGAGGCTCAATCCAGTCCCAGCACCCCAGCACCCTCATCCTGAGGTCTGCAGGAGTCGCTGTGTCCATGCATGTGCAGAGCGAGGCAGTGCTGACATTTCACAGTAGGTGCACAGTTCAAGGTGAAGCCATGAAAACCTTCTGGCTAAAAGATCAGTAGATTGGGGAATATTGTTTGTTAGTTTTCAAAGTGTGAAGTCTTAAAATAAGGCAGAGGTTTATAGACATCATTAGAAATGCTAGAGTTATTTAATCATTCCAGTTCACTTGGGAATGATGATGCTTTAACTGTGAGGGTATGCATATGTGGGAATAGAACTAGCACTTATTTTCATATCATAAAACTTTGAAAGTGCTTGCTTTCACTGTGCCCTTCATCCCATTCTCTAGGCTTTATTCATTATCTAGTCCATGCCTATCTGTCGCTGCCTCAGTGTTTGAGGGAGCAACACCTTGAGCTTCAGTTTGATAATTCTTTATTTGAAGTAATTATGTTCATTTCTACAACAGGGGTATTTTTAGAAAGGAAGGAAGTTGATTAATTTCTCACATGCATCTATTCAGTTAGCTAACAATGTTTAAAATTTGCAGAATTATATATGCCAAAAGGGAATCTCACCAAAATCTATAGGTGTTAGAAAAGACAGTAGTATACCTGACTAAACAGTTACCTAGGGTGACAGAAACTCTATTAAGTCTTTGTGTTTTTGCCACTTGTAAGAGTAACGCATGTGTACTCAGGAATATAATAAATCATATTTTAAATGTCACGTCACTTACTGCTCACTAAGTTATAGAAACCTCAAGCTACAGTAGTTCAAAAATTCTCAAAGCATTATAATTCTTGAAAGCCAAAAAATAGCGAAGTCAGGGGAAAGTCCAGTGCCTGGGAATGAAATAAATTTACCCAGTTTCTCACAGTCAAAAAGGTGAATAGAATTCAAGTGTGCGTGTGTTCATTATGGCCTCTGCAAATATTTTATTTCCCGTCTATTAAAAAGTAGTATATTTTTTTCTGAATATTTTTATAATTTCAAAGCCAGTCTTAAATGATACCTTTTCACATCTAATGATTCAAAACCTTGCATGTACCACAACTATATGGTATTATGAAGCCCCTAACTATAAAATTAATCATATTAGAATAATATAATTGATCGTGTATGGTATGGATATTGCTGCTGCATTGCAGTAACAGCAATACATACATTCAAACTATGTACATCCAAGTGACGTAACTTGGGAATATTATTTTTTCAATTACATCTGAGATTAGGACAGACAATGCATTTTAAATTCAGTCATTTATTCATTTTCCTGCATCTGATTCATCACTATAGGAGAAGTCCAGATTGCATTAATTGCCTTTTGTTCAGCTAGAGGCAAACTCATTACAAAAGAATTCAATAAAAAAAAAGGTAATTTTAATGAACTTAGTCTATTTCTCATAGGCTACTATATTATGAATCAATAGCAGTAAATCCATAGTTAAGACTGTAGCTTGCAAGCCATTGAGTAGGGATCCAATGACTTCTGTGTTTTGAGGTCTTGTGGAAAAATACAGAGAAGTAATTAAAGGCTAATGTCTGACATTCTTCCATTCAAAAGATATTTTCTATTTCTTTTTCAAATATGTGATTAATACAGAGACACTGTATCACTGAACTTGTGATTTTAAACATTCGACTAATTCATTTATTTTTCCTCCTGGATTATTTCTCTGACCCTCTTTTGATTGGCTTTTCCACAATGCAGATCTCTGTGAATGAAACACAGTGGCAGGGTTTGTTGGCTGGGAGGCAGGAGGTGAAGTACCTGTGAAAGGTGGCTCATAATGATGAATTTGTGTCCTTTAACTCCACTGCTCTGGGAAGCTATTCCTTTAGGAAGCTCAGAAGAGTGATGGGTCTCTGCCAGACAGGAGGATTTGAAAGCATCTTTCAAGATAAATGTAAATACACAAAATGAAACATTTTGTATTATCTGCATGAGACAGTTTCTGAGAGAACAAGCTGATGAGTGTATTGCTTTGGTTGATGTAAAGGATGAAACCTAAAGTGAAACTGGGAGAACAGAACTTGACTAAAATACATCTCTTACAGAGAATTCCCCTAATTAAATTGAAAAGTTGGCACATTTGTCAGTCCTGAAAATTAAAAAGAGAATAATTTATGAATTGTGGCAATCCCTCTTTAATGTTACAAGTTTCAGATAAAGCATTTCCTAGACCTTTGGAGATCAGATCTCAATAACTGGGACCTGGAATTCTTAAAAACAAGGAACGTAAAATTCTTTTAAGGTTGCCAGCTTTCAATGATGAAGATCAGGACAGAGCAAGACAGATCAGTTATGTTCCATCTGTGCATGTGCCCAGTTGGACTCATTGCTTATGCTCATAATAATAGCCTTTTCCCAGCTACTCTGAAAATGAGAGCCAGATTTTATGTGCTTTACATAAAAATCATCAAAATGAACGGTATAAAGCTGTATATCTCCTAGTATAATTCACGCATTGTGTATATTTAAAACAGAGAAACCACATGCACTTGTGAGATGTGAGGTAGTTTAGGGGGTTTTGACTCAATTCCTTAGTACTGAATATCAAAATCATTTTGCTTTTTGAACAAGACCCAAAACAATTTCTAGACAATAGCAGAAGTTTGCTTTTTTCTTAATTAATGAGTTCACTGAAGAGACGACTAAATTCAGAAGCTACTACTGGTAATTAAAAAGTAGACAAAGTGACATTTGCAAAAAATGGAAAAAAGAAAAACGAATCAATTTAAAAATGGCATCCACCCTGATTTCGTTAGTATAAATGTTTAGTCAGCTGTGAGAGGAGATGCTGAAGATCTTATCCAAAATTAAGATGAGACGCTTGTTTTTCAGTATTGGCTGATATTTAGCATCGAGATCTAATTTTTTCCTTCTCAAAAGAGGAAAATTTCTTTACGGATTCAAAGATACATCTTCCTTAAAGTGTATTAAAAAAAACAAACAAACAAAAAAAAAAAAACAAAAAAAAAAACCTTTAGCCTCTCCACCATCTGTGAAAACTGTAGGATCCCAGAGACAAAGCTTGAGAAATTTTGTTTGACTCCATACAAATAATCAAATTGCAGAAATAGAAATATTGCTTTGCATCTAACAGAAAAGGAAACAGTTTTCAGAATTATTAGTGTATCTGAATATTTTCAAACGCTTGCTTTTAGTGTTAGATGTGGTATAGAGCAGGACCAAGTGTCTGTAATTGAAAGAGTAGCTAGAGTGGGTGCGTGTAAGGCAGATCGCTTCGGGTTCCCCTGAAAGTGATTTTCATTGCAGGCTGGGCTGTCCCACGCCAGAGACTGATAGTAGTCGCAGAGACAGCGTAGTCGCAATGTTCGTCTAGTCCTTTAACAAAGCCTCGCTAGCTAAGATGAATTAAGACAGGCAATATTGTTTTCAACCTAGTAAATCATTTGTGGACAGAAATGTTGGGAGCACAGTTTATCAGCAGAATTAGATAATAACAAAAGTGTGTACTGATAAGTTTATCAAACTCCAAGAAATTGGAAGTCATAATAGGTGGCTAGAAATATTTCAGTGTATCTTTGACACAAATTCAATTCTGCTGCTCAAGTGCTAGTGATTTTTACAAGATTTTAATAAGGGGGACGTATGTGACAGTAGCCTTAGTAGAGTTCATGCCCTTTACAGCATCAATAATTTACAGTAATTTAATAGGGACTTGCAGAATATAAACCAGATATGGAAGATATGGAAGATATGGAAGATATATGGAAGACAGAAACCAGATATGTGGAAGATGACTTTATCGAACCCATCTTCTGTGGCTGAAGATTCTTTTAAGTATCCATTTTCAATGAAAACACTAAATATGTCTCCTTTATACTTTTATTATTGCACAGAGTGAACCTTGTTTAATGATCTTGGTGAAGCAAGTTAATAGATTACATTTGTTTCAATACTAAGAGAACAAATTCTAATCTTTGGCCTGCTTCTGAAAATTTGCTGTTATAGCTTGAGTAGAAAAGCATTTAAT
The DNA here is from genome assembly GCF_964211835.1 of Anser anser. NCBI lineage: Eukaryota > Metazoa > Chordata > Aves > Anseriformes > Anatidae > Anser > Anser anser. Next base: position 25,672,638 of record NC_139729.1, on the reverse strand, counting down.
AATGTATATAACTCCTGGTTTAAAACGTGTGCCTAAATAAACTATTCATATGGTGTTCCATAATGTTCCTAAAGATGCGTATACTCAGTTCTGATCTTGGTCACATCCTCCATCCTCCTAAAAAAGCAGCATACTTGTAGAGCTTGTAGAAGAATAAGCTTTACAGGGCTGGAAGGGGGAGCATGCTCTGAGTTACGGTGCCCTAACAGACACTCGGGACATGACTGGAAGGGCAGCCCAATTATTTGAGTCTCAGAAGCACCGAAGCCAACATCGGAAGGTAATGCTGACTTTAACCTGGTTTCTGAAGGCTTATTTGACTGTTCTCTCCAACTTTTTGTCACAATTCATGTATCTGTTAACTCCCTGCCCTTGGAATCTGTTTATTAGTCTTGTCTCAGTATCACAAAAAGATAGAGCTATTAGTCTTTTATAAAAATAAAAACCCAGATAGAGGAATGAAAACCTTTTACATTCACCCTGTTTTGGCCATCATTTAATCTACGTGGGAGATGGTTCTCAGACAAATATTTACGAAGTGTATTTGTGTTACTTCAGCTGCTCATATGGTTCCTTGTTTTACTATTCCCTTAACCACTCAGTTTATAAAAAAGAGTAATAGGATAAAACAAATAAGGAGCAAAATGTTTTCTATGGTCATGTTATTCTTGTTATTTGATACATATCCTAATCCATTTTGGATGTTTTTCATTAACTTCAGTAATAATTCAATTTTCTCTAGACCCGGCAGCCTTCTAGGAGGATTTTTCGTGTTAATTCCCTCTGAAGTCGACTGAATTTGGCTAGGGAATTCTGAAGGTTATAAACCCAGTTCTAGTCTCCTGGAAATCTTTCCGTTTTCATTGTTGTCACAAGACTTTTTTTTTTTTTTTTTCCCCATTACCATTACATAACTTAAATTAAGAACATAGGTCTAGTCATAGTCATAATCAATTTTCTGATTATGTAGAGAAGGAAAAAACGCTGGAGCATTAACAATTTTTAAAAGTACATTTAAATCATTATTCATTTATAGGGTTGCATTAATTTCTGAATAATGCAGCGCTGCAGATGGATGATTCACAGCGATGTAAAGTCTTTTGTAGTCATTTAGAGCCTCATTATATGAATATATCACTCACTGTTTCCACCCACAGACACTTCTTGAAGTGATGAGGCAAAATCATTATCATGCAGATGAAAGGGAGAGCCTAACAAAACAAATACAACAACAATTTTAATTAGGCTAATGTATTTAAATTCCCACAAGGTTATAAAAGTACACTTCTAGCTATTCCTAACATAAGTGAATCAGGGCTCTATTCTTCCCAGTTAGAAGAAGGGAGAGCATCCAATTGCAGCACCCAGTAGCGATCACAGCTCTCCCGAAACCAGGCCTGTGGTAGCAGCAGGAAAAATGGCATATCCAGGTTGACTGAAGAATATGTTGATTTAGCAGCACAAGTCTTATGTAGCCACAGAAATAGATTAAAATGCAAGAAGAAATGCAAAACAAAACAGTAAAGACAGAAAGAGAAAGTGCTGAGAGGCAGTTGCAGAGCCAAGAAACCACAAAGGGATGGAGATTTGGCTCCCAGTGGCTGACTCTTGCCTTGCTTTGCTTTATTTCTGTTTGATTAGCAAAAAGATTGTTTCTGTTTACTTCCTCAAATAATGTTGCCTATGCATTGATTTCTTTATTCTTTGTTTTCTCCTTTGAAAATAGAATAATCTTTTTTTAGAGGTAGAAGTGTGTTATTAATGGAAGGATTTGCCTGTTGAGGGAGGCTAAAACGCTTCGTGAACCAGAAGTGATGCATTTGGTTTCACGGACATCCCCCAAGGATGAGATTAGAGAGATGAGCAGGTTGAGGTGAAGTACAACAGGCTTTGATGAAAAGAAGGAAAAAGAAAACTGGTGAATTTCATATGAAGATTTTATGGGTCTTTATGAGTTATTTTATGAGCCACTTTTAAAACTTTTATTTATTTTTGTGCAGTTACTATTTTTTTTCACATTTAAACTATAGAAAATAGGATTTTCTGTGCAAATACCTTACAGTAGTTCCTGTTTGAAAGAAATTTTGTGTTTCAGGCAGATTTTGTTTGATTACATACATTTTGTGAAAGGGTGCAGCATTTAATTCCTTTATTTTTAGTTACCAACTCACCATGTCTTCCTTTTACAAAGTTACTTGATACATTAAACATCGTGATGTTCAGAATCTGCCATAGTCTCTGTGGCTTGTGCTTGTTTTGTAGCTGTATTTAATCCAATATAACTCCTGTAATTAATGGTCTGCTAGACTTCATACCCTCTCCTGCACTTTCTCTCCAAACAGGCAAGCACAACTGTTTGGTTTGGTTTGGTTTGGTTTTTCTGGATGGAGAACTGAGGTGTGAGCAGTGCCGGTGGTCAGAAGAGAGAAGGAGATGGGTGGTCAGGAGAGAAGGAGGTGGGTGGTCCAGAGGCAGAACTCTGCCGCTGGCAATAAGGACAGAAACGTGTTTGTTTGCTGAAGATACCCCAATAATCATGAGTACAAATGGTCCCATCTGTATCTCTTTGGTATGAACTGGGTCTCCTTTTGAATGTATGCATTTAGCAAAAGCTGCAGCTTCTGGCCAGAAAGGTACCATTAAAGGAAACGTGATATTCTCTCCATGTTCAAACCCATTTTCCATGTCAGGAAGTGAGCTAGTAATTACGTCCTCCTTGCACAGTCACAAAAGGCAATCAAGAAACCTTCCACATGTGATTGCTGTTCAGAGAGAAGCTCTTAGGGGCCAGATTTCTTGATATAGCAACCTTTTAAGATCTGGAAAGATCCAATCCACCATGTTACTATAAAATGTGTAAAAGCAAACAATTCAGGCTTACTGGAAATCGCTATTTATACATCTGTTTTGAATGTTATAGTACATATGAAGGCTTCACATTATTTATTTATTTACTTTAGGTCAATATCATTTATTTACTTTAGGTCAGTAATGTTGGATAGAGCCTCTTCTTCCTTCCCAGGTGTGACAGTATGGATCCCATGCATGACCCCTGTGCCACCCCACTAGCTGACACCGCTGGCTTTGGCACAGAGCTCCCAGCACAAGCCATGGTCAGAACTGAGAAGGCATATCTGGCCCCTGTAATCAGCTGGCCCTGAAATCTAGAGAGAGTGTGGGATTTTCTTGATTATCAAGACTCTTCCTGCTCAGGAGAGTGTGCACCCTGGCATCTTGCAGAGTCCAGTGTGAGCAGGCCATTTTCTCATTTTTTAGCCCCAGATGGTCACTGGGCACTGCAAGCTTGGCATTCCACTGTGAGATCAGGAATAGGAAGCACTTTGCAATTCAGTGTCCCCACCAGCTGTCTCCCTTCTGGCTGTCATCGTCTTTTAAACATTTTTTTTCTGAGTAGTTTATGAGGTAGCACTACAGGGGTGGCATGGCTGATGAGTCTATATGTTGCTGGTACCAGTTACCTCGTATTATTGAATCTGGCCAGTGTCGGTTACTGCGTAAATGGGATTATTATTGCTCCTTCTGTAAAGTGTGCACAAGTCAGAAGCAATACATGGAAATGTAAATGATGCAGAAGGCCACTAATAGCATAAAATTTTTGCAGCTTAGTGCTTTGCTTGGAAACCACCACAGTTCTGTTTTGTATGTATCCAAACACAGACAGCAGATCGGTCTCCCCAAGGAAAGGCAGCTTATGGAGAAGTTACATTTACAGCATGCAGCATTTGCATAGGAATGATTGCTTCCTATGGGGCTTGATGTAGAAAGAGAGCAAGAGAAAGAGGAACTACAACAGTAAAACACCATGGTGCCATGATTATTTTTTTAAACATAGCAAAGAGAACTTGTTATACCCACGTGTAGTGGTAATGATGGTATCAGTGTGAGGCTCCTTTAAAGATAGCCCCAGAAGTAACCACTTGCAAGAAATGTTTGTTATTCATCTGATGCTTATTGAAAACTGATAATGGTTAAGGATGGATTAAGGGAAAAAAAAATAAAAATCTAGTTCTTATGGAAATCCAAACTTGTTTGCACATCTTGGTTGAACTACTCAGTAGAGAAGCCAAGAAGAGCTGACAACACTTTCACACCCGGGAGCGACTTTCCTCCAAGGCATATTAGAGGTACGTTAGCAAGGAAACACTGGGAAGCTTTATTTTTTTGCATGGAATTAAAATCATTAGACACGTTTCTGACAAGGTCCGTTAAGTACAGAGATGCCATCTGGGACTCGAGAAGCGCTTAGTGGAGCTCGCTGAAAGCTGGGCAAGGAGGTTGAGTAAGTCCCGTTGTGGCGAGTTGCAGCTAAGCACCTGCTGGAGCAGGACAGAGTTGGTGCCCCAGCACAGCCTGGCCCTCCATGGGGACAGACATGACTGAACTCCGGGCATCTTCGTCCAAGTGTTACAGAGAAAAAAAAAAATCTGATGCTTTCACTACTGGGCATACTTTTCATGGCAGATTTAAAATCTCGTAGCTTAGATAGGCTTGCTTAGCTTTTATTTGTAATTGTTCATGCTTCTTTCCTGATTATTCCTTGCCCACTAGAGAACTCAGATTTGTGTATTACAAACCAAATGGGAACCAGCAGTCATGGCAGAGGGCAGCTGGAAGCCAGGACGGATGATTCGATGATTCAGCACAGTTGCTTTCATAATGGAGATCTGACAGGCAAATCGATTGATCACGTGCATTTCTTGAGATGTATAATCTGCTGACATGAATCGAATATTTCATGGCCCTGATATAGAAGCATATTTTCCCTCACTGAAGAGATTTTAAAGAGGAGGAGAATATTCTCATTACAGTTTTTGTCGTGAGGACAGATTACTTTCTCTTTTTTCATTCTCTTTAAAACCTCTGTCAAAAAGAAGCAGTTTGGAATTTGAAGGCATTATGTTTCCTGTAATTCACGATGTTTAGGCTGTAAGAATCTAACCTTTCCACTACTCTGTGATTTGAGTGGCTGATTACTTCTTCTTCAGGTTACCACCCATTCTTCCATGTTGCAAAGAGAGGTAATTAACGAAGATTTACATGTCTGTGCATCATTTCTTTCAGTGGTGTAGGTCAGATGTGTCCTTTTGTTGCACTGAAGTTAAGAAGTATTAATCACTTTGGGTGAACTTAAAAAACATCCGTTCCTTTTTTTTTGGCATTTATTTTTCTCAGGTACTCTAAATGAGAATAAAATATGCAAGACTACTTTCAGGCATGAAAATTAATGATCAAGACAGAAACTCGCTATAGTGGAGGCTTTGCATGAAGCCTAGGCACTGGCTGCAATTTCAAAATAGTTGTTTTCAACAACTTAATGGCCTTTCTTCTCCAACAACAGCTTCCTTCTCTTTGCTGAATAACTCACAGAGAAATTGAATGCATTTTATAAACACCTTCCGACTGAGTTTTCAGTTTATTAAAGTTGCTTTTCATGATTCTCTTTTGCAGGTGTTTATATAGCCATTGTACAAAGTACAAAGCATCTAGCCATTAACGAAGCATCTCCAGTGACATATTGTCCTAACCTCTGAATATTGCTAAGGTGAATTCCTATCCCTGGCTGACATTTATATTAAACTATTTGCAGTATGTATTCCTGAATAAAAGTCCTGAATAAAATCAATTCCAGTTTAGATATATAGCATCTGCTTTGGAAACCACAATATCCTAATAAAAACATATAGAAAAAACAGAAAGGAAATTATAGATTACATGTGCCTATATTTGAGCTTGCCAAGTTGTCAGATCTAAGTGTTGTAAGTTAATGTAAAATATTACCAACATTGTGTGGACAGAATTTTTATTACCACGGAGAAAAAAATGTTGTGAAGGTTAGTTCATCTTGCAGTGGTCTGCTATGTCCTCTCCAGTGCTTTTTGTTTGGAAGAGAAAATCTTGTTTTAAAGGGATTCTCCTCTGTTTGTGAATAACCTGCTTTCCCAATTCACTGGCCACAGGTATCTTAATGACTTCTCTTTTTACTTACTATTCTTGTTAATATTTTGGTACTAACACATATGTATGAGAATAAAAGAAAAAATGCGGGCAGAATTGTGGCACTTCTGGCATCAGGAGGCAGAAAGCGTGGTTTACTGTCTGGTCCCACGACTGGGTTATTCAGTCTTTCCTGGTTATTCAGTGTGAAATTCTGATGTAGTAGATATTCAAATGTCTAAAGCCATTTCTGCCGGTGGCTTTTCAGGGTCTCACTTCGGGTGACAATACCAGCAGAGTGCAAGAAAGCCAGAGTACCAGCAGAGTGCGAGAAAGGGGCTGCATCCCGGGATGGCTCCTCTACCCTGGGAGCAGGGGGAGCAATTGATGAGGCTCAACTTGTGCTCCGTCCAGACCCTCACCCTGCAGCATCAGTGAGGGTCTCCACGGAGGTGCCAAGCCCTGGGCTCCATCCTGGGGTCAGCATGTGCTGGGATGTCCTGCTGAGCACCTCTTGCCCTGCCCCGATGGACTCCATGCACGCAGCCACCACCGCCACTTGCTGCGCTGCAGACACTCACTGCTGCGCCGGAATTTTCCTTGGACGTGGCTCATCTGTGCTTCAGCCCATACCAGCCTCCTATATCTTATATCTTCTGCCAGGATCACGTCATGGAGCTATTTCTGCTTTCTTCTTTCTGTTTTTAAGGACTATATTTGGTAGAGAGGTAAGCGAAACCTTTTTTTGTAGGCTGACTTAATACTGTACAGCTCTGCCTGCAGCTTCTTGAAAACCACATTAATTCACATGTAAAAAAACACCTCAGTCATTGATCTCAGTTGTTCTTGCTCTGTCTTTTCCTAGGGTTGTCCAAGGGCTTCCCTGCGGTGCTGTTTTCCAGGGCTGTGACTGCAGGTGGACAGGCTGCCACTGCACTGTGTCACACCCAGCTGATGCATTGGTCCCCTGTGTATTGGTACCAGTGCTGGCACTGGCCGACCTGTGGTCAGGGATATTTTATTGGCTATAAAACTTTGGGAAGACTACTTCTTCACATGCGGAAGTAGGAAAATCTGCAGTCTTCCTTCTGTGGGATCCTGTGGGCTCGTAAAAGTCTGCTAATTCCGAGGCTGTGTTTCAGGGCGCCTCAGGAAGCTGTGGTTGTGATGTGACATTTCTTTTCCCTTGACAATCATTGTCACAAAAATAGCTGTGTGCTCTCTGCAGAGACTCTTGGGGTGCATTTTCTTGTGGCTGTCTGGTGACTTTATTGCAGACAAAAGGTTTAATGGAGCTCATGTTGGGAGCTCACTTGAACGGAAAAATTAATTGAATAATCTTTAAAGTTTATGGACCAAATTCCTAAGTGTGTCCATGTTCAGAGGGAATCTAAACAGAAGTAACTCATAACTCATGCCTTCTCCTAGTCCCCTCCATGAATACAAGATGTCAGCTTCGATTTTCATATATATTCATGGGCTAGCCTTCACTAACACAGAGCCGTATTTACAGTCACCCATTTTGCCCCCTTATGATAAAAATCTGAATGTAACAGTGATTAGATATAAGAGGAAGGAGCATAGTTGTTAAGGAATTTAACACGAGTGTTAAACATTTTGAAAGTTTGAATTGATTTGTAATGTTTTACCTTATATTCATCTCTGCTCTGTGACATGCACTCCATGGCATTTTAACACCCCACATCCCCTGTGGTTTAAAGTTAGAGAGAAAGGCAAAGTGTTGTAAGTTAGTCTTAAATCTCAAGGTTTCTAGTTACAACCACTCTATCTTCTGAATGTATTTCACCCTATAACTTCTCTTCAAAACTCAGTGAGAAAGCTCTGAGACAGATAACAAGAATGATCAATCAGTTTGTTGGGCTGGGAAACAAAATAGTGTTTGGGAAGTGAAATTACAGTGCACATTATCTAGCAGGTTAGAAAGTATTCAACAAACTCAAAGAATTTTGTTATTGAAATGAAACATTTCTGAGGGACCAAGTTCTTTGGACACTTATGGTTATGAAAGTTTCATTCCTTTCTGCCCTAAAAGCATAGGAGAAAAATGAAAGAGAAGGACCTTTTGGATAAAGCATTCACTTTGGACACTGGAGGTTTACATAGCTGCTCCTGATATCCTTTACTTGGGACAGGAGATTGGGTTGTAGTTTGTTTAGATAAACCTGAGCCATCTTCTACCTGGTGTCAGTGAAAATCCTTAAATGCTTAGAACCCAGTATTTCCAACCAACGTTTTGCTTGCCTAATACTTCCTTTTCTCTCAGGTGCATTGATGAATCTTCTCTTCACGTTGCCCTGATCATTTGAAACAGTCTTCCTGGAAGACCTGTCTGCATCGCTATGTCATCTGAAAATTGAAGAAAAAATTAGCTGAGATATTTGACTTCTGCTTTTGCTCAGAAAATTCCCAGGAAGACTGTCTGGGATGGGTTTGTCACCTGTACTTGTACTGAATCTTCCTGATAATCTAAGAAGCATCAAAAAAGATGACTTACTATTTTCAAATAACCTTACTGAGCCATCTAAATCTTGAGCATCTAAAAGACTTAGATTAAACTGCACGGTGCAAATTCTCTGATAAGCAGGGTGAAGCATGAAACCATACCTGGAAAAGGTGGATTGACAAATGGAGTCTCAGAGAAGTCTGAAGCAGGAAAGCAGTTAAACTTTTTTGTAAGCTGAGGTACAATACGTACAGTTAAATTCTTGTCTTGGCATAGCAGTAGCTTGCTGAAAAGTAGGATAAGATTTAATGTTTTCATTTGTTTACTTACATGTTTAAAGCAATTTATTTTTAAAGTGGCTGTAGCACACATCTTTTCTCTGCTTGCTGATATAATTTTCTTAAATTGCTAGCTGTTTTTGGAAGCCTTTGTCTTCACATTTTTCTTTAAAGTTTATATTTCAAGCCTGTGTAGAAAATTACCCATGAACTGAACATATTTTCTCTGGTACTTGCAACTTTGCTGTGCCTCGACTCCTGCAAGCAACAGCAAGGACTTTTTCCCTTTTAAATGAATGAGAGAAGTCATCATAAAAGATTTATTTCTGCTGCCCCATTTTTCTTATTTATTCCTAACATTCTGCCCATTTGCCATGAGCTTCTTCACATTTCAGAAACAGCTAGTCTTCTGTGAGAACAAATTGTGCTATTTACTTCTGTCCTCAGAGGAAACTAATGGTGTAGTGGGTGAAATGTCCAGGACAATAAGGAGAACTGGTGCTGTGTATTCCCAGCTGAAGAAATACATCTTAAGTAAATTGCTCTCAGCTGAAATCATGGGATATCATGGAAGTAGGAACTGATTTGTATTCTGCTCTTTGTGTTTCTGAAGCATCAGAGCCTGTCCATGGGGAGGAAAAGGAGGGCCTGGGCATCACTATGCAAATCATTGGCTTTTTGTGGGGAGAAAAAATGGCAAATGGAAAATGAGTTTTTATTGTATTTTTAAAATGCAGTATTTACCCTTCATCTTTAAGAGGATATATCTCTGTTTTGTACCAAGAGAGAAACATCAAATTTAAAAGTAAAAAAAAAAAAAAAAAAAAGGTTGTTTGAAATTGCAAGTATATCTGTGCTGTCAAGAGCTTAGCTCCCTGGTTTGGTCCAAGCCTCAGTCCTCCACACTTATCTGTTAATATTCGTGAGTTTGCTCAGTAAGGCTTGGCTTGTTTCAAAGTAAACCAAAATCCATTTTTTTTTTCCTTCTTTTTCTTTATTGACTGACTCTGCGTAGTCCAAGGCTGTTGCAGGACTCCTTAATGACATGCCGTACTGCTTGAGTCCTGCTCTGAGCTGTTCTGCTGGGCTGCAGTGCAGTCCCCTCGTTTCAGATGTACGGCAGACTGAAAGATCCACAGAACTCATTTCTTAGAATCACGGGGGGAATACCTAGAAAATGTCTAGCCTAGAGATGGCCCGGGCCAGGGACTGTGACATGGAGGCTTCAGATGGCTTCAAAAGAGGCCACCTCCCAGCCACTCTGCCCACCACTGGTCACTGCAAAGATACAGCCCCAGAAATGTGCTCTCCAGGAACCAAAATAAAGTGGGGCCACAGACAGATCTGTGGGAATTCCAGTTCTGCTCCTTATCGGGCCTAGTCCGAAGCCTGCTGAAGTCAAAGGATAGCTCCTTTAAATGCTCCTTCAATCTCAAGTACACAGAGACGACGCTGCTCCTTGGAGCCTTCTTGGTTCATTCTGCAACTTCAAAAAAGGTATTTTTAGATTTGAAGATAGAAACATAAAACAATAATTTCAAAGGTGTGTAGGTGCAGTCAGGCACTTCCTGCGATGTTTCAGCAGTGCTAAAAAGGCATTTTTAAAAATCTCATTAGGCACCTCCATGCCTTTGAAATTCAGGCTTTTAGTGTTGCTATGTGTATTTAACATGATTAGAAACGTCTCCCAAATGATCTTTTCCTACATTTACTTTGCACATTGCATAATTTCATTTGACATTTTGTTGACAGTCACTGGTATATTCTTACACCGAGTCTGGCAGCAGGTGAAACCTGATTAGAAATTTGCCATTTCCTTTGCAAATATGTACACCTGTATGCTAACATAATATGACTCTTGGATACATAAAGAGTACAGTAATCAGGAAAACATTTTTCTGCGTGATTATTATAAGATTATTATTTATTTTTTTTTAATTGTAGGAATAAGTTGTTGAGGGGCTGTGGCTGTAAAGGCATTTTGTTTGAGCCATTTTGGTTTCTTTCCTTTTCCTTCAACTTCCTTTGCAAGATGAATAACTTGTGTGGGAAGAATAATACTGTACTTTCCACGGAGTAGATACCCTGTAAGCCTAATGTGGATTGCCAGGATTTGAGGACAGGCCAGGCAAAATTCATTTCCTAAATCCAAATAGACTTCTGGATGACTTATGGTATCAGTATGTATCTTTGAGAGAAGTTTAAAAGTTGAGGAGCCTGAGTTTTGCAGAAGAAAAGAAAACCTGAATCAACAGCTTTTCTGGGTGGATATTGAAGAGGGAAAAATTTCTCAAAGTTCTGCACAAGAAGTGAGATTTACTGCCAGAGCAGAGGTCTCATTAAATGGGTGCTGTGCAGTATATGTTCTAGATTTGCACTACAATCTTGCCCATAATTTGAGAACACTTATAGAAAACTCAACAAGCAGATTCAAATATATTTTTGAAATGTCCATAATGGCATAAATATAACAAGTGATTCTATACTTTTTCCCCAAAATTTTAAAAAGAAAAATGAGAAGCTTTTAATTCAATTTGTGAGCAGTGTAATTATTTCAGTTCTCACAACATTTAGAAGAGATACAAAGTGTGATAGTTATATATACACACATGTACGCACACATATGTACACACACACATATGATCTAGCCTATTAAATTTTTGGTGGCTTTATAATGAGTTCATCTGTATCACATGGCATAAAACAGCAAAAACCGCACTGGGTCTGGTACTGCTGGGGCGGCTGGTCAAACACCTCCTCTGGTGCAGCCCAGGTTCTCTGTCGGGTGTGGGCAGAGAAAAAACGTTCCTACTGCAATAGCATTGGGGTCCTGAATTCACGCACTCACCAAGTTTGCTCTAATTTGTACACTTTGTTGTTAAGGCAAATGTTTTCCAGGAATGCCCTTAGGTAGGTGCCTTTCAGGTAGGTGCAGTGCTCTCACTTGCTAGCTGTTCTGCGTGGGGAAGGACGGGGGTACCTGATCAGGCAGAGCAGTCGTCTCCATTACCCAGATGTTGCAGAGCCCCAACCACCTTTACACACTCAGGCTTTGCTGTTCAGGAAGACAGCTGGGTCTGGTGGATTCTAGTCCTTGTAAGAGGTCAACTGATACACTGTCCTGCTCTCTGCAAAACCCATGTGCTGTGCTTAATGCTTTCTGGCCATCATCCTCTAACTCAAGTTGGTGCACCGAGCTCTGGCTCCCTGACTCACCAGCCAAAGGCTGGCGCTGACCTCGTCCCATCAGCCTGGCCAGTAGAAAGCAGCACAGCCACCAGGTCTGCCTTGCTGCTCTTGCCTCAGATCAGTAAAAAGCAGCCATAAAGGAAGACAGATATTTAAACTAAAGGAAATAGCTGAAGGCAGTGTTGAGATACTTCCAGTGAATCTCAGGGAAGCGTTGACTGATGCACTGCCTCGTCGTGAATCACGCCGCACAGCGAAGCACTGCACTCCGTGGCATGCGTCTGAGGGCTGGGAGAAGCAAAAGCCTGGTGGTGATTCTCATTCAGAAAGGAACGATTCCTTTACGTTAAATCAAAACAGAAAAGCACGGGTTGACTGGGAAATTGCATCTCAGCAGCAGATTTTAAACTCCCCACCAGCCTTGGCCACCAGACTACGCTGTTACAAAAAGTGGGCTGGTGAGGGCAGTACTGCAAACCTTTAGTTTTGTGTCTGATGCCGAGCACATCAGCAGCCCTGCTGGTCTGCAGAGGATTGATGGGGATTGGATACAAGTGACATATTTTGCAGCCTCAGTCTCATATCTTCTGTTTTTTGGAGACAGATTTGGGAGGGCAGTGCTGGGATTTCAACGAGCTCCAGCTCTGCTTGCCCCATCCACCCTAATGCTGTAATGGGGCAGCAGGAGGTTGGCTGCTTTCTGGATTCTTTTACCCTCTTGGGCTCAAACACACAATTACGTGTCAGCAATCGTTTCTCTATTAGTGAACTGTGTAAAGTAGCTGTAAGAAGGAGAAAAGGAACACTTCATTGAGCTGTCAGTCCCCTACTTGGCACAGAAAGTTTCATCTTTTGCTGAATCAGAACCTGCTTTTGCAACTTCTGGAATGAGAAGACAATTCCTATTTTTCACAGTTTTTTTTCTTTTTCTATTCAAATTATAAATTATTTGGAATAAAGACTGTCATTTATTATGTGTTTAAACAGTTGCTCCTGTAATGGAGTCTTTGAACATTTAGGGGGGCTATTTAGAACATAAATCATAACTATGCATTAGGCAGAAGGAAGAGAAGGTTTTATTTCATTTTGCATATCCACAGATCTATAAAATTAAACAAATTGCAAAAGAAAACCAGCGTAAGCCTTCTTTTGATATTACAGAGCAGTAAACATGCCATTTGTTACCCAGCGCTCTTCCTGTCCGCAGATGAGTCCCAGGGCACTTAAGAAAAATGGTCTTTGTGAGACCCTCCGAGAAATATGTACCGGTGACTTGAGAAATTGAATCAGAATAATATCAGAATGCGAAGATTCTGCTATGGAAATCCAATTATGATCTGTTACAGGATTTATTGTGTTGCCTTGAGAAGTTAGTAGCACTATGGAAACAAGTCCTTCCCAGAGAGCTCCGTTGGCTTGGTTTGCTGTCCTCAGTGTAAATACAACAGAGAACTTCAGTTTTTGTTTGTTTATTATTATTATTATTTATTTTTATTTTTCCTCTACTATTGGGAAGCAGGAATTTTGACTCTTGGCCTATGGGAAGAGATCATTACAAAAGATCGCTCTAGGTTCTTAATCAAGCATGGTGAACACAAAACATCCTTTGGGCGAGGTTTTGTTTTCAGACTTTTTTCAAAGAATGAGTATGCTAGTGGGCTAACTTTTTGAGTTTTTTAAAGATGGTTTGGGATTATATCTGTCATTATGCAGAAATCGTGAAAATGAATGCTAGATATGTCTAACAAAATGTTTGCTATAATTTTGAAGCGCGTAGCTTTTGAAGACCAAGGTTTTATCCAAGCAGCTTCTCTCTTGATGGCTTGAGTGTGGGCAAGGTGCCTTCTTGTTCCAGACCTTGCCATGCTGTTTGTGAATTCTTCAAATTCCACACAATGAAATCATGACTGGGATGGAAAAAATAAAAATAGTTGTTAGTAGTACCTTGTATATTCGTATAACACCACTTATGAAATCATCTTAATGGAGATGACTGATTGATTGAACGTCTTGATTCTCTTGAGTGAGAAATAATAGATACTAAAATCTGGTATGTTCCCTGAGTGTTCTTGGTTTGTGGTGTTTTCCTTAGAAGAATGATAGAGTTTGTGCCTTCAAGGTGAATGTTTAGAAATGATGTGACATAGAGTTTCTTTTGTGCTAACTGGGGGAAACTGCTGTTTTCCCTGTGATCAAGCTAATGGCTTTGTGCAAGTCAGGCAGCAGATTCTTTTCCGACAAACAGGTAGGCTCATTCCTTAGCAAATATGTCAAAGAATCTTGAAACGAGAAAAGATATATATATACACTCACACATATATACGTATATAAAGAAAGGAGATTCCTTAAAAATAAGGAAAATTAAACTCTGTATACTTTGAGGAACAGGGAGTACTTTTTTAACATTTAAGTCTAAGTCCATAGCTCCATATATGTGACACAAACCACCTGATTGAATTTTATTTATCAAATGATGGAATAAAGTTTCTCATAGTGTCTTGTTACATTTGAATTGTGATATTATGAATTTATAAGCTCAACTGCTGTTTGTTTTGGTAGGTGAGCCAAAAACACCCCAGACAGCTAGTGGCTGGTTTTATGTTAATCTAAACTATTTTCATTAGCTTTTCTAGCAAAACAGAAATGTTAAAAATGTCTTTATGTTTTACTCTTTAAAAAGAAGTACTTTGAAATGAAACAGTGTGAAAGTAAAAAATAGAAACTATTTTGCTTTGAAATGTTGAAACAAAATAAAACACTTTGATGTCTGCTAAAAGTTTTTTCCTTAGATAAGGCAATCTTGTGAATTAGTTATAAATAGTTCTGCTGACCTGAATCTGCATTTTTCAACACTTTCTTAGACCAACACTTTGTCCTTTGTTAGTCACGATTAAGAGTATTGTCCAGCACAGGTGGAATGGCACATAAGTTTAGAAGACCACTTATATTGTTGTTAAAGGATTAAATGGTTTAATATTTGTTGGTCTAAACATAGGTGAACCAGAAAATCTTCACAGCGACTGTTAGTGGATCAGTTTGCTACCTTTTCTTTCTTTTCACTTTGCATTAGAAGTTAACTTCTCAATAGGTAAACAGAATTCTGAAAACTTCTGAATGTCCAAAAATATTCTGTATTTCTAGCATTGATGTGGAAAGTAATTCCATTTTCCATTCACCTTCCACTTCCTAATTAATACAAGCAAACTGCTGGATTTCTAATACAAAAGACAACAACATCAACAACAAACTCATCTAGATGGTCAATTTAGGCAATAGTTAGCACAGAATTTATTGCTTTTTATGTTAAAAACAAATTTATGCAAATATTGTTGCAAGCAAACTTCCACATTGTTCTACAGAAGAAATAGCTGCATTTAGTGTTCAGATATATATATATTACAAACTATATTGACAGGCCCTCTGTAGTTTTTGAAAACCCTGTACATATACATCTAATTAAGGATATACATGCCAGGATGAAAGAGTCATTTGTATTTATGTATATGAAAGCAAATCTCTTTTTTTCAAAGCAAGATACTCACTTGTTTTCTATTTTTTGATTTATTTATATTCTTCTATTTTTAATACCTTTTTCTCTTGGTTTTAGATAATGTATGCATTTGACAACATATTCTGGCTGAGACTAATTTAATGGGAAAGGCAGACATTTTTATTTTTAGATATTTGATCTAAGTAAATATTGAAAAATGTACAGTAAAGCAAAGTTTTCTATTACGGCATCTCTATTCTCAAGCTATTTCACAAGTTTTTTGTTTCCTTGCTTGTTGTGAAGTCTACACACCTTGACAGTTTGACAGCTTATTTTATTGTTAAGGGGGACACCAAATGACAAAAATATACAATTAGATGTATCTTCTTCTTACTCCCTCTTAGCCTCACAAAACATATTGTTAATCTGTCACTGATTGGATAAAAAAATTTTGATCTGCTGGATTTTTTTTTCTATTTATGTAAAATGATTTTTAAAACTATTCATTAAAATAGCCAAAACTATGTGTGAAAACCTTGATTTGAAGTGACAAAAGGCAAGGGATGCCAGTTAAAACAGCTACAGATTTTTGCATTTTATAGCACATCTGTTTCTGCAGCCAATTTGTATTTCTGTCCCCATAATACCTGTTCTAAATTGGATAAACATAAGGTAGAAAGAAAGTTTTGCAAAAGTATAACACAATTTTAGTTCAGTTGAAGCCACATCTTGCAACAGTATTACAGAGTCCATTTTTTTTGAATTCAAACTACATTATACAAATAATGAAGTTGTTTAAAAATTTTCCTATTCACAACTTCTTAGTACTTTCAGGGTCCTCAGCAAAACACATTTTGCACTTACTGTGCATGTAGAAAAAGAGGGGCAGAAGGTCATTAATATCATGTATGATTTGCTCAGTGTGAAAAGTGTAATTCACTAGAAGTATAAGGATGGAACAAAATATTTTCTGCTTTATCCAATAACAGGTGTGGCTATGTTGGCAATTACAGCTACTGTCATTCCACTATCCTCTTCTTCACAATTTGTAATAAGAAAAAAAAAATCAGTCCATATTGGGCAATGTCAGTGTAAACAACAGTGTCACGCATTCTAGTACAAAGGTAAAGGGAAGTAAGCAGAATAAATGGGAGCCCTTACTGCTATTCCTTTATCTTCTGATTATTTTTTTTTCATATATGTTTGTTCAGACTGTTAAAGAAAGTTTAAAGAGTTTAAAGTGTTAAATAAAGTTTAGAGCAGCTTGTGTCCAAGCTAGAGCCACTCCGTACCTGCTGCTGCAGAAGCGGTGGGATTGCCTCCAAACAAAGGGGTAAAGATAAGCCAGTGCTACAGGGAGTGAGGCTCCGTGCTAGCTGGGTGATTAGTTCCAGAGTCCAAAATTCTCATCATATACGTCTAAGCACACATATTCACAGTACCTCTAGCTTTTATTCGTACAGGTACCGGACACATGAATTAAATAATGTTTTCATACATATAAGTGACCTGTCTAATCCAAGGATTCAACATCTCAAACACTTACTGCCAAAACTGCTGTCACATTGTTTTAAATTCCTTGAGATACGCTTTTTTACCTAACAGCAAGAACGTGATAAAGTGTTTATCAAATCTTATCCTTTTCCCTGAGAAACTCAAAGTATAATTACATTTCATAATTATCCGCCTTTGCCTCTAACAGCATTGTTCACCCTCTGGACCTGTTGTTCTGTTGCTATTCTATCTAGCACGGTGAAATTCTCTTCAGCTTACTTAAACAATATTAATCCCATCAAAAGTGACTCAGATAATGTCATCAGCTAAGACACGGCGTTCTCAAAATATCTTGCTTATGCCGTGGTATAATATCCTCACAGGTGTGATTAAATTATGTCAAGAGGATTGTCTTGCCACGACTAGAAGCATGGTAGTCAGGTACAAGATTGCTTAATTCAGCCTTGGCTGCCCGCTAAGATGAGCACTTAGCCTCGCCTTGCCGCCGGCTGTGAGAGCGACCACTTCCTCTCCCTGTGCGCCTTACCCCAGTCACACAGCCAGTTGCTCTGCCTCAAGGAGAGTTGTGTTTGTCTCTAGTGGTCCAAAATTTCCTGTTAATGAATGGGAGTAGTGCCGTTAACTGCAGCGGGAGAATATCACCCACTGGAACTGATACTGGGAGTAAGAGAGGCATGATTTGGTCATCTGTTAGTTTTACTAGCGTACTAAATAATACTGCAGTAACCCGTTATTTATATAGTACCGAGTGCATTAAATGCTAGATTTAGTACTTCATTATCTATTTAAGATGCAAAGCGAACCATTATATTTGTTGTATTATGTTCTTCAAACTTTAATTATTACTTCTGCAGTTGGCAAGAGGTTTAAATGCGCTGCACCACATCTTTGTTAGCAATAATTCTTTATATTTTGTGGCCATCTACTTTTTTCAAACTGGTGGAGTACTAGCAGCAGTAATCACGCTAAAGATTCATGAATTTGAACTGAAATGATATACAAAGGATGTCTTCGTTTTAACACAGTATTTGTCTTTTTTTTTTTTTTTTTCTGGAGTCAGCTTTTGGGTGGAAGAATTTCAGAAAAGGACCTGTTTAAACTTCAGACACACTGCAAATGAAAAGTTTCTTGTGCTGATTGTCTTTAGATGGGTCCAGTTAAAAAAGAAAAGAGGCCATGAAATCTAGCTGAGTTCTGGATCCCCACAATTTGAGATGAACCTGGAGGTTGAGTTCCTCCCCAACCATGCTGTAGTCTTTATAAATGAAGTGAGTCTGTATCCCATGTATTCACCTTCTGGAAGTCAAACACGGTTTCTGTTATAAGAACAAGTTTATGAATTTGCAGTGAAGGCAAGCAAAAGTTCCTAATATTGGGTAGACTCTGTCCATCTCCTTCTTGAAACAGAAATTTTATTCACCTAAAGTGTTCAAGATCTACATGAACTTCTGTGGGCGGCATTTAAAAACAATGTACTAAAAACTGAAGTTAGCTTTCATTATTGTTAATTGCCTCCCACAGAAGTTCAAGTGGGTTTTGAATTGTGTGTGGAAGGTACAAGAATATCTGAAGTGTTCTGGTATTTAAAAAAAAAAAAAGATTGACAAATTGCATTCGTATATCGAGAGCCCTAACATTTCTTCATCAATCATGTAGACTTTATTGTACTGTTCAGAAATGGAACTTCATTTTTGACTCTGAGTGTAATCTTGCTTCATCATATAAGACAATTCATAATTCTTTCTTTTGAGAATAGTTTATTAAAATGTTGGAAAACAGTCAAACGCTTAGCATGTTATGACTGAGAATAGGGAAAAACTATTAATATTTGATGATAATATTTCTGCAGTAGACCAAAAAAAATTCTCTGCAAAGTGAAATAAAATGCATAATAACTGAGCCTGCAAAGGAAATGCCCAGAACTCACTATTCAATTGTCTCATTTTTAACAATGTGGTAAATTGTGTGATTACCATAGCCTATAATGTACATAAGGAGCTTTAGTGCTCCATACGTCATTTTTAGTTTTGAAATGCACAATCTTTAGGCAGAAGGGAAAGATGGAAAATGTCCAGAGAAGGCCTGGAAGGGCAGAGGGGTGGCTGCTGGGCAGCTGTGTTGGGGAAACACGTACCATGAGAGGCTGCCCAAAGCAGTCATGAAAAGCATTCAAACTTCCACACAGGAGCTCTTTTCCTCACAGGCATGGCCTTTTCCTTACAGCTTCTCATAGCTCTCTTGGCAAAACCATCAAACCTACTTTGTAGGCATTGGTGACCTACAGAGACTACTGGCATCAAAGGAATATGTCAGCTTTCCTATAAACAAGGTGTATTTTATAGCATTTCTAACAGAGCCATAAGGGTGGATTTTAACTTGAAACTTGGCACTAAAGTTTCCACCAGTGCATTTTGTTTCCTTTTATTGTCTTCAACAGTGATAGGTTCATGTTGGATTTCATTTTTGTGATAGAAAAAAGTGCCAGTGTGGGAAAAAAGCCACCAGATCCAGGTTCTTGCATGTAAAAGGCAATTTTGAAGCAGGAGCTTTTGAAGCGAGCAGGAGCACAGAGGGTCCTCATGAAGCGGTCTGGTGACATGTTTCGTCCATATAAGCTCTGTAGCTTGGATAAAAAAATCAAATTTACTTGTGAAGAAATTACTATTTCTCCCTGGGTTTAGTTTCACTAGAAGTTCCCCTCTTCTGTATTATTTAAGAACGTCTAGTCATTTAAGAATGTCTCGTCAAGCAAGACTGCCCTTAACTTCCAAACTATTTAACTTGACTAAAGGGCCCGGATCCAGTCACTAGGAAGTTATCTGAGATCAGTAATGCCACAGTTTCACCAGCCCCATTTGTGGTGGTACTTGCAGAAATAAAAAGGACAGTTGCATCAAAATGTTGTTTGTTCTTTCTGTGTGTTCTTAGCTAGAAGATGCAGTCAATGGTTTAAGAAATACAATAATAATAGATTAAACTTTTTAGCGTTTTACATTGTTATTTGCGTTTACTGAGGCATACCTGTATTGTGGGGCAACTGAACAACTCCCCAGGTGGGTGAGCTGCTTCTCTGCTAGGCCTCTGGCTGCAGCAGGGAGACAGAGTAGAAGCTAATAGTAGCCATGTCAAAATCTTCCAGCACTGTAAAGAGAGAAATGTGGAGAGAGAGAAAAAAAAGGAAAAAAAAAAAAAAAAAAGAAGCATTTTCACGGAAGGTCTTAATCACCTCTACTCCTTTTCCTGTATTTGCCCCATAGACCGCTCTAGTAAGGGTCTGAAAACCCAGTGGCTAATGGAATTAAATGTTAGGAGTGAATTTGATCTGATGCTGAAAGCCTTAATATCTGCTTATTGACTTCATTGGAGAGGGTCATAAAGTTTTTAGGCCATGCATGAATCTAAATTCTCACATTTTCTGCTCTTTTCTGTACTTTAAAGGGGTTTTATTATATTCTTTCCTTTTTTCCTCTTTCTATCTCATAATAATACTTTATCTGTTTCACTAATAAGTTCTGGCATGTCACATTTATTACATTCTTTCCCATTTTCCCTGTTTCATTTTATTTTTAAAAATGGGTGGAGTGGGAGGACTTTCAGAGCCAGTAGATGTTCTGACGATAAAACTGCTAACAATAAATGCATTTGCAGAGGCTAGTAACGTTAAAAATGCAAAGGTTTTAGTGTTTTGTGATAGGCTTGCATCTAACTGACACGGGCTATTCAAGTGAAAAGCAGTCCGTTTCATCCTGCTGTTGGATGGCAGTGTGCGTGTGTGTGTGTGATTTGGGAGAATACAGGGAGGTGGAGTGGGATTTACAGGATCAGTCTGAACCAGGGTCTGAACTGGATTAGTCCAAAGCAGATGCCTCTGCTGCTTTGGTGAGACAGGGAAACAGCTCCGTACAACTTGGTTGCATCTAAAATAGTTGACATCAGATGCTGGATTTCAGGATATTTTTCTCCGAACCCACCTCTTGGAGATGTTTCTGTGCTGAATGATGCTGTCCTGAATCCAGTCATCCAAGCGGCTGAGTGACACCTTCGACATATCATTCTCCAACTTCCCCTCCTGAAGTTACTTCCAACCCTTGACTCTAATGTATGCAGCCCAGCTAAGCTGTTAAATAAGGAAGAAGCTGCAAAGCACAAAAAAGTATTTAAATTGCTGCCTTTTCAGATTCTCTCACTGCTGTCTAATGGGCCTTCAAAAGCATGTTCATTGTTTCCCTCAGCACATCGTGCTGCGAGGCCTCGCAGATAGATTTCTTCTGCTTCCCGAATCCATGTCTCTGCCCTGCCGGAGATCAAAATGAATGCTGATTTCAAACTAATAAACAGGCTGCATTTTCTGACAGACTATTCACTGGAGTAATATTGTAATGTATTTCTTTTGATGTGTTTGTTTCCCAAGTTGTCAATTAGCTGGAGAGAAAGTGCCACTCTCCCCACCATCTTTCTTTCTGTGACCAGATCCTTTTTGGTACATCATTTGTCAAAATGTCAGTGATATAAGCTTGCTGGGGGTTTTTATGTGTCTGAAAATATTCTTAAAGGATGTTCTTTCATTATCTAGTGTACTTTTACACCAAATGCTTTTGAAGTAATGTTGTTAGGCTTTGGAAACTTCTGAAGCTGACAACAAAAAAGACTACGTGGAAGTTGAAATTCTTTTGTTTCAACTGCAACGTTGCTTTTTTTGCTATTGTTCAAATGTGTGAGTTGAAATTCAAAAGAAAAAAAAAAAAAGTTTCTTGGTCTCCCTATTTTTCCGCAGTGCTACATGGAGCCCTTTCCTCATGCTGGCAGTACCGGGGTGGTGCAGTGGGGTGAGGCACAGCCCTGATGCTTTCGGAAGGCTCCCCTTGGCTGACCCTCCTCGTCTGAGTATTTTACTGTGTCTTTGCTCTTCTGGTAGCATGGCAATAAAAACTGTAATTGTACCTGAAAGTTAAACCAAGTAACCGCTCGGTCATCTTGCAATAAAAGCTCATTTTATTCCATGGGTCCTGTTACAATTAAATATTTATAAGGTACCTATAAAGTAAATAAGAATAAAAGCAGGGTACTTGCAGTAAAGGGACTGAGGGACTAAAGTTTCTTAGCAGCGTTTTCTCGCTGTGTACAGCCGTTCTCACTGCTGTTTGGCTGCAGCGTGTTTGAAAACTGCTGCAGATTTGCTACAGAACAACCATATTTTCCTTCACAGCAGATATCTAGCACTATCTCCTGTGAGCATCTGAGCATGAGGATGATGTTCTCGTACACATTTCGTGATAAGTGCATAGCCGCTACTTTTTATTATATGTGATCGTGAAACAATCTGAAAGATTTTTTTTATATTTAAGAAGTCCAAAAATTATTAAAAGAAAAACATAAAATATCAGGCTACGGGAACTGAAGTTTTTATTTTATCTTCATTCTTGAAGATAATTGCAAAAATATTAAGAATGTACTACTTTAAGCCTTGCATTAGAGAGGTACAGATTTATTGAAATTCTTGATGACTTAAAATTAACTCCAAAAAAACAAAGGAAGCACACGGCATGTACCCATACATCTACACAACTGAACAGATAGTTGGAAAGCTATCTATGGGAATGCACAGTATATAGATAGAGATTTTTTTTTTTTTTTCCTGAAGCATAAACGTCCATAAAAAACCAAGTAGTTAACCAAGTACAAAGTACAAAGTTAACCAAGTAACCAAGTAACAAAAAACCAAGTAGTTAATAAGTTAACTTACAGAGACGCCATAATACAAAAATAGTATTGTTCGTATCTTAACATTACAGTGTGTTATTTTAATTATATTCATTATACGTATCCAGAGAGAGAAAAATTGCATCTTTTGTCTAGTAACTAAATATTTCCCAGCTGACATAATCAGTTTTGCAGAATATGTAGCTAAATGTCTCGGTGAGTAAATATTTTTCATCGTAGACACTTTTTATATAGGTATATGCTACACATGAATATGAAATCCACATTTCTAGCACTTGGAAATATTTCCTCTCTGGGTTTTGCTTCTACATGACAAAAAAAGCAAAAACAGAAACAAAACCCAGAACATTATGATTCATTACCCAATATGTAACGGAACTTTCACACAATCTATGTTGAAAATATATGGCCTCAAAGTTTGACATTTTCAATCTGTAGTCATTAAAAGAAAAGCTTTTTTTGTTTGTTTTTCTTGCCTTTATTTAAGGAAAAATAATTTCCTTTTTGACCCATATATGTATGTGTATTCTCATAAATATGCTTTATGGTCTGCTGGAAAGTATATTCACTATCCAACATCTATTAGTAATAAATGAAAAAAAATCTCCTAGGAATTATCTAGCAGGAGGTGGATAATTCCAGCTTTTGTTCTTCCCTTGCAAGGAAATATTGAATAGAAGGAAAGTATGAATTACCTCTCCAGGATGTAATGGAAGACTCAATAAGAAATGCATTAAAATGCATTATGAGAGGCAAAAAACCTGACCCAAAATTCTTCTCATAAGATATTAATGAATGGTTCTATCTTCTAGGTGCTGAGAGTTTAAATAATCACTCTGGTCATGCATGTGGTGCTGCCGGCAAAAGCCTGCACTGGCTGCTGGCAGGACTCATTTCTTGAAAGTTACAAAAGCATAAAATGTCTGAAGAAATATCAAAAACTTCAGCTTGTGGGAAGTCGGTCTGATGTGGCGTAAGAGACATCCAGTGAGGGAAGTGCTGAGCTGAGGGAACCATGTTTCAGTGTACAGGAGAGGAAGAGCAAGCACTGAGGAACTGTCGGAAGAGCTGCCTTCTAGAAAGGACACGGGCATCTTCTTCTGGTAGGATTTTCGGTGTAATTCCTGTACAGCTCTACATGACTTTTATTCTGTGAGAAACCCCAAATCCCAAAAATGCTGAGAAAACAGAAATCCATTTGTATTGGACATGCGTGTAGCTGGCATTACATTAAACCCAGGGGATCCAAACTTGCTGAGGTCTGCGGGATGCTGGGCCGGGCCGGCAGCGAGGGGCAGAGATTTGCACCCCCATCACTCATCAACCTGGGCACCAGGTGCACAGCACCAGCATCGCTGTGCACAGAGATAACGCCGAGAGATTTGTGTCTCCATGTGGGATGTATGGTGCATGTATATATGCATCGTATTTTTAAATTATTTGCAAATTAGCTTTTTAATGAAATCATCGAAGGAAAATAAAATGCACTGAGACTTAGATTGCCTCATTAGTTTGAACTACGCGAATGTTTGTTTTCTCCCATAGACGGGATATATGCTGCTATAAATTATTCTAATAAGTCCGATGTCTCTGTGCTATGGTTTATTTTTGAGGCAATTAGTTACTGCGGTCAGAAGACCCACGCTGCAAGAAAGCCGCCAGAATCTTCTACATCTTTGCTGGTTTGGCCACCTCCCAGGACAAAGAGCTGTGTGTGGTGCTCTGCGGCTGGTACAAGTGACAGCAAAGGACAGTACAGTGACATCAGCTCCCATGGGCACCAGAGATTTAGGTGAGAAGCAACGCATGACACGGGCACAGCCTCTCACCCTCCGTGCAGCAGCCGGGCTGTCGGTACCTGCCAGGCTTCGGCAGCACAGGCTTGTGGTGTAAATGAAGCCATGCGGGATGCTGATCAGTGGGCAGGCCTGTTTTCTTCCTGCACATCCGCATGGCTGGGAGAAAAAGTATCGGATAGCCCATTTTTCTTCTGAAAGAACAACAACAAAAAAGTCTGCCTGTTATAAAGCAACATGCAGATACTCACAGCCTTGTTCACCATAGCCCGTGACTTCTCGTAGAATGAGCCTGGCTTTCTAAGCATCTCTTCAGGTGTAAAAATCACTGGGTCAGGCAAAATATTTTTACTACGGGTGTTTTTATAATTGCAGATTGTCTAATCAGATATCGTCATTCCTTACACTCTCCTGCACTTTTTGGAGCCTTCAGTCATATACGCAGGTTTTCCTTAACTGAGGTGTCACCGAGCATTGCCGTACCTGAGTAACGTTAGTATACTTGACTCATATTTAGGGCACACTATAAAATACTGCCCTGAGCACAAGGACCTGACATGTTGCCCCAGTGGAACATGGCACATCACCTAGCAGGCTCTTGAGTTCTTCCTGTAAAACACAACCAGAATAAGGATGCTCAAAAAAAGTTTTAACTGAACTGTGCAGAGCCAGAATAACCCAAGTCTCGCCTTACTTCCTCAGCAGTATTATTAACCACATATTAGTTTCAATAAGATCCTCCTTCATGTATGATCATCTTGGTTATGTGCGTCACTTTCAGAAATAATTTAATCTCAAATTATTTTATTAAAACCATTTATTTGTGCTTTACTTAGTAGGTGCTGCCAGGCAGAATATGCTGAAATGAAAAAAGCCCACAGCAAGCTGAGCATCCTCAGGATTCCTCCTGGTGGAGGAACCGGCACAGCTTCTCTTGATGATAATATAATGATGATAATGACGATAACCTCACCCTAATGCCAGGTCTCTCACCATCATTTGTTAATGTTACTGTTTATTTGTTAATTTGCCAGTCAGTAGAGGGAAAATCAGATTAACGTGTGCTCAATAGTCCTCAAAGCCACCCAGACTGTTGGGTTGCTACAGTGGCAAGAATTTTTCACCGCGTTCCAATGTTTGGAAACTTTGAAGTCTCTGAGCGTTAATGCTGCATTAATGAAGAAATGTAGAGGGAATAAATCGTCCTTGGAAATATTTCGGAGGCTGATATACATTCACATAACTGGGGAAGAGGGAAGATATGTACAGAAAAAATGGTGTTATCTCTTGTTGTATTCAGTGTACTTTTTGAAATGAAATATGCAGCCGTGTCTGTAATAAATTTGGTGTCAAAATACACTGTGAACCAAGTCTCTATTCGGTAGTTTTGTTTCACATCATTTCATTCTTCTGTGTCTCTTGCCCTTATGTGCCACTCTATTCTCTGATTTTTTGAGAGCCCATTCTCACTGTAGAAGGATTCATGAATGATTTTATAATCGGCTTTTTATTTATTTTTATGTGCATACTAGGTATGAAAATAGTCTCCACTTGGGAGATGATATTGAAAGAATTGGGGTGGGACTTGTGGTGAAAAAGGACATTTACAAAGAGAAGGAAAAAAAAAAAACTTTAAGTGCACCAAATCTGCAATTGCCATATTAATTATAAATTGCTTAGATCTGTATGGTATTTAGTTTGATACCTTGTGCAATAGGCAACTGATAACTATTTACTAGCCCATACATTATAAATATAGAAATTCAAAGAAAACAGAGACATTTCTCTGTTCTGAATTCTTTTGGAGACGTATTAATAAGATTCCATTACCTGTGTCTATCCTGAAGTAAGTAATCACTGAATACAAGCACTTAGACCTGAGGTAATTAGTAGTTTAAAATATTCTAAGTCATGCATTGCTGATGTCCAAAAAATACTTCGGACCATGCTGCAAGTGTATTTTAATTTTTGCTTTATGTTAATATGTTATTTTGCTTGAATTATTTGTGTAGCCACGTTCTTTTGAGTCTCCAGTTTAAGACAAGGGAGGATTTGATGATGTGTATATTCTGATACGGAATTAAATTTGTTAACAGAACCTCACTATAAATTCTGGACAGGTAGTTTGGGTTTGGTACCTACATCAGAGGTTAGGAGACTAGATGACAAAATTACTTGCATGTTTCCATGCTCCAGCAGCTCTGTTTGAGCAATTTAAGAGCTATTTTTTTCTGCACAGGCCCTTTCTGCAGTAGCAGTCATCCCATCACTTGTCACTAGGAGAAGCACACTGCAGATTTGTATACAAAGGCTGCTGAAACCCAGAACAACCCGGCTGTCACTTTTTTCCCTCTTGCATCACCAGAGATTGTTTGCATGATCAGAGGGAGGTGGAAAAGAAAGACATAAGCAGGTGTAATTCTGAAAAAAATGCCAATCAAAATATGCAATTTGTCATCATTTTCTTTTTAGTTTTTATTGTTGATTTAGTTATCTTGAGGTTTCTGAGTCAGCTGGGGCCACAGAAGGAGCACAGAAGGTAGCGGGACGCTTCGTCCCTCTGCTCCCACTGAGAAGAGCGATCCCTCTTGTGCCTGCCCCAGTGCCCTGTCCATGTGGAATGAATTTCTGAGTGGAGGAGGGAGGTAAATCCGGGAAGAGACTCAGCCCTTTACAAGAAAAATGAGGCATAAGTGAAACCTTTACCCACGCAGGATTCGGAAACTGGGCGTTGTTCTCACGGTGTGTGGAAGGAAAGGCCACGTCTGCAGTCAGCACCCGGGCAGCCATGTGGCCAGGCGTGCTGCAGATGTGCCGTACGATTAATTGCCACTATGCGTGCAAGAGTGCCTGTGAGCAAGCCCCAGTCCCAGCGTGGGATGAAGCTTGCCGATGCCAAAAGCTCATGAGGAGCTCATGCAGCCGCCTGCTGCCTCTTCTCTGCCCCGGAGAGCAGCCCACGGGAGAGCTGGGTGGATGTGGCAGTGGCATCCCTCCTGCTTTATGCTCCCAGAGGGCAAAACAGGACCTTGCTGTGTCGATCACTTGTGTAGGAGCACATTTGTACACTGGGAGAGGTGCTTGGCGACATGAAAAAAATGTTTCCTTGTGAAAATTGCCAGGAAATCCAGTGCCTGGCAGTGCCACTTGGACCTCTCAAATCATCGGTGGGGCCAAATGAAGGATCTGGGCAAGCTGACTGCAGTCCGTGGAGTGTGCTGGCCAACATCCATCACAGGCAAATAGACTTTTCATATGTAATCTGGACTATTGTTAGTCCTGAAGTGGTCAGGCAGTTGGACTTGGTATTTGTAGGTCTCTTCTAACTGCACTACTCCTATTGTTGTCTAGTCTGGTCTAGTCTGGTCTAGTCTAGTCTATTTTCAACATAGAAGATAACAGATTCAGGGCTTATATATTTTTTCGTGATGATGATGTTGGGGGAAAAAATGAGAGAAAAAATATATTTAACATATGAACAATTCTATTTACATCAGGTGTAGTTATGCAAGAGTTACAGGGAAATGGGACAAGGATACAAGAGGGGGGGTAGTTATCCCAGAGTTCAAAGGTACACAGCTAATCGAAGGTAAAATACAAAAAAGAAATTATTGTATTCAAGCTGAAGATAAGACGTTAACCTGAACAGATGTTTAGCTTCAATTAAAGCTCTTGGAAAAAGCTTTTGTGCTGTGGGTAAGTTCTGAAAGTCAGGCAAACTTTTTTTATTGCTTGAAATGTTATATGGAAAGAGTGAGAGATTAGGCTATCACTGAAGGATGGGATATCTCAATTTTCATTTGAAAATGTTTCTAGTTATAAAAGGTAGAGGGCAGAACTGATTAGATCCATTTAAAATTGCAGTGTGTAGAGGTGGCATGAAAATATTTCGTTTTCTCAAGTTAGAGATGGAATAGGTAGAACCCTTAAAAGCATTTTCTCAAGACTGATAGCAGCATAGAGTGAACAGAAGGCAAAGGCTGGCAGTGAAAATGAGAAAAGGAGGAGCTGTAGAAGAGATTAGCTCAATTGTGAGAGGTATTTCATTAAAGGAATCAGATGAAAACTTGTAGAGGAAGCAAGAGCTGCCTGGTATGAAAAAAAAAAAAAGCCTCCTTAGCATCACTGCTTCAACAGAAAATGAATTGGGGAATATTGGATAACAAGAAATTAATCTGAGAGTTCATATATGCAGTGTAGGAAATTCTATTTTCTTTTTATTCTTTATTTAATATGGGGAAAATGCAGAATTTTGAAATGTCAGAAAAACCTGGGACTGACTTACGCCCTGCTGTTAGAAAGTGACTACCTCTGGTTTAGCCTTTGGACTCCAGTGCTTCTGCCAAGCAGCGCGTGGGGCTGGCTGATGCATCTCAATGCGAGGCACCCGCAGCATCGGCGTTTTCCTCTCTCCGTCTCTGCAGATGTAGGCAGGGAAATGCAGAGGTGGGCGTGAGGCGGGGGCCTGGGTTGGGGGTGGGGAGCGGGGCTGCGAGGGACCATCAGGAATTGGAAACGAGTGGTCAGAAAGAGAGAGGGAGGGATAAACCTGATGGCACAGGAGGAGGAAAAAGGAAGCTCGTCCATTGCTTCCCAGCAAAGGGTCTCCAGTTGGAGAGGGTGGCACAGCTGAAGCAGCAGAAATGGGCAGAGAAATGGTGATTTAAATAGTGAAAGCAGATGACATTGTCCCTAACACCCACTTCCCACAGTTTGCTTTCCATCTATAAAATAGCTGATCATCAGTGAAAACAGAGAAAAATGTCTATCTCTGCAACCCTCAGCTGAGGCTCGGAGGAGTTCAGAGTCTGGTGCCGTCTGGAGCCAACAAGAAGAAACTGACTTAAGCCAAGAGGCAGAAAAGAATTGAGTGCAGCAAGTACACAACCCTCTCTATGCCACAGAGATAAGGCACAAGAAATGGTAAAAAAAATAAATAAAACAAAACAAATAACAAAACAATACAATAATTGCAGATCAAAAGTTTCTGGATTCACTGCAAGTTCCTAGAGAATCATTTTAATGAGGGTTACTATTTTCCCCTAGGAGTCTGCAAGCACTGTTACGATGTTATTAGCCAACGAGATATTATATAGAGATATTAATGCAGGAGGAAACCTTTTCCCTAGCTCTGTTAGCTTTACCCTCAGGTAACGTCTGGGTCACTTCACGCTGCCCAAGTCCCTCCTTGGCATCGCTCATGCCCTGGAGATGGCACCGAGCACCAGCTGTGGAGGGAGTAGACTGCATTGATCCCAACATGATAAAAAAAAGCATCATGATTAAACAAGACCAATTGTGTTTTCTAACCCGACAGCTCCTCCTGGAGCTGGTTTATCTGTCTGCCCTAATCCAAACATCCCGGCACAGAAGATACATGTCAGGATGTAGCAAAGGATTGTGTAGGTCAAATGGGAGACAACAGAGAGGAGAAAAGAGAGTTTGCAGCTGTTGTTTCACATGAATGTACTGAGTTGTGCAGTCTTTTCAGAGGAGGCAGAAAGTGTCATTAAATGTAACCTTTATTAAATATATATCGGACTAACTATTGTTAAGAAATACTATTTATTTTTTTCACGAATCTTAAAAATAATAACCAATATAATATATTAATGAAAGCAATAATAACATGAAGGAATGAAAAATGGTTCCTGAGCTCAACTCTTTCAAATTTCAATTTTCTGGCCTAATTTCAGACATTACAATGGTAAGTCACAATGCGTTACTCTCCATTAAATCCATATTCATGAAAATAACACAAACTATTGAAGTTCTGTAATTTTTAGGTAGCGGCGCTTCTGGATTCAGAACATAAGATTGTACTCCTCAGTCCTAGACTTTATCTAAATAATAGAAACAGATGAGTGCTTTTTTTTTTTTTTTAATTATTTTATTATTATTTGTTTGGCTGTTTCAAAGTGATTTGAAGTCTTCATGGAACCTTGTATCCTTGTATAAGAAAAATCCATAAATATAGGAAATTGGAAGGATGGTGCATCATTTGGTTTAATTCCATCTCCCATGTCTGGCCCCAGCTGAGTATTTTCGGTGTTGTTCCAGCCCAGCTTTCTCAAAGCAGCCAGGAAAGCCATGGACCTGGAAGATCTCACCTCCAGACTCCACTCTCCTCCATCCCTATGAACACACAGTGAAGCCAATCAGGGCTGGAGGGAGCTTCTGGACGATAAAACCATGTCAGGAGGAAATCAGAGTTGGTTATCCCCAGTCCCCAGCCCATCGAGGCAAGGACTGTAAATTGGTCATAGCAGGACAAAATCCTCAGGACCGCTACGGAGGTAGGAACTGAAAGTCTCCGAGTTCCTGTTGCCTCTCCAAAACTTGCCATTCTGAATACTTGACAAAAAACTGTTGGTCACATTCCCTCTGAGTTCAACACTGCCTATACTCTTTAAAAAAAAAAAAAAAAAAGAAAAAAAAACACTGGTATTTTTAAGAGGCAATTTATGAAAAATAATGTTTTTTAACAAAGAGTTTTTGGCCATCTCACATGAACGTCACTTTTATTTGCCTTTTCTGCATTGAGTTCTCAATGAAAATTGCTTCAATTTAAAATAATAATAATAAAAAAAGGAATATGTTAATATCAGCTGCTATATGGCCTGACCCTGAATACAGGGTTTCTATCAGTGGGAGTAAATTGTGCACTATATCCACCTGAAAGGTCTCATGAAATTATTAAAAGGGAACCACTGGTCAGAGAGCATTTCTAAATTGCTTATTACATAATTATTATTATGTGCATAATGCCCCATCTGCACTAAAAATTCAACTAAAAAGACTCTGAATTTGAGAATAACCATATACTAAGTAAAATAAAAAAAATATTTTACGCAAGAGAATATAAAATGTTAATAACTTAAATAACACATATCATGTATATGTATGTGTATACAAACTCACTAAAGAATTCCATATAGCATGCACCAAATGTAAATTTAAACACTTAATCTTTCTACATATGACACTCTGAAGTGTTATGTCCCGTTGGATTAATTTTTAACATTTCAATTCCAATTCATTATTTTCAAAAATTTGTAACAATTGGTATTGCAATATATGCATATTACTAATACCAGTGAAAACACCAACAAACTTGTCTTAATCCTCAGAACGCTACGAGATATTAGCATTTTCAGCAAAACGACAAATGTACAAACTTCAGATATTGTACCAAAATATCCTGTCTTAGATGAACAAACCCCCCCAAATTCATCAACTGATAGTACAAAACCAAACAAAAACCAACCAAACAACAACAAAAAAAAAACACCTGCATTTGATGGGAGAAGCTTTAAAACATCCAAGCAAGCTCATTTTCTCACCACCTCATGATAAATAAAATACAAGGATGAGGAAAGCAAGAACTCCACCTCCCATGTGGGAAGTAGAGATGAGCAGCTCATGCTGGGGGAGTGAAGACATTTGAATAGTGAAACAGCGCTCACTTTTCAAAACCTGACCATGCTCCTGCCGTGTTGCCAGATGTTGCCATCCAGCTGCTACTTCCAGACACTAAGGAAAAATCCAACTCACTGCGTGTGTGGCAGCTTCATTAGAACAAGCACAGCCAAGCGTGATGCTGTTTTGTCTTTTACATTAACAGACTAGTATTGTCAGGGGCAGCAATGTCTCTTTAGCCCTACAATATCTGCTCCTGTTTGGCAGAGATACTCCACCCCTGGACAGCCCATCTGTTCACTTTCTGCACATTGGGACCAGGAGACGTCCTTTAAAATAACTGCAAAAAGTCAAAAATAAAAGCATCCTGACTACATTTAATCTGTAAGAACCAGAAATATTTATAAAATTATAATATAAAAATATTATAAAACACAGTATTTATGTAGCACATGCTATAGCTGAAATCTGTAGCTTCTGTCATCTGCCCAGACAGCAGTAACGTCAGGTGTGACACTACAGAAATTGACCCTGCAGCTTGGAGTCTGGTGTTTTGACCCAAAAGTGTCCTGGAAAGACCAGTATTTTAGTATTGTTTCCATAGGTTTTTGAGTCAGAATCTGTCTAAGGTAACTTGCCCTCTGGTTATTGCTGGGCTGTCTTCTGAAAACGTCCTCCAGCTACTTGTCTGGCAAGGATGTAATTTACTGAGCTGTCATCCCGATAGTGCTCACTGCGTTATGCTTTCTAGAAAGAAAGCTCCAAGCTATTTCCAGGCTTGCACTTCATGTGTTTTATTATTGAGGAATCCTTGGATTCTTCCACTTTCAAAGCATTAGAAAGGTAATTAGATGTGAATACTGCACATTACTACAGCCATGTACCCATATTTAAAACACGGAGATAAACTACTGACGTAGATCGCGCAGAAGGGTGCGCAGAGGTGTAGCATACTTGCTCTTTTAGAAGTAGGAAGGAGAACGAGTGAACTGAAAACCCACTTCTGCTGTCTCTCTGCTTTCTAAGACCACAAGCAGAGGTTTCTTAGTGGGGCACAAGGGGCCCAGAGGGAATCCCAACAAAGCCCCCACGCCGCCTTACACCCCAGCAGCAGTGCTTTACCCAGAAGCTGTGCCTGCTCGTGCAAGGCCAGGTCTGCTCTCCCCTGGGCGGTGGTTTGCAGGGTGGTATCTGAGGGGCATGGAGAAGGGCACCTCATAACCCATATAATGGGTTCTCTGGGTGATCCTGCTTGGCAGGGGGGTTGGATCTAGATGATCTTCAGAGGTCCCTTCCTACCTTGGCCATTCTGTGATTCTGTGGTAAAAAGTGCTTACTGGAGCCATGCAGCCATATTGCCCAATATCTTGCTTCTAGCCATGATCATACTGGTTTCAGACCAGGCTGGATGTTGTGTGGTGGTTTTAATATTCTCCTAACTCCCAGCAGTCTTTTGGGTCTCTGACACTACTTCTGTCTTGATAGTCAAAACTTCATCTTCATATGCTATTCATAATGTAACTCTGTTATTCTGATACTAGGAAATATGTAGCTGAAATTTTTAATGTACCAAACAAATACAGGACTTCTAGCAAGTACAGTTTTCTCTGGATTTATTTTCTAAGTATGCCCAGGACAACAGCCAAAAAAGCTAAGAAAGATTTTGAAGGAAAAACTTCATATCTTTCTGGGAAGACACTATGCCTTCAGTAAGAATTTTCTAGTGGCATTTGGTGTGATAGCAGCATTACCTCGAACCTCAGGGTGTTGCTATGGTATTCTACAAGTAATATTTTTAAGTGCTAGAAAGTCAAACTACTCAGAGAATGAGTCAAAAATCGATCTGCTGGGAGAAAAGAAAGGGGAAAATATTCTTTGTTAACCGCTTTAGGGACTATTAGTTGTGCATGAGCTTACCCAGTCCAGCATTACTTCAATCTATAGTCTGACTACTTATTAATGCTAGCAATCTCAGTAGAAAAGATTTATGACTTCTACTCAAGCAGAAACAGCTCCTGTTTATCAGCAACTGTTGCTCAGGGTTCGTCTCTTGCAGATGAACTGTGGCAGAGAAGGGCTGCAGGTGGGGCCAGTACGTACAGGTTCTGAACCCCTGCTTCTGAGACAGGGAAAGAGATGCCTCAGCCAACTGCTAGGTGTGCTTTCACAGTCTTCTTTCATTAATTCATTAACTTATAAAACTGATATTTATTTATTTATTTAACTAATTAAAAACAAACAAAAAAAAAGTGCAATGAAAGCAAGGCA
This sequence comes from Anser anser, assembly GCF_964211835.1. NCBI lineage: Eukaryota > Metazoa > Chordata > Aves > Anseriformes > Anatidae > Anser > Anser anser. The sequence continues at coordinate 25,638,543 of NC_139729.1, read as the reverse complement.
GACTTCTTTTTTTTTTTTTTCCTTAAAGTGAAAAGCAAGTACAAGCAGCGTTAATTAGACAGGTTCAATGGTTCAATGGGACGGTGTTGCCAAGTGGAACAATGAAGGAGGCAGTTCCTACTGTAAAGGGAGGTGGTGGGTCTGCAAAGGAGCCAGTTCCCACTGCAAACGGAGGTGGTGGGACTGCAACTGCTTTCTGAGCAGTTGCGTTACTGAACTTCTCACCAGAAGATGCTCTATATTCTCAGTTAAAATGGAATAAAAAGGGAGAGTGGAGAAAGTTATAGAAACAAAATGAATTTTACTTGGACATCCAGAATACACCTAGTTTATGGACCTTTGAGATGAAAACATGTGGTAGACAGAAACCAACTGGGGAAAGAATCGTTTGTGCTTGCTGTTTTTCTACAGCCTTGTGAGGTTTTGTGGCTTTTGTGTGTATAATGGATATAGAGTTTATAACCACATGGTCTGGCCCCATGTAATCATTCCTGAGTTGAGGACAAGAAATGCTAACGACTTTTCCTTACAAACTTGGAGCTGCACATGTAGCAGAAGATTGCTTTTGCCCTCACCTGACTCTGAACCCACCCTGGTCACAGGTGGGACATGTTCAAAAACCCAGAAAAAGGCATCATGTAGTAGGAGCTTTGTAGCTTGAATAGACACAACTACACATATATATGCTAGTGAAAAGAAGATGTATTTTTATGATGGATTTGAAATTTACTAGTAATTTTTGGATCATGCAGTAACTGAAAAGATGCGAAAAGGAAGCACATGTTGGCACAGAGCAGAAAAACATCCTTTAATAAAAGCACAAATGCTCTTGTGTGGTTGAGAAACCCATTTCCTCAATTTGGTTGAGGTAAGACCCTCACTATTAAGTTAGGATTAATACAAGTAGTGTGTTTTTGGTGCTCCCTTAATTCTGTTGAAGACTATCCCAGTACTCAACAAGGCTCGCTGGGCATCAGTGGGACTTGCTGTAGCAGGAGCTGTTTCACAGCATGTGTGCATCTGACCCAGAGAGAAGCATTGCACAAAGAGCTATTGTTAGCCTCAGAAAAATGCCACCAAGTTCAGTGTAAAGCTTTCTTGGTCTCCAGCTAAGAACAGTGATGTTGCACAAGTATTTCAGAAGTGAGCTGTGGGCTGTGTCCTTCTCAGCTCCCCATGCGTGTACAAACTGCAGGAAGGAATGCTCATTGCCTCGGCCCTTGGGAAGAGACACAGTGGGGAGCACCTCCCTGAGGAAGCCAACACCTGTTGAAAGCTGTGATTTCTCAGTCTGAATGAGTTCCTGATGAATTATTATCTTGGGGATTCAGTAAAAGCCGTTCCCCCTGGCCGAAATGCGTGTAGTTCAGCTAACATGCTGTGCTCTGATAAGCCCTCACAAAGCCAAGAAAACCAAATGATGAATTTCCTCAAATAAACATGGTAATACCAAAAACGATGAAAATAAGCTCTTGGAAGCTTTTGTCTGTGCCTAATGTTTCCCACATCAGTTGGGTAGGCACCGAGTGGTAGCACATAACCTGACAGGGGATGGGTCGAAGGCTTAGTAACCTGCACGTCCCCTTTCTGAAGCAATTTCCTTGTGTTTGCTTGCTTATGCATCTGGTAATCACTAGCTCAAGATTGTACTTTGTTCCTTTGGACAAAAATATTCATCAAAACAGTTCATACTTAAATGAAGTACTTTTTTTTCCTTGCATTTCTAATTTTCTTACTTTACAGGCAAATTTCAGCAAATTCAGTCCTATTAGAACACTGATCTTCCTATGAGATGTTAGCTACTTGGTTGCTCTACTACAAACCTGTAAAGCAGAGAAGCAGCCTTTAAATGATTTTTAAGCACAGTCAGTAGAGATTACTACTACTCCTGACAGCAGTTTTTTCCCATCAAATTTAATTGTAAACATGCTTTACCAATCTGTTTAGTTTGCTTGCTGCACTCTTGGGATACAGAAAGTCGTTAACATGAATCACTATTATAGTAAACATACGATATTTCCTTCAGTGAAATAAAAACTCAGAAACCAATATTTATTAGTTAACCTTGAAACTTCAAGTTTAATCTTGCAACTTCAGCATTGGGGAACACAAATGTCTGGCTGAAGTCATACAAAATACTTTGAATGACTTTTGCAAGTACCTTAATATTTTATAGATGAACAAGTGGAAACACTGTTTCATGCTAAAATTATAATCTAAGAACATTAATTTATCTGCCTTTAAATACTTCTTAATAATAGTGACTTACATTGGCAGAGTTAAAATTAAGATGATAGAAGTTAAATATGGGCAGAATTATGGCCCCAAATTCATGCAGGTAACACCAAATGCATCTTGGTTTGCAAAATTTACCAAGCATGAAGTCAGCCAGAGATTCTGCTTAAAGAAAACATAGAATTTTACATTCAGATTTCAGTTTTGAAATATGACACAAGTGCCATAGTATTTAAAACATAAGTTTTGCATTACATGGAGAGCTTGTAGTTAGCCTTCAACAATACTAAACTACGTTTATACACATGATACCTTGATACGAACTGAATGTAAGTTATATGTTTTTACAGAGTAAAGTATTTTTAGGGTACAAAATGGCAGTATGAACATTTCAAGCCAGTTTTAAAACAAAGAGAAATTTCAGCAATATGGCCAAAGTTATTTGGAAGGCATTTTAACTCCATTGCACTGTGTAGGTTTGGCCTAATTCAAGTTGAAGCTGGGTGATACTCAGGACCTGTGGAAAAACAAAAACGGTAACTATACATTGAGGATACACTCTTGTATTTTTTGTTTGTTTGTTTTTTCTGCATTTAACAGAGTGTAGTGGATTTATATATATATATATATATATATAAGTAAAATATATAATAAATATATAATTAAAAATATATATTCTTTCTTTTGTGATTGTATCACTGGTTAGTTGAGACAGCATAGGCTTTCTATTTCTGATCAATAAGCTATCATCCCTTCATTCAGAGGAACTTTTAGTGCTGAGGAATATACACATACGTGGATATAAATATATAAATAAAATGCAGCAAAACTTGGAACACACTACAATTCAGCTATGCATATCCATTTCTTTTTCTACAACCCCCCCCCCCCAAAAAAAAAGAAACTGAATGAAATATGCCCATTCTGTTTTACAATATTACTTTCTTCTTCTAATCTTTTTAATTCGTTTCATTATATACAAAAGTTACATAATTTTGGCTTTCCACTGAAAGACAGAAAGTACTGAGACTTAACAAAATACTGAATTTCAAACAAAGGGTAGTAAGATCCCAATAGCAGAAGAGATTAGACCCTCTACCAGAAAAGTGGTGAGACCGAGTGCCCCAGCAGTTCTGTTTGCATTTGAAAGATGCTCCATTGGAGTGCTGTCCTGAGTGGCGATACAATTGTAGTCATTTGTCTCAGTTGGCTTTAGCAGTGCTTGACTTTATTGTCTGGGAGAAAATGCCCTGGACAGACATGACCCGTGCAGATGGAAAGCCTGGCACTCTGAAGTTGGTGGGAAGCTTAGCCGATAACTTCAGAGCCATGGAATTGGACTTGTGCACGTAGCGGCCCTGTGTGAGCTGCCTTGCCTACAGCTCAAATCTGACTTGACAGAGGAAGAAATGGTGTTGGCAAACAGAGGTAGGAAATGAAGTTGTCAGACAAAACTGACAACAATAGGGTCATGTAGAGACTACAAAAACATTTGTTGCTTTTCCTTCCCTCAAATTGCAGGCTGTGAGTAAGCTATTAGGAAGAGTAGAAACCAGCACAAAACAAACCCCACCATTTCTTCACAGTCAGGAGCAGCCTGGGTTCCTCTACAGTAACTTCTGTGCTTAAAAACTCTACTGCACTCCCTGCACAATATTTACTCTCTATTGAACAGTACCTCCTAAAAGTGACTGTCAGTTAATGATGATATGTCCTGCTGAACTATCCTCTAAATATGGTATTAGAGCTGAGAGCTGAATCCCCAAAGGCTTAAGAGGACATATTCAGTTGTGAAGGTGGCATTATGCGAAAAACAGCGTCTCACCTGGGTGGTGCTGTCGTATCTCGCAGTGTGAGCTGACGGAATTACCACACCATTCTGCAATACAGCTACATGCTGAACGTTGGTGTTCACGCCCAGGACTTTAATTTCAGTAAACTTTAAGTTGTTTGGATCAGTGTAACCAGGATGCACAACTGTGATATCTAAAACATTCTGAAAGAAAAAAAAATGAAATAGGATGCAGTAATTACACGGGTACAAGTCTACTTGAGCCTTTCAATTGCTTTCCTCACTTCCCATGCATTTTAAAGAAAATATGTCTGTATGTTTTTATTTATTTTCCAGACGTTGAAGGCTTCAGTTTTCTTCACATTGTTAGTCTATCTAGATCCTGGAATCCGCTGTGTCTTTAATTGCTGCACGGACAGACCTTCCCCGCTATCCCTGGGACAGCAGTTATGCCTCATATCCCAGCTGCTGTGAGGCCTGATCCAGGTTTAAACCCAGTGCTCTGTGAGAAATCATCTCCATCTAAAGGATGTGCACCAACATCCGTCCTGCAGCTTTCAGTCTGGGCCAGCTCCTTAAAATGACTATGCACCTCTGTGGAATAACCCCACTGAAATAAACTAGATTACTCTGATGTATATGAGTACAAAGAATGCCAAACGAGTTTGTTCTTCTAGTGTGCACTCACATATGCTGCTGGGATCCCAAAGAAGTTCTTAAAGCAACATTTAGAGACCCACAACAGTCTTCGCCCTACTGAATAACAATTACTCTGTCATCCAGGATCAGTCTGAAAGGGGAATATCTAAACTTTGCAAAGGGACAAATTAAAATACAAATAGTTAAAAATGTGACAAGGATCACCTCAAGTGATTATTCGGAAACTGTTAGCTAGCATTACATACCTGCTTAGCAGTAAATGATGTTAGCAGATATGCACCATCTTCATATGCGTCTGTTAGAAAGAAAGGATACAATCAAATGTGTTCGCTGTTTAGCTGTTCAGTTAAAATATTATAAAACATTCAATTGAAGAAGTGTGTATGTATGCTCTACCCAAATTTGTATATTTGTCTCTCTCTCTATAAAAAGAGCATAACTGTATTTGTGCAAGAAGTGCTTTTCCTACCTCTACCTCTATTCACTGTCCAATTACACATGATTACTATATATGTTGATGCTTCTTTGAAATCACCGTTGTATATTCTACCAGTCCTCTTATTCAGTACTAAATGAACTCTAATGAACTAATGAAAGTAGTGCTGATGATAACAGGCATTGAAGGTACTGCCTTTCTGCTCTACAGCAAACTTCCCTACACATCACTGTGCAACATAACAGTTTTCTGCGTTATTTGTCGTAATCTCAGGTAACGGCTTATTGTTATTACAAGGGTAATAGGCTCTGTATAGGAAGGATAAACAGCTCGCAAATATCTCTTGTCTGAAGACAATTTAGATTTACTAATGCTGAGGAAATCAGTGAAAGCTTCCCACGTTTCCTATGGTTATGGCTCCCATAGGTTTGAGGACAAGTCTTTGTTATATTTGCTGCCCTAGGTCCAGGACACCATTTCTTTGATACCAAATATTAATTCTATAAATCGTAGCATTCTGTGGTCTCAATCAGTAAAAATCACTTTGTTAACGTGGAGCTTTAATTTTTGGCTCTGAGGGCGTGCTCAGATAAGGCCTCCAGAATTGGGCTTGCTTTGGCCAGCAGAGTCTGGCATATCCATATGCCGCTAATGCTCAAACACCCCCCACTACACTGAGGACTTCTAAGGCGGAAGCAACCACAAAAGCCTGTTTTTTTTCCCAAGTGATGGCGAAGGGTTGCAGTTTCTTATAGCTTCACATTTCCACTTTGACAGCAATGTTATTGTTAGAACCACAGACAAAAAAGTGGTTAGCTAGCTGCTGAGCATTATTTGCTGTTCACGGACTGCTGTAATTTGTTTCATCTCTTTCCAGTTCCTCTCATTGTTTTTTGTTTCTCTGTTTTAATTTGGGCTTTGAATATTTCCAAAGATGGAGGCTCCACAGCCTCTCTTGGCAGCCTGTTGCAGTGTTCTACCACCCTCACAGCTGGAAAGGTTTTTTAGGATGACAAGAAAACATGATACGTACCAATGCGAACCCCATCATCCCAATAAAGCTGTCCTTCTGCCATCTGAGTGTCATTCAAAGCAACAGTAAGTCCCATTGGGTTTTTCCGGCTGTACAAAACAGAATATTTTTTTTCCTTAATATCCTCAGCTAATCACATTTCCTCTCTCCCAAGCATTAGAACTTGTTTTAGAAATATTGTCTGCCATTCATCTGGTCTCTGATACTCATTTTCTTGACCCCACAGCATTACATTTAAAGGAGACCATTAGGAAGAGACTGAAGAGAAAAAGCATCCACAAATCTCAGGTGCTTCTATAAATAAATGTATTCTTTAAAGACTGGTAATAATATGATATTATTAATTAATATGATAACTACAACTAAATTTTAATATTCTAGTTATTCTTATTGTACCTGTAAAAAGTTGTATTAGCAGGTTGTTGCCATGCGAGAATGTAACCGCCTCGGATATGAAGATTGATATGGTCCAAAGGAGCTGATAGAGTTACTGACTGTCGCCTAATACCAATGTATTCATCCTGTTTATGAAAAAAAAAAAAAATGTCTTCTGTTGAATTGATCTCCCTTTACAGTTATTTTAGAATGAAATAATAATAATAATTATTATTATTATTTTTTTTTTTTGCTAGGCAGATTCCTTAGGAGTTGTTTCTACAAATCGTGCTGTTAATACAGGAGTAACTACATAATGCCCTACATTGCTCTCTCTACATAAGAGAAACCATAAAGCTATGCATCTGAAAAAGTGTTTATCAACCTCAGGGGAGAGCAGCTGAATCAAAGCGGCCATTCAGGTGAAATACAAACGTGTGATCAACGAAGTGATTTTTAATGCCTACTCCTTCTTACTAGTCTTTTCTTATCTTCCATGAAAGGCTGGTGCAGCTAACCCTGTTTGTCTTTCTCCATTCCAGCATTCTTATGCTAGTTTTGGCTGGGATAGTGTTAATTTTCTTCAAAGAAGCTTGCGTGGTGCTAAGTTTCAGATTTACGATGAAAATGGTGTTGATAACACACTGGTGTTTTAGTGGTTGCTGAGCAGTGCTTATACAGAGTCACAGACTTTTCTGCTTCTCACGCTGCCCTGCCAGTTTGTAGGCTGTGGAGGGGACACAGCCAAGACAACGGACACAGACTGACCAAAGGGATATTCCATAGTATACGATGTCATGCTTTGCAATAAAAGCTGGGGGGAAAGAAGGAGGCAGGAGTACATAGTTCAAGTACATAGTACGTAGTACAGCTCTGGTCCTGTTAAACATTATTACAATAAAAGGAACTAAGGATTTTTATAAGAAAACAGCTAAGAAGATGTAGTTGTTATAATGCCAAGAAATGATGATAAACACAAGTTTGTAAAAGGGAGATAGTGGCTTCACACCTCAGCACACCCTGCTACTATCTGAACAACATTATAAGGAATACATACAATTTTGAAAATGACTTACTGTGTAGTAATCATACCAGCGGGCATCAGGTATGTAAGCATCCACCGTTACAGCATTCTGGAATTAAAGATACGTTTTTTAGGGAAGTTAAAGCAAAGAGGAAAGTTTAGCTAAAGTAGCTTTAATACTTTCATATACACTTGGGTGCTTAAGCACATACCGGTTGCATTACAGGGCTGATGAGCAGTGCAGGTCCCCAAAGGAATTGTTCATATATATCCCATGTTGCTCTGTCTTCCACAAACCTGCACGTTAACAGAATCTTGATTAAACATTGAGTGCTGAACTTTTCCAAAATGTTCTTTTCAGATGCTTTCATCAGTAATGCAATCTACTATTCCTAGTAGCTGTTATTTCCTCATCTGTATTTATTCTAGTATTAACAATAACTGAGATAGGTGATTAAAATATATACTTTATTTATCTGTCTCCTTTTAAATAGATCAATTATTGTTTGCCAAGAATGCACAGAGATCCTAATGTGAAAATCATTGCAGGAATGCAGGCTATTACTTAGTTTTCTTTTTTTGCCGTTCCTTTGGCAAATTGATTTTCAGGATTTTTAGACCACAAAACTCAAAAGATCAGTTTTGCTTTGGAGATATCGGCAGTACTAAGATTAGGTAGTGGTCAGACTGTGAATCATTTTCTCATCTGTGTCACTTTTTCCTTGGGCAGGTGGTTTGAAAAAAAATCAAGACAATACATGTAAACAGCTCAATGATCTTTAGCCAAGACAAGCGTATATATACTATATATACACTAGAGCACATCTTATAATAAAAGGAGCTAAACCTTTGTCCTTCCAGGGACAAAGAAGGCTTTGTACAACCAATAACTTTTTATTTTTTTTGATCAATTCTATCAGTTTGGCCAGTAACAAATAAATAGATAAATAAATAAAATATGCTTTTCCCTGCAAAACTCTGTCATGACTTATGGCAGATTTATCACCCTCTTCTTTGCTTAAAGTTTTTGTCCACCTGTTTTTGCAACATCTGCTTTTTATTCTACATATATCTAGCATCAATATGTCTAGCATTCAATGAAACACAATTGTTGTTTCTCCCTAAAGAGGCTAAGGGTGAGCTTTAAAATGTATACATTAACTCTAGCTAAGCAAATGTTCAGCTTTGCATAGCATAAAACAGAGAACTTCTCATATTCTCAATTTCATACTTTTTTTTAAAAAAAAAAAAAACACAAAAAATGCTCTAAATAATGGAAAACATCATTAGGAGGGTTCTAACTCCAGAATTTGTTGTTGAAATTCTTGACGAGAGGAGCAAAGAAGTCACACTTACTCATGGAGTACGGGGCGGATCACAGTACTGCCGTGGGCATGGGCGTCGTACATTAATGTATAAAAATAGGGTAACAGAGTGTATCTTATATTCAGCACCTTCCTGGAAATGTCCTCAAATGTTGCATTCCAGGAAACAGGATCTTGCCTCTAAAAGAGAAGAGACAGTTGCTACTCAAACTGGCTTACTGTGTTTAGAACAGCTATGGAAAAAAATAATGCTGATGTTTACAAGAGTGTTCACATTTAGCATCTCTTTCGTTTTATGTTTTTCTCATGACTTCATAAAACCTAACCGTAGTAGTGGCAGTAGTAGTAATTACCAAATGTGCATCAAAATCTGCCTGGCAAGACAGCTGTGAAAGTTTCAGTAGACCCTTGCAAATTCCTCTGCCTCCAAACTACAGCACCTCCATTTACTTATCCTTCAGTTAAGGACTAAGTGACAGTGAAAACAGTAGGTATGACTGTCATCCCTAAGAGGGGAACTAGAAAGAAGGAAGAAGAGAAAAACCTGTGGGGAGTACTGTAAAAAATATTTCTTGCAAGTTGTCCTGAAGGCGTTACACATCCTGGAGTACATAATTTATTATCCCTCTCTCCTGCAGGGCAGCACTCAGGACTTGCAAAAAGAGACCAAAGCACTAATGACTGATGTCAGGGAGCACTTCCAATCTTTACTAAACGTATTGAACAATACCTTGGCAAATTGGCTAAGACTGCAAGCAACATGATAACCCTGAATCTGCATTTTTAAAGGCTTTGGAAGTCCTATCGAAAGGTGTGCCGTGGCAAGATAAGCACGTAGGTTTTGAAAAGAAGACTCGGATTCATTAGACATGTGCCACACAAATAGCACTACTAGGCTAGACCTGAAGCTTTAACTGGAATCTACGTGCTGTTTCAATTTTTATTTTTCCACTTATCTACTTTTACAGCTTTCTACAATATAGTCCTTGGCCAGCACAGACCTACATTTAAGCAATTATTTTCCTTTATTCCTAAAAGAAATACAATATCTGATGGTGGCAAATGTGTAAAGTACATAAATTCCTGACTCTTATTCCAGAGTCATATTACACTGTCCCGTTTTCTCATTTATGGTAATAATTATGGACAATTAGGGCTTCAAACTCCAAGGTCAGTTTTGCTCCTTTAACAGCATTTGCCACAAAAGCACTGTATTTTAGTGTAGTGACTGTAAATCAAAACGGCCTAAAGGGAACAATAGGTAGGAGTTGGATTCAGTCAAATCAAACATAGTATATGCTTCCTTCAAGTGGTCTAAATCCCAGAGCAGCCCCTCTGCAGGCATAAAACCTCCCATGCGAGGGGGGAGGATTGCAGCAGAGCTAGCATACAAACACAGACTTATTTTTTTGATGAAGAGCGAACCGTGTCTTTTCATGTCCGTTTTGCTTGGAATGTGCTTTTTTTTGACACTGGCTGGCTTGTGTGATGCCCCAGCTGTTCTCTACATGTGCATTGCAAAGGTCTATCCATTAACAACCATTAAAAATCTGAAACTCACTCTTGTTCCTTTCTCATTGTGATTCCTTGAATATGGGTAAAATGCACCCAGCTGCATCCAGCGAAGACACAACTCATACTGTGAGTCATTAAAGAAGCCACAGATATCAGCTCCTGTCTGAAAGTTGACAAACAATCCAGTTGGAATACTGTAAATTCTTGTACAGTGTCAAGATAATTAAATAAAATATAATAACTGGTTAGCTTACATAAGATATTCCAAAGAGGCTGAACTCCATCATACCTGAAAGGAGAAATAATTCGTTACCAGCTGTTTTTCTTCCCCCTTTCATATGCTAATGGTCGTGCTAGATAATATATATTATAGTGCTGAATGAGAAAAAAAATAAATCACAATTTCTCTAATTTCTCTTGTTTTTCTTCTACAGAAAGAGTTGGGAGATGATTTGTCAGAAACAAAGATATGTCAGACAGCAGCACTAGCAGATGATGAGAACTGAGGTGACAGAACACAACGGGGGGAGGTGGCTGGTCCCAGGGGAATAAAGGAGCTCCCAACAACCAGGGGAGAAGTAAAGAAGTAGTAGTCACAAAGGAATTGACCATGGATTCTGGTTGTTGAACAAAGAGCGTATTTCAGTTAAAACCAATAAATTCTAAAAGCAGGTAAGTCAAGGAAAAGGAATTACTGCACAGAATATACTGATTAGAGACCTTCTTCCTTCTACATACCAATAACAGATTTAGCCAGCTGATCCCAAGCTGCCTTGTTATCACCCAGCCAATGTCCAGCCCATCTTCCACTGCTGGGATACGTTGAGCGGGTGATGACGATCCCACGCTCTTTTGTGGCATTCCGCAAAGCGCTGACATTGAAAATAGATGAAGAAATAAATTACACGAGAACTTATTACATAAGATTCTCTCAACAGAGAAGAAAATATTTCACTACATTTCAGTTCACACCTGATGCACAGGAATGACAACAATATTGCTCCCACTGTTAAATTATTGTCTATTTACAATATCCAAATTGCATGTGATTTGGCTGACAGCAGAGGTATCAGACTTTCCTCCCTCTCCTGTCAGCAGATTCATGTGTGCCTTGACCGACAGCGCTGCCATGCACGCTGCCGACAGTAGCATCCACTCAGTCAAAAAATCAAATAGCCTTGGTATTTTCTTGTCTTATGGCAACATCAAAGTTACCAAGGGCTTTAAGATCATTAAGACCTATAAGGAAACGCTGTTCCTTGCTTACTCATTGAATTGGAAATGAAACAGCACAAATATACTATCGTTAGATCAGACGCTATCTAAAGTCAGCTGGGATCCTATTCACTAAGAAACAGGTAATGACATCTGTCTTGGAACTGAGAAAATAAATTCCTAAAAGGAAAGCCTTATGAACAGAATGTGTGTTTTAAAAGTCACTGTTTTCTCTCTTCACCCATATTCAAGTAATTTTGAATACCCAAGATAATAGAGCCCTTCTTAAATTAACATTCTTAAAAAACCTGTATTCATTCTCCCTCACTACATGTGTAAGGCTAAAACAGTATCAAGGCTAGAAGTAAAAGAGGCTATCCTAGCACTAGCTAGAAACAAAAACCACGTTTTATATTTTAATTGCAGTAATTAGGTGAGACTGTCATTGAGTAATTACTGTTAACAACAGCTGATCCAAATGTTCCGACCTGTTCTCTGTTCTGCCTTGTAACAGAATAGCAGAGCAATGCCTTTTGATTGACTGCTCCCATTTACAATGCTGAGCATCGCCCCAGGATGGCCTTGACTCAATAGAAACCTCTGCTGAAAAGGCAACGTGTTATGTGTGAACACCCTGGGACAGGACAACGATTGGTGGCGAGTTATTACATCCCAATTAAACTATATGAGAAATAGCACCGTGACCACCTCATTTCATAATACAGGTCAGCAGTTGGGTTTGCACAACTTAAAATGTGCATGGATGAAACCCTTAGAACTGCTATACAAAGACTTGCTCTGCAGCTAGGTGAAGAGTAACTTTCTTTAATATCAGACTCGGGTAAACTGCCGCTAAAAGGTACCTTGAAAATTGCATCTGCTCAGGGTCAGTGATTTTAAAGCTGCCACACTCAAAATAAAGGCTTTGCCTGCCTGTCCTGACACAACGAGTGATGCTGCTGCTGGTGTAGACATGCTTGAGTTAGTTTTTTTCTACTTGGCTCCAACAGCAGTATGCCTTTATTGCACTGCAACAGTGGAAGCTCAGCTTCAGCTCCGACCTGCACACACCCACCATGCCTTCCCCTGCACATCCTTGCTCAGGTTCCTACCACCCTGCTTGCGCCACACGCGAGATCACAGCACAAGCTGAGCAGGAACGTGACTGAAATACTGCCAACTGCAAAACCTGGAGCATTGGTGCTCTGAACACCAAACTCCACTTTGAACAGAACGGCAGAATCAACACTACTAGGATGAAAAGGAAGATTTCGCAGACATCTGAAAGAGACTCAGGCAGGTTTGGGCCATAAGAATATGGACACCAACTTTCTTGGCAGCACATTTTGGAGATAGCAAGAAAGTATGCAAATCTCACTTACTCGAGGGTAGGTTTTGTTTGTGACCATCCGTAAAGACTGTGGACATCATAGTGTCTAACTGGGGTACCGTCCGGAAGATACTGCTGACCTTCCATGCATGGAGTTTTGACAATTAAACCATCTGCCCGGGATCCCAAATCTAATGAGAAGGGAAGAAGAAAAGAATACATGCTTTTTAATGAGGAATATTCAATAACAACTGCAGTTAATTTTTGTTAATGGTCATGATTTCTTTTGTGTTCACTCTCTGTTAGGCATCTATACTGTCATCTATGACTTATTATAAAAGAGCGTTTCCATCTTTTTCAAATGGGATAGCTCCATTAGTCCTATGCAGGCATCAGGGTTTCTAAGCGTGTTAATAGCTCTGTTATAGATGCTCTTATTGGAGCGGCTCAAAGAATAAACAGGGTATATCCTAATTCAGCAGATACTGCACATCTTTGTAAACCCTGTCCTGTCATCCATATAAACATAAATTGGGTTGGGTGTTGCATGTGCTGGTGAAGGCCTATGTCTGAATATTAACTTCCCGATGTTTCCTGAGAAACTATTTATAACAACTGAAGACCACAGTAAGCAATAGGACTACTCTAATAGCAGAACAGCAGAGTGATGAATGATGAACATTAATAAATAGTTCCTGAGTTGTACTACCTCATACCAGCACTTAAGTAAAGCCTAATTAAGAATGTCAATTATTTTTATGTATAGATAAATGCTAGCTAGAAGGGACACTTTCAGTTAGGAGCTTAGTTGTGGTTTAATATACCTAACTATAGGAATTCATGCCACATGCACCAATATGTAAGAAATGTCATAGTAGTGAGAATGACCTAACACCATTTTATGGACTCATCAGACTTACGAGGAATATATGGTGGCTTATTAAGGAGGTCATCTCTACAACCACCAATGGCGCCATTATAAAAAGTTGCCGGTTCATTCATGTCCTAAAAATACAGAGCAAAACTTGATTGTATTTCCTTCAATCATACAAAATACACTGAATTCTAAATTACAAACAAGCAGTATTGTAGATGCCCTTGAGAACCCTCGCAGCTGCAATCTCAGTCTGCAGCTCCACACGTGCTTGACACACATTCACACCACAAATCAGATGCATTTCTACACTTACAATCCACAGGCCATCAAACTTCACACTTTTTGAGCTGTCACGGGGATTGTTGTAGAACTCCAGGATTTCTCTCTTCCACCACTCCACTGTGGAATTGCGGAAGAAGTCTGGGAAAGCTGCATGTGCTCCATAGAGCTGTAAAAATAGGACAATAGAAAAGATAGAGCACTGGAAGCATCCCACTGATAAAATGCTGGAATTTTCTAAAACAAAAAAATAATTACTTGCTTTCTGTTCTGACTTTGTTAGGAAGGCTGGCCATTTTCTGCATCTTATTTCTGACGTGAGATTTTATCAACTAGCTCGCTGCTATTTTTTCTTAAATGATGTACTTCTCCCTCTATATTTGAGACAATAGCCAAACCGTACCAATATTTACCTGTATTTGGGTTTGCTCGGGAAGTGACTCATTGACTTCAACATTGGGAAGAAACGGCCAGACCTATAGGACAAAGAACATTTTGAAATTATTAAACCACGCTGAATATAACTGAGCACTGGCAACAGAACGATATAACAATTCTTTACTGGCACATATATGAATGACAGCATATACTGAAGACAATTCAGTTTGCAGTATTTATTCAACGTATCATTTACATTCAGGCATGAACATAATGTTAGCAGACTGTGCCTATGGATAGCACTGAAGTCTAGGCTGATATGATGCTCACTTGGATATGGCATACCTCTATGGTCATACACTTTTTAAGAATACTACCTTGGAATATATAATGTCATTGGTATTCGGCCACTTGATGAAGACATCGTCGGCTACACCTCTCGAGAAAGTAGGATAATCAGTTTCGTTTCCAGAGATAGTTGGATCCTAAAATGAAATGTAACAAACTTTTGCTTTATGCTGAAAAAATAAGTTTAGAAATGCTTTTAAACACATTCTGAATTCTGCAATGAAAAAAGTATGCCAAACTGACCAGGATAATGATGAATCTCATTCCTTCTGCTTTTATTTTGTTAATTAGAGCCGGTAATCCCGCAAAGCGTGCGCCAAGAGTGAAGTCCAGTTGCCGTTCCATATGGTCAATATCTACATATTGGACATCCTGCAATTCACAAAAGCAATGAGGAAAAAAATCATTTTCTTTTTATTTCCTTTTTTTTTCTTCCTTTTTTTTTCCCCCCTCAAATACAGATTTATAGAACATCTGCTAAGAAGTAACAATCAATTTAAACTATTGCGACAGAGTAATGCCAGACACAGGTACAGACTGGGAGACAGTGGCTAGAGAGCAGCTCAGCAGAAAGGGATCTGGGGCAGCTGGTTGACAGC
Organism: Anser anser; assembly: GCF_964211835.1. Taxonomy (NCBI): domain Eukaryota; kingdom Metazoa; phylum Chordata; class Aves; order Anseriformes; family Anatidae; genus Anser; species Anser anser. The sequence goes on along the minus strand of NC_139729.1, from coordinate 25,623,122 downwards.
AGGCTTCCTAGAGAGGTGTTTGATATCCCAGGGCTGTCAGTGTTCAAGAGGCAACTGGGCATTGCCCTCGTTAATGTGTTTTAGCTTTTGTTTAACTCTGAAGTGGTCAAGCAGTTGGACTAGATGATCTTTGAAGGTCACTTCCAACTGAACTATTCTATTCTATAACTTTGTTTGACCTATGTGTTTTTGCTCCTTTCCCAAAAACAGACTGTGCCAAAACAGCTGACTTGACATAGAGCAATATCCAATTGAAATGACGCTGCATTATTTCTTTCCTCCTTGTTTTTCCTGTTTATCACTGCTCCTTCATAGTCAGCATGGTGAGAGACATCTGAGTGCTTCTTTATTATGAATGATTAAAAGATAATATAAAGCAGCCTAAAAACCACATTTAACATGACCTAGGGCATGCAGAGATGTTCAGCTATAGCATAAAACAGAGTTTGCTCTTCTCTACCATAGTAGTGGGGTGGGTTTTTTTGTTTGTTTTGTTTTCTTTTTTCTTCCTTTGTGTGTGTTTAAAGGGTCTTAACTGATACTCTGAAGCCTGAAGTTCAGGCATGAACTCAAATGTTAAGTGCTACCAGCGTACATAGGGAATGTTAGCCGCCTTCATTTGCTCCACCAGCTGGGAAATTTCAGTGTCGTTCCTGTATCCATAGCGGCACAACTGGAACCCCAAGGACCAGTAGGGTGGCATCACTGGTCGTCCAATCAGCTAGAAGTAAGGGAGAGTATTTGTGGTGAATAGGCAAAAACCAACCAAGCAACCAGTCCACAAAGAATGCTAGTTTGTAATAGGGTAAGAATCCTACTGCAGTGTACTCCTGAACAACAAGTTCTGGTGTTGGGCCCAAAACCATGTAAAAGTCCAGAATTCCTCCAATGGTGCGGTATGTCAGGGCAGGGGTTGGCTGGAACGTCACATCTAGAAATGGGGAAAGTGAAATGAAAAAAGGATGCCTGGATTAGCAGCTATTGCAAACCACTGAACATAAAACACGTTGAGAAAATAAAATGAAGATTTTCTTACCCATTGCATTGCTGTTAAGCAAGAGAACTCCATGGGCATTGCCATCTTCTTCAAGAGCCATGTAAAATGGCTGATAACCATAGGAATTCAACTTATACTGCAAACAAAATAAAATACTTTCTAAAGCTGAAGCATCATAAGCAATGACCTGTTTACATCTATTTTAAAAGAATTAGTAAAAGATGAGACACACAACTTCCAAATCTACAACAAAAAGCTTCAAAAGTATACACTTACAACATACACGCCTACAAAACACACCTGCAGAAAATCAGTTTCAGCTTGACAACTGGAGTCTGTCTTGTTCAGAGTGACCAAGCATGAAGGAAAGCAAAGGTACTACTGCTTTTAAAACTCACTAATGAGAAAGAGCTTTCCCAGGACAAAATTCTCTCTTTTTTCCAGCTGTAGCAGACATCTATCTATATGATCAGGAGATGATGTTATTTTTGAATATATTTCAATATATTGAAATCTGCACCTAAGTTACAGATGTAATAAACTGCCACTATTTCACTGCTCATTCCCTGAAAATTGCCAACATTGTGTTATCTTGTAGGAAACAACACTCATATATGCACAGACATAAGATTTCTGATTTACCCCTCTAAGCACTAATTGAATCCCAAAACCATGGGATTTGGCCTGATACGTTTCAATCTTTCAGAACAACTTGTTGGGAAGCATAAAAAAGGAGCACTGGGCTGTGATTTCTAAGCCATATTCATCAGACTTAGAGCCTGAGCTCCACACATTTGGGTTTGCTGGTCACAAAGCAAAAATAGGCTTAGAGAAGACCACTGCCATTGAAACACCGTCCAAATTATAAGCCTCAATAAATGTGTCCAGTACCAGCAGACATCCACTGGACTTTAAAGCACTGTTGAATATCTCTGCACGCTAGGTTCATTTCTACTTACAGTAGGAGCCTGGTCCCTTGTGAACATTCCCCAGGTGTTCCAGCTCATGTTGCGTCGAAACATGGTGTGCTCTGTTTCTCCAAATCCATATATATATTGGGATGCCAAACGGGTAGAAATCTGAATGAACATGTCGCTGAATGTGAAGGTAGGCAGCTGTGAATCCCAGCTAAAGTAGGAAGAAAATAAAAATAAGAATATTTAAAAGTATATAAATATAAAGAAACATAAATTTAAAGAATATAGCAGCCTTTAGTGCCATGTTTCGCTGGAAGAACTTCTTTTAGGCTGAAAAATATTTTCTTCTGTTCTACACTTTCTCATGTGACATAGGACTGAGCAAATGTCAGACTACAAAGTGACGGGGGAAAAGCTGTAAATGTGAGAAAATGATATTGCTTATGGTGCCTTCTCCATCCTTTCCCTGGTCAGTGCTCTCATACAGTGCAATGGTGAGGCCATCTCTGATAGAGCTGCACCTGGCAGTTAGCAGACAGTGCCATTTTGTGGGAAGGATAAAAAAACTAGTCTTGAGGTATTTGAAAAAACCAAAAAAATGGTTTGGGATGGAAAAAGCTAGCAAAAATAAATGAAATAAAATAGATTGATTGTGGCTTACATGACTGTCCCTGTGCTTTTGCGTCGAACCTGTATACCAAATGGTTTTCTCTGAACTGATACTTCATAGAGCAGGTCCTGGGCTGTATTCACTGGGGAGCTTGGGAGATTTAATGATATAGGAACCTCATATCGTGCATTCTGGTAATCATAAATCTATGAAAGAAAAAATGAAAATGAATTCATTTCAATGAGTTGTTTGAAATCTTACTTATCGTATAGGAATTGAGAATTAGTTAAAATTAAAACAGTAAATTACTGAATACTTTTGCCAAGCTGAGTATTTTCTTTCAACACATATTTTTGCTCCAATTCTTTCACAGTATTTGGGATGTAAACAAAAAACAACACTTAAGGATTGAAATGCGGATCATTAATGTCTGGTTAATTATTTAAATCTGTTAATTCAAGTGTCTATTTGAAATTTTATTGGTATTTTACATGTTTTAACTATTTTAAATATAGACATATATGTGTGTGGTAAATACCTCTCTGATTAATCTTTTAGTCATTTTTTAGACAACTCAAAATAGAGATTCCTTTTTAAGTTTTTTTATTCTGTAAGCTCACACAACTTACTTCTTGATGTCTTACATTTTGTGCATCACATCATCACTTTTATTTCAGTCTTATTAAATGCACAATAAGAAGCGATAGTCTAAACAGTAGGGCATTAAAAAATTTAGAACACAGGTGGAAGAATTAACGCAAAAATAAAAATTACAATCACAATTATGCTTACAGCATAATTTACCTGTATACTAAAAAAATGTCTTTAGCTGCAGAGTTCTTGGCTGACATTACAGATATACATCGACAGGATAACTTAGCACGAACTTATAGAACAACAACAACAAAAAAAAAAACCACCATGGCCTAGTCTACAAAAACTTAACATTTATGTAATTTATGTAAACAGAACTATTTTGAACAATGGGACATTACAAACTACAAACCTCTTGACTGAAATTACCTTAAATTGCAGCATGTGGTTGCTGTGATATTTAACCTCCAAGCGCAGCGTACCAATTGGTGCAGTGTAATTCTCATTAGCTCTGGCATTGATGCTGTTTAAGGTCAGGTTGGCTACCAAACCTGATGAGGAGTATTCTATTCCACCAACAGAGTAAGGGTTGTCGGAGTTGTAGTAGCAGGATGGACTGTCTGGGTTTGATGGTGACTGCTGCAAATGACAATAGGTTGCAGGTTAGTGAGTGACGCTGGCCTATTGCATTTCATGCTATCAACATGAGATCCAAAGCTCCCATTTTTATCAGGTAGCTGTCAAATGGAGAAATTTGGGGAAAAATTAATACAACTACTGAACGATAAAGAAGCAATGCAGAACCCAGTGATCTCTATACTAAAATTCAGATATAATCAAATAATTCAGTCAAGCCTGTACAAATAATTCAGTCAGGAAATTGAGCCCATGCACAAAGAAGATGGATTTAAATTCCCTGTATCTGTGATCTTCTGCTGAATCCTGAAACATGGCTGAGTCTTGGCGTACTGAAATTCTCAGAAGTTCCTCCCTCCTAATCCCGTTGCCCTCTAGTCTCCACCAGCCTTCAGGAGGATGTGCGAAAGCCACATTAGATATTCAGGCAACAGCAGACCAGGCCTTTCCATTGGATTGCATATATCTTTAGTCATATAAATTATCCCTAAAATATCCACCGAGAATTACATCCTATGTATCAAAGATCTCCTGACAGCAAGGTCAAAATTACTTTCAGTTTCCTGCTATAATTCAACAGAAACACTCAGACTAGTTATTCTGAGATTAGATGAGCTGACGCAGGTTAATGCATTAGACTTCCACCTCTGCGTACTTCTCATTAATTCTGCCTAGTTGTTCTAATGAAACTATGCCTGCTCCTCACATCTGAGCTGCTAATGAATATTTATTCATCTGTCATCAAAATCTAAGCACCTTTCAACTTGAGCAAGTTTTTAAAACATACACAGTCCATAACATGACCAGAATTTGATTTCACATGAAAAGACATTTCCAAATATCCAAAATTGCAAAAAAAAAAAAAAAAAATCTTCCTAAGAATGCAACAAATTCAGGGAACTTCATCCACCCAATTCAGCTGTTGCTGTTCCAGGAACAGCTAACAGACAATTTGGTCTTCATACTTAGTAGATATGTCCAGGCTACAGAATTTAGATTTAGAGGAGCAGGGAGTAACTCAGCTGGAGACACCTTTTAAAGATCAACCCGGCCAGGGTAGAGTGCTCCTGCATGTTTGTAGTCATAAGATATCTATCAATGAAACTGTGTAATAAAGAATTGTATGTCAGTCATTATGGGTTGGATACGTAAGTATCAACAGAGATATGAACAATTTCGTTTGCACAGGAGTTATAATATCCAGGGGATTCAGGGATTTCTTCTCAAACAATCTAAAGGATTTTTTTTTTTTTTTTTAACTTAAAATGTGCTTCAGTGACTATGAAGGTGAGACAAAAGGGGTGAGTCTTGCAGGTGCCAGTGAAGCAGAAGAGGCAGTAGCTAAATATGCTGATATTCTATTCCATTCTGTTCTGTTCTTTTTTTTTTTTTTTCCAACTCTGTTATTGTTTCTTACCATCTTGCAAAGAATACCACATTTTTCCTCAACTTCTGATACACTTTGAAAGAACTTACATTGTTGCTAACTACCTTAGTATCAGTGAAGCAAATAAAATTGCTAGTACAGGTCAGTTGATGGCAGTGCCCCCATACTAATTATGTCTGACAAATCTGCCTGACTACTTTTTCCCCTGTAACCACAACAGAGAGAAAGCTATGATTCTGGAAAGGTTTCTATCACGACCATTTAGAGAAATCATTTTTGCTTACCTCCCAGACACAGCCAAGTTGTTCACATTTTTCTTTTGTTGGATCCTGATTGGGATAACAATCAAACCTTTCGTTGATACTTAATTCTTGATTCCATTGCAGTGTGTAGGATTTTCCCAGTTCAAGCTGAAGTCCTGTTATATGAACAACCTACAAATATTACACAATAAATACTTATTAAATCCTACATCAGATCAATCTTTCCTTCAGTTAGTAGAGAAGCCGTTCCTCAGGAAGAATGCATTTTCCTACGTTTTCCACGTTTCACAGCATGTGTGCATCTGACCCAGAGAGAAGCATTGCACAAAGAGTTATTGTTGGCTGCAGAAAAATGCCACCAAGTGACATTGAGACCAGGAGACTGCACATTGTGCCTCGCCTACAGCTCAAATCTGACTTGACAGAAGAAGAAATGGTGTTGGCAAACAGAGGTAGGAAATGAAGTTGTCAGACAAAACTGACAACAATAGGGTCATGTAGAGACTACAAAAACATTTGTTGCTTTTCCTTCCTTCAAATCGCAGGCTGTGAGTAAGCTATTAGGAAGAGTAGAAACCAGCACAAAACAAAACCCACCATTTCTTCACAGTCAGGAGCAGCCTGGGTTCCTCTACAGTAACTTCTGTGCTTAAAAACTCTACCGCACTCCCTTCACAATATTTACTCTCTATTGAACAGTACCTCCTAAAAGTGACTGTCAGTTAATGATGATATGTCCTGCTGAACTATCCTCTAAATATGGTATTAGAGCTGAGAGCTGAATCCCCAAAGGCTTAAGAGGACATATTCAGTTGTGAAGGTGGCATTATGCGAAAAACAGCGTCTCACCTGGGTGGTGTTGTCGTATCTCACAGTGTGAGCTGACGGAATTATCCCACCATCCTGCAATACATCTACGTGCTTAACGTTGGTGTTCACGCCCAGGACTTTAATTTCAGTAAACTTTAAGTTGTTTGGATCAGTGTAACCATGATGCACAACTGTGATATCTAAAACATTCTGAAAGAAAAAAAAAATGAAATAGGATGCAGTAATTACACGGGTACAAGTCTACTTGAGCCTTTCAATTGCTTTCCTCACTTCCCATGCATTTTAAAGAAAATATGTCTGTATGTTTTTATTTATTTTCCAGACGTTGAAGGCTTCAGTTTTCTTCACATTGTTAGTCTATCTAGATCCTGGAATCCGCTGTGTCTTTAATTGCTGCACGGACAGACCTTCCCCGCTATCCCTGGGACAGCAGTTATGCCTCATATCCCAGCTGCTGTGAGGCCTGATCCAGGTTTAAACCCAGTGCTCTGTGAGAAATCATCTCCATCTAAAGGATGTGCACCAACATCTGTCCTGCAGCTTTCAGTCTGGGCCAGCTCCTTAAAATGACTATGCACCTCTGTGGAATAACCCCACTGAAATAAACTAGATTACTCTGATGTATATGAGTACAAAGAATGCCAAACGAATTTGTTCTTCTAGTGTGCACTCACATATGCTGCTGGGATCCCAAAGAAGTTTTTAAAGCAACATTTAGAGACCCACAACAGTCTTCGCCCTACTGAATAACAATTACTCTGTCATCCAGGATCAGTCTGAAAGGGGAATATCTAAACTTTGCAAAGGGACAAATTAAAATACAAATAGTTAAAAATGTGACAAGGATCACCTCAAGTGATTATTCGGAAACTGTTAGCTAGCATTACATACCTGCTTAGCAGTAAATGATGTTAGCAGATATGCACCATCTTCATATGCGTCTGTTAGAAAGAAAGGATACAATCAAATGTGTTCGCTGTTTAGCTGTTCAGTTAAAATATTATAAAACATTCAATTGAAGAAGTGTGTATGTATGCTCTACCCAAATTTGTATATTTGTCTCTCTCTCTATAAAAAGAGCATAACTGTATTTGTGCAAGAAGTGCTTTTCCTACCTCTACCTCTATTCACTGTCCAATTACACATGATTACTATATATGTTGATGCTTCTTTGAAATCACCGTTGTATATTCTACCAGTCCTCTTATTCAGTACTAAATGAACTCTAATGAACTAATGAAAGTAGTGCTGATGATAACAGGCATTGAAGGTACTGCCTTTCTGCTCTACAGCAAACTTCCCTACACATCACTGTGCAACATAACAGTTTTCTGCGTTATTTGTCGTAATCTCAGGTAACGGCTTATTGTTATTACAAGGGTAATAGGCTCTGTATAGGAAGGATAAACAGCACGCAAATATCTCTTGTCTGAAGACAATTTAGATTTACTAATGCTGAGGAAATCAGTGAAAGCTTCCCACGTTTCCTATGGTTATGGCTCCCATAGGTTTGAGGACAAGTCTTTGTTGTATTTGCTGCCCTAGGTCCAGGACACCATTTCTTTGATACCTAATATTAATTCTATAAATCGTAGAATTCTGTGGTCTCAATCAGTAAAAATCACTTTGTTAACGTGGAGCTTAAATTTTTGGCTCTGAGGGCGTGCTCAGATAAGGCCTCCAGAACTGGGCTTGCTTTGGCCAGCAGAGTCTGGCATATCTATATGCCTCTAATGCTCAAACACCCCCCACTACACTGAGGACTTCTAAGGCGGAAGCAACCACAAAAGCCTTTTTTTTTTCCCAAGTGATGGCGAAGGGTTGCAGTTTCTTATAGCTTCACGTTTCCACTTTGACAGCAATGTTATTGTTAGAACTGCAGACAAAAAAGTGGTTAGCTAGCTGCTGAGCATTATTTGCTGTTCACGGACTGCTGTAATTTGTTTCATCTCTTTCCAGTTCCTCTCATTGTTTTTTGTTTCTCTATTTAATTTGGGCTTTGAATATTTCCAAAGATGGAGGCTCCACAGCCTCTCTTGGCAGCCTGTTGCAGTGTTCTACCACCCTCACAGCTGGAAAGGTTTTTTAGGATGACAAGAAAACATGATACGTACCAATGCGAACCCCATCATCCCAATAAAGCTGTCCTTCTGCCATCTGAGTGTCATTCAAAGCAACAGTAAGTCCCATTGGGTTTTTCCGGCTGTACAAAACAGAATATTTTTTTTCCTTAATATCCTCAGCTAATCACATTTCCTCTCTCCCAAGCATTAGAACTTGTTTTAGAAATATTGTCTGCCATTCATCTGGTCTCTGATACTCATTTTCTTGACCCCACAGCATTACATTTAAAGGAGACCATTAGGAAGAGACTGAAGAGAAAAAGCATCCACAAATCTCAGGTGCTTCTATAAATAAATGTATTCTTTAAAGACTGGTAATAATATGATATTATTAATTAATATGATAACTACAACTAAATTTTAATATTCTAGTTATTCTTATTGTACCTGTAAAAAGTTGTATTAGCAGGTTGTTGCCATGCGAGAATGTAACCGCCTCGGATATGAAGATTGATATGGTCCAAAGGAGCTGATAGAGTTACTGACTGTCGCCTAATACCAATGTATTCATCCTGTTTATGAAAAAAAAAAAAATGTCTTCTGTTGAATTGATCTCCCTTTACAGTTATTTTAGAATGAAATAATAATAATAATTATTATTATTATTTATTTTTTTTGCTAGGCAGATTCCTTAGGAGTTGTTTCTACAAATCGTGCTGTTAATACAGGAGTAACTACATAATGCCCTACATTGCTCTCTCTACATAAGAGAAACCATAAAGCTATGCATCTGAAAAAGTGTTTATCAACCTCAGGGGAGAGCAGCTGAATCAAAGCGGCCATTCAGGTGAAATACAAACGTGTGATCAACGAAGTGATTTTTAATGCCTACTCCTTCTTACTAGTCTTTTCTTATCTTCCATGAAAGGCTGGTGCAGCTAACCCTGTTTGTCTTTCTCCATTCCAGCATTCTTATGCTAGTTTTGGCTGGGATAGTGTTAATTTTCTTCAAAGAAGCTTGCGTGGTGCTAAGTTTCAGATTTACGATGAAAATGGTGTTGATAACACACTGGTGTTTTAGCGGTTGCTGAGCAGTGCTTATACAGAGTCACAGACTTTTCTGCTTCTCACGCTGCCCTGCCAGTTTGTAGGCTGTGGAGGGGACACAGCCAAGACAACGGACACAGACTGACCAAAGGGATATTCCATAGTATACGATGTCATGCTTTGCAATAAAAGCTGGGGGGAAAGAAGGAGGCAGGAGTACATAGTTCAAGTACATAGTACGTAGTACAGCTCTGGTCCTGTTAAACATTATTACAATAAAAGGAACTAAGGATTTTTATAAGAAAACAGCTAAGAAGATGTAGTTGTTATAATGCCAAGAAATGATGATAAACACAAGTTTGTAAAAGGGAGATAGTGGCTTCACACCTCAGCACACCCTGCTACTATCTGAACAACATTATAAGGAATACATACAATTTTGAAAATGACTTACTGTGTAGTAATCATACCAGCGGGCATCAGGTATGTAAGCATCCACCGTTACAGCATTCTGGAATTAAAGATACGTTTTTTAGGGAAGTTAAAGCAAAGAGGAAAGTTTAGCTAAAGTAGCTTTAATACTTTCATATACACTTGGGTGCTTAAGCACATACCGGTTGCATTACAGGGCTGATGAGCAGTGCAGGTCCCCAAAGGAATTGTTCATATATATCCCATGTTGCTCTGTCTTCCACAAACCTGCACGTTAACAGAATCTTGATTAAACATTGAGTGCTGAACTTTTCCAAAATGTTCTTTTCAGATGCTTTCATCAGTAATGCAATCTACTATTCCTAGTAGCTGTTATTTCCTCATCTGTATTTATTCTAGTATTAACAATAACTGAGATAGGTGATTAAAATATATACTTTATTTATCTGTCTCCTTTTAAATAGATCAATTATTGTTTGCCAAGAATGCACAGAGATCCTAATGTGAAAATCATTGCAGGAATGCAGGCTATTACTTAGTTTTCTTTTTTTGCCGTTCCTTTGGCAAATTGATTTTCAGGATTTTTAGACCACAAAACTCAAAAGATCAGTTTTGCTTTGGAGATATCGGCAGTACTAAGATTAGGTAGTGGTCAGACTGTGAATCATTTTCTCATCTGTGTCACTTTTTCCTTGGGCAGGTGGTTTGAAAAAAAATCAAGACAATACATGTAAACAGCTCAATGATCTTTAGCCAAGACAAGCGTATATATACTATATATACACTAGAGCACATCTTATAATAAAAGGAGCTAAACCTTTGTCCTTCCAGGGACAAAGAAGGCTTTGTACAACCAATAACTTTTTATTTTTTTATTTTTTGATCAATTCTATCAGTTTGGCCAGTAACAAATAAATAGATAAATAAATAAAATATGCTTTTCCCTGCAAAACTTTGTCATGACTTATGGCAGAGTTATATCCCTCTTCTTTGCTTAAAGTTTTTGTCCACCTGTTTTTGCAACATCTGCTTTCTAATTCTACATATATCTAGCATCAATATGTCTAGCATTCAATGAAACATCATTGTTGCTTCTCCCTAAAGAGGCTAAGGGTGAGCTTTAAAATGTATACATTAACTCTAGCTAAGCAAATGTTCAGTTTTGCATAGCATAAAACAGAGAACTTCTCATATTCTCAATTTCATACTTTTTTTTTAACAGAAAAAATGCTCTAAATAATGGAAAACATCATTAGGAGGGTTCTAACTCCAGAATTTGTTGTTGAAATTCTTGACAAGGGGAGCAAAGAAGTCACACTTACTCATGGAGTACGGGGCGGATCACAGTACTGCCGTGGGCATGGGCGTCGTACATTAATGTATAAAAATAGGGCAACAGAGTGTATCTTATATTCAGCACCTTCCTGGAAATGTCCTCAAATGTTGCATTCCAGGAAACAGGATCTTGCCTCTAAAAGAGAAGAGACAGTTGCTACTCAAACTGGCTTACTGTGTGTTTAGAACACCTATGGAAAAAAATAATACCGATGTTTACAAGAGTGTTCACATTTAGCATCTCTTTCGTTTTATGTTTTTCTCATGACTTCATAAAACCTAACCGTAGTAGTGGCAGTAGTAGTAATTACCAAATGTGCATCAAAATCTGCCTGGCAAGACAGCTGTGAAAGTTTCAGTAGACCCTTGCAAATTCCTCTGCCTCCAAACTACAGCACCTCCATTTACTTATCCTTCAGTTAAGGACTAAGTGACAGTGAAAACAGTAGGTATGACTGTCATCCCTAAGAGGGGAACTAGAAAGAAGGAAGAAGAGAAAAACCTGTGGGGAGTACTGTAAAAAATATTTCTTGCAAGTTGTCCTGAAGGCGTTACACATCCTGGAGTGCATAATTTATTATCCCTCTCTCCTGCAGGGCAGCACTCAGGACTTGCAAAAAGAGACCAAAGCACTAATGACCGATGTCAGGGAGCACTTCCAATCTTTACTAAACGTATTGAACAATACCTTGGCAAATTGGCTAAGACTGCAAGCAACATGATAACCCTGAATCTGCATTTTTAAAGGCTTTGGAAGTCCTATCGAAAGGTGTGCCGTGGCAAGATAAGCACGTAGGTTTTGAAAAGAAGACTCGGATTCATTAGACATGTGCCACACAAATAGCACTACTAGGCTAGACCTGAAGCTTTAACTGGAATCTACGTGCTGTTTCAATTTTTATTTTTCCACTTATCTACTTTTACAGCTTTCTACAATATAGTCCTTGGCCAGCACAGACCTACATTTAAGCAATTATTTTCCTTTATTCCTAAAAGAAATACAATATCTGATGGTGGCAAATGTGTAAAGTACATAAATTCCTGACTCTTATTCCAGAGTCATATTACACTGTCCCGTTTTCTCATTTATGGTAATAATTATGGACAATTAGGGCTTCAAACTCCAAGGTCAGTTTTGCTCCTTTAACAGCATTTGCCACAAAAGCACTGTATTTTAGTGTAGTGACTGTAAATCAAAACGGCCTAAAGGGAACAATAGGTAGGAGTTGGATTCAGTCAAATCAAACATAGTATATGCTTCCTTCAAGTGGTCTAAATCCCAGAGCAGCCCCTCTGCAGGCATAAAACCTCCCATGCGAGGGGGGAGGATTGCAGCAGAGCTAGCATACAAACACAGACTTATTTTTTTGATGAAGAGCGAAACGTGTTCTTTTCATGTCCGTTTTGCTTGGAATGTGCTTTTTTTGACACTGGCTGGCTTGTGTGATGCCCCAGCTGTTCTCTACATGTGCATTGCAAAGGTCTATCCATTAACAACCATTAAAAATCTGAAACTCACTCTTGTTCCTTTCTCATTGTGATTCCTTGAATATGGGTAAAATGCACCCAGCTGCATCCAGCGAAGACACAACTCATACTGTGAGTCATTAAAGAAGCCACAGATATCAGCTCCTGTCTGAAAGTTGACAAACAATCCAGTTGGAATACTGTAAATTCTTGTACAGTGTCAAGATAATTAAATAAAATATAATAACTGGTTAGCTTACATAAGATATTCCAAAGAGGCTGAACTCCATCATACCTGAAAGGAGAAATAATTCATTGTTACCAGCTGTTTTTCTTCCCCCTTTCATATGCTAATGGTCGTGCTAGATAATATATATTATAGTGCTGAATGAGAAGAAAAAAAAAATAAATCACAATTTCTCTAATTTCTCTCGTTTTTCTTCTACAGAAAGAGTTGGGAGATGGTTTGTCAGAAACAAAGACATGTCGGACAGCAGCACTAGCAGATGATGAGAACTGAGGTGACAGAACACAACGGGGGGAGGTGGCTGGTCCCAGGGGAATAAAGGAGCTCCCAACAACCAGGGGAGAAGTAAAGAAGTAGTAGTCACAAAGGAATTGACCATGGATTCTGGTTGTTGAACAAAGAGCGTATTTCAGTTAAAACCAATAAATTCTAAAAGCAGGTAAGTCAAGGAAAAGGAGTTACTGCACAGAATATACTGATTAGAGACCTTCTTCTTTCTACATACCAATAACAGATTTAGCCAGCTGATCCCAAGCTGCCTTGTTATCACCCAGCCAATGTCCAGCCCATCTTCCACTGCTGGGATACGTTGAGCGGGTGATGACGATCCCACGCTCTTTTGTGGCATTCCGCAAAGCGCTGACATTGAAAATAGATGAAGAAATAAATTACATGAGAACTTATTACATAAGATCCTCTTTGAAAATAAATATAGTGTCTTATACTTTCCTAACAAAGGGCAGAAATTTTGTTGTACTATGTTGTACTATGGATCCATACAGTCCAAATGTGCTTTTCATGCTAGTGCACAGTGATTTGCACAGAAGCAGAAAGTCAGAATTAAGTGCCAGCAAACCTGTGGCAAAACAAGGAGGTGCTAAAATGCAAACTTCCAGCTGAGGGAAATTACTCTGTGGGAAAACACGAATGTAGTCCAGCTTGCACATTTTACAGGGCTACGCGATGTGGTATACGGCACATCATTCCTTTATTGTAGCATCTGAAAATTTGCAGAACCAGCTGAAAATAATCTGAAGAAAACTAAAACCAGGAAGATAAAAAGGGGTCTAGAATACTAGATCTGTCAACATAACTCCAGTTGCCAGAAAGATACCGGAGCAAAAAGCAAGCCATGGACCCACGATCACATCAGAAGCACCAACATGGTAAGAATCTGATGTGAAGTGACCAACATTAGAAGCCAGAGAGTGCTCCTGGCAAGATGGCGTAGACTAGCCATGTGGAGGGAGAAACCAAATGCATCCTTCAAGATTCCCAGCTCATGGCCTTGCTGTGCATCACCAGCACCTAAAGCCTTTGGGGTCAGGAGTTAAAGGGAAACAGCAAGCAGCGGATTAGGACTGTCAAGGGCTTTTCAGGGCCTCTGCCACAGAACCCAGATGGCTTCATTCATTACTGCTGGGAGGGGAGACAGTGGCTTGCTGATAACTAAGGAGAGGAACTCCCAAGGTATGGCTCTAAAAGAGCTGGATGGAAAAACAACTCACCAGCTAGGTCCGTTCTGCAAATAAGATAAAGAAAAATGATTCATTTTCTTAAATAAAGTCTTGGCAATTGCCACAAAATACCTCCAAAGGTAACAAATAGGCTTTATGAAAAAAAAAAAAAAAGGTGGAGCTGATAGGAATTTATGCTTCCTAATTGTTCTGCAGAGGACACTCACACCTTGCCGCTGCTGGTCTATGCTGTGTGCCTAGTGTGGATGCATAACTGCCCTGGTTTCTTCGAAGAATCCCTTTGCAGGCGTGCACGCATACTGTGAATCATTACAGCAAAATACTGAACTGCAATACTAGTTAGAAAGCTGCACTGATTGAATTGCACTGCTCTCCAATGCTAGCTCCACCATAATTGCCTAAACAGCTGCTTCAATAAGGCACTATTTATTTATTTTTCGACAGGATTTGCAGCTTTAGTGATGCTATAATTACAGCAAAAATACACAAGTCACTTAAATTACCATAGTAATTAAACTAGACTAGTGTGCTGTAATTATTTCTTCCAAGACAAACAGTAAGTTTTCTAGTACCTTTTATTTCTTTGTAATGTATTATCAAACATTTTCAGCTGCTGCTTCGTTTACCCTCCTTCAACAGTCTTTGGAAGGTCCTGCTAAAATTTGAAATCCAAAGAAAGTGTACGTTGCCCACTGAACCGCCCAGGGATGAGCAGGGCCTGAGTGTTTTCCTGACTTGGGGTGCCATCTCTCTGCTTCAGGACTGAGTCAAAGCTGTATCCCTGAAAACCAACTCTTCGTGTCACCAAGCCCTCCAAACCTTTACCTCAAAATGGTTGCTAGATTCACTCTTAAAGGTTCTGGCTTTCACATCTGTGCAAAAGCCTTGTTAAAAAAGAACAGCCTTGAGCCAATACAAAGAAGGTTCCTCTGTTGAATTAACAGAGAAATGAAACTATCAAATTAGGCAAAAATTTACAGCTTACTTTTCCATTACAGTGTTGTTTGTTTTTTGTTTGTTTGTTTTCCATATTGTGGCTTTTGCATTCAAACAATCTTCTTGTTTGGATGGTTTACTCTTAGAACAAGTTATTATTACTACACATCTTCTGTGTCACAATTACTCATTTAGTCAGGAGTATTAGAGAGAGATCTAATTAGAGAGATCTCTTAGTTGTGATCTCTCTCTCCCTTTTTTTTTTTTAACAACAGTTTTCTGTTTGTTTCAACTGTGAGAATATCTGTATAGGCTGTGTAATTTATTGTACTCATTTCTGTTACAGTACCTCTCAACAGAGAAGAAAATATTTCACTACATTTCAGTTCACACCTGATGCACAGGAATGACAGCAATATTGCTCCCACTGTTAAATTATTGTCTATTTACAATATCCAAATTGCATGTGATTTGGCTGACAGCAGAGGTATCAGACTTTTCTCCCTCTCCTGTCAGCAGATTCATGCGTGCCTTGACCGACAGCGCTGCCATGCACGCTGCCGACAGTAGCATCCACTCAGTCAAAAAATCAAATAGCCTTGGTATTTTCTTGTCTTATGGCAACATCAAAGTTACCAAGGGCTTTAAGATCATTAAGACCTATAAGGAAACGCTGTTCCTTGCTTACTCCTTGAATTGGAAATGAAACAGCACAAATATACTATCGTTAGATCAGACGCTATCTAAAGTCAGCTGGGATCCTATTCACTAAGAAACAGGTAATGACATCTGTCTTGGAACTGAGAAAATAAATTCCTAAAAGGAAAGCCTTATGAACAGAATGTGTGTTTTAAAAGTCACTGTTTTCTCTCTTCACCCATATTCAAGTAATTTTGAATACCCAAGATAATAGAGCCCTTCTTAAATTAACATTCTTAAAAAACCTGTATTCATTTTCCCTCACTACATGTGTAAGGCTAAAACAGTATCAAGGCTAGAAGTAAAAGAGGCTATCCTAGCACTAGCTAGAAACAAAAAACACATGTTTTATATTTTAATTGGAGTAATTAGGTGAGACTGTCATTGAGTAATTACTGTTAACAACAGCTGATCCAAATGTTCCGACCTGTTCTCTGTTCTGCCTTGTAACAGAATAGCAGAGCAATGCCTTTTGATTGACTGCTCCCATTTACAATGCTGAGCATCGCCCCAGGATGGCCTTGACTCAATAGAAACCTCTGCTGAAAAGGCAACGTGTTATGTGTGAACACCCTGGGACAGGACAACGATTGGTGGCGAGTTATTACATCCCAATTAAACTATATGAGAAATAGCACCGTGACCACCTCATTTCATAATACAGGTCAGCAGTTGGGCTTGCACAACTTAAAATGTGTATGGATGAAACCCTTAGAACTGCTATACAAAGACTTGCTCTGCAGCTAGGTGAAGAGTAACTTTCTTTAATATCAGCCTTGGGTAAACTGCCGCTAAAAGGTACCTTGAAAATTGCATCTGCTCAGGGTCAGTGATTTTAAAGCTGCCACACTCAAAATAAAGGCTTTGCCTGCCTGTCCTGACACAGCGAGTGAAGCAGCTGCTGGTGTAGACATGCTTGAGTTAGTTTTTTTCTGCTTGGCTCCAACAGCAGTATGCCTTTATTGCACTGCAACAGTGGAAGCTCAGCTTCAGCTCCGACCTGCACACACCCACCATGCCTTCTCCTGCACATCCTTGCTCAGGTTCCTACCACCCTGCTTGCACCACACGCGAGATCACAGCGCAAGCTGAGCAGGAACGTGACTGAAATACTGCCAACTGCAAAACCTGGAGCATTGGTGCTCTGAACACCAAACTCCACTTTGAACAGAACGGCAGAATCAACACTACTAGGATGAAAAGGAAGATTTCGCAGACATCTGAAAGAGACTCAGGCAGGTTTGGGCCATAAGAATATGGACACCAACTTTCTTGTTAACACATTTTGGAGATAGCAAGAAAGTATGCAAATCTCACTTACTCGAGGGTAGGTTTTGTTTGTGACCATCCGTAAAGACTGTGGACATCATAGTGTCTAACTGGGGTACCGTCCGGAAGATACTGCTGACCTTCCATGCATGGAGTTTTGACAATTAAACCATCTGCCCGGGATCCCAAATCTAATGAGAAGGGAAGAAGAAAAGAATACATGCTTTTTAATGAGGAATATTCAATAACAACTGCAGTTAATTTTTGTTAATGGTCATGATTTCTTTTGTGTTCACTCTCTGTTAGGCATCTATACTGTCATCTATGACTTATCATAAAAGAGCGTTTCCATCTTTATCAAATGGGATAGCTCCATTAGTCCTGTGCAGGCATCTGGGTTTCTAAGCGTGTTAATAGCTCTGTTACAGATGCTCTTACTGGAGCGGCTCAAAGAACAAACAGGGTATATCCTAATTCAGCAGATACTGCACATCTTTGTAAACCCTGTCCTGTCATCCATATAAACATAAATTGGGTTGGGTGTTGCATGTGCTGGTGAAGGCCTATGTCTGAATATTAACTTCCCGATGTTTCCTGAGAAACTATTTATAACTACCGAAGACCACAGTAAGCAATAGGACTACTCTAATAGCAGAACAGCAGAGTGATGAATGATGAACATTAATAAATAGTTCCTGAGTTGTACTACCTCATACCAGCACTTAAGTAAAGCCTAGTTAAGAATGTCAATTATTTTTATGTATAGATAAATGCTAGCCAAGTGTTTCAGGTATTTTACTGTATGGATAAATGCTAATGAGAGGTGACACAAGAATATTTTTTGCATTTTCAGTTAATCGCATTATTCATCAGAGAGAACTGCAGAAGAGAGAACTACGTTCTCTACCATGTCTAAAACAAAGCACCTAAATATAAAATAGTTATCAAAATCCATACGTAGTCACATAACTACAAATAACTTTAGTTTTTAGAAGTGCCGTTAATGCTCATTCTAAAAAATATGTGATTTAAGTGTGCTAATATTCTTGGAAAAGAAGGGACACTTTCAGTTAGGAGTTTAGTTGTGGTTTAATATACCTAACTATAGGAATTCATGTCACATGTACCAATATGTAAGAAATGTCATAGTAGTGAGAATGACCTAACACCATTTTATGGACTCATCAGACTTACGAGGAATATATGGTGGCTTATTAAGGAGGTCATCTCTACAACCACCAATGGCGCCATTATAAAAAGCTGCCGGTTCATTCATGTCCTAAAAATACAGAGCAAAACTTGATTGTATTTCCTTCAATCATACAAAATACACTGAATTCTAAATTACAAACAAGCAGTATTGTAGATGCCCTTGAGAACCCTCGCAGCTGCAATCTCAGTCTGCAGCTTGTGCACGTGCTTGACACACATTCACACCACAAATCAGATGCATTTCTACACTTACAATCCACAGGCCATCAAACTTCACACTTTTTGAGCTGTCACGGGGATTGTTGTAGAACTCCAGGATTTCTCTCTTCCACCACTCCACTGTGGAATTGCGGAAGAAGTCTGGGAAAGCTGCATGTGCTCCATAGAGCTGTAAAAATAGGACAATAGAAAAGATAGAGCACTGGAAGCATCCCACTGATAAAATGCTGGAATTTTCTAAAACAAAAAATAATTACTTGCTTTCTGTTCTGACTTTGTTAGGAAGGCTGGCCATTTTCTGCATCTTATTTCTGACGTGAGATTTTATCAATTAGCTCACTGCTATTTTTTCTTAAATGATGTACTTCTCCCTCTATATTTGAGACAATAGCCAAACCGTACCAATATTTACCTGTATTTGGGTTTGCTCGGGAAGTGACTCATTGACTTCAACATTGGGAAGAAACGGCCAGACCTATAGGACAAAGAACATTTTGAAATTATTAAACCACGCTGAATATAACTGAGCACCGGCAACAGAAAGATATAACAATTCTTTACTGGCACATATATGAATGACAGCGTATACTGAAGACAATTCAGTTTGCAGTATTTATTCAATGTATCATTTACATTCAGGCATGAACATAATGTTAGCAGACTGTGCCTATGGATAGCACTGAAGTCTAGGCTGACATGATGCTCACTTGGCTATGGCATACCTCTATGGTCATACACTTTTTAAGAATACTACCTTGGAATATATAATGTCATTGGTATTCGGCCACTTGATGAAGACATCGTCGGTTACACCTCTCGAGAAAGTAGGATAATCAGTTTCGTTTCCAGAGATAGTTGGATCCTAAAATGAAATGTAACAAACTTTTGCTTTATGCTGAAAAAATAAGTTTAGAAATGCTTTTAAACACATTCTGAATTCTGCAATGAAAAAAGTATGCCAAACTGACCAGGATAATGATGAATCTCATTCCTTCTGCTTTTATTTTGTTAATTAGAGCCGGTAATCCCGCAAAGCGTGCGCCAAGAGTGAAGTCCAGTTGCCGTTCCATATGGTCAATATCTACGTATTGGACATCCTGCAATTCACAAAAGCAATGAGGAAAAAAAATCATTTTCTTTTTATTTCCTTTTTTTTTCTTCCTTTTTTTTTTCCCCCTCAAATACAGATTTATAGAACATCTGCTAAGAAGTAACAATCAATTTAAACTATTGCGACAGAGTAATGCCAGACACAGGTACAGACTGGGAGACAGTGGCTAGAGAGCAGCTCAGCAGAAAGGGATCTGGGGCAGCTGGTTGACAGCAGGCTTCCTAGAGAGGTGTTTGATATCCCAGGGCTGTCAGTGTTCAAGAGGCAACTGGGCATTGCCCTCGTTAATGTGTTTTAGCTTTTGTTTAACTCTGAAGTGGTCAAGCTGTTGGACTAGATGATCTTTGAAGGTCACTTCCAACTGAACTATTCTATCCTATAACTTTGTTTGACCTATGTGTTTTTACTCCTTTCCCAAAAACAGACTGTGCCAAAACAGCTGACTTGACATAGAGCAATATCCAATTGAAATGACGCTGCATTATTTCTTTCCTCCTTGTTTTTCCTGTTTATCACTGCTCCTTCATAGTCAGCATGGTGAGAGACATCTGAGTGCTTCTTTATTATGAATGATTAAAAGATAATATAAAGCAGCCTAAGAACCACATTTAACATGACCTAGGGCACGCAGAGATGTTCAGCTATAGCATAAAACAGAGTTTGCTCTTCTCTACCATAGTAGTGGGGTGGGTTTTTTTTTGTTTGTTCTGTTTTCTTTTTTCTTCCTTTGTGTGTGTTTAAAGGGTCTTAACTGATACTCTGAAGCCTGAAGTTCAGGCATGAACTCAAATGTTAAGTGCTACCAGCGTACATAGGGAATGTTAGCCGCCTTCATTTGCTCCACCAGCTGGGAAATTTCAGTGTCGTTCCTGTATCCATAGCGGCACAACTGGAACCCCAAGGACCAGTAGGGTGGCATCACTGGTCGTCCAATCAGCTAGAAGTAAGGGAGAGTATTTGTAGTGAATAGGCAAAAACCAACCAACCAACCAGTCCACAAAGAATGCTAGTTTGTAATAGGGTAAGAATCCTACTGCAGTGTACTCCTGAACAACAAGTTCTGGTGTTGGGCCCAAAACCATGTAAAAGTCCAGAATTCCTCCAATGGTGCGGTATGTCAGGGCAGGGGTTGGCTGGAACGTCACATCTAGAAATGGGGAAAGTGAAATGAAAAAAGGATGCCTGGATTAGCAGCTATTGCAAACCACTGAACATAAAACACGTTGAGAAAATAAAATGAAGATTTTCTTACCCATTGCATTGCTGTTAAGCAAGAGAACTCCATGGGCATTGCCATCTTCTTCAAGAGCCATGTAAAATGGCTGATAACCATAGGAATTCAACTTATACTGCAAACAAAATAAAATACTTTCTAAAGCTGAAGCATCATAAGCAATGACCTGTTTACATCTATTTTAAAAGAATTAGTAAAAGATGAGACACACAACTTCCAAATCTACAACAAAAAGCTTCAAAAGTATACACTTACAACATACACGCCTACAAAACACACCTGCAGAAAATCAGTTTCAGCTTGACAACTGGAGTCTGTCTTGTTCAGAGTGACCAAGCATGAAGGAAAGCAAAGGTACTACTGCTTTTAAAACTCGCTAATGAGAAAGAGCTTTCCCAGGACAAAATTCTCTCTTTTTTCCAGCTGTAGCAGACATCTATCTATATGATCAGGAGATGATGTTATTTTTGAATATATTTCAATATATTGAAATCTGCACCTAAGTTATAGATGTAATAAACTGCCACTATTTCACTGCTCATTCCCTGAAAATTGCCAACATTGTGTTATCTTGTAGGAAATAACACATATAACATATATGAATGCACAGACATAAGATTTCTGATTTACCCCTCTAAGCACTAATTGAATCCCAAAACCATGGGATTTGGCCTGATACGTTTCAATCTTTCAGAACAACTTGTTGGGAAGCATAAAAAAGGAGCACTGGGCTGTGATTTCTAAGCCATATTCATCAGACTTAGAGCCTGAGCTCCACACATTTGGGTTTGCTGGTCACAAAGCAAAAATAGGCTTAGAGAAGACCACTGCCATTGAAACACCGTCCAAATTATAAGCCTCAATAAATGTGTCCAGTACCAGCAGACATCCACTGGACTTTAAAGCACTGTTGAATATCTCTGCACGCTAGGTTCATTTCTACTTACAGTAGGAGCCTGGTCCCTTGTGAACATTCCCCAGGTGTTCCAGCTCATGTTGCGTCGAAACATGGTGTGCTCTGTTTCTCCAAATCCATATATATATTGGGATGCCAAACGGGTAGAAATCTGAATGAACATGTCGCTGAATGTGAAGGTAGGCAGCTGTGAATCCCAGCTAAAGTAGGAAGAAAATAAGAATATTTAAAAGTATATAAATATAAAGAAACATAAATTTAAAGAATATAGCAGCCTTTAGTGCCATGTTTCGCTGGAAGAACTTCTTTTAGGCTGAAAAATATTTTCTTCTGTTCTACACTTTCTCATGTGACATAGGACTGAGCAAATGTCAGACTACAAAGTGACGGGGGAAAAGCTGTAAATGTGAGAAAATGATATTGCTTATGGTGCCTTCTCCATCCTTTCCCTGGTCAGTGCTCTCATACAGTGCAATGGTGAGGCCATCTCTGATAGAGCTGCACCTGGCAGTTAGCAGACAGTGCCATTTTGTGGGAAGGATAAAAAAACTAGTCTTGAGGTATTTGAAAAAACCAAAAAAATGGTTTGGGATGGAAAAAGCTAGCAAAAATAAATGAAATAAAATAGATTGATTGTGGCTTACATGACTGTCCCTGTGCTTTTGCGTCGAACCTGTATACCAAATGGTTTTCTCTGAACTGATACTTCATAGAGCAGGTCCTGGGCTGTATTCACTGGGGAGCTTGGGAGATTTAATGATATAGGAACCTCATATCGTGCATTCTGGTAATCATAAATCTATGAAAGAAAAAATGAAAATGAATTCATTTCAATGAGTTGTTTGAAATCTTACTTATCGTATAGGAATTGAGAATTAGTTAAAATTAAAACAGTAAATTACTGAATACTTTTGCCAAGCTGAGTATTTTCTTTCAACACATATTTTTGCTCCAATTCTTTCACAGTATTTGGGATGTAAACAAAAAACAACACTTAAGGATTGAAATGCGGATCATTAATGTCTGGTTAATTATTTAAATCTGTTAATTCAAGTGTCTATTTGAAATTTTATTGGTATTTTACATGTTTTAACTATTTTAAATATAGACATATATGTGTGTGGTAAATACCTCTCTGATTAATCTTTTAGTCATTTTTTAGACAACTCAAAATAGAGATTCCTTTTTAAGTTTTTTTATTCTGTAAGCTCACACAACTTACTTCTTGATGTCTTACATTTTGTGCATCACATCATCACTTTTATTTCAGTCTTATTAAATGCACAATAAGAAGCGATAGTCTAAACAGTAGGGCATTAAAAAATTTAGAACACAGGTGGAAGAATTAACGCAAAAATAAAAATTACAATCACAATTATGCTTACAGCATAATTTACCTGTATACTAAAAAAATGTCTTTAGCTGCAGAGTTCCTGGCTGACATTACAGATATACATCGACAGGATAACTTCAATTCAGATAACTTCATTGTAAATTCCAGCACAAACTTATAGAACAACAACAACAAAACAAAACAAACAAACAAACAAACAAAAAAGCATGGCCTTGTCTACAAAACCTTAACATTTATGTAATTTATGTAAACAGAACTATTTTGAACACTGGGACATTACAAACTACAAACCTCTTGACTGAAATTACCTTAAATTGCAGCATGTGGTTGCTGTGATATTTAACCTCCAAGCGCAGCGTACCAATTGGTGCAGTGTAATTCTCATTAGCTCTGGCATTGATGCTGTTTACGGTCAGGTTGGCTACCAAACCTGATGAGGAGTATTCTACTCCACCAACAGAGTAAGGGTTGTCGGAGTTGTAGTAGCAGGATGGACTGTCTGGGTTTGATGGTGACTGCTGCAAATGACAATAGGTTGCAGGTTAGTGAGTGACGCTGGCCTATTGCATTTCATGCTATCAGCATGAGATCCAAAGCTCCCATTTTTATCAGGTAGCTGTCAAATGGAGAAATTTGGGGAAAAATTAATACAACTACTGAACAATAAAGAAGCAATGCAGAACCCAGTGATCTCTATACTAAAATTCAGATATAATCAAATAATTCAGTCAAGCCTGTACAAATAATTCAGTCAGGAAATTGAGCCCATGCACAATGAAGATGGATTTAAATTCCCTGTATCTGTGATCTTCTGCTGAATCCTGAAACATGGCTGAGTCTTGGCGTACTGAAATTCTCAGAAGTTCCTCCCTCCTAATCCCGTTGCCCTCTAGTCTCCACCAGCCTTCAGGAGGATGTGCCAAAACCACATTAGATATTCAGGCAACAGCAGACCAGGCCTTTCCATTGGATTGCATATATCTTTAGTCATATAAATTATCCCTAAAATATCCACTGAGAATTACATCTTATGTATCAAAGATCTCCCGACAGCAAGGTCAAAATTACTTTCAGTTTCCTTCTATAATTCAACAGAAACACTCAGACTAGTTATTCTGAGATTAGATGAGCTGACGCAGGTTAATGCATTAGACTTCCACCTCTGCGTACTTCTCATTAATTCTGCCTAGTTGTTCTAATGAAACTATGCCTGCTCCTCACATCTGAGCTGCTAATGAATATTTATTCATCTGTCATCAAAATCTAAGCACCTTTCAACTTGAGCAAGTTTTTAAAACATACACAGTCCATAACATGACCAGAATTTGATTTCACATGAAAAGACATTTCCAAATATCCAAAATTGCAAAAAAAAAAAAAAAAAATCTTCCTAAGAATGCAACAAATTCAGGGAACTTCATCCACCCAATTCAGCTGTTGCTGTTCCAGGAACAGCTAACAGACAATTTGGTCTTCATACTTAGTAGATATGTCCAGGCTACGGAATTTAGATTTAGAGGAGCAGGGAGTAACTCAGCTGGAGACACCTTTTAAAGATCAACCCGGCCAGGGTAGAGTGCTCCTGCATGTTTGTAGTCATAAGATATCCATCAATGAAACTGTGTAATAAAGAATTGTATGTCAGTCATTATGGGTTGGATACATAAGTATCAACAGAGATATGAACAATTTCGTTTGCACAGGAGTTATAATATCCAGGGGATTCAGGGATTTCTTCTCAAACAATCTAAAGGATTTTTTTTTTTTTTTTAACTTAAAATGTGCTTCAGTGACTATGAAGGTGAGACAAAAGGGGTGAGTCTTGCAGGTGCCAGTGAAGCAGAAGAGGCAGTAGCTAAATATGCTGATATTCTATTCCATTCTGTTCTGTTCTGTTTTTTTTTTTTTCCAACTCTGTTATTATTTCTTACCATCTTGCAAAGAATACCACATTTTTCCTCAACTTCTGATACACTTTGAAAGAACTTACATTGTTGCTAACTACCTTAGTATCAGTGAAGCAAATAAAATTGCTAGTACAGGTCAGTTGATGGCAGTGCCCCCATACTAATTATGTCTGACAAATCTGCCTGACTACTTTTTCCCCTGTAACCACAACAGAGAGAAAGCTATGATTCCGGAAAGGTTTCTGTCACGACCATTTAGAGAAATCAGTTTTGCTTACCTCCCAGACACAGCCAAGTTGTTCACATTTTTCTTTTGTTGGATCCTGATTGGGATAACAATCAAACCTTTCGTTGATACTTGATTGTTGATTCCATTGCAGTGTGTAGGATTTTCCCAGTTCAAGCTGAAGTCCTGTTATATGAACAACCTACAAATATTACACAATAAATACTTATTAAATCCTACAGCAGATCAATCTTTCCTTCAGTTAGTAGAGAAGCCGTTCCTCAGGAACAATGCATTTTCCTACATGGCATCTCACAAAAAACTGTCCTGTGACATTTGATATCATCTTACTTTTATAAATGCACACAGCTGAAATTCTTACAAATAACGTGAAAATAAGAAGATGAACCTGAAAAAAAAGATTATTTAAAAAATGGAGCTGATCTCATGGTTTCTCTGGAAGCACACACAAATAAAGACAGGGGCACAGCTCTCTCACCTTTTGAAATATGATTGCAAGAGGTCAGAAAAAGTTAAAATATTTTGATTTTGAGTCATTTACTGAGATAACAGGTAACACAAGTGCATGTAATAATTAAAGAGTGTATACAATGCACGTTCAAAACAAGTTCAAAGCAATGTCAGCGCTACCGTTAGTGCGCAAAAGCACTTCTATGAAAGCTCCCCACTAGCAGCAGATTCACTTACTTAGCACATAAATGCACTGTGTTGCTGATTACCACTACTCATGCTGTGAAAAATGCTGAACAAACTGATACAGGAGGTTCAAAAAGTGCACTTGATTTTGTTTAAAAATAAATAAATAAAAATCAATAAACTAATGCTCACTGGCAAGGTAGGAATTTTTTACCCTCCTTCAACATCAAACCAAATCACAAAGGTATTCCTCTGACACATCAAATGTTGTTGTGGGAATAAGTGCACCACTAAACATCATGTCATTTTGACGGTCTGAGAGCAAAACTTGGATGCTCTTCCTATACGGCTTAATTTAATGTAATTGCACTTGTATTCAGGTACACAATGTATTCTGGTGAAACAGTATTACTATGGAGGACTATCCTTTGCAATGTATAAAATCCAATTCATGCAATTCCAATGCTTTCCATTTGACTGTTATAATTTACCTTATCTGAAGGATAGTAGGTGATATTATGTAAAGAAGTTTGTGGAACATTGTTCTGAGAGACAGTAAGTTCTGTTATTTCCTGGAGCACTCCCAGTATTTTGATTTCTTCAAACTTCAGGTTGTTTGGATCGACATAACCATTGTTTATGACATTCATTTGTAGAATATTCTGAAAAATAAGGTAGTCATCAGCTTATTAGAAAAATAAATAATAATAATGGCCCAAGGTTCTCCTGACTTACCAATTTATTTTTCTCATTAGCTCTCCACAGGGTGGTATAAAGAAAGCCAATACTGTTTTCTTAACATAATAATTATTGTCCTGCTTGTTGTTATCATCATAATCCTTTCTTCTTTGTTACAGGACGAAACTGATGCTTTTGGCTACAAGACTTTCAAACTCCAAGAGTAACTAAAGTTTCTTATCTACAAATGATTCTATAAGATTAAATGTAAA
Organism: Anser anser; assembly: GCF_964211835.1. Classification (NCBI taxonomy): domain Eukaryota; kingdom Metazoa; phylum Chordata; class Aves; order Anseriformes; family Anatidae; genus Anser; species Anser anser. Next base: position 25,596,128 of record NC_139729.1, on the reverse strand, counting down.
TCATATATGTAATAGATAGATAGGTATATATAGAGGCATAGTTCTCAATTCTGTTCCTGTGCTTCCACCCTACGCATTGTGCCTATGCATCTTCTCTCACTTGTTGCCTTGTTGTTTTACCATAGCAAGGGAAAGAATACCTTTCACAGATATTATTATCATTATACAAAATAATACTTTAGCATACTACTTGACATCCTGGTCATATGATATCTCTGGACAAAACGGAATAGAAAATTAATCATGAAGCAGATGCTGTAGGTTCAAACAGGATATAGGTCTACTCCTCCCTTTTTTGGAGACATTAAGCTACACTTTTTCAGTATCCCAGATTTTTATTTTTTTTTTCAATTTCACAATTTTTCAGAATCACAAACACTATATCCTTCTCCTTCCTGGCACTGTTTTAACTGCCTCTGATGCTTTATAGTTCTCCCACTCAATAAACATTGCTGCTGAGTTTATGAAGTAAAGGGAATTAAGAGTTCTTTAGATATTAAAATTAATTAGGGGAAGTAAAGACAACTAAAATACTTTCATTACATTTAAATTACATTATTTTTGAAATGACTCTGCTGTGACTTTGCCAAACACTTTATTTCTCAGTAATTATTATGGGAGAATGAGGGAGAAAAGAATGCCCTTTGACAATACATTTTGATAAAGATAACAGATGAAAATATAATCATTTAAAAGAGAATACTTACAGCAGAAACATTAAACTCATAGTAAATGTAGCTTTTACTGTCAAGTGTACCTGTAAGGAAAAGAAATAAGTTACACTTGCAGTGCAGAAAAGAATGCATACGAACCAAGACTGTGTCACCAATCAATTACTGATTATCATAAAGTCATTCAGAAGATGTTTGGAACAAATTATGTACAAATTACTGTTGGTTCCACCTTGTTCTGAAGACCTGACTCTTATTTTGTATTCTTTAAAAACCTGCATATAGCTCAGAATTGAAGATTCATTATCTCAACCATTGCTGTAGAGGATTCCCATTTCTAACAGGAAGCAATAGAAACATTCACTATTTCTGTTTATTATCCAAGTGGGAGGTTGTTTGCCATTGCAAAAGTGTTTATCACCTTCAATATCTCTATAGTATTTGGTATTTCCTCTCATCTTTCTATTTAGATCACACAACTTTTTCTATGAGGCCTATTTTCTAGACTTGTAATTGTTCTTGCTGCTGTCTTATGGTATCCTATTTTTCTACATTTGCCCAGAAGAGTGAAATTTGTAGGCAGCTTGTAGGCCACCAAAGCTACAAAGTGAGTGATTATTCACTGCAGATCTGCTATAACACCAAGAAATTATATGCTGGCCAACAACTCTCTTTCCATAGGAATGAAGTAAACTATATATAAATTAATATAGCTCAAGGATAAGAGTATGACAAAGTAATATGACTTGCTATGCTCTCTCTGCACATTCTCGTTTTGCAGGCAAAAGGCAAGTTAGCCAAGTGAAGTGTTCACTACATGTTCCATCCAACAGGTTTCCATTTTGACCTTACTATCGTCTCTTTGATGATGAGACAGTTCTCCTAAACTTCTTTTGGATTAGGCCAGGAGATCTAATTTCCAAAATTTTCCATAAAAAATTGAATTGAACATCTCTAAAATGTATGGATTTTTATTTTTTATTTTTTTTTACTCATGTGTATCTTCTTAAATGTAGACGTATGGTTCAAAGTGAAGCCTTCAAAATATTTAAAGTAAGTGTTTCATGCAGAAAATGACTGTAATATTAATAATGTATGCCATGGAGACATAACAGAGGAAACAACACATCACCAGGAAAAAAAAAAAAAAAAGAAATACAAAAATTGACTACAACAATCTGTTACTTTTTTCCATATGAGAAAATGTAAATGTGAGCAACATGTAAAATGTTTCTCTGCAACCTGTAAGTTTGGGCCAGGAAGTAAGATCATAAGATGTTTTATTGTTTTGTTTCTCAACAGAAGAGAGTACAATAACAGCTTCGTTATTTTAGATCTTGACATAGCAGTACATACGGCTGTCATATCAGCAGCCACCCAAGGCCTTCAATATTTACTGCTGCAATAATCAGCCAAATCACAGCTCTATTTCTTAAAAGCATCCCAAACTTTCACAAAAATCTAAAGAAAACTAGACGCTTGGAAGTTTTTCTGTGAGATATGATTGGCACAGTTAAAATAATAAAAGGGAGTCCTACAAGTCCGATGCATGAAGTTTTTCTCATTCCAACAGATTTTCTAGGATTGCCATCACAATACCTGTGGAGCACAAATACCTTACTTTCTGGCATTTTCCGTAGCTGTCTTCCTAACAGACTGCACAAAACGCTCCACCAGCATCTTCCTTTGCAGCATTAGGGTGCAGAAACCCTTCAAACTAGAGATTTCTGAGCTAAGATTTCTGATGTACATGTCCCAGTAGGAAATACCTGACCAAGGTTGCTATTACGTGAGTGAATCTAAGGGCTCTGACAGAGGTGCTCCGGTCAACAGAGCCAAGCTGTTCCCTAGCCTTGCCCCCTCCAGCTGTCCATCCTGACCTTCTCCCAGGGTGGAACCTCACAGTGTCAGCTGAGGCAGGGGGAACAAAGCATAATCACATCTTTTCTCCTGCTGCTTTTGTTACAAAGACAGTGACTGCCAGCACAGCACAAAGCATTTATGAATTTAGGAAAAGTGGATACAGTTCTGAACCCCAACAGATGCTTGCTTTCATGCAAGTGGATTTAGAGCCTTGGGCTTCCGATGAGTGGAAAAATTATTATACCAAGGACAAAGGTAGCGTTTAGTAACTGAAGGATAAACTAGGAAGGAGGAAAAAAAAATGAAAAAGAGAAAGACTAACTAAGTATCTAGAAGAAGGAGTTTTCTGTTTTTTTGTTTGTTCTTTTCAGAAGACAGAGGCAAGACTGCACCAATGCAGATACCACCTACAGATGGACGCTAGTCAGGTTAATTCACATGGGAAAATCTCGTGTGTATCAAACTGCCTCTGTGAGCAACCATCTGCAGAACTGGGGTCTAATCTCCAGTAATACAAATTGAACATGCCCAAAATACATATTTTAACCTCAGTGGTAGTATTACTCTGACTTCATTTTTAGCTGTGCATTCCTATTGCTGCAGTTCTTGTTAAGTTCACACCTACATTTTATTCCAGTATAGCTAAAAGAAAGCTCAGGTACTTTTGTCTTGGACAGCTGTCTATGGACACAATAGGACATGAAAGAGAGAAGATTGGGTCCGCCTGAACCGCAACAGCATCAGCTGGCATCCACCATAAACCATAATCCTTAGCTCTGAATGATAATGCAAGATACAGTGTTCTATAAAAGTTCTTCAAAACAATTGTTTCAGAATTAATGTTCAACCTGCTTGCTGACTTCTCTCAAAATATACATAATAAAGGACAAAGGCTGCAAAAGCAGCCTAAAGGACTGAAGTACCTCAAATCCTTTTATTTTAATGGAAACTGAATGCCTACCTAAATCCTCAGAAATACCATAGAAAATCCCATGGTTCAAGGTTTTCCATTTTTCAAAACTTTCTTCCCCTCAAGATTAAAATTTCTATTTCTATTTTTTCCAAGGTTCTTCCATTGCTCTAGAACTAACACTGATTTCCTTAGACATGCATGTATTCCAAATGCATTAATTTTCATGAAAACAGAAATTAATTTGACTGTAAACTAGAGGTTGAAGTTTGTATTTTATTTTATTTTTTTTTGACAGAATAAAACCGTCGAGGTAAGGATTATCAATGCCAGTTCACCACCAGAGATGAAGTTGACAGGCTTTGGCATAATTATAGTGACTGTCCCAGGGGAAACAACTTCCCTGACTGCTTTTGCAAAGGCGAGGTTGGCAACATGGCAAATATAGCCTGTACATGCTTACTTGTATGCTCGTGCACCGGTGTGCTGCGGGAACCAGATGGCATGAAATATTTTGGCTTCAATACTGTATCTTTGAGTTGACATAATCTCTACTGTTTTCACAAGTAATTTAAATAACTCCACAGAGTTAAAAAAAAAAGTACTACTTTTTCATTTTCTACCTGTTTGTAGCTTCCAACACTAATTATGTGCATTCTTGCACCCGTTGAAACTAATTTGGATCTATACCAGAATATGTATCAATCTTGACACCACAGTTTAACAGTCAGAATGCTAATGTACCAAACCTTAACATATTTGTGGCTACAGTGAAAACATGGGTTGAAAATAATAGAAAAAAATAAAAAAGGAAGACTAACTTTTTTTTTTCACTTAAAAGTGATGAAAAAGTAATGTATGAGTATGAGTAACTATTAATGGGTTGTAACAATGTCCACAATGGCTTATTCTTGCTCCATAAAATGAGCTGGAAGATCGAAGTTTGTAAGAATATTTAAGTTTGGTTTATCGTACTTATTTCAGTATGGATAGCTCACCTGTAGAGTCTCCATCATCCCAGAACAAGTCCCCGTAAGCTTTACCGTCGTCATCCAGGGCAATTATAAGTCCCATTGGATTCTTGCGACTATCAAAAGAAAGACATTCTGTCTTACATGTATCTAGACAGTTACTGAGACAGTCTTAACAAATCCTTCCTGTTCATGCTAAGAATGCAGTAATCGGAAGAGTTACAATGTTTGGGGAGTTGTCTTAGATTAGTCCTTGTTCATCTTTATTTTCATGGAAATGGATTAAAATACATGGCAAGTTGAAAAAATGTTATGCAAATAAACCTTTAATGCATCATTACCTATATCATGTAAACAGTAGCAGAAGTGAGTTGTTGTTCACTGTTGTTCCCAAGTCTCAAAGTGAGAATGCTAAATTGGATGGGCTGCTACTGATTTGTAACTTGGCAGTCCTGAGCCCATTCTTGAAATTACACTTCATACTACTATAATGATGAAAGCATTTGGTTTGGAAGCATACCTTTCAGATGTTGTGGGAGCTGGTTGTTGGGTAGGGTAAATGTAGCCTCCTCTCAAATGGAGCCCCAGTTTGTCTGCTGGCAGGTACAAATCAGTCCATTGCTTTCTTATGGGTATTTTTGCCCCCTTATTGACAGGGATGTAAAAGAATGGGTATGTTGCATTACTCACTGTTATGAAACTCAGGATTTAAGACAGCATTCATTTTAACTTTTCCTTTCAGAGGAGGTTGAATTTAGGTAAATATCAATGTGACACTGGGCCCAAGAAATAAAATAACCACATATCAATATGTTATATAAATCAACACCTCTTAGTGCTGAGTTTTGGGTCAGTCAGCACAGACAGCAGCTCCTGTTGGGACATCAGATGTGAGGAAAGCCCTCACAGTGGGAGGTCCCAGCAGTGGGAAACTTATTTGCAGAAATGAGATTAATAAAGAAAAATCCCAAACTCTCATGCATCATTATGTTTTACTTTACTTCAAGTATGTCTTTGCTGAAGTTTCTATTCAATCTGACTTCTCATCCCCTGCACTATATTCCACACCTCCATGTCCTTTCTTTGAGGTTTTGACTCATGTGCTTACCCCCTCCATACTTCATCCTTTATCTCACCATTTCCTCCCTGTAGGCTTTCTTTCAGGTCTCTATCACTGAAGCAGGCCTGACAATCTTATTCTATCACACAGACCTTTAGACAATCACCCCATAGTCTCCTGGGCATTTACTCACCGTTTCATACTCATACCACACTGCATCAGGAATATATGCTTGAATTACATCCACACCCTGAAATGTGAATAAAGAAACAACTGTCATATTTGAAATCAAGTTAGTTAATAGACTAAACTTTCTTGTGATGTGTAAGACAAGAAAAAATGACGTGAGAAAAGCTCTGATTTTGAGTGAAATTCTGAGATGATGCAAAGATGAGTTGAATCAGTATATCAGACCAGATGACTGGTTCCCCAGATGACTGAAAAACAGGAGATGGAAAATATAATAGATTATATGGGATTTAATATATAAAGTGCAAGACTTTCCATTTCAACAGTGACAAAAATATGTTGTGGGCTCTCTCACTGAAAGTAATAAGTGAAGGGGTGGAGGGGGAGGGGAAGAAGACTAACAAATGTACATTTGCAAGGAGTCCAAAGACAGTCAGTAATGTGATGTACCAATGAATAATATGTACAATCATCTAGCAAAAAAACATACTTCACCTGGAGAAGAAACTGCGTTACTGCTAATAGACAAGTAATTCTGCATTTTTCTTGTGAAATGGCTTAAGGTCTACTCAAGACAGAAGAGTTCAGACCAGAATAGGACCAGAGGACATTTCCTGAGCTCCTCTGGGAAACAGGAAGACCCCATTTTTGTGGTTCACCTTGTTCAGCATAAAATGGGAGAGGGAGCGTGATTTCAGGAGGAAATACATACACAGCAGAGGAGCTATAATCTTCAAGCTGAGTAACAAAGTTGTCAGACAAACTCCAAAAGCTCAGGAAAAAAAAAAAAAAAAAAGGAAGGTGGTTTCTAACCGAGGAATAACGGAACAGCAATAACATAACTTCAGCATTTTATGCTGTAGCCCCCCACCAGAGAAAAGAGTTGCAGCTAGTGACTTGAGGAGTCCCCCTTCCCCATGAGGTGGTTATGAGACAGACACCAAGCAGCCAAACCTACCGGGTCAAGGACAGCAGAAATAAGTAGACCAGGACCCCACAGGAACTGCCTATCAACTCCCCACGTCGCTTCATCTGAGTAGAACCTGGGAATTGGGAAGGACAGGGCACTAACTCATTTTGAAGAACTAGACCATCATCAGTAATCCTAGTATTTCAAAGTACTGATTGCCCAGAATCATGACTGAAAAGTGTCAGGTGAAAATTCCTTCTTTTTCTTGACGTATTCTTGACCTAGTTGTGTTCAAAAGTTTCCAGGTAAGGAAATGTACATTCTAATATACAGATCATGGCCCAGAGTGATTTAATTAGCTGGCAATAACATTTCATAGCACCTCTTAAGACTGACTGACAATAATATATGCATATATACAGAAATTACAGATGGTTTCTGATTACTCTTCTGATTACACCAAAATGGTATTTCATGAATTCAGAAGTTGTCTCTCTCTATATATATTCCAACATGCATTTTCACAAATTACATACCTATTTGGATAGCTCCTATCAACATTCAAGCTGTCTGAATCTTTTATTCCTAATAAAATTACCACAAAAGCTCTTTGGTACACTTACTCGTGCAAAACTGGACGTGCAACCGTGTCCCCTTGGGTATGAGCTTTGTAAAAGAGGGTGTACAGGTAGGGCAGCAAAGTATAGCGAATGTTCAAGTAATGTTTGGAGGTTTTCACCAAAAGTGAATCGGCTCCAAACACAGCTGGATCCTGAGGCTGAAAATAAATATTAGATTATTTTCATTGTGTGGGAAATACCCTGCCAATCACGGAAAGCAGCTGCTGTTTGCGAGGAGCTGAAATTCAGTGGTGTGCATCTGCACAGTATCTGCCTTTTGGGTTGTGAGACTTGAGGTCCTGCTCCAGTCTCCCTTAGCACTGCCGGTCCCTCCTTGTCCAACTGCGAGGAGGGCACGTCAGGGGCAGCCCACGTTTCATTGGGCACGCATGCCAGTGCACACTAAAGGGTGCTCCTGAGAATCAGGCTAATGGGTTACAGAGCAGCGAGTGCTTGCCCTCACTGGAAGGGGCAAATAATGGTGATGAAACTGCTGCCAAATCCATGAAGCCTCAAGTACATGAAACTAACCCTTCTGAAGCAGAACCTCTTAACCTCTTGAAGGCAGGATTTCATAAAGAGAGCTCAAGGTTCTGTCAGTTTCAGACTGCTCTGCTATCTAATTGCTAGTGATGGTAATGATCATTAGGGATACTATCAAAGGAAATGTGGGAGTGGAATCCAAAACAGTTTGTAAGAGAAGGTACAACTTACTATGTATCCTTCAGCATTGTGATTCCGGGAAAATGGGTAAAAGGCTCCTACTTGCATCCACCGCCTGCAAAGTTCTTCTGTCGTGTCATCAAAGAAACCACAAATATCGGCTCCAATCTTTAAATAAAAGCAGAATGTGTTGCATAGAGAGTATACTGCACCTCTAATCTCTACACAAGATGTAACATTTAAGGGACGTATCAATTCATCCTTCTTTTTTTTGCTAGGGTGACTAATCCATTGAAAACATCTTCCTTTAACTAGGCTTTGTACAAAATCAATCAATAAATCAAACAACCAGTCAACTGATTGGCTCCTAGCACTGTCCATCATTCTTTTTTCTTTCTAACCCTTACCTTCCTGTTTGGTACTCATAGGCATATGTTCAGAAAACAACGCCAAATCATACAAATTTAAATCTTGAAGAACAATTTGGTCATTTCACTTATAAATGGATGCTTCTATTTCATTCAAAATGGAAATGGAAAGGAAAACACCACATGAATCACTAACGAATATAATAATACTAGATGTAACAAGTAGCTTGGCATATGTCTGTTACCTGCAAGTCTCACCATACACATACAGTCATAGAAACCAAAATACGTGGCCTAAACCAAAAATCAGTCATTGGAAAAAAAATGTTAAAACCAGATCCCTAAAGGGGATTACGGCATAGCTGAAGAGTTAAGATTGTTATATAAACAGCCTTTGACTAGACAACCCATTATCACAGAGGTAAAGAGGTAATGTTTTTCCATTGGTTTTGAAAGGTCACAAACTAGAATTTCATACATAAGGAATTCCAAAGAGGTTAAATTCCAGCATTCCAGGTATCGCCCATTTTATGTGTTCCCATGTTGCTGCATTATCTCCCAGCCAGTGTCCCGTGTGCTTTCCTGATCCCACAAAAGTAGACCTCGAAATCAGGAAGCTTCGTTTTCCAGGAAACACTGTATTGATGACCCTGAAAATGAAATAAGACTGGAGCTATGCAACAGAATAAAGATAACAGAGGCTTCAGTAGTTTTATATAAAGCAGATTTATACTGACTAAGTTACTATAATCGGTCATTGCAGAGACCTGGACTCCTTTACAGTTAGACAGGCATCCTTTAGCAAAGTTCAAGATGTTAAATTTGAATAACCCTTCTGTAAGTCTTTGACTATCGACGCCTGACCCAGAACTTTAGTTAGTAGATTTTGCTTTTCTTGCAGTGGCTTAAATACAGTCTAATTTTGTCCAGAAATCAGGTTCATTTAGAAGTTGCTATTTTGGACGATGCAAACCTGAAACTTTTTTGTAAAGATATTAGGATGCATTCCTTACTCGTTTGTTGATATGGCCATGGAATATCCGTAAAGACTGTGGACATCATAGTGTTTGCCCCACTTCTGCACTGCATCCATACAAAGTGTCTTGGAAAACATGAGTTTATCAAGAATACCTTCAATAAAGGAACATAGATTTTAGTTTTAAAGCATGTTTTGATTCTGAATATTCCAACCTTTTATTTAGTGCACTTTCATGACACTGAAGCCTTTCTTTCATTCTTTAATGTTTCCATTAAACAAATTCACTATGTTTGCATTAAACAAATATCACTATTACTACTACAGGAACACAATTATTTTGTTGGCTGCTGGTTTTATTCAACTTTGCTCCAATGGTGCTGTTTTCTGCTCTTGAGCTTTGTATACCACATGACCATCAACACACAAATAGGAAAAAAAAAATCATGCATAACTGCAAACAGCTCCTGAAATGCAGCTTTGCTAAGGGAGTAGAATTTAGTAGACATACGGAAAATGTGTATCAATTTCTTCAGTGCATAAAATAGTTATCTCAAACACTTTATCTTTGCCTAGGTGTGATTAAATGGTAACCACAGTTAATCCCTTCAGTGCCAGTGCTTTCTGCTGGCACCTCTCTTAATTAATCTATACACAAGTGGACTCACTGTCAGCTTTATCGTGAGCCCAAGCATATGTCTGGGAGCAACAAGATGGTGTAAGCAGACTCCGCATTCTCTGTATTGACTATTCGCTTTACTGTAAGGTAGCAGACTATGCCTGTGAGGTCACAAGTGGCCCATATTTGCTCTGTGAGCTACCTGGGGGCTGTGAATGCTGAAGAGACCCTCAAAAGCTAATTCATTATTTAAAGTTTTAACTTTCAGTCAACTAACAGGTAATCCTTGCCTATTTTCCATCTTAAATTAGAACTGGGGATACTAAATAGTTGCAATCTAGAACAGATGGAAACACTTTTTGTTTAATTTGAATAATTCATCTGTGTTTGAGGTCAGAGAAAATAACATTTTTACTTCCAAATTTTACAGTAAAATGACACACTAAGCACTGGCTCAAATTGACTGCAATTCAACCTTGGTCCAGCTGCATTTGTCCTGCAACTGACTGTTTACCCATGCAAAGAAGAACTGTACTGCTGCACCCTAAATTTCTGAATCACTATTGGACAATATGATGGTAATGGTTTCCTGAAGTTAGTACTTAATAGCAAATATGAATTCCATGTAAGTGTTGTGCTGTGTACAAATGTAAAACTACTGAGTGAAAGAGCATCAATATATCTTCAGGGATAATTAAGGCAGCAAAAATATTCAGTAATCATTAGAAAAGTGGTAAAAACACATTTTTTTTCTCTTGATTTATATGAACTGCGCTTTTGAATCACGCCAAGGCATACCTGTATTGTCTCTCAATTAGAATGTTCATACACCATCCATAAGAACTAGAGTAAATTCACTTTGCATCCTTGTAGGCAATTGCACAGTAATTTGTAATTCATTCTTTTTAATATTTTTCTCTACGATTAAAGAAGATAGACTTACTGGGAGTAAATGGAGGATAGTTTAAGTCATTTTGTGCACAACCCTTATTTGAGCCTTGAACAAAGTTGGATATTTCATTCATGTCCTGAAAAGGTAAGATGCAGACTGTAAGACGCAGATGCAGATTGTAATAAAGTTTCCTCAACTATGTATTCCCAACATGTTCTATTCTGTTACCCTTTAAGGAATACTTAGTACTAGTACCATACATTTAGGTAAGAGTGATACCACTTGGATTCTGAACTGGACTGTTCCTGTATTAATACAGATCTCACTGTTGGGCGGAATTCTGTATTCTGGTGAGCATCATTTTGTGAGAGCTACATCTTTAGCACAGTTTAGCACTGTAGCACTGGTCTAGTGACTAGTTTCCGTGACTCAAATCGTTTGCTCTCTGCGGGACAGCTGTGCAGTCTGCACTTGAAAGATTGACCTGATGGAACCACAGTCAGCAAAGCAAGTGAGAGCTACATATTCGATCATGTAGCAGGTAAAGGACTACAACTTTGCCACAGAAGTTAATTTAAAATTGTTATAGCTTGCTAAAATGCATATCCAAATATTCAGTAGATTCTTGCTTTCTTTCAGAAAAGTTCTTTATTTTTACGTAAAAGGAAGTAGGAAAAACAGAAAAAGTCTAAGGGGAAGAAGGTTTGAATATCAAATTTGAATTGATATCAAATTTGAATTGCATATCCAACAGCAAAAGACATGAACATCCTGCAATGATTTCAGGTTACTAACAGTAAACTTTCCTTTCAAACTTTTTTTAAACTTTTCCTTTGATAAACATCTATCTTAAAATGAAAGTTCAGAATTACTTACAATCCAGATTCCATCGTATGGCACTGTGTTATAAAACAATCTGCATTCTTCCACCCACCAGCTGGTGCAGTCTGGGTTGGTGTAGTCTGGGAACACAGTTTCCCCCGGCCACACCTATAACATTAAAAAGGAAATAATTGATTACACTGTTAATTGTATTAGAAGAAGATGAAAATTTATAATATATTAAACTTCCTTTGTTTGATTTTGTTGTTGTTTTGTTTTCCAAATAATAACTTGAACCAGGCCTAGGCCAAACATTAAAAAAATGTGAACAAAACCGAAATTCTCTACCAAAAAGGATTTTCTCTACCTTTTTCCTCTTTTAAGCCCTCTCTTCCATTTGCTCTTCAATGCCTTTTTTGGTACATGGCAGAATATGAGGTTATGTATCAAAGTGAATAGAATAGAATAGCATAGAATTGCATAGCATAGCATAGCATAGCATAGCATAGTTCCAGTTGGAAGGGACATACAAAGGTCATCAAGAAGTCTAACTGTCAGACTACTTTGGGTCTGACCCAAAGTGCATCCAAATGACTCTGAAACATGGACAGCACGGCATATCAACCACCTCCCTACGAAGCCTGTTCCAGTGTCACACAACCCTCATGGTAAATGAGATTTTCCTAATATCTAGTCTGAACCTCCCCTCATTCAGCTTTTAGGCATTCCCATGTGTCTTGTCAGTAGACACCAGGGAGAAAAGATGTACACCTACCTCTCCACTTCCCTTGCTCAACGAGCTGTAAAGAGCAGTGAGGTCACACCTCAACCTTCTCTTATCCAAGCTTAACAAACCCAGTGTCCTCAACCCCTCCTCAAAGGACATGCCTTCCATTTTCTTTCATCCTTTAAACATAATTCTTGTTCTTCTCTGGATGCATTCAAATACCTTAACATCCTTTTAAAATTGTAGAGCCCAGAACTCTACACTGGATTCCAGATGAGGCTGCACCAATGCTAAATATGGTGGAATAATCACCTCTTTTGACAGGCTGGCTATAACATGTTTAACGCACCCCAGAATACGGTTTGCCCTCTTCACTGCCAAGTTGCACTGCTGGCTCATGGTGAGCCTACCGTCAACCAGAGCCCCCAGATCCCAGATTTACATTAACTGAAGTCCATAATTATATATATATATATATACATATATAATCTGTTTTGTTTTTATCATTGTGAGATGCCTGATAAAATCAAATGAAGTACTGGCTATTAGAATACCATTTTTCTTGCATAAGTTTTCAATGGGTTGGCAGGGCTGTTAAGTGCTTTTTTCCCCCTACTAAAAACGGCATGTACTTTTAGTTTTCCTAAAAAACTGTATTAATATAAAACAGGATTGTACCAAAAATAGACACACATAATGTAAAAAAATGTATAAAAATTAATCAAGAAGGGTTGAAATGTATCATATGCTAAGTGGGACCTTATAAACTTGGTTCTCACTGGCTGGTAATTTCACTGGAAGAAGAGAGTTTAAAATGACCCTCCTGGCCAAATTAAGCCAAACTGACCATGTTTAAACTTCATAAAAATGTGTTTACCTCTCCAATTAATGGTGTTATTCCATCTGATTCGTTAACCCAGACTCGTTTAGACTGTCCCCTGGTGTAGCTTCCATATTCACTACCATCAGATAGGGTTTTTGTGCTAATAGCAGGATCCTAAAAAGGTTTTAAAAAATAAAAATAAAATACAATAATAAGAAACAAAGATACACACCATGAGTTATAGTGGAATGTTAAGCAGGAAGTGTAATAATTGCATAAAAATATGCAAAGTATAATGATATATAGTTATAATGATAGTATTTACAAGGAAAAAATAAATACTTAAATTCTTACCAATATGATAATATATTTTTTTCCATAGTTATGCAGATAAGATGCAAAATTAGGGAGATCTTTAAACTGCACTTTGTCATATGTAAAATCTTTCTTTTCCTCCATGTAGTCAATATCAGTGATCTGAGCATCCTGGAAGAGAAGAGAGTTCAGCTTAAACATGAGATGTAACATGTAAAGGCTTTTTTTTTTTTTTTTTTTTGTATATTTTTACGATGTAATTTCTTATGAGAATTCCTGCTCATCCTGAAGTGAATTTACTTTTGGGACTTTACTGCAGCCTGACAGAAAATACGCAGTCAGGACCGTTTGTAATATGTGCATCTCATCTCACACAGTCCAAATGTACTGTACTGACACATCTTTTGTGCCTTAAAGAAACTGTATTTCACATCAGAATTCAAATGAATGTGTAACAGCATCCTTTCTACTATCCCCATGATGGGTGAGTATTTGCAGTTGCCTGACTTCTAGAACTACCCTTTAAATCCAAACATTTCTTCCTCAACACTTATCTTAAAAAATAGGGTGTATTCATCTTTTGTACACCATCAGGCTACTATAATCTGGAATCTCATTAAAATTTATTTGTTACTTACCTTTGCTTATCAACTAAAAATAATCTCTGGTTCCGTAACTGTCCACAGTACATTGAAAAAATATTTCAGCACACTAGCTAACACTACAAAATAAGTAGATATAGTTTGAAAATATAACTGAAAAGATATTACAATAAAGTGGGCAGATAAAACTTATTGTAATTAAGCCTCTCCTGGTGTCCGATTCTGATATTGGCTCTGCCATTAAAAAGCATAAACTTTTGACACCAGAAGTCCATATTTGGTATTTTATTAGAAATTTACTTATTTGAACTGATGTGAAATGAACTAGCAGAAGAACACCACAGTCATAATCTCTGGGCAATTTCTCCCACAGGACTCTGCCTTGATGGGTTGTTGCCCTCCTCAAACCCTGAACTTACATAAGGGAGGTCAATCAGACGGTTCCTCTCCACCACGTTCTTCACTTCATCCAAGGACCCGTAATTCCAGCGACTGAGCTGGAAGCCCAGGCTCCAGTAGGAGGGCAACAATGGCAGTCCCACAAGCTGCAAGTTGAGAGTAAAATTATTAGTTAAATTAAAATTATTAGGCACCATTAGCAGACACTGTGTGTCACCTCAGTGCCCCAAACCATTTGAATAATATACACTAAGCTTGAACGTAAAATGAGCAGTGCACTCCAAATGCAACATTCATATATATATATATTTTTTTATCTGCCTTCAACTATATTTATATATATGTATATATATATGTTTCCTTTTAAGAAAGGCAAATACATTGTGACAATGAAGTTGGGTTCATTGTCACTTGTCTGTTGTTTAAGGTGTCACTGAAACCTGATCGGACCACAAGAAATTATGTCTGTGATATCTAATGACTAGAAGATCATGACGTATCAGAAAACACAATATCAACCCTATAATGCTGCCATATGAACAAGAATTTGTCCTTATAGTAAGGGTAAGCCTCAGCACGGAAGCATAAATTGCTCTGTGTAGACCACCTCTAGCTCACTGTGGAAATCAGTCAGGGTGTACAGACTGATCAGCTTAGCAGCTACAGACTTCTTGTGCCTGAAACAGATGCATCCTCTCTGCAACAGTATCTCCAGCAAAAGGAGTGCTCTGGTTTCAGCTGCCTGTAGGCCAGCTAAGAACATCTACACCCCAGTTTAACACCAGCTAGCTATTACTAATGGCAGCAGTCACATTAGCAACATACTAACAGTTATTCTCAGATAAATATATAGTGAATCATACTTTCAATTAATAGATAACATAGCAAAGACATAAAGAAGGGAATAAAAAATAATAAAATAAAATAAAATAAAAACAAAACAAAAACTTTTAAGGGTCTGTTCCCTGTGTAGTCTCTCTATATAAAGGTACCTTCAGGTACTCCTGGACTACTTGCTCTGGAGTGTTCCCCAAGAGGATATAGAAATCAAGGATACCACCAATGGTTCTATAGGTCACTGCTGGAGCAGGCTGCACCGCAAACTCTGCCAGAGAAGAATGCACAAACCCAATTCTGAATACCAGCTAAATATAAAATAACTTTGTCATACTAATATTGAAGACTAGAAAAATTAATTTAAGGAAAAAATAAAAAACCACAAAACAAACAACAATAACAACAACAAAAACACAAAACAGAAATACCTAAGGAACTCAAAACCATTACTTGAACTGGCAGTGAAGGGGAAATGTATTTAGAAGACTCTTAGATGTTCATGTTTGCATTTCTTTACATCCCACAAAGAGAAAAGAATCAGAAAAAAATCCAATGGCACAACCTTTTCTCTTTAACTTTTCAGTACAACTTTCCAGACTCAAGAGAAATGTTTTCCTAAAGCATACATATGTGCATGTCTATTTCAAAGACAAAAGAGTGTTTACTTTCAAGTAATGCTCGCCCCAAGTTTACACTCTGATTCTGTTATCCTGCACATCTGCTCAGAGCTGTGCAAGGCTTCAGAGAAGTTTCTGACACTCAGGTGTCCAACATAATCTGCTTGTAACCCTGAGCCACTCACTGCTAACATTGCGTATTTGCTAAACTACTAAATGCTTACAATGACTGTCATCAGATAATTGAAGACAACATTCATTAGGATTTTATATACAATAGGATTTTAAAAGGCATATTTACATTAACCCAGTTTTGATCTCAATCCTGCGTATCATTCAAAGAGATATTTAGCTGCAATACTTAGAGTTACAGAGAAAGTTTTCTTACCCATGGCATTGCTGTTCATCAGGAAAACACCAAAAGAGGCTCCAGAGCTGTCTTCCAAACACAGGAAGAAAGTTTGAACTCCATATAAGTTATGCATTGACTTCAAGGAGAGAAAAAAATAAAATAAAATAAATAAATAAGAGAGAGAAGAGGAGTTAAAATCTAATAACACTGTTTTGGGGATATTTCAAAATATAACATATGTAGAACTTGAAACTTTTCAAAATATAGCAAACAACAGAAAGAAAAATCACGACACTTTTCCTAAAGTTTTGTTTTCTACTGCCTGGCATTTTTCTCCTTTATGAGAATGTTTTCAATTAAAACTGAACTTTCCTGAAATATAGAGATAACATAGACAAGCAGATATGATGGAACTTTGGGCAAGTCTGTATACATTGTAGTACTATTTCTGTGTAATATATGTGCACATCGAGTGACAAAATAACTTGACAGTTAGTACAAGATTTTACCTCTCATCTATGTTACTATGAATCCTGCAAGACAACCATTTTTTATATCTAGTGTATGTAAGTAAGAGAGCACCTGTCTTCTTTATTTCCATTATATTGTTTTTTCCATTATTACTAGCAACAACAATAAATAAATAAACAAATAAATGAAAAGATCACAGCTGTTGTCATAGCTGTGTTTCACCCCTGCGACTGAAAACTCAGAACACATGATGGAAGAGGAACAGAACCTGAGCAATGTGAAATTATCCTAACTTGATTTTGTTCACTGTTAAGTTTAACTTAATCAGCCTACACTCAATAGAGCCATTTGGATAAGAACCATCTTCAAACTTTCAAGTACTAATCACTAACAAGAGGCAGTTTATAAGCTGAACATGTAGTAGAGATAGGAAATAAATGGTATGATTTCTACAGTAGAGCTTGTTTATAGTGAGACAAATCTGACCTAATTTAGATTTTGGTCCTGAACCCTGATCTCCTAATTCCAAATTATTAACTAATTACATATAGTGGTCTCTCCCCCTAGCTTCTGTTAGTATAGCTTAAATTTCAGCAAAATACTGAAGCATTCTCTGAAAATAAATCATATGGATTGCTGCTTTCTTATACTGAAGTAACACTGACAAACGGTGTCTGTTGGAGGCTCACTGGTGAGTTATAAATAAATTACTCGAGGAACTTCAATAAAAAACACACAAAAATATTCACATTAACAAAAATTCCTTCACTCATGCTCTATAGTGATTTCTTTCTGCACAATGTCCATGTGTTGATTCTGTACTAGACATGTAGGGCTTTGAATGTTTTGTTTTTTTCATAGTATTAGCTCAACTGACTGCTTACAAGCTTTAGCAAATATTTCCCTAGTCAAAGCAAAGTATATTAATGAGTATAGCAATAAGATCTGATTGTTTACCACAAGCAGAAAATGACTACTGTTGTTTGAATCAGCATCTCAACTGATTTTAACCCACACAAACTCATTGTAACTCTGTGAGCAAATCACTGCAGGGAGGAACTGACGGACCAACACCATGTGCCTGTGCGCACCAGTGTTGAGGAGAACTTGGATCAAAGCCTAGAGAAGTCTCAGTGCAGATGTAAGATTCTTCTGTAATTATCAAAAATATGGGTGCCCTGGAAATCATTTTGGAAAAAGACTACAGACACAAATAACTGCTGACAGACATATTTTATCTCATAAAGAGACAGCTGTTAAAGAGAACTTTGCCATCATTTGCCGAACTACAATGTTGTTAACTGAAGCAGCATGTGTCATATGTACCAAACTCTGCACAAAGCAAGGATTAAGACATATTGTTATTTATTTTGCTTATCAGTAGAAACTGAAGACTCATATCTTTAGAAACTGATTTTCAATTTCACATCAAGACAAAAATAAAAATATTTACAAAAGGCTATCTTAGGGAATTCTCATCAGTACTATCTAGCTTTTAGTAATAAATACAGTGCCTGAGAAGTTCTTGGGGAAAAACTCAATTGATATTATTAATGTCTACTGCATAACAGCTTTGGATTCCAGAATTCATTTGCAAAGAATAGAGAATAATAAAATAAGTCCTTACGCCAGAGGGGCCAATATCCCTGCTGAACATGGGCCAGGTTTTCCAGTTGACATCGTGTCGGTACTGTTTATGCACATGCTCTCCCACCCCATAAATGTTGCTGCTAGGAAGCTTGATTGATAGCTGCAAAAACTGGTCAGCATACTGCAGTGGTCCTATGGTAGTATCAAACCTGATGAAACAATTAAGAAAAAAAACACAGATTTCACCAAGAATTGATAGAATAATTGTTTCTACTCCTTTTAGCTAGAGATGGATAGGCAGGCTCAGGTCTCCATCCAGAGGCCCAAAGGGGACACACATGGAAGGGGACAATGTGCAGCTGCAGCAGACAGAGATGTCCTTGCACATAGGATGAGAAGAGCAGTACCAATTGATCTGTAGAAACTTCTCATACAAGTGGCCCATCTATTTTTGGACATACATTCACAATCACCGCTTCCACCAACGCTTCCCACCCTGCATCTTTTGCACTGAATTGTGAATCTGCTCAGTAAAAGTCAATTTCATTAATAAAGTTTCTTCTGTTAATTTAATTTTGTATCTTTCACCAATCCCTTTCATTACAAACAATTCACATCCCAAATGAAGATTAGGAGAGCTTTAAAGGCTTAAGCTAAAGCAAAGTTTATTCCTTGTTTCTACAGAGGGGCTCAGGAAACTGAGGAAATCTGAGCAGTGTTGAGGCAGAGAGGAGTAAAATGCAAGGCAATTCCTACTGTCAGACAATAGTCCTTTAATCAATCAAAAGATTGAATTTTATTAATATTGATCTTAAACATATTCATTTTCTTCTTTTATTGCTCTAAGACTTTGAACATTTCCACCTGGCAAATGGATGGAATTGACCCCTACCCAGAAGTAGCTTTACCTTTTCATTATTTTTTTAAATGAAACAATCATAAGTAGAATGTGATTATGAGTTAACCCAGATTTAAATCACAAAGCAATTGTAAGGAAGCTGATCCTGAGACCTGAGGGTTATCTTCAGCTTCATTAAAACAGGAGCTTACAGGGATATGCAGAAACACAGTTTTTCACCAAAAGCAGAGAAAATGACTTACTTTGAGAAAGTAAACTACATCAATAATTTTTAACATCATACACAGTTTCAAAGTAATATGCTTTTATCTACACACTCTAGTTTTAATTACAAATTTTTAAAAGTTATATTTTCATGTGATATCTGTGTCATTCATCATGATATTCATATGAAGAAGGAGCCGAAGGACAACTTTTTCTCAGCTTTATGCAAACACAACTGCATTGATTTTCACAGACTTTGTCACTTCAGATGTATTCATACAATGTATTTATCACCATGAATAAGTATATTACCATCACTAAAATATATTAAAATATTTTTAATTTAAAAATATTAAATCACCATTAAAAACTAATAAGTAAATATACAGCTTACTATCAGTTATAAACATTGCACAAATGACAGAAAGGGGGGAGTTCAGGCTTGCTATAATTTTAATTTCCCATGTTACCATTTCTCTTTTTTAAAGTTAAAAATATTTATGTTTGAAAGGGTCAAGTCTTCATGTCATATACTTCTGTCCATTTTTAATGACTACAATCACCATTTTGCCCAACTGCTTGCTTTCTAATACTTTGGGGTGGGAAAGTCTGTATTTCCAGTGAAGCTATAGCAGTCATTCACATTGTCTTGCAAATAATGATGGTAATTGGTTCATTTGAGCTCTAACTCTTGGGGGGGGGGGGGGGGAGGCGGGCTCTAGTGTAACAAATGATAATGCAAGCTTTATAATTATTTGGCTTTATAATTATTTGGATGATTAGGATTTTTGTAGTGATTTGCAATGACAGTGATCCTCACTCTTTTCTTTCCAAAAAATCTTTCTCTTTTGGTTGCTTGTTTAAGTGTTAGGGAAAAGCACTCACTTTATCAAGGATTTACATCTGAGGGGCTGCTCTTAATTCATGCTAACCCTGGCTTACTTTGAGATACTCTTCAACTCGGACTCGAGCATCATTAAAATTTATTAAATTTCATAAAAGTGGTTGCATTTTCTACCTTAAAGAAAGAAAAGGGGGCGGGGGGGGATATAGGAAAACATCCATGTTTCAACATGGTTCTTTTGAACTAGAATGCTTATTTCCCTTCATATACCTGCTTAATCAGTCATGGACTACTGAATACCATGTCCATCTTTTGTGCTCCGTAGAATTGCAAATCAATCATTATAGAGGATTCTATATAAGAAAACAATACTAATAACAGCATAAAACTAATTGCTAATTAGTTAAACTTGAAGCACTGATAATTTAACTATCCTAGAACTCTGACAGGTAATCATTCTTTGACTGATTTAACAGGCATGTTCATCCTGACACTTCCCCTTTTAACGCCTCTTAAAGCTATGTGGTTACTTCAGAGCTAAGTTTGTTTATTCTTAGGAAACAAGTGGGATGAAAACTTTCAATATGTAAGTACATCAAATATTTTACAGAATTACATGACCAACTTATCGCTGTCTTGCAACAGCTACTCTTTTGTCATAGGTCTAAAGAACAACCTGGTTTTGGTGATTCAAAGATTCAGCATGATTGCAACAACTAAGATAAAAGATGCAATGAAGAGTATTCACATGTCATTTGAAGAACTGAGAAGGTCTTCAGATAGTAGTGATTCCCTGTGTTGATGGAACAAAATAGCTGTAAAGATCTCCCTAGTACTGGTGGAAAGAGAACAGGTAGCCAAACCTAAAACCTTTACAACAGATCTCTCCATATCACACTATTTATTTCAAAAGTCCTCACAAGAGCCCTTGCATAATGTCCATCAGTCAAAAGAGCAGAAGTAGACTACATGTCCAAGAGGGCACTTTACACACGGCGTCTGGGGAATACCTTACTTATACAGCAACATGGATTTTCAGAGAAAACCAGTGACATCAGTGTTACCCAAAAAAAAAATACCAACGTTACTTACAGAACTCTTCCATTGCTCACTCTGGTCACCACAATACCAAAGGGATTATGCTTCACTTCCACTTTGTAGTTTAAATTGGAGGCCGCAGATCCACTGAAAGATCCCACATGCTCATGGGGGACTTCAAATCTTTTTGTTTTAGGATCAGTAATCTGCACGTATTTAAATAATAAAAGTGTAAGGCCTTTAAAAAATAATGTCTAATTTAAACATTTTTCAGCATTAACACATGGGTCTGATTTAGCATATTCCCACCCCTGTCAGTCTCCTCCTTCTTCCTTCATTATTCTCTTCCCCATTTCATCACACATTTTCAACTGTTTCCCTACTATACTTGACCCTCTTTTTCCCTGATTTCCAGGGAAACCCGCCACAAGAGGAAGGTCTCCCACAGGAGCCCTGCTTGACCCCAGAACCCATCGATACCCCACATTCACTACACAAACTGCTGAATTTTCCATGAAGAACAGAAAGCTTTGGAAGACCTAAAGATGTCTGACAAAGTTATTGGGAGATATGGCCAGGCTATATATAAAAAGGAAACAAATACATCTGCCCCCAAAATCTTTTCCTATAATGAGGAAAATAGGTAATAAAGTAAGGACAATATAAAAGTTGATTTTTTCCATAATTGCTTCAAGCAGAAAACCCACTGTGCTATACCCCTGCTAACCCTATGCATTGTAAGAGCAGAGAAGACAAAGAAAGGCAAAGCTGAGCTCTTCTCAGTGAGAGTCATGAGGGCGCATCAGAGGGATTAATTGAGCCTTCCTAAACTTACTGCACAGCAACAGCCAGCCTAAAATCTTGCACAAAACATAAACCTTAAAACAGCATAAGAAAAAGATTAACCTTGAACCGGAAGCGATTTGAAGTCTGATACTCTCCTGTGAGGAGGACAGTGTTGATATCATTTCCAAAGAGGGAAGGTGACGGCAGCCTTCTTAATGTGGCCTCAAATCCTTGAGAAAAAAACATGTTGCAACGTTATTTTGTGAAATCAGATATCCACAAGTGCATAAAACTGGGGAACTCCGATCACAGCTTACCTGTCTGAGTTGATCTTACGGACCCATCCACTTCGTACCCATGTTTACTAGAGAAAAAACACCAGGGCACACTGGTATCACTCTGGGGACTCCAGCAGCAGCCACGCAAGGTGCAGACGCTCTGATTCAAGGACATGAAGGGCACAAATTAATTGATTTTACACAAATAAATCTTTTTATACTAAAACAGTTAAAATGCACATGAAGCGTATTTGGCCCCAAACATCAGAAACCTTAGTAACATGTGCAGTCAGACCAACTCCTTCTTTGAAAATCTATTGTCAATTTGAATGGAACAGAACAAACATTTTTTCTTCTGTATTCAGAGTAGAAACCTGCTTATTAGACATAATTTTTTCTTAAAACCAGAATAGCCACAGACAAATGAACCTGTAAAAAACTATTGAAACCTTTGAGCTGTGACAGATGTGGTATAGACAAACCAACAGACACTGGAGACTGGATAAAATTTATGGTTGGCTTAACGTCTAGTAAACATCTGGTTGGAAAAAATCCACATATGCACCATTAATAATCAGGTACAGGATAAGTATTTTAACATAATTCTCCAATTACAGAAATGTTAAGATTGCTTCTGCAGAACCTTATATTGAGATAAATCAACTTAAAAAAAATAAAATCAAATGACTGAGCAATTAAACCTATTGTTCAAAGCATGTATTTCAGTGTAGTGGCATCAACCTTTACACCACCTCTCAGCATTCCAATAAACTAGAATACCTTTGCTTTGCTGTTATAAATTAACTTATTCACAGATCGCCTGCATGAGTTTTATGTTTGAAGATAACATCTGAGTAATAGATCACTATAAGCGTTCACACATTTTCTCATGTTAAAATAACAACAAATTACTCGGGGCGAAGGGCAGCAGTGATACAAGAAGCTCCACTGAGGGCAAAGGGCAATGTCCACGAGTGATCTCAGGCACCCAAATCCAACATATAGGTCTTCAATACCTCTCTCTCCACTTGTGTGCTAGCAGAGGCTGTTTGTTTGTACTCAAATATATATATTTTTTTTGTCCCATATTTACCTAAAATATTCTGCAGCATGTTATAGGTGGAGATGTGCAAAAATCACTATTGCTGCTGGTGCATATGCCACTCTTCTTTGGGTTATAGAGCCCAATTTAGTCAGTACAGGTCAAATACAGTCTCTGAATAGAGAAAATTAAGCCAGGTCCAGTGCAGAAATAATACAAGTGCCAAAGAAAGCACAGACGGAGCTCACAGATTCACTGGCCCGAGACATTTTTATGCATTTATTCCGTAGTGATTGGACTGAGCACAGAAATCTCCACAAAACCACTCAAGATAAACCAAGATTCACCACACAGATAAAATGTCTGTCTGTCATGGACTCTTCACATTAGAAAACATGTATGCTCTCATTTTCATTAGTTTTCAAACAAAAACACAGTTGGAGGAGAGATACAGTAACACAATTTCTTCCCCATGATCCACAAATCAATGCACTTTCTGAGGCTGTGTAAAACATCATGCTCATTTTCCACCTTCTCAACTCCCACCACGAGAGTTCCCTACTTCCCAGGCTATGAACTATTTCAAAGAAAATGAGAAGAAGCACCCATCCCTTCCATGACTGCAGAGATTGCAGCTTTATTCTTCAAAGCAAAGAAACTTTATTTCCTTCATTTCCCTCATAGTTAGGGGAAGTATCCTAAACACATATCAACAGAGTTACTACCTCAATCTTCTTATTCCTTCCTAGACCTGTGGGTACCCCCTGCAACACAGAATAGCTTGAACAACAGATTAACCTGAAGCCTGGTAGTTCAAGCATCTCCTTTTCCAACTTCATAAATACACTTTTCTTTTTCCCAGCTACTTCTCATGAACGCCCGTTGAATATCTTCTGCAGTTACTTTACAGTGCAGTGATGGCCTTCTAGCTAGATCTTATTCTAGCAGTTGTGTAAACTACATTCCTGTATTTTTGTGGCACCCTGAGCTTGCTGCATAAGGAAGTTCAGAAGTAAAAGATTGGTTGCACCTGACACAGGGGAAGGAACAGAGTTCAAACAAAGATACTGTCGAGGCTGTTATAAAAGTTATCATTAATATAAATAAAGATGGGAGGTTATCGCAGCCTCTGAGCTATAAAAACAGCATAATAGATACCAATATGCAATAAAATCAGAAAGAAAGTCAAAGCTTATTTAGAAAAAAAATCCTGGATACAGGGAGAAGTTTTATGGTGGGGTACAAAATGAGATGGCTTCTGAACATTGAACTCAGCACCAAAGACTAAAAGAATATTTAAGCTATGTGCTGAACTAAAACTTCTTTTCTGAGCACCCAAACAAACCTGTGCAAGCAAGATAGTTTTGAAACAACAAGCTATACAGTCTCCCTTCAAGCTTTCAAAGGTATCAGTCTAGGACTGGACAATACTAGCTCTGCTTACAGTATTTTTTTTCCTTGTCTAATAAAACTCTGCAACAATTTTCCACAGCAGTGAATAGTTAATAAATGTCTACTTTCTTTCAGGATTTCTATCTTCAGCAATCCTGCGGCTGGTTAATCAATATCTACTTGCTTTCCATACTTCTATTTTTCTATTCGGCAATCCTAGCTTCATCTAGGACATTGTCAGTGAATAAAGAAATCAAGACAGACACTAACCTGCTACATGAGCTTAGGGAAGGCCTAATGTTCCCAGATGCTTGTTATTCTGAAAACCACAAACGGAAACCACTACAGAAGAGTTCTTTCCTAAGCAGATACCTGTAGGTTTAAAGCTCTGCTGGTTGCAGTATTAGAATAAGTCTAAAGAAGGACAACAATTCTTGCAGGAGAAAATTTATAAAGGAATGAAGAGACACCGGGGTGGGACTCTGGCTTGTATCAGGCTTTCTTCAGCTTTGCTCAGGGCACAGATTAAAGGTGATCCTTAACTCTAATCCTCTGAAATCTGCTGCCCAGTATTCACTAAGGAAAGTGCAGATTTAAGAATCATTTATTTTACCTCTAATTCCAGAGCAAGTACCCCTGTGTTCAAATCTGCATCTGGCCCCCCATTTTTTTTTCTGGTAACTGTATTTTGATCATTTTTAATTATTCCTAATCACCAAGGGCAAAAGACAAGGTCAGATTTAAAAAGGCCTGCAGTTGCAACCAGAGCAAAACTACTTTCCTCCGTTGTGATAAGTGCAGCACTTAATGTGGGGTGACTGGTTCAAAGGTTGTAATTAAAGATTAAAGTGATCTGCATGACATCTGTCGTGGCGTGCTTGCTCCTGGGGCATGGAAGCAAAAGAGAAGAGGAACGTGCTGTGAGTTGAGCCTTTACTAATCTGTTAACCTGCAGGACTTTATTGAACTATATATCATAACGCAAACCGTGGCACGACAGTAGCATTAACAACTGTCTTTTCTGGAATTGGATTGGGAATTCACTGAGAGATTGAAACAGTTGATTAATCATTTTTTATACCTCTGTGAATGACGTAAGTATCACATATCATAATATACTGTCTTTTCTCATAAACTGCACCCCATGATGAAAAGAAAGATGGCAGGCACCCATCAGAAAATAAGAACATCCATGATAAAATGAATAATAATAATGGTTATAAAAATAACAATAATAGCCTCAATAATAGCCTTACTATAACAGCCACCATAAAAATGTTCTGAATGTGAGAGGACTAAAAAATTAAGATGCTATTTTTCGCTGGAAAACTTAACTCATGGATTCTTAAGCAAGAAGGTCATTTCTAAACACCGTGCTTGCTCAGATGAGAGACAACAACCAAGAAAGAGAGAAAGTGAAATTCAAATCAGTTCTGAAAGGAAATTGGCAGTGTTCGTTGCATTATAAAAATCATGTTCATCTGTGTAAAGTGCATCTTGACCTATTTCTAAAATATGCTTTATTGTAAATGCTAATAGTTGACCACCAGACAAAAATAAATTGCTTAGGCAAAATTGTTGAAAACAGTGAATTTTTCTAACTGTTTCTTGTTTGCCTAATTTTGTTCCCACTTATCATAAAGCGAGACTGCTGGGAAGTATATTGGCAGCGGTCTTCAACCCTTCACAGTATACTGCCACAGTGGCTAGAAAAATCAAACCTTATGACAAAGAGCTAAAATTGGTTATATAGGAGTTAAGCTTCCCTGCAAAGCATTCAGATGTTCAGAGACAAAAACAACAACAAAAAGTTATAAAACCACCAATATAGTAGAGACAAAGTAAATTTTCATAATTAAACATGAATCTTTTTGTGAAAAATTCTGTTTTGTAATTTTTTCTATAATGTTTTCAGACCTTTGTTGCTACTTGATCTGGGATGCAGTCAATTCTCTCTGCTGTTAATATGTTCGGACATACTGGCGTAAATCCTGCCAGAGAAATAAAATAAGGGGTTAGTAACAGGATTTCCAAAATTTAGGAATATCTGTATTACCTTTTAAATCATTAAGTGCTTCTGCTAAATATTTCACACCATCTGGAAACTCTAAACATTAAAATAGACTCAAATGAATTTAAAATATTGCTACTGTGATTTACCTTACATTTGAAACATTGTACATTCCAGATAAAGACAGGAGAACTTCACTTTCAATTTCTGCACATATGGGCAACACTGATAGATTTATTTCTTAAGATATAGAGTAATCCTATTTTTGGTAAGTCATATAACTCAATATGCATCGCTTCTTGTAAAAAATTTACACCGAATTAAAATCAGAAGGATTTCTTTTTTTTTTTTTTTTTTTAATGGTGGTGTGTAACTGCTTTTATGTATGCTCCTTCCCATGAAATACTGCTCATCCAGGCAGCTTGAATTAGAGCATCAGACAAAAGCACCTTAAGCCTCCATTAAGAATATAACTGTAACACTGAAAGCCGCAGGAAATACGTTGGTTTTAAAAAGAAGAGCAGAGCAATGCTTCCGTTTTTTTTGTTTGTTTGTTTGTTTTTCATTTGAACGTCAATGCTTTTTGAGAAGCCTGACTCAATGGTGATTTAAACGATGCCAATAGGCAGCTCCTGGAGCTGCATGGGATTCATGATCACCTCAGCAAGCAGAGCTGAGCAGTTCCTGATGAAGAGTTTTCATCTGGTAATACAAATGGCAAGTACTTACCTGTCGTTTTGACTCCAGGTTGTCCTGATGCTAGCAGCGCAATGAGGACAATGGCCACCACCGTCACCAGACAGAAGAGGGCAATCAGGGTGGTTTCCAAACCACTGAACTTCCTCTTGCCCATCTAGGCTCAGAGTAACACCATTGGCATAAGTAAAACAAAAGTAATAGCTTTGAAAACTCTATAAATTACATTATTAATTGTAATTAATATATGTTTATACATTCTTTAGTTTTTAAAACACGTCACTTAATACTGGGGTTAAAAATAAATCTCCTGTTCAGGATAATTCACACAGCATAGAATACTGCATTATTACACTCATGGGAAATCACTGAGAAATGTGTTTTATTCGCTATAAACCACTTTTAAATACTCACAAATAAGAGTTTTCACTTGAGAGTAACTATGAAGTTTCTTACATTTTACTGAAACTCCAGAAACTGAAAACAAATCCCTGTGCATTTTTGTTTGTTTGTTTGTCTGATTCTGCAAGGTTTATTTCCTTCTTTAGAACAAACGCATACTACCTCCTCTTTTATAAAGAAGGATGTTGGTTGGTGAAAAAAGGTAGTTAACAAAAAATGCTAATGAGCTCTAATAGCATATCACACCTGTGACGCTTGGCAAAGACTAGCCATAGGAGCCAGGGTAAGTTACTTATTTGTCAAGTGGAAGAAAATAGCGTGCTTATAAACCCGTGGGATTTCACAGACATTGAGGGGTAGTCGAGGCAGAAGAAACCACCACAGGAGGTACCCTGGAAGCTGCTGAAATCACAACTGAAATGAAGGAGAGTATGTAGGTGGAGTCAGTGCCTTAAACTGCTGTTTAAAACCTGTGTTGTTCCCAGTATCGCTTCTCTGCGAGGCACAGTGGAGCATGGCGTGCTGTGCCAAGGGGTGTGTGCTGTCTGCAGAGCCAGCTGCTCAGCCCCACACACAGAACAACGTGGTACTATTAATGTTGAACTGCACACCACCAATAAAACTAACGAAAACTAGTCTCCAGTGTCCAGATCAATATACATTGGCAGCAGCAACTGCATTTTACCTTCCGTTATGAACATTTAGCCTTATAAAACAGCCTTAAATACAGAGAAATACCTTCTTTTTAGCTCAAGTAAGAAAGTGAAGGAATATGTGTGCATTGCACTAGCATATGAAAACATTGTCAAGGGTTTTAGTGATAACTCAAAAGAAAAACACTTTAGTAAAAGTTGTGTATGGTGTGTGCGAAGTAACACTAAATCTGTTGCACTTCATCACCTCTCATTTCCTACAAATATATTCTATCACTCCACCAGCATCCCTATTCCTGGAAATCCCACAGCCACAGGAATGAATGGAGAGGAAAAGCAATACTGAAACATCAACCATCCCCAGAATAGTGAAGGCAATACTTAGATACAAGTCCTTTTCCTTAATTAAAAATAATTTAAAATATTTAAAAAGCTTTTCTAAATAGCATAGTGCTATTCACATTTTCTCTAGTGATATCAAAATTGCTAGCCATTTTTATGATTATTGTTACTTCCCCAGGGAATACCATTTTTAAAGTCTGAAACTACACTGTATATTGCGAAGTATATATTTAAGGCCTCTTCTTTATAATGAACAAATGATAATCCAGCAGTTCCTCTCCTGAGTTTCCTTTAACATTGTCAGAATACAGGTCCACTAGGAGCCCTAACAAGTGACAGTTATTTTTCTGAAAACTAGAATATTATTAAAGTCCTTGTCATCAAACTCTTCCCACCACCCACAAACAACCATAGCATTATATTTCAGCTTTTTCATTTTCAAGGTCTCCCCCAAGACCTGAGACTTCAAAAACATGGATTTATAATTTATAATAGTTCTAATTTATAAAAGTTCTACTGCGTGACTTGTACGCAGCAGTGAAGTAAAGGTCTCCAGTAACTTGGATGCAATAAATTGGATGACATACCTTAAAGCCCCTCTGCTTCCTTCATCTGCTGCTCTTAGTTGTAAAGCTCAAACTCAAAATCAATGCTTTATTCTCAGCTCTTATCAGCTCATTGCATTGTTTGCTAACCAATCTACCAATAGCAGGCCCGTACATAATTACAGGCAGATTGTAGAAACTCTTTGGGCTAAAATTAGTTACTATGGTTATTGTAGCCAAGGAATGGCTAGTTAATTAATAATATTTTGGTTCAGTATTACTCAGCATGTTCTCTAAATAAGAGAAAAACAGCAATAAAATGACAATACGTTTGTCCGTGCTGCATGACTTAGTAGTTTTATTCTGTTCTTTTTCCATATCATTATTTCTAGAACCTTCATGCAACCTTCCCATTGTCTATCATTTCTGCTTTAATCACCACATGAAGTCATTAAATGTTCCCAAATGAGTAAAAGACTTATTAAAATAATTGTAAGAGAGAATCAAATTTATGATCACTGAAACTTTTTCAGGAATGAACTATGAATTATTAATTCTAATATTAATATAAACAGATTTCATGGGATTCTAACAAGAAATGTCAAAATCATAAGAGAAAGATGAAAGATTAGCATGGAAAAGAGCTTACAGGGAAGAGTTTTCAATCATAATCTTAATATGAAATCTTAACGTGGAATTAGGTTTTGCCTTCTCCTTACAACAGATCTAATCATAACCTTAAATCTCTGTTTTCCAAAGGAAAACTTTTAGTTCATATTGTTACCGTACTTATAAGCTATTTTTCAGTAATAAGGAGATGGCTGAGAAGTGTCACTTGTAGTTTTGAATTTTCTGCAAATTTATTTAATTTCCTAAATATTTCCCCTCCCACTGGAGACCCCTCTAAGCACCAAGTGAATGGTTCCCTTCTCCTTAGTCAGTACTTAAAAGACACAAAATCAATCATACACAGGGCTCTCCTGGAACCATTCATCTCTGAATGCCACCACTCTCACTGACCGTTGTTGAAACACACCCTGGTATTTAGTTATCTCATCCTCTCCATTTCACTGTAACAACATCATGCATATCTGCATGTGTGCAAACAAGCTCTTGAAATGTAATTCTAACATCCCTCTTAACATTGCTAAGTATGCTGCTTTATGAGCGCATATTGAGACATAACAATTTCACGTGAATTATGAAGATACCAATGGTTCTGGAGGTCTGGGGTGGCTGTTTGTGCATATCTGTTTTCCAAGTTTTATATCTTCATTTAGCTGTTCCAAGAAAGCACACAGTTCGGCAAAGCATATGGCCATGAGTTTCATTTAAGCATGTCTGCAATCACATTGCCATCAATATAACCATTTGCTTAAGTGCTTTCCTGAATTCACAGTGCTGCAATCTCATATTATCAATCACCTAGTGCACATTGTCTATGCAACTTGAGAGCATGAAAGCACTGAACAAAAAGGTCTCACAAGAGGGTTAACCAGCAGGTTTCCCAGCTGAGTGTATTTTAATTTACCTACAAAGGATATCAACAATGGGGCTTTCAGGTCAAGATGTGATATTGAGCTCTAAGAAGCAGGAACGGAGAAGGCTCTTCAGTCAGGGACACCAAGGGACCATAAAGAAAACCAAGAATTCTATTAAATCAAGAGCTGGAACAGCATGGTCTCTGCTATGTCCTGATTTAGTTTCCAGGAATTAAGAGCCGATTCATTTCTGACAGCCGTTAAGAAGAATTACTAGAAGCCCGGGAATATAGGTTAGACTAGAGTCTAGGAAAAAACCTAGGAAATTAGGTACTGTTCAAAATGTAGTCATTTAGACAGAAACATTTATCTATCAGCTTTTAACAGGGCCAGTTTTAATTAAATCACATACAACTTGAAAAAAAACTTGTTAGGCGGTCATAGGTGGCTCCCTGAGAGTTGTGTTGATGAGCAAGTTCTTTTTCTACAGCTTCACAAGATTTTTATTTTTCCCTCCAATGCTCCAGTATCAAACATTTACTTTAAGTTACAGTTTGGAGCCCTTAATTCCTGCAATAAGCTGCTTGCAGATCACCAGTTCAGGCAGGAACATAATCATTAACTGCCATGGAAGACCATCTACCAAAGATCCAGTGGGAGCATACTGGCCCTCCTGTATTCCCCACATGCTGCATTTGCATGGCTGAAACCGCTCTGCAATCCCGTTCAGCAAGACGGGAGCTCTTCAGTGCAGCCATGGTCATACAGAAAGAAGGAGGAAGTCTGAGCACTTTTTAGAGGCAGTTGTGGGGAATCCTGTGCTCAAAGACTCATCCCTCAAGACTGGGAAAAAGAAACTAGCTTGATTTACCTTCTGCATATGACAAGGCAGATGCCTGCTGAGGTCTCCTCCCTTCTCTGAAAGGAGATATGAAAGATGCAGCCCTTGTTCCTTCAGAAGGAGATATGTGCCCTTATCTCCATTCTGTGTACTGAAGCACACATTGCCTGTTCAGAGCAAAGACCCATATGTCTGTGCCCCACTCCCAGCTCAGTTACTCATTAGCTGAGTGTCAGGTGGTGATTTTCCTACGCTCACCTGCATGCTTCATGATTTTTTCCGTCTGGATAAGGAAGATGATGATAATTCTTCAAATGCTTCAAATGGTTTGATTAGCAACAGCTTTTTACCTAGAGAACAGAATAGGGTCCAGCCTTTCCAAGAAGTCGCTGAATTGCTATCTCAGGGAACCATACACACCCTGAAAATTCTGGCTGCAGTGCCCCGTTGAACAAAGGTCTTATGGACTGTTCCCTGAGGTGCTGGTCCCCAAGCACCTACTCTGGTAGGAGTGCCACATAGGCATTGCTGCTTGGGCTCCTCTCCCAGGCACAGGGACAAGGGGGCTATGTGCCGGTCCCATCATGACAGTACAGGTACAGTTGTACTATGGTTTGTATCTAAATATGTCTGCATAATATTTGAACATTACAGACTCTGCTTACTTTGAGTAATTGCTTGCTTTTCTTGAGACAAAACAAATATCCTAGCTGAGCAAAAGGCAAATAATTTGGTAAAATCAACATATTGGTGACAGTTTGGTGACAAAACAGGTCGTTGGCAGGAGACCCAATCTCTTCCTACTGTAACTCTGCTGCCGTAAATTGGTTTATACTGTTGATGAATGTCCTCCCAAGAATTTCAGGACTGTTGGCAAACTAATGAGGCAGATGCACACAAGCAGAAAACCCATCCAAATTCGGCACAGCTCTTAGAGGATTCCTGGGAACCCCTTGATAAAATTCCACCATCAAATAACAAGCAGATCACGTGGACGATATTCCTGCCCCCAAAATCTTCTTCTTTGGCACTGAAATCACAAAAGACTTCTTGCAGCATTCAACTAAAAATATAACCTTCCAAAAATAGAAACACAACTCCTCTTCAAACTTAAAAAGATCAAGGTTTAGAAATTCCACTAGAACAGTCCCAGACCACAGAGAGAGCTAAGAGAAACTATGACTACACTTTTCCAATTGTTATATTCATCTGGAGAGAAGACTGGGTGCTTTAAGGATTATTTCTCTATTTCACATAAACAATGAAGAAAATACGTGGTGCTAAAGCAGAGGTTGGAGACTAGGACTTCTTATTTAGAAAGCAGTATCTCAGTATCTTAGCCTTTGAGCTCAAATCATTTCACATTCTCTCTAGCTTGATCGGCATGGAAATATTAAATGACTATGGCAGTGTTTAAACAAGAGCAAAGGAATATTTAGGTTGATACCTCTTCCTTTTATTTTTATAGACTGCACCTTATTGTCTTTATCAGGTGAGTAAATGGAAACTCAGACCTTTGCAGAAAACTACCAAACAAAGCGTTATGAGTTTGGTGGAATTCAACCTGAAAAAGGTTCACTGCACATCTTAATCAGTTCTTCAACACTTTGCTAGGACCTCAGCGAACACATGGAACAAGTGATGTGGTTCACAGCATAGCTTTGCCTACTGCATCACCAACCTCCAGGGTTCTACTGGCACCCGTGAGCTCCGTATGGAGGACTGCAAAGAAAACACTTTCAAAAGTTCATTAATGCCTATAACAAAGTAAATGCATAGCACACCATAGGCATCTTTTTGCTCTTTTAAGCTTCAATAAGCACAGTGATGAGCACAGACCTTTGAAAACCTGTATTAGGCAGCTCTTTTGTGGAAATTTCTAGGCAGAAGCCTTACCAGAGCAGGGAAAATTTTACTGGACCTCTGGACCTCAGAATGAAGGCATACTGTTATTCAGCTTTCCAATTTGTTATAGGTTTCTGTAAAGGACACAGAAAATCCCTACAGTTAGGACAAATATATATATATATATATATATATAAAACAATTTTAAAGAGAAACTGAGCAAGAAAACTTCTAATGGAGAAAAAATAAAATAAAATAAAATAAAAATGTATACTTGCCCAGGAGTCTCATTCAGACACTGAACAATTAATGAAAATTCAACCAAGCAAGTAAAAGAACTGGGAAAGCCTCACAAAAATGTATTGCAAACATTTATTTCCCCAGTGGGACTTTGGAGAGAATGGATTTGAATTCATTCAAAGCAATCTCATTTGCACAAAGTGCCTCACAGTTCAAGATCAGATCACGTGAGCTTAGTCTCAAACCGAAGTAGTTTTCATTTCATAGCAAATGACAGCCAAAAG
This sequence comes from Anser anser, assembly GCF_964211835.1. Classification (NCBI taxonomy): domain Eukaryota; kingdom Metazoa; phylum Chordata; class Aves; order Anseriformes; family Anatidae; genus Anser; species Anser anser. The sequence continues at coordinate 25,562,078 of NC_139729.1, read as the reverse complement.
ATTTTGATTTTGTTTATTAACGAGATACAGAAATAAGTTCAACTGAATAATTCAGTTTTCATGGAAAACCAGAACATGTTTGAAGTTCATTTTCAAAGTATGTGTAGTTTTTCTAAGAGAAATGCAATTAGACATTGTATAAACTCTGTCTTCTCATAGCTAAATTACTTTCTGTGTACCTAAACCATGGGCCTTTATCCTGGTTCAAATAACACTTCTGAGCCAAGAAAGTATGGCAAAGATAATGAACATGGTAAAAAACTGAATCCAAATGTTATTTAGGAGTTATTATTTCAAGTTACAGCCCAGTAAAAGCCATGATGATGACTGCAATGATAACATTTCCAACTGAACATATACTGTAGAAAGAGGAAGAAATTCCACAGCTCTTAGGGCAGTTGACGAAATTACTTGTTGTAAATCTCTAAAATACAGCAATATAACAATTACCACTGAAAATTTTACTGTAGACAGAGCAGTACATGTTTCTCAGATGGTTGTGATGATCTGATAGTTGTTAAGACGTGAAATCAGATTAAAAAATATTTTAACATTTCCTTTTTTTTTCATAGTTAGTGAACATAAAAGCAGAAATTGAGAAGGTGTTCAATGTAGAAGGAAGAAGCATCATGACAGTTTGAATTATAATCATGAATGTAAATTACCTGATCATGTCTATAACTGCTGTTCTTCAAGCTAGCAAATGGTAGGTGCTAGTAGAGCCAAATTTTATGTATTGCCAATATTTTTGATCTGTCCTTTAGCTGAAAAAGGAATTACAAGCTTGCTTGGAGAAAAAAAAAAGTGTATTTTCTCTGTGGCTATTCATGATTCAAGACATGGAAATATCAAAACGTGTTTTACAGAGTTACTTGATCAAAATCTATTGTCTATTTTTTTTTTTTTTATTCTTCAAATTGTAATGAGATTGTATTAGGGATATTTGGAAATGTAAAATATCCTACAAGCAAATGATTCAGACCTGTCATTTGCAGCTGACAATGTTAACTTTAGGATACCCTTTGCTGCCTATAAATGAGGGTGAAAAAGAATAAGTATTTTTTTTTCCAGCTAATTGCTAGCTCCTGATAGTCCATAAAACTCAAAAGTACACCACCAGTAATTCTCAGATACACATTCTCTCATCTCTGCTCTGTCATCCAAAGGGGATACTGATGGTATTCGCAGGCATGTAAGGCCCAATGGCCACCCCTGTGGCATCCCCTCCAACCCCTTTGGTCCCCCACCTCTCCTCAAATATCTGAATCCGCAGTTTGAGTCACAGAGCAGAACCCATCTAACCCAGCTTAGATGCTTTTCTCAAGAAATGCTGACTTTGGAAAACGAAGGCATTATTGAAAGTGGAAACTTGGCAGCATGTTAGATCAGATTTATTCATGAGGCATGGCACAAGCTGACAGACGGAGCCCATTGCGGGTGCTTGTTCTGGAGTCATTACTGGGAATGGCTGTTAGTTTTACTCTTTAGTCTTCGTTTTCTTCAGCTTTGTGTAAATTTTTTTTTGTACTCCTTCCTATCTCAAATGTAGCAGCAGAAAGAAAGCTTTACTTCTGTTAACAGATCTGGAGACATTTTCTGAAACACTTTCTGAACGAGGACGTGTCAAGGTTAACATTCTAAGTGCAGCTTATTGCTTTGAATAAAAAATATATGGCTTCATATGAAATCTATTGGTGGGAAAATCAAGGACTAGTTTCATAAAATAAAAATGCATGTATCATGTATTAAATCTCTTCAAAAAAGTCCTTTTCACTCTTCTGAATCCCTACAAGACAGATGAAACTGCCTTTTAAACCTCCTGATATCTGTCATGATGTTTTTCTCTCTAGAACACGGAAAATACACATATGTGCTTAAATAAAGCATGTACAGCCTAGCAAGAAAAACACAGGCAAAATTTAGTCTTGGATTTAAGAACCCCGGTCAGTCCAATCTGCATTTTGGCAATCAAAATGCACATTAATGTAAAATAAATACTTATATGACTACCTACTTGTGGCAGTTTGAAGATGTATATGCACAAACCACTAGGAAGCCCAAGACTCTGCCAGCTCTTAAGATTTTCAGTCATATGTTAGGCAGATGCAAAATAGCAATTTATATAGTTTTCTAATGCAATTTGAAAACAAACAAACAACTGCAAAAACAAAGGCAAAAAGCTGGGGACTCTTTCTGACCTTCTTAGATTGTGAATTTGCACATGCAAGTTTTTCTGCAACTATGAAGGCCAGAAACTTTAGTTATTCTCTTTAAATGGATGTTGGTACTTTTACTTAAAGTAAATAAATAAATAAATAAAAACATACATGATATTTAATGATTAAATTATGAAGATGCAATACTGACAATAACCTAACAGCAAAAATCAGTTAGCAAATAACACTCCAGACACACCTTATTCAGTTCTAACTTCATTATTTGTAATTCCTAACCTATTATATTTTTTCAGGTCATTATTGAACAAAATCTGAAACGACAGATTGCCTCCCCGCTTTCAGAGTCAGGAAAAAATAATTCTGAAAGCGACTGCTTAATGAAATCACTGTTTTGACCCTTTGCATTTTTTTTTTTTTTTATCAAAGCTTGTCTGCTGACTGTTTCTATGACTTTCCTTGCCCTTGCTGCAGATGGTCCTCCAGCCAGCGCCTGTGCTTCTTGCTGCTACTGAGTAGGAAACAAAGCAAAGCCACCGTTATTACATACTGATTCCTAGCCAGCTCTTTTACTTATTTCGACATTTTATTAGTTTATTATTCAGCTTTGCTTTTTTTTTTTCAGCAAAAGTAATGGACGGTCATAATAAGAAAAAAATTATTAAAGGCTTAGGATCTCTATTTAAAAGGGTGAAAATTTAATATTCCACATATTTGTAATAATAACTGAAAAATGTGCATAACATCAGTGCCAAGAATCTCATTTACTTCAGCCTCTGTTTCTATATGGCATTTAGTAAGTACTCAGTGGGCAGCCTGGTCTGCAGAAGTGACACAAGGGCTCACGCAGAGAGAATGGATCAGCTCATACTCACACCGTTCAGGATACAGGAAACTTCAAAGTTCAAGGTGCTTATGATCTCCATTAACATAGTTCCCTCTCTATCTTTTAACCTGCACAGTAACTTCTGAGCTGCAGCCTTGCACCTAGCGGTAATTTTTTTCGTCTCTGTGATGAAGGATTAAAATCCTGAAATAAATAATCCCATCATCCCATCAGATGCTTTTGCTTTGCGCGTGAATCTTTACAAACCTTTAAAGATTCTGTTCAAACCAGTTCCAAGGTGATCTCTCTGATTACAACAGCTGGAAGCTTCCACCCCCCTGCCCTCCTCCCCCTGTTTTTTTTTAAAGCCTAACACCTGATATTTTACAGTTGCTTGTAATCTCATGTGGGAGTCTGAATGAAAACATCAAATAGTGCAACATTTCAAACAAAGCTCTGTGGTCTGGCAACAGCACAGCAAAAATGATGGGATTGAGTACTTTCCTTGGATTGACTGGTTCTCCTGCTCCTGCCTTTCCATTCTCTCTCCATGTCTTACCTGCAGTTTTCTCTTTCAAGAGGCACCGTGTACTGCTGATCCTGTGGGACACAGAAGTGCCCAGTTCTCCCCAGATCACGACTCCGTTCAGGCCCTCACATGCGGCAAGGGGTCACTTAAGTACCAAGAAAAGCTACCTGAAGGCTGGACAAGGGGGCTTCATTCCCCCAGCAGACTTCAAGGAGGACAGTATTGGCTGTTGCAGTTTGCTGGCCCAGATGGACTCACCAAGATATCTTCCTCCATGACTGATTACATTAATGACAAGGGCTTGAGTCAAGGAATTCAATGATAAAATGATTTGCTACACCAGTAACATAGTTTGGGCTCAGGATTCTGCAAAGGTGTTTCAAGGAGAGTAGATTGTAAGAGAGCACAGCACGTCTTAGAATGGAAATAAACTGGCCACAGGATCATATGCTTGTGCTGGGAGATTTGTCATGTGGAGAGCATAAACAAATCTTAACAATGAGGCGAAAAACAACTTATATTAATGGCACAGATCAATGCAAAACATTATGGCACTGAGCCTTGCGGTGACAATGATATTAAAGAACCTCAGATGAGCTGCAAGATACATGAGTCTCCTGGTTAATGAATGATGGTGTTAATACCTCGAGGTGTAGAGGGCATGGGTGTATGCATTTTTCCTGAATGTGTAAAAAACTGTACCAGATGATTTTGGCGCCACTTCCAATAATGTCCAGTTCTTGTACTGTACCCGGCTTTTTGTTTTGTTTGCTGTACCCAGGATGTCACCAGAGTGATGAGAAATAAACACTACCAAGAGGGAACGGCAGCCCAGCAAATTCTTCGCACCATTTACCTTTATATTGTTTGCTGCTTCTGCCTTTGGACTCTCCTAGTGCTCCAGGAAGGATAAATGCACCTATGGAGTTTAGAAGGGAAGATCCAACACTTTCAAGTGAATGGACAGAGAGAAGGAAAAAAGTTGTTACTCTTACACGAAATTATTTGATGCTTCCTTCAGTTCTTGTGATTTTTGAAATAACACTTGGTATAGAAGCTATAGCCACTCTTTCTGCCTGTACATGTTAGCACATGACAAATATATATGTATTTATATATATCAACAGTTTAATGTCTTCACCTATTATCAGCGCCTCAGGAAGATAAATACTCAGTTTGTTATTTTTTTTTATTCATTGTCACTCTTGAAACAATTCCTTTGTGATAAAAATAATTCAATTTGAAAGCATATTATTGAAGTGTAAAGGCAAAGGCCTTCAATGATTCCTGTCTTTCTCAACTGCAGACATCTTGAGGAAAGCATAATGGGTGATTATTATTGATCAAACAAACATCACAATCTGTAAGTTCCTGTACTGTGAACTTAAAATCCTTGGACCCAAATGGTCAAAATCAAGTTTGCGTGTGTGGTGGGCAAACCTTGACAGGCTCCCAGGCACATACCAGGCCTCTCTCTCTCCCCCTCCTCAACAGGATAAGGAGAAAATATGACAAAAAAGCACACAGGTTGAGCCAAAGACAGGCAGATCACCTGTGCCACTCCTTCCTCCTCGCACGGTTCTGCTCCAGCGTGGAGTCCCTCCCACAGGATGCAGTCTTTCACAAACTGCTCCAGCATGGGTCACTTCCATGGGCTGCAGTCCTCAGGAACCGACTGTTGCAGTGCGGGTCCCCAGCAAGCCGCAGCTCCTGACAGAGGCCTGAGCCTGCGTGGGCTCCCCATGGGCTGCAGATCCATTCAGGGCATATTCTCCTGCTCCTGTGTGAAGTCCTCCGTGGGCTACCGTGTGGATATCTGCTCCACAGTGGTCTTCCAAGGGCTGCAGGGGGCCAGCCTGCTCTGCCATGGTCCTCCCCACCACGGACTGCAGGGGAACCTCTCCTTCAGCACCTGGAGCACCTCCTGCCCCTCTTTCTTGGTGTCTGCAGGGCTGGTTGTCTCACATTTTTCCTCACTCCTCTCTCTCAGAGCTGCACCACCATGATTTTTTTTACTCTTTCCTAGATACGTTATTACAGAGGCACCACCCAGGTTGCTGATGGGCTCAGCCACGTGCTGTGGCAGTTCGGCTGGAAGCGGCTGTGCTGGCAGTGGCAGCCCCTGGTCTCTCCTCACGGAAAACGCTCCTGATGCCCCCAGCACAAAAACCTGGCCACAATCCTCATTTCCTCAGCCATTGGGAAGAGACAGAGTGGGGAGCACCTCCCTGAGGCAGCCAACACCTGTTGGAAGCTGTGATTTCTCAGTCTGAATGAGTTCCTGATGAATTATTATCTTGGGGATTCAGTAAAAGCCGTTCCCCCTGGCCGAAATGCGTGTAGTTCAGCTAACATGCTGTGCTCTGACAAGCCCTTACAAAGCCAAGAAAACCAAATGATTCCTCAAATAAACATGGTAATACCAAAAGTGATGAAAATAAGCTCTTGGAAGCTTTTGTCTGTGCCTAATGTTTCCCACATCAGTTGGGCAGGCACCGAGTGGTAGCACATAACCTGACAGGGGATGGGTCGAAGGCTTAGTAACCTGCACGTCCCCTTTCTGAAGCAATTTCCTTGTGTTTGCTTGCTTATGCAGTTGGTCATTACTAGCTCAAGATTGTACTTTGTTCCTTTGGACAAAAATATTCATCAAAATGGTGAATTCATTCTTAAATGATCTATTCATCTGTTCTATTACCTGTTTCCCCTGCATTTCCAATTTCCTTACTTTACAGGCAAATTTCAGCAAATTCAGTCCTATTAGAACACTGATCTTCCTATGAGATGTTAGCTACTTGGCTGCTCTACTACAAACCTTTAAAGCAGAGAAGCAGCCTTTAAATGATTTTTAAGCACAGTCAGTAGAGATTACCACTACTTCTGACAGCAGTTTATTCCCATCAAATTTAATTGTAAACACACTGTACTAATCCTTTTAGTTTGTATGCTGCACTCTTAGGATACAGAAAGTCGTTAACATGAATCACTATTATAGTAAACATACGACATTTCCTTCAGTGAAATAAAAACTCAGAGACCAATATTTATCATTTAACCTTGAAACTTCAAGTTTAATTTTGCGACTTCAGCATTGGGGAACACAAAGGTCTGGCTGACATTTTGCAAGTACCATAGTAGTTTATGGATAACAACTGGAAGCATTGTTTCATGCTAAAACAATCTGAAAACATTTACTTTGCGCATACTTAAATACTTTTAATCAGTAGTGACTACAATTGGCAGAGTTAAAATTAAGATGGTAGAACTTATTATGGGTAATATTATAACTCAAAGTCCATGCAGGTAACATATTCCTTATGTTGCAATAAGCAATATCTTTATGTTACATATCTTTATGTTGCATATTCTTTAAAAAAAAGGGGGGGGGGGCAAGCAGGAAGCCAGACAGAGATTCTACTTTTCTTCATTCGGTGGATGTTTTAGCATTTAGTTTTTATATATACATATATATAAGGCAGCAAAATTTGGAACACACTACAATTCAGCTGTGCATATCCATTTTTTTTCTTTCATCCAAAATAAAAACCAGAATGAAATACATCCATTCTGTTTCACAATCTTAATTCATCTGTTTCGTTACGTACAAAAGTTACATAATTTTGGCTTTCCACTGAAAGACGGAAAGTACTGAGACTTAACAAAATACTGAATTTCAAAGAAAGGATGGTAAGATCCCAATAGCAGAAGAGATTAGGCCCTCTACCAGAAAAGTGGTGAGACCGAGTGCCCCAGCAGTTCTGTTTGCATTTGAAAGATGCTCCATTGGAGTGCTGTCCTGAGTGGCGATACAATTGTAGTCATTTGTCTCAGTTGGCTTTAGCAGTGCTTGACTTTATTGTCTGGGAAAAAATGCCCGGGACAGACATGACCCGTGCAGATGGAAAGCCTGGCACTCTGAAGTTGGTGGGAAGCTTAGCCGATAACTTCAGAGGCATGGAATTGGACTTGTGCACGTAGCGGCCCTGTGTGAGCTGCCTTGCCTACAGCTCAAATCTGACTTGACAGAGGAAGAAATGGTGTTGGCAAACAGAGGTAGGAAATAAAGTTGTCAGACAAAACTGACAACAATAGGGTCATGTAGAGACTACAAAAACATTTGTTGCTTTTCCTTCCTTCAAATCGCAGGCTGTGAGTAAGCTATTAGGAAGAGTAGAAACCAGCACAAAACAAACCCCACCATTTCTTCACAGTCAGGAGCAGCCTGGGTTCCTCTACAGTAATTTCTGTGCTTAAAAGCTCTACTGCACCTCCTGCACAATATTTACTCTCTATTAAACAGTACCTCCTAAAAGTGACTGTCAGTTAATGATGATATGTCCTGCTGAACTATCCTCTAAATATGGTATTAGAGCTGAGAGCTGAATCCCCAAAGGCTTAAGAGCATATTGCTAACATAAGTTGTGAAGTTGTGAATATTTTCCATTATGCCAAAAACAGCATCCTACCTGGGTGGTGCTGTTGTAGCTCAGCACATAAGCTGATGGAATTGTCCCAGCTGGTGAACGTTGGTGGTCATGCGCAGGACTTTAATTTTGGTAAACATTCAGTTGCTTGGATCAGTGTAACCGTGATGTACAACTGTGATCTCTAAAACATTCTGAAAGAAAAACTAAAACATTCTGAAAGAAAAAAAAATGAAATGGGATGTTGGCATTAGACTGGTTCAAGTCCACTTGAGCCTTTCAATTGCCATCCTTCCTTTCAGGTGTTTTAAAGAAAATATATCTGTATATTCTTGTTTATTTTCCAAATGCTGAAGGCTTCAGTTTTCTTCACATTGTTAATCTATCTAGGTCCTGGAATCTGCTATGTCTTTAATTGCTGCTCAGCTGCAAGGTGTAAGGAGCAAAGCAGCCACATGCTCTTAACCCTTGTCACAGGCAGATACTGCCGCATAGGCAAACCTGTCCTCTGCTGTCACCAGGACAGCAGTTATGCCTCATCTCCCAGTTTCTGTGAGGCCTGAACTAGGATTAAAAAACACATTTTCACCTGCAGAGCTTCAGTTAAGACCTTTTTTGAACTGACTCTGGTTCTGAGTAGGGTCCAAATCTATTAGATCCATCAGAAATGTTTCTCTGCTTCTATGGACTAAATGTGCTATGATATAATTCTGCATATTTAATGCAGTAGTCATGGGTCTGTTTATTTTAGTGTGAGCATTTCTAACTTTTGGTTGATTCACGACCCCTTTAATTAGGCTTTTCCTTACCAGCTTTCTGTAAGAGCAGGAAAAGGTGTATTTATTTCATACTCTCCTTTCAGCTGCAAATAGTGTATGTTAGCAAAACACGCTTCTCTTCCTTACCAATTAACATCCAAGTAATTGACAAAGACAGAATTAAATGAGAAGAAAGAACAGTTGGGATCATTCTTAAATTTGTTCTTAACACAGTTTAATCGTACAACCTGTGGTGGATTCGATGATGAGCACAACAGACTCCTTGTCAATTCCTTCTGATAGGCCAAAAAGACTGTCAGATGTGTACTTCTAGGATTCCAGCCAGTCTACTCTTAAGCTGCAAACGCAGTTCCCTGTGAGAAACCATCTCCAGCTACAGGATGTGCACCAACATCCGTCCTGCAGCTTTCACTGTGGGCCAACTCCTTAAAATGAACATTCACATCTGTGTAATAACCCCACTGAAATAAACCAGGTTACTCTGATGTATATGAGTACAAAGTGCCAAACGAATTTGTTCTTCTAGTGTGCACTAATATATGCTTCTGGATTACCAAATAATTTTTTTAAGCAATATGTATAGACCCATAACAGTCTTCACCCTACTGAATAACAACTGGTCTGTCATCTAGAATTAATGTGAGAAGGGGGAATACCTAAACTTTGCAAAGGGCCAAATTAAAATATGAGTAGTTAAGAATGAGTTAAGAATCATCTCAAGTGATTATTCAAAAACTGTTAGCTAGCATTACATACCTGCTTAGCAGTAAGTGATGTTAGCAGATATGAACCATCTTCATATGCATCTGTTAGAAAGAAAGAATACAATCAAGTGTGTTCGCTGTTTAGTTGTACAGTTAATATATTATAAAACTTTCAATTGAAGAAGGGTGCCCATATGCTCTACTCATATATGCATATTGTATATCTCTCACTGTATATAAAGAGAGTATAACTGCATTTGTGCAAGAAATGCTTTTAGACATAAGATACTTTCTTGTTGGACTGTTTGCTATTTAAATGAGAACAAATTTTAGAGGTAAGACATATAAGAAGGCAAACAAACTGCTTCAGAAAGATCAAGGAAGCTAAGACCAACAAGAGAAAAATGTTTCTCGCTGAAGGAAGCACGGGAGTGATTTCCCATTTCCATATCTATTCACTGTCCAATTATGCATGATAATGTTAGATGTTGATGCTTCTTTGAAATCATTGTTATATATTTTACCAGTCCTCTTATTCAGCACAAAATGAACTCTAATGAACTAATGAAAGCAATGCTGATGATAGTGGGCATTGTGGGTTCTGCTTTTCTGATCTACAGCAAGCAGATCACTAAGATCTTGGTAAAGGACTACGTGACAGTGAAAACAGTAGGTATGACTGTCATCCCTAAGAGGGGAACTAGAAAGAAGGAAGACGAGAAAAACCTGTGGGGAGTACTGTAAAAAATATTTCTTGCAAGTTGTCCTGAAGGCGTTACACATCCTGGAGTACATAATTTATTATCCCTCTCTCCTGCAGGGCAGCACTCAGGACTTGCAAAAAGAGACCAAAGCACTAATGACTGATGTCAGGGAGCACTTCCAATCTTTACTAAATGTATTGAACAATACCTTGGCAAATTGGCTAAGACTGCAAGCAACATGATAACCCTGAATCTGCATTTTTAAAGGCTTTGGAAGTCCTATTGAAGGGTGTGCCATGGCAAGATAAGCACGTAGGTTTTGAAAAGACTCGGATTCATTAGGCCTGTGCCACACAAATAGCACTACTCGGCTAGACCTGAAGCTTTAACTGGAATCTACGTGCTGTTTCAATTTTTATTTTTCCACTTACCTAGTTTTACAGCTTTCTACAATATAGTCCTTGGCCATCAAGGCCTACGCTTAAGCAATTATTTTCCTTTATTCCTAAAAGAAATACAATATCTGATGGTGGCAAATGTGTAAAGTACATAAATTCCTGACTCTTATTCCAGAGTCATATTACACTGTCCCGTTTTCTCATTTGTGGTAATAATTATGGACAATTAGGGCTTCAAACTCCAAGGTCAGTTTTGCTCCTTTAAGAGCATTTAGCAAATGTAGATCATGTTTTCTCCAAGTGGTCTAAATACCAGAGCAGCCCCTTTGCAGGCATAAAACCTCCCATGCGAGGGGAGGATTACAATAGAACTAGCATACAAAGACTATTGTTTGTTTTATGAAGAGGAAAACATGTTCTTTTCATGTCCGTTTTGCTTGGAATGTGCTTTTTTTGACACTGGCAGGCTTGTGTGATGCCCCAGCTGTTCTCTACATGTGCATTGCAAAGGTCTATCCATTAACAACCACTAAAAATCTGCAACTCACCTTTGTTCCTTTCCCATCGTGATTCCTTCAATATGGGTAAAATGGACCCAGCTGCATCCAACAAAGACACAGCTCGTACTTTGACTCATTAAAGAAGCCACAGATATCAATTCCTGTCTGAAAGTTGACAAATAATCCAGCTGGAATACTGTAATTTCTTGTACAGTGTCAAGATAATTAAATATAAGCTAATAACTCATTAACTTACATAAGATAATGTAGAGACTGAAGTCCATCATACCTGAAGGAAGAAATAAATCAATGTTACCAGCTGTTTTTCTTTCCACTTTGGTATGTCAATAGTTGAAAAGATAATACACACATAATGCAGAATGAGAAGAAAAAAAGTGTTTCACAATTTCTCTAATTTCTCATATTTTTGTGGTATGTAAAGAACTGAGAGCTGGATGTCAGATGCATACGAAGATGTTCAGCAGGAACCAAAAACTCATCTGAACAAAAAACAAGCCATGGAGCTATAATCATGTCAGAAACAAATAAACTAGTCAGAGTTCAAGAAGTGTTTGGACAATGGTCTCAAACATGTGGTTTGATTTTCAAGTTGTTCTGTGTGGAGACAAGTGTTGGATTTGATGATCCTTGTGGGTACATTCAAACACAGAGTATTCTATAATTTTATGACTCTGTGATTTGATGAGAAGAGACCAACATGGGCTTGTCTAGAAGAACATATATTAAAGCAGTTGTTTCCATCTCACACCAGGTAATGAGCCACACAGCTCAAGGAAGACTAGTTTGGGTGACTGCCTTGGCATTAGGTGATGTCTCTCTGCAAATGAGCTGGAAAGAAAAACAATTCACCAGCTAGGTCCAATCCACAAATAAAAAAAAATGGTTTATTTTCTTAAATAAAGGCTTGGCAATTGCCACAAAATACCTCCAAAGGTAACAAATAGGCTTTATGAAAAAAAGTTGTGGAGATGAGAAGAATTTATGCTTCCTAATTGTCCCGCAAAGGATACTCACACCTTGCTGCTGCTGGTCTATGCTGTGTGCCTAGTGTGGATGCATAACTGCCCTGGTTTCTTCGAAGAATCCCTTTGCAGGCGTGCACGCATACTGTGAATCATTACAGCAAAATACTGAACTGCAATACTAGTTAGAAAGCTGCACTGATTGAATTGCACTGCTCTCCAATGCTAGCTCCACCATAATTGCCTAAACAGCTGCTTCAATAAGGCATTATTTATTTATTTTTCGACAGGATTTGCAGCTTTAGTGATGCTATAATTATAGCAAAAATACACAAGTCACTTAAATTACCGTAGTAATTAAACTAGACTAATGTGCTGTAATTATTTCTTCCAAGACAAACGGTAAGTTTTCTAGTACCTTTTATTTCTTTGTAATGTATTATCAAACATTTTCAGCCGCTGCTTCGTTTACCCTCCTTCAACAGTCTTTGGAAGGTCCTGCTAAAATTTGAAATCCAAAGAAAGTGTACGTTGCCCACTGAACCGCCCAGGGATGAGCAGGGCCCAAATTTTTTTACTGACTTAGGGTGGCAGCTCTCTGCTTCAGGACTGAGCAAAAACTGTATCCCTGAAAAGAAATCCCTCATGTCACCAAGCCCTCCAAACCTTTACCTCAAAATGGTTGCTAGATTCACTCTTAAAGGTTCTGGCTTTCACATCTCTGCAAAAGCCTTTTTACAAAAGAACAGCCTTGAGCCAATACAAAGAAGGTTCCTCTGTTGAATTAACAGAGAAATGAAACTATCAAATTAGGCAAAAATTTACAGCTTACTTTTCCATTACAGTGTGGTTTTTTTTTTTTTTTTTTCCCATATTGTGGTTTTTGTATGCGAACAATCTTCTTGTTTGGATGGTTTACTCTTAGAATAAGTTATTATTACTACACATCTTCTGTGTCACAATTACTCCTTTAGTCAGGAGTACTAGAGAGAGATCTAATTAGAGAGATCTCTTAGTTGTGATCTCTTTCTTTTTTTTTATTAATAACAGTTTTCTGTTTGTTTCAACTGTGAGACTATCTGTATAGGCTGTGTAATTTATTGTACTCATTTCTGTTACAGTACCTCTCAACAGAGAAGAAAATATTTCACTACATTTCAGTTCACACCTGATGCACAGGAATGACAGCAATATTGCTCCCACTGTTAAATTATTGTCTATTTACAATATCCAAATTGCATGTGATTTGGCTGACAGCAGAGGTATCAGACTTTCCTCCCTCTCCTGTCAGCAGATTCATGCGTGCCTTGACCGACAGCGCTGCCATGCACGCTGCCGACAGTAGCATCCACTCAGTCAAAAAATCAAATAGCCTTGGTATTTTCTTGTCTTATGGCAACATCAAAGTTACCAAGGGCTTTAAGATCATTAAGACCTATAAGGAAACACTGTTCCTTGCTTACTCCTTGAATTGGAAATGAAACAGCACAAATATACTATCGTTAGATCAGACGCTATCTAAAGTCAGCTGGGATCCTATTCACTAAGGAACAGACAACTGTCTTGGAACCGAGAAAATAAATTCCTAAAAGGAAAGCCTTATGAACAGAATGTGTTTTTTTAAAAGTCACTGTTTTCTCTCTTCACCCATATTCAAGTAATTTTGAATACCCAAGATAATAGAGCCCTTCTTAACATTCTTAAAAAACCTGTATTCGTTTTCCCTCACTACATGTGTAAGGCTAAAACAGTATCAAGGCTAGAAATAAGAGGCTATCCTAGCACTAGCTAGAAACAGAAAACACATGTTTTATATTTTAATTGCAGTAATGAGGTGAGACTGTCATTGAGTAATTACTGTTAACAACAGCTGATCCAAATGTTCAGACCTGTTCTGCCTTGTAACAGAATAGCAGACCAATGCCTTTTGATTGACTGCTCCCATTTACAATGCTGAGCATCGCCCCAGGATGGCCTTGAAGGCTGACTCTTAATAGAAACCTCTGCTGAAAAGGCAACGTGTTATGTGTGAACACCCTGGGACAGGACAACGATTGGTGGCGAGTTATTACATCCCAATTAAACTATATGAGAAATAGCACCGTGACCACCTCATTTCATAATACAGGTCAGCAGTTGGGCTTGCACAACTTAAAATGTGTATGGATGAAACCCTTAGAACTGCTATACAAAGACTTGCTCTGCAGCTAGGTGAAGAATAACTTTCTTTAATATCAGACTTGGGTAAACTGCCGCTAAAAGGTACCTTGAAAATTGCATCTGCTCAGGGTCAGTGATTTTAAAGCTGCCACACTCAAAATAAAGGCTTTGCCTGCCTGTCCTGACACAACGAGTGAAGCAGCTGCTGGTGTAGACATGCTTGAGTTAGTTTTTTTCTACTTGGCTCCAACAGCAGTATGCCTTTATTGCACTGCAACAGTGGAAGCTGAGCTTCAGCTCCGACCTGCACACACCCACCATGCCTTCCCCTGCACATCCTTGCTCAGGTTCCTACCACCCTGCTTGCACCACACGCGAGATCACAGCGCAAGCTGAGCAGGAACGTGACTGAAATACTGCCAACTGCAAAACCTGGAGCATTGGTGCTCTGAACACCAAACTCCACTTTGAACAGAACGGCAGAATCAACACTACTAGGATGAAAAGGAAGATTTCGCAGACATCTGAAAGAGACTCAGGCAGGTTTGGGCCATAAGAATATGGACACCAACTTTCTTGGCAACACATTTTGGAGATAGCAAGAAAGTATGCAAATCTCACTTACTCGAGGGTAGGTTTTGTTTGTGACCATCCGTAAAGACTGTGGACATCATAGTGTCTAACTGGGGTACCGTCCGGAAGATACTGCTGACCTTCCATGCATGGAGTTTTGACAATTAAATCATCTGGCTGGGATCCCAAATCTAATGAGAAGGCAAATCTAATGAGAAGGGAAGAAAAGAAAAAAAATATTTTTAATGAGGAGTATTCTATAACAACTGCAGTTAATTTTTGTTAATGGTCATGATTTCTTTTGTGTTCACTCTCTTTTAGGCATCCATACTGTCATCTATGACTTATTATAAAAGAGCGTTTCCATCTTTATCAAATGGGATAGCTCCAATAGTCCTGTGCGGGCATCTTTCAGTATCCTCCTATAATTCAATAGAAACACTCAGACTAGGTATTCTGAGATTAGATGAGCTGACGCAGGTTAATGCATTAGCCTTCCACCTCTGCATACTTCTCATTAATCTTGCCTAGTTGTTCTAATGAAACTATGCCTGCTCCTCACATCTGAGCTGCTAATGAATATTTATTCATCTGTCATTATCAAAATCAAAGTACCTTTCAACTTGAGCAAATGTTTAAAACATACACAGTCCATAACATGACCAGAGTTTGATTTCACATGAAAAAACATTTCCAAATATCCAAAATTGCAAAAATCTTCCTAAGAATGCAACAAATTCAGGGAACTTCCTGTACCAATTCATCTGTTGCTGTTTCAGGAGGAGCTAATAGACAATTTTGGTCTTCACACCATCGATTTATTATCAAAAAAATCAGCATAAAGTTCTCCTGACTTAATTTATTTTTCTTATTAGTTCTCTGTGCAGTAGTATAAAGTAAACTGATACTGTTTTCTTAACATAATAATTATTGCCCTTCTCCTAAACTTCCCCCCAAAATAATATATTCAGCATCTCTAAAATGAATGGATATTTTTTTACTCATATCTTCTTAAATGTAGATGTATGGTTCAAAGTGAAGCCTTCAAAATATTTAAAGTAAGTGTTTCATGCAGAAAATGACTGTAATATTAATAATGTATGCCATGGAGACATAACAGAGGAAACAACGCACCACCAGGAAAAAGAAATACAGAAATTGACTACAATCTGTTACTTTTTTCCATATGAGAAAATGTAAATGCAAGCAAACTGTAAACTGTTTCTCTGAAAAGACTGCAACCTGTAAGTTTTGGCCAGGAAATAGAATCACAAGATGTTTTATTGTTTTGTTTCTCAACAGAAGAGAGTACAATAACAGCTTCGTTATTTTAGATTTTGACAAAGCAGTACATACGGCTGTCATATCAGCAGCCACCCAAGGCCTTCAATATTTACTGCTGCAATAATCAGCCAAATCACAGCTCTATTTCTTAAAAGCATCCCAAACTTTCACAAAAATCTAAAGAAAACTAGACGCTTGGAAGTTTTTCTGTGAGATATGATTGGCACAGTTAAAATAATAAAAGGGAGTCCTACAAGTCCGATGCATGAAGTTTTTCTCATTCCAACAGATTTTCTAGGATTGCCATCACAATACCTGTGGAGCACAAATACCTTACTTTCTGGCATTTTCCGTAGCTGTCTTCCTAACAGACTGCACAAAACACTCCACCAGCATCTTCCTTTGCAGCATTAGGGTGTAGAAACCCTTCAAACTACAGATTTCTGGGCTAAGATTTCTGATGTACATGTCCCAGTAGGAAATACCTGACCGAGGTTTGCTACTTCAAAGAGACACGCGAGTGAATCTGAAGGCTCTGACAGAGGTGCTCCAGTCAAGAGAGCCAAGCTGTTCCCTAGCCTTGCCCCCTCCAGCTGTCCGTCCTGACCTTCTCCCAGGGTGGAACCTCACAGTGTCAGCTGAGGCAGGGGAAACAAAGCATAATCACATCTTTTCTCCTGCTGCTTTTGTTACAAAGACAGTGACTGCCAGCACAGCACAAAGCATTTACGAATTTAGGAAAAGTGGATACAGTTCTGAACCCCAACAGATGCTTGCTTTCATGCAAGTGGATTTACAGCCTTGGGCTTCAGACGAGTGGAAAAACAGATTATACCAAGGATAAAGGTAGCATTTAACAACTGGATGATAAACCAGAAAAAAAAAGGGACCGCCAAAGTATCTACAAGGAGGAGGTTTTTTTTCCTATCAGAAGACAGAGGCATGACTGCACCAATGCAGATACCACCTACAGATGGACAGTAGTCAGGTTAATTCACATGGGAAAATATCAAACTGCCTCTGTGAGCAACCATCTGCAGAACCTGAGCCTAATCTTTAGGAATACGAATTGGACATGCCCAAAATATATATTTTAACCTCAGTGGTAGTATTACTCTGACTTCATTTTTAGCTGTGCATTCCTATTGCTGCAGTTCTTGCTACGTTCACACCTACATTTTATTCCAGTACAGCTACAGAAAGCTCAGGTACTTTTGTCTTGGACAGCTGTCTATGGACACAATAGGACATGAAAGAGAGAAGATTGGGTCCACCTGAAATGCGGCAGTACCAGCTGGCATCCACCATAAACTATAATCCTTAGCTCTGAATGATATGGTTTGTTGCAAAGAAAACAATAAGATCTGTCCTAACACTTCTTAAAATGTTAATGCAAGATACAGTGTTCTATAAAAGCTCTTCAAAACAATTGTTTCAGAATTAATGTTCAACCTGCTTGCTGACTTCTCTCAAAATATACATAATAAAGGACAAAGGCTGCAAAAGCAGCCTAAAGGACTGAAGTACCTCAAATCCTTTTATTTTAATGGAAACTGAATGCCTACCTAAATCCTCAGAAATACCATAGAAAATCCCATGGTTCAAGGTTTTCCATTTTTCAAAACTTTCTTCCCCTCAAGATTAAAATTTCTATTTCTATTTCTATTTTTTCCAAGGTTCTTCCATTGCGCTAGAACTAACACTGATTTCCTTAGACATGCATGTATTCCAAATGCATTAATTTTCATGAAAACAGAAATTAATTTGACTGTAAACTAGAGGTTGAGGTTTGTATCTTTTTTTTTTTTTTGACAGAACAAAACTGTCGAGGTAAGGATTATCAATGCCAGTTCACCACCAGAGATGAAGTTGACAGGCTTTGGCATAATTATAGTGACTGTCCCAGGGGAAACAACTTCCCTGACTGCTTTTGCAAAGGCGAGGTTGGCAACATGGCAAATATAGCCTGTACATGCTTACTTGTATGCTCGTGCACCGGTGTGCTGTGGGAACCAGATGGCACGAAATATTTTGGCTTCAATACTGTATCTTTGAGTTGACATAATCTCTACTGTTTTCACAAGTAATTTAAATAACTCCAGAGAGTTAAAAAAAAGCGCTACTTTTTCATTTTCTACCTGTTTGTAGTGTCCAACGCTAATTATGTGAATTCTTGCACCCGTTGAAACTAATTTGGATCTATACCAGAATATGTATCAATCTTGACACCACAGTTTAACAGTCAGAATGCTAATGTACCAAACCTTAACATATTTGTAGCTACAGTGAAAACATGGGGGAAAAAAATAAATAAATAAAAAGGAAGACTAACTAAATAACAGATTTTTTTTCACTTAAAAGTTATGAAAAAGTAATGACATATGAGCACCTTATTGACATATGACAAACTTCGCTCAAGGTCTGCTCAAAACAGAAGAGTTCAGACCAGAATAGGACCAGAGGACATTTCCTGAGCTCCTATGCGAAATAGGAAGACCCCATTTTTGTGGTTCACCTTGTTCAGCATTAAACGGGAGAGGAAGTGTGATTTCAGGAGGAAATACATACACAAGAGAGGAACTATTATCTTCAAGCTGAATAACAAAATTGTCACACAAAGAGCCAAACGTACTGGATGAAGGACAGCAGAAATAAGTAGACCAGGACCCCACGGGAACTGCCTATCAACTCCCCACGTCGCTTCATCTGAGTAGAACCTGGGAATTGGGAAGGACAGGGCACTAACTCATTTTGAAGAACTAGACCATCATCAGTAATCCTAGTATTTCAAAGTACTGATTGCCCAGAATCATGACTGAAAAGTGTCAGGTGAAAATTCCTTCTTTTTCTTGACGTATTCTTGACCTAGTTGTGTTCAAAAGTTTCCAGGTAAGGAAATGTACATTCTAATATACAGATCATGGCCCAGAGTGATTTGATTAGCTGGCAATAACAT
Source organism: Anser anser (assembly GCF_964211835.1). Lineage (NCBI taxonomy): Eukaryota > Metazoa > Chordata > Aves > Anseriformes > Anatidae > Anser > Anser anser. Next base: position 25,543,084 of record NC_139729.1, on the reverse strand, counting down.
TTCATAGCACCTCTTAAGACTGACTGACAATAATATATGCATATATACAGAAATTACAGATGGTTTCTGATTACTCTTCTGATTACACCAAAATGGTATTTCATGAATTCAGAAGTTGTCTCTCTATATATATATTCCAACATGCATTTTCACAAATTACATACCTATTTGGATAGCTCCTATCAACATTCAAGCTGTCTGAATCTTTTATTCCTAATAAAATTACCACAAAGGCTCTTTGGTACACTTACTCGTGCAAAACTGGACGTGCAACCGTGTCCCCTTGGGTATGAGCTTTGTAAAAGAGGGTGTACAGGTAGGGCAGCAAAGTATAGCGAATGTTCAAGTAATGTTTGGAGGTTTTCACCAAAAGTGAATCGGCTCCAAACACAGCTGGATCCTGAGGCTGAAAATAAATATTAGATTATTTTCAGTTTGTGGGAAATACCCTGCCAATCACGGAAAGCAGCTGCTGTTTGCGAGGAGCTGAAATTCAGTGGTGTGCATCTGCACAGTATCTGCCTTTTGGGTTGTGAGACTTGAGGTCCTGCTCCAGTCTCCCTTAGCACTGCCGGTCCCTCCTTGTCCAACTGCGAGGAGGGCACGTCAGGGGCAGCCCAGGCTTCAGCAAACAATATAAAGGTAAATGGTGCGAAGCATTTGCTGGGCTGCCGTTCCCTCTTGGTAATGTTTATTTCTCATCACTCTGGTGACATCCTGGGTACAGCAAACAAAACAAAAAGCCGGGTACAGTACAAGAACTGGACATTATTGGAAGTGGCGCCAAAATCAGCTGGTAAAGTTTTTTACACATTCAGGAAAAATGCATACACCCATGCCCTCTACACCTTGAGGTATTAACACCATCATTCATTAACCAGGAGACTCATGTATCTTGCAGCTCATCTGAGGTTCTTTAATATCATTGTCACCGCAAGGCTCAGTGCCATAATGTTTTGCATTGATCTGTGCCATTAATATAAGTTGTTTTTCGCCTCGTTCTTAAGATTTGTTTATGCTCTCCACATGACAAATCTCCCAGCACAAGCAGATGATCCCGTGGCCAGTTTATTTCCATTCTAAGACGTGCTGTGCTCTCTTACAATCTACTCTCCTTGAAACACCTTCGCGGAATCCTGAGCCCAAACTATGTTACTGGTGTAGCAAATCATTTTATCATTGAATTCCTTGACTCAAGCCCTTGTCATTAATGTAATCAGTCACGGAGGAAAATATCTTGGTGAGTCCATCTGGGCCAGCAAACTGCAATAGCCAATACTGTCCTCCTTGAAGTCTGCTGGGGGAATGAAGCCCCCTTGTCCAGCCTTCAGGTAGCTTTTCTTGGTACTTAAGTGACCCCTTGCCACATGTGAGGGCCTGAACGGAGTCGTGATCTGGGGAGAACTGGGCACTTCTGTGTCCCACAAGATCAGCAGTACACGGTGCCTCTTGAAAGAGAAAACTGCAGGTAAGACATGGAGAGAGAATGGAAAGGCAGGAGCAGGAGAACCTGGAAAACCCAGCCAAGGTAAGAACTCATCAAGAAAAACACCAAACTGCCTTAGAGATGACAACGTAGGTTAAGTGAAAAAGATTCTGAAAATGCACATGATGAAAACTGAAATAAAATGGTTATAATATCACCTTTTATAATGATGAAATTTACTGCTCTAAGAAGTCTGCCTTTTTGTATATAAAAAGTAAACCTCGGGTGATAAGTGTTAGTTGAATTTTCATTTTTTTTTTCAATATTATCTGTGTTGCTTGGATAATTTTCTTCCTTCAGTTTGAAAAGCCTTGTATAACAGCAAGTAGTAAGGAAAAGCTTTGAACCATTTTAGTTTGCTTCCCTAAAGGAAAAATAGCCAACCAAGCAGGCAAAGTATTTCTGCTTATAACAGCATAAAGAACAGGTAATTTCTGTTTCTGTAGCATCTTCCCTTCAAAGTCTAAGATAAAACCATTTTATGTTCTCAGACAAAAATGAAAATCTAGAAAACACTGTCTGAGCATCCAGCTACTCATACTTCCTTGCTAGGCAGCCAAGAGGAATGCAAAGGCACCCTGGAAAAATGCTGCTGTGGGCATGGAAAGAACAGGGACTCTGCTCAGTCCAGTCATTGTTTGTAGGATTGCCGCCCTGGGTCAATGTTTATCATAACTTGCCCTTTTGGCAGCAGTGCTTGCAGCGATAACCTGCTAGCTGAAACCCTGCCTGCCCCACGTGGCACCCAATGTGCTGCTACACGTTCTGGGCTGATAGGGAAGGCATCTGCTTCATGTGGAGCCCTGCTCTGTGCTGCAGCCTCTTTGCATGCACTGGTGCCGACACTTCTTCACACTGCTCTCTGTTAACAGTCTTGGGGTGGGAGTTAGATGATCTTTAAGGTCCCTTCCAACCCAAGCCATTCCATGATTCTAGCTCTGTACTTCAGACCATTTTTACAAAATGGATGCTTTTTAAGGAGAAATGCATCAAAACAGCATCAATGTATGTAATTAAGCTTCTCTAAGGTGGCCCATGGGTACCAGCACACTGCCTTTTCTAAATGATACTTCTGTGCTGGCACAAAAGGACACAAAAAATTAAAGTATCCAAATGTAAACTCATTAATAGCACTTACATGAAAGAGGGGACACAACAGAATGTCAACCAGTATACTTGTGTGTGGAATTACCATAGATTCTGGTCTTCATGGTTAAAGACACCTAAAAAAAATAATGTAAGGTACTTTGCTGTGCATGATGTGGATGTTGTAACCACACCTCATCTTTTCAGAATTTAAAATCAGTGTCTCTACAGAATGCAAAACTAGCCATGAAACACATTAACAACTACAGGTTTCGTTTAGTTTTTATTATCGTTATTATTTATTTTATTTACTCTAATCTCTTGGAGCTAGATAACTTTTATGATGGGTGCTTACGTGACTCCTATAACAAGGAGCCAAGGTTGCTACTCTGCCTCCAGAAGAAAGGAGTGCCTGCAACATCCTTGGACGAACAGGAAAGCTATGGGTGATTCTTGAGCCAATATGGTTTGACAATCATTTTCAGTGACCAGCAAGTAAAAAGTACCCTAAGCAAGCCACCTTAAATTACCAAACTTAGTAACAGCTCTGTGAGGACTAGGTAAATTGTTAACTTTCCAGTTAATATTGTTTCTTTATCAATTCTGCCTTAATAATGAGGTTCACTCCTATTAATTTCACAGATTTAGCAATGCACTGATCACATTTTCAGTAGCTTTGCTCTGAGGAAGGAATAGATTGACTACTGGTGTAACCTCGTTGTGGAGACACTTTCTGCCATCAGATAAGTTACTCTTGAACATTTGAACCAAGATCGATTTAGAAAGTGTAATACATTACAGCATCCTTTGTCTGAGCTGTAGTATTACTCAAAAAAAACTTGTTTTTTTTTGCTACATACCACACCGCTCCCAATGAAATATTACAATAATATCTGAAGAGACATTTCTGTAAAATGGTCCTAGAATATTGCCTAAATTCCTTCAGGGTTATATTTCAGGAAACGTGACTATATACTCATTTCTTTCCTTTGAACTGCCTGTTTTAAGCAGACCTATCAAAGTATTCTGGCAGCCCTTAAGTTACAAAGATTCAAAAAGAAAAATAAACCAAAAAAACACCATTCTAATTAAACAGGATTAAAGCACCATGTAAATTACCCTATTTATAACTTTCTCAAAACCAAACACTGCCCAAATTTTCATCCATTCAAAGTATATTGAAAATGATATTAAGCCAGTGGGAACTAATCCCTGAAACAAGCCTCAGCTATCAGTCCTCAGATATCCCTTCTCACAACTTCAGTGGAAAAAAAAGGGGGGGAGGGAGGGAATTTAAGATATGCATTTATAGGAATGAAGAATTTCAGATTGCTTCAGCACAGCACTTCCTCTGAAAGGATGGTGGCTGGAAAAAGACAACTCTCCTATACCGTTTGAACCTTTGATTGAGCAGCAGGTTTTGCACAAGAGGTGAAAAAGCAACTGAGTTTTGAAAGAAAAATTATCATTGGTATATATGCACAAGGACATTGGCCATTTCAAGTATGCTTCACTGTACATTTTCTGTATTTGTCTGCTAGTTCTGTGCTGTCAGCTCTACTACTTTTGTTTTCATGGGTAGGATCCACACCATCACTCCCTTTGCAACGTGATTTCATTAAAAGGAGGATGAAAGGCACGCCAACACTTTCGGCTAAGTAGCGTTGACTGTGAGGGCCATATCCTGCTTTGGGCCTCAGTGGGACTAGTCATCCGAAAGAGAGATCCTGTCATTTCTCAGTACAAATATAGTCCAGTCCTTACTTGGAAAAATATTCTAACCCATAAAAATAAAGTCAGAATAAAATAGCAGTTGCACTCTTTTTGCACAAGAAAGTAGAAACAAACAAGTAAACACTCCACATCCTCCACTCCAAGTCACACTTTCAAGTGACTGGACAGAGAGAAGAAAAAAAGTTTTTACTTCTGTTATAACAAATCATATGATGTTTTCCTCTGTTCTTGCATTTTTTTTTAAATTCTATTTGGTATAGAAAGTACAACCACTGGTGCTTCTTGTACCTGTTATTAACACAAAAATATACATCAGCATTTAATGTTTTCACCCCAGGAAGCTAAACACTTGACCATTATTTTTTTTACTTGTTATCACTCTTGAAACAATCCTCTTGCAACAACAGCTACAACAACGAAATCAACTTGAAAGCATTTTATTGAAGTATAGCAGCAAAAGCCTTCAATGCTTCCTGTCTGTCCTGACTGAAGCGAGCTTCTTGAGGAAAACATAACAGATGATTAGTATGGGTCAAACAAACATCACGATCTGTAAGTTACTGTGCTGTAAACTTAAAATCCCCAGATTCAAACTGTCAGATTCAGGTATGTGTGAAAGGCAGGTTGCATGAAGAAAATACAAGGATGTTATAGTGAAACAAGTAAGATTCAAGGAAAATCCTAATTACATAGAAGAAAACAGAGGACCAGGTGTACTATCACTGTAATTATAGGCTTGCTATATATGGTAGGGTTTTGGCTCCGTGACTGCAAATACAGGAGAGCTTCAAAGGAGAAAAGTCTATCACATAGTCCAACAGAAACAAACAATTGTACAACCTTCCCATTCACTAGACAGAACTTGAATTCTGATTTGGATTACAAATTATATATATATACATATACATATATATAAGATTATTAAAGTAAGCTACATCTTCCTTAGCCTTTCAAACCAGTTCAAACACTGGGTTGGGGGAATGTTTCCATTGATGGCAAAGATCATGAGGGATTTACCCAACCTGGTGTGACTCTGATCAGGTGTGCATCATGCATTGCAGAGGTTTAAATACATCCACATTTTGCTATCAGTGGCAATGGAGAGGAAGAGTTAGAGATTCTTTCCAACCCTCTAGGAAGAGAGGTGGCCAGCTATGAAAAAAGGTGAATAGGATAAGGAATAAAAACAGACTAATGTTACACAGATTGTGAAAGAGAGCTTAAAGAAAAAAATATTTATATTGTATGTATCCTCACCTCTAAATCTTGTTGTTTAAACAAGAAAGCAGAGAAAGGACAAAATAGTACCTATATTAAAAATGTATCTGACCTAGTTAATTGCTTGGTTGACATTTGAAAAAATATGGGGAGGAAAATCTTCTGAATTTAAATTGGAAATCTAATATATTAAAGTTTTTTAGAAACAAATTAAAAATTATACCTGACAGGTTTGTCAGAAATAGAAAATCACATAAGTACACGTTGCCAGTTCATTCTGAAAATGTTGCTGCTTTATCAATAAATGGGAGAATATTTTGTTTTCTTTTAATCGTGATTATCTAACAAACTGAGGAACTGAAGGAGATATAAAGCTATTTATTTTTCCATAAAATCAAAATAATAATCAGGGCCATGGAAGCCAAAAAAAATCCTCAGAGCATAAAACCTGTTATTTTTGATGTGCAAATGAAATGGAGCAGAAGACCTAGCACAGAACGCAGAAACCTGAGGTGCTCGCTGCCTTCTCTGCCTGCTGGCACATCCTCCCATATCCCTGAAGAAAGCTCTGCTTTTCAGAGAGACTTGTACCTTTAAAGTTCCCACCCAACCTAAATTTTTGCATAATTTTCATTACTTCACAGTAATTAATAATTGGTCAGAGATCATTTTGATAATATACTTATGACGTCAACATAAATTTTTCCGAGTTTCAAAAGTATGCTTAGTGCCTGTATGTCATAAAAGAAAGAAGAGATAAGAGGGTATCATAAAAAAATTATGCCGGCAATAGCAAGACAAAACCAGTTGTACCTAATTTCTCAGTGATCACACTGTGATCATGCAGTACCTTTCAAATGACTATGCCTTTGTCTTGAATGAAAAATTTATTTCCATTAGGAAATACTCTCAAAAGTTTTCTCCATTTACAGGCTGGGACTTACCAGCCACCGGAGGCTGTGGCTTCCATAAAATCACAAGTAGGATTCTCCCTAAGGCATTCTGGTGACTTGTGCTTGTATATCCACTCTTTCTGGGAAGATGAGGAGGTGAGTGGTGGCCGTCACCTGTGTTCCCCTAGCCCACGGTGTCATTTCTCGTGGACAGTGCTCGATACTGCATGGAGCTTCTTGATCTTCAGAGCTGCTGTCACTCCCCTCTGTGGCCAGGGGCTTACTGGTGCAGCTTAGTCTCTACAGAAACAGCCTGGTGTCAGAAATGTCCTGGTGTGATGCTAGACTGAATGAGACATGTCACTAACCTCTTCTCTGTCACCATCCCTACCTCTTGCACTAAGGGGGTTTATCCTCCTTGTCTTCAGATTTGCTATTTGTCCCAGGTAAGGATGCAGACATTTCTCCTACCTTCAGCTCCTGCTGTTCATATCGGAGCTTTCAGGTGTCAGACAGCTTTCAGAAAGCTGCTTTTCCCCACCCAGGGAGCAGCCGCACTCAGCAGTATCACACCTGCTGGCACCGCTTCTGCTGCGCAGGTGAGTGACCTGCCCCTGAACTTGCGGCATTGATGGAGCTTTTCCTTAGCTGCTGCTTTCCAGTCCCTTTCTTCCTCCTACGGTAAAAGGGGCAAAAGACCAATTATCTTCCTAAGGGTGAGGCAAAATCAGCACATCAAACTTATAGGTGCCTCGTGCAGCCGAACTGCTCCGTGTGCAGTCGGAGCCTGCCCCACAGGACCGTTCCCAACAGGCTGTGGCTGCTGGGGGAAAACTGCACAAGCACATCAATTCAAAGCAAATAACACTGGGGGGGTGGGGGAGAAAAAAAAAGAACACGTTTGTCTTGAAACTACTTGAACTAAACTGATTTTTTCAAAGAAAAACCATTCCTGCTGTTTTGCAGTAGCCCAGCAGGCTGAGATTTGGCATTTGCATGTTGCAGACCCACAGTACTGGGACAAGATTTCTGAATCCTGCCTTGCGAAGGTTGGTTTTGAGAAGTCAGCTATGATTCTTCCCTTTGACGTTCCAACCTTTACCCCACACGATCACTACAAAAAGGCATCAGTTAGCACCTAATAATTATGAGAGTGTAGGCACTTAATGTAAACACACTCCGTTGCCTAAGGTTTGCGAGTCATTTCCACTGATTTAATAGGATGCTGCTTGGTCAACTAGTGCTACAAGCGATGAGCTAGTTCCATCCTGCAGGATACTTTTACTGTTCAGAAAAGAATATGCAGTGTAGTTAACAACATTGCTGGAGATCTATTATGTTAATTACCATAATCTTTAATATCTATTAAAGACGTTTGCCCCTGCCAGAATGAATTAACTAATTGATACAAAATGCACGGAGTTGCATCTAGCATTACTAAGAAAAAGGTTGTCATTACAAAAAGGATTAGACTTTTCAAGTAAACATATATGACATCTTCTGATTAAATAGAGAAAGGGTAAAAACATTGAAATTTTGGAAACAGGTGTCTTCAGACAATCTCTGCCTGATTCTTCTAAGTCAGAAGGACCACTACCATGTTTCTTTCCTACACAGCAGGACTGTTTTCAACAAAAGCTATGTAAAGCCAGGACGCCTTTCAGACAACAGCCATCTCTGAGACAGTGGAGATTCCATTTCTGAAGATTTTCACTGCCTGTTTTACTGTTCCCTTTGCAGATTCAGATCTTCAGTCTGAAATTGTGGCCTGGAAACTAAAAATCTCTCAGACTTAGTGCTTTCTTGTGCCTATTTGCGATAGCCAAGAAGTTATCCCTGCAACTGAAAAAGCTCCATATGGACCCCTATCTCAATCCATTTGTACTTGCTCAAATTCTCCATTAACGGACTGTTTAAGTGAAACATTAGCATTCATGCTTTAGGATCTCACATCTATTGAGTTTTGTTCTTGTGTCATACTTAAAATTGAGAGAATTTTTAAGAAAATGATTATTTGTACTTAAATACAGATTTTATTATATATATTTTAATCAAGATATTTCCTATAAATGGATTGAAATCCACGTGACTGGATCTCTGTCACATCTCAGTTTTGTTTTAAAACTGCTTTTTAAAAACTGCTTTCTATCATGTTCTACGCATTCCTTTCTTACGTAAGCACTGGAGATTTTGGGGTATCATTTGCTTAAGACAGGAAAGGGAAAAAATCCTTTGCACATAAATAACACCCAATTTCAATCTGAAGATTGAAGAAAAAGAGCCTCTGGTATTCCTATAACTCCGTGTAGAGCTGTGCTCTTTTGATTCATGGGCTACAGTGTTGAATTCATACATTTTCATTGGGGAAAAACGTAGTTGGAAATTTTCACGTTCTTGACCTTTAGTTCATAATAAAGTAAGCCTTTACATCATATACTCTGGAAAATACATGAAGTACCCAGAAAAAAATAAAAACAATAATAATAATAAAAAAGAATGATCAGGAACTATGGAGGGTGACCTTCACTGAAAACCTGAGATCTGCAATTAGTTCCACCAGTGATAAAATTTGTAAAACACAAAGTTGAGAAACAGTTCATGTTTTTCTGTACACAAATACTATCTTAAGAGAAAGAGCACCAAGAGAAGGTTAAGTACACAGTTTCCTCAGAATAATCACCAACTGGGGGAGTAGGTTTCCTTCCAACTCATACATATTTCTTGTTAAACACAGTTGAATATATTTTGATTTCCAAGGAAAAATGTTAAACAGCAATACAAGGATGTAAATGTAGTGAGCTTTCAATGTAACAAATGTTTGTTTATAAACCAAGACTGTACACTATTTTCTCCTGACAGCTCAATGTCAGACATATCTTCTGAAAGTTAATACCACAACAAGCTGAAATATTTTGGTGGTGTTTTGGGGAAGTCACTCTGCTACACTGCTGTAAAATAAAACCAAATAACTGATATTGATGTTATATTGATTATATTAAAATTACATTGTAAAATGTGTGATCCAGTGTAGAGAAGTGTGTAAGGAGATACAGTATGCCTGTCTTAAAAGGAATTAGATTTACTTTCCTGTTAGGATATTTAGCAAACAATGAAACTTCTGTAAGTACATCTCTCTAATAAAAGTAGAGTTCCTACAGTCTGGTCCTAAAGAACAGCAGCACAAAATTTCATCAGTACTCTGCAGTATTTTTAGTTGGACAACATAGCCAGTAAGGGACTTCATGAGACAGTGACAACCTTGGAAAGGGAAAATGAGCAGAATTTGGCTCTCTGAGTTCAGTATGAGCCAAATTAGATTTTTAACCAAGTTTGATTGTTCTGGAAAAGTTTTGTAAGTCCAAGTTTAGAGTTCTTGAGGGCATCTACAAAATTATATATATATGTATGTATAAAATAATATGTGTAGTTGACATAAGAATGAGTGAATTTTAAGAAGTGAATAACTTTATTTGATTGAAAACTGCTTTAATGCTGCCAAAAATGATCTGCTTTTGTGCGGCTTCTTTTTCTGAAATATCATGCGATCTTCGTGAATTCATTCAGTTTATTTTCAAGAGTCTATCAATTAACAAGAGTTATCTATTGCTAGCAGTGGAAACTCTTGTGTAGCAAGATACTACTGACTCATAATCTTGACCTCAAGGTAACTACCATGATTTAGCCATTTTCTAATCCTGTGCTCATTTTATGATTTGAAAATCAATAATAAAACTGTAAATATAAGCATGACTCATTTTATAGGCATATTCTCCAAAAGATGCTTACACAGTATTTTTAAATGCTTGCTATTTTGTGCTTCTATTTCCTGGAGATATTTAGAGAAATAATTAAAACTGGAAGATGCAAAGCTGCTACTCTAGTTAATAATGCAAGAAATTGTGACATCCAACAATTTGAACACAGTTATTTAAAGCATCCAAATGCTCCCAAAGTAGTCTGTAAGGTTAATCTGAATATTATTTTCTTAAAAGCTTTAATATTTTTGATATTTCAGTTAATCAAGTTCTCTCAAATTATTATTATAAAGTCTTATAAAAAGTAACAAAAGCATAAACTTTCTATTTTGTATACTTCTATGCACTTCTCTTTGCTTTGCATGTAGTCACTGGAATACAAGATTCACGAGCAAAAGAGCATCAGTCTTTTAGTTGCTTGACTGTGTAGCTGCCCTCATTGGATATACAGATCACACACAAATCTACATCTACTGAGGTTTCCTGACCCTGCAGATGGGAGATTCTATTGCATAAAACTAGATATTATTACAAAAGGCAAAAACCAACAGAACCCTGACATTTAGGATTGCAAGCTTTTAAAACACAGCCAGCAACATCGAGCATTCTCTGCTTACATAACTTTTGTAAATATTTACTTTTTCATCAGTAACATGCAAGATCTGGCACAATATGGTAAAGTGGAAGGTGACTCCAGCAGAAAATCATTTCAGTTCATTTCTGAATGTAACAAACTGCTTTACTGGCTGTAAAGAAATGTATTTCATCAAAAGGATGTTTCTTGCATCTTGTTCCTACGAATTGCTCTGCAGTAGGCAGACCCTGCTGTGCTGGGGCTCTGTGTGTCCACAGGGAGGTGCCCACACAAAATCATGCAAGGAACATTGCCCTAGAAAAGCAATAATCTGAAGAATGTCTTTCTGCTTGTAACCCTACTGTTAAGTGGTTATTGTATCTGAAATAAACACAAAACCAGGCAACACATCACATCTTTTTTTCCTTTTGAAGGACTATTCTGCAATCCTCAGCTCAAATTTGCTTGCACAAGATATTAAAAATAGAACAGGATTAACCACAATACCTTCTAGCCTAATTTAATTCGGTGTGTACTAACACTGCTGCCTACATCCATGTTAACTGACGACTGTTTGGCTTCCAGACATGCATGCTGCATGCAGTTTGGTCAGTATTCCCTGCCTATATGCATTTGCCTTGACTTAGAGGGCTATAATCGGATCAGTCTGGCTAATGCAGATGTACACGAAATTTCTATGCTACTGCCACAAAGATGATCCATGGCAGCCCCACCAGGCTGCCATCAGATCTGTATGCGCACTGCTGCTGCTGCCTGCGCTCCTCATCCCTTGGCACTGCAGGAGCCCATGCTAGCTCCTCTCGGACACCTCAAGAACATACCATTGCTTCACAGATACATCCCATAGGATGGCTCCTAGGTGGCAAAACTAATGCTGAAGCTTTGGCCCAAATAAGATTTTCACCCAAGGTGGGAAGGAATGAGTTCCTCACTAATTTAATATTAGGCTGAGGAACAGGAGTTTTTCATCTCTGACTGTTGCACTTGAACACAGAGACATTATTTTAAACCACTAAAGACAGGCTGAGTGTTTCCAAAAAATATCTTCCCTTCTTAAATTTCTGCTCACTCTGGCTTGCAGCACGCTTTTGAATAGACACCTCCATCTTCTTCCTTGCTGTCTTTACTGGTGGACTGATATCTTATTGTTTTCCTTCTTGCAAAACATCTTTATTCCTATGTGCAGGCTAAAGTGATGAGCTATTGCCTACACGAAAGCCAGTTGCTGGGATAGTAAATAAATCTCCTGTGCCATACTGCTGCCTCTCAAATGAGAAACTAAAGACGACACATCTCTCATTACTTTGTGTTGTTTCTTCTATAATTTATGAATCTACATTGCATGTATTTTGAGCTGTAAATGTGATCTGCATCTATATTTGATATAAGGCATGCAAAGGACAGTTCCCAATAATGCTGTCGGTTGTTTATGAGCAGAGTTACAGTAAATAACATTTAATGTGAAATATGTAGTGTCTCAATAAACATGACACTGGGCTAAGATTACTCATACTGAGGTTGCTGAGACTACCAGCAGTGAGGCACACCGATAAGTCCCTGCATCAGGGACTGGGGACCAAGGCTTCCAGGTTCTTTGCAGACACCCAACTTCGTGCTACTGCTACAAAGACACACTCAAGGTAAAACGCTATAATAAAATTGCTTTGATACTTCCATTAGAATAAATTATAAGAGCTCAGTCTAGATAAAATAATTTCTGGTCTCCACTCCATTAAAGCTATTCAGAAGAAGCATCAGGTAATCCAAGCCAATTAATCCAATGAAAACAGGGACGTTGGTGAATATGAACAAAGTGTCTCCATCCACAGCAGTTCTTAACCAGATTCAGAGGCTAGCATTATGAAAAAGTGTGAGTATGATGGCAGCCTCAGCCTTCTCTTTAGCTGCCTTTTCAAACCCAAGCTGGAGCAAGAGCCTGATCTTTTCTTTTTGGGTGCCCTCCTGTACTAAGGTACATGGGATACCAACCACTGCAGAATGAAATATCCTCTCTCCATAAGGTGTCTGACATAGCAAAGAGCCTCACAGTGTTTCTGAACTGTAGAAACCACAGGAATCAATTTTCACTCTTAAACCAGAACTAAAAACCTTTTTAACTTCTGAAAAACACTGTAGTTAAAATCTGCTTTAAATTCATTCACATGAATCTATAGAAACTCGAGGTCTGATCCTGCAGTTTCTGAGATTTTCTGAAGTCCATTGGGAATCTCCTCTCTACAGATAGAGCTGTGCCAGTGCCCAGCATTGGCATTATTTATTTCCTATGCCACGCAAGATGTGTTTAAAAGGTCAGCAGAAAGTGAAAATACCAGTGTGTGACTTCCCCATGGCTGCTTACAGTGTTTATCAGTACTTGATAAAAATATTGCCCACATCTTCCCTGGTGCTAAACTTTCAGCAAGTGCACAACAAGTCTAAGGTTTGTGTATTTGGGGATTTCATTGCAAACATTTAGCTAAGTCTATAGTGTATTATAAATAGTTCTCAACACAGGCAGCAGCATTGTGTATTTCCCCTATGCCTTCATGGTACAGAGATAAGAGTTCTACAGGGAGGTAAACTACAAAGAAAATATTAAAAGATTTATCTAAATCCATACAGGAAATCAGTATCAAGGGCTGAGAAGAAGGCAGGAGGACCCGGTTGCCATCTCCTCACTTACATGACTAGCTCAATAAAAAGCACTCTTCTATTTTTATTTATTTTTATTTACATAATTATGTGATTTTTTTTTTAAATTTCAGCGAGTTTTGATGTTGTCAACACTTGCTATTGCAGTTACTGTATCCACTGGGAAAGTAATATCTTCTACAAGCAACATCTCTCCTTAACTTAACCCAACCCACCCTCATCATCTATATTTCAGCTGTAACGTTTGGTCAACTTAGATATGACTTTTGATCTTAGTTTTCAAAACTGACTTGAATGACTTGTGATGATAGGTCACACTTCACAAGATCTTTAGAAGATGGATAATCAGAAAAGTCTACCAAGTTGTCCATTAAAAGTCCTAGTCACCCTGCAAAATTTAAAATATTAACATTTTTGAAATTAAATATTTAAAAATCTTGGCTTCTGATCTTAGTTTTATATTGTCAGCCTGTTACCTTTGTCTTCTTTGCAATGCATGCAGGAATCATCTAGAGGTATCAAATCCCACCTATACACATTACTTTGAAAATATTTTTTATATTCTCTGCCATCCTCCAAAATGAGGCTGCCAGCCAAGTTTGTTACTGAAGATATAATACATCTTTGCTGAGTTTATAAAAACCACAAAATTAATAGAAATAGAATAGTGTATTTTTTTCAGAACTTCTGTCTAGTAGCAGTTTCCCTTTCCTGACCTTCTTGAGCCTGTATTTAATCCACTTTGGCACTTTTCTCAAATTAAACTTTTTCTCAAAAAAATAACTTGTTTTTGATACAGGCTCAGAAAAGTAATTTATAGCCTCCTCTGAAAAGCTTGCTTGAGGATTTTGGACATACCAGCTCTCCCAAACACAATAAACTGCAATCTTTTTGCTCTGTTACGTGCACGTCCAGGCTACAGGGAACATTCTGGGGCAGAGAACAAATGGTACTTTTTTTTTTTTAATTACATGCAGGAGTAAATAGTCTTTAAGAGGCTGCATTGAGCTCCCACTTTCTTATTCAAAGAATGTTGTAGAAGTACTTGTTCTTTTCATGTTTTTGTTTGTTTGTTTTTTGTTTTAATGTGTTCTGGGATGTTTACTAAAAAGAGGAATAAAAACTCTGGTTCATATTTTTTCAAAGATATCTGATTTGGGCCACTTCACTTAAGAAGCGACGAGAAGCTTTTGTGAGTTCAGAGTTACATTTTAAATGAGATGGGAATTCGATGACACCAGCCATCAGCATTCGCACAGGCCACCAATTGGATTTCAGCTCTCAGTTATTCACCAGCCACTCCAAGAAAAGAGAAGCTAAGAGGCTTAAAATACTACTGGCTTTTCCTTGAAAAAGCTAGATGCCCTCTCCTGACATATATACAACACTTACTTGGTTACCTTTAAATTCCGAATTACAGCATTTTCATTTTTTGCAATCAATTTACTGTGCTCATTTAGTTGGCTTTGAATGACTCAGGGAGCATTTCTATTCTTTGGACCTGCTTCAGCTACTGTCTGCAATAACTGTTTTGCCAATAACTCCCCCTTCTAGAATTCAACAAATCATCTCATTCAAACTGGGCTGCATCTTCACTACTTACCTTGTGCCTGTCCCTTCAGTCTCTGCTGTGTACTGTTTAACCACCATCCTGTGTCCAACTTTTTTCCAATGTCAGTCTTTTCTCTACTGATTTATGCTTCTGGCATTTTCATTCACTAGATCTAAGAATTTCTTTGTGATGTTTACATTGTCAAAAACTACGGCTATAAAGATTTAAATTTCTAAATTATTGTTGTGACTGATTTAGCAGGGGCCCGATTCTCTGAAGTCCATAAAATTGTGGGAATATTTCCAGTAGCTCCTTCACATGTCAGATCAAGCCTGCAAGTATTTATTTTTACTTATTTGATGGGAATTTCACCTTCCAAATGCAGATGGCATCTTAAACTCAGGAGGTTCATTTCAACATAATGAGGGAATTTACACCTCTACCACATACATTCTGTGTGCCCCAGTGAGCACCTAAAATTATAGAATATCCTGAGCTGGAAGGGACCCACAAGAGTCATCGAGTCCACCTCCTACACTTGAATCCTACTCTACTGCAGTGAACAGTAGCTGACCGCAAAAAGGTTGGGATATTGCTGAAATGAATAAGGTCAAGGTATTCAGAGAAGACTAAACAAAAGCAACTATACTCCATCAGAAGCAAAAATGCAAGCAACTTTACATCTGAAGGCTTTCAGGATCACAGCTTCCCCTTTGGGCTCTCCCTACCCAGCTTACCACAGCACTAGGAAATTTGGAAAACACTTTGCAGAGGATCATAATTTCCAGTTTTTATTGTTCCCTGATTTAGCTGTGAAAAGAAACAGGCAAATGTAAAGTCCACCCACTCCAAGCATGTTAATTATAGGTGCTAAAGATCAGCTTAACAGTATTAATTCTTTTATCATTTAGGCACATGTGCAAGTGCCCACAGTATGTTCTTTGTTTTTGCAGGGGCTAACTTGGGCATGCTAAGACCATGACTGTGCTAGCAAGTGTTCATTTGTATACGTATATTACGCTGTCATGCCTGTCCTATGCACATACAGGTTTTAAGCCTGTACAGATTTTATGTGCGTGTTGCTGGCACAAATAAGCAATTGAAAATCTGTTCAAGGTCTACTATATTACTCAGGATTGTAGATGCTGAACAAAACACTTGAGAAAAATTATCTTATTTCTGGTGTTATCTGGTCCCAGCAGTAAAGGGCCTGCCCATACACAGATGAATGCCAGCAAGCCAACTAAAGCAACGTTAGAATGTATTTTCCCTCTACAATTTGGTCACTTGATTTCACCATTACTACATTAATGTGGCTAAAGATGGCATAACTTTTAGTATTAGAGTAGTATATCACTTGAAAAAATGAAGTAACTGCAATTTCCCTGAGATTCTACTACTCCCACTCTTTAATCTTCCCAGAACTACTACTTTTTGTAATGACAAGACTGACAACAACAGATTATGAACTCAGTTGTAGTTTACATTGGTAATAACGTGAGAAGTCAGTAAATTGCCTGATATTCATTCAAAAGGATTATGGATTCACAAGCCCCTGTTGATTACACCCACATTTCTTGGCAATGGAAACTCAGTTTCGTGACTGTAAGCCACAATACAATACTAAGCTACAAGATATGCTTTCCTTCAGTACTTGATTCCTTTATTTCCTTTATTTCTTCCTTAAAGGAATAAGTGACTAAAGATAGAATGCGTGATATCTTTTATTAGAAAAAAATCATAAAGATAGACAAAGTTTTTGAGCACAGAAAACATTCATGTGCCTGAGAATGATTTTTCCTCCATAATACCAGCTAGATACTATTTCTTCCTTACAAACAAATTTTACGTGAATCAAAGCACATAGAAGTTGGTGTTTTTAGTACTAATACAGGAAAAAAAGTTTAACCCTACTTCTATTTTTTTTTCTATTCTATGTTTTCTTCTAAATTGGTATGATTTTCAGAAAGCTTCTCAATGCTTCAAAAAGAGGTTTTTCTAAGCTAAAAAAAAAAAAGTGTTTTCTTAAGATGAGAATGTTTAAAAGGTTTTGGTTTGTAGCAATATTCAAGTGAATGCTTTTTATTTTTTCACCTATAGAATAATCATTAAAAAAAAGTTTGAAGATTTTCCTTCCAATTAAAACCAATTACTTTTCAGTGGAAAAAGAAGAATGGAGTTCCTCATGGCTCAGGAGAGACATTGTGAAAAATAAGCAGTACATCCCTGTCTAAACACCCGCGACAGTCATAATGAGAGTATCTCTGAGCTCTGTCCTGGCCATAAAACTGCTGCAGTTTCCTTGACAGCTGCTGTCTGTGCTCATTGCCTACCTTTATAACCATCACAACTGCAGCTTCACCAGATCAGCCACTGCATCCAAGGAGCCACATCTAACATTACATTGTCCATTCCCCCCCCAAGCCAGTTCTTTTTTGTTATCATTGGTACTCAGCACCAGAGCTGCTCAGCCATTAAGTGTTTTACAACAGGTAGTTATCCATTGGAACCTGACTTGGAGACATCTTGAGACACAAACTGCAGGAGCCTAATCCCTGTAAATTCATCATGTATTCTAGTAGAGTGCCACTGCCCTTGTTACTTAATTACTTCAAGGAATGGTTTAAGCAGGAATTGGTAAAGGAAAAATCACAGGGAAATTGTGTTTCTCTGATCTTTTTTCTTTTTCTTTCAACACAGAAGGGCAGGATCAGGCTTCAGGGGGCACAGAAACTTGTGCAGGAGTTGGAGGCCAGCCCAGGGAGCACTGCCCACGCAGGGGCTGGCCCATGCAGCACAGCCACAGATCAGCACGCAGCAATTCCCACTGGCAAAAACCCCCAGAGGTTTTCTCCAAAGGGAGAAGGTTGCCACAGGCAAACTCCCCACCAAGTGGCCTGAGGAGCTGGTTTTATTTGCCTTCATTTCTAAACTTCAACAAAACACTAATGGCTGCATGGGAAGCCCTCCAGAGCAACTGCTGCAAGCATGTAGCAAGCATCTTTGAATCCAGCTCAGGGGTACAAGCAGTGCTGTACTGAGAGCAATGGAGCTGCAATGATTTACACCACCTACATGCTTTGGTCATGTAATTTATTTTGATGTTCACCTATAACAATAACATTATTTTGCATGCCCGATCCTCAGACTACGCAGTTCCTTTCCTAAATATAAAATGGTTTTACAAAATTCAACCACAAAGAAGGTGGGGTTTGTTGTTTCTTCACAGCAAAATAGCAAGTAGCCAAGGTTCCTTATAGACTAAATTTAACCTGTAAAGAGGACATTACCACTGAGAATGAAGAGATTTGCACTCTTTATTGTTCCTTTACTAGCTTCAGATTCTGGCCTTTTTGTGTCATTTGCTGCTTTCCTGAGGATGCAGACATCTAGGCATCTTCTTTAAGAAGTGACACCAGAAAAACTTATTTCCCAAAGTCTCCACATGCTCAGCAAAGCAGCAGTTCTCTGAACTCTCTGATACACTCAACTCAAATTCTGATGCTCCTTGCTTAAAAAAAAAAAAGCCATGTGAAGATGATGTGCCTGTGGGTGTCCAAGAGACACCGTATTCAAGTGATTAGCCTGCCATAAGGCCTGCATGAGTTAATTAAAATGTGATCAATTTTTCTGCTCCCCTTCTAGTTTTCTTCATTCAGGCAAACATGCTGAAATCACAAAAACAGCAAAAGGATTGCTTTAACCAGATGATAGTATATAGATTCAGCATATTTTCTGCATTAAAAAATATAACATTTATATGGAAATGACCTTTTTTTTGAAGAGGCAGCTATATATTACACAAAGTTCCACTACAGCATTTATGCAAAAGAGATTGGGAAGCACTTTCCCGTAAGGTGCTTATTTCCTCCAGTGTAAATAAGAAGGCACAGTATAATCAAGAAGCTTAAAAGAAACATTTCACTCCATATCGTATATTTTAAACCACCAGGTATTTGTTTTCAGTTCTGTGATTATTTCTTGTTTGTTTGCCTTCTGCCTCAGAGGAAGCAAAGGACTTTAGAAGAAATAATCCATTCTCCCCCTTCTCTCTTCTAATCACATTACAGTCTGCAGACGATGGCAGGTTGGCTGCATGACAGACTCATGCCGCTCTCAGAACCACGAGAGCATTTGGTGCATGAGGCAGAAAGCCTCATGCCCTCAAAGCCCTGCCATGGCCCCAGCCCCGTGCACAGTCCCAGCGGGACATGCATGGGCTGCGTTGTGCTGGAGCCCCCACCGTGAGGACAGAGCCACGTCCACGTGGCCTTCATTCACGCCAGCACAAGGCACGTAGCAATTCTGTGACCAGCCACCGTTCGGGCCGAGGGGATGCTCGGGGAGGGCATTACGTGCAGCTCAAATCAGGGGCAAAGCTGAGAGCAGCGATCAGCTGCACAGAACCAAAACCCTTGCAACTGCCTAAAGGTCTCTGTGATAGAAAGATGCTATAATCATAGAATACATAACTGGCAAATCCTTTTTAGGCTCGCTTTTATTACAAAATTACACTTTTGGTTAATAGTTGCACAATGACAAGCCAGTTTTAATGTCATTGTTGTGCTTAATGAAACAGTGTGAGCTGATCTGACCCCACTGAAGCCAAGTGCAAAATTCACCCTGATATAAATGGTTTTCCAGTTGAGAAATTCTTTGAGCTTATCACGAATTAAAGTATAGCTTGCTCCGATGATGAAGTGAAATTATTTAAAATCAATTATAACATAAAAGAGATATCCTGAACTAGAAGCTCACTGAGCTAAGATTCTTGATTTACAGCCTAACATCCTAACCCTAAATGGAAATCCATACATCATCTAGTCAAAGTAATCAGACTCCAGATCACTTACTTTAAAGCAGGAAATTCATCTTTTTTTTCCTCTGTTCAGAAGCCGTTACCATTAGCTGGGACGTTAACAGCAACCAAAGTAATCACTACTGAGGTTATTTCACCATCAAAACTCCACAAAGCACAACAGGGATTTCCAAAGCATAAACAGTCAAGAACCCCCTCTTCCTTCACTTTTAAAAGCAGCCCCGGAGTCTCTTTGGCCACCGCTTTATTTCACATATGAAGAACAGCTGTGGAAGAGCTAATGACTTGCTTGGAGTCCTCTGGAGCAGTAAAAAGCTTCCAGGCTGGTGCTCAGCCATGGAGCAACACTCCTATCTATGTGTAAATGATAACTTAAGAACTTTGTGCAATATGATGTTAATGGGACAAGCTTCTTGTTGGGTTTTAAAAAAAAAGGACACACCGGTGAAATGTTATTTTCCATAGTTGCATGACTATTTATATAGAGAAATATAAATTTATATAAATGTATACATATATATAGATACACATATTATACATTATGGGCATATACATACATACATATATACACACAGCGTTATCTACACATACAGATTTGTATATACATATATATAAATATATATATACACACAAATACAGACAGCTTTCTTCTTTTTAGCTAGCTATAGTTATAAATTCTCCCTCCCCCACAGAGCCAAGATGATCTGAGTTGCCTCTGCTGAACTCCCTACGGTTGCCTTTCCATCACAAATTAAATATAATACTCATTATCCTGCAATTCTGGTTCCTGAGAAACTTGGCAATATTTCTGAATGACTTCAGATGCAACAATTTCTTCTGCATTGCCTCCGCTAACCTATTCCAGGAGATGCAATATGCTGCTAAGATTAAGTGTCCAAAACACTAATATGTCTGAGAAGTGCCTCCACTGACCTACATTAGGAATGTAGGTCTTAATGTATACATTTTTAGCTTTATCACCAAAATGTTCATATTTTTATAACAGTCCAAAACAAGCCATATGCCTGAATCTCCCAGAACTTTTCAAAAAATGACTTCTACACTTCAACATGCTAGCATATACACATATACATACATATACATAGTATATATGTATATAATGTACATACTCAGTATCACCATTTCCCTTACATACATTAGCCACTCTGTTCCAGCAGAGGTAACAACATAGGAGGCAGTTACTACTGCTTTGAGTTAACAGCAGCTAATTTTAGGTTGTCGTCCATGGAACACCTTTGCGTTATCCCTGATGCATACCTGTTAGTGATCCATCTTATCAGTGTTTTGTGCTCTGAAGGCTTTAACAGACTTTGGCTGGCTTGTAGGGGCTGGCAAAGCACAAGGCATGTATTACCACCGCGGCTAACCTCGGGAGGCTGCTTACAAAGCTGAGTTACAGGTAGGCAATCCGGTCGATACATCTTACAGAATGAAGTCTTGAGGTGCAAAACATCACTCTACAGAAAAACCCAACAAAGATAACCATATTTTTAATTGGACTCCATTTTGTGCACATGTTCAATGTGCAAACCGAGGCGTTAAAAGTTATCATCAGCCAAATGATTATCTGTGCATGCAGATAGGTAAAAGCAATGTTGAGAATGCCAACAAATCTGGATGCTGCTTGAGAACTTGGGCCAGAAGTGGGGAAAAAAAAAAAAAGGATTCTATGAGATATTTGTTTACCTGCTCTAACAGAGAGGTTTCAACAGGAATTGTTTGTTGTTATTGACTGTTTCTAACACAGCAAGATGCTTGACTTTGCGGTGCCGTTTGCATCGTTAGCCTTGGCACAGGTCCCACTTGGCACAGCTTAACCCAGCCATGGTTAATAATGCCATTCCTTCCATTGGCATCACTGGCTCTAGCACTGTGCCCCCTCATTGCTCACAGGAGGAATACGTACATACATAAATTAGATACATCCACCTTTCTTGCTTTGTTGGCTTAAAACTGAAGGGGATAATTAAACACATTGAATAATGACCGACTCTTTGCCTTAATCAGTGAAGGCTGCAGAACAAGGACCCAGTAGCTATGACTTGCCCTTTCTTTGAAGAAAATACTGATATAAACTGGATCTGAAAAATATCTTTACTTGCCATATTTCTTTGATTGCCAATACTATCCACTTTCCAAAGCAGCCAGGTTTTTGGGTCACTGCAAGAAAACATAACAGAAGTGATGCCACAAGAAACGATGTTTCCTAATGAAGAAGAATGCATTAGTTACACATCTTTTTCAGCAGTGCTTTTATGAAGACTGATCAGCTGTGCCCTCGCATGGCATTTTAACTGCACCAGAGAAATCCTGGATGAGTCTTCTGAAGAACACAGAGACAAACTTTTAAATGGCCAATGTCCATTACCAATGCCCAGTTTTTTAACATTCATTTTTCACAGAAACACTACACCATGATTTTTCTAAGTGCTCATCACTGCCCTGCTCCCTGTGCGACACAGGAGCGGTGCCTGCAGTTGCGAGAGACCTCCAGGTACCTGATAGCGCAGGGTGAGAGTTAATGGTGGAGAAGATTAGCTGGCCACATCTGAACCTGTAATCTCACTAATGGGAGTTTCTTACACCTTCCTTTGAGCCTGATCATTCTGGGCATTCTCAGGATTGAGAGGACACATTTCATGAACACATTTCAACTCTCAGCCTGAGTGGCAACTCCTACGCTCTTTGGAGCACAGCTCCTTCATTCTCCAAAGAAAAGGAGAAGAAAAGAAAGGATTAGACTTGAAAGTCCTATTAAAAAGTATTCTGTGGTGAGAACTTCCCCACTGCAATGTTTTCCGCTCTCCAGTGACACTCTGAATAAAACCAAACCAAACAATCATGAAACAACAGCAACAAAACTGTAATTAACCTTGACTTCCAAAGCCAAAACCTCCAAAGTTCAAAGACAGACTTCAGTTTAAGGATTATTCAGATAAAGGTCATTACATATAAAATATAAAATATGTAAATATTTATGCATATAGTAACTAAGAGAGCAAGAACAAAACCAAAGGTTTACATAGCTTTCTAGAAAACTCATCTCAGTTTAGGACAGTTACAGCCGTGAGAGACTGATTTCATTTTAAACAAGTATGTTCTGAAAAAAAAAAATAGCAACAAATACCTTCCTACAATTCCTCAACATGCAAAACAGCTCTTGTCTCAAGGAAAGCATAGTAAAGAGGACAAAGCAAGAAAAAAACATTTTCCCATAATCAGTGTACTGATGTCACTTTAACACTTGGGGCAAAATTATTAGCATTAGATGAGATAGTCACTGCGGGACAAAGACAACAACCCCTTTTTTGGGGGGGGATTACTCTTACAGGAGTCCCCACTGGCAATGGTGCCACCGTCAGCAGAAGGATTATCCGTGCCACCACAACCAGCAGCATTTTCCAGGTCTATGCCAGTCCAATAGTGACTCATCACAACTCAACACCCCCTCGATGACTACTTATTCAAGCCCTACTGCATAATCTGCATCGCTGCAGAGAGCTGCCCTTCCTGGCACAGTGCTACAACAACATCCCCAGCTTCCATGCCACTTATCATGGACAGGAATTTTCCTCCACTGTTGGTGGCATCTGTTTGAATTTCCAGCTTCTGAGAGATTTGACCCTTAGCAAACCTAAAACATTTCATCATAATTCATAGAATATATAGGATATTCTTGAGAAATTTAGAAAATTCTAATACAAAAATAAAGATGTTAGAAAAAGTAAATGGGCATTCAGTCCATGATGTGTTCAGTACATGGCATATGACTGAGCTATTAATATTTTACATTGTGCTATACTCTCTATTATTATCTGTTCTTTTTAAGGCACCAAACATCTTAGTATTGCATATACATACATCTTCCTAATACCACACTTACGATTAACGCCCTTAACATTCAAAATATAAAGACTGATGCAGCATCCACTCTGCAGAGACTACCCAGTACAATTGTCAGACAGGGAATTTCTATAGCAATGCCAGTGGCTCAGTTCTTTTGAGTCTTCTCCCATCATTTTTCCACAAAAATGAACAATCTGACAGTGTTCTGAAAACCACCACAATATTGAAAGTTTTAAAAGAGAAAATCCCACCACAGGGGAGTGTTTCCAAATACTTTCACAGTGATCAAGATAACCTACAACGTTTCACCCCAGCACCCCTCTGGTGAGCACCATGTATCACCACATACACCCAAAGGTAATGGGTTCGTCAGTAACCCCCTACCTCCTCCAAAAACCCTAAACGAAAATAGAAGTACGGAATTTTAAAAGAAGTGGGAAGCTACAAGGATCAAACAAACGACATTTAAAAAAACAATATGAAACACAATTGTTGGTGTCTAAATATTCTTGCTTTTAAAGAAGGTAATACAGATGAGGTATTTCCAAATAATTTGCAACTGTTATATAAATAATCGTGGTGTATGTAGCTATAATACATAGCTACCTATGACATTAGATCTAAACTCCTCTACCAATTTCCACATTTCTTGAATCTACTGAGACACACTAATATTTGTCTTCATGCAAATCCTCTTATTTTAGAATAAGAAAGTGCTAAGGGTTGGTTAGTTTGTGAATGAGGTCAATCAAAAAATTTACTAAAATGGTAACAATTTTTTTTTTCTAGTCACATGGAGAGCTTGTCTCGATATACTTGTATCCACATAATATAGGTTGCAATTTTCTGAGATGAGACTTTGCTCTTCATTTGAGTCTGTTGACTAAAACTGAGTGGCAATGTAGTACTTCATCACTGGCTTCAACTGGAGCAGGATTCGGCCTTTAGTCCATGCTCACACAAGAGTTTGTTCCAAGCACATTCCACTTCTTCCACTAAGAGGAACAGGCTTTGAACTGGGACTTAGATGTGTTTGCCAGATTAAAACAGAATCTTTTTTCAAGAAGTGGGAAAAAAAAAATTGTATTCCCACTCACATCAGCTTTACAAAGTATTAAAAATAGCATATTTTGTACAGAGACGTTGTTAGCATGAAGAAGTTATGAAACTACATATTGGGTAAATTTATTCCACATTTCTCCCATGGAAACAATTGTTTTGTACTGTATAATCCATACATAAATTCATTGTGAAACTCAGATATGAGGAAGTCAGATTTAGAACCAAGTCTTGGAAAACTCAGAAAATAGGAATATGCAATGTGCAGCAGTCTGATTTCTGAATGTATGTAAATCCATGTTGGAAAAGGAAATGCCTTTGTAAGAAGTGCAATTCTGGAACAAGTTCACATCTAAGTGTCTGAACCATTGCCAGAAGTCATATCCTAGGGCTGAGTAATGTAGATAACCAGTGAACTTCCAAACTTAGGGCCAGATTCTGCACACCTTATTCACGTGAACATTTCTGTAATACATAAAGCCAGCTCATCACATATTGTTCATGGGAACAGTTCAACTTCATTTGAAATACGACTAAAGTAGAAGTAGCATAGCACTCATGAGTTGCTGCTTGCATACTTTAGTGTTTCAGAAATGTAGAACATTGCATATTGATATTATGTAGAGACCTGTCTGTCGTGTTGCTCTAAATGTTTATAGCAGAGAAAATGAGTTGGCCATAAATGCACATTTCTTGCTTAAAACCAAATCAGCAGTGATGATATGCACAAAAGTGTCATTTTTTGTTGTTTTGTTTTGTTTTTTCTGGAAGGGTCTCTGACAACATCTTGAGTTACCACAGCTTAACTCACATCCACTGAATCTAATAATAAACCTCTTTGTAGTATTCACCTGACTAAAGCAGTCCAGTTCCTGGTGTGCTGTGACAGACTTTCAGAGATGGCAAGTGTTCTGGAAGTCAGATTATTATTTATACCATAAAAATTAACATCACTATTGATGCAACCCAGGGATCCACAAAGCATTGTCCAAGCCTCAAGCAAATCTTTTAACCCAGGTAAAATATTACTTTTACATCTATGACAATATCAAGGAAGTACAAAAGAGCACCGAACACCACCACTATCTATTCCCATGTATGCAGCCATTATCAGCTAGGACTGGGACTTACCTGGACTTGTTTCTTTTCCACCTGTAGGAAGAATTTCAGTATAAACAATGAGTGAATAAGCCAAGCACATGGTGAAAGATTTACACAAAGGTTCTGAGCACTGCCACATGCTGAACTGCTGAAGCTGATACCAGCTACTTATACAATAATGAAATAAGCTAAAAAATGTATTTATTTATTTGAAATAGTATCCCATCAAACAGCTCCAATGTGAATGTGGATCATTGACTTTATTTGGTTCCTTCCCAATATTATTAATGCTACCAATAACACTGCTGATAATGAGAATAATCCCTATTAATTAGGAGTAACCCAGGTCGCAGCATGTAAATAGTCACCCGTCACAGACCAGAGATGATGGATCCACTTTCGTTTCCTGCAGTGGAAAGTAATGCTACCACCCACTCAGCCTCAGCTCAACACAATGAAATAGCAAAATAGAAGTCATCATAATATACATTAGATATCACAGTTAAGTATTGTCAATATTTCCAGAGGCAACTATCCCCAAATGATTCCAGTGAATTCCCAGTACACAAGGAAAAGAAAGTTTCCTACACAAGGAAAGAAAAATAACTCAATGTAAGCCAAAATTATCTCTTTTAATACAAAATTCCATTCTCATAGAACAAATTTATTTCCACTGAATAAATAGATTTCTCACCATTCACGGGTGAGATTGCTACCTATAGTTATGTTGAAATTCTCTTGCCTTTCTTCAGTTTAATTAAAATATAAACATTATTTGCAACTGGCTTTACTATATTTGGATACAAGTATGAACACTTGGGGTTTGATGACATTGCCAAATGTACACAGCACCACTCTCACTAGGGGTTGTACTTTAACCTGGTTTGTATAGCTCCACGTGTTACTTGCATGTACGCTTATCAATGCAATTCTGATTATCATATTATAATGATTATCATAAGAAAGATCTGGCCTTTGCACTTTGATGTTTATTTTTTAACAGGTCCGTGCTCTTCCACTGTCCTTTAAATAAATAAAAAAAAAAAATAAATAAAAAAATCAATGGTAACAACAATGAAGAAGAAAGGAGAAAAAAAAAAAAAAAAAAGAAAAGAAAGAAAAGAGAACCCCATGCCCAGCAGACTAGAGATGAATTGCAGCAGTAATAAAACACTATCAGCTCAGTAGAGGAATTTGGGAACTTCAAATGTATAACATTTCTTTAGCAAAGCTATGGAGCCAATGATAGATTTACAGACATTTGGAGCTGCCTCTCCACCCCAAAGCACATACAGCTACTCCCAGTGCTTGGGACCCTAATGTCACACCCAGCTGCCTCTCCAAGACAGATAGACCAAAAAGCCTGCAATAAGCATACTTGGTGAAGCTGTAAAGGGGACACTTGGGGTGAAAACAAGCGTCCATGGTTTTATCTCCGGTATATGCATTGTGCTGGGTGGGACAAAACTGCTCCCACCAGGCCGGAGGGACAGCTGGATGAGAGGTGACACCACGCTCCACTGCCCCGCGCCAAGAAGGTGACTGAGCCTTGTCCCCTGAACAGCACCCAGAAAAAAAATGCCCTAAGGGGGAAACCTTTTTAACGCAGATGGGGGTGAAAAAAAAAAATCACAAATATAAATTTATTGTTATTATGGATAAATTATCATACCTGCTGCTCCGTTAAGACAAACGATACCTATAGATATATATTCGATCTTTCGCTATAAAACTCTATATCTGAAGACCTTCAGGACAGTGCTCGGTGACAGGGGATGCCGGCAGTGGGCTGTCCCCCCCGCAGCCCCCCCGGCCCCGGTGCAATGCCCCCGGGGGCTCCGGTTTAGGGCCCCGGGGGCTGCGCTCGGCTGGGCCGGGGCCGGGCGGGCAGCGCTGGGGCTGCGGCGCCACCTGGCGGAGGATGAGGAGCGGAGCCGCCGCTGCCGCCCGGCCGACCCCGGGGACCGAGGCCAAGATACCACCGGGACCTTCCCTCCCCTCCTTTTGGTCTCACTCCGGTTCCAGCGCGGAGCAAACAAACGGCCGCGCCAGGGCAGGCAGACCCCCGGCCGCGGGGAGGTGGCTGGAGCTTTACGCATCCCTTCCCAGAGACATTCAACTATTTTTTCCAAAATTGAAAAGCGCTTTAATGCCCCCTCCCATCCCCCTTTGACTGCTCGCTTCGCATTTAGAAGGAGCCCCAGCAGTGCCCCTGCGAGAGGGCACTGGTTTGAGATGCAAGGGAACTGCCGTAAGTACAGTGCGGCGTGGGAATACGGATTGCAAATCGGATTTGTAAAAGTCTCGGGTGGTATCTTGGCAAGAGAAGCTGTACAGGTGTTGGTTTTTTTTTTCTCTGTTAACATCACAGTGCATCGAACTGTTATCAATAAAATAGCTTTCAAGGTTAAGGTGGGAGAAGGAAATCTCAGTAGGGGGAAGCTGACGTTTAAGGTTCAAGCTTTGTATTCCTATATATATATATATGTGGATATATATATATATATATGCATGTTTTTTCAAAACTTTTTATTAGGAAAGCTATACCAGACGCATCACTGTACAATGATTAAACATTACCTTTACAATTTATATTCACTTGAAATTACAGAATAAATATATGCACATTGTTGTACCTCTCGTGTGTGTGCGTGTGTGTGCATGTATGTGTGTATGAGAGAAAACATTAAAAGTGCTTCCTACAAAGCTGTTAGTGACAGGTGCCCAGTAGCTTTTTTTTTTTTTTCTCCTTTTTTTTTATTTTCCTGCATATTTGCATGTTGCTTTTATTTAGGAAAGTGCGGATGTCCTCCAAAAAACCATGGCGTCATGATGAAGTGTCACTGAGCATCCCCTAGGTGTGTGCGCCACGTGGTTACATCCTTTGGGCTGCTCGGCTCCGGGTGGCTTCCCCCGGCGCCCGGGATTCCCTGCGCGGCGGCGGGCGCTGCGCGGAGAGGCCGGGCTGCCGCGGGGTGGCGGGGATGCGGGTGGGTGCGTGTGCGTGCGAGGGAGGGAGAGAGACAAGAGTGAGACATTCGAGCAAGACCCTCCCCTCCCTTCCCTCTTGCAGTTTCCAGGCATGCAGCAAACCTCTCTCGTTTGCTTCTTTGCATTTTTTTTTTTTTTAAATAAATGTACAGAATCTGTGCCATGATGGGCAAGAAGAAAGCAAGCCACAAAATGCCATCTTCCCTCCCCCTCCCCTCCAAGGGAAAATATAGAGGAAGTTTACTGCAACGGAAAAAAAGAAAAAAGAAAAAAAAAAAAAGAAAGAAAGAAAGAAAAAAAAGAGACACACATGGAATTTACTTAACCAGGATCAATACAAAGATCCCCGATAATAATAATAATAATAATAATATACCTTAGACATGGCACAGTCAAAGTCTCAGTTTCAGTATAAAAAATAATGATTGATTAACATCTGCTGGCAAAAGTCTGCGAAGGCACTTCGTCGATTACTGCTCTGAGGCCGGCCCTGCCCGCAGCGCGCACAGCTGGCGGGCAGAGCGCGCAGCTGGAGCCTCCCCTCGCATGCGGCGGTGCCGGGCGGGCGGCGGGGCGGCGGTCAGAACCGGTACGTGGTCTTCTCCAGGACTTCGAGGTAATCCGGCTTGGTTTGGAGTTTGGCCCTTAACTCGAGGTATTCGCTTGTGGGGGTTTGGTGCTCTGAGAAGCCCTTGCCGGCCGCGAAGAGAAGGGTTTCTTTGAGCCTGGCGTCCTGCTGGAGGTCCGGGTATTGCATGCCAGGGGGGTGCACGTGCAGTTCCTTCAGCTTGGGCACGGTGCCGTACAGGCAGTCCACGAAGCCCACGGCGCAGGGGGGCGGGCGGTCGCGGTCCCGGGGGGCTCCGCCCGCCGCCGCCGCCGCCGCCCCCGGCCCCCCGGCGCCGGCCGCCAGCCCTCCGCCCGCGGGATGCTGCGGGTGGGCGGCCACGATGGTGTTGAGCTGCGAGCTGGACACGGCCAGGCTCCACTCCTGCTCCTTCTCCAGCAAGGTGCGGTAGTTGGTGCCCGGCTCCGGGCCGGGGGGCGCGGCGGCGAAACGCTCTCCGGCGCCCCGCAGCAGCTCGGCCGCCTCCCCCCCGCCGCCCCCCGCCGCCGCCTCGTCCTCCTCGTCGTCCTCCCGCGGCTTGTAGATGGGGTTGTTGCACATCTGGGTCACCGGGTGCGGGATGTAGTCGTAGACGTGGCCCGCCGGGGGCGCCTTCTCCGGGGAGCGCTCCCCGCCGCCGCCCTCCTGGAAGCCCCCCGGGCCGCCCAGCTCCGCCGCCTCCGCCCGGGGCCCGCGGAACGGCCGCTTCCTCCGGCGGCGCCTCAGCACGAAGGCGAAGAGCCCGGCGGCCAGCAGCACGGCCGAGAAGAAGAGGACCAGCAGGCTGAGGATGAGCACGGAGAGCGGCACGGCGGCGGCGGGCGGCGGCAGCTCGTAGGCGGCCGCGCCGGTGGCGGAGGGCGGCGGGGGGGCGGCGGCGGCCGGGGGCGAGGCGGCGGCAGCGGCGGCGGCGGCGGCGGGGGGGCGCAGGGCGGCGGGGCAGAGCGCCCCCAGCTCAAGGGAGCGCAGGTCGCGGCGAGCCAAGCGCTCGGGGCTGGCGCACAACACGTCGCCCACCACGCTGACCGAGCTGAGCGCCTCGAGCCACTGCTTGAGGGGCACCAGGTCGCAGGTGCAGTCCCAGGGGTTGAGCTTCAGGTCGATCTGCACGATGGCGTGCAGGTGCTCCAGCACCCCGGCCACCGGCAGCGCCAAGAAGTGGTTGTTGCGCAGGTTGAGGCGGGCCAGCGAGGTGCCGGCGAAGGCGTCGGTGGGCAGGGTGCGGAGCAGGTTGTCGTTGAGGAAGAGCAGCTTCAGGTTGGGCATGAGGCTGAAGGCCGCCGGCTGGATTTCCCTGATCAGGTTGTACTCGAAGTACAGGTAATGCAAACTCTGCAGGCCCCGGAACATGCCCGGGGTGAGCCGCTCGATGTCGTTGCCGTTCAGGTAGAGGCTCTTGAGATTGGGCAGGTTGATAAAGGCCCCGTCCTGCACGTAGGAGATGCGGTTGTTCCCCAGGTGCAAGAGATCCAAAGAGGAAAAATTCCAGAAATCGGAGCGGTAGATTTTCTGGATCAAATTCCCGCTCAGGTAGAGCTTCTTGGCATTCAGGGGCCTGGGCAGGAGCTCGGAGATGTTGTGAAACCCTCGCTCCTTGCAGTTGACCGTCAGGCCCAGGTCGTTGATGTGCAAACTGCAGGAGCAGCCGGTAGGGCAGATGATGGGGATCGGGGGCCTGGTTTGGTAGGCGGCCACGGGCGGCTGGTTTGGCCCGGGGTACAGGCCGCGGGGGGTTGGGGGAGGCCGGGGTGCCCTGGGCTGCTTGGTGGGCTTGGGCTGCTTGTTGGACGTTTTGTACTCAACGGAGGAAGCGGTGAAATGGAAGGAGGACAGCATGGAGGACGGCTTCGTAGGCCACGCGTTCTCCTTGCTGGACGACAGCTGAGGGATGCCCAGGCTGGCTTCCACCTCGGAGTCGGACAGCATGGGGCAGAGCTTACTTCTTTTGATTTCCCGCAGGTCCTTCCCATGGAAGTGGAAGGGGGTCTCACAGGTGATGTCCCCCACCAGGGCGGTGTAGGGGATGCGCTCCAGCCAGCTCTTCAGCTGCACGATCTCACACGTACAGTTCCACGGGTTCTCCTCCAGCTGAATCTCCATCAGGCTCCTGCCAATATGGTCCAACATCCCACGGTACGAAAGGACTTTTAACCTGTTCCCACGCAAGTCCAAGTGGGTTAAGGACACGGACTTAAATAGGTTGGTGGGAAGCATGGGGATCAGATTGTCATTTAGGATAAGGACCCTCAATTTACTTAGGTTTCGAAATGCCCCGCTTTCAATCCGCTTAATGACATTGTAATCTGCCTGCAGATATTCCAGACTTTCCAAACCCAGGAAAGTGTCGTTTCTGAAAATGTCCAATTTGTTTTCGTGCAAATACAACCTCTTCAGAACTCGGAGCCCATTAAAAGCCCCCGTCTGAATGTCCTGCAGTGCATTGTTCCCAAGGTTAATAGACACAGCATTGTTCAAATGAAGAAAACTGTTGGTGTACAATTTCCTCATGGAATTCCTCTGCAGATAAAGTTTAAAAGGTCTCGACCATGACTCTGTTATCTGACTAATATTTATAAATCCTTTGTTGTCGCAATGTATATGGAAAATGCTCTCCTTCACTTCACAGTAACATGGATCAAAGCAGGGTTCATCAAGTTCCTCCGAGTCCTCTATCAAGGGAATTGGTGTAGTCCATGCTAGAGCAATTGTGCTTAGAAGAATTATCCACAACATCCTTCCTTTATGAAGCGTCTCTGCCGAGGAAGGTTTCATCATTTGTTGACGTTTACAAAACTGCAACGGGAAAAAAAATGCAGATTTTCAGTATTTCTCTCCTGCCCCGCTCCTTTTACCAAGCCCCTACCTGCTAGACTTGTGTTAGACTCCTGGAAAGTTCAGCAACTGTTGGGTAGACGTTCACAATAAACTCTAGGGCTGTCGGTTGTGCGAGCCTTGCCCTGATTTATACTTAAGAGATGTTAAAGGGTTTAATCACGCGATATCAGCTTCCCTCATCTCCCTCCGCCCCCCGTTTTGGTAAATGCCACCTATAAAGAGGACAGCACATGCAGACCATACAACGATAGGAGCACACAGGCAGAACGTGTTGCGTCTTTGCGTGTTTTCCGCCATAGGACCAGCGTTCAGAACTGCATGTATTTCATACTTGTTTGCAGTTTTGGCTTTATAGCCATCGTAGCCCGTGTCGACTACAGGGGGGAAATCTCGTAGCAGTGGGCAGATTTCTCCAGTGTCACACTACATCTTTTATACATGCAAACTCCCAAAGTTATTGAATTTCAGTCCTTGAATCTCTCTCCCTGCCAGCTCGATATTATTCCATATGTAAGTTCAAAGGAATGTGCAAGGTTTCCTAATGTCCCTGAGAAAACAGTTCCCTTCAGAAGCCACCACAACGTCTTTAAAAGAGTAAACGGTTAACAATCCTGATTTAAAAGAAAACATTCCCCTTTCAAACACACAGATGAATTAATGGAATGGTATATTATCAGATAAATACATACCACATATTAGTCATTTTAGCTGATTAAAGCATTTAGAGATGATTAATCTTTCTAAAGCACATGCCCATGCGATCAGCAGATCTAAAGGGAAGTGACAGCTAAAGAGGCACCTAGGATTGAAACGCTCAGCCTGCCTTGGATTAGGGTATTCTGCGCCCCCAGGACCAAGCAGGAGACCCGGTTAAAAAGATGAAAGTGGAAGAAAAAATACCTTGACACTTACCAGCCGATAAATTATCTATCCTACTATATACGTTTCCGAATGAAGACACGGTTCTTCTCCAATCAGATGAAAATAATACTGTACTAATGAGATGCAGCTCCTTCAACATATGGTTTCACCCTTCCTTTCACCAGATATTTCAAATGTATGGGCATGGAGAAATGCTAAGGATGGTAATAATAACGGCGGTGATGCAGCCTTCCTTGAATCACTGAAATGCCCATTAGAATTATTCGGAGCGATCATTGCTTTCGGTCTTAATCTCTCAATAGAAATGGTCCTTTTTCCCTTCCACGCATAAGAACTGGAAAATTTTGACCCCCATCCACAAACTTAAGAGCAGAAAGATGCATTTAGGGGAGAGAAATGCGAAAGGAAAAGAAATCCTTAGGATCAACTTGCGAATGAAACCCTCCCCTGTGGGAAAGAGGTGGTTGAAAGCATGAAAAGAGAAATACCCCCTGCAATTAAAGCCAGCATCTAATTGGGAAGAAGGGAGAGAGATGAGAGCTATATTGCAGTATCAGTCTCTCTGTCTCCTTTGCAAAATATTAGCCACTTAAGTTCTTTCTCTTCTGCAAGGGCTGTAATAAAAAAAAATAAATAAAGAGGGTTATTATATCTTCTTTTGGGGAGAGGGGGTGTCTTTGACCCTACGTGGAAACAAAAGGATCCAGAAAGCTTGTACTTACCGGTTTGCAGGAGAGATTTTAGCACATCGTTCCAAAAAAAAAAAAAAAAAGGGAAAAAAAAAAAAGAAAAAAGGGGGGAAGGGGGGAAAAAGCTCGAGTTTAAAGATTGCTGGTTTCTCTCTGTCTCTCCCTCTCTGTCTCTCTCCCTCTCTCTACTCCTGCTGAAGCTGAGGCAAAAAGGAAAAAAAAAAAAAAAAAAAAAAGAAGCAAGGCTGAGACGTGCTGGGAATGCAATGAGCCCCTCAATGATCTTCTTTAGGATGCAGAGCTGCTGTTTGGCACACTCAATGGAGGAGGGAGGAGAGGGGCTGCTGCAGGCTCCAGCGCCGCCGCCGCCGCCTTCTCCGGGCACCGGCAGCGCGGAGCGGGAGGGCTGGGGCGCGGCGGAGGATCTCGGGCTTCTCTCCTGCTCCCTGTGTGTGTGTGTGTGTGTGGTGCTGTTGTTGCCCTGGATCAGGCTTTTCCACGTCATGAAAATGAGCTTCAAGAAGGGGAACAAATGAAGGGGGCGCGCTTGGCACCAGGTCGGGGGCGCGCATTTGGGAAGCCCTGACTATACATTTTTTTTTTCCCCTGCCTTTTTTTTTAAATTTTTTTTTTAGAGAGGGAAGGAGGGGGCTGGTTGGCGGAGAGGAAGGGAAGTGGGAAACGAGCAGATGGGGGAGGAAAAAAAAAAAAAAGGCAAGAAGAAGCAGAGAGGAAAAAGCCGCCGGGATGGGTCACAATTCGCATCCCTCCCCCACCACCTCTTCTAACAAAAAAAAAAAAAATCCAACTCCGGAGGGAATCAGAGATGCCCTGACTGCAAGCGCCAGCCTCGCAGCCTTGCAGCGGCGGGTCCGGGTGTCCCGGGGTCTCTGGGTCCCTGGGTCCCGGGGTCCCGGCTCCCCGCACCGCGCCCCCTCCGGGCCGTGCCGGTGCCGAACCTCGCCCGAGCCTCGCAGCCTCTCCGGGATCCAGCAGCCTCCTCCCTCCCGGCCGGGAGGCAAAGCCCCAAACCCTCGGGGAGGACACCCGGCGCCTTTCGCATCCTCCCTCCGCCGCCGCGGAGTTTGCGCGGAGGCGGAGGGCGGCCGCGCCCGCGGAGGGCAGCGCTGCCGGCCGGCATCTCTCCCCCCCCCACCCCGGGGAGCCGCAGGAAGGTAACGGGGCTGCGGGGAGGGGAGGGGGGGAGCGATCCGCGGAGGATGCGCGGAGGGGCGCGCAGCTTGCGCGGGTTCCCCCTCGGCTGAAAGTTGGATGGCGAAGCCCCCCCCCCCCCCCCCTCGCCTAGGGGTGTCGCACCCCCGGCATCCCACCTGCGGCCAGGGCAGCATCGCGGCCCCGCGTTGCCTCCGCGGCCCTCCGCAGCCGCGCATCCCCATCCTCGGGCAGGCTCCGGTTCCCCCTCAACCCCAAGTCCCCTTTCCCCGGGGCGGCTCGGCCGGGGGGAGACTTAACTGCGACCGCGGCTCGGCAGCACAAAGTTGACGGGCGAAGCTGCGGGGGTCGGGGGGAGCGCCCGGGGGGGCCGCCGCCTCCTCCCGGCTCTCTCGGCGGGCAGGGGCGCTGCCTCCGCGGCCGGGCCCCATGCTCCACAGGCTCCCGAGCTCTCCTTCAGCGGTGCGGCACGGGCGCTCCGCACCCTCCTAATTAAAGCGCAGCATCATCCCCCCGCCGAGGCGGGCGGCACGCACCCGGCACCCCCTTTGGAATTAAATGGGGGGGGGGGGGAGACCGGGAAGGGCGAAAGGGCAAATCGTAGCGGCTTGGGCTTGTGCCGAGCTCGCAGGGGGGCTCCAGCAGCAACTCAGAGCCGTGAGAGACGAACTGTGTGTCCCCCCCCCCCCACCTCCAGCACCCCCCTTTGCTCCCCGCCGTGTTTGGGGACCTTGCGCTGCCGCTACCCCGCAACTTTCCCCAAATGCCACCGGAAGGGGCTCGTCCTCCCCCCACGTCGGGGCTGCCGCCTTCAAGTTTCGCCGCTGGGCTGGCGACGGGAGGACGGGGGGGGGGCGCCGGGGGGGATGGCCCCGTGCATGCAAACCGGCGGGTGCTGAGGGGGTGGCACTGGCCGGGGGGTGCCCCCGCCTTGTGCCCGGCTGTCCCTGCATGTGAGCAGCCCCCCCTAACCCCCCCGGCACACCCTCGGGGCCGCAGGAGGGGCATCCCCCCCCCCATCCACACACACACACGGCACCGCGATGCTCCCTGCGGGCGTGCGGAGGGAGGAGCAGGAGCTGGGAGCTCGCCCAGAGGTGCTGGCCCTTCCCGGCGCTGCTCGGCTTGAAAACCCCGTGTCCCACGGTGTGTCCCCCCCCCCAGCCCAAAGTCAGCAGTCGCCCTGGCCGCCCCCCTCCCCAAAGCAGCTCCCAGCCTCGGCCCTTTTTGCTGCCACCAGCTGCTGGGAGCAGGCTCGGCAGATTGGCAGCAGCTCCGGCTCAGGGTACGGCGGGCTGATGCAACCGAGACTGGGACGTCACTCGGTTATTAATAATAATAATTAGTATTGGCAAGCGAGCTGTTTCCTTGCCAAACCCGTCCTGGAGCCGTGGAGTCAGGGGAGATGCGTGTCAGCCGGGTGAGGGGCTGGCAGGTGCCCTCCCGCCTGCCTCTTCCCAGCCTTGGTTGTAATTACTGAATGCACCTTTTCCCCGACGGCTTGCAAAAAATAAATAAATAAATAAAATAAAAAAATAAAAAATAAGGGAGAGAAAAACCCCGGACAACTTTTGTGACAAATTAGACAAGGATACTTGAACAATTATTGTGCCTTTACGAACGTATCATTACAGCATTACATTTCCACTGGAGGCGACCATTCCCCCCACTGCAGTCATTGTAACGCAGTCATTTAATGCTTCATTCAATCTGCAGTGTAAACCAACTCGTTCCTTTTCTAATAGAAGTGGCAATGTTTGAGAGAAGGAGGGAGTTTTCTACCAAAGTTCTGCCTGTCCAGAAAGAAATATTCTGATCTTTAATAGCCTCTTCTGTCTCGAGCAATCCATGGTAAGGGCGAAAGCAATAAATAGTGCAAGGACGAGGGAAACTCTGTTGTAATTATTATAGATGGGAGCTGCTTTCTGGCTCTCTGTATTTTGCTAAAGCCAGGGAGCATTTTAGAGGTTCTGGATCTGAGCGCTGTGAGGATTTAGGGGCAGGCAGCGCCTGGGTTCTGGCTGCGGTTCTGCCTAGGGGTCTGGAGAAGCCTGCACAGCCAGGACTGGGCTTCAAATCCCCTGGGCAGGGGGATGCGTGGGAGCCTGGGCTTGGGACCAGAGCTGCGAGACACCAGCAGGCTGCCGTGCTGCTTAATCCAAGCCTCGTGCACTTGTTTCAGAGAGTAGGGTGCTCTGGGAGAGCAGGCCCTGGGCTGCAGGGGGCTTCCCATGGGGCAGAGCCAGCCCCCGCCTCTGGGGACCTTCATAGCATCCCTGAGTCTGAGGGAAGGCCGGAAAGTCAGTGGGGCTGGGGAAAATGCAGAGCAGAGAGTGGTCCTGCATGGAAATGTTCATGGCTGCAGAGGCTGAAGGGGCAGACTTCGGATAACGCCACTTGTCTGCCTGGTGTTCAAGCCTGGCGAAGGCTTAAAATTCCTTCCCTGGTCTGGAGATCCCCCTTGTGTCCTCATGAGACTCCATTTGTCTGGTGTGTCAAGATAAATGTATTTAAAATTGAGATCTCCTCTCTTTTCTTTCTTTCTTCCTCTTCTTTTTATTTTCTTTTTTTTTCTTTCTTTTTTTTTTTAAGAACCTTTCAAAAGTTCTTGTTTTTCTATATTATACATTGCTTAAACTGAACGACTTTAGTGTCTTTGAAAATGTTGACAGAGGAAAATCTGAACAGAGAATCTTCTCTGCATACCAGTCAATGAAACAATTCATGAGGCTTAGCTTCTTCTTTTCCCTCTCGACTACTTAGTTCATTTACCAAACCGAAAGGGAAACAAAATTACTGGTGGAATTTACCTACAGTCCTGGCTTGGAAGAGAACTTTTCTGTTGAACCCTGCATGATAGTATCCCAGTTTTTTGGAGAGAATTACAACCTCTCAGCCTACCATACCAACAGTTGAGGCCCATGCCCAGAGGACCTGAGTTCAACACAGGGCTCGGTCCTGTGCCCTCCAGTCAGCACAAAGGGGCTGCTGCCTGTTTGGGAGCAAGGTTGGCCAAAGCTCAGTCCCATCAGCTCCAAGGGGAGCCGCTGAGGACCCTGAGTCACCTCCAGCCTGGGACTGGCTGCTCAGCTGAAGGCTGGCTTCCTTTTCGGCGTGCAGTCCTGGTATTTGACATGCCAGACATAAATTACCAGGACAGATTATTTGAGCTGCATAAGCGTTTGTGAATGCACATGAAATGGAGGAGATGTAAGAATTTTAAACTGGGCTTTTCCAGCTGGAATCCTTCAGGCTGGAGAGCTTCTTATGTTGAACTGATGCTCCTGGCCACATTTTTTACAATTAGTCACCTCATTATCATCTATATAATATCATATGGAATTTTTCCCAGGCCACATCCACTCTAAGTGATGCATACATCATAGTATTTTTATATATGAAGTTAAGAAATAACAATGCACCAGATTAAATCATCACATTGTGCTTCCGATGTGAAACTCCTCAGCTACTTTAAACTCAAGAGAAGGACACTGAAGTTGTACAGAAACCCCAGCCATGCCCTCAGTAACAAGTTATATGTAATTGGTTTTTACTCTTGGGATTTTTTTCAGCGGAGAAATTTTGCCCAGTGTTTGATGATATGAGTAAATATTAAAAAGAAAGGATGAAAGAACTAATGGATAGCATTAAAATAGAACAGCAAATACCAGCAAATCATGAGTGCAGTATTTTTAATGGATTGTTATTAAAAATAAAAAAGTAGGCAAAGTAAAAGAGAGATTTTCATGGACAAAATTGACAGTTCTGTTATCCTCACCAAATCCTGACATTTCAAGATCAGTTTTTATCTAATGATTCAATGGCCTTAAATATTTCTTTCCACTAAATCAGGCACAGCTATAGCTATTTTCCCACCTCAGACACGTAAGCCCACATTTTTTTCTAAATGTGCTGATATTTATTATAGCCAGTGTCAAAAAACTTCGCACTCCATTTATATATGAGCTTCTCTTTGGCCTTTATTAGAATGATCTACGGCCGTGGTTAGGCATGCACAACTTCTTTTGACAGCAGCCAGGATTTCGTGTGTGGATCAAAGGTAGAATAATTCCCCAAGGGCGATCTCTTCCCGTCCAAACTACAGAGTTATGAGCTCTGCTTCAGTGCGGGGTGGGAGCTTCTTCAGCTCTTCCCATGCTTCAGACAGGTCATTCTGCAGCCCACATCCACTTTTGTGCCAACGTGCTGCATATTTTTTAAGCTTTTTATATTATTTTTTTCTTCGGTGGAGAAAGTAATTCTTACCTGGTAGCATGAATACAGGCTCTGGTGTCCTAAATGTGACAGATCATGGACCAATGGACCAATGCAAAGGAAGAACATGGACTTAGAAAGGTGCTTTCTAAATTTCTCCTTCCATTTCCCTAAGAGCCCAAAGGTAGGACACAGAGCTTCAGAAGATAGCTGATACCTTGCATGCATACAAAAAAAATCTTAGATAATGCAGAAAATAACGTCAGAGTTCTATTAGCAGGAACATACAATTCTATGATTCTGTGACTCTGTGATTTATTCCAAAATAATCATGTGGGATTATTTCTACACATATGCACTCTGCACGTAAACATTTCCTTTTGCAGTTGCTAACTCTGCTTGGTTTCCTTTCCATCTTGTGGGCCACTCTTGCGTATATCCCGGTTGCTTTATTTGGTCTGGACCCATGAAAACAGAGATAACCTGACAGCACACACTGTAAGCAACAGCACGGATTTTCAGGGCATCTGGATTTAGAGTTGCCAGAATTAGAAACATGAGCCCGAAGAGATCATGCCAGGGCAATTTCCCATTCCTGGGCCATAACGCCAATCAATTTAAAGTGTAATAGAAGCCACGATTACTGCACTGGATTCCGTGTGAAGGAAGGCACTTACTGCTCATTTGGAAAGAAAAGCTCATATTCAAAATTGCTTTTAGATCAGTCTTGATCCTACTTTTAGTGATGTCAATGGTGACACTTTGGTCCAGCCCCATGGTGCCAGAATTTTCCATTTACTGTTAACTACTTCTCTCTCCTCATTCCTACACACCCGTCAGCACCATTGCTTGTTGGTCCTCTTTGAGGACAGTTCGGGCATAGAGACAGCCCTTATCTTTGAGCACAGGGGCAGCAAGATGGATAGTCATTTTAATCTCTTAGAAAAATTAGTTCAATGGCCATAGAAGAGATGGTGAGAATGATGTCTTCCTTGCTCCTGCAAGGCTTGCACTCCTTTCTTTTTGCTGCTGATGACACAGGTCTTATAGTAGCCCCTGGTTAGGAATAAGAGGTGATCTTTCATCCTCAATGGGCTCAGCTATGAAGTTCGAGATGAGCTGACTCACTCTGATTTCAGTTATGTGTAATGGAAGCTGTGGACTAATGTAAGTCTGCAGAAATGGCAGAAGAGAGGCTGGTCTTAAACTCTTGGATCTTTTCTAATATGTAAAACTATGAGCCATAATACTTGGGTTTCCAGTGCATGACACATTAACACATTAGCATGCTTTTAAGATATTATTATGCTGAAATTATTAAATGGAGAGAGACAGAAGCAGCCAAAGTACCCCTGAGTGCACCTCGCTCAGCCTTCAGGCGGAGCTGACCCATGGCTAGGGAAGGAGGCTGCTGCCCTTCCAACTTAGGCAATGGAAATTATTGCAAACTGAATCGTGTGGCCATCCCTTATATGCAGTAGTTCCCTGTTTCCTTGTCTTAATTAAAGTAGCATTATTTTGTACAGGAGAGAAAAGCTGCGGCAAATAGCTGCTTTTTATGTTTTCAATACCGTGATAGGTTTTCTCCATTTAGTCTTTGGCTGTTTTATGTAACACCGAGTTTCTTTTACAAGGAGCAGCGGGAACCACCATTTTTGATCACTACTTCCAGATAGTCATCAAACGCACACGTATGAGAAGGATCAGAGGTCTAGATAGCACGACCTCTGAGGAAAGAGTAAATTAGGAATGTTCTAAACAGAAGAGTAGGAGGAACATGATGATACTTTTGAATTATATATGAAAAATAAAGGGAATACTTTGTTCTCTGTGAATAGCATCATAGAGAGTACAAGAAATTGGTCTTAATTTGTAGCCAGAAAGCTTCATATCAGATATTAGGAAAAAAGTTTCTGATGGTTAGGATGGCAAAAACTGACTTTGGGGTGGCTGAGCCTCTGGCATAAGAGGCTCAAAAACATGCAGGTGAGGTCCTGAGCCAGGAGCATCAGAGAGCAGTTCCTGTAGCACACAGATGGATTAGGGATGGATCCCCTGAGCATCCCTCAAACCCCACAATTCTGTGATTATTCATGTTGAGGGACAAATTGTTTGTGATCCTATACTATACTCCTATACTCCTGAAAAAAAAATATATATATATATATATTTATATCCTCGTTAAATACAGTAGGAAAATGTAATAAAAATAGTTTGGGAATTAGATCCCAGTAGAAACAATGACATAAAAAAAATAACATGAAGGAACTGAGAGTTTCATATCATCAGGATATGTACAGATAAGCTATAAATGAAGCATCATATATCTAAATTCTGAACTCATGCAATTGGCTAAAATTGTAATCTGGGAAGGATATATATGTATATATTTATATGCATATGTATGTATATGCAAACACACACATGCGCATGCATATCTACATCCTTGTATGGTTTTATTTATCTTTATCTTTTCAAGGTTTCTGTGCTTAGGGTTTTTATTTTCCATTCATTTTCTATCTTTATGCACCATCCATCTATCTCCAGTTGGCTAGCTAGATAAAAAAACAGCTTCTCAGGTAGTCAACTCCCAGAAGCTGGAATTTTAGGAAAAAAACTCAGTACAAGAAAATGCACAATGAGTTCCCGAGAATTGTTATTCCTGAATATAGACAGAAATCTTAGCTCATAGTGTAAGAAGGACTGTACCATGGTGTAAGGTAAAATCCAGACAAATACTCAGCTTTTCCTAACCACTTTTCTAGTATTAAATCTTAGTTTCAAAGAGCGCAAGGAACTTTCCTTTTAGCTGTTGATTTAACTAGGCTTAAAATCCAATGAATAAATTGTACATAGTTCATCAGCTTGTGGGGTGCACAGTGCCTGCACACCAAATAATAAGCTACACATCCCACTGTGAAAGGTTTATGGCCAGAAGACTGCAGGAACACCACTGTGGGACTGTCAAAATAAAACATGTAAGGGAATCATAGATGAAATGAACGCATATTGGTTTAAAATCAAGCCCATAAATATGTGTCACACCTGTCCTCTGGGTGGTCAGCAGTAATCAAGCTGTTATATTCCAAACGTATTTTCACGCTGATGCTGTCTGATTTGTCCTCCCTTGCTGAGCAGTATCAAGGAATAAAGTGAAAGACCTGAGTGATGTGGTGCCATTGCAAAGGCTGCAACCAAGGTGACATTAATATATCAAGATAAATATACAACAGACCCATGAAAATTCAAGGCTAATTATGTTTTACTGTGCTAACCTTCTTAGAAAAAAAATCATTGAAAACAGGTTCACAGCAACTGTTTTCTCCACCCAGCAAGCTTCTGCACTTTCCCACAGAGGTTGCTGTGGATGTGGAAGTAGTCTAACATAAGGATTAATAATAATAATTTACACCGTGGGAGTGCCAAGGTTTCCCTCCATGCATGCAAGGTACTGTACGAACAGAAAATTATACACAGAAAAGTTTCAGGCCAGTGACCAACGTGTGTGAATGTGCTCATGATTGTTCTTTGTACCTAAAACTCTCTCGGTGTGTAATAAATTCAGCCACATCCTTGCTGTACTTCTCCCAAAGGTTACTCATTTTAGCAGGTGGTTTTCATGGTTTTTCTAAATAAGCTATCACAGAAGATCCAACATTTGGTATCTTGCTACAGAAGGCCCCAAATAATCACCTAATTAGCTGCAAGGGTGCATCCCATCCTGCTAAACCAGGCACTG
The DNA here is from genome assembly GCF_964211835.1 of Anser anser. NCBI lineage: Eukaryota > Metazoa > Chordata > Aves > Anseriformes > Anatidae > Anser > Anser anser. Next base: position 25,500,136 of record NC_139729.1, on the reverse strand, counting down.
CTTTCTGTAGCCGCCTAGGGGAGCCCAGCAGCTCAGGGATTTTGTTTGCTTCCAGTGCAAAACCTTCCATTTGGTTTCTTGCTGGTTGAACCTTTGAAGACGGTGTTATTAAGTTTTTAAATTACACTGCTTAAAATGTGATTTTGTTTTTGGCCAGTTAAGCAGCTGTCATTTGGGGAGAATCCGTTCATCCTGAAGCCACATGGGACCAGCCTTATAGAGGTGTTAGGAGAGAGGCTCTCAGACTTTGAGGCTTTCCCAGGTTAGACACAGAAGATGGAGAAAGCCCTTGGTGACTCCCTGCCAGAGCAGTTTTACTGCCGAGCTTCATCACAGACACGTCAGGGCTACCCCCACCTGTAGGACACGTGGCCCAAGTCGGACACAAGGAAGTCAGCGATGGGCCAACACAGCAAAACACTATGGGTATAGGAAACTCAAGAAAGCAGTGAGTGCAGGGACAAGGAGAGGTGCCGTGGGTGCATCTCATCCACCCGCAGCAGCAGGAGCCATGGTAGGCAGCAGATCCACGTCCTCTCCAACACTTCCAACCGGTGGTACCTCTCACTGCTTCTCCCCGCAGCCACGGGTCTCCCCCTCGCACTGACAGGTGATGCTGAAAGCTTCCCTGGGGATGCCAAAGTTTTCAGCTTGTCAAATGGACATCATCAGCGTTGTCCAGGTAGAGACTGACTTTTTTTTTTTTTTTTTTAAATACATGACTAAAAGATATTGCGCTGTTAAACTGGATTAAAACATGAAAGCAGCAGAATGGCAAAACTGCCGAAAACCTATGAAAACACATGCATTGTCTGATTTTCTGGTGTGCAATGCAGATGAAAATGGCAACATTTTTTTCCAACTATTTGCATATCTGTAAATGACTGCAAGGCAGTGTAGAAGGAGGCCAGCTGGATTCAATTAAAGAGAAAGGTAAAAGGCTTTTGCTTTGAATTTCATTTTACAATTTAGAGCAGGCTGACATTTTGAATCTCTTTATGGAGTTTTTAAAAATGAGCGAAGTTCTGCACAATGCAGCCCGAGCGCAGACGTGTGTGTCAAACAGAATTATAAAAAATACACATGTTTATTCTTATAGCAATAATTAACGTTTTGTCTCATGCAGTCTCACGAATGATCCACATAAAGCACATTTTAGGGCAAGCTGCTTAGCGAGATTTCAGGGGACACTAATCCGCTGGGCTTCGCCGACAACCCGAACACGGCGTCACGTGAAAGCCTTATCACGGCAAACCCAACCCAAGCCCATCTGCAGCGGCGGCGGGGCGCTCTCAGATGTTTGATGCCCCGACGCGTGATATCGCGTCCATTTATTTGATTCCACGATTCTGTGAGTCTATGATTTATTGGGGTCGGGTGCCGGGCTTCGTGCACGCCAGGCTTATTTTATTCATATTTCCGTTATTCCCAGGAGCATAATCCCGTCCTCCTTGGAACCCAGACCCCTGACCATGGCGTCTCCCACCCGGGGGGAGTAGCCGGCCCCTCCCCGTGACCCCCCCGGGGTGCGGAGCCGCCCGGTAGGTGCCGCAGCTCCCCCAGGGGGCGCGCTCCGACCGCGCAGCCGGGGCGGGGGCCGGGAGGTGGGCGCCCTTGCCGCAGGGTGCCTCCTCCCCGGGAGCTTTCCCAGCGGGGCGAGGAGTGACCGTAATAGCAACAGCAGCGCAATAACGGCAGCAGCGGCTTCCAGTAGTTCTTCATAAGCCCCGATCGTTATCGCATGCGTCTTTCCAAACATTTATTTATTTATTTATTTGCTTGTTATCCTTTGCTTTGAGCACCTCCTGTCTGGACAATGCCAAGGCAGTGCCCCGGCGTCATTCCTGCCCTCCGTGCGCGTATGCAGCAAGGCAAGGGTGATGCAAACAACGTGAACTGATGAGAAGGGGCATGATAAATAATTCTTAACTTCTTTACAGCCACTTGTACCTTACAGAGGGCTCCAATTTGTCCTTGCAATTATTAGCCTTCGCTGATGAACACAACCGTTATGAGTAGTCCTTCACAGACGCACTTCTTCCGTCCTGCGTGCAACATGAAGGTCAGCTAAACATCGCTCTGATTGCTTCCCTGCTCCCCTCGCCTGGCACATGTCCCCGTTTGTCCCCGCAGAACCAGGGCTCAGACAAGCCTTCAGCACCAAGCGGCTTTCCCAGGTACACAGGTGACTGCTAAAATGCCTTAAAGTTAGAGGGAGAGAAAGGGAGAGTCGAGTGAGGAGAGCAGCCAATTCTCCAGGTTAGGATGACAGACAGGTTAAGATGACAGACATTGTTCCCCACTCCTACTTAGTCAGCTATATTTATTTTTTCAGTGGATTTTCTCCTTTTCAGAGTCTCGCTGTATCCTGCGATGTCAGGGAAATGTGTTAAGCAAGCTCTGCTATCCAGGGAAGGGCATAGTCCTTGTGCACAAGGAGGAAGACAGATAGGAATATTTGGAGTTTATACACAGCTGAATACTAACATAGATGGATTTGAAGGAGGGTTAGAGAAAGACACTTGACTGTCTGACAGCTGTATGTCATGCCAAGATGGAGAATGGTCCCACTTCACATTTGCAGCACCGGTGTTCCTGGCAGCAAGAACAACGCATACTGACACTTTGGGGGTAGTAATGTTTTCAGGTTGCTCATATGTTCCCAGGAAAGCCTGTTTGTGGCTATTTTAGTCCGACACAGCTTCATAACTTCATCTTGTGTTATCACATTTTGTAGAAGCGCCAAGACATCACATTGCAAAAAATTTGCCTTGCAACCAACAGTGTCAAAATGATTGTCCTGATGATGGAAGGAAGGCATTAGATATGTATATTTCCATCCTGTTGAAGGCATTAGATATGTATATTTTCATCCTGTCTTCAGCAAATTACAGCAGGATTTAAAGTTACTGTGATACATGCAGGAATAGAAAATAAAAGATTTCCGGCCTCCCCAGCCCCTCTCGTGTTACCCTGGGGACCGAACCAGAGCACTGACTGCTTGTGATTTAAGGGTTGGTTTAATGGAAGGCTTCTCCTAGAAGTCCCTTTGCTAAAATATCTATTTATTCTTTATTTTCTTCTTCCATTAAGGTAATCTGGCTCTAACAGAAAGCTGTCTCCCAAAGAATCCTTGGCTAGTTTTAGCCAAGGCTAATTCAGGGCTAACTTGCTGCACTTATTCTGGGTGTAAAGAGTGAAAGAGCCTTTCTGCACCAATGACTTTTTTTTTCTGTATTTGCACCAGTACAAGCAAGGAATGGGTATGACTTTAACAGAAGAGAGAAAAATAAAACCAGCAATGGAGAAAGCCAATTATGTTCCCCATTGCCTAGGGATGGGCAGCCTAATTTGTAGCTGACAGTGACCTGATGGACTGAACCATACTTTTTCTGATCCAGCATTTGGAGTAATTTTTATTGTAAACCAATCATTACAATGTAGGACTCTCAGTACCATCAGTGTCACCATGACAAATTCCCACGGCAGTGTTAGTGTTGCTGCTGGGGTTTTTCCTCCCATCCTTCACAGCCTGACACGTTCTGGGAGGTGCTGGACATGGTGCACCATGCCCTGTCCTCAGCACGCACCCTGGGCAGAACTAGTGGGTCGTGTGAGCGTGACGGTGCCAAACATGATGGTACCATCACTGGGGGACATACTCCCAGTCTCTTTGCTGTAATTTTGGCAGGAATGCTAAAATTAGTCCTCTAGTTCTGAATATGCAGACAACACATTGAGCTGGGAGTTTAGCAGTGCACATTTTCTCCAGCATCTTCATCTAAGACTGTCTCTGATTTTGCTCCTTTATGTGGTTTATAGGTCATAAAATGATTTTTTCCCCCTAAGGATATTGTACTAGTTTGTGTCCGACGTCTGTGCACCCTAGTAATTGCTAAGGTTTAGTGTGGTATCCTTATCTTCCCTGAACTAGAATAGAAGCAAGGCTTCTGCCCAACCCATTTTGGATGGAACCCTACTTCATTAGAACCAGCTGGAATTTATTTTCAACAGAACTTGAGCAATTTCTTTTTTTAAGAAGCCAAATCCCTGATTTTTCAGAGGTGTGGGACTTCACTAGTCTGCACTGGAAAAAACTCACGCTGGGTTATGTAAGCTGTGGTTTGCAGAGATAAGGGGAAATGTGGAGAAAGTGACCTGAGAGGCTACATGCAGGTCTAAGATCCGTGGCTCTTGCAGACGATGTGCCCTACATTCCCCTCCCAGGTCTGCGAGAGCACACTGTGTTCCCAGGAGGCTTCATCTACACTTGCTTCCCCACATTTCTGCTTAGCTGTGAAATCTGCGATTTCTTTCTTTCCACTCTAGTATCCAGCAGAGACTGATTAACGAATGATAGACAGACACCTACTATTGCTAACAGGAGGGATAAAAGCCTATAATTTTCATAAGACAGATCACTGAGACTGTTCTAATATTGCATAGTCTTATCAATACCTCTACTCTGCCAAAGTAGTGCCTTAAAAGAGTGTGATTAAGGCTGTAATATCAAGTATAGGGATGGTAAGACAGGCCAGGGTTGTGGTAACTGCTGCGGCTTTGTTTCTGCTTCTTCCACGCATCATCCTCAGCCACACAGTCACATATGTGTAAAAGTGGCCATGCATTGAAGGGCTATAAGGTGCAAACCATGTATTTTCTATGCTCAAATATTATTATTTATAATAACCTAACACATATATTTATTTTATCAGGTCAAAAATCAAAGTGAAGTTGGAGGTACGTTTATTCATTGTGGTAGAATTGGAAAGTACCTAGCGGGATGTTTCAGCTGAAAATCTAAGCATCAGTTACGTGAAATTGGCTTAAATGAGTTTGTCCCAAGGAAACAAATACATTTTTTGCGGTTGGGTTCCCAGGAGCCTCCTGTGCAGGATGGGTGTGTGGCTGCAGGTTTCCATTTGTGCAGGAGGAGAGGCTGGGCAGCTTGCTGAGACGTGTGGGAGTGGGGCTGGGACGGGGCCGTGGTGGCTGCCAGCATTTCTGGGATCTCTGCACGGATCTGGGGTGAGAACTGTGCCCCTATCACTGCGGCGCCAATGGGAAGTGTTGAGGAACGGTCCTTGTGGGCCTGCTTCAAGAGCAGTCCTGTGAAAGGAAACAGATTGCCTTAGGCTAGACATTTAGAGGGCCTTATGCTTCTCTTTAAAGTGTATGTTCTTGCTCTCAGGGAAATATCCCCTTCCAAAATGGACTTGGACAGGGAGATGGCATATGGACTGAGCTGTAAATGTGTCTTTAGGTCATCCTCGTGCAGAGAAATTTATACCAACTGTAAGGCCACCGTGCATCCAGATTTTGCTGCATATCTTCTTTGTTTTCCCAAATGCCTTTCTGGGTCAGATTAAAGATTCACTGTGCTCACAGGTGCATTTCCCAAGGTTGGATGATGCCTCTTTTTGGTCGGTGCTGCCTACTCAGACATGCCTGAAGTACTCGCGGAGAACCATCGCGGAGCTGCAAACCCAAGCCCCAGGTGTGAGTTAGCCCAGCTGGCCATGTCTGGAGTTTGGCTTTACCATGTGTTGATGTGTGGGCCCTCTGCCTTGCTTTGGTCTGAATTTCCTCCAAAATTCAGATGGAAGAACTTGGTACTGCATTAAGTTCATGCCAAGCTCACCAAAATTTCCTTTAGGAAAAAAAGGGGAAAAGGGTCTCTGAATATGAAAATATTTTTAGTGCCTTTTTTTTTTTTTTTTTTTTTTCCATTTAAATTTTTAAACAACTTTCAGTTTGACCTGCTAACATTTTGGGGTTGTGTTATGCATGTTATGATGACATTAAAAATGAAAGAAGGGCTAATTAAAACATTTTAAGCCACGGAAAATTGCTTTTCCAACTTTACCCATATGTGCTCATGAGGGAAGTTGAAATTTTATTGCAGTTTAGAATGGAACTTATTTTTTTTTAAAGTTATGTTCATTTCCAATGAATTTAGATTCTGGTCAAAATTTACAAAAATTGAGGATAAAAGAGTTTTAAATGCTTGAAGGCTTAGGGTACTGAGCAGTCACATTTCTCATCACTTTCAATAGGCCTGTCCCTCCCACCCATTAAAAATAAGCTTCAGGACTATTCAGCTTGTGGCAGTCTATGTATAGACAGTTACTTTTGAAGATTTTGATTTTATTTTTAATGTAATCCTTTTTGAAAACCAGAAGGATATGTTCTAGAAAAATCATTTTTTCTTTCTTTCTCTTTCTTTCTTTCTTTCTTTCTTTCTTTCTTTCTTTCTTTCTTTCTTTCTTTCTTTCTTTCTTTCTTTCTTTCTTTCTTTCTTTCTTTCTTTCTTTCTTTCTTTCTTTCTTTCTTTCTTTCTTTCTTTCTTTCTTTCTTTCTTTCTTCTTTCCTTCTCTTCTTTCTTTCTTTCTTTCTTTCTTTCTTTCTTTCTTTCTTTCTTTCTTTCTTTCTTTCTTTCTTTCTTTCTTTCTTTCTCTTTCTTTCTTTCTAAATTATTACCTATTAATTGTTCATACATATTTCTCATTCTTTTGTACACTCTCTGAGTCATAGATCACAGTGCAGTGACCACAGTGGTGATCAGCCTTCCCGTACAGCAAGGGGCATAGAGCAAGACAAAGTAATTTTTCAATTAGATTATGTTTTCAATTTCAATTTCCAGTTTAAACCCTAACTTCTGTTTCAGTAAGATATTCAGCTGTGATAACTGGCAGAAGACTAGTGGCAGCAAATAGGTTCCTCCAAATAGTTACCCTCTCTAGATCACTCCTTTCATGAAGCTAATTTCTTCAGAGTAATCTTCAATGAGTTAGATCTGATTGTGATTAGTGCAAAAATTGGTGAGTAAATTTATTACATGATCAATTTTCCTCAAAGCCAATCTTCTGGACAGACTTTAATATATCTGTATACTTTAATACTGTTTTCAGAAAGGGGGAAAAACATTATAACTCATCTTGGGGATTTTAAAAGGAGTGATTTTCTTGAAACTGTCCCTTAATATAGCTAATAGCTCTTGGCTTCACCTCAGGATGGTTAACAAACCCATCATTAACTGTGGTTAATGAAAAATTAATTAAACTTTTTAAAATCTAATCCTAGATGACAAATCATTATAAATCATGCCCTGGGTTATTCAAGTCACTAAAGTGAATAAATGGGTTTTAAAGTCCATATATGTATAAAACAGAATTGTAAGAAAACATAGCATGAATCTTGCTAGTTGCCAAGAGCTATTTTGTTTGTTTGTTTGTTTGTTTTAATAGCTTTTAAAGTTTCTTAAAATTTCTGGAATTCTCCCTAATGTATGACCCTGGTTTTATATATATATATATATATATATGTATGTATATATATTTAAGATTTAATAAGAAACCTTAACATTTTATATGATCAGAGAATCCCAGCATCTGCAGTAGGATTATCCACACCGACCTGGAAGATAATCGTTAAACTGTGGAGATTTGAAAGAGGGAGGCCAGGGTTATTACAAAGTCTAGCAGGACACAATCCAACAAAGCTACGTAACTGGATTTTGAACTCTTATAAGCTGTCAATAGAACGAGGAGACTTTTTTCCTCTGTTTTGAATGTGCCTAAGATAACTCAATAAAGAAATAGAAGTAGGATCAATAAATTTTGTCTGAAAACAAGTTTTAAGAGAGCCACAGGTCTTAGATGTGAAGCAATAACAGGCGAAAACACTAAGTAGTCGAAGAGCCTTTCACAAAACAGGTTAGAAACCATTTGATAAATCCTATGGTTATTTCAGAGATATTGTGATTAGCTCATAAATCCCCAAATATTTCCCATATACCACCAATAGTATTTATGGCTTTTAGATCAATGTAGTGTCAGCGTCAGTACAACTGTGGTGCCTGGTATTACTGGAGAAATATTTCTGATGCTGAATTAGAGCATCACCCTGAGCGAGCTTGGTGAGGTGTGGGCACAGAGCACAGACCCTTCTCCCGCGCCCACACTGCAGAGGAGCACAGCAGGAGAGGCCGGGCCAGAGCAAAGCCGTGCCGTGGGAGCTGTGCCGTGAGATCCGTGCCCTGGGCAGCTCACCCAGTGCTGGAGGCTGCTCCTGGAAGCCACCTCCTGTTCCCGTCCATCAGCTCCCACAGCTTCCCCGTGGACGTCTGGGCTGGCTGCACACACAAAACCCTTTTATTGATGAGAAGAGAGGATTTCCTTTTAAAGTTACTCTTGTTCTGTGCACAACGAGTTCCCTTTCCTTTCTTCAGGTGTTCTTTCAGTACTGCCCAGGCTATACCTAGTCCTCCTCTGGGGCCAGAAGACTTGACCTCTGTTTCTGCTTTCTCCTTTCTTATTTTTTCTTCCACTCCCATAAGACTGCAATGTGCTCACTCAATGTGCTCACAAGTTGCCTCCAAGGCCGAACATCCCATTCCCTGGCTCACTTTCTGATACCTCAGACAGCATCCCTTAGATAAACTCCATCTATATTTCATAGATATCTATCTCCATCGCCCTGCAGGATTACCTTCTTTGTGTGGTACATTTGACCCCTTGCAGGGGGTACACCCTTCAAGGGGTGCAACTGAGCTTTAAGATAAAAGCCATTCCCAGTGAACTTTTTAAAGATGTAGAAGTTACTTATGTGCGAAAGTTTTTACTGTCATCAAATGTGAACATGTTTTATTACATGTATTATTATTTATGTATTACTCAGAGAAGCCCAAATTGTTTTATTTTCAGGTCCAGGAATCAGTTTACCAAGTTTAAGAATATGTAATACAGTAATTATGGGCATTCCCCAAAAGCTGTATTTAGATATTTGTGAAAAAGCTCCCATGGGTAACACTTCATATAAAATATTTGACTTGGAAATGCTTTTATTTTCATAAAGTCTTTTCAGTTTTCTATTTTGAGAACTGATGCAATATTTTTCATAACACGTAATATTTCTTTGAAAGGTCATATTATGTAGCCAGCCACTGCTGCAACTTGTAATGCAAGACATTTAGGCAGTGAACAAATGCTCTTGATGACAAACACAGTTTTGTAAAAAAAAAAAAAAAAAAAAGAAAAAAGAAATCTATTTTGCAAATAAGAGCATAGCATCACATCCATTCTTTCTCTCAAAAATACATTTAAACTGGTTTTTGTTGTTGTTTGTTTTATTTAGCTGTAATTCAGACATACCCTAAAATGTAATTAATTTTGATCACCGCTTTTGTGTGATTCCAATGATGGATAACAAATAGGTTATGCTTATCCCTAATATAACCTTATTATATCAAACAGTTTATTGCATTACAGATGATATCAAATAATGGTAGTCATTCACGTGAATAGTTCTGACGTCTGATTGAATTTGATTCCTTATTAGAGAGAGTTCCACACTGCAGAATATTGTACTAGTAATATAATACAGAAATTGCTTCTAGCAAGTGAAACATACAATTAAAATAAGCAAATATTTAACTCATACTGAGCTCTTGGGATCACAATGTCAATAAGAGACTTAAAAAAAAATTGTTTCATCAGCCTGGAGCGTGTAAGGGTCTGTAGCCAAGGTGGGCTGCCAGGGATGCCCAGTGTGTGGAGCTGGGTTTACGAGAAGGTGGTGATTAGAGTTATTATAAATGGAGGCTGGGATTCATTTTATGATCAAAGTATTGAACATAAAATTAATAAGCATCCAGTTATGACAGTAATAAATGATGATGGCACGCAGTTGATGGGAATGTCAGAAGAAGAAAATATGACTGTCAGGCGTGTGCATGGAGCTCCTGCTTACACACTGGCATTTGTATGCACACACGCACGCATACACACACACAGACACACACAAACACATGTATACACACAGCTTCCTAGCCCCAGCCCAGCCCTTGCAGGCAGGTTTGAATTTCACCAGGGAGTGCTCAGACGCTCTCACCTTCGGAGCTTTGCTTTGGGAATATAAAAGAGGGGCTGTCCCTGCACTTAACCAGCCACAAAAGGTATAGTTTTTGTCTGGCTGTTGCTCTGGGGAGAAAAAAAAAAGATTTCTTTGTGACTTCCCCCTTAATATTCCTTCAAGAGCTTGGGACAATCTAGACCTGAGGATGCCCCTGACACGAAATTAAAATAAGAATCGGATTTCTGTTCCTTCAGAGCCTTCTGCCTTTCAGAGCGAGTTGGAATTGCTCTTTGCTTCTTACTGACTAGTGCTGCGACATGCCATTATTCATGAGCATTTTCAGCAGGAGACAGATGTATGAACTCTCATTTTCTATGGAAGATTTCTTATGGAGCCGGCATTGCCAAGCGGTGATTAGATAAGATGACACCATGGGAAATTCAAGATGGAAACAAAGCCAGAACAGGGATGCTGCAAAACTGCAATGCTATCAGTCCTTATTGAAGGGGCCTTCATCTAGGACATTCAGATGGACTCTTTTAAGGCACCAGCTCTCTAATGAAGCTTAATAGTTTTGTATTGACAATACCTAGCAGCAGAAACTATGTAGATAGTTAATAATAGTGTAATCATTTTCTGTCAGCCATTTGGTCTGAAGCAGAATACAGATGCCTGCATTATTCCATTTAAGATAGATGTATTTACATTTATTGAAATTGCATACTTTTACATTATATATCTCTGAATTTATCATAATATTCCTTGTTTAGAAGGCAAGTTTGCAGGGATTTAGATTGACTAACACAATGGGAAATTTCAGATGAAGCAGAGCCAATGTGCCAGTTCAAAGTAGAGCTGAGAATTCATCTGCTTCAGTTCCAATGCTCTTTTATGAAAACCAGCTATCTCATCAGGAATCATTTATAGGCACTTTGTAAGAGTTTGTGTGTCAGGATAAATTGTGTCATTAATTGCAAATACACCAGTGGGATCCTGGAATATGTATGCGATGCATATGTATGCAAGTGAAAAATACTGAAGGAAGAAGAAAAGATCATGTGAGGGCCTGTAACTATGATGGAACATTGAATATGAAAAGTAAGCACAGAGGAAGCTAAATAAAAAATAAAAATAATAAAAAAATAATTAAAAAGTCATGATTTTAAAGAAAAGGCAACTATCATATCCAGAAAAGGGGAAAGCATAGATTAGAACTAAATGCTAGATATTCCTTATGCTTTTAAACACATTAGTTACAGAAAGGAGCCATCAGATCACCTTACGTTGTGTCATATTAAACATGCAGATTGTATGGGCTTTCCACTCCTAACTGTGTGCATCATGAGCTCCAACCACAGTGCTGTGGTGGTGGAATTGCAGGATAAGGACTATGAAGAAGAGGTGCTTCAGAAGGGGGTTCAGGTGCTGCTTCGGACCTCCAGATTGTACTTATCCATTTGGATTTATTTCACGTTTTTGACTGGATTGTTTGAAAGTAATATAAATAAAAGGAATATGTGAAAATATGTGGCAAAAATAATGAGATATTCAGCAGAGTGCTGAGGAAAAATCACTGTTGGATCTTGTGCTACTCTACCAGCAAGTTTGACGGTGATGTAATCTTACAGAAAGCACTGAATCATGCTGTCAATTAACCTGAGTAGCAATGTATATATATAGGAAGTGTTGCATAAAAAGGGAACTTAAATATGTTATAAAAAATTGGTAAAGTGATTGCAAGAAATCTGGTAATTAGCATGTCTGCCATACATCTTTGTGAACATTCACCTAAAGAGAGCTGAGGACGGTGTTAGCAACAATGTGATACAAAATAATTAGCTTGTTTTCAGGGCTTAAATAGTCATTACTTTCTTGTGAAGTCCCTAATTAAGCTAATCCTGGTTTATAATACATTAGCAACCACTCTTTATGTAGAAGCTACTTCTTAGAGGATAAAAATAACTTCAAATTTTGAAATGCTCAAAATTATATGCAAAAATTGTAGAGCTTGGGACAGGAACAATACAGAGGAAAAAATTTATGTAAGTACTTGATTTATTCCTTGCTGCCCACATGCAATTTGTTCACCTGAAGTCTGCAGATACAACAGTTTAAAGGCTCTAGTGAAACAATTTTCCCTTTCTGCTTTGAAAGTCTATGACAGCCTGTTACCATGATTTTCTTAGGAGGTCCTGCTATAGCATTACCCAATTATTTCCTAAGAACTGTAAAGTGTTGTGATGTTGTTTTTCTTTTTTTTTTTTTTTTTTTCTTCCACTGACTCACGCTATGGTAGATGAAGTAGTGATTTTCAGTTTGATATTTGACTTCAGTCAAAGGAAAAGAGCTGATAACATGAGGTTAACACAAAACAAAGCACAAAGCCTGGGCTGCAGGGTACAGTAGGCTCTGTCCCTTGTCCACAAAATAAGAAACACCAAAGAGGTAGAAAAAAGCTAAATTCTGGAAGTGGGAGGCCTGTACGTAACTGTTAATGGTTTTTCACGGTGCAGAATTAGTGCCTTCTCCAGCTTTGGGCTCTGCTTGGAGATTTACTGATGGTCAGATGGAGGCAATGTTGAGTTACAAAGCCCTGAAAAAAATCAGGATAAGTTAATTTTATGCAAGACAATGAAATTAGCTGATGACGCAAAATTCAGAGTGATGTGGAAAACAAAGGCACCCCTCCCGCTGAAAGGGATGATTGATTGAAAAGAAAAAAATGCTGAAAACTCAGCCAGTGCGTCCTGCAAAGAGAGATCAAAATGAAGCTGGGAAGGCTGGCTCTCCCTGTCCCTTGGATTTACAACAGGCAAGGAATTACATTTCCCATTTAAAGACAGAGCTGAACTTCTCACTTAAATAATTTGTAGAAGCTTTGCTATCAGCTTATGCTCAAAAACTGAAAACTGGAAAAGATAACCACAGTGAGCAAGAAGGCACCTGAGACTGACTTTATATGCAGCAAGCAGCAAACCACAGGATTTCTTACAGAGCTATTTATCCATGCATCTAACTGAACCATGTGGTTGCTTTACCATGTCATGCAATATTCTGTCTGTTCCCCCTACACTTTCATTCCTGGTACAGTATCAATATTTCATGTACTTTTCTTACATGGGCTATTTAATATGTTGTAAGAGGCAAAATATACACAGTATATATAAGGGAAAGAGATTTCCTGCCAAAGCTGTTTAACAGACCTATGAAACCTAGCCAGAAGCATAAGGCAAAACACAAGGACATGTACTGTACAGGCATGATAGGCAATTCCCTTTCATGTCTGTATTTATATTTTTTTTTACATGAGAGGTGAAAAAATTACTGCTATGAACAATCTACTGAGAGAAATATCAGTCTTCCCAAATTTAACCTATACAAAATAGAGAAGAAATAAATCACAATGCAACATAGCACTGGAATAACGTGATACTCTGTTCAGAGACGTGGCTGCATGTATATAGACTACCTCTATTTTATTTTATTTTATTTTATTTTATTTTATTTTATTTTATTTTATTTTATTTTATTTTATTTTATTTTATTTTATTTTATTTTATTTTATTTTATTTTATTTTTTAATATCTATTTAGATTTGGCCTCTGGTCTGTGATTCAAAGTCAAAGACTCACAGAAGCAGGACGTGGCTAGCACCACACGAGCCCCATCCTCTCCCCACTTAAACTGCCCTTAGTACACACGTGGATGTGTTCACAGGCTCGCACTTATTTTTCAAAGAGCGGAGCACATTTAAGTTAGAAGAGATTAAGCAGAATTAAACATGGATGCCTTTTTACAGAGCCATTCCTCAGAAGGCACATTTTTTTCCAGAATTGACTCCTGAAGTCTCCTCTACCACTGTTAGATTTGACTGCAAATGACAAGCTGTACACAGGAACCAGGCATTTATATCCCTATCATCACTTATTAACTGTTGTTGTCGTTGACAATGTAGTGATAATAATAGGGATTCTTTCAACACCTGGCTTAAAGATGTAGGAGTTTATGACATTCAAAAATATCTCGACAGAACTGACAGGTGAAGGCATGTTCAGAGGCAATTTATACCAGGAACAGTATATAAATACCATGCAGCAGCTGACTGGGACATTAAAGAGTCTTTGCTAGCCCTTAGGAGCTGACTTCGGCATTCGAAAGCAAGGTCATTTTCTCTTAATAAGGTATCACTGTCTCCGTCCGTAAATCACTCTACACTGTCAGCATGTTGCAGTTTATATAGCAAAATGACTAATAGGGAATAATAGTGTTGCAATAAACAGTGTAAGGAGAGCTGTGAGTGAGTGGAAAAAAAAATAATTGGAAAAACAGCTGTTGCCACTTTCTTGATTAATTCAAGGCATGGAGCGAGTGTACTGACATGTTGATTTCCTTCAACTTTTGTAAGATATGAGAGGCTTCTAAGAGGTGATTGGCTCCTGAAAGGTTCAGGCCTGAAGAACGGAAAATACCTTCAGCTTCCAAGATCATTGTGTTATGGATAACTGGATGTGTGTCTTTCAGCCAGTACATCATCCACTATGCAAGGAATTGGGTCCTGTCTCTGCATCTGCATGCTCTTCTGGTGTGCAGTGGCCATATCCATGCACTGATCCACCACAGCCGTCTACAGGTCAATGCACAGAGGATCCCTCAGCAGATACAGAAATTTCATCTGCTGTGAGGACCTGAAAGTTCTTGATGTAGTCTAAAGCCATCCTAATCTTTCCAGTAAATTCTCATCCATAGGACTTGAAAAGAAGGATTTACAACAACGACTCCACACCCTGATGGAAGACCATCCTCACTTCGGTCGCTCCCAGGCACTTGGAAAGGCAGTGTAGAGCTGAGCTGTGCCCATGCCCTGGTGGGCTGGGAAAGACCTGGGCGAGACACAGGACACCAAAATGTGGCCAAAGGGGAAACTGTGTCAGGATGCTTTGCAACTATTTATGTGTCCTTTGATAAGACTGGAGAAAGCAGGCTGTGAAGTTGAGGCACTGAATGCCTACAACAGGTACACAGCAGACGGCTCTGCTCTGCCTCGCCAGGTCCTGAACACCTCAAAGGATGGAGGTTTCCCTGCTCCACCGAGTCCTGCGCGCTGCACTATGCTGTTGCTGAGGAAATTGTACCTAATGCCCAAGGAAATAAATCTTTACACCTTCGCCAGGAATAAACTAATGGTTCAGAGTGATGGCAGTAAGATTATTTAACCTACATGTTGTTTGAAGTAGAATGAGGCACATTTCAGTTGCAGTAGAACAAACCAGACAAAGGCAGAGGGGATATTATTAGCTAGGCACCATCCCACAGGATTAGAGGTATGAGATATAACATATATAGGGACCCAAGGGTGAGATTATGTCAGGATAATACACCCTTTAGGTTTTTAAATCGCCTCCAAAGCAATCAAACCTGTTACCATAGCATTCATTTTAATGCACAGATAAATTTGTAGCTCTTGTTTATATAGCTTATCCTCTGGAGGCACTAATATGATTCCCTTTAAAACTCAAGTTAATGAGAAAATAATGGAGCATTGTAGATATAAGCAAATTTTTTTTTCACTGTCACTGTCATCATCTTTTATACAGCCAGAGGGCTCTTTGAAAGTATAAGTTGGATTTATTTTACGTTCCACAAAACCTTTAAAAATCTTTCTTTACACCAAGCTTTCTGATTCCAGCCTAAAGCCAAAAATACTTACTGTCTAAACATATCTATAAATCAGTATATCATCCATAAATCTTACCTTATCCCTAATAGGAAATTTAAAGTTGTAACTCTTAAAACTTCACTTTGGCAACATACATTCTTATTTTATTGGCGTTCCTGGACAGAACTCACTGATGAGATACTGTATGTGGCCAGGGAATAGGGACTGCATATCAGTTGCTGAGTGTAGTGAGCTGTGTAATGAAGCCATGTTTGTTTACTTTCCTTTGTATACAGCATGGTGGTAAATCTCTGGACGTTTTCAGCTTTTGGGAAATTTCTTATTACTCCATCAGCTCCTGTAATCCTTTTGGAGCAGCTCAGGAGCTCTGTTCTCTTGGAACGTCCTCCAGTGCAAGGACAGAACCCTGCCAAGGTTGACAGAAGCAAGTCTGATACTTGCTGGTACCAAGCTGCAATAATTCATTTTGTCTGGGAAAGATTTATGATATACACATCATTTATATTTATTATTCAAAAATATAAAAAAAGTCTATGTAGATTGGGTCTTCAGGCATTCCAAAGTTCATGAGTTAATATTAATAGGAGTAATGTAATTTACCAGGACTGAAGGATTGCCCCTGGCCTCACTTGAAGACTGTGGGAGTTTTGATTTGAAAAGGAAAAGCTTCAAGGTTTCTGCACCTCCTTTTCAGGAATAATACTGTCACTTAGTAGTTTGTTGTGCACTTCTCTACTGCCTTTTAATTTCTCTTAATCTTAACTGAATTTTGAACTATTCACTCTGAGTCTGCCTATAGGCCAAAGCATCGCCCTCTTCCCTCCAGCTGTGTGTTCCCATCCCTGGGGATCCTATGTGCTTGGTCTGTCTGGAGAGTTAGAAAGGCATCTTCTCTGGCAGATGACCAAGTTAAACTTTCATCTCCTCAGGGCACCAGATGCTGGTGAGGCAACCAGGCTGTTACAGGGGTTGGTGCATGGTTCACAGAGAAGTGTTGGAGGATATATTCCTCCTGCTTTTTGGACAAAGAGGTCGGGGTGCTGAGACTGCCACCCTCCTTGCCCCAAGAAAACTTTGCCTGGCCACAGCACCATATAGAGACTTGCAAGGTAGCTATTAGAGTGGAAATATAATCATTGACTTCACTAAGAAAGATGCTGCAGTGGAAAGTCACTAACGAAGTCAGCCTAAAATGAGTGAATAAGAGAATTCTGTTTCATTGTTAGAACCACTAAGAAACATTTTCTAAGTGGTTTGCAATGCCAGGAGAAACGAGACTGCACAGCTTCAGCTGTGTCTTGCAATTTTTGTATTAGCACAGAAATACAATGTGACTAGACTAACCAAGATTTAGATAATTGAGGAAACAGGTTGATCACATTAAAAGGCCAGTACTGGGGATTTAATAAAGGCCAGACTTAATTCCACTATTCTTTAGTCTCTGAATATCTTGGCAGAGCCTGAGACACCTCCCCCAGGCTGCTGACCCCCGCAATGCTACACTGCCCGTTTTGCAGCCCATTTTCACCAATACCATGGAGCTGGCACTGCTGGAGCTGACCCAGCCTGTCCTGCTGGGCTCCGATCGGGAACACCATTCCTCCTGACAGATTCGCTTTGAATGAATTTATATTTCAGATTGCCTTGGGATAGGAAATATGTATGGAAATATCTCAAGGGATCAGATTAAGTAGTTTTAATTATAATGTTGGCCTCTGTGGAAAAGCATTTCTTGAGAAATTTTAAACAAATATACTTTTTTTTTTTTTTAACATCACTTGGTATGGAGGAATTTTCCACATCTAAAAGAAGAGAGAATAAAAATTTAATTATAATGTTTCATTAAATCTCTGTACCCATTATGATCTACTGTGTGTATATGTAGAGAACGCAGTGCTATATTGTGGGGAACTTAACTGCACTACCTGCAAATGCGCACATGCAATTATAGAAAGGTTAGGAGTCGCATACTTTGTTTTAGGTTGTCCTCTCCACTTCTCTGCAGATGTAAAATTGTTCTCCATGGTATGTTTCTAGTGGTTTGCCAAATCTAGCATCAACTATGTTAAATAGCACCACTTCTATTACTTCTCTTGGGAGACTATTTCAGCCTAGCTTATCTTGCTGCTGGGAATAATTTATTCTTAATATTCAACTATTGGTGAAATTCAATTAATTTCCCCTCCAAGCCCATTCACCCTTGCTGGAGCCCTGCATACCACACCAAGTGGTCCTTCCCCTCCTCAGAGCATTTGCCTCAAGTACTCTTGATGTCATCTTAAAATTTTAGCTCAGCTGAGCTACACATATTCTACATGTATGAGCAAACAAGGAAAGCACCATGAATGATTCCATTCAATTTTGGGTCATTTTACAGAGCTTTCACCAGCTCATCACCGTTTCACTCTATTTGGTGTATTTGGTTTACAAAACAGAAATCCCAAACTGCAGCTCCAGGAGGGATATCCCATTGAATATAAAGAAAAGGTTATTCCTGCAGCTCAATAATAATAAATATTATTAATAATAATGATAATAATGACACTAATGATGATGATAGTACGTCATCATCACATGATGATAACAACCACAATATGATATAATTTAGATATTTTATCCTACTCAGGAAAATAATTTGTTTTTATTTTGAGGTTTACTTTGGAAAATTTAGCTCGAGTTGGGGTTGTCAGGGCACGAACCAAAGACCAGTTAAGGTTCCTAGCTGATTTTAAGGAATATTTAAGCTCCATTCTTAAACCTCAGGCATCCAGTTTTCAAAATTCTGACTGACAGAGGCCAATGGATTTTGTTTCAGAAAATCAGCTGGGACAGTTAATGCCAATTAAAATGGAGACATTGGGGGCTATGCAGGTGCCACTCCTGAATTAGATATTATTTAAAAAATAATTTTATTGTTTGATATAATAAGTATGGAAGCATTACATTTAACCTTTCAGTAAGATTAACCAATAAAATAAGATAGGAAGAAAAATAAATGCAAAAAATGCACATTTAGGGAAAAACTATTTCAATATTTTCACTCTTTTCAGTCAGATGGACGTTTTTGAGACCCCCTTCCCTTTACAGTGAAATTAAAACACTCCAATCTGTGACTGTAATTCTAAAGTCTATAATGCAGTTGTGTGTGTTTCAGAAGGTTGCGGGTGTGACCTTGGGGGATTATAGTATAAGTGGAATGAGGGAGTAGGATTTAGACTTTATGTTTTATTTTAGGCTGTAATAAGTTTTTAAGTGCCTTGTGTCTTCTAATTACTTTTCATGACCGTTTTGCAAGGAATTTGCAAGGACTCGCCATTCTTGTCAATCAACAAGTCTCTTAAAGCAATTTCAAAAAAAAAAAAATCTAATGCTGTAATGCGAACTTCAAATACATTTAGGGATGAAATAAATGTTTTGTTTGTTTGTTTGTTTGTTTTCTTCCCTTTTCTTTCCTTTTTGACTGTCTTTAATGAGTTTTACTTTTTTCCCCTATTTTCTCCCCCGTCCCACTGGAAGGGAGTGAATGAATGGCTGTGTGGTGCTTAGCTGCCTGCCAGGTTAAACCACAACACACACCAGAACGTACCTTCCACAAACAACCATACACGCATTATATATACCCACAGTTTCCATGAAGGAGACAAGGAAAACAAAGTTTTTTAGAGGAAGAATTGCAAATAATGAGGAAGCATACAGCTGACTTATATAAATACACAAGCAAATACATGTTGATTGCTACTCCATGCTGATAAATGCATTCTATTGAAAGCCGGGAGAAGGGAAAATGTCTGCTAAATGTTATAGTGCTGCTGAATACTAACCAGGAAAGAGATTTTAACTTTATTGTTGGGAAATCCCCAAAGCCTTTGCTGTGCTACTTCAATATGCAGCTGTGGAACACATAGGACAAACAAAATGCTGTGTAAAAACCCAGATCTCTAGGAAAGGAGCTGGTGATGCAGACCAACATCTCACTGAGCCAATGGTAGTCCTGGTGTAAACATAATGATATGACTGGTTTTGCACTGATGATGAAATTGCTGACTTAATGAGCAAAAAAAAAATAAAATAAGCAAATAAGAGGTTTTAGGGAAGTTGCTAATTTTTTGGAAACAAATCTGATGCTTTAAAAATGTATTTGAAAATATCTAGCAAAAGCCTGAATGAACAGCTAGCGACCTCTGAGCTTATATTAGATAACTGGCAGTCAAGCGTGGAATAGATGCGTTCAAGTCAGATGATTTCATTTTCGGTCAAAGTGATAATATCTGGAAAAGATATCTCCGGATATCACAACTGGATACCAGAGTTGTCACTGTCCAAGTGAAAATATTGAACAGTAGGGTACCAAACACTAATTACACTTATTGTGGAAATGGCTGACGTTCTAAAAGGATTTCACAAATACCCCCACAAGCTTTCCAATATTCAGTGACAGTTCATATTATGATCCCAGAAGTATGTCCACATGAAATATGTTCTGCCAATGTTAATTCCAATATTTGAAAAGCTTTTTTTTAGCTCTTCAGTCTTCTGCTGTGTTTAGGGAGAGGTAGAAAAGCTCCTATAAGAGTTTTGGTATGCAATAAAAGGCGAGTCGAACAAATCTTTTCCTCAAAGAGGAAATCCGGCATTTCAAAATGTAATACCACGGGTGAGGAAACGCTCAGACTAGACAAAACAGCCCTCCTATTTTCCTGGTAAATGTTTTAACATGTCGGATAGTTTAAAAGTTTAAACCGTTGAAAAGTTTAAACCATTTAAAAGTTTCAGCTGTTGGCTGGCTTAAAAACCGGCATTAAGAGGGATTGAAGAGAAAGCGATTGCGTCTGGGAGGAAAAGCACACAAAGGATGTGGCTGAGGCTGCTGGGGCTTCCCGGGCTTTGAAGATGCTGGTCCATGTCCCTGTTGTGCCAAGCATATCCAGAATGACCTTGAGCACACTCAGCCCCTCTGAGCTTCAGCTCTTTGTCCCGTGGAGATGAAAGCTCTTTCCTATCTTGAAGATTTGTTCTAAAGCAAAATGCAGTCCAGACTGTGAAGCACATCTAGGATGGCCAGGTTTAACAAGTACCCACGATATATCGAGATTTGGTTTTGGTATATGCACTGCAAGTTCCCAAGTGTATAATAATGTCATTTTAGCAGCATGGTTTTACCATTTTATATGAAAATTAGCAAATAAAAGCTGAAGGCACATCCAAACTAAGCGAGAAAATGTTCCTTTAGCGAAAAACAGAGTTTTCAAGCTTTCTGGGTTGCTGGATCCCAATATGAGAGTAATACCTACAAACACACTGAAAATAAGGGAGCAGCAGTGTGGAGCAGCAGTATATTCTAATGGGAAAATTATAAGAAATGCAGCTGTGCTTGCTTTCCCTGCCTATCGTCAGCCTTCAAATTCCTCTAAATTAAATTGTAAAATAACGATCTCCTTTTCTGGTTTCTGCTAAGCTACATAGTTAATCCCTGATACAGAAATATATAAAGAACATATACATTTAGGAAAACAATTATTATTAAAATATAGAGGGCCTCAGACCAAAGAGTTTCCCCAATTTCCCATGCACGTTTGAACCCAGCTCTAAACTCTCTCGCTCTGGGTTTGTCTCTGTCTAATCCTTTTGTTTATAACCTGATTTTCAGGAGGAAAATCAGCCTATGATTTTAACAGGAAAATTCAGTTGTTGTAGCAAACACACATACTGAAATAATCTGAAACAGCCTGTCTGCCTTAGCTTTTTTAAGCTTATGATTATTTTTTCCTGATGATTTCAAATGGCAGCACAGTAAGAACAGCAGACAGGCCTGGAAGAGAAGCATCTCTGTTACCAACAGCCGTCTATGCCAGACTGCTGAAAATAACAGAGCTTCTAAATCATAGAAGAAATTTTAATAACTTTAATTAAAGTTATTCAGTTATCCAGGATTTCTGTGACTTTAATAAGGTCATTGATGTCAGAAGAATGCATGTATTTTAAATTTCTCATTTTTCTCAGCCAAAGTGAACACGTCATTTAAACACGCTGTCAGCATAGATGGCATTGTAATTCTTTTTGAATATGAGGTGTTTATTTATGAAGAAGTAATTGCAACTACAGGCAAGCCTCGCATGGCTCTGCACCACTTGAATGGCAGTGTTGTTGCTTTTGTTTACCAGGGACCAGTTCTGATCTGACTGCAAATGGCACATCGTGCCATCGAGTGGCTCTATCCTCCAGTGCCTCTGAGGCATGGAAATGGTGAGAAATACACACCCTTGGTGGACAAAGGGACACCTCCTTTTTATAAGAAATACTAAGTGTTATATAACTACCTTTTTTCTTTTTTCCCAAAGTGCTTTTATTATTACTATTATTTTTTAACATGTCCTCTTTCTCTTCTGCATCCCCTGTCACCAGGTCAAAAAGAAAATTAAAGGGAAAAAAAAAAAAAAAGACTGACAACGAAGAATTATTCTGGGACTTTTGAGAGAAGCTAGGATATTTATGGATTTATTATATTCCCTGGGATAACAAGTTTCTGAGATGTTAGTACACTGTCAAATATTTTTCAAGGTTAACAGTTTAGGGACACAATTATGTTGCAAGTTGTCTGGAAGATTAATTAAGGGTATTTCACAGATATGGGAGAAAAATTTTTCCAGCAGCTATTACAGTGTGAGTAATCCCGACTGAAAGAGTAGTTCCCCTTCATTTCTGTCCCCTTCAGAGAAAATCTTCCCGTGTTTAAGACATACTTAGGAGCAGATAAAATGTATGTGCTCGGGCTGAGAGAGGTGCACAGCGGTGGTGAGGCAATCCTAGGTGCAGCCCATGCAGCAGCTGCCTACTGGCAGCCAGCGCACGGGCATCCCCTCCAGAAAGGTGATTATTAAATAAATATTTCTCAGGGCCAGAAAACAGCAAAAGGTCGGAAAGCAGAGACGGTAAAGGCAAATGTGAGCGCCAGGCTCACCAGAGCTCCCCCTTGCACCCACAGGCACCAGGAGAGCACCGGGAACCTCGTCATTCAGTTCCAATACTGAAATCGTTGGGCTAGTTAATGACAAGTCAGGGATTGTGTGTGAAAGTAATCGTAAGATCTAGAGATTCACGAATATGAAAGGTTTTAAATAAAAAAAATAATAAAAAAATCCAACAATCCAGCACTTTAATCACAGCACTGCAACCAATATGCATATCTATCTATCTATCTATAATCTGATATAATTTTTAATCTTTTTTTTAAATCCCTGTCATTAATGAGGGATAATGTTGGATTGAAGAGGGCCAAAGAGATTTATTGATACAAACTCAGAGACACGGCTGTAAATCAGGACAGTGAAGAAGTATGCCACTGCTGGCTTATGTTCTCTTCCTGCAAAAGGACAGGGATGAATGAACAAGTGTCTGAATGAATGACTGAATAGATGAATGAATGAAAGAATGAATGCATAATCAAATAAATACATTAAAATACATTGCCAACTTGCCGGGATCACATAGTAAAGGAGCTCTTCAGGGCCTTTGTAAAAATATAGGCAACAGTGTCTTCCTTTCTATAAATTAAAATCTGCTTTCCTCTATTCCTCTGAACGTTTAATTTTTATTGAAGGTCAAAAGGTGCATCGTATGTGGGGAAGCTGCAGGATTTGGCTTTCTAAACCTGTATCCCTGTATAACTCCACATCCTGACCAGAGCACCATGCTCTTACTATTCAGCTGGGGTGACCCAAGGGTGTCCCCCAGGGCCACCACAGTGCTGGTGGAATGGGTGCTGTGCCACAGCAGCACAGCCTGGATGGGAGGACAGATTTTGGGAAATCGGCCTGTTTTCCCCCTCCCTGCAACACCAAAGACCCTTTCCTCTTCTCAAGCCACAACCACAGCCCTGCATTGGTGATATCTCTGAGAAATTTAACATTAGAGCCGCAATCAATATTTCAAGGTGGTGTCTTTTTGTGCAAGGAACAAGGACAGCTGGTAGCAACCTTCCAGGTATGTGGTGGTGGTTGTAGGCTTTTCTTCTAAAGGTGCCAGGTATACAAAGAACACGGCAAATGCATCTGTGAGCTCCAGCTTACAGAAACACTTCTCTGACTTCACGGGAAAGCTTTTATTCCTTTTGAATGGTGATCCAGTTTGTTATTGTTTTTTTTTGAAAAGCACCTGTTTTGAACTTTGTCATCGAATGAGCTGAAAGTCACTAGAATTTCCTTCTGCTTCCCTCTGCTTGGGAAAAGACTTCTGTACTGAGACCTTGGAGGATAAAGCTCCTCTAGCTTGAGACAAAGGTCCTCCAAATGAGAATTACAGAGCTATGGTTTGTGATTTAATTATCTTTCGTGCATTCACACCCAGATGGATAGATTTTTGGAAAGAAAGAATATTAATCAATGTGAATAAACTACTTTATTTTTTAAATAACTAAACCAGCAGTTTCATTTCCCACTGTTAATATTTCTGTCAGTCAGGTCAAGGATAATGAACCAAAATTCAAGGAAGGCTCACCCAAACCTTGACTTTTCTTATTAAAAATGTTCCCATTCATAAAACCTACATTTGCAAATGCAAAATCAACAGTTAAATGTTTGCCTTATCTATGTCTGTATCTCTCCAAGGAGAGAGAGATGATCTTTATCCAGTTTTCACTTATAATATTCTGCTGAAGTTTTGGAAGGAAAAACATGTCTTCTAAACTTTGTTACTTGTATTATTATTACCTGTGGGTAAATGTATTATTTGCTGTTAATAGAACCAGTGTTTTCATTCTGTAGTAAGAACTCTTTTCCATGTATCTCTACATTCATGGTTTAGATTAGCTTCTTTTCCCTCGATTTTTGTAAGGCAATTTTTTTTTTTCCTTCTAATGAAAAAAAAAATAAAATAACGCCATAAATGTACCCTGTGTGGGAACATGGCCTCTGGAATAAAAGAAAATGAAGAAAGTACATATTATGGAAAGTACTGGACTTATATGACCAGAAAAGGGCAATGTACTTTAGTAGGACCCAGGTTACATATTTTAAGAAACTGCTTCCAGCAGACAAAATAACTGCTAAAAGCAGGTGTTTATTCCAAAAGCTGCAGCAATGTTTTTCTGTCATGTCGCATTAAATCACTCAGACTGCATCATGTTATGTTACACCACATCATGTTAGTACATACAGGGGAGAAGCCGAAGTGGAGTAACATGATGTGACAGACAACATTTAGCAAAAATATTCACTTATTTGACTCAGATTCTTGCTATCAGTTTGAATCAGGGAGCATGGTCCCAAATGAAGCTGACAGATGGAGGTGAACTCAGCAAGGAACTCATCTGGTGTAAAGTTTCTTGTCGTGTACCTGGTGCTCGTCCTGCTGATGGTTCCTGCTATCCTCAGCTCCTCTTTCTCAGCATTTCCTTCCCTGCTCTAAGTAGTTTGACTGGCTGGTTACCGTTTATTTCGACATAACTCATGACTTCCCCATGAGGGACTAATCACGTACTGGTGTACTTAACAAGCCCTGTTAAATGACAGTTGATGGAATTGCCATAAATAGTAGTTTTTATACGAGTGAAATCTTGAACTACACAAAAAAAAAAGAGTGCCTGGGCACTGCGTATTTATGTATACTGAGGGACTATTTCAGGTAACAAGAAGCTTATTCCTGAAGGCACCTGTATTTTATAGTGTGGCAAAGTCTTTTTGACAGACTTAAAAATATTGAGACTCCTTTATTACTCTTGGAGGAACTATTTTGTGGCAATACTTCTAAAAAAGATTTAACAAAGAAGTGCATGTTCATGTAAGTAAATCAAATAATCGAGTACAACCCAGGCAGCTGTGGTGCAGGCCGTGCCATACAAGGATTTTTATAAGCGTTGATCCTGACCTAGATGATGACTTCCAACCCACAGGACACCTCTTGGGCAGCTACGGAACCATGACGTGTTCTGGTACAATCTGTCCTAGCAGGAATTAGGATGAGAGAACCTCATGCCAAGTATCAAAGAGGGCTTCAGCGGTGCTAGCAAAGGTAGCTCTATGGCATAGGGCCAGACAGTTGAAGTGTGAAAAAATTTGCATGTGGACTTGAAGACTTTCCTTTTCCTAGAGGTGGAGCCAAGGAGATAGACCAAGCTGCCAAGTGTTTTCTGCATCTCACCAACATGGACCTGCAGTGGTAAGTGCACAGATGCAACTCGAAAAGAAGATACCAATGCTTTGCAGTATCCCGGAAAGAAAGCAATATATGTCAAAATCTAAGTTTGCATCATGGCAGTAATGCACAGGATCCGTGGTTCTGTGCTTTCCCCACCCTTTGCAGACAGAATTAATAACTCTAGCAATAGTGCTGGTGATTAGATGGTGCACCAAAGAAGTATGTGTGCCCATTCATGGCTGAAGTGTGATTACCCCCTGCACGTTCACCCAGCTATGAGCAGAGCCCAATAGAAGCAGAGAAAAAAAATGCAAAAGAAGAAGCAAAAAGGAACAGTGACAGAGTAGGTTTACTCTGGTCTGTGCCACCTTAGCTACTACTGTCAGGATGTGTTGTATTTGAGGGATTCGTTTGGTGCGGCTCACAGGAAATCTGGGAAGCAGGGCTGTTTGGCACGAGACCCTGCACCGCTCGGTGCCTGCCCTGCCAACGTTGGCTGTGTGAGCAGCCAGTCCTGCTGTACCATTTGCTGATGTTGTTCCCTCTCCTCAGGAAACCTCGGGAGCTTTTCTGCCTCGGGCGGTCTCCTGAAGATGTGCGATGGGCTCGGACTGTGCATCAGCAACCAGCAGTTCGTGCTGCCTCGGCCCCACTCTGAGCACAAGCTGGTGCCTGCACCGGGGGCAGCACAGGAGCATCGGGGGCAAAGCGCCAGCACCTCAGGGCCCCCCAAAATGCAAGGGACAGGAGGCTTCTCCCGGCAGCACAGGAGGACTGAGATGAATGATGCCTCATCCGAAGGGTAGGTAATTGCTCCGGGTAAAACAAAACAAAAGCTTGTGCTGGGGCATGAGAAGATCCCAGGAGGTTACCTGAGCCTCGGTGTCCCCCATCCAGAACACAACCCTACAGAGTGTGCATTTGGGCTGTGCTCTGCAGCATTTGCACATCCGTCTTGTACTCGGCCTGGGTTTGATCCTTTACCAGCCATTTACTGATGTGCTATAACATGTGGCGAAGCCACACCACCTCTCCAGTGGCTTTTAAGAAAAGGTTTCTGCCTATCTGCATCCGCAGAGGCACCATACCTTGTGCTCGCTTTGAGAGCATGGTCCTGTGTGCCAAGGTGTTTTGTGAAAAGGCATACATACACGGAGCAAGTGTGCTGTTCTCTTCTCACCTGGTGGAAAAAAAAGAAAAAAAAAAAAAAGATTAAATAATTAATACTAGATATTGCTTAAAAGTTGTTAAGAGGCTTACTTAATAATTTTTTGAAGCTTTTTTTTTTTTTTTTTTCTAAATTAGGAATAAGATATAATTGAGCATGTCATTCTGAAGCAGCAAATAACACTTTGGAGAGAATTGGAGGAAACACGTTTCTTTGATTAAAATATTTTTCTCATTAACAGGATGTTCAAAATAAAGCAAAAATATTTGATGCACAGAGCCTGTGGCAGTATCGAGTTAACGCTGGCGTGCTCCCGCATTTTACCTCATGTTTACTAATCAATCAGAAAAGACTCTTGCCGGCAAGAAAGGTCACATCTTCCATCACAAAACAGAAACTTTTTGACAACAAACAATTGGAATTTCACCGTTCTGTTTAATATGGATTCTAGCGCAGAGAGTTAAAGCCCCAGACGGTGGGAGGGGGGGTGTGGGATTCGGTGAGCATGTAGAGCTGTGCTCTCCAAATGTTCACTGCTCCATACTGTGCGTATGGAGACTGCCTCACTAGCATCGGTATACGATGCCGTTCTTCGAGTCCCAGAATCATTTAGGTTCGAAAAGACCTCTAAGATCAAGTCCGACTATCAACCCAGCACCGCCAAGTGGTGTCTCAGTTCAAATTATTTGGAGGAGAGGCCAATCCAGGTGGTGTTTGGGTAGGTACAGGTGTGCATTTCTGACTCAGACGGTAATGGTCTGGGCTGTGATGCTGCAGGAAGAGCTGGCCTATGGACCGTGTGAGTGACAGACACCCAGAGAGTGTTGGGCAGTGCTCCTCCTTCCAGTACTCTTAGTTTTATCTCAGGATAGAGACAAATCCTCTGGGTCTCTACCATGACCTTCAAGTTTCTGTTCTTTTTTGTTCTTCAACATTTTTTACTGACCTATATCTTGATAAAGTGAATTTTCTTATCCACTGGAAAAAAAGAAAAAAAAAAAAAAAAAGCTCTGTTTTCTCAGATAGAAGATACGGCCTGATTGTTTCACAAGCAAAACAATGCACATATTAAAAGCTCTTGAAAGAGCTGGCGTGGAATCAGAGAGGTGATTATGAAATGTCACTGATTCTGCCATTTTTCCTTCCCCTCCACTTGCTGCCCAGGCATCAGCCACCTCCAAGGAGTCTGCTGGGTGGTGACAATAGCAGGATGCAGTCCCACACCCAGCCGGGATTTACACCCTTGGTCTCCTGGAGAAATCATTGGTATGAAAAGATGCACACGTTGCCGGCAGCTATAGCACATATTGCATGGCATGACACACACATAAGTGAGATTAATATGAGTTCTGGGCATCATTAGCTCAATTAAAACTGTGATTTTTTAGTTCAGACCTACAGGCCATTGCAGAGAAGAGTAATCATAAGGCAGAAATGAGTTCCCTAGTTAAAAATTAATTCCCTAGACTAAAAATATAATCAAACGATGTCTACAGTATTTTATGAAGAGCTGAGAGGATAATAAAATTTAAAGCAGTGCAACATTTGCATTTTGTTCATTTCTATCCATATTTTTCCATAGACTGCCTTTCTCTGTGCCTGTTAATCATATGCACTGCTACAGCCCTGGCATTTTAAGATCACTCTTCACATCAAGATTGAAAGGAAACTAATTACAATCACATTTCAGGGTGGTTGTTTAAAGCTGGTACAGCACTGACTACAGCACAGGAGCCTTGACCTTTATTTGTAAGCATGGAAATAAGGTAAAGATGAAAGATTGCTTTTCTTCCAGCTCATGTGCAGGGATCAGGAGGCCCTGTGGAGAAGCAGAGAGGTGGGAAGTCCCCATACAATTTCTTTCCTCGCCTCCTCTCCTGTGCTGGCAGCAGAGGCCAGTAGTGCTATGCAGAAGCTGTGCTCCGCTGCAGCGAGAGGTGAAGGAAAGCACCACGTATTTTGCAGCTCCCTCGGGCTGCTGAAGGAACAAGCAGTGAATTAGCAGACCTCCTCAAATGTCCCCCTCGTTCGGACCCCAGCCCTACTCTTTTTAGTCTATCGGTCAATGACAAATCCTTCCCTGGGGCTGGGCACAGGCACAAGACCATCAGCCCGGTGCTGCATGCCGTGCTTACGCGATTATCAAGGTACCAATGTGCATGGGCTACCCATGAGCAAGAGCTGCAGACAGTACTATCTTTTCTGCTGCTCACATTATGGCTTAGTAGCAATAATAGGATCTGCGTGGATGCGTCAGGGGAAGAATAAGGACCCCTAACCTGAGGAAATACAGGTAATCCTAGTGTTCTCTCTAATTTCATTAAAAGCAATTGCATATAGAGCATGCTGAATGGCAAATGTACCCAGTAGGTTTAACCTTTCTCTGTGTCTTCACATTTTCAAAACTTTAATTTTAATATATTTATACTTAAAATAAACCAAGAGGTAGTTCCGAAAACAGGTTCAAGCCCAGGACCTGCTGGTGCTTGCTCTAAATACTCTTTTCAGTATCATTACCCAGCGATCGAAGGCTTGCCATGGTATGCAATGACCCCCAACGGATCTTCTGGGCTCGTGTCCTCCCGACGTTATCACAGCTCTTCATCGAAACGCGGTCATTGAGGATAGACCAGCACTGAGCTGAAGCGATGCCATGTGTCAGCCCCCTGCTCTGCGGGCACTGATCGTTCTCACGTCTTGTATGAGGTGCTGCCCTCACCCTGCACAGTCACTTCATTTGCCAGTCTCCACTGGCTGGCAGAAATCACTGCGGGAGCCCCAAGGTCCAGTGGGTTTGATAGTAACATCTGCCAGGTCATTAGCATCTGCTGGTTGGAAAAGCTCTGGCTGGGGTTTTTAGCAATGAGAAGAGGGAAACCCATTTCACACCAGCCCATCACCTCACACCCTCCGCCAGGCACAGGGTGGCTGATCCAGCAGGCAAAGGACCATGCTGGTCCAGTCCATGCTGGGGATGCAGACCTGGGCGATGGAGCTGCTGGGGACCTGGTTGCAGCTTCAGCCAAGAGGCAAAGATGGTTTCACAGCTCTTCTGTGGTGTGTTCTGCGCTGGTCGGCGTTCTCTAAGCAGAAATTTAATCATGCAAATATTTACAGAAACTGGATCAAAAAAATAAAGACTAGTGAAAGCTGCTGCAGTGAACTTCTAATTACAAATCCACAAAGTGTTTATGAATAAATTTATCTATTATTTGTCTAGCTCTAGCACTGCGTATACTTTGCCTTGTACTATTACAGGCTGAAGGAAACAATATGCGGCATGAAAATGAAAACAATTTGACTTAATTATTTACACCATTACCACCCTTTTGAATTAGGCCCTCCATTTCTTTGGTATTTTGTAAAACTTAACTGGTAATTATGCTTGTTTAATTCATTTTATTTATCTACTACTACAATAAGATCAAAACAAAACAAAACCAAACAAAAAAACCCTACCAGAATGCAAAGTGCTAGCTACGTTCCCAAACTGTAAATGATGCTTTTAAGCTATTATAACAAAAATGCAGTATTTTCTACCATTTCATTTAAAGTGTGTCTGGATATGCTCCAACACTATTTAAGTGTAAACAGGAAAAGCCTTGGAGGACAAGTAATCATACTTAAATGACACAAAGATCATCAAAATAATGTTCCAAAAACATGGCAAAATTAGACATTGCAAGACAGTTTTCTTCTTTGAAGTGTTTCACCAGATGGTGAAGAGTGCTGAAATAGTAGATCTGAGAGAGAAGGAAAAACATTTCAACAGCTTTCTCATGCTAGCACCGCGTGGCGTGCACAGCTCTCAGCTGAGCTTGTCTGAAGTGCATCTCATACCTTGGCCTAATCAAACGCTGGGGCCGGAGATAATGTCAAGGTGTTGGAGTGAAGCTTGTGCTGAATCACGGTCTGGGAAATCCCTGCTTTGTTCTATTAACGCTGTCAAGCAGATTTATTCAGAGATGAGAACAAATGAGTATGTCAGCATAAGTCATTGTCGTAATTTGTGAAACTCTTAATGAGATATTTTCGGAGCTCATAAAGAGGAAGAACTATGTCATTAAATTGCTGCACAATAATTCTATTTTGATACAAAAAAGAGTTGTTTTTTATCAAAAATGACACTCTACCTCAGTGGTGACGCATCAGTGAGCTACTAGTATTTAAGTACAAGGGTCTAACAACTGTCTTAGAAGTCAATGTTTACTCATGTAAATGAAAAGATGTTTGTATAGGTAAAATGACCGTAATTGAGAAGACTTTGCACCTTTCTCACTATATATCTTCTCATCTGAAGAACTTTACAAAGTTCTGTAGGGTTTGTAAGTCTTCTGGTGTCATTAGCTTTTAGCTTGCTTTATCAATAGAAATATCAATACAATTTCTAATTACTTAAAAAAAAGAAACCATTTAATTTTGTGGCTTAAATATTTATATCCTTCTCTCTTGGCTAGGGGTTTCTACTTTTAGGTATGTTGGTGATCTAACTGAACACACACACCTCCATCTATCCTTGACCTCCTGAACCTTTAATCTCTGATAATATATATTTTGGGAAATCTGTAAATGTACAAGATGAAGTATCTGGAGGTCCTGGAATCATCAGTGGTTTCTGCTGGCCCATTACCAACCTGGCTCTTCCTAGCTCCAAATGAAAGGCCTGTCATGTCCTAGGAGATAGCCATAACACTACCAGAGCTGCAAAGCTACAGTGGGCACAAGGCTTATCTTCTGGAGGAGATGATTTCTCATCAGCTAAATATGACTGGCTGGGCTAAACAATTGGCAAAGGGGTGTAAATGTACTTCCAAGCTCCCCACCTTCCAGAAATGTTGGGTTTCTCAACCGTTTCCTAGCCAACATGCGTGGCAAATCCAAATCCACAGGAAAACTCATCTTTTTTAGATAAATAAGCCTGAAATGGAAGGTGACTTCATTCCCATTTGGCAGTCATTCTAGTTCCATGCTGTGCAAGGAAACAGCCTCTTATTCGCTACAGCACAAGTGTCTTTGCATTGAGTAATCATAAAGTCCTAAAAACATTCTGTCAGCACATTTCCATTATATAGAGCTAACATCAAAAAATAAAGTAAAATCCCACACTTTCAGTATATCCCCATTCAACGAGTGCTCAGAAGAGGGGCTTGCAAACTGGAAATCGTGAATATAACTTTAGAAATCCAGTTTACTAGTTCACATACAGCTTATGTGCTTAAGTAAAAAGCTTGTGCATAGATAATTTTCAATTGCCTGTGTTAAATGAACTGAAGACTTTAAGCCTCTTCCTTGGGGACAGATGACCATTAGATATGCAGATACTGTAGGTGACATTAACTGTCATCCCGGTCATCATTGTCAGGTAGTTGCACTGGCACAGGATGGAAAGTGACCCAAAGTCTTAAAAATGGACAGTGCCTCCAAATGGCTGTGAGCTTGCCCTGATCCTCAATGTTATTTCCAAGCCAAATAACCTGGGAGAGCTGGGTCTCAGGGACACTCTGTGCCTCAGTTTCCCATCTGTAAAATAGTAATAAAAGGACATTTTTAAAACATTATTAGTTTTTGCCCTAAAATGGATTGTTTTCTTTTTAGAAGGGCTCTTTGAGGAAGACCAGATCTTTCTGAAAGATAATTTCCGAAGAAAACTAAACGATAGTTGGTAGCCTCTGTCTTCAGCCAGGCAAAGTCTTTGTTCTTTGAACTTAATTATATTGTCAGAATTGTGTCGTGGAGGCCGTGAAGAAGATACTTGTTTTGTTTTCAAGGAAGTCTCTCTGTGTTTGCATTCACTTTGCCAGAAGCTGCTGCTGTCAGCACTTCAGTGCCAATATGGAGTTCTTAAAACTTGGCAAAGCTCCCGTTGTGCATTTATTTTATATTCTACCTAAGTTCTAGGCAAAATATCATTTCTTGTACTTAAATACTAATGGTTTTGAGGGAGAATAAAAGCCTAGATTGAGCAGCAGACATATCAAAATCAAATCTTCTTTTAATGTGTTATGCTGCTAAGAGAAGAGCTCTGTCTCCACCAGCCGGCAGAGGTTGCTCTGATGTTAGCACTTAATCATGGAACTTATTTTCAGTGATAAAGCACACGAAGGAAATCAAACCCAAATATTTAAATTATTAAATTATCTGTGAGCCAGAACTGCGAGAGATGTGTTGTGTGTGAGTAGCCTGGGATGTAGCAGTCCCTAGTCCAAGGTCTGGGGACAACCTGACGCCCAGGGGGCTTCCAGAGCCGTATCGCGTCCACGGCAGCCAGGCATGCTCCAGGGGCAGCCGAGCGTTGCCAGCACATCCCTTGGCCAGCACAGCTCCCGTGCGATGGTGGAGACCAGGATTCCTCCTCCAGCATATAAATTCTGTCACGCTGGCCCTTAAAAATCTGGGGGTTGTTCAATGAGGAGTCCTGTTGATTTTAATTGGATACTTGAAAATAAGAGAAATAGATTCTTTGCACTTATTTACCAAACGGGATTTTTTTTTCTTTCCCAGTTATTAATTTCCTTAAATGTAAAGTGACATCTCTAAAATGAAAACAGTTTATTGCTTGCCAGGAGCAAAGCCTGCCTAATTTAAGAAATTCAGAATTAAAGCTTTTGAAGCATATTAGGGGATGTTTATACAACAATTATCCTTGCAAACGTTAGCTCTGCTCACCACAGCCTCTTCAGGCCACCACCGTTAAAGCCTGTAACCTCATTGCCAATCTTCCCCACCCCAAAACATTTCAGCAGTTGCATAAAATCAGGTCATCCTTTGATTTCAACTTTTGTATCTCCACCTAAGCATTCAAAACCATCCCAACCTATCCGGAATGTATTTGGTGCTGAAAAAAAAATTTAACTTAGTGTTTAAAATTAAGTAGTAGCGTCATTATTAATAACTGATAGCAGACAAAGGAGTGCAGTGACCTCTCCAACAGAGCATTTAAATCTTTGCACAACATGCTCTGCTTGTGCTAGGCTGGTTTCACAAACAACAGCTGTGTAGTTCGTTAACATATGAATCCCCTTGAGGTAATTTGGAGGAGCCAAATGTGCTAAACTAAACACCTCATTAAAACAGCACTTTAAAAAACAACAGAAAAAAAAATCCCACCCAAACCCCAAACTAATTCCACATCCCATTTTTGCTTGTGAGATGCTTGGTGGAGAATATTCTATTATATGGAACTCATTCATCTGGGTTGTTGGAAATAGGGGGTTTTTAAATCAGTAATATGGGTTTTTCTTTGCTAAGATGCACTTGAGACTAAAGTGTCTTTGAAGAGTATTCTGGCACAAAGAAGCAATTAACCGAGGACAATAACGTTTTCTTTTCCTTCCAGTTGCTAAGCTGAAGGCCAGGAGCACAGGGCTGTGCT
Organism: Anser anser; assembly: GCF_964211835.1. NCBI lineage: Eukaryota > Metazoa > Chordata > Aves > Anseriformes > Anatidae > Anser > Anser anser. The sequence goes on along the minus strand of NC_139729.1, from coordinate 25,465,933 downwards.
GGCAGTTGCGCCGTGCAGGCCTCTCAGGCCCCTGTGGGCCCGGGGCATGAAGGGCCACAGCCAAAGGCCTGTGGTGGCCCCCAGGAGCTAATTTTGGCCCCCCAAAGCAGAGGGCTTTGGATGGGGCCCAGGCAGAAGTGCACACAAGTGTTCCTGGGGCCACCGCATCCCCCAGGAGAGCCATGCAGATATTTTCAGTAAACTCCTCTCTAACAAACGCTACCACCAGAGGAATCGGCTGGGAGTCCAGCCAAGCACACAGGAGATGTACAGTGTGAAGGCACTGACAGAAATTTCTCCTCCCCTTGGTCCCACAGGCTACAGGGTGCTCAAATGCCACCTTGGTCCCATCTTGGCACCAAGAGCAACTTTTTACTATTGTTTTTTTTTTTTATCTTTACTCTTCCCCAGTACTGCTGAAAAACAATATAAACTGTGCAACATTGAAGTACACATGCATACTCCATACTTTTTATTTTATAAATGTTTTATTCCTGAAGCTTGGGTAAAGAACCTGGTTTTAGGGAGGAGGGGAAAAAAATCCCACACCCACAAGCTTATTTTTGTCCATTTTAAAGCATAGCTTTGTAACCTGTTGGAATTTCCTCAAGGTTTTGTAAATATTCTTCTGAATTCCTCCCAGGTATTAGTGTGTCATCCAAAAACCAGAAAATACTATTTATTCTCTGCAGGACTCAATCCGTTCTTCTTTGAAATCCTGCAGGTAACTGGTTCCCCCCCAGGGTAATCTTTCATACTTCAATAGGCACGTACGTATGTGTGAATTCAGTCAGAATTGGTATTATTATTATTATTTTTTTTTACATTCTTATTTCTGTGTTGCTGCCAGGCTTTGGACAAGTGCAGTTTGGAAAACTCTATTCCCTCTGCCCGTTTTATAAGAAAATCCCATGACTTGGGGATTTTTCATGGGTACACTGAGTGCAGCTCATACGTGGACTTCCATACGTAAAATCACACCCACTCTTCCAATCCCTGCTATTGTTTTTCCATGGTTTATTTTCCCATGTTCAGTACAGTTATACCTGTAAGAAATTTAAATGTTCTGAGCACTTTTTCTTCAGCATAGCTTTCGGGTTGCTAAATTTGACTTTAACTCTTTATTTTCCCATTGGTGTTGCTTTCTAACCTAGCTACAAGTTTTGTCTAATTTTTAGAGTTTAGCAGCTCACATCTGAGGGTACCAACAGCCTCCTCTATATGTCCTACAGTAAATGCAGGCTGTGCTCCTTCCCTTAGCAGGCTTGGTGTGTCACAGTTTCTAAAAGAAAAAAAGTTTCTAAAAGAAACTGTGTGATAAGCTTTGAGGTAGTCCAAGCTGTGCCATTAGCATCTTCACTCCTTCCCAGCCTCTGGGCATGGTGTGATCAAGCCCACTGGTTTTTAAAAGCTGGTACATTTTGTGGGTTTAAATTGAGCTCAACAGCTTCTCGAGTGGCAGCTCCTTCATCCACCCAACGTCCAGCAGCTTCTCTCTCAGTTTGGGGAATTATATGCAAACAACAAATTGATTTCTGAGAGACTTTTTCATAGAATTACCATAACAACAAGCACAGTCATTTAAAGTGTGCCAAAAAGTCAGAGTTTCCAGTGGGTTTCTGAGATGTGACTTAAATTGTTCTATTCACGAATTTGTGGTAGACACACAATGTTTTGCAGCAGCTTTATAGGGACTTAAGAATCCATCTCACTGCCTTGCAGAAAGCCTGAGAATTGCAACTACAATATAAATCATTAAACTGTAAGTTTATTGGTAAGCAAAAATTCCTTTACATATTTGTATTTTCTACAGCATTTGCATAATATACTATTCAAGAACAAGAGGGCTCCAAAATATTTCTCTGTTTTCATTTAACTGGAAAGTCTGTGATATATAGCTATTTTATCTAAGAATGCTTTTTTAAATCCTTCTTTCATTGCTATTTTTCTGATGAATAAAAAAAATAAAATAAAATAAAATGAAAAAAATCCCCAGAAAACAGAGAGAGAAGACAGTAGAAATCTTTGTGAAGAAGCAGTTCCAAAGTCCACTTTATTTACTGAAAAGCTATCATCTTGGATCCTAAGAAAGCCCAGAGATTCAACTGAGCCCATCGTACTGCTGCAAGCTTAGGTCATAACTGAACTGAAAACAAGAGATTCAGATTATGTGCTTCCCGAGAAGTGTCCAACCTAAGAGAAGTGGATAAACATGAGAGAAAACACTTTCCCAATTTATTATATCTCCAGATTTCCTTCTTCACCACATACCAGATTAGGATAGAATCACTAAAAATTCCTATATATTCCTTGTGCTCTAATATAACCTCCACTGCCTCCTGTGCAGTCACTTCTGATTTAGGCTGAAAAGGAAGACTTGTTTCAAGGGATGCAGAAAGTTTGGTTGTCCACACAAAAACCATAATGACTCGTCATTTATTTTATACCTCGAGGACAGATTTAGCAGCTTGGTAGTCTAACAGCCTGCATAGAGAACCCTGTCCACCACAGTTGGACGGTGATGTTGCCTGATTCTTAGAAAAGTCCATCTGCAAAGGCTATGCTGGCCTGCTGGAGCTATACAAATCAGTTTTCTGTAATTCCATGGTGTTCCTATAGCCTGGAAGTCTGAAAAGTTCTTTCTTTCTATTTTTTTTTTTAACTAAGCTCCCTGTGTGTGCTCCTCATGCCCATTTCTGCCATTTCTGCCTGTAGTCAGCACCACCAAAGCACAGCTTACTCTCCCTTGATGGATAAATTTGATTCTGAGCTACCCTGCCTTGCCCTGGAAGCTGTAATTGCACTTGAAGAGTTTCTGCTCCTGTACTTAACTGTGATTCTCCCTTTGTGGCACAGGGAGCAGATAGCCACAGAACTAAGTGTGCACTCGCATGTCACACCAAAGTTAACCATCGACTGTAAGTAAAAGTCTTTTGAGAGCAATGAGATTCTCGAGAAAAAGCTCAAATTACTTGTGTATTGCCCAAAAGGTATAGAGACTTTTTTTTTTTTCTCTTGTGTGTTTTGAAAGGATCACAACTTTGTCCTAGGGCCTAGACAGTAATTTACAGACACTCTCCCAGTGATTTTAAAAATAAACAGGATAATTATTAGGAAATAACTATCAATTAATAAATCTATTCTTAAAATAACTAACCTTTTACCTCACGGGGCCAAATTTAATTGTAGGAATACTTCCACCTTAAGAAGATTAAAAATATCATTTTTCTGGTATTTATTAAAACCAGTTGCATTGTTCATAAAGTCCTATTTTGTATCTCTTTATATCTCTGAAATAAAAGCGCTAAAATATTTTTAATTACATGAGAAACATGTAAATTCAGACCATAAGACAAGCAGGACATGTATGCATAAAATTAAAAAATAAATAGAGAATTAAATACTTACAAGTTGTTCAATGATGAATTAAATAAAGGTTCAAATACAAGCTTTCCTTGCCCTCCCTGCTCAAGATTTACACCACTAATCAGCCAGTTTCCAAATCCTTAATATACTAAAGCATTTGCCTTTAAGGCAGCAGTAATTTAAGACTGCTATCAAAATGAATGTTTTTCCATTAGGCAGAATAATTATGTCATATATTCTAACAGTGGCTTTGGACTTAAATCTTTTTGGTGAAGGAAACTGTCAGTCAGTTACAATTTGATCAAGAATCTTGATCAGAAAGCACTCCACACAGGGCAAGCAGATAAAACGTGACTTCTCTGCATCTCACATTAATTCAAGACCATTCATGAAAATTAATATTGACATGACAGGTCACATTTGGTCCTACAGATCTAGTGCATTTTGAGGAAGATATTTGAATATTTATTTATGTTTGCTAAAGCCAGCATCAGTACCTGTGCAAATTTAAAGTCTTCAAATCTGTACATCAGAACTAACTCATACATTTTACTGTGAATTTTCAGGGGGCTATGGGATTGTAATTGTGAACACAGTAAATCTTTACAGTCCATGATTACTTGGTTGTTGATTTTGAAGTCCTTGGCATACTCGAGACATGCTTTACTGCCCCTGATGCTTACAGAACAAACACTGAGCATTTCTGCTTGGGATGTGCTTCAACATTCACCCCAAGACAAGAACTTAGCACAAGTGGAAGGGATCAATTTTTTGCCTGGCTGGTGTTATGGAGCATTTGAAAAGATAAGATTTGCCTCATTTAACCGAAACTTGCACTTAGCTAACATAAAGCCCCACCTCGTGCAATTAGGTACAGCCGTGCAGGGAGCCTGAGCATCAGATTGCTCCCACAGTCTCTATCTTTGCACAGTATTATCTTGAAAAAATAATTTGACCTTCCTGTGATTTAATATCTATTTATATTTTCTTTGTGTGTGTGGGACACCATCCCAGGCAAACCCAGGCTGTCTCTGCAGCCTCTTCCCAAACCACTTTAAAATGTATAGGTATTAATATGCATATGCACATCTCTCTTGGAGAGTGAGACTTGACACCTGGGCTTGTTCTGCCACATTTATAAACCATCACATGGGATTTTTTCAGTCATTACTAGTTAGTCTTATGTCTCATCAGAGGACGTCACCTCCCAGTGACCCCACTCTGGGTACCAGGTATGTTGTTGGCATGAGAGATCTGGATTGCTCACATGCCAAAGGAAGAATCCCAGGTGTGCGGGAGAGCTGAGACAAAGGCTCAAGAAAGAAATGGAGCCACTGACATTTGTACAGATCTCTGTGCACAGTATGGCCAATTAGCTAATAACTGTCTAGCCTTCCCATCGGAATGTGGTAAATGCAATCACTGCAAAGTGCTCATTGACAGCTGACCCAGTGAGTGCAGCTGACCCACTGATAGACAGTGCACTCTCAAATGTCAGGGTCATAAAACATGGTTTACCTCGCCTGAAAGCCCTAATGGCTGTTAGAGCTGTAAAGCCTCATTCAGAGATGGCAAATCCCTCACTTTTTTCTGTCACAATTCTGTTCTTCTGGTCTTCAGATTGCAGCCTGCACAGCTCCGAACAGTGCATGTCCACAGACCATGACCCTCAGCTGCGACTGCAGTCCTACCGTGGCTTTGCTATAGCTGCTTCACGTAGGAATACCATGGAAGATGGATCTAGCCATCATCACAGCTGTTATTGCCCATATAGGCTTGATTAAAGCTAATAACACTGTGCCTACATCTGGTGAAAATGATATAATTTTCTGGGGAATATCAGTCATACTACTGCACAGGCACACTTGTCCTTGTGCAATGAACTCATGCGTTGTGCAGTGCCTTGCAATGTACGGCTGTACTAGGCGGAATAATCAATGAACAAAAATTATACGTAAAGAACACTTTGATTTTCTCCATCAGGTTATCAGATTTTTTTTCAGAAAAGCAAACCTATGATGTGGCATACCCATCTAGCTACATTCTATTTGCTCTGTTGCTGGGAAAGCGCTATTAGATATAGAGCCTGAAATTCCATTATGAATAGGGAACCCAGTTATCTATTTGAAGGCAAACTGTGGAAAAACACCACTAGAGGTCACTCAAAATTAATTGTTACCTAATTAGCACAGTTTGACCCTAAATTTTAAGATATTCAACCACTTTGGTATTTAAAGCATTTTCAACTTTGACTCTTCAGCTAACCATGACAAAACTCAGAACGGCTGCAGACAGAATATATTTTTCAGTTCTCCCCTCTTCTGACTCCTTGCAAGATTCCTAAATCAGCTTTGCACTTGCCTGTGGCAGTGGCAAATTGTTCTTTCCTCAGCAATGAGCTTAGTGATGCTTGCGGTGATGAACCTCTAAAAGTGTTGGATTTAGAGACATTCAGCCCTACTATGTTATCTTAAATATCTGGTCACCCATTTTGAAAATTGGACTAAAATGAATTGCACAAGTGAGGGAATATATAGGAAAAAAGTCTTTAATGTTTCCAGGATACTAGTTCTTTTTTTTTGTTTTGTAAATTTATAACTACTGCTGCATAGAAGAAAAAGTACATCTTTTTATAACAATTGTTTGACTAACTAAAAGAAGTGAAAAGCAAAGTTTAAGCTTGATTAATGGGTATGTGTTGAAATATCTCTGCATGTATTTAATTAAAAGCAGATGTTCTATTTGCAGGGCTTTTTCCATAGTCTGTGGTAATGATGATAGCAATTTATTTGCCAAACACAACAGGAAAAGGAATATCTAATTAGTACGTTCTATAAGATTAAGGCCACCAACTGCTGGTGCATATGCATACATCACCTGAAATATGTAATCAAGCACTCAGGGAACTGAGCCCTCCCATTGCTTAGTAGATAATTCATGGTCATTCATAGACCAGAGTGAGGAGACATTCACTTCAAATGCAGCTCCGTGTAGGAAAACTCTTGGGCAGCCAAGCTCCCATGAATGATGCTCTATCAGAAACGACATGCTCTTATTTCATTTCCCATTTCAGGTTACTGATGGTGCTCGTCTCATCCCCGCCCCTTGCACTCAATTTAATTGACAAAGGGGGGATTAGCTAGTCAGCTTATCAATATGTGTGAACATGACAACCGTAAAGAATATGGCATTTTCTTGAAAAATCATTTAATAGCCTCACAAGACCAGCCAGAAAGGGTGTGCAGCATGTGTGCAGCTGAGGAAAAAAAAACTTCAAAGCACTGTAACATTAGCAAGAAATTTATCAGAGGCTCCAGTATCCTAATTGCTTCATCAAGGTGATAAATAAATAAATAGATCATGAGCATCTGAAGAGTTATACGGCTTCTTTCTCCACTTTCATGAGAGATTAATCTTGCAGGGGTAGAAAGACAGCCACAAAAGAGCATACTCATAGTCTCAGCTAATGGAATTTGGATACAATTATCATTTTTTTTAAATTGTGAGCCATCCTCTAAATTTCTGCACAGGAATTCGGTGAATTAAAAGAAAATAATTCTGCATTTTTTACCATACCTTAAAATCTGTAGCTGCTGAATAATAAGACATACTTTTTCAAGGTGTTCAGTTTTCCCAGCCTTCCTTCATCTGCAGACTGTCCTAGAGACAGCAACTTTCTGGTTGCCTCTGAGGTAGCACTTAGTTGGATGTGGACCATTTAGCTAGACTTTCATGGCATCCACAAAGATTCAAGCTATATTTAAAATAATCAAGAGGTCCTCAAACAAGGCATATTGTTCATGCCTTCCCCTTCCTAAAAGGGGATAGATAAAGAAGAATAAGTGCTGTTTAACAAAAATGCTACTAAAAAAAAAATCTTATCAGAGCACCTCCTTCAGAAAACCTCTGCTACTAGAACTCTTACTCTAGAATGAGAAAAAGTGTTACTGAGTATAATTACCTACTCCCCAATATGCACAGAAATGCTTACTGAACTGTAATCATGCAACAAAACATATTTTATAAGTCAAGGAGCAATATGATAGTGATCAGCCAAAGTTTTGAGGGTGACATGGAGAAAGGGAGGAAGGGACTTGCATTTATTTCAAAAAAAAAGGCTCTAATTGAGAGTAAAAAGCCTACACCAAAGAAAAAATGGAGTTAATACTAGAGACCAATAGTTGAAGAGTCTTACTAGAGACAATAAAAATCAGGTGGGTTCAGCCAGAGAAATTTCCATTCATTTGCAAAGAAAATTACAGCTTTTGATATGCAAATAGTTATACAACTCCAAAAGTCTTGAAGATCAGCTACCTAAAGCCAGCAGTTGCCCCAGCTGGTTTGCCAAAGAGCAATTTTTGATAATTATACATCCCTTGTTCCCTCATCAGTCTATGCTTCTACTCATTGTTACACTAGCAACTATTGTGAAATATTCTTAGTTGGGGCAGAAAAAAGTCCTATTTCATTTACTGTCAAAAAAAAAATAAAATAAAATAGTGACCCACCAGTAGAGAAAAGTTCCTAGCAAGATTTCTACCCAGCTTACCCAGCTGCCACAGTTTTCAAGGGTTTCTTCTTCCCCCTACAAACCTGCCTTTTATTCTGTATACCTCATCATCAGAAAGCTGATTTCCAATTTGTGACATCTTCTAAATCCCAACCACATGAGCCTCCTTCTCTCAATCCCCTGTACAGACTTAACCCAATAATTAGAAAGTAGGGGGAAAAAATAAACAGAAAACAACAACTAAAATCTCTTTTCTTGCAAAAAAATACACACAGATGTTTTTTACCAGATACATGCATTGGATAATGCAGTCTTTAGCGACACAATTTTTTATCAATCTGATTTTAAAAGCATTGAATGCTAAAGAATAAATATAGGCTTTCTACAAATTGCTAAAATCTTCATAGAGGTGTAAAATTACTATATATACTGTGGGGTTTAGGTGTTCTGGTTTTTGCAATAATCCAGTAAATGCTCAAGCTTTGCTTCAAAATTACTACTGATAGCTAGAGGATATAAAACTACTCTGATGTATTAGCGAAATTATAAAGCAGAAGTCACAGAAGGCATTATAATTGTATGTATGGAGATAATGAACATCTGAACTCATAAGGCATAAGTCTTTTATTTTAAAATAATACATAAACTGGTAGAGCAATTCTCTAAAACATATAAAAATACGGACAGTTCATTTAAAATGGCATTGTCGATCCAGTCTAAAATCATAGATTGAACATGATAGCAAATGTATGTGATACTAAAAATATCCTATATTACTGAATTTATACTCTTTTCACAAACTCTGCTATGGTAATTTCTGTTGCTTATATCATGATTTTCTTGGGGAACATTGTAACCAGAACTGCTCTGAGCTTACATTTTTGTGCTCTTCCTGGTGAAGAGGTTCAAATGTAAAAAAGGAATTCTTTCTTTTAAAGAATTGGTTTTGACAGAAATCTATTAAATGAACCAATTAACAGAACATGTTTCGTAGCTAAGCTGAAATATGATATAAGAAGATTCAGCTAGAAGTAACAGAGTTGTAGGAAATCAGCGTAGCAAAACTCAATATCAAAATGCAAAATCTTAAAAAAAGTCTCTCAGACAGCTGGTTGGACCTGCTCAGCATTGCCCTTGTGTACTCCGAAGCACTGAGAGGTGTGTGCCCGAGTGGCCTGGCCAAGATCACTTTTGTGTGGTAGAGGGCAAGGGATATTGCTGACATCCTCACTTACCTTCTGGGTTCTTTTCAGTGAAGACAACAAACTAATTCTGGATGTGCCTTTTTTACCCTTTAGAAACTGATGTTGGCCAGTATATTTTGTCTCATAATTTTATGGTTCCATTTCTGTTCCTTATCTTCCTATCACCTTATTTTTGTATCAGTTTGGTCTCCATCTTCTGTAGCAATTAAAAGATGTAATTCCTTTAACCTCTTTTTTTTTTTTTTTCCTGGTGCATTGTCACACACACATTTCTGTTCCCCCACATTTATAGCCATAGCTAGCCTCTGCCTGAGCCCATAAAGTCATTAAATCCCAGCTTGCCTTACTCTGCACTTTGTTTTAGTTACTTTTACCATGATGGGTTCGTTAGCTGCATGCACATTTTTCAACATACACACCATCCCTACCCAGCATTGCCTAATTTAAGTCCTGGAGACCCACGAAGGCTTCAGGAAATTCAGAAGGGGATTGTTCTGAGAGGGTGCACTGTGATCACTATTTTTTTTCTAGCATCACACCAGGAATACAGGATTTTAGGCCAAGTCTTTCATGCCGGTTGCTGTGGAGAGGTCCTAGAAGCGCTTGGTTTTTGCCTGCAGATTTCTTTTGCCATCACGCATGGTAAATCCTGGAACTGCTGCTCCTTGGAAGCTGTCCCAGACAGTGCACATAAGGGAGGCTGGGAGTCACACACTGGAATCAAAACCCTTACATTTAGCGACAAACAGTAGCCTCAGAAGATGGTAAGAAAAGAGGTGCTTGGCTAATATTATCTGGTAATGTGAAGCTCACTATGGATTAGATGGCCTAAATGTGTCCAGAAAAGAAGCCATAAGATTGGATTATATTGGTCTGAGACACGAAGGATTAGTGAAGAGGCAGCCTGACAGTGCTGCTTTGTTGGTTACATACATCCAAAGATCTTGCTCAAGAACTGTGTGTTTGTAAATGAAAGGAGTAATTTGGAGCTAAGTCATTAAGAATGGCTTTGGGCATTTCTCAGTGCCTAGAACTGGAGTTTCCACATCTGTGAACACACTAGCAGGTATTCACCAGGTGTTGTGTAAGGGTTAGAGGTGGCACTATTCTCTCAGAGAGGTAAAAATCATAACCCAAGTCAAAACATCCCCAGATCTGGGCAAGAGAGCTGGGTGTGTGCAAGGCGTGCAGGTCTCCTGACCTGCCTAATTCTGGTGCTCAGGAAGCTCACAGGGAGGCAGAGACTGGGACCAAGAGACTGATCCAGAACTGTGGAGCCTAAGCAAACACTTCCCATGATTTGTTATCTCTGAATTAAAGTTTTTGTAGTCATTAAGATGATAATATACACCACCTGCAGGTGTGCCTCTTTTTCACATTCTTTGTAACATATCTTCCTTAATCTTTTGCACAATTCTTTCCCCAGACCTGGCAGTCTGAATGGGAATGGCAATTTGCTCCTCTCCCAGCTAATTGGAACTACAGCATAGAAATTTCACAAGAGAAAAACTGATGAGCTGGCTGCTCCACATCTGCTCTGTTTATCTCCATTTTTTTTGCATTTATTCTGTCTAGTCTGCTGTGTTAAACTGCCACTCATCTCCTGGGGACACTTTCTCTACTTGACAGCTAGTAGGACCATCTGACTTCCAGTCATCTCCAGTGTGTGCTTTCAGGTCCTGGGGCTGAGACACACCATCTGGAAGCTGGACCTGTGGACGAGGTGGCTGCTCAATAAGTGCTGTCGAGTTATGGACCTCTTCATTACCATCTTGGCAGCTGTTTCTGTCCTTGGAGAGGTTCACAGCTAGCGAAGGAGCGATGCCCTCTTTTTGCTGACCTATTTCCTCTCCTTGTTCTGGAGGAGCTGGTGGCTCAGTTGCCTCTGTGTCACCTTAATCAACTCCATTTATTTAAGGATCTTAAGTCACCTCATATGAAAACCTCGGTGATGGAGGTATCACACGGCTTTCCTTATTAGCCTTCATGTCAGATTTTGGCACTTCTTCCTGTAGTGGTGAGTATGGGCTCCTACAAATCCCAGAATGCAGAGCTTTATAAGAAAAATACTGGACAGAATAATTTCCTTTTACTTTCAGTAATTCTGAAAGTGGGCCAGAAATCTCTCTGATGCAGAGAGATTCGAAGAACCGATTTTTTTTTTCTTTTTAATTATCTTATACTGAAGCAGTGGATGCTACTTTTGTTGCAGTAAACATTATGAGAACATTAAAAGGGTTAGGAACTTAGCTAGGCCTGAGAACAATTAGAAGCCCTGCTCTTTCGTACTGCTCTATCATACCACATTTCTTTCTCATTTTTATTTGTCTCATTAAAATACTAACTTATATAATTGCCTCATTCCTATAAATTTGCAAGGCAATAAATTGAATTAGAAAGCTTTTGCTCACATGCCTCAGAAACACTTAAATTATATAAAAATATATGTAAATCAGACATGCCTCTCATACACCTAAAGTGACACGTAGCCACATTCAATTCATGCACTGTAAGCTGCTAAAGCTCCAAAATGTAGTAAAAATGCAGAACACAAAGGAAAAACATACCAGCCTCTTTAGAAAGCTGTGCATATCATTGGCAAGGGCTGGTTTGCATTAGTGTTTTTCAGTTCTTTGACTGATTTGTTTCTTAGGTGTAACAGCTGCCTACAGGTTGTACCTACATAAGCGAATCCAATGTGACACGAAGCCAGAACATTGCAGTACGTTGCTTCTTGTACTAATAAATATTTAAGTATACAACCTAGGTACTTCTTTAGCATCAGATCCTTCTCTGTTGCAACTGGCAAAAAACAACTTGCAAATTTCTGTCCAAAAAGGAAAATAAAAAAGGATGTTGCTAAGCTTATGCTAATGGGTCATACCTTTTAATTGTCTTTTGTTTTTAGTAAAATTCCAGAAACTTTTCATGTATTTTATTTCCTAATATTCAACCTTGTCCCTGTATTTATAGGTCAGCGATGAGGGAATGGGGAAAAAAAAATGGCCATAGATTCAAGATTGTTGGCCAATTCAAGATTGTTTTCTTGACAAAGCCCAAGTATGTCAGCCTTTCCGGGAAGGATTGTCCTTCTCCCCTCTTTCCCCATTTGGTGTCAAGAGAGAGACTCACCTAGCTCAGACCCCAGTGATGCTCACTAGCAAAATGTCCTAGATCCAAATGGCAATGCCAAGATATTTTATAGGCTTTCTTTATCCAATCAGTTCAGTGACTCTGGAACAAGCAATCACTGCTTTACCAGAAACCCTGAAAATAATATTTGTATAGTTCACATGATAAACAGGCACGGGCAGAATGCATTTAGAAAACCAGACAATGTTAATTGCTTCCGGAAGTGTCTAGAGATTACTTTACCTGAAAATATTTGAGTTTTTTGATGAAACCTCATATATTGTGGCACACAGACAGCAAGGCAAACATTTCATTCATTATTTCCTCTCTGGATTTTAAAATTAATCACAAAGGGAAGTAAAATTCAGCCTGTATCCAAAAAAAAGAGAACTACATATGATTTCAGGAGTCCATTTTAAAACTCCCTACCCAGCTGTGTTGGCTCGTCTGAATGGACAGCCTTCAGATTCAGTAAAGTAGGTCACAAATTTGGGATTTCTTTCACCTAGAATCTCAAATGTTTAGCTATATTGGGGAATTTCTTGTTTATATATTAGCAATTCAGGACAAAAAAAAAAAAAAGAGGGGTAGGGGGAAGAAGAGACTCCATATTTTCTTCTAGAAACATCCTCCATCCTCAGTTCCAGAGTGAGATTTGTCTTTGGCTTCTGTGGACATTTTCTCTGAGTTAGGATAAAGTATGGGGTGTAAAAGTCATCGTATCACTTGCTGTAAATATTCTTTTCTTCCTGTCAAGAAGCTCTTCAATCAGAGAAAAAAATCCTAAAGACAGTTCCTGAGTTGCAAGGTCTTTACTGATAAGAAAGAAGAATAAAATAAAGCAATGACTTTCATGCCACAGGCCTTTATCCATCTTTATTTAATACACCAGAAAATTTCCACTGCTTCAGTTGGAACAAGAGTTGTGTTAGGCCTCACTATGGGTTTTAATTTCCTTTTTCTGGAATACCCATTTATTTTTCTCAACTGGTAGAAGAAAATTAACAAATGAAAATATATGTTCCCATTTCTGAACTCCAGTGTGGAGTTAGCCTGGGGAAGGCTTTAAAACAGATGCTATCAAGAATCTGTGGAAAAACAAACAAACAAACAAGCATTTAAAATTCATAGTTCCTGTGTTTATGAAAGATGAGTCCATTCTATTTCATTATAAACTAGAAGGGATTTTTTCACTGTAATCCCAGAAGTAAACAGGAAACAAGAAGACGCAACAGAGATCCAGAATGACTGCTTGGGAGCTGCAATTTTATGTAGTATAATTAATGCTGCAAACATAAAGTAGACAAGGAAATACAGGTAAGAAAAATTCTGCAGGAAATGTATTCTACAGAAATACACCTACACTTTATAGAACCCATATTTGACTTTCTAAATATTTTCTCAGCTTTCCCACTAGGCTTACTTAGCTAATTATTTTATCCTGAGAATTACCCTCACATTTTAGGTGGGAACTGTCTACACATCTAAAATCTGGTGAATACTACTTTTCTTCCACATCACATTGCACATGGGGATACTTGGGGATGTAATAGGTACGGAAAGTCAGAAATAACACCAAACTTCAGCCTCTAGCAGTGCAGAAGTCTAGTGTTCTCTTCCATAATGCATACGGAGTATGTCCCAGCACTTCAGAAATGGAAGTTTATAAGCAAATACGAGATTTGATTGAATTTGGTCAATCCATGAAGTCAAGTTACTATACTGAAGGACTGTCATTTTGGAGGGTGATTTACGAGCTTTGAATATATTGCCCTCAATGTTTTGAAATGCATGCCTCTATCCATGCTGCCTGAGATCCTTCCCAGCTGTTTCAAAAGGGCAGCTATTATCATCTGCAGGCAAGATTGTTTTGCACCACAGCAAATATTAGAAGGACCCCTGTGTAATCATTTATAGCATGTGTGGATCTTAGAATTGTAGCTGATTTTTCAAAGTAGGCCATAATATATTCTGGGCATCACACATTTTTTTCATCATTCCTCATGTTTCTCCATCTCAACAAATCAAAATAAATACAAAAGGGCTCCTAGTATGTTAGCAGTGAGCACTGTATCCGACATGTTTTGAATGTAGGTTAAGAAGACAAAAAAGGCAAAATAATTGTTGTGCTCCGCAACACGAACTCACAGTCAATAGTCCATGAAGAGGTAATTTATGTAGACATATCGACATTGCAAATTTTCAATGTCCTCTTTAAAAAGACACTTTTCTGAATTGCCTTCATTTGTGAATGACAGAGGTCTCTGATTCCCAAGAAAACGCAAAAGGACCTTGAAATAAAATGATGCCATAATGGCTTGCAGTGATACACTGCTCCCAAGTTTTCAGAACAATTATATGCTTATTACTTTGGAAGAGTTAGAAAACAAGCAAGCTGCAGCTTTTAATGAAGCTTTCATAGCAGTGAGAAGAACTATGAAAAAAGAATTTAAAGCAGCTCATCTCCTTCTCTATTCAGGCTCTCTTTCATTTCCAGAGGCAGTTGCAATGAGAAATTGGATGCTATCCAGTTTGGATTTATAAGGAAGCAGAAAAGGAGATAATGGCGGAAGTATGTGCTTTTTTCCCCCATGTAAATTCAGATCATCTTTAACATTTGATCAGATTTTGAGGAACATGAGACAAAAAAGCAGCAGATATTTCCAATCATACACTTTAAGAATTCTAAAGAGCTTTGCAGTCTCCCTGCATCGAGAGTTTCTGCAGACGTTCCTTTTATTATTTTCCTTTTATTATTTTTGGGGAAGATAGAGAACATAACCATCTACTTAGCTTGGCTATCTGATTATAAAAACCTGACTCAGAGCATCTAAAAGTTATGCTTACAATGCACAGACATACATCCCAGTCCTTTGTACTGTCATGCTGCTATCCTAACAAGCTAGAAATATGTATGTGAGCGGGGAAGACATTTCAGGATCAGAAGAACAGGCAGTTAACAATAAATTACTGAGACTGATTTCTTTGTCAGTCCACAAAAGCTAAACCTAACCCCAATGGAGATATATTTTATTATAAGGAAGTGATTTTCTTACCCTTTTATGACACCGTTTTTATTACCGCTATTATTCACAATTCTCTAATTAGAGAGCACGACATTGTTACACTAGCTTTCACTCCTCGATTCAGATGCAAACACACATTACAGTCATCATGCTCAGGTGTGTTAGTCTAACCCAGGCTGAGCAATTCTCCTTTCCTTTTCAGGTGTTCTGTACAGTGGCAAGTAGGCCACAGTATTTTTATACAATTTTCCCTTGCCTGCTCTAACCCCGTGACCTTATGTGCTCACTTGGAAATAAATGGTCGGGCTGAGCAATCTACTCATTTGTTTTTCTCTTTGAAAAAGCTTATCAGAAACTTGCAAACAAAGCTTATTTCTAAAAATATACACCCATTGTGTGAAAAAAAAAAAAGTTACAAATATTGATGTATGTACAATTTTTCAGGTTCTAGTACTTGAATCCAGGAACTTACCTTACCCTTTCCTGCCCTCCAATAAGTAGCCTGCCTTTGTATAGTAATATGAAATTATTACTGATGGCTGAAAAATGCAGCCACAGCTATGTAGGTGCCTAAAACTTGAACAAAGGGAATTTAACTTTGAAAATGGTATTGGTTGTAGTTTTGTCTATCTGTTTTCATAACAATTTATTTTCATAGCTGAATATAATGCCTGAACTCGATCAGAACCAAATATGAAACATTTCTGTCATCCCCAAAAGTTTCTGGACAACTATGAAGAAGTCTCATCATGCAGCAAACTATTAATACCAGGGAGGGTACAAACTGCTCCAAATCTTCCTTTTCCAGACCTTGACGAGTCATAATTCTTTGGTATTTTGAGGGATGTCGTGAATCAATTCCCTACTCAGGGTTTCACTTTAAAGACCCAATACAGTCCTAAATGCCAACTGTGGAAATGGTTCCTCTGTTTTTTTATTTATTTTTTTTTTCCATCTGAAGTCTGTATATATTTCACTGCTCAGAAGTCAATGAAGGGGTTTTATGGCAGGTCTAGTAAAGTGCAGTTCTCCAATTACAACCCAGCTGTAAAATATACAGTAGGGTTTTTTCCCTTTTACTTCCAGGCAATGAGTTTTGGTCATGTCAGTTAAACCCACCTAAAAGAAGGAGAAAGAAAGAGAGAAATGACTGTTCAGTGAACCTCAGGAGAGTTATGAAGTTATACAACCTCCGAAGGATTTTAGGCAGTTTTATACTGCCTGGCTCAGCTCATATTTATATCATCTGTCTCAGTGCCTGAAATGAGCTAAGCTATGTGCTTGATAGAGAAAAGTACCTGTACTGACTGATGTATCTAAGAAATCCACTTTGGACATGGCTGGATGAACCAGAAAAGAGGAGGATAGCTGCACAAACCTTGCGATGATATATTTCAAGTAAGCAAGAACTAGATAATACTTAAAAAAAAAAAAAAAGTACATGAAGGAAAACAAAGAATCACTAAAGAGGTAAGATTTTTTTTTTTCAAGTTAAACACTTCCTTGTAAACTTATGTCTAAATTACTGCATGAACTTGGAGGAGGAAGACCTGCAGCAATCTGGAGAGTTTTGCTGCAAATGTAACTGCTATTCCAGATTAAACCATAAACATATCCTTATTCAGTGTAATTTTCTGGATTTTGACTATGTGAGACACTCAAAAAGTCTTCCAAGAACCTGGTGATACTCTGCGGTGTAATATTCTGCCAGTGTAGATAAATCTACAGTTTCACCTGGTAAGATTTTTCATCTTGTTTTGAACAGCATAATTTACCATACTCAGCTTGCTCTATTGCATTCATATATGTACAGAAGAACTGGATTGATTATCTTCAACTTTCCTGCCACTTTTCTCACTTTTCTTTTTTTTTTTTTTTTTTTTTTTTTTTTTTTTTTTTTTTTTCTGGTGCTCAGGGAGAAATTGAACTGGAAAGCTTTGGCTGGGAAGCCAAGAACTTGTTTTGGAACTCCCCAGAAAGGAAAGAGATATATGGCTGCTGTTATAATTAGTAAAGTAGTGCAGCAATATATGAGGCAGTTCTAATATTTCAGAAAAGCCAAAGAAATTGAATAATAGAATAATGGATTGATTTGGGTTGGAAGGAACTTTAAAGCCCACCCAGTACCCCCCTTCCACCAGCCCAGGCTACCCAAATCTCATCCAGCCTGGTCTTGGGTGCAGCCAGGGATGGGGCAGCCCCATCTTCTCGGGGCAGCCTGTCTTCAGGTTAAATAGGTTAAAAAGGATCTTTACATTTAGGAGTTGAACTTTACTAAGCACCTTCTAACTGCAACACAGGCAGATACTACATTTATTGATACTATTCATATTTTTTGGACAACATCTCTGGAGGTTCGTTTCAGAGGTAGCGTCATAACATTGGAGGACCTGACCTTACTGTCATTGATTCTTTCCTCAAGTAAGAGATAGTGACAGAGGAAACGACAGGAGCATAGGCTGAAGAAGAGGAAAATTCACACACCAATTACTCTCTGTACTATCTTGTTGCTGTAGCTCCTTGGTCATGGATAAGGCACTCAATTAAAGTGCTTTACAAACACACGAAAAAGGGGGTCTCTGTCCAAGCAGCTTACATTAAAATTCCCCAAATAGATAACGTGACTTATCTTTTCAAAACTAATGCAATTATCCACACCTCCCTAAGCCTGGATAAATCCCATGTGACCTTACAGTGTCAAAGAAATAGAAGAAATAGAGAAAGCACAAGTATTTTCAAATGTTTTTAAGAATTTTGCCTCTTTAAATATAAATTCAGATGAAGTTATGAGCATGTCCTTAAGAATATAAAAAGTTTTAAGAAGTTGCTGATGAATTTATGCTTATGGAGATGAAAACATTTAAATCTTTTATGGAAAATGTTTTAAACTGATTTAGCTGTGAGAGAAATTGTGCCACAAGTTTCCTCAGTGTAAGTTTGGAGTAACTTTATCAGCAGATTGCTGAATTAAAACAAATTGGAACAGAAAGTTTGGGTTGTGCCTTATTTTGGTTCACACTGGACAGGTTTTGAATTTAGTAGCTTTGGCAGAACCCTTTTAAAGAAGCAAAATAAGCAAATGTTATGGAGTCACTTATTTGGCTAATTAATTACTGTATTTCATAAATCTTCTAGGATCAATTTTCTTCATATAATTAGAGAAATATCTTTAAATTGTCTTTGTCTATGAATTCCTGGAAATTATTTTCCCACTCCACAATAGGAGACTGGGTTTGCACAAAATCTTTCTGCAGAAACGTATCTGCAAGGGCAGAGTACAGCACATTTATATCTTGCAGGTGTGGCTTCACCCATGCAGTGACGTTTCATAGATCAAACACACTCAGGAGTGCTTTCTTTATGCACAGTACAGGTTATATATAGTCAGAGATAACATTTATAAAGGCCATAACATGACAGAGTATATAACAGACTACATTCTGGCCTTCTTAATCATTTGGTGATGTAATGAATGAAGACCACAGAATCTACCCCATAAATTTTGTATGCAAAGCATCTCAGCTTGCTACTTGGGAGATAATATGAAGAGACTTTTGAAGTCTGGAAAAGCTTGTATACAGACATCCTTAGACGTGCATAAATCAGGAGCAAATGCAGCTTCTGGGAACTAAAGCTGATTCTTGCATCTAACTTGCAACTCAGGAGCTTCCTCTTTTCCACCTGGATATGGTGCCCAGGTCTCTCCTGGGTGGTCAGTGCCTGTGTGTATGCCTTGGCACAGCGGGCATTGCATCTCCCATCTCAGCTTTGGTCTCCTGTGGCAGTGATACAGATACATGATCTTGGACAAAGCACCTGATTTTTCCTTGATTTCTTTTCACCCTGATGATACACTTTCTGCCAGGCTGCTGAGAAGAAACTGCCTATTTCTCCACTGAGCTTTAGCTGTGGATTTTGCAATGCAGGTAGGGACTTAGGATCATTTTCCAGGTGTAATACCTGTAATACCTGCCAAACAACAACAACTAACAAAACAACCAACCAAAAACAAACAGTGAAACCAAAGCTAGTTCAGAGCTTTCAAGGAGTAAGGATGTCTCCCAGTCGGGAACATTGTGTGCTGCTGCGGCTACGTCACTCTCGACAGATGAGCAACTACTGCAGCAGATACAAGGTGGTGGGAACAAGACAGATACTGCCTGGCTCAGAGATGGGCACCTGAGCTCCAAGTGTGGGAACACATTTGAGGGAGAAAGAAGACCCATTTTAAAGCAAAAATGCATCTTGAAATGGTGCAGGGAGAAGGAAAGCAGCGGAGCCAGGACAGGCAGTTTCCTGGACTTCAGCATGCTGCTCTGGGTGCTCACTTGATGTTTCTCTTGAAAGAAAGTTGAGTTAGATTCAGATACGATGGTGTGTGTTTTTTTTTTTTCTCTCTGACCATTCATTTTTCCCAAGTCACTTCTCTGAACACCAGTTTGCCCGCCGTCAGAGCTGAGTCCGTTGAGCTTCCTACACACACCAAGGCCAACTAAGCCGTCTGAGCTCTGGATGGAAACCCTGGGTACATGGGACACCTAAATCTGCACAGTACATTCTGATCATTTTCCTCTCATTTCTGTTCAGTCTTATTAATTCTAAATCCCTCTTCCTTTGTCTTTTAAATGCTATTTGTACCATTTTATCATTGCTCTTCATTTTTCCCTTCCATAAAAAACAATAAAATATTAATGTGGCATAAAAAATCTGTCTGTGCTGGTAGTCTCTTGAAACTAATGATGATGCCATGAATAAAACATGAATCTTTATTTTGCTTGTAGTATATCAGATTTCGTGTGTTTATTATATTTTCTGTGAAGTAAGCTTGTCCAACAGAGCTTTTGTTTGTTTGCTTGCTTTTATTTTAGGTACCCTTGATTTATTAACCTTTAGAAAAGGTAATGTCTCATATGGCCTTACATGAAACATGTAACTTTCATTTGGATAAATTTTCTAGTCTATCTCATCTAGAAAAAGAAAGTAAAAAAACCAACCAACCAAAAAAAAACAGCAAAAACATCTTTTTTTCATCCTTGTGATGTTGAGCTGCATCTTCCAGTATTACCTTGGCCTAAGAAAGTCTTTGAAATATAATGAGTGATGTTCACTATAAAAACAACCACTCCCAATTCCCCCCCCCCCCCAAACTGGGGTAATATAACAGGAATGCTATTTGATTTGGAAAATATTGCTTTCTTTACCAATCTTAATCAACATCTTTACTGTAATTGCACACTAATCTGGAAGTTTAAGTGATTATGGTTTTTTTGTTTGTGTGTTTGTGGCTTTTTTGTTTGTTTTTTTTCTTTCTTTTTTTTTTTGGGGGGGGTGGGCACTATAATTATGCCTTAGTCTTGCACAGGACTGATGACAATATAAATCTGAAGCAGTTTCTCTGGAGATGTCTGCATTGCCTACAGTTATTCTGGCTCACTGACAAAGGATCTGCTCATTTGGGTGGCATGTTCTTGAGATAACCTTATCAGAGATGGATTTTTATAGCATTGGTTTTCTAACTATCCATTTAACTGAGGCCAAAGAGAGTTTTGAGTTAAATCTGTGAAACAGAGAAAGAATTCATGATGAACAACTGTCACTGAAGCGGACAACAGCAAACATAGCTGCTGGCATAAACTAAGAAATCACTGCCCATTTTGGGTCTTGTGCCTGTCACCGTGGGACACACCATGATTAAAATACAGATATTTCTGTTCCAGAAATGCAGACAAAAATGCTGATAAGCTGAACTCTACAGGTTCAGTATGGAGAAGAAAAGTCTACTCTTAGTGAAAAGCCTATTAAAAATTTAGAAAAATGAATATAACGAATAAGATGTTCCAGAATCCTTAAAGAAATTAATATAAAACTGACGATGTTAATCTACAAAATAAATAATCTTTTAAAATTCAGTCTGAAAGAGAACTTCTCAAATTTGGTAGCAGTATGTTCTCTTAGGATCGTTTTATTGTTGTACCATAGCCATCTTTCTTCTTGAATATCTCTTAAGTAAACATTGCGTCATGGTTAACAGGACGTTAAGGCCTAAAGCTCAGAAATGGCCTTCCAAAGAGGAGACATTATTAAAGCAGCTGAAATCCATACCGAGTTTTGGCTGAAGGTAGAAGGGTGAGGAGAAGCTGGCAGTTGGGTGGTGTCCCCTAATAGAAATCCCCTAAACTTGCTAGGCCAAGCAGAGCCTTAAGGGAGAATGTAACGTTTGGCTTATAGCACTTTCTGTAGCCTGTTAATATCTATTGCTAATGATTAATACTGCACAAATTAAACTGTAGGATGGCAATGCGCTGTAGAGGATTTTCTTCCTTTCTTTGTCTTTAATGAAGTTCACCTGCACAACACATCCAAAGCAGCATTTTTACCTCCTGTATTCCAGTATTTCAAAGGAAAGGTGCAGAGCTGGGGAAAGAGCCTTCTCCCATTGCTCCCACCATTTCATGGGTTTCCTGCCCACCGACTACCATTGTGTGGGTTCATAAAATGCTGACAACGACACAGAAAATGTCCAAACAGAGGAAAACAAGAAACTCGGAGATTAAATGGAATGGAAGTTGCTGCAAAGGTTTGACCTGTGACATGGATTTTCATCAAATAGACATAACAAATGGCAAATGTATAGGCAAATAATAACCTATCAATGGACACTTTGCAAGAAACAATGAAAGGGAATGTTTTGAAGAGACTGATTAAACCATTCTGTTCATTAATGAAAACAAAAGACGATGAAAAATCTACCTAAACTACCTAAAAATGAGGTGAGTTTGCTGAGCACTGAGAAAATGTATTACACCCTCTTTTCAAGGAGGAATCATAGGTTTCCACATACTTTTATCATTAGTCAGTTAGTTAGTTAGTTTTAGTGAAATACTCCCTAGAGGAATGAGGGACATCGTCTCCATGTGGTTCAGACAAAAGAGACTACTTTATTGATTGCTAGTCCTTATTGCAAAGTTGTAATTAAAAATAAGTATTAAAACTTGTTACAGTGTAACATGGCACTCTATAGCTGGCTGTGCACAATAAAAATCACATAATGTTCTCATCAGAAAAGCCATCACCAGTCCAATTTCGGAGTTCTGCCGTGGTAATGGAAGGCTGCAGGAGGCTGTTCAGCAAAACTTAAGATTAGGGCTCAGTTGTAAAACATGTCAGCATGCAGTGACATCTCATTTGTGTCTTGCACAAATTCTGGGTAGGCAATGCTGAGAACATGGCTTAATATTACAATGAGAGCCTATCAATCTGTATACTCAAGAATTAAGAGTATCTAAAGTTTATTCCAGGAAGTGGATACAACTAACTTTTAATTAGAAGTTAGGTTTTAAAAAAGCTGGTCTCTTGCAACTCTGCTAGTTTCTGTACTCAGAAAGCTGAGATGTGTGTTTTGGCCAGGCAGAAGAATGGTGTCACTGCCAGATGATCAGCCTGTGAGACTGGAAGATCTTTCTCTGAGTACATAAACAGTCTGAATATATATGACAAATATATTTATATAAAGATGGTCAGGATAATATACGTTTAAACAGCAAAAAGCAAACGTCACGATTAAACCCTTAGGTTTCTCATTTTGGAGAAGCCAAAACTTCTATAACTGTTTAAGCCTTCTCCTTCACATTTCACACTGGAAATTGCTTTTTTTTTTTTTTTTTTTTTTTACCTGGAAACTGCAACTGGGCAATTTTAAAAATATAAGTTGCCTCTATTGACATTCTCAGATCCTAAGACATCACTGTGCAAAGGTTTTGTACCTTTGAAAAACACCTCAGTCCATGTGTAACTTCTCCTTTACCCCAGCATGATGCCAGAACGCAGAATTAGTCAACTTTTGTCTTTTTTTTTCTTTTCCTTTTTTTTATTTTTTTTTTATTTTTTAATGAGCAAGTACTCTGTGATCTTATCTAGCTCTTGATTTGTGGTTGCTGCTGCTCTTCTATGTTTCGGTTGTAGATGGATGATATGAATATAAATTATTTAGGCAAAGAAAAGGGTAGCCTGTGAGATTACTAATCAATTTTCTAAAGAATTATCTAGCAGAAATGCTAGTTTTAAATTGTTTCATATTTCTTTTTGATTTAAACAAAGCCATCTAAGGTGACCTGCTGGCATCTGTCTATGTTGACGTTCGTGTATATTATTGGTCTTTTAGTGTTGTGTCCGTTGCTCATCAGTGATTCCAAATGTCCCTGTAAAGTTTCCCAAGGAAAATAAAGACGCTTACTGTGGAAATTATTTTGCTCATTTATAGACACATTACATTTAATAATCTAATGCTGAATCTCTTTACATTACTGCTACTGAAAGAATGAACTGCAATTTTGGCTCTCCTGTGCTAGGTGTTGTAATTCATTAAGGGACATATACTAACACTTGATCTCATGGACTGAATGAAAGAGATAAAACGTGGAAGAAAAATTATCACCATCCACTTCCACAGACACAGAGCGGAGGTGCAGGAAGAGTTGTTCCAGTTCATATAAAATATTCTGTGGCATGGTCAGGTGCTGAACTTCAGTGGTGGGTTCTTCATCTCAGCCCTGTGCACACACATCCATCCTCAGACTTACAGTTTCAGAGGAACAAAGGTGAATCTTTCTGGGAAAGTTAGAATGAATCAAGGGCAGAAACCAATAATCTGTTAAACTGAAAGTTATTGTCAATATGAGTATCATGACAAAAATGTTGTATATCACTTCTGTTTTTTAAATATTTCATATGAAATCTTCTTTGATTTTAGAGTGTAGAGAAAATCATCTGTCAGCTTCTCTAAAATTTTCTACATCTCTTACAGATGTAAGAAAGGAAAAATACTTGAGTTTTAAAAAAACAATAATTAAAATTTGTTAATTTGCAAGTCTTCACATTTGCTTTCAAATAATCATAACATGGCAGCTAAACAAGGATGTGCAATAGTTCCTGTGATAATACCACTTACAATAAAATGATTTGTCTTTGCTGTTAATACATCTGTAGAAGTCTTGGTAGAGCTTTCATAAAAGCTTATTGGACTTTTTCACTGAAATCTACAATTCAATATCTGCTTATCCCCTCCATTATTTCCATCAGACAGTAAGAGTATTTCACATTACTTAAAAATCAGGGACAACCTCCTCAGCTGCTTTGAACAGGAAAGCTGCCTGGGCTGGCAGTCCCTCAGTTACACCCTCAAGAATCTCTCTCATACTTTAAACAATATAAAAAACATTTATATCTGTAGCAGCAAGATGCGACATTTGTTTAATCTGCTTCAGTAAAGGTAAAATACTCCTTAAAATATTTTTATTTTCTCCTTAGCTTCCACCAGTTTTTCTTTTTGATAGTAATTGTTTTAATAAGAGGAAAATCCTGGATAGGACAAATGGTTTAAATATTTCAATATAGAGATTAAACCATTTACTGTAAATTTACGTAATCTGGAAAAGCCAAGCAGTGAACTGATGAAGAGAATTAGCAAAAAGGCAGCAACCAGGAGCAGAGCTTGGAACACTCCTTGGCAGCAATGCCAAGCTTGGTAACATGCTCCTGTTACCAATGTGTCTGAAAGGAGCAGGAAGGTTGTTTCACTGAGCAGTGACACCAAAAGCTCAAGTGATTTATTCATAAGGGCTTTGCTTAGCTTTTAAGTCAGAGCGAATTTTCCCTTAGTAAGGACTTCAGGATGAGACCCTGGATGACAAAAGGCAATAGATCAAGAAGGATGTAATAAGTCTGCAAAATGTGGAATGTCACTTATGCACACTCAAAGTCATTTCCTAGTCCTTTTCCTAGGCTGTGTGCCAATCAAAGCAGTACCTTCATTAAGAATGAATCACAAATTTTACAGAGTAAAGATAATCTTTTGCTCACTACGTTTATGGGAAAAAAAATAAATAAAAAAGCAACAAACGTGTGGCTAGAGTTTAGCTAAATATTACAATATTTACAGAAAAGAATGTAAACCCTGATGGGGAGGTGATCCAACTGACACCAATGCTTTCTTTTCCTTATAAACTCCAACCCCATCAGCAAGTTTTCACTTTTATTAGACTTCAAGTATCACTTGCAAGTCCTTGAAGAAGAATAGACCTAAATGTTTATCACAACAGGATCATAATGAAATATGTATGCTTTCTTCTTCAAAGATCTTTTAAACGTGTCAAAAAGCACATTCTTTTCTCCTTCTTTCTCTCTACTTCTTTTTTTTTTTTTTTTTTTTTTGCATATGCCTGCTGCAGTATATACTGGAGAGAAAATGAAAGACCTCCTCACACAGCAAAGTGATTTTTTTTCTCTTTATTTTCCCACTTGCTCTCAAGGACAATAGGTTATTAGTGGTGTTTCATTCTCCAGCACAGGAACTTTTCAAGCTTCAGAAAGTTTATCCTGTTGAGTGAATGCATTCCATTGAATTTCTTTGTTACTTTCATGTTGTTAAGATCTGTTTCATTTTTTGATAAAATAATTAACTGCTACACAAAACAGAAGAATGAAACTGGAAGCATAAGAGTAATAACAAAGAGCTCCTCCAATAACCTAGGAATAGTAAGAACTGATTTTTTGCTAGCTACCAGTTCTCAAAAATCAGGGGAAATCATTTTGGAGTGGCTTTCACAAAAGCATTTAAAACCTTTTGAATGAAAAAGTAAGATTAAAGGTTTCCCTATGAAATTAAAACCTGCACTTGTTTTGGACTTCTAAAAAGGTTGAAGCAGTTTTATAATAAATTTTAAAAGTAGACAAATGCATTTTGTTCTGTAAAACTTTGAAATTATTAACTTGGGACTTTTCCTAAAAATTTTAACATTTTTTTTTTCTGATTAAAAATGTAGTAGAATTGGGAAAATACTATTATATCAGCAATATGAATTTACTTGTCTCTATTTCTGGTGGAAAAGCTACAGGCAAAACACTTTCCTGAACACACGTCTGGCTGACAGACTAGAAAAGCAATGGCACTGCGCAGTAGGGAAAGATCACATCGTTTTCTGTTATTAGCTATTAGGCCTCTTCCTTACCCAAAGATAACAATAAGCGACATGTTATGTTGTCCCTGAAAAGCATCTGTATGACAGCTACTTTTGTGAAACAGAAGAGAAGCAATTGCTTCTTTGGTCAAAAAGGTTGGTAGAAGACTATATATATATATATATATATATATCCTGTTATCTTCCTAGGAGCGCAGTATGGGCCAGGGAGCACAGTTCCTTCAGACGAAGCCATTAATATAGGAATTAATTGCAATGAATTCATATAGTTTTTTACTTGGAAGAAAGCAGAATACTGAACAAGTGAAGAAGATGCAACTCCCAGCACACCAGGAAGACTGGGCACTCTTCAAGAAGGAAATCTTAAAGGCTCAGGAGCAGTCTGTGCCCACGTGCCCAAAGACAAGCCAGCTTGGAAGAGGACTGGCCTGGCTGAACAGAGAGTTGTGGCTAGAGTTTAGGAAAAAAAAAAAAAAAAGAGGGTTTATGACCTTTGGAAAAGAGACCCTACCCTGCAGAGGGCAGGGCCTGCAGCCGGTAGGCCCCACTCTACCAGGCAGGAAATTGGGCTTAGGCCTAGGAATTGGGCCGAGGAATTTGGGCTTGCAGAAGGCAAAAAATAAGCTCAGTCATTCCAAGTTGCATTGTGTCGAAATGGCAATGTTAAAGAAAATACCACCTGGGTTTGGATTGAGGATTTAGGGGTCTTGCAACGATGGAAATACGAAAGCAGGTGGGAAAGGACATGTGCAGTGACAGTAGGCCCATCGGGCCTACAGGCTCGCAGTGTTTGGTGGATGATGTTCCATGCTTGGCAGTGCACACATAAAACTTCTTTTGCCTTTGGATTGTCCTGGTATGTTTATAACTCAGAGGATAGCTTTTATTGAAAAGATTCATTTATTGGAGTAAATTAAATCCAAGCATGTAGAAGATATTTAAACTTTGGAACAGCAGAGACCATTTGTAAATAGAAGCAATCAAAGCCGACAGTGTTTAGACTTTCTTGGAGACATCAAGGGACAGCTTGTAAGATAATGTATGAGAATTATACAGTGGTCTTGTCATCAGTGACACACGACTGTTTACAATAAAGTCCTCTTCTGAAACTTTTTGAACTGTTGTGCTGTTCAAAATAACCTTGTTAAATAAAAGAGAGGAATCAACTGTCATGAAGTATGAATATGAGCAAAGAACATAAAGCTTTGTGCAAAATCAACTTGTTTGTAAAATCTCAAAATAAAGAATGTTGCTGTATCTGCTAAAGTGTTCCTTGTAATACCTTTCTCCCTGGGTTATCTAAGAGAATAAGAATGACCTTATTGAGTGTGAACAGAAAAGGCCAAGTCCTTGGTTGTGTAAATCACTGTTCAAGTGTCATCATGTTTAACACCAGAACCACTGTACAGGACACTGTGCAGCAATCTGCCATAAATGTGACACGAACCGCATTAGCTAAAACCTCACTGACATCTACAGCTTGACATAACATGCCACATTATGACATATTGCAAGAACTGAACAGGAATAGCTGTTATCAATATCAGGGAAAACCAATTTCATAGTAATGTGGCTGTTTCTCTAATTACTGCACGGAAATTTTATATTTTTTTCCTTGTTCAGAGTGTCATAATACTGAACAGTTTCATTACAACAGGCAGAAAATACCTTGATATTGAAAATTAGATGTTTAAAAATGCTAAAGTGCATATTTTTGTAAATTTAACAATGGAAAAAAATGTTATCATGCTTTATAACAGAGAGGATGTTCTGTGTTGAACAGAAATAAATGATCTGAATATTTTTTTCCTGAGAAGGGCCTTTGCATGCTTCACTCCCAAAAGTTTTTTTGTTTGTTTGTTTGTTTTTTCCTCTTTCTCTGAATTTCTGCTTCAGCACTTCTCTGTCCCACTTCACTGCTAATTACTTCCAACATTTTCTGGCTATTTCACTTTTTCCCAGTTTGGACCTGTCCTGACCCCCCAAGCTGCTCGCCTGCTGCTGACCTTCCCACCTCTGCTCCTCCACGGTGATGCTCACTTGGCTTGCTCATCTAAATAACAGCTTTTACAGTTTGGAAAAAGTCTGAGGTGAGGTTTATGAGTCCTATCTGTAGCCATTTAAGGATATCATATTTAACAGATGTTTCTCTTTATGTGTAGCATACATTTTGTAACAGATTGTATTTACATTACATATGCTGGTCCGCAGTTTCTGCTCTTTGACGGAGGAGACAGAGCAGCTCCTGAAACCTCACTGCAATTATTTGAGGTTTTCAGTGGTGTGTGAGCAGTCGGGCTTAGAAACCATCAGTCAACCACATTTTTGCTGGCCTGAATGTTTATCATTAAATTGGTCTCAGAACTATTTTCATTGTCTGTCATCTGACAAGGAAAACCTGATTTTAGCTTCACTAGAGCTTCTTTCATCAAGGCATCACCTTTCATCCTCCTAATTATCCTGGACTGACTTGTACTTTGGATTTCTTGTACTTCAGCCTTCTTCCATTTAGTAACAATGTAATAATGGCATTTAGCTCCCAGCCATGTCGGGAGATTCAGCCAGCATTTTCTGTCATCTCTGCAGCTTTGCAGTCTGTTTTTAAATGGCTCACTCCATTTCGGAAATCAATAACGCAAGATATATATATGACTTTTCAATTTCTCACAAAGTGGCACTTTAATATGGCCCACAGGGCCATCAAACGACCTAGGAAAACCTACATGCATTCTCAGTCAGAGGCTTGTCTTGACCTGAAATTAGTAAATCCCTCTCCTTCTCTCTCTCTCAGAAATAATGAGCTCTTTCTTTGCCTAGGATGTATTTGCATACTTCTACTGACACCAAGCAAGGCAACAGGGAGAGCCTGGTTTATATTTTGCTAAGGATATTCCTCCTTATTCTTTGTGTTTGCTGCACATTGCTTTAGATCAAACTCACAGCAAACCTTTGTGAAAAAAGTTTTCTTGTGGAAGTATTTATATCTTCCCTCCTTCTAACAGGAAAATTCTCATGCAGATTCTCTTCTTTTGGATAAAAATAAATGTGTTCAGGTACAGATGGTGGTATTAAATGAATTAGTACTATAACAATAGCTGTTAATGAATTAACATCTCTTCAACTTCCTTAGTGATGTAAATAACAAAATATAATTACATAAATTGTGCTGCAAGTCTGCATCTAAATCAGATCATCAACATGCAAACTGGGGATAAAACATAAACTAAAGTATTTGTGAAAAATATCCAGGTGACCAGGAGAGTACTAGGCAGGAGAAGAGTAATTTCCATCCAAAACAGACATTTCTCAAAACCAGAAGCATTAATGATACACAGAGGTAAGTATCAGAGTAATTCAGAGTTTATTAGCTGCTGACAATGGAAAATGCATGGCTATTTCTGAAATTTGTAACACGAAAAAATATCTACAGTGAGAGCTCAGAGAAACATTTATTTTTTTTAGGTTAAAATTACTCCAGACAAAACTGAATAGGCCATTGTTTACATAATTCTGAGCCGGTATTCTCAGGAATGATGGGAAAAAATCAACCTTTTTCAGCCTGTTCATGAGCAACACATGCAAATGACCTTGTTCAGGTATCCTAGCAGTTTAAATACTTGCCTTAAAAAATAAATAATAAGAATAAAATAGTAAATTGATCATATCTTTGTGAGTTTTTACCACAGTTACTGTGTAGATGTCAAACTCAGGCTGTTCCAGTGTAGAAAGCGTTCTTCTAAATACATTCTCAAGGTGCTACAAGGCATGTGACACATGTGGCACGTTCACAAAAAAGCATATTATGAAAGTAATGGAACAGATTATTTCAATTTTGTATTGAGTCCATAGGAAGCCTGTAAAGAAGTACACACTTTCCGCCAACACGTCTGTGAGCTCACGGGTTCCTCAGAAGTGATGTGACATGGGATTAAGGATTTTTTTTGTAATATTTTATTGATATAACTGATGCCACAGATGACAATGAACTATTATATTACAGCTTTCAGGTATAAATGGCAGAAGCTTTTCAGCTTAGAAGCCTCTAAGGATTTAAGAATTTTACAATTGTATTTTTTAAACAAAAGAAACAAATGCTATGAGTCTGTTTTTCTACTCATGGACTCATGACAGTGGAGACAGCAATGTCCAGTTGATGGCTCACAAGTTGTCTGGATTTTTTCTGTATGTTTCTTTTTGTATCCAGGCAACTCTCCACCATCAAATTATATTAGAAAATTAATTGTAAATTCAACCTTTGAGTAAACTGTTATGTTATTATAATCTTCCTCAGGAAATTGGTCTAGGACACAGGACACTTTGAGATGAACTCAAAACCTTGCTATGCATATTTTGATTCCTATCTTTGCTGCTGTCATACTTTGTTGCATTAACTCTACAAAGTGGGGACTTTTATACATTCTCTCTTTCTCTCTCTCTCTCTCTTTTTCTCTTTTTTTTTTTTTTGGTCTGGCTTCAATTTAGATATTAGCTCTATAGGGCTGTACACTTTGTAAGAGCATATCTAGCATAATATGACTGATTTTCTTGGCACCCTGGTGTACTAATATGTACTGTTATGAGTGCTATACAGTATAATGCTGAAATCAGCTGAAAGCCTGTCTGAGCCCACTCTAGCTGTGGGAAAGCACAGAGCTAATAAAAACAGATAAAATATGGTTCTAGGGAAGTTCTATTAAACGTGCCAGCTATTGCTACCAGGCAGTAGATAAATATCAAATATTAATATATTTATTAACTGAGAATTCAGAAAGTAATCTAATTAAAGCCCTAATAAAGAAAAATGTTTGCCAAAGAATTAATCACACCTTGCTGTATTTCACTCCATTAGTTTTGAAGTCTTCATTTTAAAGAACTACCTCCACATCCCATTCTGGGCTCCATTAGATGCAACTAATTGGGAGGAAACAGCTGTTGTTGTATCATTTACTATAACCAAGATGGAGATGTGGTTACAAAGTTGTTTTTTTTTTATAAATATTATCAAGACAGATACTGGTGATTCTGGAAGTCAGCAAGCTCTAGTGAGAGTGTTAGGAAGTATATTCTCCCTGGTAAGAAGGCAAGGTAGGATTTCTCTGCACACCACTCTCTGTTGGCTCTAAATCAGCCCTTGAGCTTGTTCATGTATTAGGGTCTTCAAAATGGCTGTAAGAGGGAGCAAAGGGAACTGGAAATAATGGTTGCAATAAAAGAAATATATTTTCCATGTTGCTT
This sequence comes from Anser anser, assembly GCF_964211835.1. Classification (NCBI taxonomy): domain Eukaryota; kingdom Metazoa; phylum Chordata; class Aves; order Anseriformes; family Anatidae; genus Anser; species Anser anser. The sequence continues at coordinate 25,434,483 of NC_139729.1, read as the reverse complement.
TTTTATACCTCAACTGCAAACAGAAAGAGCTTGCATGGTTGTGTCTCTGAGAACAACACAACACACAACAGGGAAACAAAATGATGAAGTTTTTCCAGCCCATCCTGTGTGAGCCAGCCATGTTTTTTCCTAGAGTAGATGCCAAAGTCAATTTTCCAGACCTGTTTGCGAATACCATGTGGTGAAATACCCTTGGGGATTATTCTATGGTACTTCTTTACCTGCTGTCCTAATGTTCAATCTTCATTTTTCTTTTTCTTACTTTTCATGAAATTACCCCAGGGTACAAAGTTAAGCATGTTATGTCATTTAATTGCTCTCTTTTTTGACTCCACATCATACAAAGAGGGGAAAAATTATTAGCAAAGTGAAGATAACAGAAGCCTTATTTAAGATAAAACAATGCTAGTTATTTATGCTATGAAAAAAATCTCATTCAATATTTGTAAGGTTAATGTCACAACAGAATAATGTTGATAATAATCATATAGAGAGCTTTTATAGTTTGTGGGCATAATTGTTTTGCCTTTGCATGCCTTATTTTATGTAGGAGGAAAAATAGTTGTAGAGTTTGAATGAATTGTCTAAGGTTAGTGATCCTACCTCTCACAGAGTGAGGAATCAGAAGGTCCCTGCCTGCTGCCTATCTCTCTTTGCCCTAAGTCTCAACTTTTGTCTTTCCTGTGTTATAAACTAATTCATATATGTTTGTGTCTGTGTCAAACATAACACATACTTTGATATAAGAAGTGGTTGTTCTTTTTGATTAGAAAATAAGGACAATAATAGATAAACACCTCCAAAACCCTAAGGCAAAAAGGGGAGTAAGTAGCATTATATGAGTATGGGCTTAAAAAAAAAAAAAAAAAAGGTCATAAGAAATTGCAGAGAAGATGTAAGGAAAGGTCTACTTTGCCAGGCTATAAGATGAAGTGGAAAGAAGCATCCATAAACCACTAAATAAGAAATGTGCTTTAAATTCTACACTACTCTGTAGAGCTTTTATATTTAAATTTCCTCTAACCTCCCCATCCTTTAAGCATCACTGATAGGCAGAGTAACAGTAATCCTCATCTTCTGTCGCTTGCATTTTCTCTGAGTTTCTTTAGTAGCTCATATTCATGTGTTTCCAATAATGAAGGCTTTCTGCTGATAAAACTCTTGCATATTTAAATGGTGTTTTGAAGTGAATGTAGTCTGCTCTTCTAAACTTCCAGACAAGACAAGCAAAAAAGAACCCAATTTAAAGGAAGGAGCTATCAACCAGATGGGTAAAAATACGGTCTCTGTGTGCCTGCACTAAAATGAGAGAAGTTATCAAGCAAGATGAATTGGCCTTCTAAAACATGTTAATGTTGTCACTTTACTGTCCCTTTTATTTTTTTTGTTTTTTTCCATGATGCTTGAAAAATGTTTTTTCTTGGCTAAATAAAAGCAAAGCAGGAATCAAACGTCCTCCCAGTCTCACTCTCTGGTGAGTCTTGGCAGTTGAGTGTTCTGTCTTCAAACAGACAGAACCAAACCATCCCCAGGAGCAAGGAAACCAGGGGTATGCAGAAATGATTCACTCAGTCAAAACTTTGTGTCTACATACAAAAGTCTCCATAAAAGGTCTAATTTGTTGAATAATATGCTGAATAACCACTGTCCTCTTCTGTACTTAAGGAGACCATTAAATGAGATGCCTCAGTGCAGCTTAAATTAAGGCAATCAATTTTCAAAAAGTTTCTTCAAAAGCTTTGACTGCTTAGTGGAACCAGACCAAACCTCTTTGTAAACCTCACACACTATCAGGACTCTAAGAGCATATTATTGAGTCAAATTTAATAAGAGCATTTTCTTGGAGAACCAATATCACAATTCATACCTAGCAGGGGTTAGTCCTGAATGGATTACCCTAGGCGTCCAAGTGCTTCAGCGCTGTTTGGCTTTTTAGACATATTCCTTTTTGATTCCTTTTTGGAAATGCTGTGGGGAAGGGGTCTGCCCTGGGGGAATCCTGGATACTTCAGTCCTTCAGGGTGTATTTGAAATGAGACCTGGGCTCAGCACAGAAAGAGCAGAATTTGTTATATGAAGCAAAATGAGAAAAGAGGGAATGAGCAACGTCTTCCCCAAAGCTCATTTTTGATAGAAATATCTGGGCAATAAAGGATAAAAAACGAGTAGTGAAGACCTTTTTTCTTGTTTTTTTTTTTCTTTCCTTTTTCTTTTTCTGAAAGCAGTACAAGAGACTAATATCTTTTCTACAACAGAAAAATACGGACTTTCATAAATAATCTATTGAAATCTAATTAAGCCCTGATTTGTAGTGTAGAGCTTTTTCCACATCCATTTATATGAGCTAAGTACCCTGAAATCAAAAGTAAGCACACCAAAATCAGCCTGCTGGCACTGGTGTAAAACCATCATAAATGGTAGGAGAGTCAGGCCAAGTGAGAAAGAAAAGCAAGAGAGAAAGCAAAATACAGACTGGCTCCAGGGATCAGGGAGAGGAAAAGAAGCTACAAAATAACACTGAAAGATGTTTTTTTCCTTTCCTGTCCCTACTGCAGAACACACCAAGAAAAAGCCTCCCAAGAGACTGTCAGGGGAAGAACATATTGTGAAAACTTCACAACAGCACTTTAAAATGCATTTTATTTCATCCACATTCATCTGAGAGACTGGAAAAAAGAGATAAGAGGAGGAGAGAAAATGGTAAGAGGAATAAAATATTAACATATATACAAAATGTCAGAAGCACAAATAATTGAATATTTGATATTTTGACTCTTTCAAGCTTTGTGATTCCCCAAAAGCACTTCTAGATGCAAGTATTTTTGGATGAAAGAATTAAATTTGCATTAATATCTTTCCTTTCACTCACATAAGATCTTAAGGCATTTTACCATCTGGAAAGAAGGGAATCATCTATAATTACAAGGTAGCGTGAAAAGGAGCTTTCCTATCTTTCACATTTTTTCTGTCCTCTCACTACTTCTCATGATTCCGTTTAGAAAACAGTGCATTACCAAAACCTCTAATGCATCTAAGAAAAATTCAGGTAGGATGAGAGTTTCTTTGCTAGATCTCTCCTTACCTGCAAGGATTAAGCTCTTCTTTTTGCTTTGGCACTGGATGTGCCATCACTGCCTCCCCATCCTCACGGAATATAACATTTTCTCTTAGCATTGAAAACATAAGGAAAAAAATGCAACTGAAGTCCGGAACAGCCATCACAACCTAAGAAAACATTGTTTTCTTTTCATTCCCAAGTATTTTGAAAAAAAAAAAAATCAATAATAGTGGTTAGTGAGGAAGAAGACACAAGAAACTTTTTCCAGAGAACATATATTAATCTAATTAAAATTTTTAATTTTGCATGTGCTGTTCATTTCTACATGCTTTTTTATGTAGCAAGCTATGAAGCAATGAAATTCACTTTAATTTTCCGCTTCTCTTGGATGCAATGACAAGCTTAGGCTGATTCAGCAAAGTAGGAATAATTTTGACACTTGCAGTTACCAGATGAGGTTTAATATAGGGAGGGATTCAAGCTCTCATGGGAAATCTGCAAGTGCTTGCGGATTCATGAGTTTATCCATAAGTGTTTAAGAATTTGCAAGTATTAGGGGCCCATTTTCAAACGAAAAAATAAAAAATAAAGAGAAAAAAAACTTTTAATCATTTTGGGAACTTAACATGTACAGTTAACAAAAAATCACCTCGTTGATGGTAGAGCTGATCTACAGACACAAGAGGTTTGCTAGATATATTACCAGTTCCCCTGTTAAGAATAATGATGACGTCTCTCTGCACAGCCTGCGGTATGTCTGTGTGCAGATATGCATCTCCCTCTCCCAACACAAAAGCCGCATCAGTTTGAAGGCTCAGTGATGAAATCCTCCCTCTGCAACGCTTCCCAGGGTGGATCTCTTCTGTTAAAGCCCTCGAGCATATCCAGATTATGGTCTTGGAGAAAATCTGCCAAGCGGGGCTGCATCTCGGGGATCCCGTATTGAGCCGATGCCTTGTTTTCCCCCAAATTTGAGCTGCCATAGCCTGCAACTGTGGGTGCTTGCAGCTCCCACGATATGGCCAGCACGCAGAATGTGAGCAAATAAAAATGCCGGGAAAAAAAAAACAGAGAAACACCCTTGTGTGAATGCACACAGGCAATTTCTTCGCGGGCTGTGACTGCGAAATGTTTTACATTCCCCTTTCTCCCTCTATTTTTATCCTGCTTGCGCCCGGCTGGACACTGTTGTTTTGACAAGGCCCGGGCGGGTGCCAGGGCGCTGCGGGGCCGTGGGACGGCACCCGGATACTGCCTCTCCGTCCTCACAGACTGCCCTTGCAAATGTTTCCCTGCTGTACCGGAGCTTCGGTCAGCTTTGGCCACGTTGCCGTGTCACCTGTGTGATAGTCCTCTGGAGCCAACAAATTAATCCAAAGCCACTCTTCTGAAAGCGGCCTGCTCGCAGCTGAGAGCAGAGTGCTCCAGGAACCTGGCTAGGAACACGGCAGCACCGCGTATCAGTTGGCTTGAAGAGGAATCACAGCAGACATATTACCGTTCAGCTTCTGAAGGTGCTGATGGGGAAAAAAAATCTGGTATATCATTTCTGTTGTTGTGTAGACTACAGAAAATCTTGTCCAAACTGCAACCCCCTTGCTTTCAGCCAGAGCCAAGCGCTGCCCTGCTCCGAAAATCCTCCACAGGCTTCGGGCTCCAGGTGACCTTTCAGTCTCCTCAGACACCTAGGCTAATAACCTTAAATTCATGCAAATATATTCGACCACCTTCCCCTCTTTTTGGTCATTTTAAACATTATTTGACTCTACTCATTCTTAGCGTATAATGATGTTAATGAGAACGGACCTCCACCTTGCTACTTTTTGTTTGAAAACAGCTATCTTGAGAAATTTCTTCAAGTTGCTGGTAACAGCAACTAGAGATTAATATAAGGGGTGACAGTATATGAACATATAGTAAAAGAGAGCATCTTTAATATGTTCGGGAACAGGAGCAGGGAGGGACAGAGAGTGTTTTGCTACTTTATATTGCTACTGTAAGCTATGGTTCAGGTGTGAAATTTATGCATAGCAAGATAAATGATTTACTTAAAACTATATTGCAAGTCTGTGGCATGGAGAACAAAATCCCAATCTCCTGGTCTCAGTGTGTTAACCACAAGCTCACCTCTCTGAACATGTAAATATTTGTAAGCAGAATTTTTCTGTTTAACAACTTAATGCTTTGTATGCTAAAAGATTACATTTCCTATCTGTGAATTTCTGAGTCCCAGTTATAGAGTCACAGGGTAGAGCATCTTAATATGAGCAAGAAGTAGCAGGCAATAGGTTGGAAACTACTGCTACCTTTATCTTCTGCAAGAGTTTCTCTAGGATCTGTCATCCATGCATCTGCCTGTTCCCCAGTGGGAGCAGGTGGCTGTTCCTCACAAACATGCAATGAATGATATTACAAAAAAAAAATAAATACATAAATAAAAAATAAACAGCATGAGAAATTTCATGTCATCTTAAAATATACTGAGGCAGGGAGGAATATAAGATGGAAGGGACGAGTCAGTTATACCTTAAGAGTGAATAAATTAAAGCATTAACCCTCAGGGTATTTTGACAAGGGCTAAAGTTTGACTGCAACAAGAGGAAATAGGCTGCGGGATCATTATATTTTACAAAGCACAATGGTAATTCTTTTTTAGTGAATGGTGTGCCATCTCTCGCTGGCAGAGGCGGATCAGTCTCTGGAGGCATTTCTCACTTACAACATAACCCCATAAAATCTGGGTTAGATAACTTCATTGTGGCTGGCACTTTTAGGCAGCCTCTGTAGAAGAAGCTGTATGGCGTCTCCATTTTGCTGAGTGTGCAGCGCATTTACATCCCTGTTTCAGATCTGAAGCCTAGTATGGGATGATTAGGTCAAGGTTAGTTGCTTGTTTAACCTTTAGGATGGGTGTTAGAACTAAAAATAAATAATTAACTTAAGGCTCCTCAAAATTAGGACCTAATCAATGTGAGGTGAAGTATACAGGATTAAAGTTGAAAGTTTTTTTTTTTTTTTTTCTAAATTAATTAATTCCTAATCTAGGGTTTGAAACAAAGGTAGTCTTAAGTAACAGGCACAGAAAACCTCTTTTCAATGCTTCCCAAATAGTACAGAATATGGAGGATGTTTGACATAGTTTGATGAAGCAATACTGTCTTCCATATCCATTTTTGTCTTTTTATCTGTTTGTCTTCCATATCCATTAGATTTTCATTTGTTTATATGGTGCTGTGATTTGGACATTTAAAACACTAAGTGTAAACCATGTTTCTAACACTGACTTTCCACGTTCATCACATACGTTGCCGTTTCAAAGAGGACAAAAAATATTTATAAAAAAATGCACAGCCATGCTGAATTACTACTTTTTTAATATTGTTGAAATGAAGAAGGGAAAATCCTGTTTGCTGTGTCCAAAGAGAGTAGGACAAAAAACAATCAGTCGGCCTAAATCGTAGAGAAGGTGATTCTGCTCAGGCATTATAGAATTCATTTGAAGGAGGAGGAGGCTGTAGGGTCTTCAGTATTGTATGAAAAAGCTTGATAAACAAGCAGGGCTGTTTAGTTGGCCAGACCTTAGGGAAGGGGGATGCACTAGATGATTCTTGATTGCATGACATTTTCTTAAATGATGCCCTTGAACTCATTTTCTTTTTTCCATCTCCCAGCTCTAATATATGATGCCAAATTACCACAAGGAAACTGAAAAGTTTGTAGGCAGAAAAGTCTGCTCTCATCAGAAAGAGCTGGGCAATAAAATAGGAAAACTGAAGAAAAGCTGTCTTTTATTTTTTTCTTTTTCATTTTTTATTTTAAAGAGCTGGACCAGATACAAAATAATGATTTTTTTTTTTCCTTACCATTTTGCTAAGTGACCCTATGGCACTGTTTGTAAATCGTTGAAAGATTGGACTGATAACATATGCTAAGGCTAAGATGTAGGACTTAAAATAAATATAATAGGTCAGAAATGAAAAGAAGATAAAATCCCAGGCATCCAATAAATAGTTGTCTATAAGCAAGAAGATTTTATATATATATATACTTAAAAGGTCCTATGTGCTTTTACAATGTGTTTGAAATGCTTATTGTTTTAAAATATTTGATTTCATGTATTAGTTACAGAATTCTTGTCAATGAAGACAGTTTTGGAAATGAATTTGAAAGAAAGTAGGATGTAGATTAGACATAAGGCCCTTGCAATCAATAGGAGTCTTCACATTGATTTCAGGTAGTTCATGTATTATTTAAAGATATAGTTGCAAACACATCAGGAATCACTTGAGAAGGCACAGACTGAAAGCAAGGTGAAATTGCTCCTCTCTGTGGGAAATGTTCTCTCCCTTTGTGTATTGGTCATCATTTCTGCAGATATTGCTGCTTCAAGGGATTACCAGAACACCAGAGAAAACATGTATCCTTGCCCCTTAGTGTATCCCAGACAGATATGGATCTGCATTTCAGAGCTCTCACTGAAAATTAGGTTACATCCCACTTTTTTTTTTTTTTTTAAATTGGGGCAGCGATTTGAAATACCTACTGTATATTTGTATTTGCTAAGGTTTTGCCTTAAACATCGACTAATATAATGTACTTTTCCATATCCAGCACTATTCCCATTTCCATTGTTCATGAGGAAGCAAAAATGAGAGGAAAAGATGAATTAAATTAACATCCAAAGGAGAAATTGATCTGTTAAAAATACTTATTGAGCAAAATGAGGTCTTTAATTTGTTGGTGTGCTACTGAAGAAGAAAAGAAATGCAATTCCATGAAAATTAAGCAAGAGGGAAAAAAAATACAGAAAGATCAGAGATGCAGTGAATAAGTGTTCTAGATTTTGTTCACTGAAAAATAAAATCAAGTAGATATATCAGTGGTTGGCTTCATATAGGAATATACAGCTTAATGGTGAATTAAGAATGCTGAGTATGGAAAATTAGTAGGTTCTTTCTGCTAAATTGTTTTAATTATTCTTGACTAAGGCAGAATAATTGTACAAGAGTTTTTTATGATTTTTTTAATTAATTGAAGAATTTAAATGAAGCACTTTAAACAATTGTGCACTTGATTAAATATGCACAGTTAAATTGGCAGCTGAGCACTAGAGCTGGAAACTGTGGTATTCCAACCCAGACAGCTTCCATATTTTCCTGGCCATGCAGGAATTTTAAACATGGAATAGATTTGTACACATAACTTTCACTTGAGTAACGGTTTGCTTTCATGTTTTATAGCAAAGTCTCTGATCCACTGATATGTTCTTGAAAACCCCCATACACATTATGGATGAGATTTTTCTGGAGTATCCAACGTTTGCTTTGGTCTCCTCACATTCCAAATCAATCACCCGTTGATTTTAATGGGAGCAGAATTAGGGCAACATGGTACCTTCGGAAAATGTCAGCATCTTCAGAAAGGATGGATAGACAACAGAGCTTTATGGCCAGGAATGCTTTATGACTCGTCAAAATGTCTTAGAATATGAATTCCTGTTTTTGAAGGTGTCTTGACCTTTTTCAAAATCATTCCTTGTCCCGTCAACATGGTGGGATTTTAGTCACCAGATAGCTAATTGAGCTTTTTATGCAAATAACTCCCCAACTTGATGGCTCATCTGGAGGGGACATATCTCCCATTCTGTTTTTGTTTTGTTTTGTTTTGTTTTGTTTTTACACAGGATATACAGCTTTATTTTTCTTGATCACCATCAAAAGTGTTTTTCTTTTCATTGACTTTATGTGAACATCCATGCACATTTAGTAAGTTTTCTGTTTGTGCCCACTTGGAAATCAAGGAAATTTATGCTCGTTCTCTGGAATTATACTAGTTTTACAGATTCACAGATTCACAGATTTCTCTAGGTTGGAAGAGACCTCAAGATCATCGAGTCCAACCTCCGACCTAACACTAAGTACTCCACTAAACCATATCCCTAAGCTCTACAACTAAACGTCTTTTAAAGACCTCCACGGATGGTGACTCCACCACCTCCCTGGGCAGCCCGTTCCAATGCTTAATAACCCTTTCGGTAAAGAAGTACTTCCTAACATCCAACCTAAAACTCCCCTGTCGCAACTTTAGCCCATTCCCCCTCGTCCTGTCACTAGGCACGTGGGAGAATAGACCAACCCCCACCTCTCTACAGCCTCCTTTCAGGTAACTGTAGAGAGCGATGAGGTCGCCCCTGAGCCTCCTCTTCTCCAGGCTGAACAAGCCCAGCTCCCTCAGCCGCTCCTCGTAAGACTTGTTCTCCAGACCCCTCACAAGCTTGGTCGCCCTTCTCTGGACTCGCTCGAGCACGTCCATGTCCTTCCTGTAGTGAGGGGCCCAAAACTGAACACAGTACTCGAGGTGCGGCCTCACCAGAGCCGAGTACAGGGGCACAATCACTTCCCTCGACCTGCTGGCCACACTGCTTCTTATACAGGCCAGGATGCCGTTGGCCTTCTTGGCCACCTGAGCACACTGCTGGCTCATATTCAGCCGACTATCCACCAATACTCCCAGGTCCTTCTCGGCCAGGCAGCTTTCCAGCCACTCATCTCCCAGCCTGTAGCTCTGCTTGGGGTTGTTGCAGCCCAGGTGCAGGACCTGGCACTTGGCCTTGTTGAACTTCATGCAGTTGACCTCAGCCCATCGCTCCAGCCTATCCAGATCAATTTTGCATTCTGCCAAATCAATTTTGCATTCTGCCAAAAGAAGGCATGACTATTACTTACAAAAAGACAATCAAACAAACAAAACATAACAAAAGAAAACCACCACCCAGCATTTTCTTCCATTCTTTAGCTGAGAACTGTCATGATTTAAATCACATATCAGCTAGACTGGTTAACATTAACTCTTTATTTATTTATTAATTTATTTATGCCAAAATTCTCCTTTTATTAGTGACAATACAAAATCAGAGAAGAGCAATTCCTTCACTGAAATCTAAATAAATTGTTCCAATGATTTTTATCCAGCTTCAAATGTTTTTGCATTATTTAAAATAATGCTATTCAAAATCAGTGGAAAGATTTTAGAGTAGAACATCGCCTTGAAAGATGCTGCAGGGTACTGCAGGATGTAGCACTTACAAGGAAGAGAGGAGTTTGAGATCTTAGGGAAAAAAAAAGTTTAAAAAATTGGGTTCTGGATGCTCGAGGTTAAACAGAGCAGAAAAGAATACAAGAAGTAGAAATAAATTTAACAGCACATGGCCTACTAATGTAAAATAGTGACAGCGAGCTTTGGTGTACCATTTTACTTCTTGAAATAGTTGCTTTGCAGAAGTTTTTGTGGAATATTTTGGCTTTTCTTTGCTGGTAATAAAAGTTTTAAAGCTATTTAACATCCAGCACTGGAGGAGTATGTACCTTTCCATTCCACCAGTTTTATTTTCCTCTAACCATCAGTGTTAGTAGCATCCTTTTCCCACCCCCAAAATCTAAAAGCCATAAAAATCACTGAGTTCTAAAGAAGAGCTCTTTGGCTTCTCTGCAGCTCTCCTGGCCGATGATTTGCTTTCTGGCTTCTGGGCCAAACCCCTGCCGCAGTGAGCAGCCCGTGCGTGCTGCAGCGGGGTGCCTGAGGACAACGTGCTCGCCCTGCCCACGGGTCCTGCTGCACCAGGGGTTCAGCTCAGACCCCTCTGAGGGCACTGGGCTCCCGTCTTCTCCCTACCACCCAACAGGGACCAAAGCAATTCCAGGGTGTGGGCCATTTTATTTATTTATTTATCTGGGGAAGAGGGGGAGTTACTAAATTTTTTAAGAGAAATGCACTTCATTAGCTGATTATGTATGAGATACTTTGCAACACCAGGAACTATTTAAGCAAGTCAGATATCTTCAGATCTATTTATTTCCAGTTAGGGAATGAGAAGGATGCATAAAACTTGGGAGATGTGTAAAAACCTATCTGAAATGTCTTGTTCACCATTGGAGTTTTACTCCTTTTTTAACCTTAGGGCATGCAGTATTAGCTAATGGATTTTAAACTAGATATAGCTCAGTGGAGAAGGCTTTTCAATTTTATCTGCAGCAGAAAAAAAGTAAGTTTTCAAAGAGCATTTATATTCCTTGCTGAATCGGAGTCCATTTGCCTTTGATCGTCATAAAGAAATATAAATCAGCTGTAGCATTCCTTTTGATTATTTACCCTTTTACACAGAACCCTTAGGCAGAAGAGATTCATGTTTGCTCTTGATTAATATGCTCTCGTGTCTTTTAAAAGCGGGTGCTGGCTGTAGATGGTAGTAGCAAAGATAATAGTTTTTAATGCTGAAACAGTGGGCAAGTTGTATCGTTTCCTTTCGCTAGTCCCACTTCAGGAGAGATGCAGACAGGTCATAAAACTACCGGGTTTTAACCAAATGAGGTGGGAATTTGTAGATGTGAAGGTTTTATAGAGAAGTTATTATTTCAATTTTCTCCTGAAAACAGCAGCAAAAGACAAAAAATAACCCACCATAATGCCTCAATAGTGCTCATAGGCACTATTAGACCAGGAATTACTTTAAGTTAACCCACTGCACATTAATTAGAAATCTCTCGCATTAAGTTAGGCTTTTCTGGAATCTTTTTGACGTATGAAAAAAAATTATTTAAAAATTCAGTTTCAGAAAAAACATACCAAAAGGGTATGTGCTCCTGCTAATTTATAAAATCCTGTAAACCCTGGATTTAAGGGGAAATCTTTCAAAATGAGAAATGCAGTACTGCATTATAAGGGTGAGAAAGACTTGGGATCCTTTATGTGTTACGTACCTAGGTGCACAAATGCAGAAGGAGGTCATGATGGGACGCTGAGTACAAGGAGCTGAACCAGCTTCCAAGCCAGACCAGCTCTCAGGCTCTGGGTGCTGAAGGTGGGGCTCTGGAGGCCACCAGACACAAGAAATATGTTCAGAAAACAGCCAACCTCCTTGCTTAAAACAAGTGAGAATGTCAGTTCAAGACAGAGGATTTTTTTTTTCTTTTTTTTTGTGGCTATGCAGTGGTGGGCAGAGTAACAACAGATTTGGGGAAGAACAAAGAGCAGGTGATGTGTCTGGGAGCTCGAAGACAACTCTATTGCTGCATTTCACTTCTAATACCAGCCTTGAGCATCTGGCAGGAGAACGGCCATAAAACAACATTTGCTCTCATTATCATTTTTCTGTGCTCACTGTTTTACACCTTGCAGGTATACATGAATCACCAAAGCTGTGCTTTTCAGGATCAGCCCTCAGTGTAAACTATAAAATGCCCCATAAAAAGGTTCACACTAGCGCTTTGTTCCCAAGCTGATGCTTTTATTTTAATGCCTGTGGCAAAAAATAATTTTCATAACTTTTTCTTAATTTCAAGCATTGAATAGAATTATTCTGGATTACCTCCTCTGTTACCTTTTTAACATGAAAAAAGTCATTTACCAATTTACCAGATGGTAAATGTGTTTCAGATGTGCTGACCACCCTTCCTGAAATACTTGGCAGTGGCTGGGAGTTTTATATCTTTCAGCCAGTCGTAACAGATGTACAGTAGAGAAGAAAATGAGTTAATAGATGATGGACGGATGGATGGATAGGCATGTACAAAGTGTTTGAGTGTGATTGTCATTCTGCAGTTTTATATAGATCTCCTTTATTTTAGGATAAAATATCCACAGCGTTGGCATAAAGAAAGAGTGTTTTAGGCTGTGAAATTCATTTTGCAGTTATTGCTTTGAAATCTAAAAAAGCCCTCATAAGTTTTTGTTTGTTTGTTTGTTTGTTTTTTGTTTTGTTTTGTTTTTTTTCTCCACCAGGTTTGTAAGAGTACAGGTAAATACCTGCAGCTGGAGTGAGGTGGATGGCTGCTGTGTTACTCTCCAAAAATATAACTCTCTACTGAACCACAGATCGGTATTGCAAGGTGTAATACCAACCAGCAGAAATAATCAATTGCTACTATTGAATTATTTTAAGTGAGATTAATGTTATAATATTTTTTACCATATTGTGAAAAATTATGATTTTGCAAGCTTGGCTTTCAAAAAAGATCAGAGAAGAGAGCAATATTATATATACACTCCCAAGCCACACACAAGGAATAAAAAATGTTATTATTCTTGGCCATATTGTTCTCAATACGGGCAATATTAGTGTATCCAGTTTTATTGAAATATAAGTGTTAATAAATGTACCGGTGTGGCTGACTATCAAAAGTTACTCCTGATGTGGTTAAATACTTGAGGCTGCATTACAGTGGGCAATAAAAATAGTTCAAGTGCAGGAAAGATGCTCTTATTCAGAAGCTTTTTATGAAGTTAATCTAGAATATTTCAGTTAAATTACTGCTTTGAATGTGAAGGGGATTAGGTAATTGATAAAGCTGAAATAAAATTAGATTTTCTCATAAGCAAGCCCTATAACAAATCAGAGGTCTTCAGCTGGTTCTCAAGCCATTGAAATGCACATACTTCACTTTATTACAATAAATAGCAGTTGCCTTTTATTTGTATGTAAAGCTCCCAAATACAATTTCAAGTATTTTTTGAGGCTTCTTTTATTGAGATATCAGTAAATGTCAGGAACGTGGAACAGGCAGCTAGGATGCTGACAGGCAACCGAAAAGTGAGGAGGAGGGTTTTAAAAGCATGTGTTTGGCCTGGCAGGGGTGTCTTGAAAGTTGGAGTGGATGCTCTCATTGACTTCAGCAGAGCAAAGCCAGCCTGGCCATTGTCTCTTCTGGAAACTGCCTCCTTGTTGTTTATCAAAAGATTATTTGAACTATCAAACATTTGAGTCTGCAGAGCTAGTCTGGAAATCTCTAGAGAGAAAGGATTTATTGTTGATGAAAACAATTGCTGTACTTCTTGGTTTTGATCATGACAAGAAAACCTCAAAACTAACATTTTTATTTTTTTCTGTGGGATTTCTACTGAGCTGTCCTTGGTTCTCAGTTCCTGAAGGCACCTGGAAGTGCCCATGGGTATGCCTGCCTTTCTCTTCATAGTAAGCCTTCAAACAGACCTGAAGCATGTGGAGATGTCTGCATACCAATATAAATGAAGAAACACAGTGCAAATGGCATTCAAAATAATGTCTGTCGTCCCTCAGGAGGTGTAGTGCTTTGGTATTTGGAAGTGAAAGATGCTTTAGGAGTTAAAAGCAGTGCACTTTTATCCAAGGATACAGTTCCTTACCTGAAATATCTGAAAATTATTCAGAGAAGACTGAAGGACCTGTCCTATTTCTTCTGTCTTTTGGCAGGTAGGGGATGGGTTTGAGAAATTACTATAGTTTTTTCTAGTGTGAACGCCAATGACAGCCCAATCCACTGCCTGTTCGTTCTCCGTGAATATGCTAAGTCATTTTATAAAACTAAACATAGAGGCTGGAAAACATTATAGGGATTTTAAGAAAGCATTTGTGAACATGATGCTGTTGTTTGCCAGCTGCCAAGAGTTTTGTGGGTCGGCCGTCTGCCTCCGCCAGCAGCAGGAACAAAATACGACGGGGTCAGGCAGTAATGGGGCTGCTGCCGCTTTGCAATTTCTTGGTGACAGTGATAGATTTTAAAACAAATTGGTGCTAAGGTTCCAGAGGAAAACTCCTCAGCAGATTACAGCACTATCAAGAGGGGTCAGAGTCGGAGCCAAATCAGTTTGACGGTGTCTTGCTACCTCCTACCTGGCGCTGCTGCGTGGTGCCTACAATGCCCAGGTGGCACAGACGGTTCTAATGCTGAAATACTGCCCCGGCCCCGTTCTACACACATTTCAGGACATCTTTTTTATGCTCTTCCTGTAGATGGGGAAAAGAAGTAAAGAGGAATCCTATCACAGATGAAGTTGTTTGCCCTGTCCCCGCCAGCTATTCGTTAAAACACAGGCCAAAACCAATGAACAGGGAAATAGATATCCTGTCTCATCTGGTCAAGCCCCAAGTTGTCAGCAAGTTTACCTTGATGAAAAACAAATCCTCTGAGGATGTCCAGTCCTGCAACACATTCACTGGCAAAAACACAGGATCTGGAGACCTTTAACTGATAAAAGGATCCCACAGATGCTAATGGACAATTTGTGATTTAGAGATGAAAAGAGCAAGCTGTTGGAAATCTCCTGTTTGTGGTACAGCTGGGGCACCGAGCTGAGACCTGCTTACCCAGTCCCACGTGTTCTTTTAAAGACTGCCAGTCCATATACAGTTTTCTGATACAAATGTAAGTAATGAATTAGCCATCACCAAAAATCTTCCAGACCCTAACCCAAAAAGCAGAGGATATTAAAGAAGGCACCTGGGAATTCATGGGCTAAGTGAAAGTATTGACTATGCCTAGGAAAGGGATAGCTATTTGTCTTTGCTGAAAAAATAAATCTGCCATCAATGCAAACCCAAATTGTACTACTGCCATGTTATAACAGCACAATTAGACTGGAATTCCTTTTATCTCTGTAGAGTAGACAGCACTGATGGTTGCTATACTTAGGGGTAGATATCCGTACTATTGAACCATGCTACAGCAAACAGGCAAACAAAAGAAAATTAAACCTGAACACTGAGATGACCCCGAGATTGGGGCTTCGCTGGCATTGTCTGTCCCATCACTCAGCAGGGAGAGCATCTGCTTGCAGGTTACCTGCACTTCCCGGTGTTCCCAGAGACCCAAAAACTGACTTCGGAGAATAAATTGCTGTCAAGGGTAGGCAGAAAACATCTCCTCTTGCCCAGGTTTGAATTTAGCATTAAATAAGACAATCCTGAACTTTGTATTTTTTAACCTGCTTATGATAACTCCTTCTATTTTGCTGTGAAACTGCTGGAAGCATGCAACAGAAATTACACGCTGGTTGCAAAGGGAGATGGCACCACCGAGCATCTTGTTACTGGTAAGTTGAAGTAGACTAATACTTAAAGTATCCTTGGGCTTCAGCTGCCAATCTCTTTAATCAGATCTACTGTTTTTTGCTGTCATTTCTACAAGTACCACAGGTCTAAATTAGAGGCTGGATCTCTTCACGTTGTCATTAAAGAACTGTGAAAGAGCAATGGCCACGGTAGACAATGATTATTTTGACAAGGGGATCATATTATACCTCTGTACTCTCCCAGAGCAAATCATACTTGATCATTATAATTGAGAGGTGCATTTCTTCAGACTGATGACTTCTATCTTTGTAGCATTTCTTTTCAGCCTAGATTATTACTTGTTTCCTTCCTTCACTGCCACTAAGCACTACACTAGCAGGTATAGAGTTTTATCCTTTGCCCTCCCTATAATCTGCTGTTATTTCCACAAGACAGCTTTTTGAATAAGGTATTTCAATTTCAGCGATTTGATTCCTTTACCAATATTTACATAAATAAAATAAGCCATAACAATCCAATTTAGAGCTTACATGACTGCATTCACTTCCTTTGGTCCCCAAACATTTGAAATGTGATTTCTTTCCTGTGACAGCACAGATACCGTCAAATAGAAACATCTCTCGGCTGTATTCAGTACAGGCCTATCACTTTTAACAACTTTCACTTGAAAAAAAAAATAATAACCTTATTCCTTGCAAAGTGATGAGTGGAACCATTTTTGTGGCTTAAATTATTGATTTCCCTTAAGCATCTCATTTCAAACATTTTCAAAAGGGAAGCAAACAAGAATATATTTTACAAATAAAAATCAGTTTAATGAAAATTTCCATAAGACAAATTGACTATGATTCTCACTTGGTTTTGATTAAAAATGTTTCAAAATGATTTTGGAAACTATTTTTCTAGTTATATTCCTGAACTCTTTATTTACTGAATTTTGTAATGTTCATATGGATGGAAATTAAAAAGAGAAAGTTGATTAGTGAATGACTGAGTTTTTCTAAAAGGGAGATTTACTGAAATGGATCCTTACTTGCTAAGACTGCAGAATATATTTATATATGTGATTCACCATACGGATGTAGGAAAATGTTCAAATATTTGTGTATCAAGTTTCAGACTTTCATAAATGTTTGCTACAGCAAGTAACACTGACTGTAAAATATCTTTTTTTTTTTTTTTTTTTTCTATAGAAAGTAACACTGACTAGAAAATATCTTTTAGCTTCAAACCACACATTTGATTCAGGAAAATCAAAATGACAGAACAAACCAAATGAGTAAGGAGGACATTACTACCTAGATAGTAAGTCCCCATTATGAAACTGCATTCATGACATGACCTTTACTCTCACGGCCACATTTTTGCAGAGCAGTTGCCAAATCCATCCGTGCTGTTCTGCAAGTTTTTCAGACCTTGACATTACGTATCCTACTAAGACTTGGCCCAGGAGACAGCATTAACATCAGCCCCCTGTGGGTGCCAGCCGCTGCCACAAGCGGTCCTTGTACGTTCGCTGCCGGCTCCGCATCCCACCCTTCTTGGGTAGAGAACATTTTAAATATTTGTGTAGGATCAGCGGTGCATCAGCGCAGGGATGGTGGCTCGGTCACGTTCCCAGTTAATACAGTCCAGGTTAGCAAAGCTGCAAGAATTTCTAATGAAAAGATACATCTTAAAAGTCTGCGTTTTAACAATTCCCACTAAAAAGTGGTCTGCAGAGACACATGCTACAGCTGATATCTCTCTGGAACTGCAGGCAGATGCCATGCTGCCTCTCTTCTGCCCCAGGACAAAATGAGGCTGCTTCCTCACACCCCAAATGGTATTGGTGAAACACTGCTTCAGCAGGGGAAAGACTGGCAGACCAGGACCAAAACTGTATTTTAACTGATGAGCAAATCTTAGCCATGACAACAACATGCATCTTTTAGTAAAGTTATTCATTATTAAGTTTACTCTTTTGTTCTGTTTTTGTTTCCTTTCTCCCTGCAATATAATGGATTGTTTTTCTGAGCATAATGAAGCTGGATGAAAAGGAAGAAAATTCATAGCTGTTGCTATTTTTTATTTATTTATTTTTTTAATTTGAAAAACGGGAATTTGAGGAGAAAATGCAGTATGAGTACCGCAAATGTTATATGCTAATTTATATAATTAATAAACACAAGACAATATAATTATCTGATGTACTTCATAAAAATTGCTGCTACTGCAGTATGTAAAAAAAAAAAAAAAAAGAGGAAATACAGGAATAGCTTCTTGGACACAGAGGTCAGGGAAGGGTACTATCAGCTGAAAATGCTGTCATTATTCATAAAGCTGCAGTTCAGCCGGTGTAAAATATGATGCACTGTCATTTAACAGGCACACAAAAAATCATAAAAATCTGTTTTAATCATGTAATCACAGGTACCTCTGGGACAGTCTCTTTGTCCTACAGAAGAACTGCAGCTATTTTGGAAAGCACATCCACTTCATATCTTCATCCAAGGAAACAACCACAAATCAATTAGATTAGAGCAGTGACTGGGTGAAGCAGGAGTTAAGGCTGTGTGTGTCAGCATTTCTATTAGGTTGATAAGTAACTCACTGTGAAAAATCTAAACAAGAGCATAGGCGGTCTCTGCAAATAAGTTGTCTCATTATTTTCTCCAAATTTTAAATCACTGGTCATTCTGAACTCATGTCAGCTTCATTTTGGTGCTGCGTGTCTGCCAACTTCAAGAACATCCTTGTGTGGATATTAATACCTGAAATACCACACGTGAATTTAATTTTTCTGATAAGGTTTTGAAAATGAATCCTCAGTCCCTGCTGGTGGTAATGGAGGAGTTAAGGCTCCAAGCAATTTCATGGAGTGTAGGCTTTAAAAATTTATTAATAAAAAGTGATCCAGCAAGTTTAGTCATTTTGGATTTCTTTAATGAAAAGATGTTTAAATATGTAAACACATAAGGTAAATATTCACCTAAAAATGATTCACTGATGTATTTTTAAAGCTTCCATGACAGGTTTTAATATAAAGTTTAAGCAAAATTGCCAGAATAAAGCTTGTGGATGTTGAATTCTTGGCTCTGTTATTCTTTTTATAATATGTGATATGTTCAATAACAGAGACGCACCAATAGAGAAGTCTTGCAAAATATATAAGGTTATATATATATATATATATATATATATGTATATATAATAGGCTAAATTAACCTGGAAGGGAGAAAAAGTCAAAGCTACACATGCTACCAGTGAAAACCGAGATTTGATAAGTCACAATGCAACTTCTTCATTGCAGAGACTACATGTAATGCTGTTAGACACGCAGGTTAGAAGTGGAAACTCTGTGTCCTGAGGTAGACTTCACACAGAACATTTCTTTCAGTCACTGGAAATCAAGAGATGGAAATCAAGGTGCTCCAGGGGTTCACACTCTTCTTCACATCACAGAGTCACAGCATGGCTGAGGTTGGAGGTACCTCTGGAGACCATCTGGTCCAAGCCCTGCTGCCCGGGGGCAGCCAGAGCAGGCTGGGTTTTGAATATTTCCAAGGCTGAACTCTACAGATTCTCCAGGCAACCTGCTCTGGCGTTTGACCACCGTCACCACAAACAGATTTTTGTCATGTTAAAGCAGAATCTCCTGTATTTCACAGAATCATAAAATGGTTTGATTGGAAGGGACCTTAAAGACCATGTAGTTCCAATCCCCCTGCCATGAGCAGGGACACCTCCCACTAGACCAGGTTGCCCAAAGCCCCATCCAGCCTGGCCTTGAACTCTGCTTGTAGCCTCTTGCCCACTCACTGGGCACTCCCGAGGAGAACCTTTGAACAACCCTAGCTCACTCAATCTCTTCTTCCAGTCCCTTAAGCATCTTTGTGGCCCTTTGCCGGCCTTGCTCCGGTGTGTCCCTTTTTCTCTAATACTGGGGACTCCAGCACTGGGACCCAGCACTCCAGTTGTGTCTTACCAGTGCAGAACACAGGGAAAGGAATATCTCCCTTGACCTGCTGGCAACACTGGCAGCCCAGGTTCGCTTTGCTGCAAAGGTACCTGGATGGCAGCACGACCTTCTGCTGTACCAGCCGCTCCTCCCGGTTTGTTTGTTTGTTTGTTTGTTTTGTATCTTGAAACAAGCTCTAAATATGTTTCATAATACATTCAATCTCTTTTCAAACTACAGCTGTATCATAAAGCAACATTCAATTTGTTAGCCAACTAACCGAGTAAAAAAAAATCTACATACATTTTTAACAACAAATTTTTAAAATTATGTCTTAGTCGTGGTGATCTGTGTGTCTGTGCTAAACCTAAGGATGAGAGCTGTATTTTTAAATGGCCCTGTAACACACTGAATATCATTACCAAGAACTATTTATTTATTTATTTATTTTGACAAAATTGTCTTTTGAAATGCCTCTAAAAACTGTAGATACATGTTGAAAAATAAAAATGTATTTGTTTGTCTTTCATTTTACCCTGTAGAATATTGATAATAATATTTTATCTAAGATAGTTATAATAGTTATATATCTAAACTTTTTTTTTTTTTTTTTCCGGGAAGTCACATTATAATCACATTAAGACACTTCAGGGTGTCTACCCTAACAATAGCATGTCCTGCTGTGTCTTATTACTTAAATGTGCTTGCAATTTGCTCTCCCTGCTGACTATTCATTTGTCTTTTCTAGGCACAGATTGATAGCAACTTTTATCAAGTTGCATTTATTTTAGTAGGAAGAGTGTTGGTCAATAACATATGAGCTGAGGCAATCAACTCAATTTTCTAATGATACCATTTTTCCAGAAAGCCTGATGAGGTGTATTTATTTGTACCCTACCTTACAATCAAGTACTCCATCCATACAGATAGTTAGTGAGAAAATAACCCTATGATCATTGTTTCCACATTTAGAAAGACTGGTTACTCTGCAGATACATTTGAGCAATCCAAGCAATTTAACGCAGATCTAGACTCACGGACACTTCTTGTCCATCCCCAGAAAAACAGACACTTCCAGTTTGGCTGTTCTGAGACTGTTGTAAGACAATTTAACTTGTTGGGAACAAGGGATTTGGGAATACAGCATAAAATAGGATGAATAGAGACCAAGTGCTTATTCCTGTGGCGGCCCCGTATCATGAATACACATGGAAGTCTTCATGTGAAGAGCAGGATTTAACACTTCTTCAGTGGAATTCAAGATCATGGAATCTTTGTTTTTCACTGCAAAGATATATGGAAAACCAACCCCTAGACTCAAAAGCACTCAAGAAATATTTTTGTCAACTTTTTAGTACTGAAATTAAATTATTGCAATTAGTTTACAGGAATTCACATGAAGGCAGTAAGTAGACAAACATGATAAAGTGTGAAGATATGGTCTGAGAAGTACTTTGAAGCTGCTTTTGGATACTTTCATTTAAGCAAATTCCTCAGTAGACAAAAGCCCCTGAGTCATGTTTCACATCCCTTCTCAGTGGGAATCTCTCAGACAAAGCCCAAGGCAACCCCATGGGGGCTCCTGTTCAGCTCAGGGCGAAGGCGCAGCAGGCTCTGCAGGTACAGGAGTGCTGCTGTCTGTGCTCAGTTACCTACAGACAGAGATTTGTTCCCCTCCTGGAATGTTAACTGAACTGTAACAACGCCAGGCTAAAACCCATCCTTCCTGACATCGGTCAGGAGTCTGCGAGGAGCAGCTGAGCTCGTAAAGGTGGGATTTTACACCCACCTGGACTCTCTGATGTCTAATAAAGGGCCACCTTCATTCTCAGTGCAGACAGTAATATCTCCCCTCTGCTCCAGCTTCTGCTTTTATGAAATCTGAAGGAGCTGAATAACTTTGTGAACCCCGTCTCTTTGTTAAATTTCATTATAAATGTTTAATGGATTAAAAAGGCACTAGTACAGATAGATGGACAAATAAACAGAGGGATGAGCATGCAAGCTTAATTTCCTCTATCGAGGTTTATAAAACTAGGTTAAAAATGATGTAGAAAGCAGTCAGAAGAGATCTTCCCTTTCATAAACTCTTTGATGTCACTAATGAGGAAACCTCCCGATGAGAGAATAGAATATGATAACTTCTCTCTATTAAAGTTCATATGTATCTAAAAATGATTTTCTACTTGGTCATGTTAACAACCTTTTCCTATTTCTCCAAGAATCTTAGAAAGAAAAAAAGCCTTACTAGCAGTAAATGCAGTAAAGCTCATTTTATCTTAGACTTGTTCTCCAAAATGACAAAGCACAAAGACTGCATTTTGAGTAGGTGAAACACCAACCGTTTGTAAATTATATGTTTAAGTAATGATTCATTTCTCTCTAGGTTTTTGTTAGCTGAGTCTAAATTTGTTGTATACCTCTCCTGTATTCCAAACCAGGAGTATCAAATACATGGTATTGTGTAGAAACCTCCAGAAAACTATGCAGCAACCTGTGACAATTAATTTCTTATAACACATTGAGGCTGTAGCGCTGTTCTCAGGTTGTCATCCAATACAAACTGCCTTGCTTTTAAAGCTGAAAGAGGGAAAAAGGATAGTAACACTGGGATAAACAGTCCTGCTTCTGAGAGGCTTCTACAGAGAAAGCAAAAAGGAAGCCACTCCTAATTAATGGCACTTTATCCGAGAACTTTCTTAATATCGCAGAAGCCAGGGAGTGAAGTTCCACATTCACAGCTGTTTTATGATTCCCCCTGCCCTAAAATGAACCATAATTTCATTATCAATTCCAGACATCTAAGTCTGAGATGTATTTTCAGTGTTTACAATGCTTTTCAAAACAGAACTAATGAACTGTGTGTTTTAACGGATTCTGTCAGTTTTGCAGGCAGGCCTGTTATTAGAGATAGAAAGCAAATGGGAGCAATAAAGTTGAAACGATGCCTGGTGTACAAATAAAAGTTGCAGGCAGCAGGTTCAATATCTTTGCATAATCGTGACTCATCTAGCTGAGCTATCTGCAAGCAGTGAGCTCGGGATGTGAAGTCTTGAAATGCTGTTACTTGAGAGAAAGGAAGAAGTTCTCTGCACTGGGAGCATGTCCGGCACAAACTCATGTATAAATATAACCTAGCATCAGTGGGAGACAAAGAGTTCTGCTGTGGAAAGGGCAGCGTGCTCAGCCTGTAAAGGCACCCAGCAACTATACTCTTGAACACAAAGTAGATATCAGAAAAAAAAAAGAATTCAGGTATTTGAAATTACTGAGCTTTTTTCCCATGATTTTTCCTAGCCATTCAGCTGGACAGGAATTCTGAATTCTCACCGAATTAAACTTTGGAAATGGCATAGCAGTACGCATGATGCACAAAAATATTTTTTCTATTACAGAATTTGGAACAGTCCAAAGAAATACCTCAGAAATCCATTGATTTTGGCAAAGTACTCACTATGAGCCACTTTTTAATTTGATATTAAGCACCACAATAAAAGGTCAGAAAGTCAGTCTAGAGCAATGTGCAGTTCACTACTGTTTTTTCTTTTAAAAATACTAAATAGTAAAAATTTAAATGATCATACTTCATGCAAGAATGGAAGAAACATTGAAGATGACTTCGAAGAACTATCTCTGAGGTAAAAAATCCTTCAAGTATAAGATAACGCATCATCAGCAGGCTTCCTTTAGCCCGATTTCTTCCATCTTTTGTTTTGTTTTGTTTTGTTTTTCTTTTCTTTTCCCTTCCTTGTTTGGCTGAGCCAGCTCCTGTAGCCTCTTGTCAGCTGCTCCTTCGCCCAGACAAACTGCCCAGAGCTGACCACAGCTAATAACAGAGCTCTGCTTACGTTTCTACTTCTGATCATCCCCAGGTCTCTCTCTATCCACATCAGCTTTTCATGTCTTCACGGCCTGATATCTATACTTGCCTCTCCGATATTTCACGCTTAGAGTTATTTAGGTTGCTGGCAATGTCAGAACCTGGTTTTTCCTCATTCAAGCATCTTCTCCAGAACATTCAAACACATCTTCTCTTGCTTCAGCATTTTACTGATAATTCTAACACCGCTTACATCCTTTTACAGATCTCGTTATTTATTTGATGCGGAAATATTCTGCACAGCTTTACAATAAACCCTCTTTGCATAACCCCTTTTTCTTCTTTCAAGTTTTATCCTAGGTCTTACACTTGACCGTAAGTCAAGTCTTACCCTTTGACAGTAAGGCTTGTCAAACTACTTTGTGCTTCAGTCAATTTTATCGTCTTCAGAGCAGATTCATTTTTGCCTGCACAATAACACTGCTATTTTCCTGATGAAGGAGATTTATCTCACATTTTGTTTTAATGCACGGCAGGCTGATTTTTACCTAGCTACAAAATGGGAACATGGTCAGAATAACGTTCTGTAAAGTGGTGGGCCTATTTTGCCGGTAATGTATTAGCTATTTCCAGAGGAAAATTCTTCAGATTCATATGTTTTCCCTGCTTGCTTAGCTACATAACTTCTCCCTAGTAGCCAAAGTCTTTAAAGGTCATTGTATGTATATATATAAGATAAAATTGCTCCAAGATTTCACTGCTTGTTTCTGCCACATCTTTGCACTGGAGCATTCTCCTCCAGGTAAGCCAAGGTCTCATTATCACTATCATTATTCTAAGTAAGCCAATTTAGCAATGCTTTCCATCTGGAGCACTCTTTACTATCTAAGACACAAAATCAAGTCCGTGACAGGAACATTTTATCAGATTAGGAAGCGATTTGGGAGGATTTGTGGGGCTTTTCTCCTCAGGGTGAATTTAACATGAGGGATAGATCATCTTGCATGGCTACGATTGATTCCCTAAGGTTAGGAGCCTATCTGCTATCTATTAAATGACTTGTATTTCATACACCCAGGGGTCTGTCTAAGTAGGAAAGGAAGCATAAAAGAGGTCATGGACTCTTCAAAGGGAGTACAAGCAGGAAAAGCTGTGCAGGAAGGGTGGGTTGCCAATGTCCAGGAGAAACACTGCTGAGGGACACCTAGCACTAAGTCCACACTGTGTGACTCTACACAGAAAGGTCTGCTAGAGAAGTATTGACTTGCAGTAAGTACTTTGGAGTCGGTGTCCCTATATTCTTCTTAATTAGATTACTAATTAATTGTATCACAATGATCCTAATCCAATTAGGTGTACCAATGCACCAAAACCATAGTAAGACGTTCAGCCTGAATATGCCAGGCACCTTAAAAAGTGTGAGGAGAAACAAAAGCAGAGAGAAGGGGCTGACCTTTCTGAATATATCTTAAAAGGAGGAGCAAACAAATAAACACAATAATCAGTGGATTCATGGAGATACCTGAAGGAAGGGAGCAGCAACAGAAAAACTAATATGGCCAGGATGCTAAAAATAATATTCTATACTGTCCATGTTGTTCTTCATGAATGTTGCAGGGGGAATGTCTGCAGAACTGGAAGTGATGGGAAGCATGGGCAGGGCCAGCTTTGCTGGGTGCTGCATCAGCCGAGCTGCCTGCCTGCACACAAAACTACCCTGCATTAAGGCAAATCAACATCTGAATCCCCTCCTGCACTAGGACTCCACCTCAGGTACAAAATATTCAAATTTCTTACCACCTTCAACTGCCTGTTAAATAGTGCCGCTCATTGTTGTTAGCAAAATTTGTTTGCATGGTATTTCTATTTGCAAGGTAAAAGTGGCCTTTCAGGGCATGAGACCCCAGGAGATTTGAATATTTTTTATTATTTTTTGCTTGATTTGAAGCTTACATTATTTTGCATGAGGTCTTAGTGGCATCTCAAACATTCTTAATCTTCCGACTGCAGGTCCTTTAAAACTGAGGGGCGTAAATCTAGTCCAAATTTGCAAGTTTTTGTATGATCTCCTTTTAATTCATTTTTAATTCCTTTATACATTTTTAATTACATTATTAGAGTGCTTGTGTTGAAATTCACCTAGAGTGCTGCACAGAGATAATTAGTTAATGTATAACTAGAAAGCCTATTGTATTGAGTACAGTTGAGGATTACTGGAATTCAAAACATTCTGGCTTTTTAACTTTAAGATTGTACACTAATACGGTCCAAATGAAAATTTGCATACACAATATTAACCTGGCAAATATGAATGGAGAAGAACAAGGCAAGCAAACAGCCGTTTTTCTTGGTAGTCATGCGAGGCTCATTATTAGACCTGATCCAGTAACGACACTGTATCTGAATCTTGACTAAAAAATTAATTGCTGGCCAAGTCTAAAAAAAATATATAAAACAAACAAGAAAAGGAGCTTTCACAGAGATGAAATTAATAGTAACACAATGCATTCATGAATCCAGCAGTGTAGTACATATTGTAATAGCCTTAACAAACTGTCATTTACTACTCCAAGTTCATAGTGCTGGAAAATAAACTCTGGTAATGGCAACAATACCTGGCTCATTCCTATTTCAAGCAGTACGTTCTAATTTGTTCTTGATTTCCATATGTATTTGAAAACAATAACATTACATTTGTACTCTGGAACTGTAAATGTTACCTATACTGTTTTGTCTCTAATTTTTAGGGTGTCCTTTGTGAAGCAGTGGCAGACAAATTTGGCTACTTCTGCTTCACCCAAGAAATATCACTTAGAAAAGCTCAATTCATTTTCAATTCTTTGCTATCATGATGGTCACAGCTTACAACTTCATTTGAGATTATGGTGTGGTTAAGATGGGAATTGTGCAAATAAATTGCAAGGGTGACCTGGAGAGCTGGCAGTCAAAAAAAAAAAAGCAAGATAGAGAAAGTATAAAATGGGAAGTGGGCAAAGGGCTGGTAGAACCTGCTCAGTGGCAGAACCAGAAATAAAAGCCAGGGATAATCAGTGTTAGTTCAGAGCACTGTTCACAAGAGAGGAGTAAAGAACTCTGCTCAGTTCATGCCTCGTTGCATGTATGAGGTGCAGGTGTATATTGGAATTAAAGCAGGTGTATATCAGAAACTCCTCTGACACCCTGATCTCTTAAAAAAATAAAATAAAATAAAATAAAATAAAATAAAATAAAATAAAATAAAATAAAATAAATAAAATAAAATATTTTTTTTTTTAAAAAAAAGGAGAGAGAGAAAGAAAAGAAAAAAAGAAAAAGAAAAAAAAAAGAAAGAGAGAGTTGTATTTGGTTGTGTTCTGCAGAAAACTCCTCAAAAGCTTGCAGGAAAGACGACATTTTCCTTTGGGAGCAAAACACCAATATCTGCAATTCGAGACGGAAAACCTTTAAATTCCCATGTAGCTTGTTACTTAGTTATTCCATAAGACTGACAAAATTAAATGTAGGTGAAATACAAACAGCTCCATCTTCAAAGAAGCTTCAGTGATGACAACATTTTTGGTACAATGTTGGTGATACGTGTGAGGCAGATCAGCAAAAGACTCTCAGACCTGAAGACAAAGTCTTATTTTCCAATGAAAATCTTTGCTCATAAATCTGAGATTGCCCTTTCCCTTTCTGTATGTATTTCACTTGAACTTGGGTTTCCTTTATGTTGGTTTTATTATCTAGCCATTTCTGGTGAGAGAACTTAAATGAAATATATTCCTCCTCTCCATGCACTCACTAAGGATTAAAAAAGATCAAATCTGCCAGAGATTCCTTTCTTTTCAGAGGATGGGGTTAGCTGTATCCAATGCAAGGACCTTGACTGCTCAAAACCTGTCCACCCTGGGACAAGCACGTGCTTGGTCAGTAAGTTAAAACAACTTCGGTATGAGTGTGGTTGAAGCTGGTCTCTAACTAGTCTTTCCTCAAAACATCAGTGTAAATGAAACTTCTCTAGGCACTCCTTCATAATCAGTCCATTCCTATTTTGGATTCTGGTATTTCATTTCAAATACCATTCCTGCCTCCCTAGCTGAATATAGACTCTGCTCTTAAGTCATTCTTCACCTTCTTTTGACACCGACCTGCCTGGAGCACGGCCCTAACCTGCCGTCAGATGTCCCTGCCATGTACGTGTGGATCAGCTACAGAGGCTCCCGAGCCTCTGCTCCTAACTTCAAACAACAGCAGCTCAAACTTCTAACTCAGAAGTTTGTAGTTTTGGGTGCTGGCCAAAAACGATGCTGTCAAGCTGATATAAACCATCTGCTATTGTATTTACCTTTTTTTTTTTTGGCTTTATACAACTCTCTGGTTTGGAGGCAAGTCCTTCAGCATAGTCCTTGAACACCGAGCTTTTGATGGAAGGGACAACGTGGTCACATCCCATCAATTTAAGTGAACTCAGAAGAAGTGCCATTAAATTAACCAAATACTCCACAGCCACCCGGGAGCTCGTGGGCCTGTTCCCGGCAGAGGCGGCCACAACACAATCATGGCTACCAGGGACTCAGGGGGGAAATTGTTTTTGTGATGAAAACAGAGACACACACACGGCCTCAGAGCTTTATCTTTTCCTTATTGAAATTTATGTCCAAGCTTCCTTAACCAGATAAGAACATTTCAAATGTTTATCCATTTAGTTCAAAGCTATTTCAGCTGGAGGATTTAATCGGAATACTAACATTTCCACCACAGAGAACACAAGCAAAAGTTTCATCGCAGTGCTTTGGCATGATAGTTTCACTTCTCAGATGGGATCTGAAAGGACCAACACAAGCAAAAGGCAGTAAGACAGGCACTTGCAGAACCAGCTTTCTCAAAGGGGGTCTGTGCCCACCTCATTATGCAGTTTTTCAAAAAATATCTGTGGAAAAAAAGAATTATCATAACTGGCCTTCCTCTAAAAGGGCAAATAACATTAGTTTGTAGCGACTAATTATTTTACTTTATCTCTAAAGACTAGGAGTCAAGCTGATAAGCAGTGTAAGAGTTTTATCCAGCTCATGAAAAGGCATCAAGAAACAACCTCTGCTGTGCTGCTGGTCAGTGGTCACAGACAGGTGTCTGCAGCCCAAACTGCTTTGTTCTTCTTCAGCATGAAGTTGGAGTGAAATAACAGCCTAGGAAGTGAAAAAGTTATTTTATACAGGCAAGTCACCTGGCTATCAGTTTTTTTGCCAGGGTTGACAGAAGGGAAAGGACAGCCGAAGCAAGATGATGATTCTGGAAAATCCAAATAATAATAAAAATCCACTAGAAGTAATAGTGGTTTAAGTAATCTACTTCACCAGACCTTAGAGCATGCCACTCTATAATCTCCACGAAAATAAAACATCAGTATTTATCTGTCAACGCTGCTTAATATATAGTCAGCAAAATCAGAAATAGGCCTACATAAAATAAAATCTGGCAAAAGCACAGAGACTGTTTTCCATCCAGCACTTTTCAAAATGTCACCGAATGACGTATTATTGTATTTTGCAGCAGAAACCACAGCCACCCAACTACTGAGATTTAAACTGATGTATTTGCGTGATATTCCTGATCTTTCCCATCAACTACTTAGTTTACTTTCTTATGTTTTAAATATGTAACAAAACTTTGGAAAATATTGATTTATTTTTCATGGTGTTTTTATCCATGGACACTACTATGGTTTAAGAATTTTTTTGGTTATACAAAATTTCTGGCCTGAAATAAAAGTAATAAAAGAAAACAGAAGCTTTTGAACCTCCAGTCTTCTCCATGTCATGAGATTATGCACAAAGCACAGAAATTATTTCAAAACCAAACATTGTCTCTGTGTATAATGGATGCAAAGCCAGAGCCCTTTGGCATCTATAGCACTCATCAGCATCAGGGCCAGAGACTGCAAATCCTTCCACAAAATTGTGACAAACCTGATTACTAAAAAACTGTCCAATCTTTCCATGCCACATGCAACTCAGGAATCAAATAGGAGCCGACAAGAGCTTATCTGATAAATCCTGTTTCTCAACCTTATTACCAAAGGATAAACTGCTAAAACAACACCCACCCTTGGCTTTTTTCACCATTGCTTTGAGTTTTTAGAACATGCAGTTTATCTATGTTTATTTGAAAAGAAATCACAAGTGTGACTGGGGAGGAAAAGGGTAAGGAGTCATTTTAAATATGAGGATTAAAGAAACTGCTCAAAAGTCAAAAACTAATCTCTTAGAACTAGCTAAGTGTAAAAATCAGCATCTGTTTTTTTCATCTTAGGTCCCTCCCCTCTATCTTTTTAGCCCCATCTGTGGCTCGTCTTGAATTTGTGGGTTTAATTAAGGGCTCATGCTAAATGAACACTTCAACGTCATTTAATATCATTACGCCACAAATGTAGTAGTGAGTCATGATGGCATCATGGAACCAAGACCCTTGAAAGCACCATTAAATGAATGGCAAATGTTCTGCTAAGTGTTGTATTCAAATAAGCTTGCTTTGGTATTGCTTGATCCTCAGGACTCATTTTTTTAGCATAGAGGCTATTGGTGTTTGACTAATATTTTACTGAGACAAATGTGTGAGGAAACAATTCTGAAATTATCGGCGTTCAGGAAACCTGTTTTGTAGATAAAAAGAGTGATTGTGCAGGGACTAGAAGTATATACATGCTCAAATTAATCAGGCAGAAGGATATAGCTGCTAGGGAAAGACAGAGATAAAGGTGAACAATCCCAAATAACCATTTTACTCAGAATTATCCCTATAAACAGTCCTATGTAAATTTATTAAAGTTATTATGAGAAATGTATTTTTGTACAGTAAAGACACACGATACTGTTACACTATTTCTCATTGCTAATCATCCAGTAATATTTCTTCCACAGCTGAATCTTTGGTTCTTCCTTGTACACACAGCCTCTCACTTGTTTTTTTGAAAGAAGATAAAGGACGATGGTGAAAATATCATCTCAGGAAAACATTTTCCATTCGCTAAGAATGTTAGTTTTATCCCCAAATAGTGTGCTGTATGCATGAGTTGGTAAACCATCTTCGCTCCTTAGGTAAGACACAATTTATTCACCACATTTCATTCAATAGATCAACATTACAGTGTTTATTTATTAACGTTAACATAGTTTTGATGTACAATATCAGTAGCTTCTTTATGCTAATAATGATTAATCGTACTTCTATTTTGGAAAACAGCCTACCTCTGGGAATGTATTAGAATAACAATTGGTTTTAGCATATCTTCTGCAAAGCTTACAAATATTTTGGTATAACTCTAAGTATATGACAAAGTCAATCAATATTGTTAATCTCAGTGGATTTTATAAAACCATTATTTATTTATTTTTTTGCTGTTTTTCACTGAACAGTCTCTCTGATGTCAAGTGGACAACAATTACATTTTGCAGTGTCTTGGGTACAGTTGAATAAGCTTATTTTTTTTACTTAGCAAATGCACAAGTGACGAAAGGAAAAAAAAAAACCTCATTAGAATGCAATGAGACTTGAAAACTCACTGAGTTTATATGTGAAAGCACAAAAGAGACTTGGGTACAGATCATCCAGACTGCAGAAACAGTAGAGTCAAGTTCAAAAATCCTTTCCAAAGGATCTGCATGAGATGCACAACCCATCCAACCCCCACACTGCAGCTACTCCACGGGCCCCATCACTGGCCCTTCACCCCTTCCCCACCAGGTGCACCTGTGCAGGTGAAGATGTGCCCACTCCATTACATCTGCTTGGAGCCAGCAGCCTCTCATGATGTTCCCTGATGTGGAGGGAATTTGTTACCTTTTAGCAGCTTGTCCCTCTTCTGCTTGCTACAGTGTGAGAGCATCCACTGTAAAGATGGCAACCATGGTAACTGTAGCTATATAGTTATATAGCTTACATTTCTGACAAATTGGTGGCAAAGTGCTTCCCATATCTCTTTTAAAAGTAGCAATTATAGCATCTTCTGCATTTTATCTTGCAATAAAACACGTGATTTTAGGAGTTTTTAGGATATATCAATAAACGGTAGTTGCCACTTGGTGTTTGTTGGCCTCATAAACCCTGTTATTATTCATTTTGTTTAGTGCAACTCTACGCCAATTAATTTTTTGTTAAAAGAATTTATCTATGCATGAACACACAATCCCCAACTGAGTAATACTTTTTCACTTCCCCCTCTCATTCTCTTTCCCAAATGAGCTGCAGGCATTTTTAAATGCTCACTTTAATTGTAAATCTCCAAAGCTGTTCAGGAGAGGTGGTCTAGAGAGGAAGATGCAATCCAGAATTTCTCCTAAATGTGCTGGGATTGAGCCATGAAGACGAATTCTTTCACAGAACTCCTGTGTTTGAAATGGAATTTCAATTATTTATTAGTAGTATTTTTTAACATATTGGATTTAATCTTTCAACTTTTGTATTCTTTTCCAGTGTTGCCAGGTTGACTTTGGAAATAGATGACATATCAAGACATGAAAAAGGACCTATTTTCTTAGACTTCTGCCTGCTAGAGGCAACTGTAGGGTATACATATGGCAGCTTTTCTGTGCTTGGTATAACCTATACCTAGGCCAACGTATTTATTGTATGCAGCGTCTTAGGAAGTATATGGCCCTTGAGACAAGTGAACTGGCGTTACTGCCAGAATAAGTTACATTACTTCTAAATAACATTACAATCAAAAGAAGATCACCATCATATAGGAAGTAGTGGGAAAAGGTTTAAAGGGAACTTTGTTTTCCCAAAGACCCAAGTTTCTTCACCTTCCATCCTTACAGTCTAAAAAAACGGGGTAAAAAACAGCTGCATTAAAAAATATGGGAAGTACCAATCCGTTGCCTTCATTGTCTTCACTGTCTATATTACTTACATTTATCTGATGAAAACAAATATTTAATATAAATGTAAAACAACATTATCTGAAGCAAAGGTATCGGTATCCTGGCATGCAACTGAAGCATTAACATAAAATAGATTGCTCTGATGGCTAATGGATCCTGTTTTCCCATCATATTTTGTATCTTTGTGACTAACTGTGCGCTAAAGAACTGTACACAGATGCTTCATTTAGGAATTTTGGACTGGTCATTTTGGAATGTTTGACAACCAACAAGTGAATTGCTGAATATTAAAAACTTTTGCTGTTTTTTTTAAAAAAAAAAACAGACTCAGAAGGAATGTTCTTCTTTTCCCAATTTGGTTTAGAGGTATAAAGCTTTTCATTCAGATATCAGCAGCTTGTAGTATTTTAAATTCTTTTCTGCTCAAGTGCTCCTTGAACAGTTTTGCAACTCCCCTGCAAACTCATTCTCATCACAGCTACAAGGGAGCTCTGTAAGGGTGTGGGGGGAGCTCCTAGAAATACTCATTAAGTGTTCTTAAGAGGAAGAAAGATCCCATGCGGATCTTCATAGATTCCCTATGGGGAAATATAGCAAAGAAAAGTTTCTGGTACTTTAAAAGTGAAGATTATATTGAGGCTCAATAGGATGAAGAGAAATGTTTGTAGCACAACTGATAAATTAGTCTAAATGTTTCAAATGTTCTTCTTTTATAAACAATGATTAAATTATAGTAAGTAATTCAAAACAGTACTGTTTAGTTTCGCTTACTAGTTAGTTGTACTTAATCGAGGACATTAGACATCTATGATGATGCTCTCTGACCCTTTGTACCAAACAGGAAATAAAACAAACATGTTGCAATGTTGTGCTTCAACAGACCTACTGAAGTTTAACACAGACATTCTAGAAACATCATTTCTGTAAAAATAGGAGTTGATTTTTCACTAACTGAGTGAAATAATTTTCTAGGTCTCAGTGTAGACACCCCTTGTTCATACAGCTGTGAAAAAGGAAGGTCATAGTGTTTGCAATAAACTTTGCTTCTTGCCTTAAAATAGAGCAACTGATACTGCATTTGCAGCAGGAATAACCACGGATTCCATCTTATTGATTTTCTATGCTATTGCAGATCTGGAATATTGTCTGTTCATGCCCAGCTGGAGGCATTCTGTTAATTTCTAAGATTTAAATATTCATTGTTCTTTCAGTAATTTTTCAAATTTTTTTTTCCGACTTTTTCAACTTGCCTAAATCTTAGACAATCTAAACCTATAGGAAATAACATTTCTAAAGCTGCCAAAACACAAAGTATTTTTAGAGAGGGCTCTACATATTGATCATTGCCAAATCTCAGTGGACTAAGGAACTATGTTATTGTCAGCATTTTTATTCTTGCCTTTGCTTTTTCTTTTTCTTTTTCCCTTTAATAGCAACAAGTGTCTCCAATATATTTT
Source organism: Anser anser (assembly GCF_964211835.1). NCBI lineage: Eukaryota > Metazoa > Chordata > Aves > Anseriformes > Anatidae > Anser > Anser anser. The sequence continues at coordinate 25,400,524 of NC_139729.1, read as the reverse complement.
AGACAAAACTGCTCCACCAGCTAGAAGGCATTGAGGACTTTTCATAAGAACTCTATCTAGCTTTAAGATAGAGAAAAATGAATATACTTGCTGTGTTTCTGTTTTTATCTTACATTGTCAGTCCACGATAAAGAAAAAAAAAAAAAAAGAGAGAGAGAGAAATGTTATTTCTGTTGGTTTTGAGGAGTAACAAGGATAATCTTGTTCCTTTCTTGATCTAGCTATCCTGCTGCAAACTATGAATAGCTTATATATAATGTAAAAATGTTATGGAAATTGAAATGTATGAAAAGTAGGCAGAAACAAATCTATCAAGATGTAGAGAAACGGGAATACATAAATATCAAGGGAACTGGGCCCAGGCTGCATACAGACAATTTGTGAATGATGAATATTCTCCCCGTCTGGAAAATCTTGTGATAAGTTCAATTCCATGCATGCTCTGACAGTCAAAGTTCTCCTTGCTTCTGTTTTCCTCTGTTTGCAGCTTGGTCAATATTTACCCCTTTACCACAACCCTGCAGACAGCAGAAGGCCAAGGAGAGGCATTAAAAAAAAAAAAAAAAAAAGAGAGAGAGAGAATATCATCAGTACCAGGCCTTTCCTGGGGCAGTGATAGCACATTTCTGTTGGTGAGGCCTGGTCATCGAGTACCAGGACTTCCCCTGCAGTGGGAGGGCCAAGGCCTGTGAGGGCGGGCCATGCCACAGCACCACCAGAGCTAGGCTTCGGCTGGGAGGGCAGGCAGAGTCACAGGAAGGCACTTTCTTGCCACTTCTGAAATAAAGGACCTGCACAACTCCCTCTTCTGTCTGATTTTAACATTCATGTGGTATTCACACCATGCATATGTCACTTTAGGAATACTAATCTTATTTTTATTTCTTCCGCTCCTGCTGTCTCAGACTGAAGCAGGGGTGGTGTCCATGGGGATGATGTGATGGCTCATGCAGGAACTTGAGGGTCCCCAGGTGTCCTTGTGCGTTTTGAGACGTGCTGTTCCTGTATCTCAGTGTCCTCTGTAAGACCAAAGGGCTGGAGGAAGGGCAGCCGGGGTTGTCCCTGACAGGGCCGTGTCGAAGCAGGAATGCTGCAGCTGGCTTTCACGGCACGTGGAGGGGGCAGAAACCACTCCAGAAAGGAGCTGTGGAGGTAACTGATCTTAGCTTGAAAGGACTTTAAGAAAACCTGCAGCTTCTTGAGTTACTGGGATCGGAGGGTAACTGAGAGGCCAGCCTGACCTTGGCTCTGCGTCTGCACAACCTGAAGGGCTGGTTTCTCAGTGCACACATTACCAACACTCTTTTCTCAGAAAAGTGTGTCTTCTTCTTCTCCTCTTTGATGTTTCCTATTGCTTATTATTGGAATGAGAATCAGAGCTATACAAATTCCAAGGATTTTTCAGTGTTTTTATGAGCCTGCTTGGCTATTTTCACTTGTTCTGGAGAGTGTCCTTCAAAGAATCGCTGCAAAGGCAAACCCTAACATTACCATGGAGTTCTCCCTTTAAAATAATGCAGAGCTTTTTTTGCAAAGTTCTAAGCAAAATCTAAAGTCTTGCATAAACTCTGCATACCCAGAGAGCTGTTACACAGCAAATAATATGGAACACATTGTGAATGTCCCAGCTAAACTCCTAATATACAGCACGGAGCAGCAGAAGAGTTCTGTGGTGAATTTAATTTGCAGAGGTTTTCTTTCTCCATTTGTTACAAACAAATTCTTCTTTGTATAAATATATAAATACCATTATTATTTTTTTTTTGCCTTTGCTGGTGTTATTCCCAGTGGCTCTCTTTATAGTGCCATTTTGCCATTTCTTATAGGTTCCTCTGTACTGTAATTATGCCAGTTTGCTTTTCAAATATAGTTTTTGTCACTGAAATATAGAGGTCGGGACTGCATGAAGCAAGGTAGAATAATCTTTACAGAATTATTTCTGTCTCTTCAGAGACTGCATGTAATGTTTTTACAGCTTTCCTTGTTTTTTCTTCTCGCCTTCCTTCCACGTCTTTGGTAGTCACTCAGATAATAAGACACACTGACTGTTTGAGAGTAGGAAAAGAAACTGCTGCGCATATATCTGTTATGAGCACGTAGTGCACTCTACATAGATATTTTACATGAGAGAAGTGGTTATTGTCAAACAGACCGGTATTATCTTGCTTGAACATTTTCAAGCTGGCTCTAGGACTGTATATGTAATGCTAGCAGTGATGGAGTAGGTACAATATTCCTACAGTAGCATAGCTCCCTGCAGACGTCAGTAGGTTTTATCAGGCTCAGAGGGAAAGTCTGACTGTTTATTGTACTTTTGAAGAAGTTCTCATGCTTTGAAGAGTGCAGAGCAGTCTGGGCTTTTAAAAAGCGCTGACTCTTTAATTTTATATTGTAATGCTTTTTGATGAGAAGTGGGTCTGAAGTTTTTGCAAATTTTGTTATCAAAAAACAAACACGCAAAGTATTTCCCATAGATTGCTCTACAGTCCATAAACTTATATAATATCAGGTATGAAATGTGTAAACAACGTGATTAGGCAGTAATGACAATTGCCATATAAGATAAAGCTGCCAGAACTAAGTTTCTAAAATTCTGAGCAGCCTTTGGAACTGGGTGGTAATAGTTAAACATTAAAACTCCATCTCTCTTAAGATAAACAACAGAAATCCTCTGAGGGCTGCTGCATCATGGTACTGGATGGATATTCAGATATCTACTTTAAAATATTTGTTCATCGGTATGGGAGGCCAGCTTTCTTGCATTAGTTTGAATCTCTCCCTACAGCAAGGTTATAGAGTGGCATTATAATTTTGTAATAATATGTAGTGAGGCATAGAATGAGCACAGTCTTCCCAATGATATGTAAAAGACTATTCTGAACTGAAGGCACAAGGAGGTGCCTCATATTAAACGATGGGAAATTACACAGCCCAGTTAATATTGACTCAGAACTTTACACAGCAAAGTGCTTCAGCTTAAGCCCATCCTTTTTGAACAAAGCACTTATTTTTGTGGGTAGCTTTAAGCACCAACATAAGTCAGCTGATTTTAATATGACTTTGCTGCTTGTTGAATCTAAGAAACAGAAAAACAGTTTAGTGAGGGTCATCAAGTTTTCCTGACAGAGGCCAGGAGACATTAAGTTCCACATGAGCTCCCTTGTCTTGAGACTCTGAAGCACCGCTGAAATTTTGCTCCCTGCCAGCACAGCACCTTCATGTTTCTCTGAACCCTTGTCTCATTTGCTGTCCAAGGGACCAGTCTGTCACTGTGCTAGGCTGGGGAGGAGATGCTTTTACCAGAGCAGCTTCACTCTGGTACATGACCCAGTGCAATGGCATCTCTGCTATTGCCTTCCATTTCCCACTTGCAACTACCCCAGCATAACTCTTTTCATCACTCCTCAGAGCACAGCAGAACCAGTAATTAGATATCTGACTCCATTTCCTTCCAGGCACCTGCTTGCCTGAAAACTGTCAAGGGCAGCCAGCACCGCAATAGGATTAGAAGGATAACAAGCTAAAACCTTATCCTTCCTGATCTGCAAGGCTGGTTATGAAGGAACTAGGGGGCCTTAAAGTCCAAAAATGTCCATCCCATGTATGATCCTGGATTGCAGTAATCCTGCTGATGGTTATTTACTTACCAAAAAGTAAAAGAAAGAAGAAAAAAAAATAATATTCTTAAATCTACTGTTACACAGCTACAATTTACAATCTTAGCATTTGTCGTGATGTGGAAACTGTTGCAAAGCTGGCGATCTCCATAGGATTGCCAGCTAATGCGCTGGACTCCACAGTGTCTCTTTCACTGTTCATGAGATAAGATGAAGTACGGAGGAGTGGGTATATCACCCCATGGTGAGGCTGGGTACCACACTGCTGCTTCTCTCTGCAGGAGCAAGCTGAAGCTGCTGAGATTTCTCCTGTTTATGAGGCCCTCATACAACAGTTATTTTTTTCTTATATTATTAATATTTCCCAGGGGGGGAAGGTTGGCCATTTCTGATTATAATAAATAAATTAAATCAAAATAAATTAAATCAATTAGTAGTAAAATACAAGTCTCAAGAGGATTGGATCCACACTATCCATTGCAGATGCGAACCGAAGGCAGCTTATGACAAAGGACTTTGGTTTCTACCTTCTCAACTGAAATGCTGTGGCTGAGTTGGTGGCTGTATTATAATGCTATTTACAGACACTGTGTGAAATTACAGACATACTAAATCCAGGAAAAGTGCTAGTGGAATTGAGAGGAAAATTCACACTTCATTGAATTCGGTGTCAACTTGCATTAAATTCAGAGGGACGCAATAGTCTTCATGAGGTTACCGAGCATCTGTAAACATTTCCAAGTATTTCCCAAGTTATAGGTTTATTTTTCAGTTGACAGAAATTATTTTATGTTTACATCTTAGTGTAGAAATAGAATAATGAGACCAAAGGCTTGACTAGAAAGCAAAGAGATTTTAAAAACTGATTAAAACTTTATGATATTTGGGGCGCTACACAGTTTGTGGCCCCCACTGGATGTGGGGAACCCAATCTGATCTGACACGCCAATTTTTTAATCGGTCTTAGCTCCACACTCTCTCTAGCGTGACCTCAAAGACACTTGGCATAGCCATGTTTCAGTTCTGGTGTGCTTCATGTTAAGGCACTGAACTAATGGGCACATTTGAAGACTGCTTCCTCTTTAGCTGTCTTCAGCAAAAGACAAAATATTAGCTGATCTCAGGGCAGAGGCAGCAAGATCACTGCATCTTAAATTCATGAATAAGAAAGCTGTAATGAGAAAAATACTACTGTGCCAAGGTTAAAGAGCTTCTTTAGTTCAAGTAAAGCTTCTTGCTTAAACATAGGAAGAAAAAGAAGGAAAGATATCTAACCAGTTCATTGATAAACAGTATCAAAAGTCTGTGCCCAGTGGTAGTCAGAAATGCAATTCTGCATGCTACAAAACTGGAGCTGGCATCTGGCTTTTCTGAATCTTCCTGCAGTGAAGGTTATAGCCAACAAAGCCTTGCAATTTTGGGGCATGTGTGACATTATATTACTTGTACATTCATCTTAGTTATAAATACATATTTTATTTTTTATTATTATTTATTTTTGTGTATGTGTATCAAGGCATAACCTGCACATTGAGTACTGATGAAAGACTAGGGGCTGGCTCAGTTGCTGAACGAGGGTTCAGTTTAAACCCTACAAATGTCAGCTGAAAAACTTTCATTAACTTCAGTCACTTTTAGATGAGGTTTCTAGTGCGAAATATTGAACCTATTTGGTGCAAATAATCTTAGAGAATGAAATCCAAAGATGTCTGAAAATAAAATCCTAAAGTTTTCTTGAAATCTTGGGTTTTAATTGCTGTTCAGAGCTAACAGGGTGAACACAAGAGCTGGGGTAAGCTCTGATAGTCTGGAGCTTTAATAGTTATAAACAACTGGGAGTGGCATGAAAGGCAAAATGGTATTCATTAGGAAATGGACTGCAGCTGAATTCTGTGTTTGGAAACACTCTGGCTGGCTACCATTATGGAAAATTATCCCTTTTTTTTTTTTTTTTTAAATGGTAAAGCAAAATAATACAGAGAAATCCTGTGGATTTCTTGAGGTTCCAAAACACCAAATAAACAGTACAGGCAACACAGAGAGGAAAATTGAGAAAGGGAAGGGGGAAAATAACTGAGTCACTGATAACTACCTGATGCAATTTGCTAGTGGGATACAAAAGGAAAAGAGAAAGGTTACTTGCTTATTAGTTAATAATAAATGAAAAAAAAATTAAAAGGATGGAGAGGGACTCTTTACTCAGGTAGATAATGATAGGACGAGGGAGAATGGTCTGAAACCGAAAGGGTATATATTTAGATTAGACATTAGGAAGAAATTCTTCACTGTAAATGTGGTGAGGCACTGGAACAAGCTGCCCAGAGAGGTTGTGGATGCCCCATCCCTGGAGGTCTTCAAGGCCAGGTTGGATGGGGCTTTGGGCAACCTGATCTAGTGGGTGGCATCCCTGCCTATGGAAGGGGGTGGGAAATAAATAAGCTTTAAGGTACCTTTCAACCCGAGCCATTCTGTGATTCTATGAAAGTGACCTAAATGTTTCGGTTAAGTGAATTTGGATTGAAACTGGAGATTGAAAGTATAACAGGTTAATTTTGATGTAGGAAAAAAAAAAAGTATATGTTCACATTACACAGTTTGCTGAATTTTAATAACCACAATATTGAATGAGATAAGTATTTGAATGAGATAAGTATTACACAAAAACAAAAAGGGAGAGTATTCGACAGGGGGAAATGGCAGTTCTCCACTTTGAAGACTTTATTGATTAATCAGTTTCTTCTTTTGCTATTTTACATTTCAGGTTAGACACAAATTCAGGTATGCTTCAGTAGCTGTTTAACCTAGTTGTTAGTGATGTTTTTGCTCTCTTTGAAATACTTGAAGGGACTGAGTTTCACCAAAGGAGGCAGCAAAAAGTTTTCCTTCACAATACAGATGGTAATAAAGAAAAATAGCATTGTCAGCAGTTCTGACCACCTTTCTGGTTACGTTTGGCAAATCTGAGATCTACAATCAACGAACTGAGCTTCTCTATATAGTGTTGAATTATAGTGTGTCTCAGAAGCAGCTAAGATACCTGGCTAGGGGACTATAAAGTGAAGTCAAGCAGATAAGCCCTGATTCCCAAACAATGAATGAGAAATCCCATAATTCAAATAGAAATACCCTTGAAGCAGTACACGTATTTATTGCAAACCACAATTCATTTCTTTACATTTTATTTAACAAATTCTCCATTACTTGCTTCAGTTACAGTGAAATGGCCTACTGTATTTCAAGATATTTCAGGCTTCTCTTGTACTTCACTTTTCCATGTCAAGGAATATTCAGACAATTGAACAATCAGATTACTGAAAAGCTGTTAAATGCCTTGTGATGCAAGGAAGTGTGAACTATTTGAGAACTAATGTGAAAAAATGGCAACTTACATTCTATCAGGTAAGTCTAAAGGAAAAAGGAAGAGTAAGTCAGTATGATTAGCTAGGACTATACTCAATAAACACACTTTTGTGTGTTTACTCTCACAACTGTGAGAGAAGAATATTATTTCTTGGGGTTTTTCTTAGGATTTTAGAAGGAGATATCTCTACTCTGTAACATTTATTTTTCCTCTGCAATATCTACAGTTCATAAGAGTAATGTGATCAAAAAGATTTGGATGCACAGAAAATGAGATTTTTTTCCCCCTCTTCACTGAAGAAGCTAAAATGAATCCTCCATATTAACAATTGCACAGATTATTTATACAAGAAAAAAACGCATTAAATCCATCATTTTTAAAGCAGAAATGAGGTCAAAGAGAAAAAAAAAAAGTGTTCCATAAATGATGGCTACTTGTCAGCTCTGCAGAGGTTTCTCTGGAATAAGACGTTGAGTTAATTTGAGTGGACACACCACAGGATCATTCATTTAAATAGCTGGTAGCTTTGGCTGAAGGACTAAGTAAGCATTTGCAGCTAAGTGCTGCATAAAAACTGAATAAAAGAATCGTAGACCCTGTGTTTTGCTGCATTTTATTGATTAAGATTTCCCAAACCCACAGTACTGAACTAAATCTGCTCTCTCTGAGGTTAAGAAGGTAGGTAAATATTAACGGATGAACTCCCACAACACAGATGGGCACAGTGAGACACAGGGAGTTTTAACCAAATTTGTCCTTCTTTTGTGTGATTTTTGAAAAGAGACAGCTTACATTTGGTTGCTTTTCTCTGTGAAGCAGACTTTTATTTAGGAGCTTTGCAAAATGGATAATTTGGAGGAAAAAACAACAACAAAACTTCACAGGAAAAGCACAGCACTGAACGACGCATATGTGAGTGAGCTTCCGGAGCGACCTGTGATGGTCGTGGGACGAGTGGGTCTGGGTGAGGCAGGAGCAGGAGGAAGGACCCCAACATGAGCCTTCTCATTGCTCCCAGTCTCAGAGTCAGCCCAATCACCCAACCTGCCCAGTGGGAAGCCATCCCAAAGGGCATCCATTTGGACCAGCAGCACTGCTTTGTACCTTAAAATGGAGCATGTTGAATGTAAAACCCTTATTCACATAGTCCTGCTTCCCCCCACAAGCAGATGCTGCAGTACTGCCTGCAGTACTGCCTGTAACACAGCTACATTGCCCTGACTTTGGTGCAGTAACAGACAATGCCTGTGAAAATGTGACTGTTTTTAACTCTTATAAGACAACTTGATCACAGCAAACAAAAGAAATATAGGTTTTGAATGCAGAAGTGACACTCCAGATGTCAAACGTTCACTTCCCAGGCTCAGAAACCCCCCCATCCCCTAGTACTATCGTTTCTGTACTACAGAAGTTAAGAGTTTGAGTTTAACTTGCTACAATTCTACCACTCTAAAACATCTTTAGGTTTTACTGAAAGTCTACATTTGTCTTAGAAGGGACTACGAAACTGGCAATGCAGACAATTCAGTAATTCACAACTTGCGTGTTCGTATAAAATGCGAAAAGTCTTATATCGGAAAATACATTTTTTTATATCACATACTCAAAAAATAGCAGAATCTATTTTTTGATAGTCTCCAGGACTGAAATACAACCAACAACTATTAACATTTGAAAAAAAAAAAAATAACATCCTAAGTCTTTGTTGAAGATGGAGTGCCAGAGAATTTACCAGAGTTGAGTGCCCCTTTCCATCAAAATTTGTCAAAACCAAAATATTAAGACATTTTCAAAAAGTCCAAAAGATTGCAACAAAAGTGTAAAGATACTTTTAACTATAGCATTTCCCGTCAATACATACTTACAGAAGAATATATACCCTACAGAAAGATGGTGTTTATATGAAGAAAGGTGAAGAAGGTCAGAAGAAATGCACATTCTACAGAAATCACGGAACATGTGTACTGAAATTAATGGATCAAATTGCAAAGGAATCGCAAAGAGGATCAGAGGGTAAAAAGATAATTAGCAGATCAAAGGGTAAGAAGCAAAGAGTTGAAATAAAGTAGTAGTAATACAGACAGCTAAAGAGGAATTATTGACCAATAATTATAATGCTTTAGACAAGGTATGCTTTGCTAGAACCACTATTAATAAGGTCTTTAATGGACTAATCTATTTTTATAAATGAGTTATGAACATCAAATGCCATGAAATCATGGTACAGCCATAGTACTCTAGTTTTTAGGAGTTTCTAACTGTAATACAAAAGGGAACTAGAAGGAATTTAGGCTTCAGTGGATGGCTACATGCTCAAAGCAGCTTTCTTTGAATATAAAAATAAAATATTGTGTGATTTTCAAGGATTTTGCAAAAGACTTGTTATTATATCAACAAAAATTATATAGCTTATTCTGGAGTTGGAGATATCCTGGACAAAACCCTCCATGGATCCTCTCCATTGCTCTGAGCGAGTTGTATTCCCTGTTATTGAAAGGGTTCAAAAGGTGGCCAACAGCAGACCATCTATTTCCATACTACAGCACACCTGGATCACCAGTAACAAGGGCAAGACTGAATGAGTGAAAAGCTCACAGGGATCCAGGGGCTTCCAAGTGTCCCCTGAAGTAGTGTCTTGCCAAAGGACCATTCTGCCTGAATGGGGAGTTCAGTCTTGTTTCCATCAGTCCACTGGGCTATAGTCCTCACGTCCTGCTACAGCTGGCACATTGCTATCTTACCACTGTTTGAGGTAACTAATGCACTGTTAATCTGGTGTTTTTGTGCCCAGAGATAGGGAAGAAAATACAAAGAGCCTTCCTTTATTGCTCTCTTTGCTCTGAAGTATTGTCAAATTACATTGCTCAAACCCAATCAAAGAGTTTCTTGAAGTATGGGTAGCGCATTTTAGGCTGAGTTTTTAACCAAGATCACTTTTTGCAGTTGTGGACTCACAGGGGATTGTCACAGCTTGTGAGCTCCTGCAGTAGCTGGCTGTCAGTGCCCCTCTCCAGAAAGGAGTTCTTGGATTTACTGATCTTAGTATTTTTAATAATCCCTACACTGTATCTCAGTGCAGATAAAGATGGGAACTGCTACAGCAGATCAGGTTTGGGTTACAATTAAAGTAGTCTGGTGGGGAGCAGAGGATGCTCGGGTGAGATAAAGAACGTAAATATGTAAAATATAAAGTGAATTAATTGTTGGAGTTTTCAGTTAGCATCTAATGAATCTTCCTCTGCAAAGAGGAGCAAATAAGCACAGTTTGTCCAGAGCTCCACTCTCCCATTTAGCTCATCACTAAGAGAACTCTGTGAAAAATGTAGGCTTCGAGGTGTGGAATTTTTCCTCTTATATAGTAAATACCTCCCAGATTAGTAAGTGATAAAGAAGACTGAAGGTATCAGTCAAAGGAGGTCTTGTACTTCTGCTGAAGGCAATGACAAAACTTTAATTAACTGAAAGTCACCCAACAGTCTAATACCGTGAGTACTGAGGTCATTCCCAAAGAGAAATGCAACATACAAATACCACTGTACCAAGGTAGCCAGGTGTATATATAAGCATATAGTTGAAGTCTTGGTTTCTAATAATCAGTCTTGAAACCAAAATTATAACTGCAGTGAGAGCTACAAGTCTCTTTCAGAGATCAGAAATGGGAAAAACCCCAAACTACGCAAATTACCATAGCACTGAAAATGAAGTGTGAAATGGGATTGATGCCCAGATGAAAAATATGCTGAAAGATAACTAAGCAATGTTTTTCTGTAATTCTGACTCCTAATTAAAAAAAAAGTTAACCGTGTTTCATTTTTCCTCATGTAAAACACATATTTAACATGTTATTTAATGGCTAATAGAACTTCAGCTAACAGTATCTATAAAATTATTAGATCTGTAATTAGTGAGTGGGAAAAGTTTAATATTTCAGAAGTATCACTTTGGATGTGTAATTCCAGCTGGTTCTCACTGTCCTCAATAAAGTCCATCTGAATTACTTTCTAAACAGTCCTCGATAAATGGTCACATCTTTTGCTTCTTTCTCTGGGTTAATACCCTAATTGTCTCCCATATGAGATAATAAAATAATATCAATCTGAAAACTCCATTGGAATGTATCTATTTTGCAAGAAATAGTGCTGCATAGCCTGTAATAGAGAGGATGATGAGGTACCCTGAAGTGATTAGACATGCTGCAAGAGCGAATTTAATTTGGAAGATTGAGAGGTGTGGAGATAACTGCTTTCTGCCTACACGCTTTTACCACTACTCAGTATAACTGAAGACTTATAAATACTTTATAAATTAAAGAAATTAACCACAGCACTCCCAAACTGCAAGAACCACCTACACCACTTGTACATTATTCTAATAATAGTGGCTAAAACATTAGCTCCTGCAACCATGGCATATATTCAAATGGAGCAGAATTGAAAAGATCAGAAGCTGATATTCTTCTCCAAGCACATATATAAATTTTGAGGGACTACATATCTTTCAAACAACAGTAATTCCAGGCTACCTCCAGATCCCTGACCAGAATGACAGTATTTTTAAGAACAAGGCTACATACGCAATGGCTTGATTCAGTAAATCCCAAAAGACAGAACCTCAAAGCCAATATAAGCATTTCTCATACCACCATGATGCTATCAGGAAGGAAACATCTCATCATTGACTTTCATGTAGCATGCTATAATTGAACCTCCTTTTTCCACCTAACTCTCCCCCCAAACCAACTGAAAGCATTATACAACCAACCCAGCCCATGCTTGCAGCGTGCCTAAAAGCCTTATTTAATCTCACCTGCAATCCAATTAAAAGCCTCTCAAATTCACACCTGTGCTAATTGTAGATTCACATCACTGCTTTGTAGTCATTAAGTCTATGAGTTAAAGTTTTTATGAGTGCAACTAATCTAGTTTATCAACGAAATGCTGGAAGGTTTATGTGCTAAAACAAGATAATCAGTATTCATACTTCAAGATTTCAGCAGGGGTCAGGAAGGAATTATCTTGTCTTATGAAGCATTTAAAAATGGCTAATTGTGTTTGTTCATAAAATTTGGTTCTAAAACAATTGAAATCAGAATAAAAGCTTTTGAACTTTTAACTGTGAATGACTAATTTGGCTGAGGTGCTAATTTATAGCAGAAAGTCCTGTGATCACTTTCTTCAGTAAAGGCTAAAAAGGTACATGTTGAAAATACAAAAAACATCAAAAACCGTAACACATAAGCCTTTATCTCCAAGTCCACGTTGCTTACAAAGGTTGGAAATACACTGCTAAGAGTATATTTCCTATATTAGTATGTTATGTGTTTGTGGATGCATATTATCTGAAACCTGTAACAGAATTTTAAAGGAATGGTCTTCTCAGCTCACAAAATAGAATCAAGGTAGTTAAATATTAACCATGTCCACACATCGTTTCCAAATAACTCTTGTAGATCCCTAAGACACGGTATTGAAATAGCCTAAAATTTTCCATTTTGCTAGAGATTTATTTATTTTTTTAAAGACGTTTCTTTACTTTCACACAGCAGTAATCAGCTAGCAATAGCAAACCCACCTAGAACCTCAGGCAGTTGGGGAGAAATAAAAACAAAGCCATGAGAAATATTTGTCCTCCAGCCAGGAACTTTTTTCTAATGGAGTCTTGCTCTCAGTCCACCCAGAGTAAATCAACTGGCATGTGGTGCGTACTACAGATGGATCAGCTGCGGTAAACATATACAGCTGCACATATCTGTTACACAGGTGCTTGGTTTAGACTTGCTGGCTAGCCAAGAGCAGTCTGAGTTTTTGGCAAATGCCCATCGTTCCACTGATTGGAAGAGAAAAGATGGTGAGAAAGTAGTCAGCTGGCACAAGCACTTTCCATAGCAGCCCCCAAGCCTGAGCCAAAGCTGTGGTCTCGTTCCTCACCCCATATTCTGAATCGTTGTCAAATTCCTAAACCCATTTTGCAATTCAGTGGAAGACTTTTTTTTTTTTTTGGCTGAAGTTATCAGAACAGAGACACTGGGATGCTTAGGACCACTGTGGCCATCATGAAGCCATTCAGGTATTGATCATTCTGGGGCAAAAATGTTTGTGTTTTTTCCACTGCAGGGGAAGAAAGGGCAGGAACCCTGAGTGGACAGGCTGGCATTTGGCAGTGGCTGCTCTTTACTAGCTGGACACGCTGCAGGTGTAACTGAAGCACGGTGACGTTTGTTGTGCCCCTCTAAATAGCTGCCGCTGATGCTGCAGAACTGGTGCTGAGCCAGTAGAAATGCATGATACGTAGTCATGCCTGGGAAAAAGAAAGCATTACGATGCTGACAGAGACAAATATGTATATATCCCCACTGTTAATATTATGTTCAGATTATCTATGTGATATCTGTATACAGATATCATGGGCCAGATCGCTTCCTGATGATCCATTCTGATAGGAACATTAGAGAGGCTGGAGGTCATATTAAGCTTGTACATCATGAAATAAATATACATTTTTCTGTCAGTTCTGTCAGAACCCGAGATAATTTTTTCTCCAGCACTCTACTTAAAATAAAAGATGGACTTATGTTGCAAAGACACATTTGCAACTATGAGCTGTTAGAGATTTGCCTCTGTTCCTTGCAGACACATCTGAGTTGTCTGTTCACACAGAGCTAAATTCTGTGCATATATCCATATATTTATAGAGCAGTAATCTTTACTCTATAAATAGCTGATCGTCCAGTGACCAAAGAGGGCCAAAAAGCCAGGCTTCCACTTAGAGGGAATTTGGCTTTATCAGTATGATAAACCTCGAGTGACAGCCAGGGCTTAGGACAGCAAGACTTGAAAGTCCGTCCCAAAAGTCCAAGTTAAAAGTGTAAAATGTGTTTGTCAGGAAGGCTGGAAACCTTGCAGGAGGCTTGCTACTGCTAAAGACAATGTTGGGTGACTGAGGGCCACTGTTCCAAGCTAGGAAGCTTCAACCTTGGCTGGCCCAGCTCGGCAGAGCCCCCAGGTCAGACACCCTGAGCACCCCAACTCCTTTGGTTTTGATATTCCAGGAGGGGCACAGATGGAATTTCATTTAAATAACACTTAACTTTACTAAAAGCTTATCTAACCCAAAATCCTTTAGACAAAACATTTGAAATGCAAAAGTCAGTAGTTTTAATTAAACAGAATTTTGCTGGGAAATTTCTGACTTCAGCCCTCTTATAACTATCTCCAAAATAGGTGTGAAATGTTTGTAATTTAATCAGCATGCTGTTGGTTTATAAACCTAATGACAACTGATTTAATGCCAACATTTTTGTTGGCACTGCAGTTCATTTTCTTATAATCTTTCACCAACTCTGGGACTAAATTCAGAATTCTTGCTTCAGATATCAGGGATGGGAAGAAAGGATCAACACATTTTCTCTGGTTTCACAGAGAAGCCTTAGTCTCTTGTCTCTTTTGAGCCAAGTGAAAACATTAATTAGCAATGTTACATCTTCAGCGAGGTCTGGATGAAATATTTGTCTAGTATGTAATTGTTTTAAGCTATGACATAGTATCCTCAAACAATTTCCAACACAAGTTTGTTTGACCTTTAGTTTTAAGCTCTCCACAATGGGGACTGTTTTTTTTTGTGCTCTTTATTACCTTAGCCACTTACATCCAAGTATTTAAGGCTTTACTTTATTTGTGTAAGTGTGGGTTGTGACTATATGACTAGATAATATATTGATTTCATATGAACGACAAATTGAGATATTATTTTCCAGCATATGAAAAATACAAAGTTAGCAATTTATTCTTACCAAGAAAATCAGTAAAACAACACTTCAAAGTAGTTTTAAGTTTTATTTTACTCTGCTTTTCTTTCTTCCTCCCTCCATCCTTATTCCTATTTAAGAACACGGTACAGACATGTTATAAATACTGCGGAAAGAGTATTAGTCTTCAAATAGACCTTATACATCCTAGCTGACACCACATATAAAGACACCTTCACAGCAAAATATTTTACAGACTTCTTTGCTTTCTGCCCTTCCCAAAGGTTATTTGTACATTTTAATTAGCTCAGATTTTTTTTTTCTCACTGATTAGGCTGATTAGACAGATAGATAGCGAAATACAACTAAAAAGAGGATATCAGAAAAGAAAAATGTTGCTTTTAAATATGCATATGTGCTATCGCAGGTGTTGAGGCTCACTGTGGCAGATGAGTACCCAGCATACCTATGAAGTACACCAGGTGAGTAAAATTGGGAGATCCAGAATGAGCTCAATGTTGGACAGAAAGTTTACCCTTCTGTCACTTTTTCAAAAGCTTATCAGCAGTATGTAATATTCAGTTAATAGCCAATACACCACAGAATGGCACAGCTCTCCATGCTATTATTAATAGCAGTAACTATGCTAATGTATGTACTGAGCTAATTACTTGTGGTATAAACATGAAGTGGTGTATGAAGAGGGCTTTTTAATCCTAGATACATTCAAGTTTTAATTAGCCTGCTCAAAAATGACCAGTTTTTTTACTGCGTAGGATGAATTGTAGTCTTTGGAAATATTGTGGTAAAGATGTTTTTCCATTAAAAGTCAGGAAATAATTGTGTTCTCTTAGAAGCAACTGAAAAGATGATAAGCCATCATCAGTTTCAGAGTTTAGCTTTTCTGCAAAAATAAGTCTTCATGTGTGTGTGTGTAGGGATCCCATGTGGTCAAACTAACTGCCAAAAGAGACCACCCTCTGTTTCTTATCTAGATCTCTTCAGTATATTAAATTCAAGACGGAATTTTGCAAGAGCTCATAATCACTAGAACAGAAAATAGATCCACTGAAAGGCTATTACTTTTACAGAAAGCTTCAGAATAATTTATTTATGAGATGGGTTGTTGCTTTTACATACTCCTTATGTTTATCAAATTTTTGACATTTATTCTTCCCAGATGGGCCAGTAAAAAGCAGCTATTTAAAGTATCATTGAAGCATACAGCTTGCAACCCCATCCAGAAGCAGAGAAATAGGAGGAAAAGTTATCCAAGGTTTTTTTTAGGACAGTCTGATAGAGTCAGCTTGAGTGGGTAGAAAGCCATTGAAGAGACATCTACGTTTGTGACAACTGGAGCCAATTTGACCATGTCAAAGAGCCGCGTCCTTCCCACCACATCACAATGTCCCTCTACAGTGAGGTTCCTCCCAGCCTTCCTTAGCAGGGCTTTCATGGCTGACTTCTGATGAGCTTGCTAGATTGAGGAAGAACAGACTGATGTTCTTCTAGATATATAAAAACTTATCCTTCACGTTCCAGTAAATATGGGCCTGTACCTTGACTGCGAGACGACTCAGTGGACAAAAATGTTCATAATTGGGGCTTACCTCCATTGCAGAGACTTGTACAGGGTGAAGACAATTGGGTGCCTGAGCAGGGAAAGCTGTGAATGTATTACTTTGTAAATCTGTATTTTTTTTCTCCATGGAAAAAAAAGAGAAAAAAAAAAAAAAAAGATAGCAGAAGCACAGGTCTCAGTTTTTCTGTCTTATTTCACCTTTGCACTTGCACAGAATGCAGATGATTTAAGTCTTCAAGTCTTCAATAGATAGTTTGAATACCCTCTTACTATGGCTTAGTCCTACAGATTTTGCCATAAAGAAGCAATGATTCAGGCTTTAATGAGCATCTTAAAACTTTTTGGTCTAACAAGCAAATATCATTTGGTGTGTCCAGCAACGTTGTTATCTCTTTATATTTATGTCAATTAAATTATGTCTGAAGCAAGGTTTAAGTGCTGTGGCATTGCAGTTAAAGATCAAAAATGATTGTGTTTTGCATGGCAATGCTATAAACCACTGCTATTTCTACTAAAAAAAAATCCATTTTTCTATAACAGATTACATTGTATCTTTGAAGTGTGAATTTAAGCAGCTAGTGTTTATATGTACATCATTAATCTTCAGACTTTAATCTCTATAGTCCTATTTAACACACTGAAGCTTCAAAGGGTACGGATGCCTTATATTGTTTATTGAGATATGAGGTAAAATATAAATGAAAGATCTGGGGAATCAAAATTATATCCATAACGTTTTTTTTCAGTCTGCATAACATATTTAATGCTAGATGTGTTAGAAAGCTACCTGTATACTTGCCTTGATGAACAGTAATACGGAAATACTGGAAAGGGTAAACATATTAATTAGAGCCTGCACATCTCTCCTTCTTGCTGGTGTAATCATTAAATTGATTTTTCCAGTCTGACATGTAATTGTTCCAGCGATGGAATCCTGCTTTCCACTCTCGTTCTGCTTCATCAATATTTCCTGTAAAACATGAAATGGGTTACATTAATCTAAATTTGAATCTCTTTATATGTTAATTGAAAAATAATTTTGATTATCAATGTCACTTGCTCTAAATATATTATAGGATGGTCTTTTGTCTTTTTTCTCAAGCCTGGAATGACAGAAATTCAGTGACTAACACTGTATCTTTAGATCAGGAAGGAAGGACTGCAAAGATATCATTCAGGCACACTTCTGGTAATAAAGATGTTTATGTACGGGGTTGTTGCTTCTGGATAATATTCTGTCCATCAAACTTGGCATTTTAAAGCCACTTTTTTTTTTTTTTTTTTTTTTTAATTCTCAAAGTATTACTTTGGTTCAATATACTCCACAGTGAAGCCTACATACTCCCAAAAGTATATGATATGCAAACTGAGATAGGTACTTGCAAAGATACATTGAAACCACAGCTTTGTTGAAGGCAATAACAGTATTGCCATTAGTTTCAATGGATTACAATGGATGGCCAGGATTTCACCATACTTTGAAATAAATCTGCATGTTCAATGAGTAAAAGACAAGTTTGGAGAAGGACACTCTAAGATATGCATAATGTCAATGTGAAATTTTCTTTTTTCTTTTTCATTCTAGCCCATATAAAGCATTTGCTGACTAATCCTGTGTCCCAAGGCAATATTTATTGCCAAATTTGTTACAGGCTTCAGAGCTGAGGGTGAGGATGAGAAGAATAATAAAAATATATCATTTTACAAGGTTTCCAGAGTATCTTATGGACAAGGATCACTTCCTCCAGTCCCAGAAGGTAATTAACCCTAGAGAGGAATGAAGTGACCTTGCAGGAGCAACACATACAACTACTAAAGGAAAGATAAAACATACAGGGTCCATTACATGCTGTGAGTTATTATTTTGGGTCAGTTGCAGACTTTTTCTTAAAGTTTAGAAACCATTTATGATCTATGATTGCCTTTATTCATTTTGCACCTAATTATCTCAGTATCCCATATTGACATAGCTTGCTTCCAAAAAAATGTGGTAATTGTGTTCATGAGATAACAGTTCCGTGGTTTCTTTATGCTCTTTTGACTTTATGTTCTTCTGCTGCAATAGAGCATAGGCCCTTTTCCACCATAAAAACACCCTTTCCCCCCTTTTTTATGATCTGCCAGCACTGCAAGTTTAGCTGGTTATGTGAAAATGGAATACTTTTGTGTTTTATACATCAGTAGAGGAAATATTCTGGAAATAGAGTTAACAGATTCAGAGATTTAGTTTGGAGAAGCATCCAGTAATTTGGTTGCTTATCTGCAGTTCAGCTCAACATTTCCAAACCTTTTTGGTCTGGAAATCCAGATGGCAATTTAATGAGACTTTGAAATGAGATTTACATTACTTTGTTCCAGTGAGACCAGAAATAAAACCAAGATACTTTTTCTTGGGGAGGTTCTGTACATATTTTGTAGCCAGAAGTGAAATTGTGAAGAACAAACATAGGAAGAAATATTAAAAAGTTAACCAAATTCCTCTCAGTTCAAAGACGTAAATAAGCTTGGCTATATCAGAGTTCAAAGAAAACTTCAGATCATTTTTAATTTTTTTTCTGCTGGCCATAGTTGTGATTAACTCAAAGAGCATTTGTAAATGTCGGTAACAATAAAAGCATGTTTTGATTACTAAGAGATGCAGATGTGATTCACAGAACTATAGGGAGAAGATGTCCACGTCATTTTACTTTCCTGACCCTAGGAACTCATCTTTGCACATTTCTCAATTTAAAGAATTATCCAGGGTCTTAGAGCCAAATTTTCATTATATATATCAGATGGATTGGTAGTTTGATGTATGAAGCATTACTGGTATTACTTGGAGAAAAATACCTAAACCTTATTTCTTGTCTTATTCTGGATTATGGATTCCCAGTTTTATTTATACAGGCAAAGCTTCCACTTATGAATTCAAAAAACTGTTCCTTCTTTAATTATTCAGGTTTAGATGTGTTTGAAGTCTTAATGTGCAGAAAGTGTTTCTGCCCAAAGACGTTAGAAACTGGAATAGCTCTATCATACACACATCTTCAATTAAAAGTCACTGGTCTAGAGTGTAAATTATGAGACATTTCAGTGCCTCTTGGTGAAGAAGCGAGGGAGCTAAAGAAAGCAGACAATGAGAAATTCAGACTAGCCACCATTATGAATCTAAAAGACAAAAAGGAGAAAGGAAAACACTGAAATAAGAACTTGGATTCCTATTTGCTTGCTTTTTTCAGTGATAAGATCCAAATTGAAGTCACAAGTCAATGCATCCCATTATCACTAACATCATCAATCTCTTTGAAGCAACCACCTATGACTTAGATGAGCTGACAGCTAGAAGGCAAAATAAAAAACAAAACAAAACAAAACAAAACAAAACAAAATAAAATAAAATAAAATAAAATAAAAAAGGATAAGAATTAGGGAATTCATCTCGACTGATAATTACAGTTCAGAGTAGCGAGTGCTGCAATACTCTGGTAGTCAGCTAATACTACAGTGAAGTTACATGCAGTCTTTAAGATGGTCCCAAACTTTATACTAATACCAATTAGCCTAACACAGAATGTAGTGAAGTTTACAAGGAGAAAAGGAGAGATTTCAGGAGGCAGTGAATCATACCTTAATGCTTAGAAAGGTCTCAGATTAGCAGAACAACAGAAAAAAAATAATCACAATAAAAAATAAATAAAATAAAATAAAATAAAATAAAATAAAATAAAATAAAATAAAATAAAATAAAATAAAATAAAAATAAAAATAAAAAAGAGGGTTGTTTTTATTCTTCAGCAGTGTCAGCACAGACAGCTGGCATTTCTTTTCTTTCCACGTAGGCATACAGCCCTCATTTCAATGGCATTATAGTAGAGTTAAATTTATATCCATACCATCATTTGTTGCTCTGCTAGATACGCCAATAAAGTGCTAATCTTGAATTTATTTTTGTAGTATTAACATTAAGCTTGGGACAAAGGCCATGATACAGTATAATTAATAAGGGATGACAAATAGGAATTATTTTTTTCTGTCCTCCTCAACAGCTCATAGATGCTGATACCTGCAAACTTCTTGATTCATTAGTGTGATAAACACTACAAGTTTATACTGTAGTCGCTCATGGTGATAGCTTCCACACAAGATTTCAGAAAGGAGAAAACAAATAGTACCTCTACTTCAGTATCTCTGTATTAAATGTTCTTTAACCATACACTCTGAATATAAATGGTTTTTTTGTTTGTTTTGTTTTGTTTTGTTTTTTAAATCAAAACATTATATTTGTATTTTGAAGGACTTCAACATTATCATCATCATCTTCTAAAAGGCAACAGCTCTACCTGGGAGGCA
Source organism: Anser anser (assembly GCF_964211835.1). Classification (NCBI taxonomy): domain Eukaryota; kingdom Metazoa; phylum Chordata; class Aves; order Anseriformes; family Anatidae; genus Anser; species Anser anser. Next base: position 25,379,888 of record NC_139729.1, on the reverse strand, counting down.
AAATATTGTAAGGGCTCTTCTCCCTCTTATGACTCAGGATGCAAGATGCTGAAGCTAGAAAGAATTAAGATTATAGAGGTCCATAGATGGCTGCCATAGGCACACTGAGTAAGATTTTACTTTGTCAGTAGCTGCACTACAATTGGTGAGGTTACTTTTGACTAATTCACTTTTCATGCATAAAGAGTGCTGCACATAGCTCCATGGAAATAGAAAACTAATTGTGATGGTGGCTTTTCTAATTCATCACATTTTTAATAGTCTGAATACCCTGAGTGTTTAGGTCTATAGAATCTAGATGCTGTTGAGAGGATCATAGCAAATACAATGATTTGGATTATTACTAGTCAAGAGGTTGAACTTTTCTGTCTCCATATTTAAAATCTTTTCAGTTTATGTATTTTTTAATACAATGTATTTATGTTAGCTACTTTGAAGTTTGATTTTTTTCTAGAAGATATATAATGCAGTAGTGCCAAATAAGATGGAAATTTATGTACTATATATATTAGACACTAAAATAGCAATGGAACACAAATGAAAGGCTTGGCTGCCTGCAGCTTTCTATAATTTAGATGAAACAGGTATATAAATAGGTAGGGCTCTGGATGCATTAAAGATTGTGTTAAGGAGGTAGAGTCTTACGTAGATGCTTTTATAATTAACATATGATTGCTCTAAAAGCTACTTAAGAGTCACTTACTGTTTACTGTCCCTCCAGTGTGTTTCTTTTAGAAGCAGTCATCAGAAACTGGTGTGGTGGTTGTCCCGGTGCTCGTGCCCTCGAATGAAACATTAAATGCTGGATGCTCCCGGCTTGTCTTTGGCTGACTGTGAATGGAGGGTATTCTAAGTGCGGTTAGCCCTTTTCAATAGGGTGGAAATTTGTGTAGCAATTGTGTCAAGTTGGAACTCAGAGCCCACGTAAGGCTAGGTATGGTTTGTCTGGGTTGTGATTCTTAACAAGCTTAACCTGAAACCACAGGTTTGGACTTGTGTCTTCAGTTATACTCTTTCACATTGAAATTGAAGGGGAAGACATTGAGAAATCTTCCAAAATCATACAAAATACTCTAGAAATATAAAGGCTGGTATTATATGTGGCTGTTACTGTTAGTGCGTGAGTTTTTTATTTTTATTTTTTATTAATTTTCTCAGCTCACAACCCCATGACTTTTTTTTTTTTTTTTGGGGGGTGGGGGTGGGAAGGAGGGATGGTATCTATCAGGTTTTGTTGCTTGAGGAAAAGATCTAACCATAAAGATGGCTGGGACTAAATATTTTCCTCTCTTGTATATTTAAATGCTTCAGTCTTACCAAGTCTGCCATGGGAGCAGGCTCGCTCAGATGCTGGAATACATTTGCACCTGGCCATGACATATAGAGAAGATATCGAAGGCACAGCACGGCTTGTGCAATGAGTTGCTCACTGACTAAGTGAGTGGTTCACCAGAAAGTGCATCCATGTCAAACCCTGACCACTTGGATCAATTAGAAATTCCCTTTCAATATCTGCAAAATAAGTCAGCTTGATTGCTTTCTTCAAGTCCTAAGTGATGTAGTCCTATTTTGTCTATCTGAACTCAGCTTGAACTACAGCTTTCAATAATGATAACATAAAATTTCCTTGCATCTTGTTTTCTGTCATCTTATATCATGTTAAAGTAACCCAGCTCATCTAAGAATATTTCTATAGAAGAAATGATAGAAGAGATAGTCCCTCAGAAGATAAAAAAATACTTGTATTTATGGCACTCACTGTCCTATCAGTTCTTTTGAGCATAAAACGAAATGCAAAATACTATTTCCATGAAGAAAATTATTACAATACAAAGTACTACATCATGATTGCAAGTAGAAACTTAAATGTTTCTTTGTCAGAATTATATGAGATTGTGTAAGAAACATATAAAATATAAAACCACGGTATTTCTGCTACAATATTTCAAGGACTGATAGATGTAGTTACATGACAAAACAGCAGTACTTAACCATACTCTTGTCTTATTTCTAGATTAGAATCCAAGCACAATGATTCTTTCCTTTTTGCTAAGAATACACATGGTTAATTAACCATGTAGATTTATGTTGTAAAATTACTGAATATGGTAGATAAAGTGATGTATTTATGTCTCCCAGCAGATCCAGTGTTGCTTCATCATCTCTCACACCACAGGATCATGCAAAACAATTCTGCTGTCCTGACAAAGATGTGTTGAACTGTCTGGTGATGTGCTCTTTTCTGCTCTGGTGTGGAGCATTTGGTTATGCACAGTCCATTTTTAAGGCACACATTACTCAGTAGGGGTTCACAGCCAGATTAAAGAAATGTGTAAAATTGTTCACTTCTCCTGGTTCAGCATAAAGGGATTGTCAGAAATGGAGAAACCTCCCTAAAATCCATCCATAATTTGGAATACCGTGATTTTAAAATCACAGAATACGCTTTATAAATTATTCATTTCACCTCCTGATTTTTCTTCTCTTGATTTAATTTAGAAGCATCTCTTGAATTGAGAGGGGATAAAATTTGAGCCATAACACAGTTATAGGCTCAAATTAGGAAGGAACAAATTATTTCAGAAAGAATCATCTGTGCACCGTGAAAGTTTACATTTTTTTTAAGACTAACATTCAAATTGAATCTTACAGAAAGCTTGTAAATTACTAATTAACCTTTAAAAAGTGTATCGTATTTTTGAAGTGAGACTTTTTTACTCCGAACTACAGATTGCATTTCCAGAGCTGCAAAATCACTTTATAAAAGCAATTCCTGTTGAAGTCCAGAAGTACAAATGCTTAGTCTGTTTGGTGGGCTTTACAAAAACTGTGGCTTCAGGCTTCTCAAGAAAATCTATGTCATTGGAAGTTTTGTCCAACATCTGAAAATCTCATGGAAATAGAGCTACAAATAGAAATGTAAAGATTTAAACTGAACTACCACATTAATACCAAGTAGATGAGCCTTGTATAAAGCAGTTCAAATAAAAGTATCTACAAAACCATTTTTACCTGTCATTTCCAGAACTTTGGGAAAAAAAATATTCCAGAATCGACACTGCTGAGAACGTAACTTTGTCAGCACCTCTGAAGCATCAGTATTTAATGTTAAATATTTTTGTTCAGTACTGGTGAAGACTGGCCATCTTGTTCCATTAACCAGGGTCCCATTTGGATTTCTGAGTGAGAAAGAGAAACATTTCATTTTAAATGAGAAATTATCACACCATGAGGGTTTGTAGGTTGATTGGTTGGTTGGTTGGCTTTTAACTTAACAGTTATTTCAGCTTAGCTATGTTAGCTTGGAATTACTGAAGTACACTTTTCTAAGTGACAGGAAAAAAAAAAAAGAAGAAGCAAAAATTGGTTTAAGTTCATTAAATATATATATACATATATATAAGCATTATGGTTTATATTTTAAACACTTTACCTAAGGAAAAATTTAATAAACTACCATATACAAGCTACGCATGTTGAATTTGGAGATTCTCACAGAAGCTGTACATTATTGAGGGTGAGTTAAGAACAAATAAACATGTTTGGGGGGGATGAATGATTCATGTTTTAGTTTCAGTGATGCTGATCACTTCAGATAGACAAACAGATTGGACTAAATGACTCAGATGAAAAATACAAGTAAAGGTGCAGAAGTGTCTAAATTTTGGATCAGAGGTATCTACAGTGGAAGAGAAAATAATTATTTCTCATTAAGAAGGAACAGTTCCTCCCTGAAGTGCACTGAGCTCTGTTAGTGGAGTGCCAAACATGAACAACCTCAAATCTTCTGGAAACTGGGAAGAGCGGCAGAGCACTTGGCTCTTTATAACACACACTCCGCACATTAAAGGATCACAGCTGTTAGTATTAAAATAGTTGTGATAAATATTTATAATACAATAGAATTCATAAGGTTGTAGGGACAGACTGATTAACATTCAAAGGGACAGACATCCAGTTTTTCCCTCCAAAAAGGACAACATGTAGCACCTATAGGATTTATCTGCATGACTAGAGAAAAAAAAATGGTTTAAGTGTGTAGAAGAACAAAATGAGGAATGTTGCGTTAGGGAACAAATGAGACAAAATATGATTTTTAGAAAAAGTGATCTGGGACTGTTTAAAAAATAAATCTATGTTAGCTCTGAAGAGGTTAGAAGACAAATTAAGCATCTTATTTCAGTGCAAGCAGAACTCATTTTCTTTGCTAGAAGACGATATAAGGAATGGGTTTTAGAGCAGAACAACAGTAGTCAGTGATCTTTGGCAGGATAAATTAAGGAACAGTAGAAGCTGAGTTTATTTGGTTATTTCCATTTTGCTTTTCACCAAGAGTTCCCAGAAGGCAGCGGTCAGACAGGAGTCCAATATGTGTGAAGCCCACTTGAGTGCTGCTTGCCAAGAATGGGAACAAGGTACTGGGCATAGGTGGGAGCAGTCAGAGCACAAGATTCAGCCACTGAAATAATATGGACACGTCGCAGAATGAGTCAAATATTTGGCCCATGTTTTAGCATTCTGCTTTGCTCTGGATTCCTTAGCACCAGGTAACCGCCACTTACAGAAACATCATCTTAGAGTATGAGATTTAGCATGCCATTTCCCAATTGGCCCACTTCTTTACTGATTTTTCTTTACTAATTTTGTTCTGATTAACTTATGGAACCCTTTTTAACTGCACATTTATTTGTGGCTCACGAGAACGATGACTTAAACAGAGCTGACTTGCACTTCAGTTCAAGATCAGAACGCTAATGGTGCTGTCAGAATTCATTTAACAGCTTTTATGCTATGAAATAAATCATGACATTCCACATTGTAATTTACAGGTGTGTGGGGGATTATACAATGGCTACAGATGTATTTTACTAAAAATTATTGAAAGAAGCATGAGAGCATTTCGAAATACATAAGCCTGCTGATTATGACATTCTTTCTGCATTTCCAGAATGCTTACTGTTCAAAGAAATGTCCAGTAATTTCCTTCTTAGCTGAAAATTTCCAGAGTTAAAAAGAGGTTCTCATATATAGCAAAGCAGAGAGATCACAGGAGTATAATTTTTAATTGATAAGAACAAGTTATGATTATAACCTCGTTGTCCTATCACAATTACTTTTCATTCCTTCTTGCTAATAACTTTGTGATGAGAATTGCAGTGCACGGGAAAAAAAAAAAAAAAGTAAAATTCAATGGTCTCTGGACCAAGCTCAAAGTTTTATCATATTCTTTTTTTATTATTTATTAAAAAAAAAAAAAGTGAGAATATCCTCACCAAATAGAAAGGGACCCAATACACTGCACAACCCTACCTCTGAAATTGCATCGCGCAGGGCTTGGGCCACACATCTTAGGATGGATCTTGTGTATCTACTTCTTCAAACACTAATATCATTTCTTAGACTTCTGTCCCTATCTGTAAGCTCTAGTTAGGGAAGACCTTCCTTTTGTTCAGAGAGAATGCAAGCTTCTTCACTGAATATTTTAGGAAGAAACTAGCTTATTATCTTTTAATGTGTGCAGGAGTGAGTCTTGACACAATTAAGTACAATTATTTGAATTGCTCCTAGAGAAGAGAAGAAGAACAACCTTGTGTTTAAACTTTGATGTAAACAGAATTTGTTTCAATATTTCTGCTATTCTTTCTTCTTTACATGTGCCCTGAAGTTGTAGGCTGGACTTTCTTTACTTTCTGACAGTGGTCCAGCAGTTCACTCAGTTATTTCATTAAGGTATGTGTTTAAGGCAGCCAAACTTCTTTTCTCATTAACTTGAAAAGCAGAGTACTTTGGGGGCTCAATCTCCACTAAAGTTGTTGTCACGTACTACCTTCACACATACACATGCTCCCACTGAATTTCGTGAGCCTTATTTTAATCCTCTGCTCAGTGGAATTTGCTTGTTATTGTTTACTGTTACTAAGATCATACTCTCCCTCTTTGGGTATTGTACAGCCATAACTGTCAATAACATTCAATTCTCAAGACTCATTCCTAGTAAACATTCGAGATTTGACATACCAGGAGTGAAGAGGGTTTCAGAGCAGCTTGTTCACTGATCATTTCTGGATATTTTATGTTCTTCTTCAAAAACTTCAGAAAGAGAATATTAATTTTGTGCAGATTGAATGCAATAACCTGAACAGAGTTCTGTTAATCATAATAAGCATACCCTCATTACCATTCTCATTCATATGATCAATATAGCCTGGAAAACAATACTACTTCATTGAATATTTATTAATATTCACAAATTAGGCAGAACATAATATTCATTTTTACGGATGGCTTTTCAAACACATACAGAAAAAATTAATTCAACACCTATTTTTTTTTACTATTATTATTTTGTAAGCACACACGATATAATGTCTCTGTAAAATACAGTTTTTATTTTGGGGAGTGAACTTTGAATCGTTTTCACTCTGCTGTGATATCACCATTTAACAGAGTTGTTCCTTTGTACTGTTACATTATACTTTGATATAGTCCATAAAGAAAAAAAAAAAAAAAAAACGCTGTGCTACCTCTCTTGGAAAATGGTTTAGGCATAATTTACCTTCTTAATGAGTGTTGTAAACACTAACTGCACCACATGCTAGCTTAGATTGTCCCAGGCTTTCACTCTATTCCTATTTGGCTGCTCTGTAAAAGGATCAGGTTAACACCTTGTGTGTTTCTCTAGAGAAAACAACAACTAAACAACAACAATGAAAACGTCCTTTTAGCTATCTAACACAGATGAATTATATCAACCCAACCTCACTAAGAGATTCAGAAGCTGAAACACAACTCTGCCTGCAGTCCCTGGTAGCCCCTTCCTCCAGATAGGCCTGCCTGGAAGACCACAGACAAACAAATACTGCTTCTGCCTGGCTGCAGCTGTTCATAGAGATATTGCTCCCTGAGAGGAAGCACATACTAATTTCCCCTGAGCAGCATGTTATTGCTCTTAATTGTCTCTTCAGTTGCTGCTGGCTTCCATCCGACCCTCTCTGAGATGAGCGCAGCAAGCTCGCTTGCCTCCAGTTCACCCCGTAGAGAATATCCCATTCCTCCCTGATCTGCAAAGCAGTGGGAAGGTGGCCTCTCCATGCACAGCTTACCTCTCTGCTGCTCTCGTCAGAGTAGCAGCAACCACCCCAGCCAAAGACAGTGCACAGTGAGGCAATTTCTTCCTCGGTGCCTTCTGCAGGTTACCACCACACTGACATTCTGCTGGCATGTGTCTCGTTAGCTGAATAAGCTGCCCGCTGAGATTAATGAAAGGTTATGATAATGCCGCTGCACCCTCTGCTTCCCCTGTGCAGTAAGAATTGAAATCAAATGGAGACCTGTTCCTGCTAGGTGCAACTTTATTGACTTCACCAGGGTTGTATCTGCTGATGCTCACTCTCAATTTTGCCCCCTTTTCTTTTAACAGTTGGTTTAAAAGGAGGAGGGAGTGAATGTGAATCATTTTTATTAGCTTTCATGGCTCCTTGCAGCTATCAGGCAGTACTGGCAATCAGCTGTTTTTCATGGGATGCCGTTTTACACTGTGTTACCATGGGCACAAGATAACAGGGAGGGGGATCTGCCTCCCGGATAACTAGGAATGCCACAGCAGCAGTAACCCTGACTCTCGTGCATTTTCTACAGTGGTATAACAAAGTCTTTAAGAATTATGGAAACGGTCAGTTCAGCACCATGGGAGAAAAACACTGTCATTGTTTCACCCTGGGGCCACTCTGTGAAGGGGGGGTGCCTCTGCACATCTTTAGGGCCAACAGAAGGAGCTGCTGAAAGCTCGTGTGGAGGTACCCGAGGTAGCTTCTCAGCGGCCACATGTACAGCAACACAGATGAGGCAGCAGCATGGTTTCCACTCCTACATGCCCTTGTGCAGCAGCCCAGTACAGATATTAAACCTAATAGTAGTGAATGAAATTAATAATGTACTTTGAGCGTGCACTTGTAGAATTACATAACTAAAAGATTTTTCTGTACCATTTTAAATTGTGGTTGTGTTTTCTTCTAATGCATTTTCTGCCAGGTAAAGAGAAGTAAGATAGCACAGGGCAGAGAAATTTAAGGTACAAAATGAGTAAAAGGATAAGAAAACATCAACTGGGCTATAGTGTCAGCTGCTGATATCCGTGAGTGAGGGGTGGGAAGCAAAGTCAAACTGTTTCTAACTGAAACAAGGTTCCCACCTAACAAGTGATATCACAGACTAAGCTGTAATGGCACCATGAGTAAACATACCCATTTGCTTTAATGAAATTATAGGTAGATTTTTTTTAAATTATAGGGTGGGAAGGACTGCCAGATAAGATCACCATGAGATAGGTCCCCACCAAAGCTCTGGCCTCCAATTCATTGCTCTTCCAAGGGATGGGCTATGGCAAACATTTTACTCTTTCTGTAACGGGGACAAAGCCTGAGTCCCTCATGCCAATGCCTCAGTCAAGGAGTGATCTCATTGAGGATATCGTACATTTTGAAGAAAGACCATGAGATTTGTATCCTAAAAATATATCTTAGTTTTACAACTGATTTATTAATGGCTATGCTGTGTAGAACTCCTCCATTAATCATTTTGGCACTAAACAAAGCACCCAAACAAATACCTTTCAGTACTTAGCATTTGAAACAAATAAAGACTCTTTTTTTTTTTTTTTTTTTTTCCCCCCCTCCATCCTGGAAGAGAACATGTTGTTGTTTTCCTTCCTTTCACTCTTTTTCACTCCTAATTAGCTGGCAAGCAGCAGAGGTGCACCAGGCGTGCCGGGCTGCCCACGTCCTCGTGGAGCTCAGGGTCGAGGGGCAGGAAGTGTTTGCAGCATTAGTCAGGCAAATGTCTCCAGATATCTCACATAATTTCCAAAGGCCATAATGCGTGATATTTATACCTGTGTTCATTTTCTTGTCACAACACAACCCCTGCCAGGTTAACAGCAGCTCTGGGTGGTGGTGCGGTCCCCAGGGGGATGGTGGTGGAATAGTCTGTGTAAGGCCTGCTGACCTGCTGCTGGGAGTTTAACAGATACTTTCCAGCCCAGTCTTATTAAAAAGAAGAGCAGCTTACTGTTAAGTACTTGTTGAATCTTCTCAAACCTTCAAACAATTTGGCTTAACGCCGGTGTCTTCATACCATGCTGTTAGTTTCAGATGGCTCGCTGTTAACTAGACACCAGAGAGGGCCACAGCATTGAAAACTCAAAATCTTTAAACTGAGGAGCAGGCCTAGCTATTGTAACAAAGAAAATGAACCTGTTCTGGAGACTATCCTTAGAGAAGTTAGCATGGGAAAGGATAAAAAGCATCTGTAACACCTGTAAAAAAATTCTAACTGTAAAAACATCCCCTGAAGCTCAAACTGTTGCATAAACTTTCCATTCAGCAATTGAAGGCTATATAAATCCAAAAGGCTCTCACTGTGTGAATACGTAGATTGCATCTGATGCAAATATCACCACCAATTGGGGCCACATATGTGTGATTCAGTATAATGAATTTACTCTCAGATTTTTTTAATTCAGACAGTTATTCAGAACATTTTCCCAAGTCAGCTAATCATTTACCATCCACTAAGAGGACTTGATGGACTCCCTGGACAAAATCTCAGTATTATGCCAAAATATTTTACATTAAAATGTACTCTTTGGGGCTTTCTGCTATTAGAAACTGCAAAGCAAAGACAAGATGACAGAGGCACTTTCCTGTCCATTATCTAAAGTTTACAGATTGGCTCATTTGCAGTAACAAGCCAAGGGGAAGTGCCACTCCTAAATAAGTGAGTTGGAAAGCTGACATGTTATCACCTCACAAATACATACATTAGTTTTGATGCCGGTTGGTACTGTTGATCCATAATACTGCATAACAACTTACCTTGCTAGTTTTTATTTAATTGAGGCAGCTGTCCAGGGTATTCCTTAATATCAGCTAATCACTAACCATCCTATCTATTGAACTGATGGAACCTCTGCAAATGTCCTGCCATGCTTAATATTTTATTTTTAAATATCCTCTTAAGGTCTTTATCCTTTTAGACTAATGGGAAAGACAACAGCTATCTAATCTATCAGCTGAAAGGTCTGAGTGGTGCCATTTATAATAACCAAGCTCTAAAAACTACCATACTGAAAGGTGACAACTCCGACACGGCTATTGTCAGCCTGTGGAATACTGGGTGATTGGAAAGCATTCACGATTATCTTTTTTATACACTAAGCTTCTTTGCAGCCTCATAGCCTCAGCAATCTCAAGGTGTCAGGCCTGTGCTCCTCTGGCAGTATGAAGAATAGGGGAGTTTGGAAAATAAATAAATCCTGATTGTGTTTTAAAACATAGATTTGTTTATTACAATTTAATCCTTGCAAGAAAATAGTAACCAGCTTCTGAAAATCTGTAGTAATTAAAACTTTATTATTTAATAGTTCCTTAATGTTGCATGAAAATCATTGGTCCCGATTATGTGATCGTTGAGCCCTGCTCAGATTCCCACGGTACTGAATGAAAGGAGTCCGATGATTAAGTACTACAAATTTGAGAGAGGTTGCGGGGTTGAATCCTTCAAATTGCTTTTCTCAAGCAGTTGTTTATGGAAAGTTCATTATTTTTTGTTGTTCTCAGCTCTCACTCACAGATTACAAACATGAGTTCATTATCTAGTGACTATAAAGTGCCTCTGAGTCACAGCAAAAGGAAACTGCTTTGCAAGTAATATTGAAGATAAACATTATTTCTTCTGCTGATCCTTGAAGAAACCTGTAGAATCCAGCTGGCATGCTTTTTAACTGACAGAAATTGGAGAAGACCTTTGCAGCTAGGCTTTCTTACATCTTCACAGGCTAAATAAAGCTCAGGATATTCCTTCCAGATTCCAGCTTGGTGACAGCCGTGGTGTGTTTAAATCTTAAACTATAATTTGTCCTGGTATGCATTATTACAGATGATATCGGTTTCAGGAAATGAAGCAACAAGCTGTTGCTTCTTTTTTGGTCTTATTGTGTTCTGCTCAAAACAGACTCATGAAGCACCCATCCAGTTAAAATGCTTCTTGCTTGTGCATGTCTTCATGCTTATTTGTGAATTCCTGCTATATATAAAGGTGGACAAGGAAGGAAGGTCTTGAGATATTGGTCATAGATGATATAGTATTTGAGACTTTTGGATCCGGGATCTTCTGTCTTAGCTCTTTGGGCACGCTGGCAATGCATTTAGGAGCTCAGTCCCTCAAATCCCTGGCTCTAGGATTGGACTCTGCTCTGGTATCAGCAGTAATAATAAGCCAGGTCAGCCGAGCCAGAGTTAATGAGCCCTTCAGACACCAGCAGAGTATTTCCAACCTCCTGGGCCCACGCTAGCACCCCTGCACGTAGGTCTCCTGCATTGTGAAAATGTTCCAGCAAAGCTTGGTGCTATTTCAGGAACCCCTGCCCCAAACTCTGCTATCTTTATAGCATGTGATGAGATGTGATCATTATACAAGGTCTGGAAGAGCAGTTCCAATGTTCTGCCTAAGAGTTATCAGTGCTAGAAACTTGAAAGTGAGGTAAAATGTCCTTTTCTGAGCAACTGTGAAGATAAACCTGAACAGATACTTCTCTAAATTTAGCTTGAATTATACTGATTTAAATGAGCAGACTGTTGTCCTGATATCCCCTGAGTCCTTCTGAGTGAGAGCTGTCAGTCCTGTGTTTTCTGGCTTCTCAGCAAGTCTCTACTACAGTCCTAAACCCCTGATGCTCAGAGACCCCACAGTATCTTGGATGGTATATCCCAAATGCATGCATGTTCTGCAGAGTTTTAAAGAGGGTATAAGGAAGAGACTGAGACCATGTTGAGAGCATTATTTTGGGCCAAAGGAAAGAAAGAAAAGCCTGGAAATGACCACAGAATAATCTTCAATGTCGTTGCATGATGTCAGGAAGAAAAAAAATATTTGAAGTTGAATTGAGTTCAGGAAAATGGATGAAATCTTGGAATTAATGTGGAAATAGTTTTAAAACACAAAAAGTATGGTTTATTCTGACTTTTAATAAATATTTACCACTCACTCTAGCTAACAGTCCCATTAAGTTGTATGTGACAAGTACCTAACACAACATACCTACATCATATAAGTGTAGACCTTTACACTTCTTTGGTTATATATTGAGATAAAGCAGTAAAGATTTTTTTCAGAAGTATTTTATTACTTGTGTTTAACATGCCTTGCATCTGATTTGTTATTTTGGATGGTGTTTGAAGACCAGTTCAACACTTTTTGAGGTGAATCAGTAAATTAGGGGCTGACCCAAATCCACATAAATGGAAGAGATTTATTTTCAGAAAGCTCTGGATCAGGTCCCAGGAGAAATACCTGCAGTTCTTTACAAAAGAAGCTACTCTCGTTCTAGATAGGGTTTACTATGATGATTTCCTACCTTCTCCAGGACTCCAGGTTCTAGAGTGAATATTCACAGTTCAAGTTTATGTCATTTTTGAATAGACATGAAAGGTCCCACTACGATTTCAGCCTTTTTCATTCTAAAGGAAAATTTTAAACTTTTTTTTTTTCTTTAATGTTCCTGCAAAGTATTTTCTAAGACCTTTATGACCTTTCCTACAATATCAATTTCAGCTTTCACGGACCACTTTTCAAATATGCTATTTTTTTATACTCTTGGCTACAGCAGGGACTCAGATGAAACAATAGTTTTTAGTCTTACTTGTAGAAGTTGAAGAGGAGGGCTATTTGGAAATGGAAGAATGTGCTGAACCCTACTGGGACTTTGAAGAAGGAAGTCATTTCCACCGAAGGTAAATAAAAGAATAAGTAGACAGAAATGGACATGGCACTTGCCCTTTTAGTTGTCCACTAAAACTGGTATATCTCCTGTACACCCTCACTTCTCCTTCTCATGGCCTGGGAAAACTTGAACTTACATAGTATTTTAACCAGAATTGCTCCCAGGGACAAATCTAAAGAAATTGCATAAAAGGAGAGAAAAATGTTTTTATTTCCATAGAACTACTAATACTGTGTTTAAAATTCCCAGTGGCTTTGGTAAAATTTGTCAGCCCCTTTGGTTGTAAGGAAGAGTAAATGCTGTACTTATATGTATATGATTGCTGTTTCCATCTCTTACTCTCCTTGCCGTTAATAGAGTTCATTCCCAAACACATGGAAATTGTTAGATAAACGGACTTGATGCTTTTCTTATCTCTAAAGACTACATTTTCAATACAGGCTGTGTAGTGGATGTTATTCTACAATATAGTATTTGAGATCTGTTTTCAACTGTAATTGCCTTAATCATGATTTCTTTTCAAGATGGATACTCCACATAGCCCCGAACCAAGTAAAATCATCTAGTTTCATTGTGTCCTGATGGACTTGATCACAGTAACATTTTTCTTGATATTTTCCACTACTACCACTATTTTATTTCTGTAAATGGTAGGAAAAGCATAAGTCACAAACTTCAACTGCCATGAAATCTGGGTCAAATTGAAGAGTCCTATATATAAAACCTTCAGGCAATTTTCAGTAGCATGTATATGTGTTCTTGCTTCACCTGAAACTGAACTACTGATATTTCATGATGGAAAATGTAAATAAGAAGTAATAGTATTCATAAGCCACCATTAGGATACTTAAGAATAAAATAGAAAAATAGATGATAAAATTATTTTCTTATCTGTGTTATAAATTTGCTGTAGATTTGACATCTACACATTGAGATATGTATCTTTTTACGTTCAACACATTCATATTATGTCCCAGCATTATAACATCCTCTGAATCTGATTTAAACTACATCCTGGCACCAAATGGGAGATCTCCAAATAGAAACTTTTGGACTGAGAATCATGAAAGTCATGATCTCAGAAAGAAATAGTATGGGAAGAGGGGAGGATATCTGATAATTAAAGTTCTTCTCTTTAAAATCGAGGTTGCTTTTGTGGAATTATAGTATGCACACTACTTCATATCTAGGAAAAAAAAGTAACTTTTTAAACCTCTAAGAATTTCCAATTACATAGAAAATTCACTTGTTCCTTGAGAAAACCACAGCAAACACCATTCATGAGAGACAGATACTTAACACTTCATTAGTTAAAATAAAAATCACAGAACAGCAGCTCCAATAGGGAAAAAAAAAAAAATAATAAAATAAAATATCTCTGGTGTAAATTTGAGGCAACACTCCTTGGAGTTTGTATTGTGTGAAAATAGGAACTTGTTTTATGTTCCCTCAAAGAAAGGTAGAGAACACAGATGTAGGCCAGCGATGTCTGGGAAGGAAGATGATGGCAGCAGATTTAATTTTACATCTGTACTAGCATATAATTGTGTAACATCACTAACTGAGAGCATGAAATGTCTGATTTCTACTTATGCAGCTTCTAGAACTCTGGGGAGGGAAGATCACAAATCCTGTGACTAAATTGCTAACTACATTTACCCACAACTGACTATTCTTGCAGTTGATCGAAAAAAAATTAAACGTTATATCGAGCTACCTTTGAAAATATGGTGTTAGGTAACCTCTGCTGCTCCTCATTTCCTCTTTTCTCCCCTTTGCCACTTCCCTGAAACAAGCCAATCTCTTGTGTTGGGTAGTAAATTAAAATTTGTACTGAAAGGTTTCCATTCCTCATGTGAAATTCCTCAGTAGGACTTCAGATTAATGTTCCAGAGCCACTTGGAAAAATGGGGTTTGCAGACCTTTCAAACTTCAATTTCTGTCTTTTGATGATGAAACAAGGACTAAGCTGTAGAAAAGCAGCACAGAAAAAGTGTTCTAAAAAGAGGGTTAACTATGGGTGAACGCTAATTAGAACTTCACAGTGACTTCTGCAATCATTCAATTACGTGTACACGGTTATGATTTAGGGAAAGTAATCCCTAATCCTAAATAATCTCTGAAGTGTATTGCTTTGTGTCTTTCCTTGTTCACATAACCTCTTGCATCCATTAGCATTTCCCTTTCTTGTTTTCCCATCTTCTTCACTTATATATTTTCCAACAAATGCTAAACAATTTCCACCAAGGCTTTTTATTTCCAACCCCAAACTGAGGGTAGAAAGCATGCCATAATTTTATTCTAACCCTTAGCATAGTCGTACCTCTTCATCCCTCTCTCTTCCCCAAAAATATTCCTGGGTAGGCTTCCTGCAGGGTTTGGGGCACAACAGAGAAGCAGGTCTGGTACAGGTTCTTCTACCTATCTCTTTGTCATGAGAGTAGGAAAAAGCCACATCTGAGATGTTTCCCTCTCTTGTTGTTCAGGGTCAGCCAAAGGCAGCCTAGCTCTACGAAAGCCCACCTCAAAGAGATCCCCATTATCATTTATTCTCTTCTGCCTGTATGTGCTTGTTGGAGTGTCTCTGCCCATGTCTCCAGACACAGGATGTTCACCTTCTTCAGTCTCAGGACTGTGGATAGCACTGGTGGTTTTGATCCTGCAAACCTTGTCAGTATTTAAAAAGTATCTGCTGTCTTTTGAAGCTGTGATTTCCACTTTGGTAACTGAGCACATGCTGAAACTGATTTATTGCCCCTGCAATTTGTCTTTGAGTTAGAGAGCTACGTTAGTAATCGTTTTAGGAGTCTCAGATACACGAAGGTATTCAGGTGGATAAGTCCTAATGAAGTCATCCTAAAAAAAGAACTATGCTAATACAGCTTTCAATACAAAGCAAAAAATCTTATAGCAGCAGATTTATTTTTTTTTTTAATTGAAATCCACTGATTTAATCATGAGGCTTTTTGTGCTGTCCGTCATCAGGAAGAGATTCTTTACCTACTGCTCCATTCCTGACAATTGCATTAGAGCTTACCCTTTTCTATAATGAATCGCCAGTGCTATATCCAAGGCAAAGCTTAGCACTACAGTTTTAGGTTTTAGTTTTATGTCTCATTCAATTACTCCTACAATATTCGGACATTTCCTTAATAGACGTTCTCATCTCATGTTTGAAAATAATGATTTGACTCATCTTTTGTAGAGAACAAAATCTGTATGGATGGAATTGCATTTGCTGCACATATGGAAAGCAACAAGACATCTTTGTGTAATTTTGCAATATTTGCAATAATGCTAAACCAATCTAAACAATTTGTATCCCAGGCCTATTTTCAAAAGATGATTGAATCAAATATTCCTGTTTTCAGTTTTGAAATTCAATGACAGCTTGTCAGCTTGCAAGCCAGGAACTGAGATGAGTGCCAAAAGTGAGTCTCTAGTTACTGATTTTTTCCATGATGCACTATTTCCAAATGTATTGTGTTGCTTGTTTCCATTACTGCTTCTGAATATAAGAAATATATATGGACACTGGAAAAGTGATGAGTCATTTTTAGAACTCAAAAAATGAAAGTGAAGGTAGAGAAACAGATACAGAAAAACAGTAACTTTCCTAAAGTTTGACCATTTTTTTGTTCATGAATACAATTTCCTCAATATTTTTTCACAGCTCAGAAATGGTTCCATGAAAGAGTGTGAGAATGCATGTGCTCTTTTGGGTCAAAATAAAAGCTTTGCTTTTCCCTAACACAGGGAAGGTAAGACCTTTCTTTCCGTATCTTTTTTCATATTTTTAGAAACCCTCCTCATGCCTTGTTTATACTCCTTCAGCTTTTACCTCACACCCAGAAATCTTCTTATTAACCTGATCCAGTCAAATCACTCATTAAGATGACAAGTGATTTATTCTAGATGACTGTGAGATGTCAGAAGCAGAAGCCTCAGGGAAACTCTCCTCTTGGTCCTGCTGAGCTGCAGCATTGGTCTCTCTGAGGAACCTGTGAGGATCAGCACCAGGTCTCAGCCTGTTTCCCTGTAAATGTAGGCTAGTCACAAAAAGAGATAAAACCCACAGTAAATTTCTTATAAAATGGCTTGGTAGTAAGTAAACCATCCTAGTTATTGAGGTATTAGAAAATTAAGTGGTTGGATGGTTTATATTATCTTTTTTTTTTTTTTTCAGTATATTCTTCCCTTTCCATACATAGATGATATAGGTCCCCAGTTCAGTCTCTCGTCTGGACTCTCTATGAGGCTGTTGCTTTTCTTCTCACTGTTCTGAAACTACTATCTATAAACATGTTGTGATAAGTTGGTAACAAAAGCACTGAAATTTATTATATGTCTACCAGTGGAACATCAGGGAAAGGCAATAATAACCAGGCAAAGTGCTTCAGAGCTTTAGTGGGACAATCAAAGCCTCACAAATTCCCCTAAAACATAGGAGGAAATATTTCAAAGGCTTCACTTTAGAGAAAAAGCTGCAAAGATTTGTTTCAGCAGTTGTAAAACTGGCACTGAGACAAGTTTTGCCAGTTTCCTTTTATCTGAAACATTTTTCACAAAGCCTTAAAAATATTATCTCTGTATGTTCCACTACATTCTTATTTGAGTTTTCATCTCATCTGATTTGTCTATCTCCTTGTCAGTTTACGTCACTCATATCTAAAAAATACAGTTACCAAATCTAATGAATAAAGTAATGCAAAAGGCATAACCTAGCAACCACTGATTTGGGATGCCATATATTTTTTCCTGATAAATAAAACTTCTTCTTTCTAGAGTTAGCAGAGCATTCTGCTGTTTATGATTGATAGTACCTGTTAGTGTCACTTGCTTACTTTCAAAAGCTTTCTCAACAACATCAAAAATGCAGCAGAGAAAAGAATTTTAAAAGTATTTAGAAAGAGATTTTAAAATTATTTCTATCACCATGGACTTCACTTAAAGTGTGCTGGAAAACATTCAGAAGGTCACTGAAAACTAACAATATTTTTAAAATGAACTTTACCTATATTCAAACATAACTATACAGAGCCTGATTCACCCCCTTCCATATAATGTTAATATCACACTTTGGTTTACAGGTGAATAAAATTCAGCCACATTTCTTTGCTATCACCAATATTCAGTTTGGTGATAGCTGGAGTTCTATCAAATGTTTTAAGACTAGTAAACGATGTTCGACTGCCACTGGTCTTAAAACAAGAATCAGATGAAGAGTTCTTAGGTCAGGGTAAATGGAATAATCTTAAGTCAAAATTTAAATCAAGGAGCTCAATTTTGGAATCTGTTCTTTCTCATAATACAAATATTTTATTATACTTGATTTATTGAGAAAGCACCAGCAATAACCCTCTTTCCTCCCTCACTTCTCTGAGATTTTTGAGGAAGCAATGACAGTCTTGTTCTCTCAATACTCAAATATATGCCAAGAAAAAGTGTTTTACAAAATTACGGTAATAGCACTAGGAAAGCCTGGGATACTTGGTCAGAATGCTTGATAATGAAAGTTCAGTCATTAAAAAATGTACTGATAATGAAGCAGCAGAATTGTCCAAGTAATGGAAAAGGAATTGCCATGCTTGGAAGCTTTTGACTTCCAGTCCCAGTGATTTATTGGCAGTTTGGTAATCACTGACTTTCTCTGCATTTTAAGGGCCATCTGCATCCACCCTAAGACTGGAAGATGCAAGAGTCCAGCTGCCAGTAGACTTCAAATAGCAGTATGCTGGAGAGGCTGGGAATGCCCAGGACTGGAAGGCAGAGGCACTTTAACCTGACCAGGAAGGGTAGTAACTGGCTGCACCTTTCATGGAATAAAAGACTGATTACTGGAGCCAGGCTCTTCTAAACACTGTGAATCAGAGCACGGTATTTTTCTCCACATGTAGCACATACTTGCAGAGTCTAAAAGCTAATCTGTACCACTGATTACTTAGATCTGCTCTTGAAATAAATCATAAGCATATTTCTGAGAGGAAGAGATGCTGTGAGTGTAGAACTGGAGGGGAAGTTACCCACAAAGCCAGTCCACTTAGCCACAGCTCCACAGGGGTTGCCCACCTGTGTCCTGTGGTCTACCTGCCAGCATCAGGGTTAGCAGTCGCTGGAAATAATCCAAAGGGCTGATCCTAAACATCACTACCAGGAATATTATGGGCCTCCCAGTCTGTCCTTTCTTCAAGCTACTCCATGTTAATTGTCAGACCCACAAGGAAATTTGCCTTTTTCTTTTTTTTTTTTCTCATCTCAAATGATGTGCTCTCTAGTAACTGTATTTATGTAGGTAAATATCACTGCCTGTTTCTTTTTTTTTTGCAGTAACAGAAGTAGTTACTACATCCATAGTTCCCAAGCCAAATAGTGTCTTATTGTCAGTGAAGGATACTTCAGCAAGGCCTCCACGGGTATTACAGAACACATAAATATACGGCAGATTCCTAAAATTGCCACTATTCCCTTGGGTGCTGAATGAGGATATTGGTGTAAAACTCCCACATCTAACTTCAAGCCGCATGGGTGAGATGTCTTTTCCCATTTCCTACTCAATTGTCTGCATTCCCCATTCATATTAGTTGTTTCTAAGAAACTGAAAGTGTTCCTGCAGAGCATTTGGACCTTTGACTTTTCATACGACCATTTTAAATCCATTTTTAATCCAACAATAGGCTATTACTTTTGGCATTATTAACATTATTTTTTTAATTATTTCCCCACTACTTGTACACTATGAATATAGAATCTGTGATCTGGATGATGAGGAAAGTGGCACACAATGGGTTAATAGTGATCAGATCCTTTACCGGTACGTAAATTGAGTGATTACATTGTTGATCATAATAGTGATGGTTTTGATACTTGTGGTGGAAGCAGAGGGAGAGATTATTTGCTGTTTGCTGTGGAAACCACTTGAAATTTGATCCGTAGGCTAATCTAATTATAGTGCAAATGATAATCAGACTAGATGACCAGACTGATGGTAAAATCAACTTAAACCTGAACGTATCTTATGTTGTCTAATTTTAGCCAGGGTGACAGGGACAGTATACTCTGTTTTGTACAGCAGGTAATTGAGATTTATATATATATACATACAGAGAGAGAAAATCCAGTGGGAGCAGTAGTTCACAGAGATGTAAATATAGTGTTGCAAAATCTTGTGTAGCCCTAAATTTCTCTTTTCCTGCTAATAACTAGTTCTGCTTAATGGAAAAGTCTGCAGTTTTCGGATGGGAGGTATAAGATGCTGATTGCAAAGTCCTGTAGGTTGTAAAGCTGCAGCATGTTATAAGGAGCCTCCTCTCGGTTCGCTCTCTGCTGAGGGCGTAGTGACACCAGCCTCAAAGCAGTGTTGTCATAGCATGTCTTCATGATGCGGGAATTGTTAGCAAGTATTGTCCTATCTCATTGTGCAGACATCATCTTGGGAATCTATCGCATGCATTTTTGGCATTGATAAATCAACCGCAGAGCTCATTTCCAAAATGCATGCCCCTGCTGAATGCTTGTCTCTGTGTTAGTCTTTCACTCTGAGTTGATACAGAGTGGTGCTATCAGGCTCCGAGTTAAGACAGAAGCAGGGAGAGCTCTTAGGTTCTTATTATTTTTATTTTATTTTATTAGAATAAAATCTGCATTAAAATATTGTGCTTCTGATAAGTATAGTCATATGTATGGTCATTTTTCTGAGTTTTAAAATGCTTATCGCTTATGGTAAAAAAAAGGATATTATAAATCCAAGACATAAAAGGGATAGAATTTGTTAGTGTAACTAATAGATCTACATAAAAAATACTTCTTTGAATAAAAAATCCCACATTCTCATAAGTAAATCTGTTAAAAAAAAAAATGCACATAAAACTTAGTTGTTAGTTCACCTCGGAGGATAACATAAAGGGGCTTTAATGGGCTAGTGCCGCAGCTCGGCTGCCCACAAGCTGGTGCCAGCCACGACATGCAGTGTGTTTTGGAGCCGAAGCAGAGCCACCACACAAGTGGGGACCATAGGACTGGGACCATGCACAGGCACACTGCAGCTCGTAGCATAACAGCATGGTCAAAGAAAATAGCATTTTCCTTGGAGGAGTAAACAGGGGAATATCAGGTTGAAATAGAGGACAGATGACACCTGTAATTAGGATTCTTTGGGGGATGACAGTGTGTAATTCTAACACAGAAAGTTCCAACGAGGTGTTGATGAATTACAGTTTCAGAGGAGATGCACAGTTATTACTTAAGGACTTGGAAAAATGCATTATAGTGAAAGACTCAAGAGTATAACCTGTTTTGTTTAACAAGAAAAAGGATTAAGGGTTATTTGAATAGAGCCTAGAATTATCTCTGTATGGAACACAAATCACAATGTAAAGCTTAGAAAACGTCGAACAAAATATAGCATCTGGAAAATGGAGAAATAGAATAGGCATGTCCAGACCAGACACAAAACTTCTCTTTATAGCTGTAACTGGTTTAAGTGTAATTAAGCATTAGAACAACCTACCAATATTTGTACTGCAAATTCCATCACTGGAAATGTTTAAGTCCTACCTATGTTTTGGTTTATGTATGAGGTAGCATGGACTAAACAAGCACTGTGGCCTCTTCTGATTTCTAATCTCTTAATCTATTAAGAAAAATAATGAGATCCTGTTCCAAAGTTGATTTCGGTCTTTACAACGCTACATATCCGTCACAAGTCAAAAGGAAAGTCCACCACGGAAGTCAAAGCAATGCAGGATTTTAAAATTTAAGTTATATAAACATTTTAAAAGTATGAATTCAGTTTCTGATTCTGTATTTTCACAAATGCAGGTGTTTATACATATAATTAGGAGACAATACAAACTGAGCTTCTAAGAAAAGATAGCTGCCCATTGCATCAGGCTTGCAGCCTTAAGACTCTGTACATGGCAGTGGTAGCTGCTGTTTTTCTTACCACACGGAAATGTTTTCATTTCAAACTGAGTATTGCATCGAGAGAGCCCCACGATCTCTCCACGTAGAGCAAGGGCTGTCTCACTCTTCTCTTAGACACCAGATAAATAGACTGAATGAGGGGCTCTATTTAAACCATTTCAAATGTCCAAATGAACTATGTTTATTTGCTTCTTATGCAGGCTAAGACATATTTCATTTAAAGATGAGCCTAATGGAAATAGCAAGTGAATTGTTTTTGGCTTCAGTGAAACTCAGGATTATACTTACAGTACATATGGGAACATAAGGCTTTCTGAAGAGAACATCCAGCAATCCAAATCATTTCATCATGTGAATAAAATATACCTCCACGTTATATACCTGCATGTTCTGAGCAAACTACATCTGAAAGCAACTTGGACTTTTTGCTCCTACTTGTATTTTTTGAGGTCTTCAGAATTCAAAATATTTTGTTTCTAAAACTTGAAACCACTACCTTATTTGTACCAACTGCTACCATGGCAAAAAAATGTTTTGTATTTATTTTCATAGGTGGATAAACATTGCTTTCTTAAGCTCACTCAATACAGTAAGCTACACGTCAACAGTTTATTTTACTAAGACGGTGCTTTTATCGGAACTAACGCAGGAATTATGGCTAGCTGAACAGTTAATCCTTTCTCATCATTCTCATCAGGCATCAAATCACTATCAAGACAATTAAGGTTTTTCTGTCTGTGAAATAAAAAAACATCTAACCATCTGAACCAAACAAACTTTACTACAGTAAACTTACCCAGTTTTCGCAAAACTTGCCCAATACCTCAGCACGGACCGGCTTAAGATTTCTTCAGCTTTGGTGTAATTAACTCTTCTTTCTAGAGGCAATCCGAACACAAACTCAATCTCATAACCATGCATTACCCCCATCCACTCAGGCCAAGGGAGCTTTGAGGATCGGTGTTCAAAAAAGTAAAAGAAGGCATTGTGTCCTAGTTGCGCAAATTTTTTGGTGAACTCCACTGCAGGACATATGATATTGTAGTCCCCGATAACATCATCCATGGCGTCACGGTAATGTTCTGGCTTTTGCTCATTTTCCCAATCTGTGTATTGAAAAATGATTGATTCTATTGCAAGTTGGCTTGCTTCTGGAAAGGACAGAGTTAAAGCTGCTTCAAATTCTGTTTTGTTTATCAAGCCATCACTGTCCTTGCTGAAGCCAGGGACTCCATATGCTAGAAAACTCGATCCTTCATCTTTATTAACACCAACCAAGATCTGTGTTTGTTTGAAAATGCCATTTTCAATCAATGTTTCTGGCATGTCCAATAGAAAATCACCATCCACAGTTGGACAAAAATATATTTGTAAAAGAGGGGCATATTTTGTGACATAAGCTTCATTCGCCAATATATCCTTTGGGTCCTTGTCTTGGAGGCAGAGAATTAGCTCTGTCTCATTGCTGGTGGGACACTGGAGTTGTTTAGCCAAAGCCACTGTTCTGTTCCTGGCCTCAGATGCTGTTATTGCAGCCCAAGGGGCATTTGCAGATCCACTTTGCATGATGGCTCTTGTGAATAAAGGATGGCTTTTAGGAGAAAGGATATGGTAACTTACAGAAGCCGAGCCAGCACTCTCTCCAAATATAGTCACACTTTTTGGATTGCCTCCAAAGGCTCCTATGTTCTCCTGGACCCATTGAAGTGCTAGTCTTTGATCAAATAAACCTGCATTTCCAGGAACTTCCTGGTTTCCCGGCAAAGCCAAAAATCCTAATGCACCAGTCCTGTAGTTCATGGAAACTACAATGACTCTTTCTACCCTGGCTAGAAACTTGCCATCATAGACAGGTAGGGAAGTTGACCCAGACTCAAAGCCACCCCCATATATCCAAACCATGACAGTTGCATTCTTGGGTCTGGGAGAAGGAATCCATACATTAAGGTATAAGCAGTCTTCACTTAGGTTAGTTTTTGGATTCCACATCTCTGATCCGGGAAATCCAGGGTAAGTTGTATCTATAAGCTGATAACAGGAGTTTGCGTGTTTTGTGGCATCCCAAACATCTGACCACTTCTCATGAGGCTCTGGTTTTTGAAATCTCAGTCTACCAATGGGTGGCTTTCCGTAAGGTATTCCAAGGAAGGCTGTCACAGTCCCCCCAAGTACCTGCAGGTTCGTCCCTCTTACTCTGCCATTCTTGGTTGTAATGATGTTATCTTCAGGCACTACTTTCCTGATGAACATATACAGGAGAAGAAGCCACATAAGAAATCTGGTATGGATACTTGTACCATTTACCCAAATCATGATGCCTGAAACACGGGAGAAAAAGAAATTCAGGATTACTATTTCGATGTATTAGCAGGATACAGGTCATCCCAAGGGCACAGAAAATAAGACAGTGCTGCTGCACAAAACTCAAGCAGTCTTTAACCATGACTTCTTGTCAGCCTTGTTGCAAAAGCTATGTTTAGGATCTAGTATTTAATACAGTGTTTCAGAAAAAGTCTGTCACTAAAATAACATAGAAGTGAGGAAGCCAGACCAAAGAAAGAAAATTAGTCTCTGACTACATGGCCATAAGTCATATATCATGCCTTTTATTGATATAAATCTACAGCAGTGACCAGGGAGATGTTTTGAGGGTACTGTTGAGCCTGATGCTTGCCTCTTCTGTTCCCAAATACCAGCAGTGTCTCACGCCACCAGCAGGTGACTTAAGCACTTGCATTTCCACTGGCAAGATGAACAGAACATTTTATGATCTGTGACACAAAAGGCCGTGCCCAATTAACCATTATTCTGTTAGGGGGTTCTTTGTCAGTTTGTATTCTCAGATCAATAACGGGAGATTATCAACATCGCTAGTCACAGATTTTTCCACACATAAACACACATTCCATGAACAACGAACCAGAATTTGAAACCAAGTTTTAATCCAAGGATTTCCAGGTCCACATAATTTTTGAGCTATGCTTTCATGTCACAGTGCGTGCCTGGGCTGAAGCAAACCATTAGGATGGCATTGCTGTAAACTCATTACTAATACGTCTTCAGATCGGAAAGTGTTTTACCAAGTGGAGTATGTGAAGTACCTCTGAACTGAGTGCCAGCTCATTAGCTCCTGTGGGTGACTGCATACAGAGGTACGCCAAGACCTAAATGAAACATCAAGATCTTATTTCCCTAAAGCAACTTAACCAGGCTTATAACCATCATAATCGTGACAAACAGTCATATTTCCATGACATAGAATGAAAAATCAAATGTTAAAAAAAAAGGATTTTTTTAATATACATAGGTGGTGCCTTAAATTTTATGTCCTTGTCTTTGCTTCCTAAGAACTTTTCAAAGTAACAATTAATACCATCTTAAAGCTAAAGGTACAGATACTGATTACATACCCTATTTAAGCATACTAATGGTCCCATTTACTACAGCCTTTACAAATACTATTAAAAAACACCCAGTATCATCCTCTTGAAAGTGAAAAGCCAGAAAAATACCATTTACATAAACTTATTTCTATGGCTTACATATTTGAAAATGCTCAACAAAGCTTCCTTCTATTTTTTGCTTATTGCCCTGTTGTACATAGTGTACTCTGTCCAGCTACTTTAAACAGGCTATTCTTTGTTAATGAGAAGCACTTGTGTCCTTAAAAGGAAGGAGGCTAATTTCTGTGGAAAGTACAGCTGTGCGCCTAATCTGAGCTCCTCTTGCTTGTTTGCATATTGTTAGAAATAAACTAAGAAAATGCAAGGGAAAAAAAAAAAAGAACATTTTGTGCAAGGAAGTTCCCAACTTTGAGATAGCATCAAACATGCAGAAAAGAACCTTCAGAGATGGTATTTTTAGCATTCATCAAAATAGATAGAAAATAGATAAAGTTAAGAAAAATAAACATTTACTTTCTTGTCTTTATATTAATAAAAAAAAAAAGCAGTTAATGGGGTAATAGGTTTCAGAGCTGGTCTAATGCTCCACCCAGCTGTAAGCTTGGTGTTTAGAAACCTGCAAATGCTAAGCTTAATATATATGCTAAACTTTAGAGATGTGAGCAGTCAATCTGGACGACCCACGTGGTCCAGCAACTCCTGCAGAGCTGGTTTAAGCAGAGGCTTGTTCCAGCAGCCCACAGTCCCCGTGCGGGAGGCTCACACCATTGACTGCTATTTAGCTCCCCTTACTGTGTGCTAGTCCTTTTGGTTTTTCATTCATTCCGATAAAAAATTTTGTAAGAGCTGGATGAGAAAAAATATGTTAAGATTAGTTTAGAACCAAGCTCTTTGCTTCTATCTCACAGTCAGCCCAGAAATGGTAATAGTAGAACCTAGCTGGGTATGAATGCACCCACTACGTAGTACTGTCAGATGGGAAAAGTAATTTCTATGTTTGCTGTTTCATTGACACTTTCTTTTTTTCCTATCATCTTCAATTCTAATGCATTGCCTAGGAATGAACAATAACAACAAGCTGGAAATAGTAAGAGGTTTGAAACATCATCATTAAGGAGAAAAAAAAAAAAGTACTAAATAAAAACAGAGAGGTTACAGTTCCCAAAGATTTTACTATCTAAATAGTAATTAAAATTAATTGTGCTCTGTCTTCCCTTGTTAATTAGAAAAGAATGGGACAGGAAGAAAACACTGTAGCAGGCATAACTTTTGATCCTATAAAGTTTTACACAAGAATTACATGAAAAAAAAACTAACTCCAAATTAAATTCTGTACCTTGTTAATGGTTTCTGCAAGAGGATAGTGGGCATTTTAAAGAAAAAGTTTGAAATAGATCAAGCTTGAAAAATGCAGAAGTTTTGTACTACTGAATGAAAGGGTTTGTCTAGTCTCGAGTTACTCTGCTAATATTGACAAAAGTAGCAAAGGACAGAGGATTATAATTACACCTTCAATGCAAGACTAATATTACATTTAATAAGGTTTCTAATGTTGCATTAAAACAAACTCAATGATGAAAAACACACTGAGAAAAACAAATATTCCTTGATTATTACTATGAGAGTAAAAGAGCAGAAGAGCTTTAGCTCATCAACCTTAACCGAGTAGACGTATATCATATAATGTATTTGCATACATTAAAAAACCGCTTCTGTAGTAGTTTTCTCCATCAAAAGTTAAACAAAATACACTTTTGTATTCTTATTCCACAAGGGAATACAATTTATTTCAATGATTGTTTCCTCTCCCTGCAAATCTTTACCCAGCCAAAAAATCTACACACAAGACTATAAAGACACTATTTAAATAGAAAAGATGGTTGAATTAATAAGTGATTTCTGGCTCGGTTTAATTTACTTAGCCCAGGATCCCTTGAATAATACCAAGGTCTGATACACACGCCTGCTTACTCGTTCCATTTGCGGAGCGGAGTGAGTTTTCCCAAGAGAGCAACAAATGGGCAGAGCGTAACATTTTAAAAGATCACAATCCCCGTGCAAATCAAGCTGAACTGTAAATTACCCTGGCAGACAGAGACGTGTAAATAGAGAATCACTTACCCCAATTCTATTACAAGAACTACAAAGTTTTTAAGAGTCAGGTTCTTTGAATACTTCAGGGAAAATGCAGTATGCAGCTGCTGCTTTAAGCCCGTAAATTGGACAGTACTGACATTATAATCAACTGTTTCTGACACAAAGCTCGCGAGAGTTGGCAGCAGCAACTTGATCTGCAGGCAGCCGTTCCTTAGTATCTGACATCTGCTCAAAGGCTAATGGTATCGTTGGAGAAATGCTACAGAGAGAAACTCGTTTTGGAGGAAATCAGGCATGAGCTTCTATAGGAAAGGGAAGAGGCAGTGATTTGTTTTTAGCACAGGGCAACAGTTTTATCTGGGAAGATAAACAGAACTACAAATATAGTAAAATCCTGCCTCTCTTTCCTTCATCACGTCTAGAGCACTGACACTACCTGTTCTTTTTCGCTGATGAACAGCTCAAGATTAGCACAATGTTAAAGTATCTCAAAGTTTTCTATTCACTGTAACATAAGTCGCTATTTATGGTTATAAACAACTGTGGCAGATAAAAGAGGAGTGTCCACTGCACAGACATGTCAACAACTGGCAAGCATCACTGGTATTACTTGACTCATGGCCATCTGAGGACTACTGTAGACGTCTGTGTTGTCCTGTAATGATGTTAGGGTGAAAAACAGTACCCATATGGCATCACACACAGTTCTCTCTCTCTTTTTAGGGTTAAAAAAATAAATCATCCTACCTTTTAGTGTATGAGTATACTCCTTTAGTATACGAGTATACTCCTTTTTCCTGAGTCTGCAAAGTATTGTTTCTGTCAGAGTTCGAGGCTGGGGATGCCAGCCCAGTCTAAACTGCGTGCCAGAGCTGTCGGGGCTGCTGCCCAGCTGGGGACACGTCACACAGTGCAGGGGCCCGCGGTGTTTGTGAATCTGTGCCTGCCCCATCCCCAGCTGGGAGCAGGACCCGCAGTGCTACAAGCTACGGAGACAGCTCCAGAGAGCTTATGTAAAGCGCGAACGTTGTGAGGTAGAAATGAAGGCAGAAAAGAGACAGGGAGGGGAGTAAATAAATAAATCATATACACCCCACTTACAAAATGTCTTGTCAAAGCCATGCCCCTGAGCCACTGCGTGACGCCAGAAGGCCATCCCTTGGTGGCCGGGGCTCCTGGCCCCAGGCAGCATCTGCTCTGCAACACTGCTCTGAGTAAAGCAACTGTCCCACCCTGCAAGGTTAGCTGCTACCAAGGCCTTTGCTTCCCCTGCTGGAGCTCGAGACAATTACCTTCCCTCTGTTTAATAATCAAACCATAGCTCCGTTGCAATTACACAAAAGCAATATTTGGTAAAGCGTAGAACAGAAATAAAGAAGAAATAAAAAGTATGAAGTTTATAGACCTTAACACGGAGACTACAAATGATTTTTAGAAGCTAGCATGTGAAATAGTATTTTAATAGGGAAAAGCTCAAGAAAGCATGTTCCTTTGGTCTTTCCTGGTAATTTTACAATCTACCTTCAGGATCAGACATTCAATGGGTGCATTGCAAGGACATGTCCACTGGAGAGAATATATCCCATTCCAAACCCAATCCAAATTATAAATCCCAGAATTTTTAGCATGGAAGTGTCCAGTATGGTTGCTAGTTTGAGATTGAGAATTCCTAGCCAAGATGTTGGTTGCAGTTCTGTAAACATAAATCCTAAATAACAAACTAGGGTTAATTTGGAATCAAGTCTAGAGACACCTCCAGCTGATTAAAACATTTCAAGTGCAGTTTCCTGCAGGAAACACTAAGTTGTGCTGTTTAAGGCAGTTTCCCATTTTCTCTGACACACATTCACTGACTTAAATGTCTCTGCTGGGAACATTGCCAGGTGACACACATTTGCTTCATTTCCATGACGTCAGAGGAAAGAATTATAAGCCCCAAAATTTGTTAGAAGCCACTTTTAAACAAGGTATTTTGGATGCTTACGACAAACTTGTTTTCTTAACCCTCATTGTGGTCTTTAGCAGTAGGCAATGAGCAGAAGACATACACAAAATGCTCTTTCTGGCTTCATCGTTTTTCCAGAGCTGGCCGTGTTGTCCCACATCTGCTTTCTCCACCTTGTTCTCTCTCTTCTCCTCTCCCCTGCTTCCCAGTGCCCTGGGAGCAGCCACACACCCTCACGCGGGCTCAGCTGATAAATGCAAAATGTGGAGCATTCCCTTGGGTCCAACAAGGTGACCCTGTGGGAAGTGGATGGCTGGTTTTGGCTCTGTTCAGCCTTGGGGTTACCTGGCTGTCTTCAGGGAAGGGGGGCGTTGAGGCCAACTGTGGAGACTGTTATAATGGACTACTACACTTTAGTCCAATGTTAGAATATAATGCTATACTTTTTAAGAAAAGTAAGCCCTCTTCTATGATTTTTCCTTTAATTAAAAAATTAACATATAAATTAAAGTTTCACCACTGTGTGCTGCGAGAGGAAACACTTATATTAGTTATTCCTTAGATTACTAAAAATACCTGAGAGAAAATTAGAGATTAAATACACTTAATGCCTTTAGTAATTCTGTGTAGATTGGTCATTTTCCCAGCTTTCCTTTGGGAGTTTTAAAGGAAAGGAGGCACAAAACAGCAGACATATAGAACAGCATGTTTATATATGTATGTATGTATATATATCTCCATATACTGATGATACTTTTAAATATCCTTATCTATCTATCTGTCAGACTATTTTTTGAGGTCATGCAAATCTTTATTTAAGGCAAGGTTCTTAAAAAATTGCCACCAAAGACAGGAGTTTTTTCATTGCTCAGCACATACATATGAAATAGATCTCACACTGACAGGAATTTTGGTGGAAGAGGTGCCCAGGTCTCTTAGGAAATGAAAACAAAGGCCAGCTCTAGGAAAGATTGACATTTAATAGTCTAAGAAGCTTAGAGAATTTAAACAATATGTGTTATAGAAATATCAAGTGGTTTTGTTATGTTTTTTGTTTATTATTAAACTGCCCTTCAGGATATTACCTAGAGAGAAGCAGATGTTTACCTTTACGAATACCCCAAGTGATGCACATTTTGGATTATACTCAGGAGTCACCTAACAGAGCTGAGAATCTCTGAGGGAAAAACCTGTTTGAAAAATAATGCATCTCAGCTATTCCAAGTAGAAAGCGTGGGCCCCTTTCCCAGGACGTCCTCTAGGCTTTCAAGGTTTGTTCACCTGTGAAGCGTCCCCTGCTCTGGATTTGACCCTGCCCTTCCAAGCCATTTACAGTCTCAGAAAGAGCACCTGGGATCCCACAAGAATAGCTGGGCTGAAAAACTTTGCAAATGTCACTTCAATGTAAAAGATATCACATGTGAAGTGTGTTTGGAAATATATATATGCAAATTGTATGGATAGGTAGGAAGCTTTTTTTTTTTTTCTTTTTTTTTTTTTAATAGCTGAGAGGAAATTCAAAAGGCAAATTATGGCTATACTATATGAAATGTCATTTTTATGAAAAAAATGAAGAGGTTTCGTTTAAACTCCAGCTCTGGTAAGCTCCCTAGGGGGGCTTGGCTGTCTCCAATCACAGGCTGAGTTTTCCCATAGAGCAGCTGCATGACCTTGGCTTGCACTTCTGAGAAAACTGCTATGTCGTGAGAAAAAGCTGTGAAGAAAACAAATAAACTCAAGCTGTACAAGATAAGAAAGGTGAAATTGCAGACAGGGGTAAGATTGCTGAGATGGGGACAGTTAGCAGCTCAAGGACTCAGGGAGAAAAACAACGAAGCCAAAAGCTGTGAAATCTTCAGGTGAAAAAACAGAAGACGGGAGCTCAGCAGCAGCATGGATCCACTAATGCTCAGCTTTGGGGCTTACATTCACATTATTTGACTGGGCATATTATGAAATAAATAATTGCCTTTGATTTTAAGTTGAGTTTACCCTGCTTGCAGAGCATCTCTGCACAGTAGTTGCCCATATACAGTGACCCTGAGAAGGACAGTTACTTCTTCCTGCTCTGCCTGTATTTCTTCTGCAAATCTCATCCTTGGCACTGCACGTGACACCCCTGTATGTAAATTTTAATGTTCATGTAAAACACTGACACCATTAAGAAGCCTGTTGAGAGACTGAGTGTTGCTAGGGCTGATGGTAGCTGGTCACCAGACCTGTCTGAAATTCTGTCATTATTCTGGTTATTCAGAGAAGTCTCACTCCAGAGAAGCTTCCAGAAAGAGGATGCCTCCAGGGCAGTGCACAAAATACCTGGTGGAGTAGGTGTCTGCCAGAACTGACAAAGTAATGAAGCAGAGATTAAAATATCCTTGATGGAGTTATTGCCATCCAGGTATTACAGCAGTGCTCCATTGAGAGGCAGGGGTTTGTCTCAACATAAGCTTTTTGCTGGGGACATGAGTAGCATCCACATGGCTGATCTCTTGTACTATTCAACATTTCCAGAGATGACTGCTATTCCACCGTCTGAACCTTCTGAAATGCCATCACCCTATGCCAGGGTGAGCATTTCCAGATTGTGCCAGTGAACACAACACAGGTCCGCTCTGCTCAGGAGGCTTCAGTTGCTGTTTGAGACTAGCAGAAATTTCAAACAATATTTCTATTAACAAATAGTTAGATAAGTCATAAGAACCAATTGATTTGAAGGGAAATTTGATAATATTAGGAAAGGTGTCTTAGGTACATATGAAAATGGATACCAATTTATTAAGTATACAGAAGACACTAACACTCATATAAGCCATTAAAATAATTATATTTTCCTCTTATTGTTTCAGTTATGATCGTCTGTAACTTTCTTGTTATTACTCTAATTATAGGTTAATATAATTTCCTCTTTATTAGCACAGTTATGGTCTGTACTTTTAGAAAATTCTTGGAGCAATCTGAGCCAATGAGGGATTACAGCCAGTGGAAAGATAGACACATTATTGTTATTATTATTTTTTTTGAATGTTCATTTACTCTTAATCCCCTATTGTATTCTTACATAACTCATTACTTTGTCTCATATAGGGATCAGATTCAATAAAGAAAGTAAAGAATGATTAACGTATACACAGCATGTCTTGCATAACATTATTATAGCCCCGGTGTTTAGCTTGTAAGAAAACAGGTAAAACTGGAACATTAAAAAAAAGCTAAAATATTGTGTGAATGTGATAAGTTTAATTGAATTACATGCTAGGTTTCACAGATCTCTGAAGAAGATTAATCAATTGCCTATAACTGTGTTTTACATTTTTATGCTTCCATTTTCTTTCCTATAGATACTAATGCTCTACTTATTTAAAATTATGTAAAAATGTGTTTTACACCACCAAGGCTAGTGTGGGTATGTTTGAAGCAAGGAAGTTCAGATTAGTCTGCCTTTCCTCTCCTGACTTCAATCAGGTAAATGGTTTAAAAAAAAAAAAAAAAAAAAGGTAAATGGTCCAACTCATCCAATGTACAGGTGGAAGAAGAAAGGATCTGGAGATTGCAAGGCTGGCTTTTTCCCCAAGGTAAAGAGCATGCTGTTTTGCAAAGCATGACATTGTTTTACGTGTGATCCTTCATTGACAAAAAAAAACATTTTATGTGTTATCTTGTGATAATATATTCAACAGATATCAAATATTTTTGATAGCTATTAAATACATAAAAATAGTTGTCTTTGCAGTCTACTCTCAAAAGCAGAAATGACACCTGTGTGGCTCTGAAAACTAAAGTTGGCTACTGGTAATCGCCTACCAAGAGCAGCATGAAGCTCACTCTGTGATAACCCATCCTCTCAGACTGAAACTCTGTGAATAACTAAGAATTTCAATGCATAAATTAACTCATTTGGGTCTGTTAAGTAGTACTTAAATGGGGAAGGCTGGAACTCTTCCCGATTCCCAGTTATCACCCTTTATTTTAGGTCTCATCGCTACTATGATTTTCCGTCTTTCAGTTTCGGTAACAATGAGATACATATCTCTCGTGAAAAAAGTCATAGAGGTGTCCAACGGTTTAGGTTAAGCCGCTGCTGTTTTCAGATTTCAGTTTCATCCAGCACACTGAAAATGTGAATGAAAGAACTGAGGCTTACATTGGGACCTGCTGGGACCTGATGGCGGAGAGTTATAGAGGAAACAAGCTCAGTGTGCCCTTGTCCACTCTTCAATAAATGGTTCACGGCACCTGAATGTGTCACAGCTATGGGTTTTAGTAGAAATAACTTCGGTGTCTGTCATGAGGTAAAACGTCAGATCCACCTGTCACTGCTCTGCGTGGGTCTGGAGTGCATTGGAGAGGAGGTGAGAGAGGTTTCTGCAGCCCGCCTGTTATTGAAGGCAGCCGGGCTGTGCCTTTCCCACAGCTCTGCTCAAGTAGGGGGAAGAAAGCACTGATGCTAGTCGGCATCAGGTCATGTGTTGGATTTACCCTCACTGTGATGCACCAGGGCAAAACTCAAAAATATTCCAGTCATTTTTTTGCTTGCTTCCTATAATTCACAGCTGATTTGATCTCTTTGTCTATGTGTTCTGCGAAAGAAATGTAACTTCAGGAAAAACATGACCCTGGAAGAAGCTGTGCTTATTTTGTTACCCCATGGCACAACACACAGAGGCACGCACTGACCTCTTCCATCAGGTCATGTCCGGAGATTATTACGCTCCTGAAAGCCCAGGCACTGCTAAGCACTGTCAGTCCTCTCACAGCAGCAACCTTCTTAGGCCGAGTGCCTTTTTAACAGAAGGCCCCTTCGCTCTGTGGATGTGCAAGCATTGTGTAATCATGAAACCCTCGTTATAAACATCTGTGCATTTTTTTTTATTATTTTTTTTTTCAGGAACATGCCATGATTCGAGAACATTGGGTAATTCATCACAATACCATCTGCTTGAAAAACGGAGTTATCAGAGCAGGTGGCTTAGGGGTGAAGTACAACAAACGCCCTCAGGTTTTGCTGTATGACTACATAGTAAGTACAGAAAGTCACCAGAAAATAATATGAGGTTCAATATGATTTGATGTTACATACCTACTTCTTTGTAGGGATACAAATTAAAGTTTTGAGTCCAACAATGTTCTTGAAACTCTAATGATGTTCAACTATTATGAAACTTTATTTTACATGAGAGAATTATTCTTCATCAATAGCCTCCATTAGTTTCTTGCCAGTATATTCTGCTTATGATTATTCTGACCTAAACAGTTTCCTGGTGTATTAACTTGTCTGATAAACTCCTCTCTTCTTCCTCTCACCTTTGCACCAAGGAAATCATACAAGCCTGAAACAGCACTGACTTCTCCCAGTCCCTTCCTACGTATCATGCAATAGCATTTTAACACTGAAAACAATCTGTAAGTGGATTTTCCTTCAGCATGGGTTGCAGCAAGTTGAACAGGAAAGGAAAACCTTGGTGCACGCAGGCAGAACGTGGCACCGCAGGCAGGCACCGTGCACATCTGTTTGGCAGAAGAGGCACTTTACCAGTCACAGGAACATTGCGATTCTCTGTTCATTCTCTCCCTTTTGCCTGAAGGCAGGTTCAGTACAAAATGCACAGAGACAGCCTGCAACCTGAAGGACTTTCTATTTATCAGTCCAGAGATACTGGGAAATTAAAAGATGTGCCCAAGATCATAAGGAAGAGTGAACTGCATCCAGACACACAGAGCATTAAAACATCACCTTTGGTTTGTTTTAAATCCCTGAGTTTTATAGGTTTTCTCTCGAAGTATTACTGAAAATTGAAGTGGTTTTTTTTTTTTTTTTTTTTTTTTTTTGATAGCAATCTTGAATAAGAGCAGCATTTCCATCCATTTTTCACAGTAAACAGAATTCATCCTTTGGGATTTGGGATTCAGAGTCTGCATTTTCTAAAAGTCACAAAGGCAGTGATCAGAAGAAGTTCCTGCCAACTACTCCAGGGCTCCTCAGCTGCTGGATGTACCACTGGGAAGGAAAGCCACTTCTGAGCACTCTGCCCAGGAGCTGCCAGTGCCTGTTGTTGGAGCCACCACTGCAGCTGGGAATCTTCTGTGCACAATAATTAATCATAATAAAGGTTGTAGTGAGGATTTGGTCTGAAAGTGGATTCCAAAGGCACAGATGGAGTATTATGGCATTAAGAGCCTGCATTTTTTGCCAAAGCAGCAACTCGCTTGTATGGGGGGAAAAAAAAAGGCAAAAAAAAAAAAAAAAACACCACTCACCAACCTACAGGTAGGCAGGCAGTCACCGCTAAGCAGGTTTTACATGGTTTGCCTTTCAGCATCTCCAGCATTACCTAGCCTGCAGGGACATAGCTTTAATAAAACGTCAGTGCATTTCCCAGGGCCACTGGAGGAGTGATGTACAATGGCTAAGGTTTGCTCAGTGAAGACAGTCAAGTAATTTTAACTTTCATGTTCATGCAAAACATCTTGTCAGCAGCTGATGAAAACTACCTAAGATTTTAAATGTCGCACAGAGAAATGCAGATGCCTGTGGTGCTTCCTTTCTGATTAAGCACACTTGTACTTATATTAAATATGAACTCTCCTCCCCAGTGAAAGGGCATTTACCAGTGTTTAGGATTTAACCATGCGAAAAGTGAAGGGCAATTTGCTAACTCTTGTGCTGCCTTGTCTCTCCTACTCCTTTTATTCTTACCCCCAATTTTTAGTCAGCTACTCTCATTGTTGCCAAAAAAATGTGCAGTGATGTCCTTAAACACAAGTATGAAAACAGTTTTTCTAATAAACGTTAATTGTAGCAGTAAAATAGCAGAATAAAATAACAGTAAGAAAAACAATCAATAAATCTGTACAAATATTAAGCACTGGGGCACAAACAGGAAAAGCAGCAGAGTCAGAGCACTTTATAGAGAAACCTGGAAGCTATGTCAAGAGAAGATGGGCAATGATGAAATGTTTGTGAGGTAATTGTACCAGAACAGACAGGAAACAAGATGTATGACCAAAGGGAATGTAAGTGAACTGATCCAGCTCTTTTCTATTTATCCCAAATCGTTGTCCTTTTAGATCCCACTGTGTCACCATGCAAAAGATTTTGAGGCAAAGCTTAGAATGATGTTTCAGTGATGGGTGCCTAGATTTATGTCATGATAAGCATGGGAAATGGGGATTCAGTCTATGATATCAGATTTGAGCTTCTCCAAAATGGAAGGGGGGAAAAAAAAAAAAAAGGAATAAGAAGCCCTGCAGTCTGTATACCACTGGATCCTGGTAACTGGCTGTTTCATTGCTTCCGCTGGTCTGCCCTACTTACTATTGCAGCCGTGATGTGTCTACGGGTACCTCCCTACCCCAATACCTGTGGCCAGACGTGTTCAGCTGGTCCCTGCAAACCAGCCCAGGAAGACCATCTGCTTGGCAAGCAAAAAATGGGACTGTGCACAGCCAGTACATAACAGCCTTCAGAACAGAGCCAGAGTGAATACAAATAAACGTTTGTTTTGGAAGATCAACTAATGAGTCAATAGGATCAATATCCATAAGCAATATCAATATCTATTACATGGGCTGGTGTCTGTTCTGTGGACTAAGAGCTTCTTACCCCTTTAGCAATCCAGGTTAAGCATCTGAAGACAACCCTCCTAAAGAAGTTGGAGGAATTTTCAAGCTCTTCTTTTGGTATCTCTGGCTGTGGGATGAGCTATCAAAGGGCTCTTCAACAAGGACATTATTGTCCATCCAGTATGCTACACTTGAGCCAAAACATGAGCCAGGAGCCCAAGGGCTTATGAATAGTTAAGTGGAGATTTTCCAGCTTAGCCATTTCCACTACGGACGCATATTCAACAGCAGAGGTTACAAAAGCGCCTCCTGTGCCTTGGTGGATAATTATTCAGTAAAGTGACTTAAAGACAGACATATTCCCTCCTCACCTAAAGACTAAGGGAAAACACACTCTCCTAAAGCCATGACATGGTCCATAAAGATGTATCCAACAACCTCAGTTGAACAACACGTGTGAGATTCTCCAAGCATAGTAAAAGCCCCCACACCTGCTGGAGATGCTAGTGACACCACAGTGACCACTCAGTCCAGTGACAATAAGCAGCGTTTTACATAACAGGTGCCCAAGGAGCAACTAATTTACTGATTTGTGGCATTTAGAAATCAGTGTTTCCTATGCCTCATTACTGGCATAAAGGTCTTTACTATTGGCCTTTTGGAATTTATTATAGGGCCATTTAATTGTAAATTTATACACAAGAATCCTTTCTCGCAGAAAGCTGTACTGGGTTTTCCCTCCACAGCTGTAGTTTCAATCATGATTGCAGTGGGATATGCAAACACATCAAGTAAGGGCAGTCCAAGTGAAAAAAAGTTTTCAGTCTAAGAAAAGTGGCATCCGGTGGAAGCAGAAGGATGGGATACACACACTGAAAACCACAAAGCAACATTTGTCAGCACATACAGCATGTAGCCATGAGAACGGATGGCAACAGAGTTGTGTGAAATGTTTATGGGAAGCTCCTTCCCGTGCGATGAAAAACAGAGAGGTGTTTGCCTGAGATAGGGTCAGTAAGAAATGAGGTCTGGAGTTTTTGGCAGGAGATGGCATCTCAATAGCAGGCAAAACAAGAGGCAGGCTGAGGGCAGGCAGTGAGGACGAGTCATTTGTACTTGGAGTTCAAGCATGTGCCTGCCAGCTCCGTTGTCCCCACGGTGCCTCAAAGTCGCATGAAACAAGTCTGATCTTGGCTCACCTTAGCTCATTTAGTATCAATCTCTGGCAGGGCATACAGGAGAATGTCAGTAAAAATGGAGCCGTTAATGCATGGATTTTTAGCACTCCATACAATATGCCTGGCATTGCTGCAGCGCTGCTGGTAGGCAGGACGCTGGCACTGTCACCATGCGATGTGCCAGCACCTACCGCAGTTATTAGCATGTCTGACTTTGACAGGATGCCTTAAGAGTTTCTCTATGGGACAGCTGTTACATTACATCATGTCAGTGCACAGGATAGAGCTATTAATGACTCTTAATGCGATACACTGCATCCTGACAGTGCATGCTATTAGGCGTCCCTGAATCACAGATATTGATATACCAACCGTAACAGCTCTGAAGACGAATGGTGCCAACGTGTGCTACCCACGTCTGCAACAGTGCATAGTAAAAACATTAGGCTAACACTCCAAATGTTTTAGCTCAAAGGAAAATGATGACATTTCAAGCCTGAGACTGACAGATCCAATGAATGTAAAAAGTAATCTGAATTTTACTTTTCAGGTGTCCACTTATCCTCGGGTTAATGACTGAGTGTTACAACCAGCTTTACAAAAATGTAACAAAAATATTGCAGCTCATTTTCTTGGCAGACTGTTTGCATCACTTTAGTTTAGGAAGCAAACCCTTTTACAATAATCACAGACATGTAAATCAGCCAAAAATTGTGTTTACTTTGTTGCTCTCCAAATTTAAGCTGACCTAAGTGATTTGATACAAAATTTGTAGGAATAAGAACAGAATTTGGTGGACACATATTGCAACACGCTGGATTTGTATTACAGAATTGTTACGCCTATGAGGGTGATGATTCACCCTCTAAATGTACTGTAAATGCTGATACAGCATTCAGTTTGGTGGCACGACTGGCACTGTGAAACTAATACTAATAAAAGTTCCCTTCATTTAACATGGAAAAAAAAGAGAGCTTTCTCATAGCCAAGCATGAATACTGGGTACATGCTGATTCTCTGAGTGGGCGTTTGATCCTCAATTGTCAAGACTGGCAGATGTCCCCAAGCCATAAATTAAGTTGTTGCTGACAAATTCCTTTCAGTAAAATGAAAATATGGGGTCGTACTGGCCAATAGCACGGGAAGCGGAGTGCAGAGACTGATCCCACCAGCACTGGTGTGGCTGTGCTGCCCCAGCCACCAGGGCCTGCTGGAGAGGCGTCAGGGCAAAATGGCTGACTTGAGGCTCTCCGTCCAGAAATGAACCCCGCCACCTACCGCGTGAGCCGAGCAACAAGCAAAGTATGTGGCAGTGCCTGAAGTGATGGGTTATTATTAGCAGGTGATGAAAAGGAAACATATATATGTGAGAAATAAACTTGTGTTTTTGCAATAGAAGGTGGTTTTGCACTCAGGGTGCCAGAAGGAGCTGTGCTTCAGTACCAACCTCTTCTGAAGCAGCTCAAACCCCTTCATATGCTGCCAATATCTCCTTTTCCACTGGAGTACAGTGGGGGGTCTTGAATCCTCTGACTCCCTGACTCCAGCTATCACACTAAAATAAATGCAACTTAAGCGTGAGCTTAAACAAAAGTTTAAATGCAGTAACTGTATGACCAAGTGGCCTAACGCACTTCACTGCAAGTCATACTTCAGCCACATTCAGACTAAAGATCAAGAGAGAAACCGGAACATTTATTTGTGGTGACCATCATGTAGGAATCTTTACTGCATAAAAAAAAAAAAAATGCTACTTCTTGGTTCAAAGCACTTCAGTCTTTCAGTGCCTTGGTAAGCCTCTCTTAAGATATATTTTCTCTCAGATCCAAAGCCATACAGGCTAGAATCAAGGGATTTTTCTATCAAGTTAAGCAGAGCTGAGGAGCCTGAAGAAGAAACTACACTCAGGACCAGCCCCAACATTGGACTGGCACTGCTCTTCTAGCTACAGCCATTTGCTTTTGAACCACTTAGTAAGATCTGTAAATGAACTGAAAATTAACTGTAGCTTTCAGGAATTTTGTTCAGCAACTACAACAGTGCCAGCTGCATTCCTAGTAATAGCATAGTCAATTCCTCAAAAATCAAGCAAAATAGCAAATGCAATTAATTTTATTGGCACCATTCCATTTCACTGTCACATCAGAAGGTACACTCTGACCAACGTCACATACCCCAAAGACACAGAAGAAAGAGAATAAATATTATTATTGGTGTTTGAATATTCAGTTTATGTTAATGTATTATTTATTTTGTTTGGCTTTATTGTAATAGAAAAAGCCAGCAAGACAAAATTTTATTTTTCCTGCACACACTTTTTTTTTTTTTGCCTATTTTTTTCTTTAAATTTTGCATAGTGAACATTGCAAACTTTTCCTTTTTAGTTATCTGCCTCTGGCTATTATCTTGGAACAAAAATTAAGACACATTCAGCACAAACCACATGTACTAGCTGGCCACGACTGTGCCTCGAGGTTTCACAATCATAGATGTTGGAAAGGAAGAGACCTATTAATTTATCTTTTTGCATATACCCTTGCAGTCTCATCTTTTCTATTTATTCTGAAAACCTCAGGTAAAGCAGTATCTTACATATGAATTAATGAAAAACAGCTTCAGTTCTGTACAGGCAATGAGTTAGCTTAAGGGGAAAGGAAAGTCCTGCATTTTCCTGTGTAGATACCTGATCCAATGCATTGGAATAACCATAAACCACCAGGCTGTGCTGTTGCCCTTAAGCAGTATGCATCACCCACAGAGCTACGCTGCCGCGTTCGATAGCTGTTATTTGACTGGGAAGACCCTCAAATCCTAGAAAACCAGAAACAAAACAAGCCTCTCAGACTCATTTTCCTCTTGATTTTACAGCTCAGTATATTTCATAGGACTTTGGCTCTCTATGTAAACCACTGGCAGCGTTTTCTGGCCACGAAATTCAGGTATGAAAATAAATAACCCATCTGCACAGGCTTAGCATGCAAACACTGCAAAGCTGATCTGTGAATTGATGATACACTCAGTGCAGTTTCCAACAAACCATTCCTTAATGTTTGTCACTGCAGATTACTTTCACTACTGCATTCCCCCCCACCACACACACAGGCTGTTTCGGTTTTTCAAAGTTACATGTTATTTCAAAAACCACAAGTGTACTGAGGACACGGCTTGGGTGACACCTTAAACAGGCAGAGGCTGGCCAAGATGCTGACCATCAGATCTGTTTCCAGTGGTAGCAGCATTGCAGTTTGCATTAGGCTAATCATTTGAATGCTGGATTAGCCCATATTTTTTTTTCGGACTATTTTTCAGATTACCCTCCCTGATATTTTATACTTGAGCTATTTCTTTTCCTGCTAACTTATAAACAGATTTAATTCTTTCAGTCTCTTATAGATGCTATTCCCAGAACCTTCTCTCAGGTTCCCCACCACCCAATTTATTATTTTGTTTCTATAGGACTGATCAGCCCTGACAACAGTGTGATTCAAAATTATTTTTCCACTCTGTGTGACTAAAGAAATGTTAACTGGAGAGAAGTTATAACATCTTTCATTCAATAAGAGCAATTTTACGTAAAAAGAATGTGTATAGCCATGCTGAGTCTGTCCAAAGGTAAAACATCAAATGCCAGAGAAGTCTGGAAAATCAAAGTAGAACAGAGTAGATGTAATGATGCTTGTAAAACTTCCCAGCCAGCAAAAAAAAAAAATGAGTCTCAGTGAGAGTCGATGTGTTTGTATCTTATTTCCACTATTTTCTTCATTGAAATTGTCCAAGCACTTTCTGAAGACTTGTAAACATCTAGCATCTAGAACATCTGGCAACAAGATCACAGAATCATAGAATGGTCTGCGTAGGAAGGGACCTTAAAGGTCATCTAATTCCAAGCCCCCTGACAC
Organism: Anser anser; assembly: GCF_964211835.1. Taxonomy (NCBI): domain Eukaryota; kingdom Metazoa; phylum Chordata; class Aves; order Anseriformes; family Anatidae; genus Anser; species Anser anser. Next base: position 25,338,105 of record NC_139729.1, on the reverse strand, counting down.
GGGCAACCTTCCACTAGACCAGGTTGCTCAAAGATCAATAGTGTAAGGACATGAGTCATGAAAAACTGCACCTAATGGTTTACACCTGAACCCACCACCTGCTAATTTTACCCATGAAAATATAAAGAAAACTTGGCTAAGGTTCAAGGTTGGATCCTGATACTTTCCTCTAATAAAACTAGACAATTAGGTGAGATCAGTTTTGGGAGTTTGTGACACAAAAGACAAGAACATCCCACATGGATTTCTGTGGAAATACAATTAATTTCATACTTCTAAAACTAATATAAGAAGCAGCATAACTCTTGATCATCAGAAGGAGACGATAACTCCTATGTTTTCTACATAACAACAAAATCCAGGAACCCAAGTCTTTAAACCTGGACAAAATAACTGAGAGTCACACTAGGAGATGATTTAGTTTAATTTTCTATTCCACCTCCCTAAGCATTTGCCTGTGTGTTGTCTTAACATTCCCAAATCTTTTATGATAATTCCCCAGCTACACTTCAACTTTTTGCTTGCTGCTGGAGAAGTTTTTCCATGCTGTCTGCTTCCCTCCTTGAGGGATGCAGCAGACAGTGCCTTCCGTCTTCCCACAGAGTACTCAGAGAAAAATATCTTTAGGTCAGATTAAAAAGAAGAGGGAAAAATACACCTCTTCTTTCATTGTGGGAATACGCTGGAGCACAATTCATTCTAACACAAGACACGAGAAATGTAACTCAGTTATTCAGCTCCCATCAGGGTGCTGGCAATGCCTTGATTTGTGGACCACATGTGAGTTGCAGATGACATGCCACAAGGTTGATTTCTCTCCCAAAATAGTCTCCCAAAGAATACAAACAGATTCTTAGCTACTGTAAAGCACAATAGCAATGCTGTAGACTTCTTCTATCTAGTTCGTTTAAATGTGAATCTGTCCATTCAGATATGAGGTAACTATATGTTGAGGGTTTTCAGATTTTCCACTGTCTAACTTCTTATCTGAGAAGCAACTACTGCTATGTGAAGCCCGGTATCTTAGACTGAGTGATAGATGTGAATATAAAACTACAGGATATTTAAAAAATAAAGAAATAGGTAAAAATCCCCCATGTTTTGAAAGGTTAAAAATCTTTCCCTACAAATCTGTTCAGTGCCAGCAAAAAGTTAATAGAGAATAAAAGAAGACCTGAGGAGACCATTCAGTTGTAGTTTTAGAAGGCTTATGACACAATCCATCACCAAAGCCCATTATGGAAATTTGATAGCTACAGGGTAAAAGGTAACTTTCTGCCATGGATTAAAAACTATTCATGAGATAGGGAAAACAAAGGAGAAGAAAAAATAGCTAATTCTTGACATACAGAGAGGTTAATAAGGGAGTGCCCCAAGGCTTGCTGCTGGGACTGGCTTTTGTCACTTTAAATCCCAAGCATAATGTAAAAAGTGGTACCAGCTTACTCAGCAATTTTATGTGCTTCTCTATTGCAATGAATACTTGTACTTGCTTGTTTTAGATCATGCTCATGAGTCTGTATGCCTTAACTGGTAATAGCACCCACAAGACTATCAGGGCACGCAAAGAGGAAGCTTAATCTCGATGTGGTTACACTTCAGTAGAAATGTCCCAAGGGAAGAATCTGTGTTACTTGTGATTGCTCATAAATCAGAGCAAAGACAATTTTCTTTCAAATCATTCCGTGAGTCTGAAGCTCTGCAAAGCAGATAAAATATTTATTCCCCTTCTACACTGAAAAAAAAAAAAAGTGGGGTCCATGCTGCTGCTGTGGAAGAATTTGCTAGTGCATCTGAATGAATGGTATTCAGCATCAAAAAGCTTATTTAAATACCTGGTCAACTCTGCCTTAAAGGTTTAAGTCGTACCATGGATTTAGGCAGACTTTCAACATGGAAGTAAATGGCATAAAACTCATTTTTCCAGTAAATATAAACAACTAGGAAAAAATGGTAGTTGAAGATTCATGCAGGTGAACATTTATTAATCTATCAGTACAGATATTAATGGATACAGTGACAGTTGTTTAATTCTCAAAACAAAAGTCTAAACAACAACTCAGTGTCTGCTTATTCTTTAAAAGCAGCCCAAAATGGCTAATGTGTTGCAGATTACTAGTAGCAAAAGGATAAACCCAATAAAAAAGTTTTCTGTTGTTTCACATGCCCTTGATCTTGAATTGAGTTTCAACCACACCACAGAAAACATAGAAAACATTCAGAAGAAACAAACCAGAAATGCCTTCTAGGCAACAAGAGCTTTAAAAAGTGTTAAAACAGTTTTACACCCGATTTTGCTCCTTTTTGACCAGCAAAACCAGCACAAGTCTTTCAACTGTGCACCATCTAAAAAGGCTGAAAAATTGCTATGGTCACACTGATTTAGAGAAATCTGGCTCAATTATCCAATGCACATATATCAAGATAAAAATACTAACTACAATGAATACTCATGATTCAGAACATGAATTGATTAACAGTTCAGCCAAAAAGTTGGCTTTGTGGTATATTTCATGTTAAGGCATCATGGCAGGGGGAATTGGCAGAAAGCAAAGTCGAACATTTCATTCCCATTGTCAGCTGATGAAGCAATGATCTCAGAAAATCAGTTCCCTTATGCCAATGCATATTGATGAATGTGAATATGTAACGTTTTCATGTGCATTACAAATAATGTTGCCTACTGTAGGCCACCTAAAATATCTAATTTTTCTAAAAATGTTATTGGAAGGCTTCCCATCACACACAGTACATTTACCCTTTTCAGAATAATGTAGAGCTGAAGTCAATAATTGTATTTTATTTCAAGTTGTGTGTAGCACATGCAAAGCATTTGCCTTCTATTCACAATGTGAGATTAGCAGTTGTGAGTCCTGAGGGTCCCTGCAGGGGGACAGATGGATATCAACAGTTGATTTCCACCTAGAAAGGAATTCAGATTCTACCCATGATCTTTATTGGTATTGATGGGGACATCTACAAAAATTAAATATATACATGTTGACAATTTTTTCTATTTTTTTGTATTCTTCAGCATCTCCTTTTCTCTCACTCTCAAATACATTGATGAAAGTAAGGCTGAGGATACTGCTTTAGTTTGTTAGAAATTTAGTTTCTCCATTGCCTTTAGTGTTATTTAGCTGTTAAGAACACTTTAATTAAACTTCAAGGCCTACTAACTGTAATAATCTCAAAAGCATGTATTTGCTGGAGCAAGCTGATAGCTTTTGCTCATTTTTTTTCCCCTTCTGAAAATGGTTTTTAGCAAAAATCAACGTTATTTTCCACAGCAAAATTTCTCAAGACTTCCCGTCCATCATGTCCAGACCTCTACAGTTATAAGAAATCATTATATATTATTTCACTCATTGTATGATTAAATATAATCTTGTAGTTTCTTGCCCACTCTGCTCCTAACATTTGACAATATCAGTCACTAGATTAGAAATTACTCTCATTTCCAGACTAAATGTATATGCAACTATTTTTATTGAGTGTTACCATTTTTCTCTTATGAAAATATTTCTTTTTCTCCTCCTGGATATTTATTTGCTGTAAATTTATAAGAAGGAGACACCTGCATCATCTGCATCATTTTTCTAAGATGAGCCAACCTGTTTCAGCCTACCATGTTTGGGGGGGGATAGGAAAGAATTTACTTTCTCCTCACCACCCCAATAAGCCTTGTCCATTCTGACCTTACTGGAAAGCATCATTACTGACACAGAGAAATCAGAAAGATATGCATCATTATTGGAAAGTACATCAATATCTTATATTTCATGCCTTATTTCTGTACTATTCCACTGAATCTATCCTAAATTAACAAGAGCTGTTGAATGTTACTGTTTGTCCTCGAGTACGTGACTTTGTTTGATTCGACATTACAAAACAAAATAAGCTTGTATGATAGTTTGAGATGAACACAGGTGCAGAGATACTGGCAAATTCTCCAAGATACAATTTTGATTTCTGACTGCTCTACCACATTTCCTTGGCTGCTCTGAACTTGCACAGGGCTCAGTTTTGCAGGTCTTGAAGTCATCAACAACAGTAAGTTGTGTGCTGCTGTATTATTACATTCTTATTTGAAAAAGAAAGCAAATCCATAGTGGTTTTGGCATTGTAGAGTAACATACTTAGTTGAAAATAAAATCTATACTTTTTCTTCACCATCCTAAAATTTCATCTTGTTTCTTTGAAACCAGGCTGATAGAGAGCAGCCCATCAAAAGCAGTGGAGCCAAGATGTTAAAAACAAACACGAAATCAAATAGCACCCCACCCCCAACTTTTTGAAAAGTTATTATTCTATGTGGAAATGCAGAGCCATTGCACTGTTTAGAGTCACTCCTCCAGCCTTCCTTGCTTGGTTTACAGGGCCCCCGGTGACCGTTCCTCCCTCCAGGCTCAGCAGCCCCATTTTGCAGCTGTTTTGGCACTCCAGTAAGAGAAATGAGGGAAGAGCATTTCTTGCATGGGAGAAACTCAGGGAACGAGAACAAAGAAGAAAAGGATACAAAAGCAGGATAGGTGCTGCCAAACAGGGCTTCGATGGCTTCGGAGGTGGGCCAGGAGCATCAAGACCTAATTTGTGTATTATTTGTGTAACAGCACCATCACCAGACAGTCTGCTAATGTGCCATCTTTGCATGGAAAGGAGGCAGGAGGGATTGGTACCCAGCCCCTCTTGTCTCAACCTTCTGCCTGATTTCCATCTCACAGCAGCGCTGCCGTATCCCTTCTGCCTGGTAGGAAGCAAACTGCTTTGGCTCAGGGCAGGAAACAGCAGCACTCCCCATAACACACCCCCCCCCCAGCAGAAACAGTCTCAGATTTTTTTTTTATTATTATTTTTTTCTCCTGTGCAGAAAGCTGCTTTGTATAATTCCACAATGACTGAAAGGATTTTCAGGGGAAAATACATTCAAATTAAAGTCAGTCACTTTAAAAACATGGAAAGAAAATTGCAATCAAACTTCTGCCAGAGAAAAACAGGCAAAGAGAAGGAAGAAAAGCCTTTCCAAGAGTTTTACAGCTGGGAAAACCTAGAAACATAGTTTTTCAGAATCCACAGAAATGCCGATTTACTGCTTGTTCTCACTAAAACAAGTATGCTAGCTTAAAAAAATACGTGTTGTGGTACAAGTGCAGAGATATTTATGCAAAGATTTAAAAGATGAAGAGCCCAGGGAACCTGAAGCTGTCTGACAGACCAGCCTGATATATCTGGGATCTAACTGCTGGCTGACCAGGAGCGAATGTATAAACTGAGATTAATCCCAGAAGGAAGAAAGCAAAGATTTAGCTAACCACTGCTGCAGGATCATGTGTGTTAATCAGACTCATTACCTACAGCACTGACCTCAGCACTACATTAATTGGTGATTAATTTCACCCCTGCTACAGCTAAGTCTGAGCCCATCGTGTGCTTTTTGAAGGAGAATGGATGGACTTGGGGTCAGCTGGGAGAAAAGGGAGGGGAGAAGGGAAAAATTGAGAAGAAAGAAACTCCTGTGTGGTGAAGGAGGAATAGCCATTCCGTGGTACTTCACTTCAAGCAGTGAAATGTCAGATGCATTGCATTAATTGCTGTAAATTTTAACTGTGAGAACTCCAGGATATTGGCAGTGTTTTGATGAGCTGTGGGTGAAGATAAGCTCCAAGCAGCCTCCTCTCACAGGAGGTCTTCCCCAGCCTAGCAGAGAGGGGCAGCACCTTGCAAAGCCACCGTCAACTAATGGAGAGCTTTAAGGTCTGAGGTTTGCTATCTCATGGCATGACTGCAGAGCAAAGAAAACTAAGTCTCAAGCCTTATTATACATCTCACCCTTATTGCCAACACTTATATGCCAATGGAGTAGCAGGAAATCAGCTGAGAAGTGTTTGCTCTATTTCTTCTGTTGCACAAAGGCTGTCTGACAGCATTATCAGCTAGAGAGAAATAGCTGCACACTGCAGTGTAAGTGCATTTATTATGGCTGGATTTTTGATGATTGGAAAATTCCTGGTGGGAGCTAAGAGAAGCAAGCATCTGACATTTAAAACATTTTAATTCCACCTTGATGTCCTGCTAACACTTTAAAGAGAAAAGAGTACATGCAGTTTCGTTCCACGTTGATGCATAATGTTCCTCTGATTTGGTTTACTCAGCCTAATGCCAATTCTCACTCCAATATTCCTGTGTAATTTTAAGGTTGATGTTTATTTTTTTAAACCATAACAGATTTAGGAGTTGTCTTTTCTTCTGCAGCACTGTTAAGTCCTAGACCAGACCATTTAAATTGTGGTGACCCCACATAAACTGGGTACAAACTACCTCAGAACTCCTTTTCATGTGCCTGTATGCATTGTAGAGTCACTCTGTGTCCTCACAGTGTGAGACAGAATTATCTATATACCCTTTTTTGGTTGTCCAAAAACAGATGTATTCAGAAATATTACAGTGCTACTCTAGTAAGGTAAAATCATGCAATTAACCGGCTCTTTGTTTTCCTAGAGCACGCTTTGCATTTCCAACACTGAAGAATACCTGGTAAGGACCAACAACATGACATTTTTAGCCATTAGTAATTACTTAATTGCTCCTGCAGCAGAGGGCCCCCAGCTTCCAACTTAATATCTTTTATCCATCATCTTTGCACAGCTCAAAGCACAGGACCAGGTGTGTCCAGGCCTGGTCTGGTGCCAGAGGCTGCCCTGGCAGGATCAGCAGCGAGCTCCTAGGCTGTGGGGGAAACAGGCCGAGGCCCAGGCCTGGCTGGCATCACTCCCCTCGTCTGCCCCCTACAACATCACACCCATGATGTTCTCACAAATTAACAAAGAAATAGGTGTGGGGGGGAGCAGCACACGCTTACTCACTCTGATCTCCCTGTCTGATCGAATCAGAACTTCCACCTCCACAGCTTTAAACACTTCTACCTGAAAACAGAGCAGAAAAGACAAACCTGAGAGCTGATTTTCCGTCTCGCTGCTTCTTTCCTTCAGCTAAGAGCATTCTCAGACCAATCAAGGACTGCCAAGTAGCCAAGCTCCTTATATCTGCGACTGCCCTGCTGTCAGATAAGCAGCAAGTTTAAGGAGCCAGGAGCGTTATGTGACTCAGAGGATATGCTGCTTCTTATATGTAAATAATTTACCTAAATAATGACACATTGCCAAACAACTGAAGGAAACACATGTATTTCTGCGCAGCTTTGATCACGCGTCTGTGCCTTCCCTGCTTTGCCGAGACCTTTACCTGTAACAGTGTACTTTTATAGCTGCTGATATGAAGGCAGTTTTTTGCTCGTTTTAAACTTCTTTCCAAGAACTGGAATGAGGACATGGAGATCTATTCTTTTTTTTTTTTTCCTTTAAGCACTTCACAGTTTTAATTCAGAGGGTTGATTTGTCATCTGAGCAGAATATGATAGATTCCACCTTGCTTTAATTAGAAATTTAGAAGTATTAAAATCTAACATAACATTGGGTTAGTCGTCAAACTCATTTATTCATTTTTCACATTTGGTCTTCCATGTCTGTATGAATGTGGGATGTCAGTTCAGTACCTGGGACTGAGAAATGAGTCTGTCTGCTAGTGCCCCGGTCAACTAACTGCTGTGGCATTGAACTACTTTCTTTTCCGTGTTGTATTTTCTGATGAAAAAAAAAAAAAATATATATATATATATAATCTTTTTAAAAAATCATATTTTATGTATTTTTATTGAATCAAAAATCAAATCTTACTCTAAAAATAAATATCTGAAAAATAATTCAAGTTGAAGGGTTTCTACTGTTCGGCTTTTGCCAGTCTGCAATGTTGTAAATCTCATGTTGTCACTAGATTGTGTCTTCTGTCCTGTCTGTATTTGCCACATGCTTTATAAACTCCTAAGCCTGAGCCTGTTAACGCCCTGAGTTTTGACCATCTAAAGCAACACCAAGGACTTAACCTGGAGATAGTGTCTGACTCACTCCAGACGCTCACATGATCATTCCCAGACTGCTATGATGCTTTGGAATCAATTAAGTAAAACATAAACATCATTCATACCATGGTAAATTATAAAAGTGTGTTCGCAGCAGAAGTAGGCACAGCCACACCAGCACTGTTAGCTAACCTGGTTAATGATTAACAAATAGCACAAGGAATATTGGTGGTGACTCAGACTGCAAGACTTCTCAGGAAGAGGGATGCTGAGATGCATGTGGATCTTCCAGCTCTTACCAGGATGTTTTCCAGTTTTAGAGCTATGCTGCTAGGTCTTCCTTGCTGTCCTTTGTTCTAGAACCCTTCGCGCTGCTCGGACGGGTCTCCTCCCTATTGCAAGCTTGTTCCTTGCTGTAGCCAACAGAGCTGCTGACCTGAGTCCTCCACGTAGTGTTTCCCTGCTCAAGATCTGACTATACTCCGTCAGATATTTGCTGCTCAAGAATGATTCTGTTCTGTGCCAGCAGATTTAGTCAGGATTTTTTATTTAAAGGTATTTAAATTTAGGATGTGAAAATAACAGATGCATTTTTAGCTTTCTGTAATACCATGCTTAAAACAGCTAGGGGACACCAAAAGAGCCTGTGATGAGCAGAGTCCTGGGAGAAGCTGAGTGCAGCAGGCATGTGATTGATAATCAAAGAGGTGAGCACGTTCTGCAAGGAAAGCTGGCACAGGGAAATGGTTTTTAGGATGGCAAACTCATGAGGAAACCAGGCAGAGTGTTTTTGAATTGGGATTTCTGTGTATTTCTACAGTATTTAAGAAAACATGGCTTGGTTTATACAAATAAACATCGTTGCACCAAATACATGCTTCACTAATGCCAACTGTGTGTTACTTTATTGAACTGGACTGCTGGATTTTCTTATTCTGATTATTACTTTGTGAAAAACATTCACTGAGACAATGATATTTCACATACGGATATTAGGTTTATTTTTCTATATACATTAAGCTAGTTCTGCCTTTCAGTATTATAACTTGGAAATATAATCTTCCTACACTTCGTAAGACTTCACTTGTAGCTTTGATCCTTGATCTGTTTATATGGTAATTATCAGCTAACTTAATTCTTTTGTCAACTAACTTAACTCTTTAAGTAATTTAAACAAACTTCAGGTTACATTTTTTTTACATTGGATTTTTCTGGTATGATAAAATGAAGCATATTACAAGTCAAGGTTGTTTTTGTTCAACCAAAACAACCACATTAATTCTAAATTCACTGTAAACAAGAAACAGAATAAATGTTTTCCAAGTAGAAAAACAAATCTGGCAAGGAATAAAACATGATCATTCTTTTAAATGCATAATACAAGTGTGCAGAAACACAGAATTTCAGTTTTGAAGAATGTCAGAATATTTCACAGTTTGTGGTGGTGTTTTTTTTCCGTGCATTTTGAGCTGATTCTTAATCTTAACCAGCCTTAGTCATTAATCTGTTTAATTTCAGGTATTTATAAACTGTCCACATATCCAAGTCTGAATTTTTTGATTCTGATCTGAACTGGGACTGATCTGAATGTGTTGGTTTTGTAGGTTTGTTTGTTTGTTTTAGACAGGCACTACAGTCACTGACTGAATTTACCTGAGGATAAACTACAAGCACTTAAATAATCTGACTTGCATAATAGTGTGGTTCCACTGATGTCATTGATACTATCATAGTTTATATATGGATCAGAAGATTTATTGGTTTTAATAACTTGCCAGCAGGTGATTTTTCACATCAGTACTTCCTTGACTTCAAGTTAATGAAAGTAATCTCTTGAACTGTGTTTGGATAAACCACATAGATTTAGTTTCTTAAATTTTTCCCTAGAAAACAGGTTTTCCAGACCTCTTAATATCATTTTTCTGATCATTTCCAATATAAGTTTGGAATTTGGACTGAAGAATTAAACAGACCATTCCAATAACTGTCTCAGCACTACTACACGGACAAATACCACTGCTTCCCTATTTTCTGTTGTGCACTTATGCATCCAGGTGTTGTACTAGGGCTTTATATTCAGCTTATCTCTGATCCTTGCTTCTTGCAGTGCAGGACAATTTGATTTTCTAGGCTTAGATACATAAATTTGTCAATGATTGTTTATAGTAAAAATATATAAAATGTTTTTTTTATATTAAAATTTTATTTATGCTTACCCCTGGCAAGCTTTCACCACATTGTTTCCACTTTTTTTTTTTTTTAATCCCCTATTACTTTTACAATATTTTCTTAAACTTTGGTAATGATATCATTAAATTAAGACAGGTTCCTGTCCGAACTGACTAGAAGCCAGTTTTCAGTGTGTTTTGTTGTAAACTGTGGTAGTGTATAAAATCTACAAATTGTGCATTAATGTTTCCTAAGACTATTGAGAATGAACACCAGTGTGAGTAAAAGAGTTTATACATTAACAAATGCTGAGATAGATATAGTATATATCCTCCATTGCTGTAGATTGTCATACTGAACTTGAAATGATTGAATTTATGATCATTTATACCAAAAAAGAATTTGCATTTCCTAAGTTTATAACTATGTATCTATATTTTAATTTGCCTCTTTAACAATGAAAGAAAAAAAAAAATCCTTATTTGTCATCAAAACTTTTTCTTTGCTTCCTACTTTTGGTATAGAACTGGGAACTAAAATACAGAGATTGGGGAAATGGCAGAAACTGCTGAGTATAAACAGCTACCTGCCCTATCATGAACTGTGGAATTTCCATACCCCCATAAGTCCCAGTTCTTTACATTTTCTTTGTTTAATGTTTTTACATTGCACTTTTTTGCAAAGTGAATTAGTGGACATATCCTAAGAACTGCATTGATTAATCAAATTACCTTATCAAATTTAGAAACTAAAAGCTAAGAAAGGGATTTGACCAGAGAAGATAAATTCCTGAGAACAAATCTTACACCACATCCATACCTATGGCTGGTATTTCTATCAGAAGACAGAGTAACCTAAGACAAATCATGGTAAAAAATTCTTCAGCTAACAGATCTGTGGGATACTGGTAAAAATATTCCCATTTCCTACCTTGTTAACCTCTACATAAGGGAAAAAAATTCAAAGATATCGACACGAGTACTAGATTTGATAAAAGACTATAATCTTAATCAGAGAGTGGTAAAAGTAGAGAGAAGATTACATGATCAAAAGGTACAAAGAGTATTTATTCCTTTTTAAGAGCAATTTATCCTTTGCTATTTCTGCTTCTCCTGATGTAGGCTTTAACACATGAAACTTGCACAGGAATTGTCTGGAAGATACTAGTCTTTTTAAGTCAAATATTTCATAGAATTGTAAGGAATAAAAAAGAAAAATTACTTCCTGCATTTCAGTGGCTGGCATTCAATCTGATTTTTAAGAGTCCTAAACCACACGACTTCCATCTCTTCTATTATTCAACAGTTTAATATGCTGCATTTCCTGATATTTACATCAGATGCCTTTCATTCTGTGTAATGTATTTCTCTTACTTGTTAAAATTGTACTTCCATATAATGAAGTGAATAATTACCTCTTTTCCCATCTCATACCCTCAGACACTTGAAGTTGTTATTGTGTTCCACTTACTCCTTACTTGCCTAAGCCATAACCACTTCTCTTAATTTTTCTTCCTACCTCAGTTCTCACCAAAATAAATAAATAAATACATAATTTCTTCAGTATCTTCTCTGATTTCCATACAATTGATCATCTTTCTAAGAGTGCATTTCTCATAGTTGCATGCAAGGTCCATGACAAGTTTGCAGGAAATCCCTGCTTTGCAATTGCCAAAATCCTTTGAAATCAATGGCCAGACTTCCATTGGCTACAAAGGGCATTGGATCCTGGAGTTACCTTTATAGTTTTTATAGTTCTCGTTACATTTACCATCTCTCTTCTTGTCCATTACTACAGCTTCTTTTTCTATACTTCTTATTTTAATGATTTGTCTTCCAATTTGCCATATTTTTTATGTTTTCTTATTTTTATTTTTTTTAATAAAAACATTTTATTCTATGGCTGAATCTCTTTCTGGCCAAGTTTCATCCATGTTTCTAATCAGTTCCTTTTTATTTCACAAAGTAACGCATGCCTTGTTGACATTTTAAATCCTCTAGAATGAGCATAATTTCTGCATTTCATTAAGATCCTATTTACACTTGTTTCTAGATCACTAATGAAGATATAACTAAACCTGGAGTAACAATCAGTATGTGTTACCCCACTGGACATGTCCAACCATCTTGTTACATAGCTGTTTATTGTAACTTTGTCTTTTACCTAATATTCAATCCACACAAAATTGTCTCTAGCCAAGCTGACTCGAATTAATTTTTCAATTAAGATTTCATGAGACAGCATCAAATGCTTTACTAAAATCCAAATATCTGTCAACTCCTACACTATTTGTTTTCCTCCTCCTGTTTAAAGCTTGTTCCTTCCACTTCTGCATGCAAGGATACCAAAAGCTGTTCTATATGCAGAGTGCATTAATATTGGGGTTTTTTGTTTTGTTTTGCATTTAAATCTAAACAAGCAAAATAAGTGAACACTGCAGGGTACTTGCCAACAGGTAGACTTGAATTGCCTGTTTGTCTAGCACCATTTGGTTCAGGGCTTGCAGCTCTTTGCAGGGTGCCTCCACTGTATGCTGAAGAAACTATGACGTTATTCTAACAAAATCACTTTGATTTACACAGCTTGAAAAAATCTTCTGTCTGCTCCTTAACATCATACAAAAAGCAGCAGATGAATTTGGTGTAGTATTTGCTTTCACTGATTTTATGCCATTGAGGGAAGTTCAACTACAGCCATCTCATGAATGTGGAATATCCAAGCGCATAAATATAAGCTTCTACAGGCTTCTTAAGCATGGGATGCTGTTTCCCAAGGGTTTAAGGATTTGAATTTCACCAGTCTCATTCCTGTACATTAATCCTGTGGTATTTCTGTTGCTTTCAGAAGGACTAATCCTGCAGTGAAGATTTGCTTTTTCTTAATTAAAAAATGTATAACCTGGACAGTTTAAAGCTAATCTGTTTCTCTCATGGAGAAGAGGTAAGGAAAAGACAGTAGCCCATTGTAGTGTCATTATATTTGCATATTATTTAAAATCTAGTTAATTCCTCTCATTCATTGAGAACAGTAATGAAAGTGATTGCTCTTGGTTATATTAACTCAGCATATCCTATATCTGTGCTCATTAAAAAGAAGGTGAAGGTCTTGTGTAATGAAAAAGATGGTAGCTTCCTATGAACCGGAACATATCAGTCATGTCTAAACCACCAGTATCTTCAGCCTTTAGGATGGATTTCAAATGAATTCACAGAGTTTATAATTATAAGGTGTTTCTTCATTCATTCTAGAAGAATATTACCGGGAAGATGCTTTATATTCAAACTTCTGTTAATTTAAGGGAACCAACAGGCAAGGTTTTGAAGAATTAAAATGCATTCTTCCATGAGAAAAATAAAGAACGACAATGAATGCCTGCTTATGCTGCAGCCAGAAATTTAGATTAATTGGTGAAGGGTTGTGTGTTTCTTTTAAAAAATCATATCTGAATCTATGAAAGATTTAAGGAGGCCTTTGAATAATGAAGAAAAACACTGAAATTAAAGAAACCCGATGGCTTTTATTTTATTGCAAGTATATTTTAAGACTTGACAGCAGTTGCAGTGTTCCCCTAATTTTTGCTATAAAAGGGAAGTAAAACAACAGTTTATTGTAGCAATACTTCATAGTGCCCTACTTCTGTAAATTGACTTTAAGCTCTAGGGTAAGGATGGAACATTCATGTTTTTAAATTGGATACAAAAGCAGTTTCTATGCGGTGGCTGCTGTAGCATAAATTGCTACACAGAGACTACCAGATATGTTTAAACATACTGATGCTCAGCAAGATTTTTTTTTTCCCTTGCTTTACCTGCCGTGCTTATAGTTTGTGCTCCCTTTAAATGCTTTCTAATGTTTCAAAGGTATAGTGCAGACCTTCAGAATGCTTTATGCTTGTAAGAGGTTGCATAATTCTCCTTGAAACAGACCCAGAACTATCTGAGCTGTCCTAAAGTTTTAAAATGTTTTAGCATAACTAATTTATAATATAAATTGGCTGACCAGTGTGAACCTGGATCTTACACTGCAATTTTTTATGAGGACCTAATGTTCTACCCGCAATAATGGAGAGAAAATAGTACTAATTAAACTTGCATCGAAGAGCAGCAGTGGGTCATGCTCCGTGTCATGGAGGTCATGGACTTTCCAGACCCCACCAAAGCAGGACTAAATGGTGGCTCATGATTCTTGGACAGGTAATAACAGGCTAATGTATTTAGCATGCTGGCTAGTAAGCGTGATGGCCTTGCTGCCTCCCAGCCGGAGCGGTGTCAGCATCTGAAAAAAGGTCCTGGGACTGCTTGGAGAGCAGCTGAACATTTTGCAGGTGGTAGGAGGCTGCTCATCTCTGCTCAGTATTCCAGATGGCATCAGTAATAATTACACTTAGTGAGAAGGCTAGGGAGCTGTGCTGTTAAGAAGCCCTTGTGAAAACCATTTGAACTGACTGCTGTATTTCGCAGACAAGTACATAATGCGATGCTGAGCAATTAGATGCTGAATTAGCAATTAGGTATTGAATCAAGTAGATCTCTAAAGTAGATACCAACTGTCTCTGAAAACTCCTTCCTTACTTGTCCCTTCAATACACTTCCTTTGTTGTTCATTACAGAATAGACTTTTACATTCTCTGTAGGAAGAAAAATACATTTCAAAGCTATTAAGTGTTAATGATCAGATTGTAAAGTCCTATTACTTTTTTTTTTTTTTTTTGTAGATATTCTGTGTGCAAGAGCACAATGAGCAGTACAGCTTCTACAGCAGTATCTTTGAGAAGTTTCGATGAGATTAGTGGAAGGCTATTTGCAATAATAGAATAGAAATGCAGCTTTTGCATTCTCAAAGGGTGGGAAGGTCAGTTGTTAACTGCAAGATTAGCAATGCAATCATCTGCTTTTTAAATAATAGGAGAGATCTGAAACATGGAAACAAATTAAGTCTTGCTATGGATGAGACAAAAAAAAAATACCTGAAAATATGTGTATATTTAGAGCTCAGCTTCAGCAACATATGCTGTGTCTCAAAATATGGATGTACAAAGATGTACAGAGCTGCCTCAGAATCTTACCTCCAAATTGCAATAAAACCTGGAATAACGACAAATTAACTTTTAAGAGTACAAATACTTACTTGCACAAATAAGCAATGTGAAACGATTTTCTCTTGTTTCTGAAATCAACAAATATATTGAGGTTTAATTGGCAACACTTTATAGCGAGAACAATTTTGAAAATAATATAACGTGTTCTTACTTGGTTTTCGTATTTTTATTTCAAACTGATGTTATGAAACCTTGAATTTGTTGTAAGAGGAAAAATGGCAGTTTTCTTTATTGCTGTTTTCTTGCCTTAGAAAAAAATGACAAACATGTCTATCATCCTGTTCTGTTCAGAAGAGACAGTGAAATCTGGATACAGTGAAAACTCATTATTTTTGAGGAAGCAAGCATATTTTTCATAACTCCAGACTAGTACCTAGTTTAAAAGTAAATGTTACATTTACGGAAAAATGTTCTGATTACTGCCTGGATTTTAAGCAACTGCATTTGTTGAATCCCTTGAAGTCAACTGCAATTTCAGCCAAGTGGGTGGATTTAGGTATATGCATTACTCATAGCATTATGTGTCATTTTTCTTGCTTTCCAAGCCATCTCCAGACATTTCTCTTGGATATTAACCTTTGGTTTTGCCAGCTCCAACACTTGTCTTTTTCCTAACTGGTCCATAAGATGGAAGTGAGATGGCAGTCAAGGTTGATGTTAAATACAATCATCTGTCTTCTAAGCAGGCTGTGTTTTATTTTTTAATCAAATTTTGCTCTATATAGAAAACTTATCTGTCCCTGATATTAATACTGTTCAAAAGATTATTTACAAAAATTATTAAAATCTTCACATGTAAGCATATAGTCATGATATACTTTTTGTAGTTGGACTGTCTGTTGGACAATAGAAGAAAAGACAGAGGAAGAATGTTGTTTCTGAATTAGATGTACAACACACTGAACCCCAAAGTCAGGGCTGTAGTGGAAGTGGCCATGTCAGATGTAGTTTTTATCACACTCACAAGAGACAAGAGCATGCAGAAGGGGTAGGAGCAGGTGCAAACTCAGGGTGCAAAACCAGAAATGAGAACTGAGCTTTTGTTACTCCCAGCATGCAGCCCCAGGGACTAGCCTCCCCTGCCCCACCAAGAGCTGGAACTCCAAAAATGTCTCTAAAGTGTGTCCTAAGGCGCTAGAGCAATACAACCAAGTCATTGAATCTTCACTGGCTCCAAACCTAAAAGCTCAGTACAGCTCTGGCCATCCTAAATACTTTTCTTACAGAAATTACAGGTTTCTACCTAAGGTTATAATTCATATACCAAAGATGTAAGATACCCATAAATCAAGCTCTATATATACCATCTTAATATATATATATATATTTCTTAAGCAAAAGAGGGAAACAGATCTTATCAAGTGATTTTTATTATTATTATTTTTATTTAAGCATCTTATGATGTTCTTTATTAAAATACATTCCCTAAACCTCCACAAGAGCATGAGAAAATATTTTTTAAGTCCTAAAATGCCATGCAGGGTGCATTCATTTCAACTGCTATCAAAAATATGTGAATTCTGGACAGCACCATCAGCACATTCATCTTTTCCCACTAGAGTCAGAGTGGACTGCAGACACAAGTAATATAGCCTTCACTGTGTTAAGAAATGTTGGTCCCAAATAGTATATAACTGGTGCCCTGCATCAGATTTTTCATTTCTTTCTTTTTTTTTTAATTTTTATTTTTTTGACATGGTTAAAAATGATTCCCCCTCTATTGAATGCATAGCAGAAAAAAACGTTCACACAGAACAGAGTGTTTGATTACTCCACTGATCTGGATAGAAGATGATAACAACAGGATGGAAGATATTGTTAGTTTGACCCTTTATCTTTGTTGGAAATTTCACTAGATAGTTGTCCTCATATCTTTGTAATGATCAGGTATCAAATATATGCTCTTATCTAATGTTGGCTGCTTTTGGGCGGATAAGATGGACAGCATACAGAGAAGAAGCAAGGCTTCATTCAGAGGAAAAAAAAAAAAAGCAAAGCAATGCTCTATCATGGCACACATCACAAGACAAGCATTTTGGGGGAAGTTTTTTGTGATGAAAAATAGGTTTCATACTTTCAAACTTTATTCAGATGTGTATTACATGAGAGATAAAGTGAATAAAATAAATGTGGGAATTTCTCTTCATAAAATGATTGTTCCTATCTGTTCATCCCAAACAGAACTGGAATTCGCAGAGGTTAACGATATATTAAAGCACATTCTTGATCTATTAAAAGCTAATTTCCTGGTTCTGTAAGACATATAGATTATAAGGTGTCCCATGAGACCATGCCAAAATCAGAATTGTCCATCTCTCTGGACTTTTTCTGGAGACCAAGATTTTCCTGATCTTTCTGCAGAATGGGAACTAGATATTGAAGTAGATTTGGCCTCCACAGGAAGATGATTCCTACATTTCCATGATAGCAGAAGGCACTCAGGTGGTCCTTAGACCTGCCCCCCGGTATTAGTCACTCAGGCATGCAAAGAGGTGGCAAATCCCTACAAAGTTCTTCCCTTGTACCTCGTAGGCAACTATGCAATTCCTATGTGGTTTTGGTTGGTACTTTTCTAAATAGCATCTAAGAAGCAGTTAGCCCATAGAGAAAGAGATCATTTTAATAATAGTACCTATTTTTATCTTTCTGTCATGACATTAATTTAGATATTATGCCAAAAATAGAAAATCTGTATTAAAAGAACAGGAACATTGAATGCAAAAATTCTCAGTTCAAGCATTGCTTGGCTTGTGAGATTACCCATGGAACTTTAAATTGCCTTATGTAGGTTTTTGCTTTGTTTTGTTCTGTTTTGTTCTGTTTTGGCTCTATGGTGTTATCTTTCATTACATTATGTTCAACATTTTTTCCGCCATATCCTGACCCCTCCAATTCATACAGTTCCCAGTACTCTCTGACAAATATGGTCGTTAAACATTGCATCTAATCATTACCTTTTCGTGTATAAGTTGTCATTATTTATTGCATATTCTTCAAAACAAAGTTGTAATTCCTAAGTAAATCAGAAAATAAATGTTTTTACATGAGCTAATTCTAGGTGCTGCCCAGGACACTATGACCCATTCTTTTCTGACTTTTAGCATGCACGCTTGACGCTTGAGCATCTGCAGCAAAAATTTAGGTTTGTCCCCCAGCACAAAAGGAACACCTTTGAGAGACCTTTTTTTTTTTTTTTTTTTTCAACACAAAATACATGTTTTTTCACACACACAAACACACACAAAAAGTTTCCTAACCTGGGGCACTTGCATGTCTTCTTATTGGCATGTACAGAGTTGCCTAAATGGTTTGGGGCAGCTGGACGTGTGAGAAATGACAAACTGGCTGTGTCTTTCTTTACCTGCAAGCAATGTAGTGCTGATGAGCAATTGCAGGGGCCTACTGGATAAGGCTCTGTGCACTGCACAAGCACGGAAAGAGGGAGTCCAATCTCTCCTTTAGCAAAAGTCAAATAAGCACCCAGAATATGGGAAAAAAAGTTTAACCCTTCGCTTTATCTTGTTTAAAACCAGATCCCCGCTTCTGCATGTAATACTCAAACTACCTGTGTATAACTCACAGGAGGGGAACAAAGAACAAAGTAATGCATGACTTGACAGGAGGCTGGAAGGAGGGGAGGATGTGTGCTTTGCTGACAATTTAACATTAGAGAACCTAAGTGGAAAGCTGTTATCTTGTCTGTGAACCTGCCGTGAAGGGTGACATGAATTGACAGGCAGATCACAGCTATTTGCTAAACAAATAAGAATGCTAAAACTCAGGAACAAGTTGCCTAGTTTTTGTAGAAGTACATGTTGCAGTGGATAAATATCCTTTAGTTCTCTATCCCCAATGCCTTTAATTAGCCTCTTCTGTAACTCTAAAGGGGCTTGCTTTACCTTGTATCTCTACAGTAATCTCTCTTTCCCTATTTTTTCCAAGAGTGTCTCTGAAGTTTTGGTAGTTATACCTCTGCAGAGCGCAGTGTTGCTGCCTCCTTTCTCCCTCTCTCCTTTCTGTCTTTACCTCCACCACCCCTCACTCCTTTCAACACCTGCAAATGTCCACTTCACTCCATTTCCTTCTGTCCTTCCAAGATTTTGTCACTTTTTGTTCCTGTTCAATATCTTTATTCTTGATCCTTCCCAGGTTACTATTCCTAAATCTCCCTTTGAAGGCCTTTGACTCCCATCAGGAATTTCCCACAGTGTTTGGACAAGGAGGAGGACCGGGCAGAGCCCCATGTTTCTCTCAATGCCTCTTACCCTAATGGACCTGCCAGCAAGAAATTACTATTGCAGGAAAAATCCTGATCAAGTGCTGCAATATGGTGCTCATTTTGAACACAAGCAGTATAATTAGTTAGGAGGAGGTGAGAGAGGGAACAACATGAAGAGTGGAAGTGAACTGTCAGGTGCTTTAACATCTCATCTCAGTTTCTAACAGGTATCTTTGTGCACACTAGGATTTTAGAGACTTGTTGCAGAGCCAAACTTGGATTTGGGACATATTTCTCAGGGGCTTCCCTACATTAAAAAGAGCCATATTACATTTAAAATAAAAATAAAATAAAATAAATAAAATAAAATAAATAAAATAAAATAAATAAAATAAAATAAATAAAATAAAATAAATAAAATAAAATAAATAAAATAAAATAAAGCAAAACAAAATAAAATAAAATATAAAATAAATAAAACATGCTAGCTTGCCATGCCCAGAAATACTAACTTAAAATGTCCTGGAATTAGTAATTTGTGCCACTCCTGACTACAGTTGGCTTTAATGCAACATGACTGATTTAATTCCCTACATTGTAGTGCTGCATGGCATCAGTTAGGGACATAGTTCAGCTGAGAAGGAAATGCTGAATCATGTGGTGTGGACATCTGTTTATCTATATATTTATATCTGTATCTATATTTACAATTCATTTTAAACTGACCACCAAGTTCCAACACATAGAAGAGGTGTTTCATCATAAAAGAGCACTGAAAACTATTTCCACTTTAACTCACAAACGTCTGACATATTTTAGAAGCCAGATGCCCTTCAGGTCCCCAGAATTCAGACCGACAGGGAGAGCATAGAAAATATCCTCCTAGTGATTTTTTTGGTGACATGAAACCAGTTAAAAGTGAGCCCAGGAAGAGATTCCAAGCAACCATAAGTGAGCCATAAGAGAGCACGACAACATGCATATGAACTCTGTGCTACAGTCTGGTGGTTTATAGCTAAAGATCTCCTTGGATATTTTTCCTGCACTTAGTTTTGCAATTAATAAAAATCCTTATATAAAGGTAACTGGGTGTCAACTTCATTTCCACTTAAGACTGTCTGTCCATTGATTAAAAACTACCTTACATTAAGCTGCAAAGAACAAGACACACATACCAAAAAAAAAAAAAAAAAAAAAGCATAAGCCCAAGACATGCATTGTCAGTCCCCATAGATTTAAATTTAATTAAATGAGAAAACTGCTGGACTTCTTTTGTTCACACTGAAGATTCCCAGAGCCATCCCATGAATGGTATTCAGTTTTTGCAAGTCAAGAGCTCAGCTTGGAATATTGTTTTATCATTAATGCTGCCAATCATTCATTCCCCATTAGGTCTAGTATCTAAAATGCCATGCTACTGCAATGAAAATACAAGGCCTTGGCCCCATGCTAAATGTGTCCTGAGGATGCAGCCTATGTAATCACACCAGCTTATCCATTAATTAGTGCAGTAAACCAGTCAGTTCAGACGTGAAATTTGGCACTGAGACGATGCTATTTTGAGAGGTTTTGAGCACCTGCTGCTGGCTGCAATCACACTTTTCATTCCGTAACACCTAAAAGCGGTGTTTCCTCCCTTTAAAACCAGACCCATGGCTCCATGAAGTCCTGCCAATGTGCTACCTGCCCTTCCCTCTCTGCTGGTGTCTGCATTCCCCACGCAACATGGAAAAATTCCACACATGCACCCAGTAAATCTGATGTTTTTTCCATGAGAAACAACCGGACGTTTCTTCCTAACCTCTGCAAATAATTTGCTGTCCTTTGAAGTACGGAATTATTCACCTGACATTTTATCTTGTCTGTCTCCCAGCACCATCTAGTCAAATATAACATCTTTTAGCTACATTTTCTTTCTTTTTCTTTTTTTTTGAATTTCAGCTTTAATATTTGTAGGTTTTCTATTCTCAAAGATAAATTAGAAAATAAATGAGCCTGCAGACAATGCTGAGAATACACTACATGATAGCAGTAATGTACAAAGATGAGCATGAAAATGTCATCAGCATCATTGCCAGATATGTTTTTGTAAAAATATATAATTTTTATTATTTTTTTTTTCCAGAAAACTAGTTTATAGTGCTAGGGAGAGAAATAAAAAGAGGACAAGGAGATGAGAAGGCAGAAAAGGCAGGGGATTCGGACCTGCATAAAACACACCTCACGAGCACCTTCTGACTGCTCCAAACAGGGCATTGTTGCCTTTGAAATCACTGAATTTCTTTAACTGGACTGGTGTGTCTGAGGAGCCATCCTTCCATGCAAATGTTGTGACTTTCTGGGACTAAAGGCCAAAGCAAGTGTTCATGAGTTTTAATATAAACAAAACAAGATCTTTCCATTTTTTAATATCGCTCTCCACGGTGTTGTGTGGGGTGAGGGGAGACAGAGCAAAGTAGCCAAGGGTTAGCTGCAGCATGCTGGTACGTGTGTTTTCATCTCAAGCTGAATCTTATCCTCCATGCTCTGAAGAGATCACTTTTACAACAAAGAGACCTGAGAGACTGAGACCAAACAAGCACCCAGAGCACAGCTATTCCACAACACCTCTGATAGGAAACTAAAATGAAGCAACAAGATTAGCCCTTCTGCATCTGCAGAGTCTTTGAATTTGCTGAAGATTATGCTTCAACTGCAAAAAAATAATCTTGAATAATACTATTCATTTTCAAAGCATTGGGCACATACTATTCTGAATTCTGGTGAAGTAGCCAAGCTTTTCTGTCTCTGTTTTGTTACTTGGGCAGGAGCACAGGGGAGGCAGAGCTCACTTCTTGCTCTGCAGCACTGTATTGACAGACCTTCGGCTGGAGCGTGGTAGCTCCAGCTCCATACCAATTAGCCTCAGCAAATATTCAGGCCAAGGTGACCTGTCAGAGGAGTTCAAAAAGGAGTCTTACAAAGCAGCATCTGCAGGAGGTAACAACCATATTTTTTTGCAACTTTTCTAGTTTGTGTGTTCTTCAGTCACAGAAGCAAATATGTTCCTAGCACAGTTATTTTGAAGGAGAGCTGATTTTGCAGGGTGCCTCCCATCCCCAGATCTTTACTTTTGGAGATATTTCTGCTAACTAATGATGCTGATGCACCAAAAATGCCATCTGCCATTTCTGAACTGACACCTGCCCTACACATAATTTTGAGCATCTCATATGGTAATGCCAGACAGACATTCAAGCTTTTAATCTCCACCATCCATCTCTCTCTCTCTCAATCCTACTCCAACATTGCATCTCTTCTTGTTCGATATTCTTGTACATACATCTCTATATAGCTGCGGTAACATCCAGAGATATGCTCTGGGAATTTCAAATGCGGAATTTATGAATATTTTTGGGAAGGAGCATACCTCGTATTGCTTCACAGCTTCACTTTAAATTCTGCTAGACAGGAAGTACCTTCAATTTATTTTATCACTGTAATTTAAGAGGACATATATTTTTCTTATTTAAACCCAAATGTCCGGATGAATAACTACCCTTTTAGGTATATTTGCTCTAAAATAAAAAGAATCATATGACTGGTTTTGTTACCTGCAGTATAATTGTACCGAAACTCCTAAATTGTAATAAATATATTACACTTTCTTGTAATACATTGAAAAAAAAATATGTTGCTATCAGGAAAAAATGTGTTCCTGTCACCAAAAAGTGACTGAATTAATGCTTGACCCTTTTGAGCTGAAAATACTCATTCTAACCTGCAGTTCTACTACAAATGATAGCCCTGTGACAACAGACAAGTTAACAAGTCCTTCCCACAATCTTCCACCTACACATCTTCACAAATTATTATTTTGGTCCAAATTCCACATGACACAATCCACAAGCTCTGGAAGAATACCACTTTGGCTCAGCTTCTGCCTGGAATGAAGTTTTTGTTTACAGACATGCTACCTTGTAGAGCACTTGCTCACTCTGCTGCACCTAGCGTGTATGTGCTGGAAAAGCCACTCGAGTGATTTGTAACAAGCTCAGCTGAATGCGTCCCTGCCACATAGCACTGCGGGATGAAGGAGGCTCTCAGCAAAGCCCAGTGCAGCAGCAGTTTGATTACTCTTCTGCAAAAGGACCACTCGAGAGCACAAAGCTCTCTGCTGTCATGACTCAGTGCGAGCATAACAGCCCCATTGCTTAATGGCTGCTTTTTCAGTCTCCACTTGAAGTATCTGTACTCTATCTTAATAGATAAAAGTTAAGATTATCCATCCCCTGCCCCCAACTCCCCTAACTCCTCTCCATCACCTTCTTTTCAAATTTATATTTTTGTTACCAAATCCAATACAAGCAAAAAATTATCCTTGTTTCTGCATTCTCCATTGTTGGTGTCCGAGCTCAGCAGATTTGCTCACAGGGAAATGCCCAGCGCACACACCCAGGAAGAGGCTGGAGGACTCCCAGGTATGCAGGCAATATGGGGATGCCAGGGGTGAGGATGCACAGCAGCCTTTGTTGGGCACAGTTCTGGCTGTCCAGTTTTCAGGGGATTATGTTTAGAGCTTGCTAGATACTTAAAGTTTTGGACCTGAAATATCAAAGTGAGTTTTTGTTTTAAAACGACCCCAGAAGTGAATTTCAGTTCTCCTTCCCCAAACTTCCTTGGAGGGGATTAGTCCAGGTCTGTGAAAATTGTGCATTTAAAGTTGGAGGGGGTTTATCTGTTGTGTTGTAATTTTATATTTTGCTCATCAGCAATGTTATACAGAATATAAATAAGTCTAAGGATAAAAATTCATTATAAAACAAACGTACAGCACCTGCTCTTAAATTACTTTTGCTCCTCATTCCTGACACAAATAATGGTAAAAATGCAATGATCTTGCATAAATGATTTCCATTTCAATGGCCAGCAGTTGCCAACAGGAAAATATTTATCATAGAATCCTAGAATGGTTTGGATTGGAAGGGACCTTAAAGATTGACTAATCCAACCCCCATGCCCTGATCAGGGACACCTTCCACTAGACCAGGCTGCTCAATTTGCTATTTACATCTTTGCTTGTTCTATCAGCTTCTTTTGATTGCAAATATCATCTCAAACTAACAACTAATCAAAAATCTTTTGGGAAGCTACTAAATGAGAGATTTTTGTGGCCCAGGGGAAGGATGAGATACTTGAACTCTAACATCTCTCAGTCAATATGGAAGTATGACATTACTGTAATGCTGAATTGATAAAAATTATATCCATTCAGTTCAGCAATCCAAACTATTTTAGTTCCAATTAAGCAACATAGAAAATGTAGAAAACTGGAGGAAAAAACATTGACAAAAAATACTGATTAGCTCAATTAAAAAGGCTAGGATGAAAAGGCTCAACTACGCAAGGCCAGAATAGAAAGTTGAACCTATATTTGAAAATGACAAGAACTATGGAATAAAATAAGACTTGCTTGTATTTATTTTGTTTTTCACTTTTCTATCTTAACTTAAAATGTTTTGATTATGAAGTCTAGGAAATATTACCAACTAGAGGTTCCATTTTACTTGCCAATTATTTAGTTCCTTTTCAGGAAAAATAAAATAAAATAAATAAATAAATAAATAAATCCTTGGTCTTTGATCTCTCATTTTCTCTATTGAGAAACTATATAATCATTTTATAAAATGGAGCAACTGTTCTTTTATCCTTTCATTATATCAGCTGATCCACTGTGCTAAGAGGGCAATGGAACCATTAGTCGAAATGCTGTGCAAATGAGGAAATTGGTCTGTATTACAAATCCCTTTGAGTATGTTACTGGTGCAGTCTGGCAATAGACAACCAAGATAATCTGTCATGTTACGGCAGACTAATCTGTTTCAGTATTGAATATCTTTTCTGTTTGCTTTTCTCTTCATTGATGTAGTTTTTACCCAATGGAAAGTAGCATGAGGCCTCCAGGAGGAGCTGGTGTGACTCAAGATGCGCCCTTGCGGTCTCAGTTGTCCTTTGAAGGAACAAGGGAAAGACAAATAAAGAAATATCTTGCTGGATCTGTCTGTCAAAATCTCTACAGCACATCTAAAGAAAGCCACATTTTGTTGATAATTAGCTAATGGTATTTCAAGGTGATCCTTACCCAGCCTCCGTTAATATTACATTAACCTACTCTAGAAATTGGATTTAATGCAAATATGCTGCTTGAAAATAAGTGTAAGGAACAGAACAAAGACTGCCATTGAAAGGACTGATCGCTCTTTCCGGATGCTTTTCATCATGTACTTTTTGTATTGATTTCTTTTTTTGTTTTGGATAGACTTTTTGGAAATATGGTTTAGTGTTCAGCCATAATATCTTGTGCCACAGTGTGTACAATGAATAAAATCCAGGCATGAACATAAGAGCTATGAGGAAATGCATGTAATGCCATAACAGCAACGTCTCGCTCCCTTTATCCATAGAACAGTGTTATTCACAAACAAACCAATAATTATTTTCAAGGTTATTTTAAGGCCTTGACCAAATCTTGATCTTAATCTTCTCTTTTATGGATTAGAACTTGCTGAGTTCCAAAATCAGAGCAGCTTTGCTAAAAAGTGACTACTACATAAATAAATTCAAATGCAGTTAAGGGTATTTTTTTATTAACTTTACCAAAGTCCAATTGGAAAAGGTTTTTATAGGACTAGTTGTGAAAAATTTTGTTCAGTTTTCAATTAAGATCTATAAATTGTAGCCTCACATTAATACTTCTACATGAAAATATTCCAACTGATTGATCACCTATGCTGGTTGCTCATTTTGTTTCCCCTTTGCAAACATTTCACGACCATGGAGCTTTGAAACCGGACGCTTACTCTGGTCTTCTGAAACACAAAATTAAGGAAACAGAAAGAAGTGATATCCTACTCTTGATTTATTTTTAAGCATCTGTTTCTATTTTTATTTAAATTCGATTTTCCACACTTTTTTATTGTATGCCATTGATTTTGTTTCATAGCATAGTCTTTCATTTCTTCAGCATTTCTGGCTGATGTAATGCAAGAGGTTTGATGCATCTAGCTTGCAAGTATTTATTGGCACTTGCATTGGAAATGAAAGTCCAGACTGCTTTCTGTGTCAGGAGTAGCATTTTTATTAGTTTATTTAATCTGCCATAGAAGGAAGTGCAGTCTGTTTGCTGCCAGTCTGCCTCCCTTATTCCCTGAGTACATTTCAGCAGAGGTGAGGTATGTTTAGAGGTCCGAGGGAATCAATAACCACACACCCACAGACTTTCATCTCTTGACTATTTTTTGAAAGCTGGCTTTTAACCAAAATCATGACAGTTTGACAGCTGTTTGGTCATTTATACAAACTGAATTGGTGGCCTCCACCCAGGTGCTTGTGCAAGTAGGCATCTGCATCCAAATATTCAGATTGAATTAATACCTGTATTCAGAAATCTCAGCAGAGCTGTCAAGACTGGATGTTATGGAGATTTGTCTCAGGTATCCCCAGTGCCTTTCTAGCACTTACCTGGGCCTTGCTGGCCTTCATGGATAACTTTCCAAGTCTTTCCACGTCTTTCAGGGCTGCACATCTTCCAAAAATCTTTTCAACTGTCTTTTTCACAGAAAAGTAAGACAGTGATGACAGCTCTTCTCATGATCAAGGACCAAGACAACATCTTCTTGTTCTACAACTAATTTAGCTTTTTTGTGCCTTAATCCCCTAGCTCTAAAATTCAGAGGAGATGGGAGCACTGGCAATACAGTCCCACTACACTGACACTTTATAAGGTCTCTCTCATTCCAGTGCCACGGAAACCCCTCTGGGTTTCCAGGCTGGTGAATTGAACAGGAGACCATTTCACCATAGCTACATTACGGGGTATTCCTCAAAAGCAGTGACCCCTGAAATGTTTCTGTTGGCACTTTCTCTTAATTCTCAAACTATGACATTATTTTCCATAACATGTGCAAGCATGCACACCAAATGTTATTTAATTAAACATTTATAGCATACTAATTTAACAGTACTGTTGGAGCAATGTTCTTGGCAATGATCCAGTTCCTTCATTGGAATAAACTAGGCAGCCTTCGGCTTCATAGTTTATTCACTTGGGGACTGTGTTACTGCCTCATAAAACAGTGTGATAGTACTATTATCACTTAATTATACTGCAAGCTTTTCAGACTTCCATGTCTGCCTTTTTGCATCAACCACAGCATATTTCTCTGAACCTCAGAATGTGCAGGAAATATAAATAAGGCTGTTGGAGCATTCATAAATGTATCTCAGGAAGCTGCTCTGTCCGTGCTTGGAGATGTATCAATATATTATACTCAAATGTGATAAATTACTACTTTGAACGAACCAATGAATATATTCCTAATATAATTAATTCTAACACCTAATTCTGAGTTGCCACCTGTAATTTCTTATATTAAAAAAATCCCAGCAACTGAAATGGACTACTTAGCAGTGTAATGAGTATTCACTGAGAAAGAAAAAAAGAAATATTGAAATTTAAGCTGCATTATCATTATCATTAATTGTTGGTAACAGCTATAGGTATTTTTGAAGGTAATTTCAATAATAAAAATATCTAAATGTCATACATAACCTCAGTTTATTCTTCCAGAAGATCAAATTTCCTGATATTTTTCTCTATTTGATGATTAACAAACTTTATGTGTGTCTGTGTGTCTGTGTCTGTGTGTGTGCTGAGACACTTGTTAAAGTGAGGAAATGTTAGCCCTCCCCCCCCCCCCAAAAAAAAAAGCTAAATTAAAATATTATTAACATTTCTTAAATCCTGGTTATTTTAGGTAAGCTTAAGCCACAATTTTGCACAAATTCAACCAGTGTAAATCATAGAATTATTTATTTTATATCTTATTGCTATATAGTTGCTATTTATTAAATATAATCACTTTATAAAAAATCTTCATGCTTATTAAATTAATACTCAGAACACAATCTGAGTTAGGTTTATATTAAACCGAAAGGCTATTTTCAAAAGCTATTAAAATATAAGGATATTAAGTAAAGCAAATCTCTCTACAGATTAACAAAATTGGTAGAAATGATGAATACTTAATTTCCCTTGAAACAGGTTTTGATATGAGACCATCTGATTTATGCAACTAAACAAAGAGTCACAGACTTACATTTAAAAGTTTTAAATAAAGTGACTTATCCAGCTATTTCAGTTTAAAAACTTTAGTAACCAAACTGAGGTCACTCTTTTTTTTGCTGTTCACTGTTCACCATTTCAATTGGCTGCAGATAGACATCCCCTGTGTGCCAGTGTTGCACAACCAGCTGTCTATGGCCAGCTCTCCGGTGTATCAAAGTTTTTATTAGAAATAAAATTTACAGTGTGACACAGGAACACTTCAATGAATTCTTTTTGGAGCTTTGCTAAGCATCCGCATCCCAAATATGAAGACCACAGCTATGTGAGAAATGGGAAAATTGTGCTGATTCTTTAACTTAAGGCTTTGTAGTTATTAATATGTTTATGTTAAAATAAATATCTAATGTAAAACTGAGTGTTGTAGATTATATCATTTTTCATCATGAAAGAGAGCGACTGAATTTAATTGTATTTTCTAAAACTGTAAATTTATTTGACTTTTATAATTTCTTATTCAACATCCAAAAACATAAAACTTATTTTTTTTGTGTAGAGAGATAATAAAATCATATGTTCCTTTGTATGTCAAAAATGACTTTAGTTTATGACCAATACAATTTCTAATTATGAGAGATGTAAGTTAAAGTGATTTAAGCACACTATACCATTACAATTTCTATAGCATGACAACATTCTCAATAATAGCCCATTCATAATTATCTTTGAAATATTTGAATAATTTTATTTAGTTGTTTTCTCAGACAATGGAGCATGTGACCAATTTACTATTATGTGGCTAAACATCCATTTTGTATTAACTTCTTTAATGATGTGCACCCCACTTAAATGCAATATCTAGAACATAAAATAATGTTATTTATGTGCTATTAGGTGTCTACTTAGCATTTAAATTCTGTCTTCAAGTGAATTCAAAAATGAACAAATAAACAAACTTCATTTTATTTTGAACATTACATATACAGGTATGCATGTCTGTTCTTGGCTAATGGTACACGGATTAAATAGTGGTGTCACACCAAAGACAACGAATATGAAGTTCTCTTGTCTCTACTGATAGGAGAAGAAAGGGAAGATTGAGTGCTTTGTACCTCCAGGAATAGAAATTCCCTCCTGAGATGCTGTGAGAACTGGGCCTCAGTTAGCTTTGAGCAATTAGTCTCTAGTAAATTATAATCTTTTTCTTCCACCATTTTCTGCCATTCAGATTCCAGTTTTCTTATTCACATCTGAGAAAGAAAGAAGTCTCTTTGCTGAGACCTGTGACTTGCCCAGGAGTGAGCACAGAACAAAAGCCCCATTAGTCCCACCGCAGTCTATGGTGGAGTCCCTGGCCCTGTGCCGGGATGGGACACCCGTAGACTTCTAATGACTGTGGATCCAGACCCTAAAAATGGCATAGAAAGGAAACCCATGAAGTAGAGTCATGACTATGGATCTCTCAGAGCTTTTTGCTCTCAAACTTACTGTTCCTAGTGTGTCAAGTCGATCAAAGTGTACCTCAAACAGGATGATTATGGTTGTGAAAGAGCACATTTCTTGTGAACCACATCACCACATCGTCTTTGCTGGTAATGGGCCAAAATCTGCACCAAGAACTACAGCTCCCTGCATTTTTTTTTTATTTTTTATTTTTTGCTCAGAATTTCTCACCTGCCTAGGATTTGCTTTAGCCCGTTTAGCTGTAACAGCAATTTTTCACCATTTTCTAATTTGTTTTATTTCTGCTTATCTTTGTACGACCAAGTAATATAACCATCCTTCTTATACAGATGGTAGTAACAAGAGGTTATTTGGTGTAGAATGAAACATTTATGACCTCTGCTGCATGATGCATGGTAGAGGAGTACAGGGAGGTATGATGACAGGGGTGTCAGAAGAAGGGACTATGACATGCTTCCCATACAGTAAATTCTGGCATACAGAGAAGCTGTAGGCTACTAATGAAGGAGCATGGTGTGCAGTATGTCATACGTGCAGCTCTCTGACACACCGTGATGTCTCAGCCTTGGTCTGGTAAGTAGGGAAAAGGTGCAGCTTTGGCTGTGCCCTGCTATGAAATCTGGGGCAAGAGGCTTTGAAGGTAATTGCTGATGCTTTGGCCAGCTGCTTTTTCACAACAGAAACAGTAAAAATAAAAATGCTGAACTACAAACTTCAGCAAAGGAGTAAAGTTCAGCTGCTGCATATTCATAGCCCATCTCTGAGTAAGCCTTCTTCCATTGACACACACCCTTCCTGCATACCAAATGCTGGTGCATATTTATATAGTCACACACCATGCCCAATATTTCAGCACTCACAATTATTTACTATGCACAGGTATGCAGTCAAAATTCGGGTGGCATCTAATCTCCCATACTGTAAATTCATCCCCAGACCATATTATACTCCGAGCACCTGCAGAATCATAAAGTATTTCAAAACTGGGGATTTTATCTTCATTTATTCCTCAGCCTCTGTACTGCAGTTCTTGCAGCATTATGCAATACACAGCCAAATTTATCTCCAGGTACGTATTGGTTAAGCTTATATGCCTATAAGCACAAATAGCCTATCACAATGTTAATTCTAGTAAGAGGATATAGATAGGAAACACAACTCAAAAGATTCAAGGAGGTTTGTGTTTGATCTTGATTTTGTTTTAAACCAGGGCTTTCCAAAGAAAGAGACAGGTGAGTTACTGGGCCTCAGACAAGCCAATGCCAAGAGCACACTTGGCAGAATTTATGAAATGTCTCCCAAATTCATCTTTAGAGGAAAATGACCATTTAGCTGGAGTGAAACAGCCCACTCTGCTCACTACTATGATATATATATATTTCTTTTATCCTTTTCTGCGTTAAATATAGAAACTTGAATGGTTTTTCTCTTCATGAAGTGCATGATTTTTATACTTTATTTAAAGAAATCAAGAGGCATAAAAATAACTGTGAATGACTAGAAGTTATTCTCTTGTGCACTCCTGACACTTGAGTTCTCGTCACACATCACTCACAGTACTAGTCTAATTTTAAAAATCAAAGCTATGGTAAGAAGTATTCTTTGAAGGTTAACCTGAATGCAACGTCTGAATGCAAATCTAACAAAGTGCCATAGATAAGTATGGCTTTTTTCAGTGGTGGGATAAATTTGACATGCTTCCTTAGATTGAATTAAAAGTCCTAGGTAAATTCTAATTTGATTATTTGTTCCCACGATGGGAAATTTTTATGACATGTTTTGTGTCTGCAACAGAGGATCTTGTATTCGTTCTGTAACTGTAAATTTATTTTAAAGAGAAATTCAGGTTGTAAAAAAACTAGATATCTAGTGACAAAGAGGTAAAACAAATAATTGCAGATTGTAGATAAGACTGGGAAGGGCATAGGTGTACTGCAGAAAGGCACTTATTTCCATGTAGCGGGACGTGCATGTTTCTGATGAGAAAATTCAGTAATTATTTTTAGAGAAAATGCACAAAAGAAAAAAAAAAGGAAATGCTTTATAAGAAAATACGCAGATAAACAGGGAGAATGTAATCTCAACAGAATAATTTCTGGAAGAAATGCATGCAGCTAATGTTGCATACTCCATATGCTTCTTCCATTGAAGAAAATACACCAAAAATACGTGTGGAAGATACATAAGTACCCATATAAATTTGAAAATATCTTCTTTTAAGATTGAAATGATAATAAAGATAAATACCTTTGTACTTGCTGAAGTTCTGTGACAAATGCAAGACTGAAAAAAATATAATACAGTAATAAATAAATAGCTGTAATAAAAAATTACAGTTTTGAAATTGGAATATATAATTTCTTCTTAGCCACCAATCTAATAGTCTAAAAAACTCCTTGCTGTTAATTCTATCCAGACAACGGTTTAGGCCTTATCTTGTAAATGATCACAAAACGCTTGTATTATTTTTTATATATCAGATTTAGTCTAAAATTCCTTGAGATAAAATCCTGTTGTTTATTAAAAACATTGGCAAACCTGTTGCTGTGGTGCCATGGACAGATTCATAGGATTACATATCTTCTCTTTCATCTGTAATTGGAGTACTTACTTGCTGTGTATTTTAGCAGGGAAATAATCTTTTAATGCTATCTGTAAGGAATAAAATGTGTATGTTTAACACTTCATGACATATTTAGTACTGTTTTTCAGCTCTTATCATGTAGGAATTAGTTATCATTTTGGTGGTATTTTATTTCCATAGCTAGGCAGAATTCTTTATCTGTGAGTTAGCATTACTTTGTCAGGTAACAAATGACAGTATGTTTTAATAATTGTCATAATATTTAAGTCGTGTTTGTAGCACCTGGATCACATAAAATGTTTATTACAAATTTGTTTCAGTGCAAACAAGCAAAGTAGTTTATTTCACAAAAGCTGTGTCTAAAAGTGAACTTCGCTGAAGAAAAATAGATTACAGGCAAAGGCCATCTCTGAAGTGTTCATATAATGGTCCATTTACATAAAGATATCACTTACATGCTTTGCTCAAACAAACATCATCAGTCTTTTTTCCTACCCACATTTCTATAATTCCAAAGTTTTCCCTGTCCAGTGTCAGGTATTACAGCTGCTATTTTTGTTCTTTTAGAGACTGTTCAAAATGAAGACAGTTGGGTGAAAGATATCTACAAAAGCAAATATAAGCCAGACAGCTGCTATAAATGTGTATGGAAGAAAATGGAGCCCCTTTCATTTGCACCATGTAAGGACCTAGCATTTTGTCTCTTGGCAAGACATCAAAAAATTTCCTTCCTGTGACTCATATACAACCTGCAAGAGGAATGTCTCAGAAACACGTGCCTTCTTCCAAATATTCATGTCTCACTCTTATATAAATAAAATTTCCAATAAAAGAAAAGTTATGTCTTGGGGAGTAATACATATTCAAAATAAGTATATCTCTGGAAATTTCTTTAGAAAATCAAAACTAGCCAAAGAGCCACTCTACAATTTGTTGCAAGAATTAACCTTTTATTTAAGATTATGGATTTTGATCTACAGCCGTTACTTACATGAATAACTTTTTATGTAAGTGAGCACCACAACGGTATTTCACGGGGTTTCACTAAGTAAAAGCAGTTGGGTTGAACCCTAACTGTAAGAAACGTGTTCTTTTAAATTAAAATGTGTTTTTATAAGGGAAGAATAGCCAATAAATTCCAATTAAAGTCAATTCTTTTAAAAACTTGAATGTCTGCTGTAATAAAGACTTCAATGAAAGTGAAAAGTACCAAATACTTGAGGGTTCAAATGCTAGGTATATTTCCAGATAACTAGACAATCCATACCAATATCTGTCTGAGGCAGATTGTATTTTTCTAATCTTTCCAGAAGACTTCTCCAAAATGGGCAAGAGATTTGAATTCAGACTGTTCTGCCAGGCATCCAAACAGATTATACTGATCTTGGTTACGCAGATTTTCCTGACTCCAATAAAATATTTATTCTTGAAAAAAAAAAAAAAAAAAAAAAAGTTGTGCATTATATCAGGCTTCAGCCCTGGTTAGAGGTTTCATATAAGTTTGGACATTTAAAGGACAGGGTAATACTATTTACATGCCATCACCTAATAGTTCAATTTTTCCAAACTAATTGCTGAATGTTTCAGATTATCTTTTTTTCCAAGACAACTCATTTTTCCACTCTTTAGAACCTGTTAGTTGATTCTAATAAACTTTGGGTTAGATTAGTCCATGGTGTGTGACCTTGGACGAGAAGGAGCAGTACTTGCTAGAAGCTTGCTTCACCCCACAGTACGCAGAAAGTATCCTAGCTCACTAGAGTAGTCTGAAAGAGAAATCTCCTCTCTGCGGGTGATGACATTCAAAACTTCATCTATTTGTGCTGGGAAATCAGGATTTTTCTCCTTTACAAACACAGCAGTACGGCCCATGCTCCTGCAATTTTTCTTCCTGCAATTTTTTTCCCATATGCAGATGGTTCAGGTTGCAGATGGGTGCTGGAGAGTGAGGCTGAACAGGACAGCTGTTGCTTCATATCACTCTTGCTATGATCCTTCGTGTTTGTCATCTTTATGTCAATGTCTATTTGGTTTGTTTGGTTTGGGTTTTTTAAACATTTTGTTCAGTGGAAAAACAAGGAGGAAGGGAGGGCTGGCCAGCTGGCAAGTGAGACTGAGCTTGAGAGAGAGAGGAAAGAATCGGGGCAATCACACTCTACTGAATTTTAATAGTTGGTTGGAGATTTTATGGTTATATACTTAAGTAGTTAGCAATAAATCCAAGTAGGGTGATGTATGTAATGCCAAATTTAAGCTAACATTTTAGATTCATACTCTTTCTTTTCACCTTTTGAATTGTTTACTATTCTCAAAACACAGACCAAAGCAATCACTGAAACAATTACAAAGAACATGAAATCTGGGTTGGATGTGTGTTATGTTGCATGGTGGTGGGAGGTACAAATGTTCTTACAGAGAAGAATTTGGTCTAAAGAAGTGCTATGGATTTAGCAGGATTTGGTTTTGAAAACAAAGAAGGGCAGCCCTACATAAGCAATATCACTATGGAGAATTT
This sequence comes from Anser anser, assembly GCF_964211835.1. Taxonomy (NCBI): domain Eukaryota; kingdom Metazoa; phylum Chordata; class Aves; order Anseriformes; family Anatidae; genus Anser; species Anser anser. Next base: position 25,303,038 of record NC_139729.1, on the reverse strand, counting down.
TAAAATCTAATACCTATGTTCTAAGAATAATTTAATACCTATACAGTGTACAGGACTAAAATAACCATGTCTCAAAGCTCATTCAAGTTATTAAACTTTACCTTCATTCTTCTGTATAGTTTCTCTGACAATACATGGTTTGTCTGATACTGATAAGCTGGAATTTTTTCTGGACTTGTCCAAAACAAGTGAATGTCAATGGGAAGCCTTTGGTCTATGGTGTCGGGGAAATCAGAGTATGACATAAGATAAAATTCAAGGCTTGATTTTGGGATCCTTAGAGAGTACACAATTTACTCAAACAAACCATCTCCTTCAATTAGTAAAGAATGAGTGAAAACAGAAAACATTCTCTGATATATTCTTTCAAGGCTGCTTTAGACTGGGAGTGCAACTAACATTACCACCATGGGTAACTGTGATATGGCTGTTCTTTATGAAACTGAGATTTAATCCTTGTTGGCAGAGAAGTTTTTTAGGGCTGAAAAATATCTTTCAAGGATGGATTTCCTTTATACTTACTCTTGTGAAAAAATAATTTTATTATGCACTATGTTGCATCAGCTTGTGTTCACGATGCCTACTTTGTGGGAGTCCCAAAAAGTATGGTTCTGCTTTTCATAGGTAGCTTCTCATTCACAATTAGTCACAGGCACAGATTATGTTACTCAACTAACTACTGCCCTGCCTTTACTGCCCTAACAGGTACAGTAAACAGATAGCTAAACCCAAGTTTTCTGTGTAAAAATTTTAAAATGTTAGGAAAACAAAGAAACAAAGAAAAGAAGAAGAAGAAAAAAAGAAATAAAGAATAGAATTCAATGCAAAAATAAAATTGTATGCAGATATCAGGACCAGATTATGCCTCCTCTTTTTTTTTCTTTTTTTTTTTTGTTTTTTTTTTTTTTTTCATCAATTAGTACCACTTATTTTAATGGGATTGGTTTCTAGAGGGCTACTGCTAGTAGGGAAGTAAGATTCAAGAAGACAGCTCTGTGTGAAACATAACCTAAGCACCCATTTAACTTTAAGCACTACTTTAGGGCCCTAGAAGTTAATAGCTTTAAGCATTTGGTCAAAGTTAAGTATATGCTTAAATGTTTCCTTGAATTACAAATCAGACCTCTGAACTTCAGTTTTGCTTACACTGTGTATTATTTCAGTGTTAGATTCATTTTAGGAAGATAGGAAAATAACAGTCATTCAAAATGATATCTTTTTGCAATTAAATGTTACCCATACAGTACATTCAGCACATCAGCAATAAACATTTTTCTTCTTAATGTATATTTGACTGTATAAAACCCATTAAATGGAACTAAGAATACAGCTGTTTCAATTAGATTTTCTAGTTCTCTAATTCAAGCAAAACAGCTTGAAGTTAAAAGAAAAATATATAACATCTTATTATTGACCTTAGTTTTCTATCAGTGATAACTATGCTTTTGGTTTAGGCTTACCTTTTACTTTGTGTAACGTGATGACTCATCATGAGAAGGCTTCACTTCATCCAGAATTTCACCTGTGCACCTCTTTTCTGGCAACACTAGATGCTCTGGTGAATTAGGACATGTTTGGTGGCAGGGTCCCATTCAGAGATCTGACACCAGTGGATCTCTACAGCACTACCAGCACAGAGCTGTGGAAAATGGCATGGAGAAACTATCAGTTGTCATAGGTAAAAAGATACAGATGATTTATCCTTATTCACTCCAGTTAAAGCAAAATAAGCAAGTAAGCCTCATAACACTTTGCAGTGGCTAAGTCCCAATAGGCAGCTCAGCGCCACCCAGCTGCTCACTCATTCCCCCCAGGTGGGACTGGGGAGAGAATCAGGGAGGTAAAAGTGCAAGAACACATGGGTTGAGATAAAGACATTTCACTAGGTAAAGCAAAAGACGTGCAGGAGCAAAGCAGAACCAGGAACCTATTTGCTGCTCCCATCGGCAGGCAGGTGTCCGGCCACTCCCAGGAAAGCAGGGTTCACACTTGTAAGCAACAGGTTCTCTTCATAATGCAGAGCACTATAATATGGAGACATCATCAAGGCCAGTTTCTGGTTTAAAGCCTGCTAAATTAGAATTATGTCCACAAAAGCAAAATTTATCTCTGCAAGTCAAACCTAGATATTAGCAGGAAGTCAGACTTCAATTATCTCTAACTACAACCTTTCCAAGTCCCTATAATAACAGTTGTGTTATCTCATATTAATATTAGATATGTATTGTTATTCTAATAACTAATTATAGGACTCATAATGCTAATGATGGCAATTTAGTTTGTAATCCCATCTGTTCACTTTACCAGAGTTGTTTATTTTCTTTCCTGCTTTCAAAATACTCTTGATTTGTAATTAATCATGCATTTTGACTTTTTTAATTAGAGATTTGCAGGTTTGGGGGAAATAGAAGGAATGAACAGCAACTGGGATGGTATTGCAAAGAGAAAACAGCTGGATTTCTGTGCCAAATCAATGTGATTTCAAGTGACCATTGGAAGAGTTGAGTAAATTCTGTCATAAAGAATTAGTTGACATTTTGCCATTATAAAATATTATTGGAGAAGACTGGACAAATATTTCTGCTTTTTACATATGCAATCCTAAAGTAGTCCATGAGTATGTTGTATACTACATTTTCATTTCAGCAGAATTGACATTCAGACTTATTGGCAGTGCCTGATGTCTTGGTCCATTCCTTTGCAGGCTGGACCTGCTGAAACGCTGCACAGGGAAGCGATCTAGGAAAGGCAAAATGTGGTGTGTTGAAGATCCTAAAGTGCTGAAATATATTTTGTGTAATAAGTAAATATAGGTGCTCATGTATTTGCTTGTCTATTGTTCTCCAAAATTCTGTATTCTGCTATGACTCCCATCCATGACAGAGCAAGTATTTGCTCAGTTCTTTGTCTTGTGGAAGCTTATTTTCACAATTTATTATAGGACAGCTGGGTCTAGGTATGCGACTCTGAAGACTAATGATGTAAAAATGACAATGTTCATTTTAAAAGATGTTCAGAGCCAAACATTCTCATTCTCTTTTCCTCTCCTGTTCATTAGCTGTATGTTGAGGAACAGAAGAATAACATAGGCACTTTTTAAAAAACAGAAGTTGCAGAGAAGTAGAAAGCTAGAAGGGCAGATGAAGGTCCTCCCCAAGTCCCACCTCAGGGAAATGAAAGTTCTCTCCTTTCAGTGTGAATTTGCAACTACAGTCCCAGACTTTCCTGAAGAAAGGTCAGCATTTATTTCAGTACTCTTTGGTCACTTGCCTTAAATGTCATAATGAGGTCGCCCAAGGAAAAATATTATTGTTTCTCTGCATTGATACTTGCTTCTTCAATTAATGTGAAGCACGTTCTCAGGAATGGAGAACAGCAAAGAGAAGACAAAATAAGACAAATTCAAATCATGGCACAAAACATTTATGACGTCTCCACTGGAGTCAGACTTTCAGATAAAGACTCCTTCAAACTTAAAGATTGGTACAAAGTATGTTGTTAATGTCTTTAAAGCTTTGTCCCTTTCACTTGGGATCTTTAAACTTAAAATTACCTATTTCGGTGTTATATTTCTTGGGTTTAATATGCCTATTCAGAAGGCAAAGGTGGCTAAAACAACTAGCAGTCTGATGGAGAAAGTTTCCATTGAACTCCAAGAATAATTAGGTTCTTCTGTCTTGGATGCATTTTGGTATCTTATATGAGCATTGAAATAAATTGAAGGTAATGGAAATATTCAGTTTCTATAGTTTTATGCATTTTATTTTTATATTATTTGTAAAGCTGTAATGTGATTTGAAATCTTTTTTTCTGATACCCTTTTTGCTCTTTAGTATATGTTTTCCCCACTTCTCAATAAGTGACAAGTTAAGTATTCTCAAACGTAATTCTCTTCTCAGTGGAAAAGAAAAGTAAGAGGATCTGCATTTAGGCTTTTTGTTTTTTGTTTGCTTTTTTGTTTTTTTCCTATTGATGTTCTCATTTGCTAGTTTCTACAGCTTTTATAAACTGATATTTGCTATTCTCTGTTTTCTAAGGTGTGCAGCTATTCCTGTAAAGACTAAGAATTTCACCCATATAGGTAATAAAGTCTCAATCTATATTTTTGTTCTGTTGAATTTTAAATGTATAAGCATTTATCTGATTAATTGAAATTCACCACCTGCAATAGAAGACGCGAGAGTGCTGTTTTTCATGGCCTTTTTATACAGCAGCTACTGTGTTTTGCTATGCTAAGTTTGAGTTTTGTGTGGTGGCTTTTATAGTTTCTTTCTTGACAGCAGAATATGCACTGCTGATCATGATGCAAGAAAATAATTACATAAGAAAAAAAGGATTCTTTTTTTTTTTTAATTAAAAAAGGCAAGATGCATACCCTTTGTTCAGTTTGTTTGCTTGTTTGTTGTTAGCCAATGTTATGATCAGAAATGTTTGCTTTTGTCTGAGAATTGGATTGAGACCTTAGTCTACATTCCTTTGTTTCAGCATAGGATCAAAGCAATAGGTTTCTATTTGCTACAGATCTTCTATCCATGGTGCAATGTGAAACATCAAACAAATCTCATTTGTTTTCAGCTAACACATACATAAAGAGACCAAGCCGTTGTAATTACATGCACGTAACCAAACTGAATTCATTTGGAGTTTTGTCTGCACAAGTAAAGCACATTTGTACCTGCAATGTTCACAACTAATGCCTGATTCTGTATACTGATGTGTTGGCTATGACACGTTAAACACCTTTAAGACAGATGTTTTTATTTTATAAACATTTTTCAGTACCAGATACCCAGCCCAAGTTGCTGCACTGGGTGGTGAAGGAAGCATGTTTTATTTATTTAGCTGTCTGCTATGAACAGCTTTCCACAGAAACCTCATCTATTGTTTGGTTCTACTCCTCTGACTACCTGTGCTGCTAATCAGGATTTCCAAATGCTAAGTGTTAACACACAAAGCTTAGAGTTGAGAAATTCTGACTGTCATCACCAAGGGATTAAACACAGATTTACTCAGGTAACTCACAACAAATATTACTCTATGAGGTTTAAAACAAGTCATGCATCTAAATTATCAGACCTTCCCTGCATAGCAAAACAACCTTGTTGTGCATTGCCCTACAGATTGCATTTTTGGCCAAAAGACTTCATTGTAACCTTTTTCTTTTTTTTTCCTTTTTTTTTTCACAGTCTTTTAAAAATGTATGCACTGAAATGATATTATTGATATAAATTTTAAAAGATATTATTTTAGTGAACTACCTAATTACCAGGAGCAAATCAGCTTGTGGTGCACCCCCAGCCTCCTCACTGGCAGGGCAACACAAGAAGCAGGAAAATCCTTGGCTCTGTGTAAGCACTGCTCAGCAACAACTAAAATATTGGTGTGTTATCAGCATTATTTTAATCCTAAATCGAAAACACGGAACCATACCAGCCACCGAAGAAAATTAACTTTATGCTAGCTGAAACCAGGACACAACTGCCACAGTGTGTGTGACATCTGAAGAGATGAGGAGCCACTGGGTGAGCATCAGAAGTTCCAGAGCAAAAGTACCAGGACACCACGTCCACTAATTCTTGGCTTCTGAGAAAATAGAAAAAAAAAAAAAAAAAAAAAAAGTATAAGTACTTTATTGCGGACAGGTAAGCTATGCATATTGCATCCCTTACAGCCTATCCTTGCCTCGGTGACTTTCCTAATTTTGACGCCCCAGAGCAATTGGTCAGTGAACACTTCAATTGCATGTAAGAGATGATCAGCTTTTCGCACAATTTATAGTTAAGGTAACAAGTTCTGAAATGCACGGCTCATTTAATTTTAAAAAGAGGGTCTAGTTTAATTATTTATGCTGTATAAATCATGAGATTCTAACAGTCTGAAACATTATGATATGAAATCTTTGCAAAGAGACGGGAGGTGAAGGAAGAGACTCTTTTGTGTGAGTTATAAAGAGTGAGGATTAGCAAAATGTGGATTAGTAAGGGTCTGCTGCACTCAATACAGAATTTAGGGGAAATTATTTGATGTTAGTATTACTTGCTTTCAGCTTATTAAAATTAACTCTACGGGTTAGTAAATAATAGAAAATGTATTTGATGAAAGAAATGCTAATTTCTCTACTAAGAACATTACTTGAAATTATTTAACAAATTCCATTTACTATTATCCATTAATAAACAGTAGGAAATATTCAATAGCTAATAGGGCATGTTCGAACTTTGATGAAGCACTTGAAGCAGCTGGATTGTATTTTGGATTTCATCATTAAATTTTTTTGTATCTCTATTCAGTTTTGTTTGAAATAAATTTCATGCAGATAAAGGTTGTGGGAAAGAAGAAATACTTTTTGTCCTGAGCTTCTGAGCCTAGCACTTGGTTGACAGCACTAAGACAAACGAGAGAGTGCTCTGCTCAAATACGTAAAGTCTATTAAACTAAAAATTAGGCTGGAGTCTGACAGCCAAGGGAAAAGTCCATGTCTATTCCCCATGAAAATCAGAGGAAATCCAGAAAAGTACTCCTGGAGGTGAATATGCAGTGGGGACTGTGAGATGGTATTCGCTACAGCAGGAAAAGCACTGTCAAGATCCCTCATCATTACCAAGGAGTGATAAACCTGCATGTGATGTGACACGGTAATGGGGTAAAACTGGGTCTAATAGGAATTGACCATTTTGTTTTATGGGAGGTATAGAAATCTGGCACCAGAGACAACCAGCTATTATTGTTGTACCTAAATCTTCAAATCTTTCAGGAGAATTACTGAGTAAACATTTGTCAAGGATCCTGTTCCTGTTTTGTTACCTCTATTCTTTATTGCTTCCATTTAATTACAGGGTAATCACTGCTGAAGTTTATGTTCCTGTCAGTTGTTTTGCTTCTGTAGGAATATCCATCAGCAGCCCAGAAATCTCAGACAGTCCAAACGTCAGCTTACACCTATTTTTCATTTTGACATGGTTTATAGCAAATGTCATTACAAGATTGCATTTAAGCTTCTGGTGACAGCATGTCATTGTTCAATTAAGTTTTTAGACACCTCTTCTAATTGTATATTTCAGCACTTCATATTCCTATGATTGCTGCTGCTTCCTTGCCTTCCCCAGTTGTTTAAAAGGCAGTAAAATCTCTCTCCTCACCCCAAAATGTGAAGATAGCGTTGACTTTATTTTGTAAATGTAATATTAGATTTACACTCTCAAAATTTGCAGGTTGACAAGTCCACACAATACAAACCTTTCTCATGAATCTGAGGGACAGGGCAATTTACACATTGCTGGAAAATTGCAGCAGTTTCCTGATATTTCCCCACAAGATGCTGTTTGGGGGAAATTCCTATACAGATAAAGGCACATTTCAATCACTCTTGTAATGATGTCCTGGACTGCTCTGCTGAACTACTCATAAACCATTCCAGTCTCAAGGGTTTTTTTTCAGGTAGATGTTAAACATCAGTAAATGGGTAGATAAGGCGTCCTACTGTCATGAGATTTCTTGAGGCAGCAAAATAAATAAGGAGGTGCAAAGAAGCTGATATCAGATGGATCAGCTCTCTCATCCACCTGATGAAGCCAAACAAAAACTCCATACAGGCGGTCTGAGGCAGTTAACAATACTGTTGTAGTTCTCATCACAGGTTCAAATGAGTTATTGGTTAGAATACAAAAGCAATATCTGGTAAGGATTTAGCATACAGAGGATTTAAAGAAATACTCTTCTGTTTTCTGGTATTATCTTTGTGATAGTAACACAGCCACAAAGACCTTATAAAAAAATAAAAATAAAAAACAAAGAATTTTGCATGCAAAATATGAAAAAACTTGATGGGAAAATACATTTTCCAACAATAGTACTTAATTACTTACTACAAACTGACTTAAATGCATGTGCAAAAAAATGTCTTCTCGGAGGGTAACTTTTTGTGAAGAATTATTTAATTACATTTCTGGAGATTTGACAGATTTTTTTTAATATTAAAGAAAGAAGAAAAGTTAAATTTTTGCATGTGTGGAATACATCTAGATATTTATTCTCATCCTTTCTTATATTTTCCTTTTGCCATTCTCTATTTTTCTAACCACCTTCTCTTCCTAATTGTATTCACATTCTTTCTGTGTATTAGATAATTTTATATTTTCTTTAAAAGCAGCAATCTATTTCAATAGTGTGAAGTCCTTTTCTTTTTTTTAAGTTTTGTTAGCCTGAGTTATTTTTCATCTTGTACAAGTCATTATATCTTCAGAGATTTTGTTATCTCTGAGCTCATATACACCAAGATAAGATTTGAGATCCTTTCTTCTGTTTTTTTTTTTTTTTCTTCTCCTTTTACTATGTACTTTTCTTTTTTGTACTTTTCTTTTTTCCCCTCATATGGTCTTTGGGTTAGCAAATGAAATCTTGCTTTGTAGTGGAAAGTGTCTGACTCATCCAAGTACATCTTCATAGATAATAATATTGCCTGTGGCCAGGATTTTCAAAGATAGCTAAATTACACACCTATCTATCTCCCATCAGCTTTCATAGGATCCTTCATGACCTTTGAAGAAAACTGAACGTTCATTAATTTTTATTTTCTTCCATTTAGAGTATGTATTACTCTTATAATAACTACCTCAGACACCAAAGAAAGAAAAAATGAAGAGCAAATGTTTGTTTAAAGAAAGGTAAGTGGGCAAGGGAGCCACAGGCCAGGGAACAAATGAGTTCCTTCCTGAGCAAGAACAGAGGAATAAAAAAGATTACAAACATCAGTAGCTGAAACTCTCGTAACAGTGGAAATTATTAAGGGAAGAAATCTAGGCAGAGAATGTGTGTTCACCTAATCACAGACTTTGTGGAAAAATCTAAAAAATCCAATATTTCTAAAAAAAACAAAAAACAGGAAGCGGAAAACAGTTATTTTCATAATTTAACGGTATGCAGTCTCAACAGCAGAATTTGTTAGTTGTTAATTTGTTTAGGAATGTTAAAGATTTTTCATTTCTTGAATTCTCTAAGTCAATGTTAAACACTTTCATGAAAGATAAGTTGTAGCTCAGCAGCACGATGAGCTACCCCTGAAATCTTTTGGCTGTGCTGTTCGGAGGTCAGACCAGAAAGTCTTATAGAACCCTATGGTGAAAAAATATTTTCATTCAACTATTTTAGTGTTACATACATATTTAAGAAAAAATACCTTTACACAAATGAAAAATGAAAGAGAAATTTTTACCAGCTTTGACCAGATCTACACAACTGTTCCAAGGAGAATAAATAAATAAAATAAATATGAGAAACCCTCTGCACTGTCCTCATGCTTATCGTGTTCCTCAAGGCAAGACAGAGGAAGAAATAAATAAAGCGATAGCTTGGGGGAAGTATCTCTGGAGAACATGGCACTGTCATTGGGAAAATAAATGAGGAAGGATGACATGTAGGAGAAGAATTAGCAAAACTGTTCCTGACATTTGTTAGAAAGAAAAGAGCTCCCAGCAGCATTGCAATAATGCAATACTCAACACATGTAGGAGCACCACAGAAACTGAAAAGCCATCAGTCCTCATTGACAAAGGAGGAGGGGATTAATTTTGTTTAAATGAAATTTTAATTGGCTGCTTGAAAAAAAAAATAAAAATAAATCAAGTTTCACCCAGTTATATTGTATCATTTGTTATTACTTACATCTGTGTTAGAGCAAAAAAGAAGGAAAACCTCCAACTGTAAACTAGAACAAGATGAATATAGGTTAAGAACATCATATTTGACAAAAGACAAAATCAGCTATGCAGTACAACTTAGTTTCTAAACTCTACAGCCTTTAGCTAGATCTAAAATTCTGTTTCTTCAAATCCCTATCCCTGAATTCACATTTGCTTCTAAAGCTTGCAGAGAAATGGAGAATTTGAAGTCCTGTGATGTGATCATTTCTCCTGTTGCTCTGGAATCTGAGACTTCTGTTTCTGCTCATGCTCACAGCAGCTCCAGCAGACACTGGCAGGCAGAGCATGAAAAAAAAAAAAAAATCCTCTGCAGGAGTACAGAAGGGAAAAAAATGATGGTCCTTGACCAAGGCAAAATAAGCTCAGAATTTGTCAGATTCAGGTGTGACTTGTGACAAGTCACCTGTCTAAATAGTCATAGGAAAAAAAAAAGTATTTGATTACTTTTAAGTTGTGTCCTTAATCTCTGTAGGCCTACAGAAAGGGGTTTTGGAAGTATAAAACTACACGTTCTTAGAGTCCTTAGAACTGTTTAGAGAAAACATTCAGACTTAGGTATAAACGAAAAAAAGTTTAGAAATATGTACTGGTTTAATTTAAAGCCAAATAAGAGAACTTTGGAGACTGCAATTCATTTCATTCATGGGCGATTCATTGAGATTTATATCAGCCATCATAAAAGCTTGGATGCCAGTTCCAGGTTTCCAACAATCAGAAAGCTGGAGTGAATTTTCAATTTGGGATTTGCTTTAACTGCCTAAAGTCTCACAATAGAAATTAAGTGCAGTCAACCAGGTAGCGTGTTGCATAGGTCACTACTTCTGCATTTGTTTTAGTGTTTTAGTTGAGTTTACCTCCTGACCAGCTTTAATTTGCAAATATAAATGTTTATGACTACAAAATTGTGCAGACAAGCTACATTTTTATACAGATGGCAGAGTTGGAAATTCAAGTCTCTGATTCATTTATGCAAGTACCACTCTCTGCATATCAAATGGTTGGGTATGAGGTGCCATTAGCAGAAGCCTTGCACATACGTATTTTGTGAACAACTACTGAAACACCAGAATAAATATTTGGCCCTTACTTTACCGAAACCTACCACAGTAATATAGTAACAGATGTTACCCCCTTCTTGTTATGGGCCTGTTGATATTCCCAGGGTTCAAGGGACAATCACTTATGGTTTATTATGGTAATAACTAGCAAGTTAGTGTTAACTATACATCACTTTTTTTTTTCTTTCTTTTTCTTTCCTTTTATTTTTATTTTTTAATAAATTGTTATTTGGACTGGATTTTAGGGAAGGGGAGAATAGTCACTAGATTTTGACATTTCTTTATTTCTTTTTCATGTCTACACTTTCCAGCTACTCAATGTAAGTACATGGGTCAGTTTTTAAGGGAATATTTTAGGAAGATTTCCCTGTGTGAAAAGAAGAACATCAGATATAGAAAAGGGTTGTTCACAAGCAGATAATTCCAGCAATTAGTTGAGGTCAAGACCTGTGTCCTGTCTGGGCTGCTGTGGGGAGCAGAAGGGAACTGCTCATGGCCAGCACGAGTTGCGCTGGCAGCAGGCTACTCCCAGCTGCCCTATTTCCCAGGCAAACATATGAAAAACAAACAAAAGTCATAAAAATTTGTTTCCAAAATCAGCTAGTTAATGACAGATAATATAAAAATCTCATGAAATTATAATTTGATGGAACAGTATTTTGAGCGCTCCCAAAAACAGAGACATAAGTAGCTCATTGAAATAAAACCCAATACACATGAACTTTAGTTCACTCATGAAAAACAAAATAAAACAAAAAAGCAAATGTGGAGGAAAAGCTCTGCGTATTAGACAAGATTACTAATTTATGGAAAACAAAGAGTAAACATCATTGTTTTGTTTGATGATATTACCAAGCACCAATAAGTAAGAAGACTCCAATCCATTCTGTTATATATTTATATAAATCATCTTGTGATCTTTATTCATGTAAAGTACTCTTCTGACTTTATGGCAATTTTGTAATCATTATTCATTCTGTATGGAATCATATACTTCTGTGAATTAAACTGAGAATCAATTTTCTAATTAGCATTACAATTGTTAATGAAATGAAAGATTACATGAGTTGCAAGTGCACAGAGACATAATGCTATCAGGCATTCGAGTCAGACATATTTAAAATATACACTTCCTATTAGTCAAAATTTCCACTTCCTGCTGTCTCTAGAGTCTAGCAAGATTGTAAAACTGGAGCAGCATTTCATGGAGTTCCTTATAGTTATTATCACAGTATTAAATAAGATCTTTCCTGCAAGGGAAAGAAAATGATTGTTCTCTCTCCTAAGCTGACTGTGTAAAACGTTCTTCAATAAAATCCAAGAAATTAATATTCAATGATTTACAGTAAATCTCCTGAGCACTGGAGGTTTGCTCTAGATGGGAAAAGCAAACACTTATGGGGTACATTATTATGATGGCTTATGCTAATTAAATTGAAGCAGAAATGCTTAATTTATGCTTTACCATCAAGTGCAAAGGGGAAAATTCTTTCTTGGTTTAAGCTTTATCTTGTTAAGAGGATTTACCTCCTTATTTCCTATAATAAAGAGCTATTTTTGAGACTATACTGAGAAAGCAGAGACTTGCAGAGCTTTTCTGCTAGTTGCCATGACACTTTGGATCTCAACCTACAGTTCAATACTGTGGCTGCAATTAGGTTAATTAGAACATTATCTCAAAGTACACAGCTATTGTAGAAAAGAAGAAACATTCTCACTGAATATGCTGCTTGGTCACCAATACATGATTTTTTTTTTTTAATTACATTTTATAATTATAATGAATAATTCATTTCTTTAGGGGATGCTTGATGTTTAAATATTGTAACTCAAAAAATAAATACAAGTTCCATGTAATATTATATTAGGACATTTGAATGTAAGTTATTTTCTTCTATAAAATAACAAGAGAAAAATTCCCTCTAATAAAAGATTATACTATTTTAGCTCATTAACAATTTCTAAATTCAAAGGCCGTAATGAAAGATCACATGCAAATATATACATATATATATATATTAATCGTGTTTAAGGAATATTTTTGTATTATTCCTTACTTCTGTCTGCAAATGGGATTAAGCTTTATTTTTTCCACTATCACAGCAACTAGGCACTCTTCTCTAGGTAAAGGAATCAATTGTGCTAGGTGCTGTTCAAACAGAAGAAAAAGATTTCATTCTACACCAAAAATAGAAGGCAGGTGCAGACAGAGAAGTACAGGAAATAAGCAAAGAAAATGGTTAGCCTGATGAGCTGGGGCATCAGCTCATCAGTAGGCAGCTTTTCCTCTTGTTGTTTCACTAGTAATTATGAAAAGTAAAAATATAAAGGAGAAAATGCAATATTTTATGCATTTTCTGAAAACTTAAGCATGAAGGAACTGCTGAGGAGCCTGTGGAAGAAATCCAGTTCCACTGAAATCAGTAGGAGTTCTGTCACTGATGTCATGACCCAGTTTTTAAGAGTGTACTTTTTAAACTTTTGACTTTAAACTGTTGAACTTCTGAGATAAATATTCAACTACCTAATACTATTTCATCCAGATCTATGTGGGTGACAAAACTGGCACTCAGACTGTGTGCAGTATAGAAAGTGGACCTCTGTGCTACATGATGTAAACTGCAAGATTTCAGCCTGTCCTAGGAAACAGACTGGACCATCAGTGTACTCTGTCATCCCCAAAATATATTCAAGTGCATTGCCCGTGTCCCAGAGAAGCTGTACACACTGTATAACCTGCCGTGGGCAATGACTTAGCAGCATACATCTCATGAATGTCATAGCTGTCGTTGTGAAATATCAAATGCCAAGATTTTCATAATTTATTTCCGCATATTTGACAGGCAGGGACTTTTTGAGGACAGAATTCTAAATTTAAACACTTGTTTCTGCCTTTTAGTGTCTCAAATTGGTTCCCATTCCCAACCCCATTTATCAATCATTTTCACTAATCATTACTGTCTGTATTTGTCTTCTGTGATCACTAACCCTCTGTTCTCCACATCCTGAAGAAAGGAAAGTTGCTGCCAGACATTATGAAAACTAATGAATATTTCTGAAGTGAAAAGATGGAATACTGACCCCCCAAGGAAAATGACTGCAAAACTCCTTTTAATTCCAATAAAATCATATTTTCACTGATAAGGAATATCATTGGTTAGATGCTCAGCTAAGCACACAAGCGTATCTCACCTAAGGGTGGCTTACACTGGCCTTAACTTCTAGGATTTTTGCCCAAAGTCCAGAAGCACAGTTCAGGTGTTGGGGTAAATCTTGATTTTGTTTAATTTAATTTTTCCACCTGTCCAAATATCTCAAGTCAATTATTTATTTTTTTCCCATTTCTTCACAGATCTTTAAAGGATCATTATTGTTATATCTTAATCCTTTGGTTCTCTGAAACAATTAGAAGGTTACTGACCTGGCACTTTAGGTATATCTGACAAGTCAGAAAAAAAAAAACCTCCCAGAAAATAAAATTGCCCATAAATAAAGCTAACATGAAATCTTCATCTCTTAATATAAACCAAACACACCACTAAATCCCAGCTCTCTACACAGGCTCAAAGAAATTATTTTGCTCCATTAAAAATCTTTAAGACTAACAGAGCAAAGTATTTCAGATCACAAGATAGAACATTTTAATCAAAATGAAATCTTTTGGTTTCCTCTTTTAAATATGAAGGAGAGAAAAACAGGATTTTATTTTTTTAATCCGTCTGACATGACTGCATGTCGAAGAGATCTGCAGTGGTCCTGTACTCTACAGCTATGCTGTGAAGCTCCTCCTAGGACAAAGCCTGACTCAAGCCCCATAAGCAGAAATGTAATAGCATTTCATGTAAGTACTAGCTAGTACTTACTAAAGCTGAGTGATCATCTGTAGCTCTATGATTCTATAAGTGGCCTGATTTAGTTCCTAACTTTTAATGCTTGTTTCTTCATTCAACCTTTTTCATTGTTCTATCTGTTCAATAGTGTCTGCTCCGTGTATTTAGAGTATGCACATGTGTATCCGACAAATAATAATACTGTGTGAGGTGTTATTGAGTGAATCACAGCAGAAAAAAATAAAATTAATATCTCAATTGCCATTCCTGTACTTAATCAAACAACCATAACCTTTATAATCAATTTAGAGGCTGCAAACCTGCCATAGTACACGCTTTTCCAGTTCAATCTGCAGCACTTCATCCTCTCAGTTCTGTTTAGCGCCCAGTCCTGAGCGTCAACACAACAACCGTCACAAAGTCTGGACTCTAAGTAGCATTTTGTCTTCCAACTGAAGCATTTCACAACAAATAAACAAAGCAAAATCTGAAATTGTGCTCCTCAAGGCAGTGAAACTTGCATGTGAGACTAGGATACGATAAAATGTGTTAATGTGGGTAGATTCACAAATATCAAACACACTAAAATGTTAATTTCCCAGTGTTACTGTTTTTCTCATCTGTTTTCATTCAGTTTCCATAAAATACATCTCCCCCTCTTCCAGTCAGCTATGAACACTGCCGCCAACCCAGTTTCACATTGCTATGAACAGATTACATGGATCTCTCTCTCAGCTCCCTATTTCCTCTCTTATTCTAAAAACCAATCTACCAGAAGCAAGAAAGTCCATCCTCACCTTATCTAACACCTTTTCTCCCTCTTCTCTCACCCTGCCACACTCTTAGTGCCCTTTCTTACCTTTTTTCTTCTGTATAGCTAAAACCCTGCTCACTTCACCCAAAGCAGCTGACAAACTGTGATGCCTCAAACCATAGCAGTAATATCTTCTGCCACTTGTGATCTGGAAAACGTCAGATATTATCTTGTCTATTTTTACTTTACATTCTTCAGTGAAGAAATTATGTTTGTACAGTGCATGGTGCAAATGGAAACCTGCATCCCACTGGCCTTTCAACATGACTGCGAAAAAGGAAAACCCACCTGTGGGTGCCAAGGAGTTGGCAACAACCTTGTGGGATGTAAAATAACCTTTTGATTCACTGTTCTCAAGTTTCCACTGATTTTTTTTTTATGCAAAGTCTGTTCATAATCTCATTTATTGTCCTCTACTGTAGGGTCTCTGCAGCTGTTTTGCTAATGATAAACCAGCACTCTCATCCCCCTGCAGAGCTGCCCCCCATACATTTTCCTCATTCTGCTTCACTTTCTTTCTTTACTTATTTCTGCTTAAACTTACTAAAAGGAGAAAAGGACACTGCTTTTCAGGAGAGCAGAGACACAAAGGAATGGGGACAGAGAAAAAGAAAACGGGCCTTCAAAACTCAGCTTGTCTATAGCACATATTTGGGTACTCAAAGGTGGAGATCTGGCCATGCATGTCACCTGAGTAATGCAAAAGCTCCATCCTTGGTTTTACAGCATGGGAGAAACAGGTAGATGTCCAGGGCCTCAGACTATCAAATTGCAATTGTCTATGGCAGTCAAATTTCAAAGTAATTTGTAACAGAAATATCACAGAGAAAAAGGGATTCAATCTCACCAAGGAGATGTGTTTTTTTAAAATCACATTATCAAAAACAGTTTCCCTTTTCATATATGAAACAATAAATTCTGAGGTTTACAACCATTAGTTGTCGTGGCCAATATTAGGGTTTCCATTCATCAACTCTCCAAGATTCTTTTTCCCTTAAAACTGTTTATGGAAGGGAGCTATGGGTTCCTCACCATTATGGTCTTCTACAGTGTCTTTGAGCAAGTGTGTGTCAGTCTCCTTGGGCAGGTATGTAGGATCTCAGGTAACTGAGACCATTTATTTGTCTCACAAACTGACAATTCCGCATTATATTTACTTATAACGTTTTACATATATTAAACCAATATACATGCCATACGCTCTCACTTACAGGAGCAGTTCCTATTTTTCTTGAGTATTCTGTCTTTAATTCACTGATGCAATGCAGAGATTGTTGATTTTTTACTAAATTTAGTAGCAGCAAATGCTACTTCATTAGTGCACCCTCCTAGGGTTTGCTTCACAATAAATTCTGCAAAAAGGCTGCAGACAGGGTGCACAAAATACAGGATTTTTATTTATGCCAGAATTCCACCTGGGGCAGTAAAAACCACCAGGCCCTTCAGGATTACAGGGGCTGCCACTGCCTGGCTTTTCTTCCCTCTTTGCTTTGTTAGGGTCATTCAACCCCAGCCTGAGCGCGCACACAGATTGAAATGAAGTGCAGTCTTGGGGGGGGGGGGGGGGGGGGGGTAAGGAATGGTTAAAACTAGGATTAGTGGGAGAAATACAAGCAAGAAAATAATCTCAACCTTTAGTTCACTGCTCCGTGACATATCAATTGCTCCTAGTGAATTTTATGTTGGAATTTATTTATTGGCCAGATCAATCACTCCAGCAGAAAGAAACCTGTTCTTAAGACCGTACGAAAGCACCTGTCTGAGGCAGCATACATGCAGCATGAATAAAGACCGAGTACAAAGTTATTTGCCTTAAAGTCTTGCCAAATGCTTATAAAAACAAAAATAAAATTTAAAAAAAATCACCTCAAAAGTTACCAAAATAATTAAAACAGAAATAAATGTCTAGTCATCGTAAGTCAAGTCTACCCCACAAGCACATTTTGTTACATACTTAAAATGTACATACTAGAGAAAGGGAAATTGAGTGGAAACACCAATTAGTACTCAAGTATATATTTTAAGAGCTACTTTTCAGTAGTACAAAAATGCTTACAGGCCGCAGTTAAGGGAAGAGCCTTAATAGTGATACACATGGCAGCACAGGCTATCAAAACAAAACCTTACTTTGAAGAGCAGTGTCCCCTGCTGCCACTTGCTGGTGGGCCAGCCAAGACCCCTTGCAGTACGGTGCCCATACCTAGCCCTGCTCCCTGCTCTCTAGGGTTGGATCCAGAGGTGATTGGAGACCTACAGATGAATACCTTTGTTCTTGTTTGAAGAGATCTTCAAGCATCAGTGACCCTCGGTAACCATGATGTCTCTCTGGGTTGCTGTGCCCAGCTGAAGAACAAATTCAGATCTAATCTGGTTCAGATTTAATGATGGACCTAAAAGAAAACAGAAAATATGTTACAAAACTCTAGAAACTCACAAGCTGCCCTTTTTTTTTTTCTTCACCTAGGTCTATTGTTTACATTGAAAAGGGGGAAAGGACCAGAAACTACATTATTCCCATACAAAGTCCAGAATACTTTATCACCACAGGCTTTAAGGGACTTGGACATTACAGTGAGGAACTGCGAGAGTCAGACATATACCTGAAACGCAGATGCATACTCAAATACTGGTGTCATCGGACAGTACAGCTCAGACAGTAAATCAGTGAACTAAGCCAATTTGCTCCAGTAAGAGAGAAGTATGGATTTCATTACCCGAGACCTTCTCAGGGCAAGAGCCTTAATGGCTGCAATGAGCTCAGTGGGAAAGGGTAGCATCTGAAGGCAGAGAAAACCTCTGATGATTTTAAGTACTTCAATTTTTATCCCATAAACAAATCAGATGGGATGAGCTATGTAATAGCTTTTTTATGATAATTATATCTGTTTGTTTGGTCTTTTACCAGATCGTTAAAGCTACTGAGGTTGCTGGAGAGCCATTTTTTTTCCCTTGAACTGTTTCAAATGTTCTTATTTGATTGTATTGGAGTTTTGGAATGATAAAGATTTATACGTAGTCAAGAAAATATATTTTTTAAAAGCCTTCTAAATAAAAATAATCCTTCCCATTTGAAGGAATTTAAGCAACATTTTTTTTGTTTGTTTGTTTTGCGTTATGAAAAAGAGGAAAACCACATGTTGGCAAGGTAAAAATATTTTATCTTTTTCCCTAATGTTACAGAGGAAAAGAGGAGGCAAGCAGAAAGAAAAGCATTTTAGTAGTGAGGTTTGGCACAAGTTCAAACATAAATGTTTCTTCTTGCATTGGGACTGCAGGATCAGGTCATAGGAACAAAATCAAGAGTAACCTCATTCTACCCTAAAATTCAGCTCTGGAAACAATTATTAATTCGACTTAATCTCTTGCATCGGATTGCAGTTGTAAAATCATGGGATGAGGCGGTTGGAAAAGGGGGAACTGACACACAGACATGTATACCTAATAGCGTTTCCACTAGAACATTCAATTCTGAACTGAAATTTAAACTCACATTTCTAATATAGCACAGTACAGTGAGGGCTGGCTTAAAGGAAATCAAGCTCTGAGACACCTTGTAGAGCAACACTTCAGTTTTACTATTTAACAGTTTGATCTACAGTTAGTGCCCAAAGTTTTGAACACATGATTAGATTTAGATGGGCAGAGTTTTCTAATTATAAACAGTTATGTCTATGAATTTTAGCAGCTTTCTGTAGCATGCTGAGTCCAATGACAGCATTTACCACCTGCATTGCAAATTTCAGAAATTTAATTATAATACTGTGCACATATCCCTGCAGTTTCAGCATCAGTTACTCTATCACGTTAATATTATTTATTGTACATGCTTAATCTTTGCGCTTTCTAGTAGATTTTCATATGCTACTTTGTATACTACACAGCAGTATAGAATTTAGACAGAAATTTACATAATTCTACAAGATGTAAACTTACCTTCTATTCAAATCCATTAAATATCATCTGTCTGTATATCACTGTTTTGTTTGTTTTTTTTTCAAAGTCTCAATCACATCAATATGCAGTTTCATTTTCAGGAAGCAGGATTTCATATGGTACATTAGAAGTAACTTATTTCCTTCCATTAAAACATTCATTTACATTTTTAAGATAAGATGTTTTTCAAGAAAGAAATGATTTTTGAATATATTATATTTTAGATCAGTATACAAAAAAAAAAGTTTGTTTTTTGAGGCCATTGGTCTTAAATTTGCCACGGACCCAACGTCCAGTCTGCATTGCCATAGCCACCCTGTCACTGCCCTGGAGAGGGGCAGTAGGAAGTGAAGGAAGACAAAACATTGAGTTTAGGAGGTGCAACAGTCATGGCTGCACTTCATTTGTATCTCTGGCAGGGGAGATACAGCAAAGCCTGCTTCTCAGAACACTTCTTTTCCACCAGCATTTCCACCTTTCTATAATTACATAGGACTTGTCTGACCTGTGTGTCTACAATGGGGGCTCACAGTGCTGAGCAGCTTTGACACAGCTCTGGATCAAAACACGGGCATACTGTCTCCTGCTTAAACATAAACTGTGTTAAGAAAAGCAGTCCCATGAAAAATGTTTACCTGAAAAGCCGATGTTGATTTTTTTTCTCTACTTCCATCATCAAAAACTCATGTATCCATCAATTTAAAAATTAGCAAAACCTTTTTCTCAATTTGTTCTAATAAGAGAAGCAATTATTGGGAACTACAGAAAAAAATGGTGTTTATCCTGACTGTGATTCAAACTGAAAATTTAACTTCACAACATTATTTGTTCTTGAAAGACAAAAACAAAAGTGGAATGTTTTAGCAGTAGAAAAAAATAGAAAACAGACACTGTACAAATCAGAATGAAATCACTGACATTACTATTGAAGACAGTTTGATTAGGATTACCATGGACAAACCACCTTGCTTACACTGCTTCTGTTTGTGGTGCCACCAAGGAAAATTCCTGGATGCTCCATGTACCATAAAAGACTTCCAGTCGCCCTCAGCTGGTGCTTTGCATGACTTTGAGATGGCTTCAAGTCATCAGCATCTAAGGACATTTGTTCTGTGTTCACAGCCTCAGCAGGAAAGGAGAGCAGAGGCACTAGGGGAGAGCTGGTGTCCAGGACATCAGCAGTGGTTTTCAGTTCTTGTTCAGGGGACTGCAAACCTCAAGCACTGTGGGGAAGTCCCATGATATGGATGTGCTTGAGGCTCTTTGAAAGCGCCCTCAGGTAGTCTGAATGCAGCTGGAGTATAGACTTAAAGAGCTGCAGACAGACAGAATAGTTATATTTTAACCTACTTAACCACACACTGGCATGCTTTAGCATTGTCTGCACTACAAGGGAGTAAGAGACTTGCTTCTGTGCTACTGGCACTGACAATAACATTTGTGTTCAAACAGTTGAGCTTGCAAGTGAGCTTGAGGAATACTTCAAACCACTCTCTGCAATTATCAATCAAATAGTACATGAAGTGAGCGCTGTTCTTCCCCCTGTCCTTACTGAAAGACCATCCATATAAAATGAATCTTGACCAAATTATTAATGTGTTCACCCCATTAACTCTAAAAGTCACATTCCTCCAACCACAGAACACAAAACCTTCAGTATTACTGATACACTCAGAGAAAATTAACCAGAAAAAAATCTTACAAGCTTGAATATTTAATAGTTATCAATGGAGCCTTGATTAATTCCGTACAAGTTATCTTCATCCTGATCCTATGGTGAAGTTGGCATACAGCGGCATTGGACGTTCTTCTATAGTCTAATGCAAAGGACTACTATGCCTTCCAAAGCCCCGTGCCTTAAAAAAAAAAACAAACAACAATATAAAAAAACACATCCACTACTCTTTCTTTAATGTATCTATTTCAAAATCAAATGTTATCCAACTGAGTTTCTCGATGACTTTTGGAAATAATTAGAGAAAACTTAGGGAGTACATAATATATATATATATATATACACACACACACACATATATATGATATGATTGCCATAATACCTTAAAGTGGCTAAATTCAAAATCATAAGTTCCGATGTATAGAATCCATAAAATTCCTGGTAAGATAAGAATCCATAAAAACACTGATAAGATTTTTTTTTCTTTTTACTTTTTGTAGAATTTGGCTGAAGTACCATGTGCTGAATACTTCAGAGAAAGAGCTATGATATGGTGTAATGGTATATATTTGGGCACAGACTTCAGGTCTTCTTCTAATATAATTATCCCTGTAGGAATTTCATTAGATTAGAACTAATTACTGGCAAAAAAAAGGCAAGATCAGGATCCAGTACTATGAAACTCATTTCACTCATCAGGCAAGTGAACAGCATTTCCAAAGAGCTGCTAATATCCTTTCGTTGATCCAGAAAGCTACGCATAGAAAAATCTCAACGACTGCTTTCAGTTAAAACATATGAGGGAAGGACGGGGAAAGTAGAAATTAATTTAAGCAGAAGAGAAGGAAAAGACTTAGGTAACCAAGATGTGCTCCAACCTGCAGCATTTCTGCCTGTCATCCTCAGATGAAAACAAGGCAAACTCTTGATATTTCTTGTATTGAGGTGACACCAAAAATAGCTCATGTAAACCTCATATTACACAGATGAGGAAAGCAAACAAGCACATATCTGAGTCTGCTGGAGATATAAAGATTTCATCCTATAAAGAAGCTATTATATCTCCTTTGGCCTAGCAGTCACTGCCTCTGAGGCAGCTGCAACAGCAAGATCTTATTTCTGCTGAAGCAATTGCAGAAGGGGTCATTCGTGCTGAAAAAGGATGAAATAAAGATGCTTGACTATGCAGACATTTTCATGGGAAGGAATGAGGCTTGCACAGTTGGGATCCAGCCTAGTCACAATGTCTGTGACCCCAAAGGAGTCTGCCACAAGTGCCACCACTGCAAAGCCAGAATCTGACCCCCAGAGGAATAAGCATCTGCAAAGCTCTGCATGTATTTGTATCTATGTCTCCTCCAAATGATATAAATGTGAAATATTTTTTAGGTTTGTTGCGCATGAGAACAAGAAATGCAGTGCTCCAGAAATAGCTGGACTGAGTGCATTTGCCCTTACTACTGTTTTTGACAGGAGAGGGCCAATGAACACAACACACACTGACAAAAGAACTGATAATGATGAGTAGAAAAATAAATGACATTGTTAGTTGTGCAAGATTCTTCCCTTCAAAACTCCTTGTGCCAATACTGGCACATAATTCACATCTTTAATGTTCAACCTTGTTTGCCATTAGAAAGTAAATATTTGTCAAACCGCTGTAGTCTCTGAAGTTTCTCTGGGTTTAAGACAGAAATTTTTCTGGTGCCTTAGACACTGATGTGCCAGGGGGAGACTGCAGGAATTCAGAGTAGAAGATAGAAGCTCAGGCCTAGATGAGAAACAAAAGATCTGAAGAGTTAGAGTCTGACCTAAGGCAAAGGACTGGCTGAAGTCTCTAGCTCTGCGGCCGTCACACAGAGCGATCGAAGCGAGGGATATGGGGTTTTACAGACCATCCCCTGAGCGGTTCAGAGTCAGCCCACTTGGGAGGGTCAGTTACAAAATGACGGAAAGTACCTCCTGCAGCCTAATCACTGAAGTCTGTGCAGGCTTTTCTGTCTGGCCTCAGACCTGCAAGCATAATTTTTCTCCACTAACATCCCTCTGCAGTTCTCCAAAAGCCCCATTCCTCAGTAAATCACCTCATATGACAACACCATAATGACTCCCATAATACCAGATGGTCAGTGAAGATCCTATAATATCAAACACTATTCTAACGTATGCCTATGGCTGGAATTTTCAGGAATGAAACAAAGCAGAATTTTCAAACAGAATGAAAAATTTGGAAGTTTTCCTCCCACCCATTTTGTTTTCAAGAATATCCAATTGATTTTTCAACACATTTTGCTTTATTGACTTCCAGTGTGCTCTAACATTCAATGGGCAGTTTCTATTCTGGGCACCAAAGTAGCTTAAGATACCTTTGCAAATTGCAGTTTTAATGCAGAAAACGTGTCTTTATTTACATAAAAGTGTCCTGCCATTTTCATAGCTTCCTCTAACAGTGAAAACAGGGAATGGGAGCCATCCCACTGACAAATTTGAGAGAAACAAATGAACGAGAAAAGATAAAAAAAATAAAGATTTTAAAGTATCTGTGTACAAAAATCTTTGCAAAGTGTAGATTTAAACTACCTTGAAAGCATTTAATTCCATAATTACACAAAGGAAAAATTGAAGCTAAGGAATTTACCAAAATAAGATGGCTCTGATTGCATTTGGCAATATTTCCTGCATTATTCCTGTTAGCCACAAGTATAATTTGACTTTTTTTCTTTGCACTAGTCCTTCTGAGACAATGTCAGTGTTGAGTCCACAAGCATTTTGAGAATTAATTAAAATGTCATGAAATAGTTATTTCATTAGCATATATATGGTCATAAAAATAATTATAATTACTTCTTAGAGGTGGGAAGAGAGTTAAGTTTGATTGATGGAATTAATGGAAATATGGACAGTTCCAATATACTAAATTGCAGAAACTTGGAGTATTAACTATCTACTATGCAAAGTTATAATAATTACTGTAAGCACTTAAAAAGATTAATATTCAAAAAGAATAATGTATCTTAGAGCCTAAAATACCCATTGCAAATTACAAATGTATTTTCAACTGTTTATATCATATTCAGAAGAGAAATATCATTTTGATTAACTTCCAAGGTCTCCTAGATTAATAGGTATTTGCAGTCTTACAGAGTACAATCAATCCCTTTAATCTTGTTATCAGATGCTAAACAGCTGGGTGACCTGATTTAAGTGTATGCTTTTAAGGAAGTAATAATGTATAATAGTTTCCAAATGCTTGCTAAGAATTTTCAAGCTGTATAATACTCCAAAAAATATGCAAGTAAATGATATTAAAAGAAACATTATAGTTAACATTGGAATGCATATGAACTGCTTGTGCAGCCATAAGCAACCTAATTTTATTTCAGTTGTTTCTTTTAATTTATTCTGTTTTAAAGATCTGCAACTCAGTGATGATATCCTTAGGAGCCCAGGTGAACCCACTCTGCAAATCGGTAAACTCTTAAGCTGAATAAAATCCTTGCAATTTGAGACCCTCTTATGAAAACTGACCATAATTTGCAAGAATTGAGGGTCTGAGCTTCCTAAAGAGTGCTATTTCAAGAAAGTATCCCTACCTTGATAGGCAAGCCTCCCTATTACCTAGAACATACACTTTTATTTTGCAGTAGGCTGTCCACAATAAAAATGACCTCCAAGATCTGCTCAGTATCCCAGCTGCAACAAAACAGGCTGATATGAAGCACAGCAGAGATGCTTTAATTAGTATTAGCTGTTCCACCCATGTCCATGCACCACATTTCTAAGTGGCAGGTTGTTTTTTTTTTTTTTTAAGCAACTGTCAAATTTGTGAAGAATTGTTTTGCAGAAGCATTAGCTGCATTTTAAAGGTCTTTTCTTTTTTTATAAGACATTTCCAATCTCACATCCCCCCTTCCAATCAAAAAACAGTTCAGACCAAAAAAGCACTACATGGTAGGAAGAGGCAGGAGGGAGTGGGCACACACAGCTGTGCATGCTGCTGCCAGGGAGTTTGTTTTACATCCTTGTATTGATATAGACACTTCGACAATTGTTGTGCCAGCTTCTCACAAATGCCATGTTTTGCGAACTGCCAAATTAAGCAATGAATTTTTTTTTTTTTTAAAGTATTATGCTTAAAAATTTTTATTTTCCTGAGGGAACATATGGTAGAAGGTGACACATTTAAAATGGTCTTGCTGATGGCTAATACCTGGGAAAGTAGAAGCTTTCCCAGACAGTGTAAATAACTACAGCCTCTCATTGCAAGGAGATCTGTTGTTTTTTTTTAATTCTGCCTGTGAAGAAATTACTACCATGGACTCACAGTTTCTTTTAGTAATTTGAGTACTCTTTTCCTTGAGCCGTAGTCCTCATACTGGCAGTTCTAGGGATGAAATTTTGTTTTCTCCCTCTTAGACTAACCTTTGGTTCACAATCCCTTGAAATATACAACGCATGCTTCCATAAGACTGATTTATCTCCAGCACTGCAATAACATAATAGGAGAAGGATAAAATAAAGCTGAACTAGGCTACTGCTATTTCTAAATTAAAAAGCAGCAAGGTGATCATAGTGTACTAAGACTTATTCTAGGGTTTGTTTTGACTTGAGCATTACTTGATTAAATAAGGAGCCTTTAACCTAAGGGAGTGCTTGGTCACTCAAAGAAATTCTGCTAAGGAAATACTTTTCAGGAAAACTTTTAGCCTTAATGGCTTCTTCCAAGGAAGGAAACCGAAGTAACAGATGATAGAAGCAGTGTTTGATGATTATCTTTTGGTACCTCCCTATGCAGCAAAGTAGCTGCAACCTACTTCCAAAGGATGCTTGGAGAAATCTTCCTGCAAGAATAGATGTCTTTGCAGCACGTTACTGTCCCTAATCTGGACCTTCACACCTGTCTCATGGCTTGCACAAGTGCAGGTCAGCTCGTCAGCATGGGAAATCTGGGGCCAGCTGGCAGCTTCTGTTTCCTGTGGGCTGAACTGCCCTTTGCTGCAACAAGCTCACTTAGCTTGTTGTAGCTTGTTTTTCTGTATTTATATGGTCAGTGTTTTAAACCTTTCTTCCCTTCAAACAATTGTACTCCCAGTGCAAGTTGAGAACAGGTCTTTACTTATTCATTTTTTTTCTGAAATATAAGCACTACCTCAAAGCAAATTTATGTTTCTGATCACTCCTCAAAACTAGGTATTGGAAAACATATGCACCTCAGCAAACAGTGTAATGGAGTCACAGAGGAACCTAAGAACCATTGCACAGGTAATGATGTCTAATACCCCCCCAAAAAAGCAAAGTACCTTCCTCCAAAACATATTTGTGACATTTCAATTTGAAACACAGCAACGACATTAGAAATGCAATGTATTCTAAACCAACTTCAGATGCATGCGGATCATTCATCAGGACTGGAAACACACCCTATCCCTAATGAAAGTTTTTTCCAAAATGAACACAAACTGGAAATATATCTACTCCTGAAGCTATAAAGGATGGACAACAACAGGTAACTGAGCACAGGTGCCTCCTCCTACTTGTTCCTGTCCATGGCCCAGGTTCTGCGAAAGAACCATACTGGCCACCATGACAGCTCTGGAGTCACTGGGAGCTTTTGTCGTAGCTCCCACACAATTAAAATTCTATCAGTGAAATAATTCACTTTTAAAGAGAAAAGAGTCTAGCATGCTCTTACTGGATATCTGAAATAAGACCTCAAGTTCAACAGTATTCCAGACTTGTAAATAGATACGTTTAAAGACTGACATTTTTCAAGTAGAACTGTCAGAAGTAGTTTATATTAACTTCACCATTTTTTATTCTTAGAAGTATTTAACCCTTGTCCATACAGGGTTTCTACCTCCAAAATTGAGGAAATCGAAATGTAGGGACAGCATTGAACTCAAATTGCATTCTATATAAAGGGAAATAAAGATATAAGAAAATATGAATAAAGGATAGTGCTGACTGTGTTAAAGAAAGGACAACCTTTATTTTTTAAAAACTCTTAGCCATGTTTTTACTTAGATTTACTATAACCTACTGATTATTCCAACTGATTCTGTCAAGTGATTCTTATATTTCCTGCCAGTTTAGAAAAATGCAAGTGCTTGCATCATTCAGAGCCTTTGTGGATATTGTACAACTTAGTCTAACCTACTTTTCTTTCCTAGAAATATTCTATGGTCCCTTATGAATGTTACAAAAGATTCACAAACTGTTGCTTATAGTGGCAAAAGCTTACATTTCCAAGATTGTCATTTAGATGTGCAGAAATTCCACCCCCTTTTTTCCTCCTCTTCCCAGTAGGCTAGACTTTTATGGGAAAGCCTTTAAAAGGAATTTTTATGCCTTCCGAAACCCTTAGAAAAAAATAATGCAAATTATGAGTCTCCTGTGAACAGTTACCTGTACTCTCACAGATTAAAATGCATGCAATACATTGAAAAATACTTTTCTATATACCTTTAAGATGATCCGTTGCATCCCAGAATTACTATGTATCCCAAATGGCAGAGTGTAGGAATTCCCTGAATACTGCTACTTTTTTCTCTGTCCCTGAAATAACCAAGCCAATAAACATGTAAGTAAAATATACAGAACCTCAGTGGGTGGCAATCCAGATTGGGTTTCAAACACGTAGAAGTTTACTGACTTGAAGCATATGAAGGTATTGTTGCTAGGAGGTAGCAGCTTTTTCTTCTGATGTCCTGAGGATCAGAGTTATCACTCTGTTCACATCTTCTGATGTAGCTGAAATCTTGAAAACATACAAAGAAAAAAATCTTTTGACATGTAATTAAAAAATACCCCATAATACATTCCAAGTCTTGAATGAGAACACAAAAATTATATCCTTATTATGGAATTTGATCAGGTGAGTTACAGAAGTCACGGAACAAGAAGCCATTCCCACTGGATTGTGCTGTGGTTTATAGCACGTGCACCTCTCAACATTTCATTTAGCCAAACAAAAATAATTCTTTGAATGGAAGGAATAAATCTGCTAGCAAAATCTGATCACAAAATCTACTTTGTTTATAGAAATCTGAAGAATATTCCTGTCCAAAGATCTAATGACAACTGGTGCTGAAAAAAAACAAGCATTCATAGCCTCAGAGTATATAACATATTTAATGAATAGTGGCTGCTGTTCACAGTTAATGTACAGAAAACTGCATGTTCTTGCCTGCAGTACGCTAGGCTATTACTTTACCAAAGATTCATTCCTCAAAAGTATATTGCGTTCAGAGAAGGGAAGACTAAAGTATTTCATGATACGGTCTATGTATGACAGGTGACTTTATAGTATTACTACAGAAAAATAATATGCTTTTTTGACTCTAAAATACAGCATTTTCTGCTCGTGACCACTCAGTGTGGAAAATCATCAGCTTCAGCCATGTCCAATGATTCACTGAATACTTCCCCTCCAAAGACAAGTTTGGTTCCAAAGGTAACTACCTGTCTCTGAGCAGCAGGTAAGGCCCAGCCCCGTACTTTAACATTTTCTGGTCTTTCTCCAGTGCTTCCTCACAGATGTAGAAGGTGCTCTCTCTACACAGCAGCAACACTTACTTCTTCACCAGTCTGCAGACCCTCCTCAGCTGCATTTCATCTACAAAGTATGGTGCTTGTAGTTTAGAAATGAAATTTCAAGCTTTTTTATTCAAAAAATCAAAAATATTGATACTTATTTTTCTTTATGGGGCAGAAGGTAGAAGAGGTAAAAATTGTTTTCCTGGATTCAAATGTGATACTGGAGAGATGGGATTTTCTGCTGTAGTGGAAACACTAGTTCCTTAATCTTGGCACTTTTATAACCATTGTGAAGTGAGCAGTAAGTAATAAGCCCTGGAACATCAGCATTTTGCTACTAACATCTCAGAAGAGAAGGTGACCTTTTTTTTCCTAAGCTATAATATTCAACTGGTTAAGCAAACATTTCCTCCTCCTTTCCAAGTAAAAAATGAAAGTTTCAGTTTCATTTTCTACCTTAACAGCACTTCTCTATTACTAACTTGACTAGATACCTGATTGTGTAATAAATGTTGATACATACAAGAAAAAATACACTATAGGTTACAACACATACAGTCTATGCTAAAATATATGGAGCCTTTTATGGGCCACTGCTCTGGACATATATTTTTACTCAGCATCTTTGATTATGCTGCCACCAGCAGCTTTCAAGACATAAAAAGGCAAATGACAGGTGCTGTCAGTGACTCAAACAAAAGCTGTGGAAATTCACTGAGCATGTAATACGGTAGATTTTAGTAAAGCTAAAAACCCATGGTAGCTTTGACTAACTTGATCTCTCAGAAAGCTATTTGAGGAAGAGAGTCACAAAATAATGAATTGAATGTACTGTTACATAACTAAGAATCCCCCAGGGTCTTGTCTGCTGCCTTATCTCATAAGTTGTAATGATTTTCATGTTAGATCAAAGAACAGCATAAAGTAAAATTGAGATGAAAACAACTATTTCATTGCCCTCAAGTGTATAGCTTTTATTTTAAGACACTCTTAAGCAGCACCGTAGAAGGTATTTCTCTTTATATAAATAATTGTTTTGTAAGTTTTTTCCGTGAAGGTGCAAAAGTCTGCCATTGGAAGCACACCCCTTGTAGTCCAATTGTATCTGACTTACCTCCCACATAGCTGATAGCCAGGTGGAGCTGGTACTGCCTTTCAGTTTTTGATGAAGGAAAGAAGTAAAGATTGCCTGCACAAGAAAAGAGACAGGAAGAAACTTAGCTTGGGATTTGAAGAGAAAAGCGTGCAGTCAGAGTACACAAAACAAAAATGGTCAGGAGGGTATTAAATTTCACATATGTAAGCAGGAAGAGCGACGTTTGATGTCTTGTGGGTCTTGGATTTGGTGGTATCACAGAAGGATATGGGGCATTAGCAGGATTTCCCCTCTCCGAGGGGACTTCAACAGGAAGTTATGGAAAGTAAGGAAAGAATGATGATGGAATTACAATACAATCTCGAGAAGCTGTAGTGACAGGTTACCCTGAGCGCCATGAGATACAGCTAATCAGATCTGGAGTATTCTGACTCCCACAAAGGCTCAGAGAACAAGAATTTCTGAAAATTTTATACCATAAGGACTGTTACATCATTAGCATGCAATCAATTTCTCAGCAAACAGTTTTTCAGCAGAGATCAATCCTGCCAATAGTTCAAATATTAGTAAATTGTTAAGGTCAAAAAGGGCAACAATGCTTAATATATGCTTGACATTTTAATGAACTTTACAGTAAGGAGGAACAAAGAGATCTTAGCCCTGTTCCATAAAGCAGTGTAGAAGACTACACTTGAATCATACATTTTTTAAAAAGTAATGAAGTTTCAGATATTTTTTTCACTAACAACATATTGTATTTACAGCAGTGTAACAGATTTCATTTCCACACAGATACAGTGACATGGATAGGTGATTTTAAGGAACTATCTACTAAAAGAAATAAGAAATGATTTTCCAAACTCAAAGGCAAGTCATTTTTTTTTCCCTTCTTCATACATTATGAATGAATTAATTCTCCAATATTTCTTAATACACAATTTATTATTAAAGTTCAGGGATAAAATCACATGAAACATGAAATGAAAATGCTTATTATCAGAAATGGAAAATTAATAATTTGTCAAACTTAGTTTCATCTTCAGTTCATGAAATATTCATGAACACATCTTCAGTTGTTTAAATTTGTTATTTGGGCTAATGTAATATTTGCTCCCTCCAATGTGTTTTGCTTATTGAACATCAGTGTTCCAAACCTGCATCAGTACTCCAAAACCTGCATGTGATTTTCCTTGGTCAGCTGTGGCTAACCACATAATCACATTCAGGAAATTTCCCTTTCTCAACTGGATGAATATGATTCTCTAAAACAGGAAGAGCTATTCATGTTCTCAAAGGCTTTGAAACACTCTGGGAGAGTTGGAAAATAAGTGGGTTGGGAAATTATAGAAAATTCTCAAGCTTTTTCTTTCTGGCTCACTCAGGTCTCAACAGAATCATAGTTCCCATGTAGCTAATATAAGATTTATTGGCTGTTTGCAAAATTTGAATTTATTTATTATTTTCCCATAGTCATAAGAGCAGGTGCTGAGATACAAAGAATGGAGGCAGATTTTTGTTTCCACTTGTTTTAATTGAAGACTTGCCAGATTTCTGGCTAGGGGTTTTAATATCTGCCCTATTTCTGTGGTCTGTTACGTGTTAATAATATTAAAATATATTTTTGTCTGTTATTATGAGCTTAAAAATTTGGGGGGGGTTAAATACTACTGTATTTAGTGAGTTTCTTAGCTATGCTGTAAGTTCCACAAATGGTCAGTCATAACCAGGCTTTTTGTAGAAATTCCCTCTTACAGTAAGCATTTCTCAGGGGACAGTTTGATCATACAAATACCTGGGGAAAAGCCAACCCACAACGAAAATACATATTTAAAAATATATTTTTTATTTTTCCTTATAACTACTATAAGTCTCTTATAATATTCACCTGTTCATGCCCCATACTACTACCAGCTTCTAAAAATATTAGAAAGAGTGCTGTTGCCAAGTACTTGACTTATTTAAAGATAATTTTATCTAGAATCCAATATTGCAGAGTGCTCAGCTGTAGAACAGCCTGATAAAACTAGATAAAAGCATATTCAAGTTACCCTCAGGGGAAAAGTGTGCACATGGGAAGAAGGAGAAGGAAATCATATATGGTGTGACGTGTTTTTCCTGATATAGTCCCAGAAGATTTAGGTTTAAAATTTCTTTGAGAATGTTTAATTAAAAATAGGCATAACAATCAAAAAACTTTTAAGAGCTAGACCAATTCCCATCAACACAGATAGGTTCTAGCTTTGACAAAATAACAAAGAGCAGATAAATAATCCATAGTTTTAAAAAGAAAAAGACTTATTTTCTTAAGGACATATATAACTTAGACCAGCGTGCTGTCAGTGCATTTAATGAATGAAAGTTGCATTTGGAGTACAAGAAGATGATTCAATTGTACAGAAATCTCTGACAAATTTGTCATTTAGCAACTTCATTATTCTCTTTTGAATCAACTTAGATTTCTTCATCTATTCTTTCTCTTCTGCTGAAGCCAGGTAGCTTTATTCACTCTGAAGTAAGCCCATCATACAAGTAGCACTTCTATTGCCCATTTATTACTAACCCACCACTGAGCTTCCCAGCAGCTTTCCCACTCCTGCCACACAGCAAAGCAGCTCTAGACGGGCAGTTAATCCAGCCAGGAGCTGCCTCAGCAGCAGGAACAAACCAGACTAGTTAGTGAGATCCTTAATGATGTCATCCCTGGGTCATCTTCCTGCAGGGAGATGTACTTTGGATGATACATTTGCGTTAAACAGCTTTCACTCGCAGATGAGTGTGAAATTTGCATTTGGACTTAGCTAGCTCTGTGATTTTGTCCAGCCACTCACCCTTTTTCTTGCAAATTGTAGAGTTAATACCTTTATAAAATACTGTGCAAAGATGTAAATTATTACAATACATTTCTAAAAGTACAAACGTTAATTGTCAAAATTAGCACTAGATTAATGCTAAAATTAGTACCGAATTTAACAGGCAACAAAAGGTAACAACAAAATTCTTCAATTCATTTTAAGTAAATATTTCATTATCTTCATTTGCTGTTTCTTTTTAATGAAAAGTATGTGCCATTACAAAAAGCCAATCTGAGAGTAAATCTTCCACTCCATTCACTAAGTACCTGTTTCAAATATTTTCTTCTTTGAACTACAAACCAATAGCCAACTTTATGAAATGATAGAATAGTTCTTTACCATTAAATCTAAAATCCTCAAAGAGTCTCTACTTCAATTTATTTAAGGAGTAGACCCTTGTTTCCATAATGTAAGATCTAATTCATTCAGCTAAAGGAATCTCAAAACTAGGACTTCAGGGCAGGGGATGAAAGTAAGTTTTATATGGGCATATTAGATCACAGACAAATTCTACACTAGGTTATATAAAAATACCTTCCCAGAATTTTTTCTATAGTTGATAGCAGAAAAGTTTATTTATGCCTTAAAACATTTTGCGTTCTTGTATGAACTTAAAGAATATAACAGCTAAATAGATTAATTGAAAAGAGATAATCTTGAAGGTGAAAATAGACTGACAGGCTTGTAACAGAAAAACTTTGGCATCTGAATTTTTGCCTCTAGACAAAGCATGGAAAGCACACATGAAAGTTTCGCCATAACTTTTTGCTCTGTGGATTTCTGTTTCCTATTGGTTTGGGAGCTGACAATTTCGCAAGAAACTTGCAAGCGTTTGCTGGTTTGTTGTTTGAAACCAGAAAAATATTTCAGTTTCTTAGAGAAACCAGTTGAGGAAGCCTCATAGAGTTCCTTTGCCTTATGCATGTTTTATGCTGTGTTTTGGGGGTTGCCTGAATCTGAAACTCCAAACTAAACAAGAGTAAACAAAGCACAAAATGCAAATGTGAAACACAATGTTGGATGACATTTGCAGAAAACAAAGGCGATGGTGCAGCAATGAGTTCTTGGCGGAGTCTATTAAGTCAAGTGTATGGGAGTTTTGTTTTTCTTTTAACAGATATCAGGTTTGTGGCTTACTTCAACAGATTTCCAGATAGGTCTGTTTGTACTTCATACTAGCAAGCCCTCATCTGACTGATCTTACTGAGGTACTCCATCATCAATACAGAGGATTAAGTTCCAGCAAAACTATGCAATGTACAAACACTTCTCCTATGACTTGACTGTCCTTCTGTTGCTTCCATGTTATTTTCAAGTCTACTAAACAACCACTTTTAGAGTTATCTATTACAAACTGCTCCAGAATTCAAGACCTTGTACTAAAAGGGACCAGTCCAAGACAACATGGGTGGAATTGCTTGTTGACCATTTTTCCAAAATGGCTCAGAAGGAAGAGTTTTCAAAGATATGAATAGCTCTTTTTAAGTCACTCTCCCATTATTTGACATGGTTTAGAAGCCTAGCTGTTTTTTATTCTTTCTTCATTTCCAAGAATTCTGGACAGTGGAATCTTTTAATGGTTGTATTCATTAGTTACAGTCATGATCTCCAGGGGATCAGGAACAAAAAGTTACTCACAGTTCTGGACAGTCAAAGACAAGGTGGACGTCAGAGAAACTCATCTGTTTTTTTTAGACAACAACAATCAAATCTGAAGCTTCCCCCCCCCCCCCCCGAATTCTTTACAAAATTCATGACAAACCATACATGTGTAAAAGCCTGGATAATGCTACCCAAATCAGTTTCCAGTGAAACTAATTCAGACATTACCATCTATTATAATTATTCTTGATCATAGGTCCAAGCAGCAGAGAAAATGTGAAAAATGAGGGGTCAAAGAACTTTTGATATCTTAATCTTGTATCTTTTGGAAATATTGTACTGAACCAATACAATGAATATTTATGCAAAGGCAAAAAAAATCCATATATTCAAAGACCCATATATTTTAGCTTCAACTTTGCAAACAAGTTTCCATGATTACAAAATGACTGCTTTGTTTCAGATTATTTACAAGTAGAATACTTTTCCCCCCATAGTGGAGTTTATTTCTAAGTGCATTTTGGAAAGTGAACAGAGTACTAAATTTTCATAGCAGTCTGAACTGAGTATATCTGATTGAATCATCTGGAGATTTAGTCTCATCATGAAGGCTTCCTAATTGTACTCTCCTCAGACAGACCAGAATTAATTCTTGCTATTCTTTGCCTGAAATGTATCTGGGCTGATACACTGATAATAATTTTCTTATCTCAGAGACAGATAGCTAAAGAGAGAGCCTGGAAAAATAAAGGGAAATGTTGAAGGTGATTATCATAATGAGAATATTAATTAGCTCCATTTCAAACACCAGTTGTTGTTACATGAATCAGCAAGCAACTTTCCAAGTGGATTTTATAAGCTTCTTTTTCTCAAGCTGTCATTAAAGTCAGAAGGTGCCTTCTCTATAAGGAAAATAACACTTGATTTCAATACTTGGAAGAGGAGTGCAGTTAGAGACCCATAGAATCTCTTCTTCTTAAACCTTCAGACATTTCCTGTACATGATCACATGATTAATAGGAAATACAGTTTTAAAAAAAATGAAGAATGGTGACTTTCCTCTTTTCAGTAAGCAGGGATAGGTGGTACATAGCTGGGCAATGTTTGCGCATGGTGAGTACCAGGAATCTGGAATCCCACCATAGCCTTCTAATAATACAAAGAGAAGCAAAGGAAGCAACTTATCTCCTCCTGTCTTTGCTAAGAGGATACTCAAGCTCTCTCAAGCCTCTGAACACTGCCTTCTCTGGACACCATCAAATGGCTCATGGTTTATCTTGCTATGCCTACAAAATGCCACTATATCAAGATGCAGCTGAGGCTGCTGCTCTAGGGAGAAAGTGCTCCCTCCACACTGCTCAGGTGTGATTTGTAAACAAGGGCTTTGGGGGTTGTATTGGGATTATTTTCTAAATCACTTTGCAGGGCTGATTACATTTCTCTGAGCCACACTGCAAGCACTACTGCTCCTCAGGTTTCTACCAGCCATTCAGAGTGTGTTGTAAACTGTTTATATCAGAAGGATCTCATTTTGTGTGTTCTTCCCATATGCCTGATCTCCCTGGCTCTCTTACATTAAGTCCCTGTTTTGGGGCAGGAGTTGTCTAGTTTAATATCAGACTAGAAATTCAACAAGCTGACATTTACTCCCACTCCCAGACTAGTCATGAAATTCACAAGCTTAAACCCAAGCCTGAAATGCCTTACAGGACGTCTCCCAGCACAGCAGGGTCTAACACTGCCTGCTACTTGCATTCAGCCTGTTTCCAGAAATGAGTTAGCCTTGTACTAATTTAAATTACACAACCCAATAGGTTTTCAAGAGTTGTAACAAATCCTGGTTAAATTCAAATAAGCTATACCCCCTTCTAACTCGGCCCACTTTTCACTCAGCCAGGTAATACAGCCAAATTTATCTAACAAACTCAACTCATGAGGTCAAGCTTATTATTATTATTAAAAACTTAATTTTCACTTCCTGGTTTTGTTTCCCTGATAATTAATGGTGTGGTAAACTATAGTAGAGGGATCAAGTTAGCCATCCAGATTACAAATAACTCCTAGAAAGAAAGAAAATAGAAGCTTAAAGCAGGTTTTCTAATAGGTATGAAAATACATGAAACAGAGGTTTTGAAGAAGAGTGAAGACTAACAAGTTTTATTTTCGCTCCTTAGCAATTTTTCAAAGATGTAAGAAGAATTTGTGCCTTTGCTGTGTCTCAATATAAAACCCTATTTCCTTTAACCCTCCCTGACAAGCTCTCAGATTGCAGACAGAGCCCCACCAGTACCGTGCTCCAACCCTGAGCAAGCTCTACTTAGCATCTGCTTCCTTACCCTCATCCTCTGGCTTCCTATCACACCATCTGCTTGATCAGCTCCACAAAATGTCTTGACCTGTGTCCCATAACCCACTTTTATAGCTTCCCTCATGAGGCACACACCTGCTCCCACAGCTGATCCCAGAGAAGAAACACCAGCTTGCTTAGAGCCAGGGCATCAATTCTAGTTTACAGTCTTAGCTTTCCTCACCTCTGAGGCTATACTCCTTCCAAGTAACAGTAACTTTCACATTTTTCTTTTAGATTTTTAAAAATATATAAGTATACATATAGATATTAGTTTATGACTAGAATAAAATAAATTTTCTTATTGCTTTCATAGTCAGAGATTCATATAGAGTTAAAATGAATAGCATGGATTTTTCTGAGCTTTCCTAAAACTGCCTTCCCAGTAGTGGCATTTACACAGGAAAACAACAACAGTTAAACTGTGATGTGAGTCACAAGGAAAAATCCTTAATTCTTACTATCATTATTCTCCTAATCATTCAATATTCATTTTTATATTACAGTAACACCTGCAAGATGCATTGCTAGGCAATATGTAACCACGGACAAAATGTAGGAAAGAGGCTTGTAAATCCATAATGACATACATTTCACTTCTGTAAGGGGCTGTAAATCTGGATGTCCATCTAGGAGTATCATTTGTAGATGCTGAAGAATGCTACCTTTACAATAATGTATTGAGCAATGGTACAAGGTGCTAGATGTCTCTGGGAATGTTTATACGTTGCATTTCAATGTACGGTGTATTCTTACAGGACCTGACTCATGCATCAAGACAACCAAAAGCCATGCTAGTACTATGCCAAATCTAATTATAAGTTTGACTTGTCATTGTGCTAATGGGGTCAAAGAATATTTGCTCAATACAGTGTTGGCATATTGCAGAACATGATCTTTATCTTTCATGATTCTAAAGATCAATCTTTAAAAAATAATAATAAAAAATAAAATAAAATAAAATAAAATAAAATAAATAAAATAAAATAAAGTAAATAAAATGCTCTACTATTTTTATTGTCTTTTTTTTTTTTAATTATCCTCAAAAAAATATTTGCTATGCTTCTTCTGCATTAGGTATTATTTCTTACATTCTTTACACTTAAAATTTTTGTGACAGTGCATTCATATCTGCCTACCATTATTTATAATCACCTGTGGCACTCCCCATAATAATCAAAAATCCTCTGTTGTGCTATTTGTAACAGAAGGAGACTGGATCTTTAAGAGAATTGTTTCTGAGTGCAGTCACAAGCTGTTACTCTAACAAGCAGCACACAGGTTTCCTTGCGCTTTTCAACAATTCCTCATGTCAGCTGGAATTACGTGCCCCACAAACTACCCTATTTAAATGTCCTATTTATAACTGCATGAGAATGTCTGAGTGCTCAGATCTGTAACATAAATTCTCTGTTTGTCTTTGTTTCTTCTATTTCTGATTTTAAAAAATGTTTTTTCTTCAGCACAGTTGTTTGCTGTCACCCATCAAACATTTTTACCAATTTATGTTACTTTCAGACATTTTTCATGGTAATGTTTTTCATCATTTCTCACAATCTTTCTTAATTAAAACAAGAAAAGCTTTTCCATTTTTATTTTCTATGGGCTTTTTTGTTCCCATATTTGATTTTTACCTTCCATTTTTACTGTATTTGTTCATGGTCTTGTTTTCTTTGGTCAGGGAATCCATAGTTCCTCATGGTCTAGGTTAGGCTATTTGTTTTCTTGGGATTTGCATTGCTTTTTGCCTTACCCTACATTTCCCAATATTGCATGGATCTTTTGAGCTCTTTGTTGTCACCATGATTTATTTGCTGTGTCCAAGATAAAGGCATGAGATGAATCTGCATTTCCACATCTTTTTAAAATCAACCAATCCATGTATATATCACTCTATCCATCTGGTTGAGAGCACCTACACCGTCCTCCCTAAGCTTTCTGCCATCAGCCTCTTCCCTCTTTTTCTTTTATTCATGTTGCCATTATTCAGATTAATACATTTCTTAGTGAAAAGCACCATTATTTATGTTTATAGGAGTATGACTTGAATGCTATCACAAAAGGATATTACAGTAAACATGAAGAAAAAGGTTTCTTATTCTCGGCCTTCACCAGTCCATGTGTAATCCTGCTTCTGCTCTCTGGAGGGAAGAGTGGCTTCCCTAAACCCTGAGTAGATGAGCAGAAACTGCTACAGAATTAACTGGAACCCTCCCACCCACAGAAAGGAGTAGGTACGTTTATACATTTCCTGAGTAAAATTGTGCCTGAGATTGTAATGATGCCCAGTGTACTTAAGTCTCTGACAATCACCTGCAAATAATAGGGAAGTCATACTATATTCTTATAGCAATATATTATTTTTTTTAAAAAAAAGAGCACTGGACTTCATTCTTTTATGAAGCAATTTTACTCTCCAGCTTCTGCTGCTGGAAGTTGAACTGAAGGATGGTCCTTCAGTAACGTGTAATAGCTTGGGAGTTACGGCTGCCACTTTGCCTCAGCTGGGAAGGACCGCAGATGAATCAGCACCAGCTTCCCCAGATGAAAATAGCTGTATGTCTTTTAAATTTTTAATGGAGATTAACACTTTGTCATTGCAGTGCATCACTCAGTGTAACGTGTTGAATAATGCTCCGTGTTGAATAAGGGAGCATAATGGCACGATGCACTGAAAAGATACAGTGACAAATCTCTGACATAAAGCGTGTCCTTGTTTGAACTGGTATTTGCCTTCCCAAAATAATGACAGACACATTCCCGTGATGGAGGCCATGGGATGGCTTTCCATTTATTTGCTAGTAGATGTATAAATCCAAAGAAGAAAGTTAATTAGACTCCCAGTGTGCAAGGCAGTGGAGTACACTCTGATTGCTAATTATTTTAATATAGGTAAACAGCTATTGACAGTACAAGTAATTTTCCTCCATCCACAGTTAAGAGGCTGGCAGGTATCAGTATAACAGCTCAGAGCAAACCTAAGGCAATCTAAATTATGGGTTTTAATCAATATGCAAATTGTTATTGTAAAATACATCAATGGTATTTTACTCCAGCTGGCCCATCATTCCTCAACTATTGCAGGTATTAGTTCAGCTCTGGATGTTAGTCACTATTCTTTATCTTGACAGCCTATGTTTCTAAGTTGATATTACGTTTGTTTTTTTTTTTTTAGCTACATGTTCTCTACTAAGAAAATCTTTTACTTTGTATGGTTGCTCTGGCCAACTTATTTTGCAAGATGCAACGTGTGTGTTGTGTCAGACTGATGTTCAGAAGCACCTAACTGTATTTGGTTTCTTTTGGCATTGACTCCCAGAGGTGGACTGCTAGTTTTATAGCTCTAGGCTTTTGAAGAGTATTTTAGCTCATCTAGCCCAGCATCTATTTGACCTTATATTTTTCAATTTACTTAAATTACCTTAAAAATAAAATAAATTTAAAAAAAAAGCTTATTACTTGAAATTTCATTTGTGCTTGCAATTGTGTAAAAATACTACACAATACCTTCAATTTTAGTAAGCATATTGCTTTTGCAGATTAATCAGCATTACATATGCTTTCACTTCAGTGAAATTAGATATAACAGTGATTTTTGTCAATGCTAACCCAAGTTCTTTTCTGTTTAGTTTATTTTTAAATGTTTCTTGGGAGTGCTTGCCATTTCTGATATCCTCAGATACATCCAGCAGAGGAAAACACATAGGTCCTCCAATATTGCTCCTTCCAGTTGGCATCAAGACCTTGTATCTGTGGCCATGACCAAAAATTGTATGGCTTGGATCAGCTTTGGATTAAGAAAGGACAAAAAAAATATGGTTTTCTTGCAGTAATTAATATTTTCCCTTCTGCTAGATAGCTACAGCAATTGGCACAGGGTAGCTGGGCATATTTTTCAGATCCAGAGGCATCCAAACTGCTTGGTAAAGTCTGGGATAAATACAAAACCACTACGAAAGAGCATGAGGCAGAGAAAAAGAAAAAAAAAAAAAAAAAGAATTAGCCTAATACAAGAAGAAATACAGTGTAAGAAGGCCACCCCAGAAGACAGAAGAAAATCCTTTCCATCAGCCTGAAAGCTCCTATTTTGTTTGGGTGGTTGTTCCGGGACAGCAACTGCTGATGCTGGAGGTGGCAGCAGGGAGGCATCTGGAATAATTAACCTAATGGCATCGTCTACTGGCCCTGAACACAGCAAGGCAGTGGGTCAAGAAAACCCTATGAGATACCACCTTAGCTGTGGCTGACACCAGAGACAGCAGAGGAGATTCACAGCAGGACTGTGAGACTTGGCAGTCCTCTAAATTCCACAATTAACCTCTGACCCATTCAGTAAATTTTGTAAGTCGATATGTTTATTACCCAAACACTACCTATCTCAGCCCATTAAATGTTATTTAGCCAGGTTCTGTTTGGGTCTCCTATCATTTGTAGCATTGTGGTCATCCACCTGTGTCAGGTAGGTCCTCCTGTTAACCACTGCAGAAGGTGGTGGTGACTTTAGGCATGGTTTGCTTAAAGACACTGGTATCTTCCTTTCCTTTGAAACTTGCCACTGGCTGTGTTCATGAAAACATAGCACAACTTCCAGGCTTTGTAGTGAAAAACAAATTGAAAACATTTAAAAAAAAAATCCCCTTGAAATAATTTTTCATTAATGTTAATATGCACTTGTGGACCCCTGTTCTTCAGCAACTCTGAAAGTGCACCCAAGTTCACTGCAGACACAGAAGTCAGTCTGTTACCTCTGAAACACCCAGCATTCCTTGGGCAGTAAAAAAATAAGTAAGAATAACATTGTAAAAAGTTGCCACTCTTCAGCATAGTTCAGAGAGGCCAATTCCATAGGGGTCTTTGTACAGTTATTTTTATGCATTCATTGCTCGTTGACCAGGATAATCAAATAGAATATTCCATTTTCTTCCTGCTGTTTAAGTGCCTAATTCAAAGCTAATTGAAGCCAATGGCAGATATTCATAGATTTTAATGGACCAGTCATAATCTTATCTCTACCGTTGTTGTGTAAGTTATTGTATTTATCCTGATTACTTTTACCTTTACATACACGCATGCATTTATGCATATTTATAGTTTTTACATGCATAATCATCATCTCTAAGTTGAAGTATTTGAAAGTAGTTATTAAATTAAAATATATTTCATGACAGGTATTTACATTGACTTATGACTACAATAATAGCTTATATATAGGTTCTAATATAGTATTACTTACTCTGATTTCCAGTATAACAGTTATCACTAGAAAAACATAGCTAAATGACAAGGTTTCTTTGTTACTTCAGCTACATGGGCAGAACTTAAGCTATTAATGTGATTATACTAACAGCCTATACATATTTATGCCCTAATGGCATAACTTTTCAGCTACTGTGAATAGAATACACTATGAGCAAAAAGCTAAAGTATATGAGATCCTTTATCTCATGGGAAAAAAAAAAAATATAGATATATATATATATGAATAATGTTACCTAGGGGAAAAAATGTCAAAAGCTATATAGTTGTTTTTCTATATATTAAAGTGTTTTAATTTAAAAACTGTTTTTCCTCCCATTTGTATCCACAGGTATTAATGTATTTCCATCTCCTGGTTCTAAGGCATCCAGCCTTTTAATTTTTCAGAATTTAATGAGTATTAGCAAATTGAGATAGAGATTTAAATCAATATCTTCTATTATGGTTGATATCTCACAAGGAAGGATTCTGGAAGCATGATGTGAAATAAGATAACCAATGATAGACACTAATATAATTCATATTCTCTTCTGTTTTCTCTGCTACCAATGCTTTTGAGCATTCCTGAACTCCTTATGGTGCTGCAAATTCTAATGTCACTTCTTGTGAATGTCTGAAACTTGTGTGAAAAATTACAGTCTGCCCTTCTACCTTTCTTAGCGGTTTCTTTTCCTATGCTTATCTTTTGAGAAATGTACATGCTATAAAAAGTTACTTACCCAATTTGTTGTGTTTTTATTGTCAAGAAGTTAATATTGAATGCCTGACACAAAGCAGTCAAAAGACAAATTCTAAAACAGTAGTAGTGTAGGCTCACTGACACTCTGCTTTCTCCTGTATTGAAGCATGGCACTGAAAAAAAAAATAAAAATAAAAGTGAGGATTTTCTTAATGTAATATCTTTATATAGTACCATATATACTAATGGAAAGTCCGTGTTTTCAGGTATAAGCAGCAGTGCAACAGTTCTTTGTGACATGCTGTACAGCTGGGACAACACACATTTCTGATTAATTCTGTTTTGTCATTGACTTCTGTTGGAGTAAAGACAGGTCAGTCCCAAGTGTTTGGAAAAATTTTGATTTTTTTTTCCCCTTTCCATATAGTTAATTCAGCATATAATTACAATTCCAGATACACAATATTTGGATACTTAATAGTGTATTAAGCAAGTTACATTTAATGTTTTGATATAATTTAATCTTGCTATGTGTCAATATTTAGTGCTTAATTAATAGCATATTTACATCTCTTCCATACGTTGGTGTGCCAATTATGAGCTTAAACACTTCTCTCCAGTTCAACACTCACGGTGGAAATTAAATATACTAAACTGAATTTGTCTATGATGTAGCTCCATCAAATGAATTTACTTCAAGTATGTGTTTGATCTGCTATATAATGCTAATACAATTTGAAAGTAGTTTATAGATTGTAATTTCCTTCTGTGATTGTAATTGCTTCAATGGGTATTGCACATACCCAAGAAAGAGGGAAGTGCTTTAGCAGTGCTTTAGTCATAATCTCTACTTTGCTATACATGGATTATTTCAAGTTCATCACACATCAGGTACTATAAAAACTGAAATTTTACCTAAAGCACTTTTTTTTTTTTTATGAAATGGATTAGTTAATAGGTTTAGCCAGTTATTTTTCATCATTTGAGGAAGAATTTTGACAGATATACATTTAACTAAATTGTATTCTGTCTCATTTTCCCTTTCTCCATGAATCTCTTGTAACATGCAAAATAACTGGGTTATCTAAAGTCTGTAAATAATAAATATTTTATCCTTTTTGTTGTTGTTTTATTTTGTTTTGTTTTGTTTTGTTTTTTCTTGAATTGGGATCATTGAACTTTACTTTTACAGGCATTTTTTTCTTCAGATTTTTTAGTTTTAATGAAATTCCACTGAATTTTCTTTCTCTTTATAAATATATATATTCATCCAGTAATATTAAAAGTGTATGCTTTTAAAGTGGTAGATTTTAGTGAAGAAAAAATATGTCAGTGCTCTATGATTTTATATAAAATTATTTATTACTATATGCTATTATACCTGCTCATACCTTACTGTTATATTACAATATTATATTATTCCACTGCATTACCCAGGGGTTTGAAGCTTCTTTGGGCAAAGTAATCATACTGCTAGCCATCCATTTCCCATTTCCACAGCACTACAACCTTATGCTGCTATTTCTCCAAGGTAAGCCATAAGGCAAATTGTTTAGAAGAGGTAAGAGATAGAAGAGGCAATAGATCCGTATCGTGGTCAAACACAACGCTCTCCTTGTGCCATATGCAAGTGCCATGCCCTCAGCGACCTTCTGGGGAAGTGGGACTGGGAAGGAGGGTACTACATATACAGGGTTTTGTGCAATCCTGGGTCTTAACACATCTGCTTTGCTCAGGATATGTTTCTTAGGGAAGAATAAGCATTTCATTGCAGTCCAAGTACACCTTTAATGGCTGGTCTGTG
Organism: Anser anser; assembly: GCF_964211835.1. Lineage (NCBI taxonomy): Eukaryota > Metazoa > Chordata > Aves > Anseriformes > Anatidae > Anser > Anser anser. Next base: position 25,258,858 of record NC_139729.1, on the reverse strand, counting down.
CTCTCACTTCTTTTCTGTTCTTTCTCCACACACTTTATCAAGTACTCTGTGAGTCAGGGAACACTAGGGGAAAAAAATCACACTCACCCACGCAACAAAATTATGGAGCAGATCACGACAGAGATCACGACTGTTCTGCAATGGAGCTGGCACTTCAAAAATTGTGACTCTTCTGTTTCCCAGTGTTTCTGTTTCCCAGCAGCTAACTGAACATTTCAGCAATTGTACTGAATCTTCAGACACAAGGAAAGTAATAACAGAGTAGAGTCAGAGAAAATCATTTACATAGCAGAAGAAAAATAAATAAATGGGATCTTCAGAAAGTGAAAAGAAATGATATATACAACAGCATGCCATTTAACAGGAAACATTTACTTCATTTTATCTTACAGCTTGATAAACATAAACTATATTACCAAGATAGAATTCAGTTGGACATAGAGTAAAGGGAATTCAAGTGAATCCCAAATGAAAGATAAGATCAAATTATTTTTGTCATACAATTTTTAAATGTCAGTACTTTAAATAAAATAATGTAATGACTTAAATAGCTCTTTCTATTAGGATTAGAGAAAGCTTGAACGTAGAAGAAGCAAAGGAAGATGTATAAACTAGGACAAGGGAAACATTGCCACAGTAGAACTATACTTCTGTAGTTCTAAAATAATAACGGAAATGTTAGTGTAAAGGACTGAATTTACTCTCATTAAACTCAGAGCTAATGCTGCCTTTAGTAAGACAAAACTGAGTATAGAAGTGCATCCCACTTAAATCCACAGTGATTTCAGTTATTTCTGTTCATCTATGTGCTTTTTAAAATCTTTTGCGTAAGGAGAAGTAAGATACCACCCAGTTTTGTTGCCACGGGTTATCGGTCTGTCCCATTCAGCGTACTGCTGCTCCTCACCATCCTTGTTGCTAATAGAAAACAATCTTTATTTTGCATAACAGATGTCTGGTTCCGCTCTAGTTAAGAAGGAAATATTTTCTTCAGAAAAACAACATCCTCATTCACGAAGTCCCATATTTGTTTAATAAATGTTTCTTTTCTCTCTGCTGTCTTCCAGCCAGTCTCCTTTGGAGACATGCAGAAAAAGCAACATTCGGTAAGAGCCCATCACCACAAATTAACACACCTCAAATGCTAAATATCAAGAATCAGGCATGCAGTTAATTGCTGACAGTTAATCCACAGAGGAAAATAACTCACAAAAGTTCAATCTAATCATGAATGTATTCAAGGAAATTATAATCTACTCATGATGATTCCATGTTGAGAAACAGACTCTGAGCTCACTGAGTGAATTATTCATTGTGAATTGTTTGTGAGTCCTACAACAGCCATATATTTTTCCTGGTATGCCACTGAAAGAAATGCATTTCCTTGCAAACACAAATGCAAATTGCAAATGCAATTGCAAAATTAGATAAGAATTACGTCATTTTCACTGCACTTGATCTCTGTGGCTTAAAAACAGACTGCTTTTCTACAGGTCAACATCAGAAAAAATACAGTAAAACTTTGGCCTATGGCTAAATGTTCATCTTCAATGAAAGACTGCCAGGATGGTCAGAAATGCAGCTCAAAACTATAGCTCTTAGTTCACCTATTAATCACAGAGAAATTGGATCAATGGATTTTCATTTCTCAGACCTTCCCAAAAGGTTTCCCTGTGACCAAAGATGTTCTACCTTACTTTATTATTTCCTCTCACACTTTGAACAGTCAACTTTATATTAAATTCCTGGAAAACTATCCATCAATATCAAGCCAAAAAGTAGATAGTACCTCTTTAGAAGACCCAGCAACATCTCTAAAGAAAAAAGGCTTGTTTTCAAAAAATTAGCATCTATTCTCGTGTTCTTAATTTCAGAGAAGGAAATCCCTTTGAACCAAAATTTTTCAAGACTTGCAGTAGTTGCTGAATAAGTGGACAACATCAACCAAGAGTGTTCAGGGTATTTTGAATGCCTGCTCTCTGGCACTACTTTCTGTCAGATAGGGATTTCTGTCGAGTGCAGTGTTGTTCTTTTAGTTAGGATGTAAAGGAGGGTTTCTAACATGTATCATATATGAAAAAAATATATATATATGGCATGGTGAAGGAAATATCCTCTGTTAATGATAGATAATATGCCACTGAAGTATAAATGCAAGCTATATTTCTTCTGGTTTTGAATCAAAAAAAAAATACATTGAGGAGCAATAGAGAGTTCACAAAACATGCAGACAAGAAATACTCCTTTCTCTAGTTGGTCTCAGTTCTTTTTCTTTTTTTTTCTTTTTTTTTTCCAGAGGTTAGACGGGGGTTAAGGCAGCACAGAAGAAGCTTTCAGACAAACATTTTAATGACTAGCCATTTCCACCAAGATTTAAATCGTCTTTCTTTATCCCAGAGGAAAAATAAACTAATGTCACTTTTATGGTGGAAGCTACTTTGCTTTCTGATTATTCAGAGACATCACTTGGGATCAAGATCTAGTCCAAGGTTCATTTCAAAATAAAATAAAACAAAATAACCATCAAAACCCCAAAAAAGTACTGTCACACTAACTGGTTGAATTCAAAGGCCTCAAAAACATACATATGAAACAATTTTTCATTACCCACTCCTGCCTGTTTATTTGCAACTTTTGAACAAGAAAAAAAAAAAAAAAAAGAAACATTCTAATATAATGTATGGTTTTCCCAAATTATTTCATTTCCGCTGTCTATTTCAGCAAGAAATAAGGCACTGCTAGTCCATTTTTTTCTAAAACAACAATTTTAAATACAAATGTATAAAATATTCCTAAGTAATAAGGAATGAAAAACATCTATTTCATTATTTACCCCTCTACTTTCCTTTTCTATACTGTGCAGTAAAGTAGACTTGAGAAAGGGTACCTAGTCTTGAGGTTAATTATAAATTAATTAAGATTTCTGTTAAAAAAAAAAATGTAAAATGCTTTTTCACCTATGCATTATGAGAGACTTTCTAAACCTTTTCTCCGGATAAGTTTCTAGAAGGAAGTTTGGGAATTTTCTGGCATGCTCTTCCTGGCCCCTCACTAACTACATCTTACATAGATTGCTCAGCACAGCCACTGGGGACCATTTCTGTCCCGCTTACTCATATGAAGTATTTCTGTACCTTGCTCATGTGGAATAGTCGTACTGACTCTAACAGGCTGAATTGTCAGAACAGTATTCAGAGTGAATAAACAGGATTGGACCATTAGTGCTTTCCCATCAGGCTGACACAACAGTATATGCTTAAATCTAAGAATGTAATCTTGATCTTCCTACTATGAAATTTTTTAAGTTACTGAGAAATGCCTTCCCAGGAAACTTGGCTTTCCAGAATAGCTTTTCTCTTCTTCTTAGGATAAATTTAAATGGTCCAAACCTGGCTTGGGACAGTGTGATTGGATGCCAAATAGCAATCCTAAACAGAGAAAAAGCTGGAAACAGCCTGAGGTACCTTAAACAGTATCCATAAGCCAATTCCCATTGTTAAATAACAGGAGATAGACATAGACACAGCAAGGATGTTGTCTCATTCTTCTTTGGCTTCAGCATGCTCTATACAGGAGAAAGGGATGCTCGTCTCCCCAGGGATAGGGGGTGGAGTGCTGTAACTAGGATTCTGAAAGTGGGAACTGTTCTTGTGGCTAGTCCAATTGATTTATGTTTAATATTACTTATATTTTTTCTAGTATATTATAAATTTACAGTGTGATATACGTGATATAATACAATATCAAATATAACATAAACTTAATATTTTATAATAAAATAAATAAAATATATAAACATGTAAGTACATAAAATCCTAGCAATAAATGAAACTCTGGCCTGAATCTCTTCCAGCCTTTTATGTAAAAGATTTAATATTAAGAGAATTTACATTAAATGCATGAAATATTTTGAGACAGCAGAAGTAAGCAAATCCCACCATGGTAAAACTAAGACAAAAGTGTTCATGGCCCTCTACTGAAGGAATAATTTTAATTTCAAGAAGTATACCATGCCCCCTCTGAAAATTTTCTCCAGAATGTTCAAAAGCATAATTGCATGATATCTTTTTTTTCACAAACTTGCTTTGTTCAAGATGATCAGTAAATGAAGTAAAAAAACTAAGAAAACAGGAAGATTACATTTCTGTGATTAAGCTATTAAATAGAGACCAAGAAAAGCTACAAAAATTAGACTTCTGATGAGATGTATCACTCTGGAAATACTCGAGGCTGAAAAAAACATTAATTCTGTGCTTCATTTTAACCTGTTTAGTATTGAACATTTCACTACTCTTTTTTTTTCCACAAAATGTCTGATTCTTTCACCTTATTTTCAGTCTGAATGGAGTTAAATGTCCTTCATGTTTTCATTTTTTAATTAATTTTCCATTCTGCTTAACAAAGTAATCTATATACTTAGAAATTTGAATTAATAATGTTTTCTCTCAATGGCTTTACCTGCTAGTTACTGTACTACCTATCATCTCTCATTCAACTGGTAGAATAAGCTAATTACTTCATTTGTTTTATGTATGTACTGTAATTCCTTTTGTCATTTTTTCATTTATAAAAACATGAATTTAATTATTTCACCATGTTCCAGTCTTTTTTATAAATATATTTTATTCAAAATACCTAAACTGTACTTACATAGGGATCAAAACCAGCTTTATCCATTCAGGCTAATATTGATAGGCCATATTTTAACTTAGACAAGTTGTGTCTTTCAGGTAATTTGAGGAATCTTTCTATAAAAAAGTGCAATTTCATTTGTCGCTGGAAAATATAAAAAAGTATAAGTGAGCTGAACTTATCTATAGTGTTTCATTGCTCTTTTTGGTGAGTATTAATCTAGCAGGATAAATAACGAAACAGTGATAAAACTGCCTCATAATGCTGTTTAGTGGATACAACCCACATGTGATTAAATAGTAACATTAAACTCCTGGGCTCATGTCCTGATTTGTAATTATTGGTAATCCAGTAAAAACTATCTGTTACCTAGAACTAAAATTGAAGCAAAGATTTTTCTCTTCTGCTGCTTCATGATGTGATGAGTTTCTTCCTAAATATGAAAAAATTATAAGTTATTTCTTATATGTTTATTTTACAATGAATGCACTAGTACAGTCGAGTCAGTCATTGATCATTTTCATATTGGAGAATTTTAAATTAAGGTCATTCTTATAATGTTTGATGCATAATGAGATAATTGATAAAGGTGGTTAAAGGCGATAAAATTGCAGATGAATTAGGTTGTACTTAACAAGGAAAAAATGTCTCAAAAGGTTATAATGAATTTGTCAGAAACATAGCTAAACCGTGCATCTTGCTTCTTAGTGCTTTGAAACCTTTACTTGCAACAAGAAGGTAAAGAAAAAGCAGGAAGGCCACTGATGGTAAAATTCTTTAATTTATACTGCCTTTACACACAATCTTTTCACTGTAGGCATTTAAGTAGTTCCATTAACTTTTTCAAGATAGCTCTCTCAGAAATTGTGCTGAAAAATAATACAAGAGCAAGAAAAAGATCTGACTAAATGGTCTGCTATGGGGGAATCTGAAAAGATTCTGAATTAATACATAATTACAATCAAAAATGTAAAAAGAAACTTTTGCATACAACAGAGATAACAATATCACTTTATTTCATCCAAAACTGTTGCTATTAAACATTATTAAAACTAGTACAGCTAATCAGCACCAAATTTGCATTAGAATACCTGCATTAATTCTTGATTTAATGTTATTCCAAATTTTATTATTACAGTTTGGCATCAATGGAACTTGCAATACACACACAGTCTTATGAAGTTTCTTTCAAGGCTTATTTGTCTATAAATTCAAATGGGGCTTACGTAAACATGGTTATCATTTTTGGGAAGAATGGAACTGAAAACAAAATACCTTGCTTTTGCTGCTTTCAAATATATTTAAACAGTGAACTGAATTGTCTAAATAAGACTTAAGTAAGAAAAGAATAATAAAAGGTATTGTATACTTTATAAAGTCAACATATAGGGCTACTTTGTGCTGCTCTGATACTGCAAAGTGACCGCAGACTTCTCTAAGCAATTAAGGGAAAATAACAAGGTGATGTCATGCCCATTCAGGTCTCAGCAGCAGGGCAACCTGGCTAATGCAGCAGCACCTGGTAGATACCAATACAGAGTCATTTTGTCTTCTTCATTATGTACGAAATATGTCTAATCTACATAAAACTGGAAATACAAATAGATATATATTGTTCGGCAACAAAAAGCTAAGCTGGATTTTTCTGTAAATCAAGGAAGTGCTGAATCTATTTCTCTCTCTCTCACACACACACGCACCATATTGTCATTGGGGACAAAAGGGAACAGTGTATTAAACGTTCCAGTTTTGTTGTTGAAAATGCATTTTGACACTTTATTTTAAAGTTCTTTGCAGAATCTACCTTTATTTCAGCCAGGCACTGAGGACTTTGAAAAATCTGACTAATTCAAGGAAACACACAAAAATGCTAGTTCTGTTATAGATCCATATCATAATAAAGATCAAATTGTCTGAGTCTTCTATCTAGTTTCTCTCTGTAACTGCAAAGGGTTCTTGAGCTCCCTCTTCCCACAATTACATTTGTTTTCTGTCATGCAATGACATTTTAAAAATTCTGTTCAGTAAAATATTTCTAGCTCCATTACAATAAATTTAGCCTGGTGTCACACCAACACGATTAATATTAACAAATGCCACAGCGGTTGCTGACTGCCTGTTGATTAGCTTCAAGTTGCCAATGGGGAATCTGCTTGACTTTTTGTCTCCTTCAAAGTTATATATCCCTGCTTTGTGAAAATAAAACTGACATAAAGATATAGGAAATAAAGATTTTGCAGTTAATCTGCTAAGTCTTGTCTCATTCCTGCTATCAGACAAGCAGTTTGCTTTTTACCTGCCATTGATATGTTTGACATCTGTCACAGAACTGCAGTGGCCTTTTTCCTTTTCTTCCAATAAAATCACCATCCCGAGGATGCACTGCTGGCACTCAGGCTGTTATCTCGAAGACCCACAGAATTTTTCAAAGATCTCTTAGGCTGCTCTTTCTTTTTTCTTACAAGCTGTTCCTATCAGAAACATACTTCTAACCATGAGGCAAAGATGAAGAGCTATGGGAAATACCCCAAATATACACAACAAACCACCTGACAAAATCTGGTGGTAGGAGTAAAAACCAAGAATAATGTGACAGTGCCTGAGCACCTGCTGTGTGGTTAAGTGACAAGGATCACGCTCACTCCCTTCCATCATTTTCTTCATCTGACACTTCTTTGGAGAAACCAGATGCTCACATTAGAAAAATAAGGTCTTTTATTAATAATTGAGAAAATGTGTGCCTACTGGTTTGAGTTTATATTCCTTTAGTTTCCCCCTTCACACTGTTTATATGCTGAAGTTAACCGATTTCTAACCTTTCTTCCAATTAAATCAGTTTATTGGGAGTACCCCACAGATAAAGATACCTGGAAAAAAAAAAAAAAAGAAAAAAAAAAAAGGCTATTTAGGAAGCCAAGCACTTATCTTACAAAATGTTTTTGTGAGTGAAATATAACTGGAAGTCATTTATTACACAGAGTTCAGAGAAGTGCCTGAAAAGGGCATTGTGCTCTGTGGTTGCACATGCAACTGAGCAAATACCCGCTACAGGCTGCAGAGGAGCAAAGGAGGCCTTGGATATCCCTATCTTCCCTGCTTATCCAACACTACTTCCATTTATATTTTCTGACCATAGAACATCTTTCTTGGAAGGGCCTTGCACTGTGCTGGCTGTCCATGAATGTTGTCAAGCTCTGTCACTCTGGGAGCAGACTGGAGTTTCTTAGTCATTATCTTTCCATGTGTCATGGGTCACATTCAGAAGATTGTTTCCGAAATTTCTATATTTACAGATTTTCACTCAACATGAAACTTTAAAATTTATATTCCTGTTTATAAATAAACTTTATAACTTTTGACTGCATAGTTGCCATAAAAGTCAATTAAAAATATATCTGATCTGAATAATGCAGCTTTACCTCAGCAAACACTTTATATATATATACACACATATATATATATGATATGACTATTCAGGTATTCTATTGCTTTATCCTAATCAAAAGAAAGGTAGAGCTTTAATTTTTTTAATGAGATAAAGCTTAGCAGGGAAAAGGAATAAAATGAATAAAGCAACAGACCTGAATTAAAAATGAAAAAGAAATCTCTTTTCTCTTAAACCTAAACCCTCTGGAGGCACAAACAATTTTTCATTCTACCCTTGTTAAAATAAGAGATACCTGGCAAAATATGAATGTTTCATAAAGGAATTTAGGCCTTTAATAACAAATGAAAAAGTAAAGGTGTTCGATTTTGAAGGAAGAAGTAAGAAACGAATTTCACTTTCAAGTCTGCATTTGAATCTATCCAACGTTTAAAATGTTTTTAGTTGTTCTGACTGTGTCCAGGCTCACAAAACACAGATGGACAGCAAGCTCCAATACTGCAATACAATCTAGAGGCAGCATAATTAAAAAAAAATAAAAATGTTACTATCTTGCTGTAGGACTTCAGACAGTAAACACATGTTCAGCATATATGAGACCTATATGAAGAACAGATCTCACATCTACCTCATAATGGCAATTCTTACCATGTAAATGACATACATCTATAGACTGAGAAATGTCAAAGAGAATAAAAGTCACAGATAACTTCACATATCACTGATATTTTACACTAGCACAAATTATCCTCTACAGTGGTCCTCTACATGGAAGTCTTTTGCTTTGCAAACACATTACATTTCTTCTTTCCCTGTTCAAATCTGTTTTTCCTCTTGCCTGGAAGTTCAAAGCACGGTACAAGCTGCCTTGACTGGGAAAGCCAAGTCCTTTCCAATCTCCTCTGAGCACTGCAGTTCTGTGCCTCTCCCCTCTTTACCGTCACTTTCACATTTTTTTCCTCCTTCCCAGCTGTCATAAAAGTTGAGATTGAAAGCACTAAGGGACACTATGTGCAGCATGCTTCTTCCAGCCCCAAACAACTCAGCAGGGTTTTACAGGATGATTTGCACAGTCATCTTCCAAAACCCAGGAAGCTGAAAGTCTTTGTTTTATTGAAGTGTACAAACACTGAGACAAAAAAAAAATAATAGATAAAAAATGCACCATGTGCTATAAAAAAGAGGAGAGAAGGAAAGAAAAACACAGTGCTGAAGAGATTCTTCATCATGACCAGCATCACTGTTCTCAGTCCTTACAAAGCCTGCCACCGCATGCCAAAACTTAACAGGGAATAAAATAATAAAAAAAAAATCCTAAAGAAACACCCAGGTAAAACATTTTCAAAGTACAAAAAAGGATTGTTAAAGTTTTAAAACAAGCAAAATACAGTAAATTGGTAAGAGTCCTAGGTAGACTGCACATTGTGAAATATGCAGTTCTTTGCAAATACCATTTTCATAAAACTCATTAGCAAAACACAGCTATGAAATGTAACACTGAAGGTTCCTGCTGCTAGGGATGAACATGATGTCAACAGAAACTATACTTACTGGTGTAACATATAACTTGGCTCTTAATGATTTTTTTTCTTCAAAATTACCAGGTTCTGTGACACAATGTGTTGTATTTTCGGTGCATATAATTTCTTCTGAATATCCAAGCACACGTGTCAGTGTGGGAAGCAATCTCCTACTGAGACTGTGGGTGATATTCTGTCTTCATTTACTCCCAGTCATTCCCACTGGCACTGAAAAGATCTAAATGGAAGAAGAATACATTCTTTTTGCATTTAAGACTTCTTTTTTTTTTTCAATTATTTTTATTGCTGTATGGTTAATCATATATTTATTGGTTACCAGAGATAGAGTGCAGGAACACAATAAGATCTATCTGTAGTACAGGCTATATAATTACCATTTGTAATAACACGTTTATTCACTATCTGCAATAAAATTAACTTATGTGCCTACAGTCACTGGTGCAAATTGAAGTGCTTGACTTTCGGTGCCCATTCCTGCCAAATGTCCATAGGCTACTCTTGACAGATTCCTGGTTCCTGGGGCCATAGAGCAGAGGTCACCTTATCTTTTACTTCCTCGCTGACACAGCACTGGCTCTTGCCCTGTCTGACACTAGGTGACAACAAGGATGCAGAGATACCCTCAGTATATGACAGAGGCTCTTCCTCTCACAGCACAGGGCACTCTAGAATCTGAAAAGGTTTACCATGAACTGGGACATGATCTTTTCTAGCTACACCTTTGTGATTTGACCTGACAGCTGGTCAGAGACTGGGCAATCCTCAGCCCTCAGAGGATCCTCTACATCAGTACAGAATAACTGTGGTCCCTGAATAAACTGCAACCCTAGACATCCTGGAGGCAGTTTTCTGCTTAGTTTGTGTTAAAACACACACAAACTCAATTCAATCTCAGTTGAGCTTTGCTTTTTTTTCTGAGAGTGTCTGAGGAGATAGAGGGTCCCTGGAGCATGTGGGGATCCATTCCCCAATGTCCTCTTTCTCCAAGGCCAACGTGCAGTTTGTCTGGTTGGGATACAACGTGGACACACAGTTCAGGTAGTTTCAGTGCCTCTCACAGGATAAAATTTCCAATCTGCTCTCCTCATACTATCCTGACAGAATAGGAGGTATAGATATACTATGAAAACAAAGTTCTTGTAATCAGCTATTATGGAAGCCAATAGCTAAACTCCATTATCTAAATATAGCCGAAATTTCATACTGTATATGCATGCATATCTCTGTTATAATCAGTCTTACAGTACGCTGGTCCTCCTGGAATCTTTTTGGGGGATGATAATCCTAACCCTGAACCAAATGGTAAAAGTGAAGACCAGAGCCCCTTCATCTTACTCCACTGGACGCATTTATTCTCAAAGCATTTCAGTTTGCTGAATGCTCCTGGCGCCCGACCAAGACCTCTTCTTCATTCCTGCACTGTCAATTCAGAGCCATTCCTCCACAGGCAGCTGGGATATCCCTGATTTACTTTGGTGGCACTAAGATGGGAATTTGTCCTATTCATTTTCTGAATTTGCATCCTGTGGTCACACAAACTAAACAGCATGTTGTTTCTAGTGCCCTGTGCACTGATCCCCCTCAGAAGTCAAGATGTGATATGTCAACTGTTTCTGCCTATTACCTGTGTATTACTTATCTCTTAATGACCTTTCAGAAGAGTGGAACATATAAAGTTTCTTTATCCAATTATTACTTGCAATATTTGAGTAGTTTCTGTGTGAAGAGCATGAGGATCCTTTGAGGATGTGGACCTTCTTTTTGAGTGAATTTAATCAACGCTACTTCTTTATTAAATAGTTTTTTTGATTAAATGCAAGATTACTGAAATCTTTTTTTTTTCTTTATCTTGGCAAATATATCCTCTTCCTAAAATATATTTTCAAGATATTGAATCACAAAAAGTCATAGTGTGTTTCAAGGAAGAGAAACAGTGTGTATCTACATATAAAACTGTATGTTATATTCTTTGATATTAGGATTTTGATGCAATATAAAGATTAGATACAAATATGAAACTTCTGAGTAAAAAACAATAATAATAATAATAATAATAATAAAGGTGATACAAGCACTACATGCAATGCCTATGAAGTTAACTAGATGAAATTCCATCTTTCTTCTTTTTTGATAGGATATTTTGTGAGAAGACTAGCACCTAAATCAGTAATACCTAATCAAACCACTTTTCACCTCACATCCCATCTCTGATTGTCTGTGATGTACAGAAAATTAAGAAGGAGATTATACACACAGATATTGGAATTTAAATAGTCAAATGGAGGAAGTCTCTTTTTGAAAAATGCAAACCAAAACACAGACTTCCACAAAATTTCACACAAGAATTTGGTGACTAAACTGAAAACCCTTTAAGCATTTCTTCATTATCAACATGTGCATTTGAGAGGACATAATATTTCCTTTTTTTGTGACATGAAAAATTTTGCAAATCTGTAGCAGACCATTGGTCAGTCAGATCAGAAGAGAAAACAGAGCTAAAAATAAATTCATAAGCAGGCATGAACATTTGGCCACTTTCAAAAAAAAATAATAAAAACGCTTGTGATTCAAAATTAGATTTCCATGGAGAGTTTCCTCAGTTACATAATTCATGACTGAACTCTTTTGAAAACTTTTCACTTGACAAAACGTGAATAGCCTATCTTCTGAACAATGCTTTTGAACTGCTGAAGTATACGGTATGGCAAATATTCTCAGTGCATTCTCCTTGGGGAAGAGGGAACCATGGGCTCCGTTCTGCCCCTACTGAAACTAGCAGGAGTTTTGCCCTGGACTTCAATGGAAGGAAGAGAAGATTTCATGTCTTTAAAGAGTAGAAGAGTATCAAAGTGGACACCACACAATACACAGATGTACTAGAAAGTAATTACGTATTGTAAAGAGAGAAATACAGGCCACTGTTCTTCTCATGTAATTTCCCATTCCGTTTCATATCTCAGCATCTCCCACTTTGTTCCTGCATAATGAGTTGATGAAGCTTAAGTTGCCTTCATCACTTTGTGATCTGCCATTCCTCCTAAGATGTATTATGTATACAAATTATTATACTTAAGAAAACTTTTGTTCTGAAAAAACTCATCAAAAGAAAATACTTTTCAAATGAAATAATTAGTGATGCTATTTGATGTAAGAGAAAATACAACTCTGCTTTGGTGTAGCCATTGCCATCTCTTTAATGCCTAAGGCCTTTTATACACATGGGTTTGGAAAAATTTGGCTTTTAGAACTTGTGAAGTAAGTTCTTAAGCTTCATTTTGAAGTCTCATCAATTTAACAGTTTTTTTCAAGCAAAATAATTGATGAATCTGCCTCTTTCTTAAGATTTCAACTACCAGAAAAACTTTGCATTATGACCAGGTCTGAAAGCAATGAAGTAAAAGTAAAGGAATAATTTCTGCGTGAGTTTAATGGATAGATGACTTACTACTTGGGACCTGAGTGGACAAGCTAGGGGGAGGGGGGGTGTTCTCATTTTTTTTCTCAATAGCACAAATCACCAAAAGACCTAGTGCACCCCACAAAAGATTAGAATTTTACTCTGCATCATAAATCTGAATCAGAATGATCCAAACCCAACCCACGTGATGTACACCAAGGGACTACAGACTGGAGACAAGCGTTAAGTTTTTTAACCAGACTAATAAGCAAACTATCAGGTCAGACTAAAATTAATATAATTAATATTCCCCTTATTTTACCTTATTTTTATAACAATCAGTTTGGTTTTCAGTTATTGTGCTTATACAGAAACCTGGTTGGATAGACAACTTAAATTTTGATAGTCAGCTCAACTATTGGTTTCTCTAAATCAGTTTGAATTACTCTGTAATTCAGTGAAGGTGAGTTGTGAAGATACAAAAACTGAATAGTATTTTCTGATATTGATTTCCAAGGATATAAAAGCACATTATATATTTAAGATATTTGAGTAAGGAAAAACTATTAAACTTTGGAATAGTTTAATAAAGGAGTATGCTTATTGTCTTAATGTATTCAGCAGTTTCCAAAGTGCTCATGCTTTTGGAGAATCAAAACAAGAACATTAAAGTTTCTCATGAAGGTCTCAGCACTGCAAGAACTGCTTCTTCACTTGAGATGTTAAAACTGTCACCTTTCAGGTGTCTTTTTTTTTTTTTTTCAGCTTCATTTTCACAAGGGAACTCAAACATTCAATCCCACGTTCCCTCGCAGCAAAGAACTTACACACTCTGTTGCTTTGTGATGACTGTGTTGTCAAAATAAATGACTACAACACTGTGAATGTATTTCAAACACAGAATAAATTCATTGTGTACGGCTAGCGTCACAGCAATGTGAAATCTTCATGGGAAATATACAGAAGAAGCAGGAGCGTATGTATAGCTGTTTCCTGGTTAGGTAAGACATCATTTTAAGAAGTCAGTTAAATTTTGATCAAGAACATTTTTGTTAAAGTGCAGTTAAGAGTAATGAATCTGAACACACCTTGTACATTCTTACAGCTCAGCTGATGTATTCAGGAACACACTGGACTGCACTGGGTTGCCATGCACTGGTAGAGGTTTGCTCTCTGCACAAATGCCCAGTGTTTGCACAGTCAGGAAAATACTGTAGAACCAACAATCAAATGTTTGTTAACATTTTCAATACGCTCTTGGAATTAATTAAAAATTCAGATAAATAACATCATCAGTAGTATGGCTAAGCATACTAACTGCCCCATTTCTGTATCCCAAGAAGACAACGTGTCCCTTTGATAGAAACATAAGCATATGCTGCTGTATTCAGTGTCATCCACCAGTCATTTGGTGACAATAGCTACATGCTTACTTATTTAACTTTCACTTTTACTTAGATTTTACTTGACTTTGCAGTGATTTTCAAGGCAGCTAAGTTTAATGTCTCTTAAGTGCCTTTTTGCTTGCTGATTTGATAGTTCACATAGATTTAGTCATCCTTGCTATACCTCCACTGGTAACTTTGCCCTTGTTAGTTAGATTTGAGATTTTCTTGTATGTACAACTGGGGCTTTTGCTACTATTGAACTTCTGAATCCTGCTTCTGTCTCAGACTAGTCAAAATAATAGATTTCAGTTCCAAATTGATGACTCATTTGTCAGGCAAGCCAACTAAAGCAAATCATATAGCTGTTATGTCTTCCAATTCTATAGTGGATTTGGAACTTCTCAAACCTCTTTCTCCTTCCTCATTAGTTGCTGTTGTTGAAATAAATTGGCTGTGATCATTATTAAGATTTACCATCGGCTCTAGGCAATTGCATATTTTTTTTTCATGAATCAGTAGTAAAACCAAGATCTTTCAATACCAAACTTCAGTTCTCTTGAATACTTTTCATACCTTTAGCCCTTTCCAGTTAAATTACTCTAATATCCCGTCTTCTAATTCAAAATGAATAATTGTTGACCTCCAGCTGGTGCAAAATTTTACTAATATCACAATGAAACAAATAAACCCACATTCTTTCAGGAGGAATCATGCAATTAATATTATATCAGGGAGGAACAAGAAGAATACTTCATACAGATTTTCTGGCAAGTACTCTTACCTAAACATATGCTAAGCAAAAAACAAATGCAGTTATAAACAAATCTTTCTTTCTTTCATAGAAAGCAGATGAAACATATAGGCAGGCCAGATCAAACTTTCAAAAGTAAGTAGTATATCTATCACTTAACTCTTCAGAAAATATTTTCCTACTTGAAAATTCAGCCCAGATTTTCACCACATAAGTCCACTTTCACACTAAAATAATGCTACTGAAGACAGTAGCATTGTATCAGTACAAAGCTCAAGCAGTAAACTGTAGCCAATATTGGGCTCTCGTGTTTCACAGAAAGGTGGAAAAACTCTGCCAGTGATGCAGGTCACAATCTTGTCAGTATTACAACTGCTTAAGCAGGAGGCTTCAACCAGTCAGAACTACAATTACATGCATGACTGGCTGCTGGAAGAGGCAGCTGTCTTTGGATACGTAAGCAAGAATAAAGCAGGCACTGCAGATGTTATCCAATCCTAACCTCCACACATGGGGCCACATCACTGCTGAAGAAAGCAGCAGCAACTTTGTCGAAGTCATTTCAAAGACTTTTTTTTTTTTAAAGGGTGTTACCCACACTGTGTAAATCTATATTTAAAAAATTACACATGTAGAGTGTGAGAACGAAGTTAACTAAAGACCTGAAATCTACAACTGTATGGAATTAAAGATGACATTCATTTACAAACACTTGAAGAAAACTTCTGAAACTTAATAGTTTGAAAGGGCTTAGTACAAGAGACAGGGCAGGTGAAAAACCAACACCCACTTGTTCCTTCATATGTGTTTAGCATCTGTCGATATGTGAACTTGAAATAGATGTCATTTTCATTTCTGGAATAATTTTAAAATTCAGAACACTCTATGAAAAGTTGAGATTTTAAAAGTATTTAAACTCTAAATAATCCCCACACACTCACATACAGAGGGAGCAGTAGGTGATGTCTCCCAGATAAGCTTCCTCATACACAGAATAATTCAGCAGCTCCCGGTGTCCAACTTCTCTTCTTGGAAGAGTTGCTGCAACACATGGGAAGCAAAAGGAAATCAGAATTTGATAAGGCCACAACTTGCTGTATGTCTTCTTTGGAACTTGCAAATATAGCTCAGATTTTCTTTTGACTTTCAAGAAGCTATCTGAAAAATCTTTTCTCTAAAACCATCAGTTATTAAAAGGTCAAGAAAATGTAGCAGTCCTAGAGGGAAAGATCAATTAGGAATGCGTGCTGGTTAGGTGATTAAGTTTTAAAAGCTGTTCATGGTAAAATAATATCTTTGAGATAATGTATGCTATAGCACCCACCAAACTGTTTTAATTCTGTAGTGGCTCCATGAACTTTTCAAAAGGTTCTTGAAGGAAAAAAGAGTTAAACCCTTTGAAATGAAATAAATTAAAAATCTAATGAAGAAATTAAAATGTAAGAAACCCAGTTTCTTTTACCAGGCTCTCATCAATATTTTCATTCTAGACATTATATTAATACAAGGATAATGCTCTTTGGAATGCCCCAACTTTAATTTCTTCTCACATGCTTTCAGGAGTCCCTACTATCAGGGCACATGGATCGGTCCTTACTAAGGCCTCAGTTTACCAAGATGATTACACATATGCCAAAACTGATTAATCCGTTCACTTAATAGATGCTCATATTTTTGAGGAATTGAGAATTTATGTTTTAAGTTAAAACAAAACAACAAAACACACAAAACAATGACAAAAACAACATCAAACAAAGAGACCTCTCTGGGCCTTTATTTCCCTTCTTGGATAAAGCTGTATTCATGGGCTGGATTTCAACCCTGCTGACATCAGAATTCCCAGCAGTAGCAACAGGCTTTGTATCTAGACCTTAATCCTTCTAATTACAAGCCCTAGGTAGGAAAAAGAACAGGAGATTATAGAAACAGGACAGTAAGTAATTTCATTCTCTTACCAGTAAAAGCCTATTCTTTCCCTCTAGTTGCTGCATTACGCTGTAATATTTTCTTGTTTCTCTCTAAAATCTCTTTGTGCTTTAACAACTGAGAATATAGATGGAGGAAATCAAGGCAAAAGTAGAGTTTCTGCTGATATTTGATGGAGTAAACAATCTATTCTAAACTCCTCTTAACAGACAGCTCCTCTGAGATGTACTTGGCAGATGCTTCTCAATCCAGATAAAATATATCCCATTATCTTCTATTCATGTGGTAGTCACTCAGCTCCTCAAAGATTCATATCACTTCTCTTTTGGAAATATCTTACTCTATAGGGAAACGGCTTTTCTCAAAGAAGCAGGTACAGAAGAAGAACTCTAACAAAAGGATTAGAGAATTGACTCAAGGGGAATTAATACCTTCAAGACCTGAGTGAAGAGTGTGTCAGCTTCTCTGAATCAAAAACTGAGGATCTTATGCAAAGATTTATTAAAGTTCCACCTTATGTTTTATGATTCTACTTCTTATTCTGATATGACAAAAAATGTTATAATATCAGGGAGACTAGGACACCTGAGTAAACTATATGGATAAACTATGTTTAGTGGGCGATGGCTGAATAGAAATATTTTTTAAAAAGAAGAACGTATGTTGCAATTTGAGCTTAAATTGCAACGAATTTGAGCTTAAATTGCAACTGGGACCAATAAAAAATAATTGAAAGTGTAGGCAAAACTTGTTTCTAGTGGCATATCTGGCGAAGAAGTTGATCTGTTCACCATCACTGTTTCCAGAAGGGTATTTTCTATTCATTTTTATTTTATTTTAAAAAGTCCTAACATCGGTGATAGAAATTACAACTGAAGTACCAGTGGCAAAAATGGCAGATTATTGACAGTTCTCAAGACTGAGATCTATCTAATCCATATGATCTTTTTTCTAAGTTTCTAAATCAACTCTGACTCCAGGAAATATGAGAGCAATTTGCTAGTTATACTGCTTTCAGAGGAATTTTATGTTCAAGGTTAAGCAAATTACTTATTGAGAACTGGGATACTTTCCAGAACCATTTGCTATAGTACTTAAAATTAGGCATCTGCATTAAGTTACGTTATGTATCTCTATGTATCTCTAAGTAAGTTATGTATCTCTTGCAAATGTCCAAATGCAGTCCTAGTTGATGCAAAATGGATTATAGATGCCTATCTTAGATATCTAATACTGAAAGCTTGTCCTTGGGGAACTCAGACAAGCATAAAGTCATATTAATAGCTTTCTATCATCTTTTAGAGATGAAAACTCGACAAGCATTCCCAGGAAAAGAGGACCTGAAGCATTCAAGAAACACTTTAAAACCAAGATTAGGAATGACAGGTTATTCTCACAATTATCTGTCAGCTCTCTAGGGGATATTCTGTCTTCTGCTTTTCAAATCCATAAAAGATAAAGAATTGTAAATGGAAAACCAATAACCAGCTTTCCTTCCTTGGGCTGTGTAAATTAAAAGTAACTCCAGTTTACTAACCTGTTCTAAAAATGATAATGGGATTTTTCAATTTAACTGTATAATTAAAATTAAGGCATTGCTCATTATAACTGATATCTAATGCACGCATATATATCCAAAGCTTTGGTTAGTCTTGTGATGCTACATATGCCAGAAGTTTAACTCAAACTAGAACTCTTGTTACATTATTGAGTCCCAAAATATTAAACTGTATCTACCACAATTTATTTAGTCTTTTAACCTCTGTGTCAAAACAGGTGCTTGTCTCTTGAAGTTCATCAAGCTGTGCAAATTATAAAGTTTTTCACATTTTAATATTAAAGCATTCATTTTAGAAAATGGAACACCTGTTATTTTATGTGTGCAAAACTTCAGGAAAAATTACCTTTCAGGAGTGGACACCACTTTTGATTGGGACTGTCAGAATTGCCCGTATAGCCCTCTTGCTATAATGGATGCAATATTCATACCCTAATTTCCATAAAAATAGATTTTACAGAGTAACTGTTCTGGGATTTGTTAGATTTTCCTGCAAAGCATTATAATTATCTCATACATCAACCATAACTAGTGCTTATTATAAATGCCAGTTGCAATCATTTCCTGATTTTGTTGATGTTCTAAGAACACTGGAGTTTTACTTCAGTACTTCAGTTTACTCAGGGAAAAAAAAAAAAAAAAAAAAGCAGCTCATTGCATACTGTGTGTTTATTATATTGTATTCAAATTAATTATAAACTTCAAACTTTTCATCATTTGTTTCACTGTCACAAAAGTATTATATATATTTAATATGTTAACACAAAAGAAAGATTAGGGTATTTTTTTACTCCTCATTGTTGATACTTCAGAAATGTTCATGTAATGCAATGTTGAAATCAATCAATTAAAGAAAAAAAAAATCTGTTTTTTTTCCCACAAATATTTAGATTGAGATGAAAAAATGTACATTAATTATTTGAAGGAAGCATTTGGACTAGATGTCCTCTGGGTACTTTCAATTCTGAATTATCCTATGACTGGTTTAATGTTTAATCTTTGCAGAACTATACATAAACTCAGCTATAAGAGCATAGCAGAGTAAATAAGCTTGTAGTCAAGAAAAAAAGAAAGAAAGAGAGAGAGAGAGAGAGAAAGAAGAAGGAAGGAAGAAAAGAAAGATGCAGTTGTACAGCTCAAAATTGTGACAAACAGCTACATATTTAAAACTAATAAACAGGAAGAAAAAGCTAGTCTCGGTATAAAAAGATTAAGTTTTTCTTGCTAGAGAATTTATATAAGATACCCTGACATTTCAAAATTTTTTCTGTTTCCAAGAGCATTAAAAGTCCAATAATTTTGGAATACAGGGTTTTTAATGGAGGAACCTTTTCTCCATTCTTTATGTTCTCAGATGTCTCATTAAATCTTCTATAGAGACTATATTTTACTTCGTGTCCCATTTAGATAAAATAAAACATTTCCAGTATATAAACAGTTTACACTGTGTATATGATTATGTTACAGATACTTTTGGCATTTGGCTAGAGAGAGCAGCTATGTTAGTGGCTTAAAATAAATATATGCCCTTATTTTCCAAATATACATGTGTAAATACGTATTTGTTCTGCATACCCAGTTTCTAATGAAGACGTTATCTTGTAGTTTGCATGGACTCAAGTGTGTCAGTTGCAGTTGGCTTTCCATTTAGAACATCGGCTTCCCTTTACCCACTGCACCTTCCACTCGTACAGATCTAGTGCCAGTACCTTTTGATATCGAGTGAGACACTTAGGTTCCTATAAAGGATTTCTGTCAGTGAATTCCTCTCTCAAAAACTGGATTGTTTCTCTTGGGCTAGGAGCTTCCTTCACATGTCACAAATATTCAGAAATCCTCTAATAACTGGAATCCCTTTTTTGAGTTATATACTCCAGTTTTCACTTTTTGGGTGAGGTTGTTGAGTCCAGAATGACTTCATTATATTTTAGAGAGCTTTTCATATCAGTAATCTGGAAATTATACTTTGACTGTTTTGATATATGGTTCTGTCGTGCACACTTAGCTTAGTTATGTGTGCTTGCAAGGGTCTCCTTGCCTGTAGTCCTACTAGCCCGATAAAATGATGGATATTCCTGCAGAGCCTTACTGCGTATTCTTTGATCTTAGCTATTTTTCTACCTTGCTAGATTCTGTCCATGAAATGAAAGCACACTTTCTTGGCCCGTGATCACCTCCTAGTCAAATAGTTGCTCATAAGTGGAGTTACTGATCAGACTCTGAATGTGTGAACACCAGTTCAGGATTGAAAGTTTAGGCTTGTCAGTTATTTGTTCCACTAAACATAATATTTACAGAAGGATACTAGCTCACCAAATGAGCTAAGTTTAACTTAACCTTATAGATTTAAAGCTGATCTTTATTTTTGTTTATTTTCATTTCAGTAAAGACATACATTTGCAAATATTCCAAAAATTTACTAGAAAAACAAATAAACAAACAAACAAAAACAAACAAAAACAAAACCCTTTAGGGCATCTGGACCAAAACATAAAAATTTAAAACATCATCTTGTGTAGCTTAACCTTAAGACTGCTGCTCTGAGTTTTTAGCCTCTTACTGAGATCTTTATACAGAAAGCCAAATGCTTCCCCAACTGCAGATAGCTATTGAGCAGGTAGAAAGGGACATAAGCAAAAAACTCTTCACTGTGACAGTGATTAAGCATTGGAGTAGGTTGCCCAAAGAGCTGGGAGAATTTTGTTCTCTGGAGGTGTTCAAAATTCAGCTGAAAAGAAAACCCTGAATTTCTTCCTCTAGCACTGAAATTCACCCCACCTGGAACAGCAGATTAAACTCCAAAACCCCCAGAGGTCCCTTCTAGCCTATTTTTAAAATTACTAATTTGATTGCATGTTCTGTTTGAAATACCTCTGATTTACAGATTAGTAGATAATTCAAAAAAAACTTAAATTTAGTCAAATCATTGTTGATATTTATCTCACAAGACCCTGGCTGAAACAACATCTTTGGGTGAATGGGAGTTCATTAGTTACACTTCCTTAGGTTCCCTTCCTGAGATACTCACAAATTGAATATCCTTGTTACTATTATATTATGAGACTACCAAAATATGTTGTTTTCCAGAAATGTGCAGGAGGAAATAGTGATGGCTATCTCAGTTAGAAAGAAACATTGTCAAATATTGAGATTCACAATATTAGCACTTCCACAAGTATAGAGCAGAAGCAAAGAAAAGTGAAGAGAGAATTGGCCGCGATCATAACCTAGTTTGTGCTTCAACAAAGCAATTTATAAATACTACATTTCTATGAGGAAAGAATAGAGAGTTTTAGAACATCTCAGAGGTAATTAGCCAGACAGTTTTTGGCACTTGATTGATTGCTTTTTTTTTTTTGAAAAACATTAAAACCCCCAGAGCTGCAACAAAGTTAAAAGCTTAGGTCTAGACATGAGGTCATCATTCTTCATTATCACCTTATGTGAAGAAATAAAAAAGTGATGCGCTTGTGATTGAAACTAAGGCACTTATTGATATAGCTCTCCACTGTAAACCTCCCTTTTCCTCTATCTGCTATGTAACAAATTATGCTATTTACCAGATGGCTATTACAGATGTTTTATAACAGATTCCTTACTCTAGTCTGAAGCCCAGCAAATTGAGCAAATGCAGAATGTGAGTTTAATACATACTTGTTTGCAGAAACAGAGCTGATATATTATTATAAATTGTATGCTTCCTCAGTGTCCAAATAGTCATGGGTTATGAGAGTGCTAGATGCTTACTTGACATACAGTTATTTATGTCACCCAGTGCTGTGATCTCACTGTATCTCACAAAAAAAAATAAAAAAAAAATCTGCAATGAAACCTCCCAAGGCTACCAAACCCTTGGAGAAAGTGTTAGCAATGATTCATTAGACAGTGATATAACCTCCAAGTTAGTACTGCACCTATGGACCTGATGGATGTTAGCTGTTTCTGCAGTATTAGAAGTTCCCATCAGGTTTCAGATAGATGAAAAATATCACCTCTTAGTCATTACAAAATACGTATATATATAAAAATACAGATCTTGCAGGACTGCATAAAAGACTGTTCTCGCTGGTAATTTGCAAATACTCTTGTACTAATGACCACTTGGTGAATAAAACAAACTGTGTTCTATATGAATTCAAACCACAAATTCACCTTGGCTTCAATTTTCACAGCTATTTTTGCAAGCCAAAACTTATCTAAGAAAATCGTGAACGGAAAATAAAGCATAAATAGGTACTTGTGTAAATAGGTGCTTTGATCATTCAGTCTATCTTAAAATGTTCAGAATAATGAATGTTACTCACTATTAGTAGGGGTGGGAGAAATGTACTTTTACCAGATGAAGGTCTCAGTTGATCTTTCAGCACTGAATTTCCTTGGAAAACTGTTGATACAGGGTCATAACGTTGTATTTCCTGTAACCTACACAACGAGGAACCTGATTTCAAATTCTTGTTTGGAATCTCATACATGCAAGGAAGCCATAAAGACCTGATTTCAAAATCATTTAAACTTACTGATTTCTGCAGGTTTTGTATCATTTCAAGAGTGTGGATTTCATTGAGAACAGAGCATTAAATACCTGTGAACTCAGACTCATAGAATTCTAAATACCTGTGAACTTGGGGCCATACATTTCACTGTACCATTGATAGTATATGGAAAAGGTACTGCTTACTTCACCATGCACAGTGACAATAAATACATAAAAGATGATAGAGCATTTAGATATTATTGAGTTAAAAATGAAAAAGATATTCATAACAATGGTTAGTGGAGATGATGTGTCTTAAAAACAGCAAAAATTGATCATGGAGTAGAAAAAAAAGTTTATAGTCCCTACCTCAGGCATTTGCATGATCTTCTTTAGTGTGAACAGTAGTAAGTGCTTAAAAACTTATTTCATTTATTTGTCTTTACTGCAAACGAGAGATAAGAAATAAGGGTAAATATCCAGCACAAAACACTAACTTCCAGAATGCCAAACCACTCGTCGGAACAGGAGCAATGAATTGTGTTTGGATCTCTTGGATCCCACCATCACGTGAGAATCTTTTTTCCTCCTGTTTCTTCAAGTCACTTCTAGGACACTTCAGCAGTTAAATATTAAAAGCTTTACTAATTTAAATAATTGTTGAGATGTTTACAGTTATTTTTATTTGTTCCTATGTGAAGACTATCAATTAGTGATCTTTCATATAAGGTTCAGAAAAATATTTGTATCCAGGGAGTTAAAAGAAATCAAATAATAATAAAAAAAATTCGCTGAAACTGTCCTTTGTTCTAGTACAAATTAAGTGTTACTTTGCTAACCGTTCTGTAAAGCAATGTGTTTCTGTGATGTTTACAGAACAAATGGGTGTCAACAGATGAATATTCGTTAATATCAGTGGCAGAAGTGTTTGTATTTGCTAATGCATTGCAGCTAATAAACGCACTCTATATAAAAGAAAAAAAGAGTCTGCCCTCAGTGATGAGGATATTGCTAAAAGTAACAACAACAACAAAATCCTTTGACTTGCAAACTTTTCATAACAGAATTTTGTGATTGAAACGTATCTTGCAGATAGAATTTCTTTCTTGACTAAACCTGTTTATTCATTTTGGGTAGAGATGTCTGCCCTTTGCTTTGAAAATTGTGGAAAAAAATGTGTTAGATTGTGACGGCTAATTACAGATTATTTGAAACCTGCCATTTTCATGAAGGCTTCAAAGAGAACATTTCTTTTCCAGCTGCATCTTAAGATACAGTACAGAAGATGAAGCACTCTTTATGAGGAGTTTTAATCCATCTGTAGGTTATTCACTGAAGTTTCACAGTGTCTTACCAATGCCACTCTCCTGTTGGTTTGGCTGGGTGTGAGGTAACAGAGGCAGCAAGGGAAGTGATCTTTTTCATAAAGATGATACTATTTTCTGTTTACAAAATGCTTTCTAATGAGCTGCATTGTTCTAAGCCTTATTATTCCAAAATTATTTAATCAACTTCTCTGGGATAGTGTTTACCCTTGGTGAATAATTCACAAAAAAAGGTGCAAAAAGTTTCAGTTGCAAAAGTTACCAGACTAATGTCTAGTCAAATCAGTCATTCAGCATCAGTTTCCTTCTTTATTTGAGTATATAATGCTGACAGGCACAAAATACATTTTGAAGTTTATATTTAGGAGTATTGCAATGCAACCTACATTTCTGGGTATCTTGTATAACTCAAAAAGATCAGCTCTGTGAATTAACAGGAGGTTTGTGGAGATATGAGGTTATTGCTATGCTATCATAACAGCTGTTTGCTGTACAGCATGCAAGTGAGGTACTTGAGGAGTCAGTCTCTTCTCTGTAAAGCGCAGATATCCCAGTGGCAGGACTTAGGGAGTGAGATTCGATAAGCATTTGTCAGAAATGTGTTAGGAAAGCTGATCCTGCCTTGAACCCAGAGGGCAAACCTCACTGACTTCTAGCGCTTTCTCCAAGCCCTACATTTTCTAACCAAAATTAGTAATGGGATTCAAATCTAACCTTTGGTTAGATTTAAGTAAAGGTTATTCTTTTCCAGATTTATTGATTTATGCAAAAAGTTCATTAAAAATAAAATAATATATGTATATATATATATAAAGAACTATATAATAATATCTGGCTTTGATAATAGTACATGAAAACCTGCAAGAAAAACACCTTGAACTCCAAAACTGCATCCACTATTTAAAGAATAAATGAAAGATCTGGCCTTGACTTTATGGCTGTTCTTCCAAGAAAAAAGAAGCATTGCTACAAGGACTGATGTAGTTGTTTCTACCCACTTTTTTTATTATGATTTTGGAAAATTGTAATATTTCAAAATATCAGACGTGGCTTGATATGACATTTTACAATTTGAGATTGACATTAAAATAATAGAACCATGAAAGGTTTGAAGAAGATGCTACTTTCCAATTGTTTTGTTTTAGATAATGTCAGTGCCAAATATGCACTTTTACTGTGGCTTTCCTGTATAGTCTCAAAAGTTATGTATATGGCAGTGAGTGAGAGACAGAGATCAGTTAATGATAAAAAATCTTGATGTATCTCTGACCAGCACAAAATTCATCTTTCACACTTTTAAACCTATCCAGCTTCTAATTCAAATCCTGCTATTGAAAAAAAAATCTTGCAACACAGCACTAGGTCTCTGCAATATGGTACAGAGATACAATTTCAATTATTTTTCACTGCTCTGAGAAATATATAGTGGTGGATTTGTACATGATTAGACTATTAAATTAAAAAAAAAAAAAAAGGCAACATTTTATTCCTGTAGAATTCCTTAGTTCTCAAGAGTGTTGTTTGTCAGTTTTTTCTTCACTGAATCCTCAAAAACCAACCAACCAAAAAAAGAAAAACAACAATTGAGACACAATAAATCTTACTACAGGTTCTTATTAAACGTGTATCTGTTACAAGTTTTCTTTTTGCAAGCTTCTTGGAATACTCTTGTGTGGAAAAACAGGACTGCAGATGCTTACTTTCTACTCATTTGCTTAAATAAGCATGGCACAATTCATATGAAAGATACACAGCTTGATTGATGGAAAAGAGAAGTAGCCAGCACTTATTAAAAGAAGGGGGGGGGGGGGGGGGGAAGCTGTATCTAGAAGTAAAGGAGAGAAAAATTCATAATTGCAATTTCTCTGAAAAATTCAAATGACTGTTCCATTTTTAAATGTACTCAGTTATCTCACTACACCTACCAAAAGAAAATTAATATGAGTTACCCCAATAGCTTGGGACTAGTGGACTTTAATTTCACAGTGAAGCTCAAGAGATACCAATTCATATAAATCACAGAATAGTTTAGCAGAGAAGCTATTTCCAGGTCTTGCCAAGATATGTCTCTTTCAAACTTTTGAAAACAGTATTTTACTGATCACATAAAAGTGACTAGAGAACCTGACCAAAAGCCCACCAGTTCTTTTGGTTGACTAATCATTAATACACAGTGCTATTTACATTGATGAAAGCAATACATTTAATGCTTTAGACAGGAGGCCTATGTTTCTTCATATTTCATTTTATTACCTATTTTGTGCAAGTGGTAATAGCTATATTCAAATTGCATGAGACTTGTTTCTTGATAATGTACACTAAGAATAATTTCATCCATTCCCTAGATTTTCCTTTGAACAGCCATCATAATATATGTGCTTGCATTTTCCATAATATCACCTTTTTATTTGGGGGGCTAACTTTCTTTCAAATGGCTAGCAGTATTTAGCTCTTCTCATAGAATAAATAACACTCCCATCTTAATGTTAGCCTGCCTGTCAAGTCATAGAAGAAAAACAGTTATATGAGAGTCAAGTTGATTATATGTATTGTAATACCAAGTTAAAGAGATGTGGGAACAATACCTTATGTTGAATCTCGTGCTCTGTTACAGCCTGCTTTCAACAAATCTTCAAAAAGCCCATCTAAAAACTGGCCCAATGGGTGCTCTGCCCAGGTAGCTTTTGTCTCTAAATTTTAACACAAATTGGACATGGCATGTCCAATGCCTCACACATATTTTAGTGTCTGCCTGGGGCTGCGTATTATTTGATACAGAAAAAGGCTTGTAAAAAGGATAGGACTCTGCTTTGTGCTCAAGGTCTATTCAGAGGCATATGTATATTTTAAATAGATTTGCATTTCCTAATAGGCACCTCAGAACTGAAAAAATAGGCAAGGAACATCAGCTATTCAAATTTTTGAAGAGGAAAGAGAAAAGGTTAAAGGAAAATGCTAATCCTACAGTCATTTTACAGTTTTGTAATACATCTTTCCCTCTTAAAAGGAACCTTCAACTTCCATATCTCTAATTCAGCCACAGTGTTACTCTTACAAATTTATCCAAGAGCTGTGCATTAATGGCAAGACAGAAGGGAGCTTCAGAAAACAGAAGCCGTTTTTCCAGACAACACTCAGGCTGTATCTCCGTGCTGCTGGAGCAGTTCTGTATCCTCTGGCTCCCAGTTTTGGGCAGGACTGCAGGATTCAGTAGTGCAAAGGAGCAGAAAAATGAGGGTTACACTTTTTTTCATCTGAGGAAAGAGATAATCCAACAGTGTACTAAAGCCCTTTCTGGTCTACAATTTGGCTTACATCCAAATTCCACTTATCACCAAGATTAGCTGATTGTTCTCACTGGGTGTAATTATGCAAGCCTTCTCCTCCCTCCCGCCCCTTTCCTTCATTATGCAATTTTATTTTTGAAGAGTTTTCTTACAGGTGACACCTGCTGTGATAGAACCTGAGACGATGATACATCTTTACAGCTCTGCCTAGTCTGTTGCTACAGTATATGTAAGCAGTTGTTCAAACTGTCCTCTGAAAGGTTTTGGAGTGTCTGCAGAAATTTGGATATGCCAAAGCACAAGACAGCTCTTTCAAGGTCACAAACAGCGAGAGGCTTTAAAAGGCCCTCATCATCTCTCAGCAATGTTGATACATGAGAGTTTAATTTGATGAGAATGGCACCTCATTATATTATAATGTGATGACTCCTTCAGCACTAATGCCATGTTAGAAGGTGGTATGAATATTCGGAAAGCGAACTGGAAGGGGTCTTCAGAAAGATACATTCTTATAGACTGTGATAGTGAAAGGCAATCAATTAGAGTTATAATGCAATTTATTATAAAACATTTTCAAGACATAGACATTTACCCAGTACTATTAAGACAGATGTAAAATAGCTGCAGGAGGCCTTTGCAGTCTCATAGGGATTATATTGAATGCTTCTAAAGTCTATAATACAGTGTAAGGATGGTGCTGCTAAACTATTTTTTTTCTTTGCTTAATCATGTCATAAACATTATGAGGTAAAATTGTGAATGAGCTTGGATATTGTATTCAAATTCAAGTTCATTAGCTCTGGAAAAAGTATAGAAGGCAAAGATCTAACAAAGGAGGAAAAAAGATTATTTTTTCTGGCAAAGTGGTAAAACTCAGATTTGCCAGGAAAAAAAAAAAATATATATATATATATGTATATCTATAAATTGTATTTAATTTCTAGTTCAACAAAGATAAAAAAAAAAAATCCCAACATCCAAAAATATTACTGACATTTGAGGAAAAATAAGAAAAATTTTTGAAGAAAGAAGATACTTATTTGTATAATTTCCAGTAAAAAAAAGGACATGAAAAAATATATTTTCCAGTAAAAAAAAAAAGATTATTACCTTTTCTCCGGTAGTAATACTTTCTATGGAGCTCGCAACAATCTATAAAGTATGTGTGTTTATAAAGACTTTAAGTACAGGAGCCATTCAATTTAATGACTATAAGTTCTCTGCTCCCAATAGATGGTTGAAAAAACATTCAAGACGGTTTCAGTGTGCACCTTCTGCTTTTTAAAGATGCATCATTTAATGAGATATCCTGGTTGCTTTGTGTGTACTAGCTACTGAAAAAAAAAATCAAAAGAAAAAAAAATTCCTGGCATTGATCAAGCAATCAATTGATCAAGTTTCTCTTACAGAGGTGATCTAGTTCAGACATACTTCCATTTTCCTAGTACTCTGTAACATCTCTGCCCATTCACAAATACAGAGCCACTTTCAAAATTGAACAATAAGTCACTGACTCCTTTCTTACTTTCCTTCATTGTCAGAGTATCTCACATTATGGCAGTTCTTTCCAATCAGTCGGAATGTTTTCTCACCAAAAAAAAAAAAAAAAGACTCAAGTAAGTGAATAACATGAATAAAAACCAGTCCAGATATTAGAAACTGCTCATTCTCTGTATGTTAAATAACCTATTCCTAACAGGCAAAATTTGAGATGAAAAGGTCTTAAAATGTGACTTGAAATATGATACAAAGTTGTTGATCAGAAACATCTGAGAAAATTAATGTAAAGCCTCATTTAATGTAACAGTATTATTACCTAAAGGAGCTATTATTCCTAATTGTTTTATGATTTAACTATTGTACACTGCCTGCTCTTGATTCTGCTAGCACAGAATTTGAGGTAAGATTATGACTGATTGAATTTTAAATGTCAACCAATTTTATGAAGCAAACGTCTCCTGAATAAGAACAAATGTTAGTCAGAAATTTCTTCCAATAGGGACTACTTAGGGCTCTGTATTATTTATTTTTATTTAAAATTGGGTGTCTAAGAGGAAATGTATGAGAAAAAAAGCTATTAGGAAGACATTAAATGAAGAATAAAGATGAAGGCAGTGGGTGTGACGTTCCATCAACATCAGACCCCTGCTCCTGACTTAACATGTTCACTCTAAAGAATCAGCATACAAAGGAAAACAGTAAGAAGCTGATCTAATGCCTACCAAAACCAATGGAAATTCTGGAGAAAGAGATCATGAAAAAACAGTGGAAAGACCAGTGAAAAACGATATAATGCAGAGGTATTGCGTGCTTGCAGCCCAGAAGGCCACATGCGTCTTGGGCTGCATCAAAAGAAGTGTGACCAGCAGGTCGAGGGAGGTGATTGTCCCCCTCCACCCTGCCCTCGTGAGGCCCCACTTGGAGTACTGCATTGAGGTTTGGGACCCCCAGCACAAGAAAAATGTGGTTCTGGTAGAGCGAGTCCAGAGGAGAGCTACAAAGATTATCAGAGGGCTGGAGCACCTCTCCTGTGAAGAAAAGCTGAGAGAGTTGGGGATGTTCAGCCTGGAGAAGAGAAGGTTCTAGTGAGATCTTATTACAGCCTTTCAGTACTTAACGGGGTCTTATAAAAAGGATGGAGAGCATCCTTTACTCGGGTAGATAATGATAGGACAAGGGGGAATGGTCTTAAACTGAAAGAGGATAGATTTAGATTTAGAAACAGTGAAACTAAGCTTTGGTCAGAAGAAAAGCAAAGATTCTTCCCTCTCCCATATGCACATAGTCACAAAGGCCCATAATCTCTTGCACTAATTTATTATATTACTGTTCTTTGGAATGAATGATGAAGAATTAACTGCTCTGGTAAAAAGTTTTGTCTCACTTATGCCCAAAACAAAATCATCTAGAATTAATATTCATTAAACAAACCCTAAAAAACAAGTATGAGAAAAGAATGATATTACAATGTAATGCCAGTGAAAATCTATAACAATTTAGACATCCCCAATCAAAGTCTTGTAGCCTGTAAGAAATACTTTACAGTGTAGTGTTATACACATATTACAAATGTATTTATTTATTTCATGGTAATAAAAGTATGATTCAGATAAAAAACAAATATGAGAGATGATTTTAGGAAGTATCTACAAGAGAATTTTAAAAATATTTTGCCTCAAGGACTAAGACCTAAGAAAGAGGGGGAAAAAATAAAGAAAAAAAAAAGGGTGTTTTCAACCTCTTCCTCTTCAAAGGAGTGTAAAAAATGAATGTCGTTTGAAAACATTGAATTTATAACCCATAGCAGTATAATCTATCATAGAACAGAATGTTATTGCATTTTCCAGTATAATTATTAACCTGAATTCAGAAATATATTGAGATATCTGAACAAAGTGGAGTCACTAACTGTTCCTATCAGTGCAATGTCTTTAAAAATTACAACTCTTAATCAGAAAATGGTTGTGGCTTGTCTACAATGTCACTTCTAATGAGACTGAAAGATTTAGAGCCTTTCACCTTTTACTGATACAAATATATTTATTTATTTATTTTAATCTCTTGCTCTTTTTTTTTGGAATATTGGTAAGAGGAGAGGCATAGACATAAAATCAAACAAAGGAGGTCAGTCTCAAAGAATATGGAGAAATAACATGGAAAATGTAACCAGAGTTTGCCATTTCTAAATGTGTAGTTAAGAGCAAGAAAGTTTTTTAACACATTTTTTACTGAAATAAATAGCAAGTAATCCTACTCCCCCAGGAGCTGGGCTCAATGATCCATGTGGGTCCCTTCTAACACAGAATATTCTATGATTCTATGATTTTTTAAGAATGCTTATTTCAAGCCAGAGACTGTATGTTATTTTTTAAACCTTCACGACCTTTAAAACCCTCATGACTCTGCAGCAATTAACACTTTGTTGACATCCATTAACTATTTATGAAATCTTTTAAAAGTATTTGTGATGAAAATGTTAATTACACTAGAAAATAGTCTGAAGTGTCAGGAAATAGTGCAGATTCTAGTGTACAGATCTGTCTAACTGGTTGAACCATCCTTGATAAACATCAGAGAACTATAGAAAATCCTAAAATTACCTTCCATTTCTCTAACTTGAAAGCTTCCATGTGTATTAACACAGCATGATATAATTCACACTGAAAATGAAATATTTGTTTTAAATTCCTGATTAACACAAACCTGTTTTGATAGCTTCACTGGATATGGCAGAGTACCCTTCAAATTCTGTGAATTTTGGGGGAAGAGAGAAAATTGGGTGCAATGAATGCACAAAATATCACTTACTTGCACAAATATTCATCTCCATCTTGATTCTTTTTGTCACATACTTCTTCATCAGCAAGGAGGACAGTTGTTCCATAGCCTCTCAAATTTAAGAGTCAATTACTGCCACAACACAGCAATGCAAAAGGTCTTTATCATATACCTGTCCAGATGCTAAATGAATCTTCCCTCTCAAAAGTCTCCCTGGCATCGCAGCATCCTTTTAAGTCTCTTTGGGCCATCATAGATCACTGGTAAACCACAGTGACTTCCAAGGACCCTGTTAACAGAGAAAGTATACAGGTACCTCTTACTTGGACACCTCCAGTTTATCAGCATCATTAATTCCTTGTGGTTCTCCCCCAATGAACACAATACTCTAGTTATAATCACAGAAAGGCTATGGGAATGTGAATTATTGCTTTTCTCTCCTCATGAGGAATGCACTCCAAAATAGCTGTGGCATTTTCCCCTAATAGCCTCACATTTCACTTATATTTAATTTGTTACCTGCTGTCTCTTGGATTCTTTTCTGCATTGCTGCTCTCTGTCCTGCTCTCCTGTATTTTATTTCTGCTTGTTATTCTTCTTTTCTGCCCCTTGAGAGAAATGCCTTGCATTTATCCACTTTCAACCACAAATTCCTGGACTTAATCCAATGTTCTGAACTCTCCAGATCTTTCTAAACACTCTCCCTTTTCCTACCCTGTGCCAGCAATATGCCTCATACGTCAGCTTCTCCAGTACAAAATCTGTGGGTTTTGTTGTTGTTGTATTGTTGGTGGTTGTTTTTTTTGTTTGTTTGTTTTTGGTGGTGGTAGTGGTGGTGTTTTTTTTTGTTGTTGTTGGTTGGTTGGTTTGTTTGTTTGTTTTTAATAAGTTCAGCTGCTCAACCATTAATTTAACTGATCAGAAAGGAGGACAGAGTAGACAATGAATGCATGTCCAGTGGCAGGCATCTTACTGAAAATCAGATAAACTTCCTATTGATTTTGCTTTTTTTCTGGAAGTCTTTGCTCTCTTGTTACCAAGGGCAGCAGCAAACAGGACCAGAGGTAGTGACTCCTCAACAGGATTTCTGAGGGCAGCAGGGCCACAAGAAACGAAAAGCTTTTCCCAACTATTTGCGTTATCCAGCAGCCTTATTCAGGGAGAGCAAAACTCAAAAAAAAAAAAAAAAAAGTTTGGATGGAAATTCATGATCCTATGTTCTTTCTTATACTGCTTAAAAATAATGTATTATTTCCTTACTGCCCAGCTTATGTAACTTTTTAGGCACTGCTGGGACAGAGCTACTTACACTGAAAACACAACAGGTGAGAGAAGACAGAAATTAACATGTTCAGATTCTCAATTATTCATTGTTCTCAATGATAATGATGTCAATGAGAGCCTTTCCATATAGTTATTAACTGCCAGCCTCACTTTCAAATGTGACATACTCAGACAAACCATAAACTAGGAGCAGAGTCCTTGATGATATCGGTAACGTTTATAAACAATATGAAAATAAAATAGAAAGCATAACATTTTAAATTTGTTTTACTAGCACCACTGGAACATTTCAATAACAGTTATAATAGAAATTAACAGTCTTTACTGTGCACAAAAGTTTCCTTCTTCATCACCTCACTCAATAGTTTCTAATGAATTTACATATAATTATACATATTCATATGTAAATATCAATGTGTATTATATTCACTTATTTGTGCTATATTTACTTTTGAAGTAAGCGGAATTGTCTTTCTTGGAATAATTATATTTTCTACTTTATAGAATCAGAAAATAAGATTGTGGACAAATTCATGTCTTATGGAAGAGTCATCTTTCTGAAAAAGTCTGCTTAAGTTTTTTTGTTTGTTTCAGAACTGTTTTTCTCCCCACTTATTTCCCATTTCTGAAGCAAATTTCAGGGTTGTTTATTTTTTGTGTTTGTGGTTTTTTTTTCATTCTGAATTTTTATTGTGTTTATCCAGATATTTTAACTATCCCTGGAAGTGGATCTTAGATATAAAATCCTGCATCAATTTCCATGAATAGAGGGTCTTCTTGGCAACACTGGGAGTTTTCGTTAATACAGTACAAAGAAATTGAAAAATCCCATACTAATGAAAGCATTTTCTATTCATACTGAAAAACCTTGCAAGTATACACCTCCTGAGGACACGTGCATAGGAACAAAAGAATGACCATACAGGAGAGGAAGTCTCCTTCTTTGGAATCTGAGTGAATCATTCAACTTTTCTGTCAGCCTACAATAAGCATCAATAGAGTGTTAACTCCCTATTTTATAGAGTCTATAAAATGCTTTGACATACCAATATATACTTATCTATAATCTACAATTCCCAATAGTTAAGCAACTCCCTGTAAAGAATAAAATCACAGAACAGGCATTTGCCCCCTTATGTAGTGAAAACTCTGCCATTTGTAGAAACTTGTGATGGTGATGCTCTTCAGTCAAGGATCTGGACAGATGCAAACAAACACTTAAAAACAATTATTATTACTATGATGCTGAGTGGAGCTCCTCAAAGAACAGAGAGACTTTTGTTTAAAAATAAAACCCATAAACACTCAAAGCCTACATTTTGGTATAAAGTTAAACAGAAGGTATGTATATTTTGCCCTAAATTTTCCACTGGAGACAGAAGTGAAGACTACCTTAATGAAGAGGAGAAGTTACCCCCCATCTGAGGCTGCAGGGGTTTGTATTTGTTCCTCTGCCTGGATCGTTTGTTTCTAAAGACTCCTCTTAGAAAGGAAAAAAAGATAAGAAAAATGTCTCCTCAGATTGATTAATAATATTGTTAAGCTCATCTGGCAACATTTTCTTCTTTGTAAAAGACAGCTGCCCTTTGCAAAGAAATATTCCCTTCTTTTTTTCTTTTCTTTTTTTTTTTTTCTTTTTTTCTTTTTGCAAGCTACTGTCTATGGGAAGAGAGTACTTTGTCTTAATGGCATGATTGTCTGGCATGGAAAGACCTGGAGAGAACTAAAGATGGAGATGAGGCAGAGAAAGAAGTTTTACTACTTTTGAAGGGCCTGAGAAAGGCTCCCTGCCATGACAGCAGTTGATTATAAAAGGATTGCTAAAGAAGTTCTCTTACTGCTGCACAACTTTGTAAAAACATCAGTCCTAGGACATACATGGTAGCACGGTGATTACTTCTCAGTTTTAGGGCTCTGAGCTGCTTATCCTGTTCGTATGAATAACCCCTCCACCTTCAACCAAGTCTGCAACCAAACTGCTCCTTCCCTGAGTGAAATTAATAATTCACAATAGAAAAGTGTAGGATGACCAGCAGGACTGTTTCAAACAGATTTTGGTCAGGCAGAAGCCTCAGAAATAGAATATGAGAAATTTGCTACTTGGAATAGTTAAAACCCGGGCAGAGAGCTTTGAACAAGTTGATTCGAGATCCAAAAAAAGTATGTGTTACAGAGTAAAAGGTGAAAGAGATTGTGTTAATACTTCTGTGTGGGCCATTAAAATGCACCAGCACACACAGTGCCGTGTAGGCTGCTGGCACACTGCTGCAGGACCACCTTCAATTGCTGCTGGCAATGAATTTTGGGGGTGCTTTTCAGTGTGAACTCATTAAAACCGTTGGAGCTGGCACTCATTTGAAGCTAATTTCTAAGAGGTACATTGATGCACGTGTGGCCTGTGACTTATCTGAATCTGTCAGGTTCTTAACTATCACTGACACTGCTGAAGCTTCCTTTCAGGGAGTGATAGATTTAGCAGGCAGCTCAAGAAAAAGAGAACAGCTCCTGTTTCCTCCCCTCATTCACCCTTGCACATCATACTGTTTGTGCTGCAATAAATGAAGAGGAGATTAAAATACCTCTTATTAATCTCACACCTTTCACAATTGATTTAATGTTTTACAAGATAGGGTAGTGATAGCTGATAACATGCTGGGTAACACGGAAGCTGACTTTTCCATTGCATTTAACACAATATTCTTTCAATAACAATCAACAACAGGCTAAATAGTGTAAGCTATCAATATTTTCCTTATTATAGTTTAACATTTACTGCCACTGTTCAGGAGATACTATGTGCTGTTCAGAGTGATCTCCCTGGCAAGTATAGCTGGCACACAGGCTCAGGGACTGCAGTACTCTCCCACTTTCTTCCAAAACAGCCCCATTTTGCCAGTTGTGTGGCAGAGGAGCTACCACGGAGTTGCCTTTCACACTAGAAGCATACTGCAGTCACGGCTGTGCAGCCCAGAGAAGCAGTGGGTAGCAGCTACCTGCCATCGGTGCAGCCAGCAGAAAAGTGGCCCTTCCAGGACAGCAGCTCAGAGGAGCTGCTCATGGGCTTCTGGATAGAAGTTGTAATGGGTGGAGCACAAGGGGTGCAAAGGAGTTACCCAACTAAAAGGCAATGTTGAGCTATCCGCTTCTTTAGAGCAGTGGTGCCTATGGAGAGATGCACTATGACAGAACCCAGAACCAGTAAACGGTAAAACTGTGGCTAGGAAAGGAAAACATTAATGATGTGCTCTTGAGGGCTGATCTCAAGATGAAGCAAAAATATTACCTTTTCAGGTAGCAAGAGAAACAGTTAAAAAACTACAATTGCAAGTAGAAGGGAAATAATAGAACAGAGACTACACAAACATAAACCATCCTTTTCTTGTATGTTCAGCAACTTCTTCCTCCTTTTCAATGCCTTGACAAGATCTACACCTCTGCTTTAGAGCTGAGAGCCTGAAATTGCCATCTAAACTGTTTCCAGCCAAACCTGCAAATGCTGTAGGACATGACAGGAAATGATGCATTAACTTTATCTAACGCATTGGTATTTATGGTCTGGTCTTTTGGAGTAGACATTATTTCAGCGTCTTTTTAAAAAGCAAGAGCTGTAGGAGTTGGTGATCTTGCTACTGAACAATATGAAGTGGCTAACACTGCAGGCATTCCAGAAGAATCAGCATTTTTGCCTTCTTTAGTGAAGAATTGAAAAACAAACAAGAAAAAAAAAAAAAGAGAAACTTTACAACTGACAGCTGTCCCAGCTCTGCAGATTTCTTACAGTACAGTACCTATACCAAGCCATGAATACTCAGAATGCATTATGGGTTTATTTTTGGCCTCTTTTTACATAAAAGAGTACTGTAAGTTAAGAGTTCTGGTATTGAGCTGCACTCCTGTTTGTACTGCACCTGTAGGTCCCACCTAAGATCTATCATGTTAGGCATTGTGATACCTAAATATGGGATATGGCTTAGACTGTCCTTGTTTACCTGATGTCTAAACCACCCTCACAAAGCATTGTAGGAGACTGCGAACTCAGATTTCCATGATCCAGCTCTCGTATACCAGTCACGGACTAAACTGTTTTTCTGAGCCTAAAGTATGATCTTCCTCTAACGTAAGCCATTAGCTTGAATGTAATGTTTCAACAAGATTAGTCTCTTTACCTTACTCTCTGATGCTTTTTCTTTCTTTTTTTTTTTTTTTATTTTAGAACATGTCAGAGAAAAGTGATGTACAATTACTGTTTGGTGAGGTGAGTATGCAGTGTTTCTTCAAAGAAATAATCAAAAGCACTCCTTCTTTCTCTACTACTGATTATGGCCAGATTTCAAGAAAGTAATGAAGCCTATCATAAGCAGTAATTTGTGCAAAGAGGACTGAAAGTTAAAAAACACAGTTTAGGACCTTTCTGAAAGTCCATTTCAGTTAGATTTTTCGGCTATAAGGACAAGGAAGCAGTAGTCTCTACATGCCCAAGCACTCTGTTGTATTGCCATTTCTTTTTCACAAAGACCGTGATCTGTACCTGTGATTTCACCTCTCCTACAGATGTCAGCAGACCTCTGTAGAGTACATTCAGTATACACAAAAAAAAATATGGTTGGAATATCATTCTGTCCATCATTGCTGAACATTTTGTATTTTTATATTTAAATCCCTGAATGAGGATGGAGATTTGATAGTAAATAATTTCAACTGAAATTAAAAGAAGAGTTTTAGACCTCATGCTTCTATCCTAATATCGGAGTAGTCTACGATACAGTAACATACTTTGCCTTCAAAATTATACCACAGAATCATAGGCTGGTTTGGGTTATGCGCTGTAATCTCACAAATGCAGCCAAGTATACCATGACCAGGACTGGCACCTTTCCAATCATGTCTGTTTCTCTAAAGATCTTAAGCTGCTTTGAAAGATATGTGTCAGTGTGCTACTAAACAGTTTTAGCATTTACTCAGGAACCATTATAACAACTGGGAACAAGAAGGAGAGGGAAGAAGACTTGCTCACAGACTTATCAACACAGAGCGATTTGTCATTGTGTTTTTCATTGCAGCATACTGACATTACACCACAAATCACAAACTTAATAGAATGGATGTGTCAATATTCTGGATTTAAAGTTTAGCACAAGGGAAATTAATATTATTATCTACATTGAATTAGTAGCTCCATATAGCGATTTAATGTGATGGAAAAAATTCAGTCAACAGAATGAATAAGCACAAGGAAAAATAAAACTGAATATTGAGGGCTTTGTATTCTAAATAGAGCCTTCAAGAGCATTTGTGCTTCTGTTAGAAGTAATCTAACAGAACCTAAGCCAGGTTTAGGATAAAAGGAGAGGAAAATAGATTTAGGAGATAATTAGAAAATGCTTACCAAGAGATAGAGGTCTCCATGTAGAATCATAGCATAATTCAAGTGGGAATGGACTTCTGGGTCATTGGCTGTGCTCCATTCTCTCACTCAAACCAAGGCTAATGCCAAAGTTAAATCAGGTTACTCATGGTCACATCCAGTAGTATTTTGAATATCTGCAAGGAAAGAGATTTGTCAGACTTTGCCTGTTCCATCACTGACACCACCACCATAATGTAGATTTAGTTGCTTGTTCATCCCATAGAATTGTTGGGTTCAGAATGGAAAGCAGCATTCAGGGGCTGCTGTAAACTTGAAACTCCTAATGATCAGACATTTCTCAAAATTCCAGTGTCAGAGTGAACAACGTAAGACTAAGAAATGCAACAACTGGGCAGACAATCATGTTTTTTCACATTTAGCAGGAAAATAAAGAAAATTCTAGTCTTACAATGTTCAAAGAAAAACACAAACAAACATAAAACGCCTTGCTTAGTTGAATATTATTTTCCTAAAAACATTGCTCCAGAATTGCAAAAACACTTATTAAAAAATATATTATTCCATGAAAAAAAAGAAAATAAGGTTCAATAGAAAAGCATTTAAATAGGTAAGGTTATGCAAAAGAAGCAGTAAAATGCTTTTTTTTTTAAAAAAAAAAAATAGACTCCCTTTTACTGGTTAAATTTTTAAAGTTTAGATGGTACAAATAACTGATTTTCAATAACAGCATATATCTTTCCTGCATCTGATTAGCTGTTACTGTTATTTATAGCCCTGTGCATGTGATAGAAACATAGAGAAGACAACATGAATCTTTCTGCCTCTGTTGACAGGCCAGCTAATCCATTACTAAGTCTCCTCCATTCTTGTTTCACTTACCTGTAAACCAATAGTGTCAGTGCTGAATTATTTTTGATATTGAAATTACTGAAGAATTGCAAAGATTAAAATTAAAGTGTGATTTATGTTGTGATCAGCAGCACGGTGTTAGAGCACCAAGTGGTCTGTGCAAAATTATAACCATAAATACACTCGAGTCTTTGTTTTAGAACCTCTGCCAAACAGCTCTACATCTTTTTTTGTTTGTTTGTTTGTTTCATTCTGTCTCTTTTTCCTGTCTCTGATTCTGCAGTAAAAGAAATGCAAATAATTTGCTGATAAAGATCATAAGCTCTCTGGTTTTGATGACTTTTTGAGCAAAAATATGTTACTCTGTTTCACTGGAGGCTCCTGAAATGCTGCTTCAACCACTGGAGGAAACCTTTAGTGGTGAAGCATATATTAAGTTTCTCATTTGATAGAGGCTACGGTTTATAAAATTCCTGCTATAATTCACTACAGCTCAGTAACATTGGACATCTCTACTAGTGTGAAAAATATTTAGCAACTAAAAGAATTATTTACCTGAACTGGAATAAAAAGTGTCCCTATCTACAAGTCTTTGCTTGGCTCATGTAGGTATCAGGCTTTCAGCTGATATGTACAACAAAAGAGAATGGCCCATTTGCCATATACAAGACAATTGCTTTGTAAGAAAGCATTCCTAAATAGTTTTCTGTTCCTCAGAAAAAAAAATGTTACAAATCCTGAATATTATCCTATCAATATTTCCCCTTTTTTCTGTCTGTGTGTGCTTCAGGTTTGGAACCCGTAAGTTCAAAAATAAAACAGGCTAATCCTGCAGATCTGAACCTTCAGCCTCAATGAATAACAGTCAGAAAAAATGTCCTATCTCAGCGTGTCTCTCACTCCATGTTGCATAACAGACGTGAAATTCAAATGCGCTTTTCTGACTGTACCAAAGCACATATCTGTGGCCAATTCCTCTGTGATGCAGTATCAGAGAACTGTGTGGCCTCAGTGTGCAGACTACAACTGTTGACAAAAGCGTTGGAAAAAAGCAAATAGCAATTTCTAGTCCCTTTCCTTCCCAAACTTGTGCTAGTTAAAATTTGAACAGATAGCATAGGATAAAACATTGTGAGGAAAAAAATGCAAAACTAGTACTTCGCATAACCTGGACAAAGGTGTAGGAAAATGTTTCATTAGGAGGTCTTTGCAGAATTAGAATGACCTCAAGTCCCAGGCTGTATAATTCCTGAATCTGCTATTAAAGGACACTTTTAATAGTCTAATCCCCATGATGCTGAAAGTCAGGATTTCCTGTAGTGAAAAGCACAGCAAGCGACAGGCATAGCGCCAAGCATGACTCCGAGGGGCTAGGAGAGTGGAATTTCTAAAGCCCTGGCTAAAATCTTAAAGAAATCTCTCTCCTGATATTTGCATTCTTTCATCTTGCTGAAATATGTATTTGACTTTCCTGGAGTAATTTAATGAAGAAACAACCTCTACTGGAGAGTTACCCAAAGGGTAACATTTGTTAGCATGGTACTGTTTTAATTGGTTACACAGAGATTTTGTACTTCAACAGCTCCTGTACAAAAGGTAGAATTGGTGACAAATTAATAAATTCAAACTAAACAAACATTTGGTTCTCTGTTTGCACTTTCTAGTCACAGAGCAATGCCTCATTTTGGTAAGCCTTCTTGCTGGATAGAGTTCAAGAACATTTGACAAAGGATGGTGGCATGTCTATTTTCACATGCGTTGAATGCCTCAACCGATTTCAGAAGAATGCTTGTGGAATAACCCATTGGTTATGGAAAGTTGCCCAAGCAGAGGATTTTCACATCCCTTCTCTGAGGAGTGCCAGTATTTCCCAAGACAGCGTTCCAACAGTTGTCAGTGAACATCTCTGGGACTCCCACTTACATTAATGAAACTGCACAGCATGAGCAAAAAGCCTTTTTAGTCCTATTCAACATTTCTTCCAAGAGACTGAACATATTGTGTTCACTTTGGAGCAGCATTTCATTCTGGGGATTCATTAGAGACATGACTAATAATTATTATCCTGTCCATATTAAAGAGAATATTTTAGGTAAAGAGAAAGATTATAAGCACTTCTCAAAGTTACATCCAAATGAATTTAGTTTGATTTAGCAATTGATTTCATTTCAATTCACTGGAAATTCAGCAAGCTGCCGTTTGGTTGTCATTTATGTTTTGATTTGTTTTTATTTATTATTACAGGAGTTGTGAAAACAATAGCTGAAAGAAAGTATGTGAAAAGCAATGTTTTACAAATATTCATTTTAGAGTTAGAAGGATTTACAACTGAAAAGAGGTAACTTCTGTTCTCTTTTGCTATGAAATAAGGATGAAATTGAATATGAAATAAGAATAAGCATTCATCAGAATGTGGCATTGTTACATTAACAAATTAATATTTCTCTTCTGGATGGTGATAATTTGTGAGAAGGATGCCCAGTAAGTTATACAGAGGATAAGAGACCTCTTTTCCCAGCCTAGAGTCAGGTTGTGTCCGTTTTAACATTTTCTCTATTTCTATTATTACAGAGATTTGCTAGGGAAAAGAAGTGCATACACTAGCTGTTATCTGCTCAGTTACACATATATCTGAGATCAGACATAATGGAGGTATCTCTGGTGGTATGATTTCTCTACCAGAAGAAACGGAAATTTGAATTACACAAGTATCCATGGTTTAAATGTAATATTATTTATAGGAACTTCCTCATATGTAGGCCCAGTAAAATAAAACAATTTAAAAAGTGAACAATGGTGGTTTTTTTTCTAAGTTGCTTCTTCAACTGCATTGATCAGCAATTCATCATTTTGTTTAAAATTCAATATTAACAAAATTGTAATGTATCAGCCTTATTCTGAAATCAATTCCATAATCATAGCCATGCCGTATTATGAAGTAATGGCAATGTTAATTTTATTCTGCCAAATGTAAATTGACTGATTTATCACATCATTCTACAGATCCTTCAATTTGTTTCCAGAATAAAAGGAACAAAAAAAGAAAGCCCACTGTAATGACTAGAGTTTTTGTTTTAAATATCACTGAGAACAGACAATCAATCCGTATGAACTGTAACATATAACTTTAAGAAAAGAGTCAAAAAACAATGTAAATCACTCTGGTCTCTCCGACTTCAGTCTTACTCATGGCTTCTGACATTGATTTTTTTTTTTTTATGTCAAGTGAGAATCTAGCCTTCAATTTCTGTTTCATTTCAGGTAGTGATTTCATAATTGTGATGCAGAAAACATAATAAAATAATGGAATAATTATAATGAGTAACAGAAGACATAAGATTCTGTTCCTGATTCAAGATCAATTTGACATCTTGACAGCATGGTCTCTCTCTATATAATCTCTCTTTCTTTATGAGAATAGGATGTCATATGAAGACATTTTAGGAATTCTTTGAGATTTAACCAAAAAAATCTTGTAAAGCAGCCGCAGATTTCTAAGTGTAGCTTGGTATTCAGGGAGATTGTCATCATCATCCTCTTATTGAAAGTTCTGTAGACAAAATATCATTCTTAGCAGTTCCCAGTAACCTGACGGCACAGGCTTAACCAATTGGAACTAAGTTAGCAAACCCAAAGCATGAACAAAACAGACTTTGGTAGAATCAGAGGCATTTGCCAAAACAAGAGAAGAAAAAAGAAAGCAAAGCACAATTACCAAAGCAGCCAGTCACAAAACTGATTTAAATGGTTTACAGCCAGCTGGAAATGTGGCATAGATAAGGCTTTGCCATGCTGAACCAGTTTGCACTCAGTTGTTCCTAAAACCTGCCAGTTATAAATCCTTTACGCAACACAGATCCCCAGCACTTGAAATATCAGGAAAACTCCTTTGGCTATGAGCAGCAAGCTGTTCCAGTCATTTTCACCAACCACCTGCCACGGATGTGATTCCACCCGCAAAGTGGTATACAGCATTGGCATTTAGAAAAAAGTACTTTGCCTCAATTAAGTTCTAGAAATAAACCATGTTTTTTCCTGTTTACAAAACACTTCTCCTGCTCCAAATTTCAGCAATTGTTAATTGC
Source organism: Anser anser (assembly GCF_964211835.1). NCBI lineage: Eukaryota > Metazoa > Chordata > Aves > Anseriformes > Anatidae > Anser > Anser anser. The sequence continues at coordinate 25,215,330 of NC_139729.1, read as the reverse complement.
TGTTGTGAATAATCTTTTACAGGCCATTTTCATATTCTGTAAATCTGTCTCTTACCACTACTGATTGCATATCTACTTTATTGTGAACAGAAGAAGCTAATAATATTACATCTGCTAAAGTAGCTGAGATGCATAAAAAAAAGACCAGCCACTAATGTTTTGTATTATTTAGCTTTTTAAGGTTTTGACTGTTGGTGTTATGCAAAGTACAATCATTATAGTCATTGCTTTGGTAGCTGCTAAATTTTCAAAAGGACATGCTACTTGGCCTGGAGCACCTCTAAATAATGATAAAAAAAAATCAAAATAAAAGTATTTGGCATATAATTACATACGATGCACTGTAAGCTAGCCTCAAGTGATAACATACATTAAACCTAAACAAGACCCTAGATTCTTGGCAGAAGCCTCAGGGATTCATGTGATGTGAAAAACAAGCACAAGGGCAATTATAAAAATGCTGCAAGAACTATTTATTTGGTTATAATGTTGGCCGCGTGTAACTGTAAAATGTACTTTGTAGTAAATTGCTTTTGCACACCGCTGCCTCAATGGTTATATGTTCCATACTTCGTGTTGTTTCACTTTTTATTTTTTTTTTCCCATTATAGCTTTCTGACAGAAGGCATACCCAGTCTACTGAAAATACATAATCCATGATCCAATATGCAGGAAAACTTTAGAACAGCTCGGGAGAACCTGACTTTGACATCTTTGAACCACAAATAAACACACGGGACTGTGAACACTGAGTAGTTATTTTTAGAAAACTTTTTGCAGTGGATGTGTTCAGCAATTTTGCAAGACCTTTGTTTTAACACTGGAGCATTCTTTGCTCTGGACTCTGAAAATAAGAGACACAGCAAAGAAATACAGTATATGTTTAAAATGTGCAAGTAAGGACAGCAAAAAGCAACAAATTAAAAGTTTCATGAAAAAAATATCCAAACAAAATTACTAATAAAAGGAAAGAAAAGCGGAAATAAAACTGGATGTGTTTTTTTCAGAACATAACCCCAGCACCTGCATTTCTCTGATATCTTTCCAAAAGCTGCTTTCTAGCAAATTTATCAAAAATAAATATTTTTTTTTTAAAAAAAGGGGCACTTTTTTTTTTTCTAGATTTTCCTAGAGCTTCTGTGCATTAGCAATTGGACAAAGAACTGATGTGACTGGTCAATGGGTACACTGACTGACTGCTCTTCATATCCTGAAGCTCTACTTGCAGCCTCCTCCCTACCTCTTTCCCTCCTCAGATATTTGAGTTCTCTTCAAAAATGACTGACCTTACCAGAGGTTTTAAGAGAGAGGAAACCTTTGCACTATCTGCATTTGCTCTCTGCTTGTATATCGTTCCTGTGATGGAGATCCAATTTAGTTTTAAAAGCAGTAAATCCATTATTATATGCCAATAGTATCTGAAACGTGGCAGGAGACAACCTGGTGAGATTTATGGCAAGCAGATGAGAAAATTTCCTATGAAGCTGACTCTATTTTATAATATCTCTAGAAGTTAGAGCTCATCCGCTAATCTACAGTAATTGACTAAATGAATAATTCTGTCTCCATGGTGCCCTGCAGGTCAAAATTTGCCCTTCAAGGGTAGTCTTTTCTTAGGGCAAAGGGGAGCATGGCTGGTGCACACACAGACAGTTCATGCCCTAATTTAATCCTTTTGTGAGTGGTGCCTTACTGAGTGACACTTTAAGTGCACAACAATTCCTCTTATTCTTGCAAATGATGAATTCAAATGATCCGAGGTATTTTATGCAAAAGCTATAATGTTGTCTGCAATTAAAGAGCCCATTTATTTCCATATTCATTTGTTTTGACCTTACTTGAAAACCACTTCATTAAAAAAAAAAAAAAAAAAAAAGGAGGTAAGTGCTGTTTATCATACAGTGTTCTGGGAAGTTAGACAGAAATATGAAGTTGAAGATAACTTTCCTCTTTGGTTTGTTTGCTAACACACATACCAGCAGTCTCAAACTGTGTCATGAGTCACTCAATGGCCTACAGCACATCTACATGATGAATATACTGCTCACTGCTGGACTGAACTTAAGCCTCTTCATAATACCTGGAGTCTTTCCATCAGCTTTGATGGGAATGGACAAGGTCTATACCACTCATTTCCAACCATCCTATTCTGACTGAAATAAAATAAAATAAAATAAAATAAAAGTTACCTTTCTACCAGGTCAAGTGATCATGACTAGATAGTAGGTGGAAAGACTTGCTGTTGACCAGCTTATTTGCTTCTGTCAACAAGGGAATTATTCACTTCACTCATAAGAGAGAAGCAGCAATATATTTATTGAAGAAAATAGGGATTTAGCAGGGCTTAATTGTGAATAAGACAGTGACTTAATAAAGCTCTAATGGTAAATGCAACATTAAGCAGATTCGTGATGGCTAGGTCACTTGATTATTTACTGCACAGAGGACAGGGTCAGACTAAAAGCATCAGGGAGACCCTCACACTGAGTCACGAGGTTCAGAACAGAGTTCCCTTTGTCATCCAAACTCCAAGGAGTCTAGATATGACTGTATCCTATCTCAATCCCAGACTTAACAGTTTGTGCCTAACGGATTATATACACAATCACTCCTTTATATCGCTTAGCTAAAATTACAATGTTTCAGCATGCATAGCAAATTACTCGCACAGTTTCAACAAGCTAGCTTTTAGTCACTTATTGCGTATCTGTCACAGGTAGAGGAATCTCTCAATAACGAGGAGCAACCCTGAGACACATCCCTGCTCAAGGGGAAGATCCTGGCATGCAGCCCACTATAGTACGAGAGAACTTAATGGGCTCTGGGCTGTCCCCTATTTATGGGATAAAATGATTGACAACTACTCGTATTTGTGTACTGCCTTGTTTGGTTGGTGCGTGCTCTATTAGCCCTTGGATTTATCTCCCCCAAATCCACCTTGAGCCCAATTTGGCTATCACAACGAGATGCTTTCAGCTGGCTGCCAAACGATCAGCACTGATCTTTATCACCCAAGCAGGGTTATGAGTGAAGGAGCCGGCTAGGGGGGCATGGGGGAGTACACCGCCACAGCTTCTAACAGCAAGCAAGCAAGCAATGACAGAGTGAATAAGATTGATTAACTGAAGAAGTTTGGTAACTGAGGCAAAAAGCATTTCAGGAGAATAGAATTTTGTTGCCAAAAATATAGCAGTTGAAGTTACTGAAGCTGACGTTACTCCTTATGGTGCATTCAGATAGCCTTTTGAAGGGTTAATGTTAGCATTCTGTATTTCTGATATTAAAGTTCTTCCAAAGTCGTAAAGCGTAATGTACCAAAACAGCAGCCCTTAGTAATTCGCAGTGATATTTCTATAGAGGTTGGAGTCCATCACTTGCAAGTCTTGGAACAATGCACCCAAGGATCAAACATTTCAGCTAGGTACTAGCACTGCCTCAACTTAACAAAAAAGAATAATAATAAAAAAGAATAAAGAATCATGAAACTGAGAGTCTTAAAAAAAAAAAAAAGGAAAGAGAGAGAGAAGGGAATCTGAATTGTTTGACAAAATTGTGTGAAGATGTTTTTCTCTGAGATCTCTAAAGATGGCAGCTTTGGAAGAAAATATCCTAAATCAGCCCTGAAAGCAGTGGATATCACCTAGAAACCCTATCACAAAGTTGTAGATCAATATTTTAAACTCAATCTGGCAGAGAGATTAGTGTGCAACAAAAATGTACAGTGGCTGGCCACGTGTTAGTGCATTGCTAGCACTCAGATGACACCCTGACAATATGCCATGAAAGACACAAATCTGAATAGGGTGGTACAGATTATGTGGATGCCTATAGGAGTGTTAAAATGACAGCCCCACAGAGATTCACTGGTCATCAGCTATGCCTAAGCTGTGTGGTCCTAAGGCATTTCCACCAAAGTCTGAGTGATAACTCATGTCAGAATAAGCCCAGGAAATTATTCGGGGGGAGAGGGGTGGGAACACAAAAACCACAGTGCTCTACAACCATAAAGTGTGTCCTAGAGTTCAGCTGTTCTGCAGGCCAGTCTCTGGCACTACTGAATTGAGCATGATGTAAACACAATCTTTCCCTAACATTAAAAGGAGCCCATAGGCAAACACTGCTCTGTGAACCAGCCAGTGAAAATTGGTCTGCAGTGCAAGTCCACGGGACTGTGGGAAATACAGGCTCTGTTATTATGAGCAACCACAGAGAAGATGCCAGCGGTCCTGTTCAGAATATGTTCTTTTCTTTCCTTTTCTTTCTTTTTCTTTTCTACTGGAACTTAGTTGGAAAATACCCTAAATGTCATGTAGGGCACATGTTTGCCTGCTCCAGCAACTATTCATCCCTTTCCTACAATTCCAAATGTTAGCAATAAGGTAGCACATTTATTTCCTACAAGGCACTAGTTACTCATAAAACCACGCTGCCGCTGCATTAACTGGGGATGACTGAAGGCACAGCTACTGCATTAATACTTTACCATCGACAAGCTTTGATCCTCAGCGGCTGCAGTTCACCGTGGACCTGCCCATCTCTCTGGGCAGATGCCAATTTATTCCAGCTGGATCCATGCCTACAGGCTAAAAACACATAAGCTCAAGTCTAATGCACTTTCAATGGTTCCCTTGAGAGTATGCCTACTGACACAAACTAGTTTTAAACTAACTCATCTCCTGAGAGAAGGATAGGCAGAATACAACATTTTCCCTGTTGGCTATTTAACCAGATATTTTTTCTGGCATCCAAACTGAATTTCCAGTCAGTCAGCTACAGGCTGTCACCATCATATCGCTAAATACTCGCATTTTATTTAGACTTGGTTCAATTACACATAGCTGACTTGAAGTCCTGTTTCTGGATTGCAGTACAAGCATAGTGAGATCTGCTTACAAATGTTGGAAAATTTGAGTGCATATATTCCCCAACTTATCTGAAAAGCTTGGGGGCCTATGGGGAAAATTCTGTGAAATTTTACAAAACGTTGTAACCTTCCTCGGGCTCAATTGCTGTAATTCACCCTTAGCTATTAACTCCCTGGAATTGGAGTAGCAAGCAGGCACACTCTATTTATATTTAATCCACAAGCTCCTGAATGTTGATATGTGACAGCAAATCAAATGTAAATGCAAGGTAATATGTAATCTTTGTAAGCTAAGGAAAATTATCAACTGACATACATTACCATGTGAAATAACTAAATCAAGCACTATTCCTTCCAAATGAACAGAGATAAGTGCACTGCACTGAATTTAAAAGGTCTAGCAGCTCAGCAAAGACTCTGTTAATGAGTCAGAAGGCTTATCCAAGGGGATATTGAAATAACCCATCTCAGCAGCCTAGGGTTTCTTTTATTTATTTCATTCATTACTTTGTTTACTAACTCTAAAAGCCACTGCACTGCAAGTTGGCCATGAAGAAATCAAAGACTGATTAACGGAGAAAATGAAAGGAAAACATCTAATCTGGTTAACAGGAAGATAAACATAATCCCTCTTTGTTTTAACAAACTGCCTTGAGTTGAAATGAGACTCAGAAATCCTGACTAGCACTGCTCTCGTATTTTAATATACCCATCTTGAATCTTGCCTCTAATTCTGTGGTAGAATTCTTCAAAGGTGTTACTATTCATGTATTATTTTTACATCTTTCTGTTAGTGGTTACAACAACTCGATTCTCCATTGCTAAAGAGAAAGTAAAAAAAAGATGTCCTAGCAGCTCTGAAAAGAGAATTTTAAAATGTCATGCTTTTCAAAAAGCCCACAATCTCACACATTTTGTGATGGTTTCATGCAGTGATGGAAACTTGTGGTGATGCTTATAGTAGGTCAAGGCAAGAGATCTGACTGTGCATGTTCTGTACTAAACCTACTTGCTTGATCACAAAATTACTAATGGTTGGGCTTTCATTTAACAAAATCAGTGTCTGCAACAATATCTGAGTTTCTAGGCTTCTTCAGAAATTAATTCTACAGGCTGAGCAAATGCTGCACAAAACACAGTTCTATCTCCTTCAGCCTTTTTAAAATAGCTGAATTTGCTAACATTCGGATACTTCTATCTGGGTGCAACTTTAGAACTTCATTCTGCACAGAGTTGGTTAGCACTACAAGATTAAGGGTGAAATAAAGTGCTCTAACATACTCATTGCCTTTTTATGGAGTGTTAGCAGTTAAAGCATACTCCAATATAAAAATTGTACCCAGGTTCTAATTCTTTTTTTTTTTAATTCTTTTTCTTTTTTTTTTTTCTTGCAGATGAAATGACAACCAGACCGTTCAGTAACTGCATGAACACCAAAATACTTTATCTCAATTTAGTCATCCTGAAAAGAGTTTAAAGGATATTCATTTGGTCTGTGGCAAATACAACTGAAACAATATAGCTGTACTCATACTGCTGTATGAGACCCAGAGAAAGAACATTCAGAAGATCTAATCTGTTAATTCATTCAGAGCATAAACACCAAGAAATTCAGAAATGTCACAGCTTGGTGGTGCGTTTGTGTGCTATGAGAAAGAAAAAGAGATGTCTTTAGGACTTTATTAGCAAAATTCAAATACCTCAGTACTTTCATTAGCAATGACAGTGTCAGTGATTTCTAAGAATTAAATTTAGGTGTTTTTAAAACTCCACAAATCCAGCTTTTAAGCCATGGATGTTTTTGAATATGCTGTCTGAATCATCTATATTTTTCAAACCATTGCACCTTCTGCTTGCTGTAATCAAGGGCTTCACAGAGAAGCTTATCTTTAACTATGAATCAGCAAAAAGCTTGTTAATAATTAGTGACTTATAAGACATAACACTTGTACTCAATAATGCTAATTTGATGGATTCATGAACAGCTTCTTAAGTAATATCATTATTTATTGTCAAAGTAGAGGTGAGTTTAAGTAAACCAGCTGCATATTTTCTCTGCTTTGCATGCTGCTTTCAGAGAGGAACACAAAAAAAAAAATCAAGAAATTTGGCATAACTCACATTATCAGGATAGATTTACCAGTCACAGCAAACTGAATTATACCTATGGATGGAATGGGTGCTTTGGTATTATTAACAAACAAATTCAATATTTAATATAAAGTCAACCTAAAGGAGAGAAATATTTTTGCAATATAAGCAGAACAGTGTAGCATGCAAAGGTACAATTGCTTTGAAAAATTGTTTTCATGAAAGTGTTGTTTATAAATAGTACTGTGCCTAGGGTGAATTAGACCTTTCTCATTAAATTTGACACATGAAAGTGTTGTAAACGATTTAATTAATTCAAAAATTATTTTCAAGGAAAAGATGTATGCTTCTCTGCCATTTAACTAATAATGAAGTCAGCGTGATGTTGCATTTAAACATGGAAAACCTTGTGCTGGAAAGATCCAGATAGCATGGTAAGAGTTGTTTTGGCTGGAGCCTGCATCATTTCAGGTTGCAGCCAGACCTTGCAAACAAAAATTCCAGCTAGCACATCAAATGACCTGTCACTTTCTAATGATAGACTATTATACCTCACAAAAATCAGTGCAAAATTAAAGACTTTCCTTTCTTACTGTGAATTTCTCTTTTTCTTCCTCAGCAGAAATCTCGCCAGCTACCTATTAAGCTCCAGTTGTGACCATTGCCCTACCTAATGCTTGCTGTCAAGGTTGAATGAGTGCTTGTGTAGGAGTCCTCTGGTGTTCTAACCTCTGATAGTGTTGTGTTTCTTTTTGTTTTTGTGTTTTTCCTGTTTTTCTTTAAGCATTCATGTTTGATTCAATGTAATTGACAGAGCTGTGAATCATTTTTAATATCACACACCCATTATGTATTTTTATACATATTTATTTCTAAGAGGCAATATGCTAATTGAGGACATTAAGGGATGCAGAAAGTGGTTATCTTGAATGAATCTGCACTGAAGGTGTTCTTCAGCATGGATTTTACCAGGATGACTGGTTTCCTTGCTTGAGGCTTACTTGTTTGTAAAAAGCCTTCCTTTTGCTTTGTGGGAGTCTAAAATTCTGAAAACATTCAATTATAAAAGCTGCCAGTGTGATAATAGGGTTGCAAGAAATCTGACCTGGCTGAATTATAAAAAGCATGGGACAAAACCTACAGGCTTTATTCAAAATCAGAATCACTGAAATTCTGCTCTTAATGACAGTGACCTCAAGATTTGACCCCATACTTCTGTACAGTAGATTTCACCCTTAGTCCTGCCTGAAAACAAAACTGTATTTTGAATCTGGTACAAGCTCAGAATCATCTCTTTGAACAAAATTACAAGAACTACTGAAAAGTCTTTTTTTTGTGACTGATTACAAACCTGGAATCCAGATGACAACCTTATGGCAAGAGGCAGCCAGCTGCACCCATGGGTCCAGCTTCCCTTCTTTCAGCAACACAAATTTAGACTGATGTTTGAGGCCTGATGTAAATGGTGCCCATCGCATCTCAGGACTTTTATCAGTGATTAAACCAATTCCAGGGACAAATGAATAAAACTTTAATATCTAGAGAAAATTATAAAATTGGGAAACCTGGTAGGTAACAGTGTTTCTTCCATCTCCAAGTCATGCACAGTTTTATGTGGATGCCAGCCAAACAGCAATCTGCACAGCTACAAATTCAGATCCCTCTAGCCTAGGCAGAGAGCTTTTGTTAGAAAGTTGCAAGGAAGTAGGATGCACTTACTCATTTAGATTCTTGTTATCTCCAGACCACCACAGCTCAGTATAATTTAGTACAATTTGGTAACTTCTGCCCAAGTAAGACCCTGCAATGAGATTACAGGAGAACTGAAGGTCAGTTCTGAAGGGTATCATCAGAAGCAAATGCAAGGTCTACCTGCACTATATTTATCTCTAGTAAATGTTGTGTAACAAATAGGATAAAGCTGGAGGTACATAGTGGGCAGAGAGATAACATTGAAAGCAAAATGTTTGCTAGTTAGTGTACAGGCCAGGGAAAATCTTGCCAGCTTGCACTAGGCAGACCTAGAGCACTGGGACTCGGTACAGTCACCGTTCTGTTAGCTGTTGCCTGAACATGGACATATTTTTTTTTTTAAGATTAAAATAATGTTTAAAGTAGGTTTTTTGTTTGTTTGTTTGTATGTTGTTGTTGCTGTTGTTTGTGGCAGAGGATGAACGGTTGCATTTGAAAACATATGGGAGAAAAAGCAAAGGAAAATAAAGCAAAGCAAAACAAAACCAAACAACCAGACAAACAAACAAAAGCCGGCAACCTTACAAGACGTTTAGTAGAATAAATGCTATTTGGACTAGGGATTCCACTTCAGCTGTCCAGCCAAGGATCTCCAGACCTGTACTAGGAAACAGAGTATTCCAAGTATATTAGCAAATATTTCTGCTGCAAAACAGGTTTTAACTGTAAGTGTAAACTAAATGCTAAATTACAATGGCATTTCTATGTAACCTTGTGCTCTTACTCATATTTTCTCATGAAACATATTTTACATTGAATACCATTGTGATTTACTTATGACTCACTATGAAGCAAGTTACCACTCCTTTTTGCAGTTAATTTATCACATAACTCTTATCTTACAGAATAACCAAGGAAAAGTCACTGAGTTATAAATTACATTCTCATTTAATCTTGTAAATTTTTCAGAACTGATTTTACTTCAAACAATAAGGGAAAAGCAGTACGTTCAGCAGTTTATAATCTCACAAAAATACTCCTTATAAAATAGACATAACTCAGAATGTGTTTATATACCTATAATAATTAATATTCTTAGTTTCCTAACAACTCTCTCCCCAGAAGAAAAGAGAAAAGAAAACAACAAAGGAAATATTCCCAAGGCACAATATTTCTTTTGTTTTTGAACTCTCAATTTGCATACTCATGTTCAATGAGTAACATCTACTGACATCTCCACAGCTACCTTTTCACAGCAAAACATCATCTTCCTCTGAAAGTCAGAAGCCACCACCTTGTACATTGTCAAATGATGTATTCTAATCAAAGAATTCCAAACTGTGACACATTTCTTAATCGGAAAATATTTCCAGTTCCTATTTTGAACATAATCAAAGACTTCTAACACATCAAAAACGCCTGTTCCTAAGGGGCACAGAAAATTTAATATCAAATACGAGGAAAAGTTTTTGAGCACCTTACACTTTTTACCAGTATTCATTGACTAATTCAAATGTTCTTTTAGCAGCCAAACATTGACAGCCTGTTTGCTGTTTGATAATCCATGAAAAATTAGTTCTTCATTTGAGCTCACTTTCCTTAGATAGCTACCTACACTATGAAAACAAGAATCACAGTTATCGTTTTTAAACTTTGTTAAATGAAAGATCTACCACTCTGAAACAAAACAGATAGGAAAAATTAATTCTTACATTCTTACTTTTTTTTTTCCTATCAGTAAGACAAACTATTGGATGCAATTTCCAGCAGCTACAACTATTATAGCTATTTTAATAATGCACATATTTATTAACTACTGTAATATCCTGTGGTGTTCACAATTATGTTCACTGTGGATAGTCTGTTGACTCTGCTGTACCACTGACATTATTTCTGTCTTTCCAATGAAAAACATGACTGAGGATAGCCAGATAGTAAATAATGTTACATTTAGAAAAAATATATATTTTGTAATTTAGACTTCTTCTATATTAGCACAAAATAAATAAATAAAAAGTCACAATAACTGAACAGTCTCGATGTAGGGTCCAACTCAGGCACAACAACATGTAAAACTAGGACATATTCCTGTCTTGTTCTGGAGAAGTGAAAATAAAACTGTAAATTTGGCAATTCTTAGACAATGTTTAGGTAAGAGAGGAAATAGTACAGTCAAATCAAAATAATTTGTTCCAGTAAAACAAATGTCAATAATTTAGGAAACTACTAGATAAGATTCTAGAGGGAGGACAAATACATATGCCCTGAAACATATATCTGTAACAAGAAAAGACATCACACATGGACAAGAACGTGTAAGGAATGACATTCTAAAGATAAGACAACAGACAAGACATATCCGAAGCTCTTTTCTAACTCTATTTCCTACTGTTTGACCTAAATTCTGCCTTTCAACTACAGTTCAGCAACACAGAATGTTATACACTATGAGACAGACAACAAAGATTAAACTCATTTAACTGGTGGAGGGGGATATCCAGATCTAATCAGAATGTGTGCCAGTATCTGGTGAGTCAAGGACAGGATGAAATTTTAGGGCAAGAAGGCAGAAGCAAGGATAACTCAAGGGAGACAGAGAGTAGAGAGTGTCAGAGAAAAAATATAAAAGGTAGTTTGGGAATTAGCGGTATACTTTGTCTTGCACATGCAGAAAGAGGAAGACCCCACCCCTCTGAGCCAAGGCAATGTCTGACTGAGAAGGCAGATACGTATGGAAAGGAAAAGTGAGACAGGAAAGGATGAAACTTTGGTAGTTGTCAGTACACACACATCACACATCAACTGTGTTATTTAGATTGATCACTGGAAGTTAGCAAGTAACTTACTGAAGATGAGAAATTTAGTCTCAAGTAGTCATAAGCTTCATCTAGGAACATCAAACAAGAGACTGATTGTCTCTAGACAATATTGTGTGAAAATCTGGATTATTAATTATGAAACAGATGACAATTAAAGGCAATACTGTGTTTAGAAAGGATGAATCTGAAAACTAAGTGTTTTTATCTCCCAAATAGAAGACCCGGTTGTATCTTTAAAACAGATTCTAACAGTGTTGAAAGGAAATGAGTCAAGTCAAAACAGGCAGCAAAATATCCACAAAACAAACTTTTATTCCTTATATTTTCTTTCAATTCTTGCTCAACTTGAGCACTTTTCAATAGCTCAACAAGTGAAAGATGAACATTCAAACGTACTATTTGCTCTTTGATCCTTTCTTCAGAAAACAAGTTACAGATTTTATTGCTTCTGTTTTTAGAAAACTTATTTTACTTTATTTTTCATTTATTGATTTTGTTTTAGGTGGATGGATCATGCTGTTCAACAGGCCCAGAGACCGAAATATTTTGAAGCTGCTATTTATTACTCCAAATTTCAAAAAACTGTGGCACTTCCTTGTCCTTTAAAATGTTGGCAGCATTCTGTGATTTTTATTAAAATATCTGTAATGGTTCTTTTTAATTTGTCAAACAAGGGACAGCACAGGTGGTAATGCAGAACAGGAAGACTCCTCTGAAACAGAAATAACCTCTAAGGACATTACACTGCTGTCAATGTTTATTCAAAACTCCTACCGACTTTTGTGAGTTCTTCACCGCTAATGAGGTTGAGTATCAGTCCAGTTTCTCTTCACCTCTTCAGGAGGTAAAAATTTCATCCATTCTGATAAATTCACTTTGTTTTATTTGCACCTTGCTTAGGGATAGCCGGAAGAAATAAAAATATCCACTCAATTAAAAAATGGCTTCATAAAACAGTACCTTCTAAATAACTCTGCAAGTTAAAACAGTATGAATTCATGTTACTAACCATAAGTAAACAGTGGGAACCAGCTGTAAAGATACCGGCCAAAGATGTGAATACAGCAGACAGACCACATCATAGTGACCTAAAACAGTAGTCATTCTTTGAAAAGGCCAGCTAAACAGCTAGCAGAAAGGTAGATATTTCAGGTAAATAAGCACAATTATATTGAGTTGGAAATATATGCAGACAGAACAGAGAAGAAGCAGATAGAACAGAGAACTCCTCATCACAGTTTATATTGTGGGAATTATTTAGCTTTATGTCACGAAATTATTTTTTTTTTCCTTGCCTAATCAGAATGCTTGATAATTATCAGATCAAACCTGGTAGTCTTCAGTGATGCTTCAGCATTTATATATTTATTTATTATCTTCTTAATAAGTGTAACTTTTTTTTTTTAATAAAAATGAAAATTGATTTCCTAAATGTTCAAGAAGAAGGGAATTTCTTAAGAATTTGGGAAGTTTGTCATGAAACAGAGGCATTCCAATAAAGAATTTGTCGTGATAAGAAAGTGTGAAGTCTCATTTGATTACACAGGGGTTTTGTTTTGTTTTTAAAATTGTACATATTGTGCACATTGGTTACATATTGTCCTTCCATGTACTTTTTAGACCTAAAACATTGTTAAACTGTTTTCCAAGGTATTTCTCCAGAACTTGGGAATTATGAAACCCATTGAAAAGAGTAAGGAAGGTAGGAGAAAAGCTTCATTCATCAGCAGCATGCTATAAAATTTTGCAATTCATTAGATGCGCCTAGAAGATAAAAGTAATTAAGTTATGCATGCTGATGAAACATCATAGAAGAATATCATATTTTATTAAATGTGAAGAAAGTAATGTAAGATGTTAAAGTTTAAAACTCCTCCATATTCCAATTTGTAAGTCTTTATGGCCAACACTCATGCAAGCCAATTCCCATAACAATTACTTAATTCATAACTCCTGAGAAGTAATTCTCCAATCCAACACAGACGGCAGAATGATTTAAGATTTTAGTAGTTATTTTAGTAGTTATTTAGTAGGATATTATGTTATATTCAAATCTATATATTGGGAAAAGGTGCTTCAGTTAGAGGGTGGTCAGGCACTGGACAGGCTCCCCAGAGAAGTGGTCATGGCACCAAGCCGCACAGAGTTAAAAGAAGCATTTGGACAATGCTCTCAGTCATATGGTCTGATTTTTGGGTGGTGCTGTGTGGAACCAGAGGTCGGGCTTGGTGATCTTTGTGGGTCCCTTCTGACTCAGGATGAGCTGTGATTCTATTCTTTGATTATTATTAAGCTGAAGACTGTCAAAGAAGACACAACCGCTTTCATCAACCTTAAAGAGTGTGCACATTCAGAAGGACAGGAGCAGCTGGCCTCATTGCCAAAGAACAGATGAACTGAATGGTTAACTTTAAAAGGTTAGTAAAATGGTCAATGTGTTAAAGGACTTCAGCAAAGGAAACCCTAGTGCCTAAAGGGTTATAGGAAAACAAAAATAAATAAATAAATAAACAAATCCAGCAATGCTATATATTTCCAGAACCTGCTCAAAGCAGTCAGAAGTGGCGCTCTCCTAGCAGAAGCCAGCTGCCTAACCAACCTAAAAGGAAACACAGCCCTCATTTGTGCTCTTTGCCATTTTTCAGTTACTTACTTTAAGTGGAGAAATCATCAAGAAGATGCTACCAGTCAAATTTCTGATGTTCATTAGTACTTGCAATTACATTTCAGCAGTTGAGTTAATAAGTACTGTGTGATCTGCCACCCACATATTTGACCTTTTATAATAATCATATGCAGTCGTTCAAGTATAGTAATTCAAGTATTACAACATTTTGGACAGGGTAGAGGTATTATTTAAGACACTTTTGTTTGAAAGTTCATGTGCATAACTTGTAAATTTTTAGTTGCTCATTTACAAGAAAAACTGTTTTACTAACTTGAAATGGGTGAGCTTTAACTCTTTAGAATTTATACTGATATATAGCTATATATACCTCTATACAGCTAGGGGCTATCATATGAAGATAGCTACTTACAATTTGCATGTTATATGAAGCTTTAGAATAATTTGATTGCATGGTAACCTCCCTCTTATGTCTCTTTAATATAAAAATAAACACTGTACTATAAATATACCTGGAATTCAAAACCTTCAAGACTGAGTTAATAAATTAGAGCAGCCGATTCAAGTGAAAAAGAAAACCTACTTTGGTTGTCAATACAATTCACAAAATGAATTTTTGTCCTCTGTCAAGGGAGTCTTGGAGTCAATATTTGTTGCAAATAAAATGTCAAACACTATGGAAGTACAAAGCAGTGTTGCTTGTACCACTGGTCTCAGAAAGGTGACAACTCTTCTGGTTTTAAAATGACAGCAATAGCTTGGAAGTTTTAAGAGTTTATTCACATTGAAGAGTCAGGAAACATGTTTTTCTCCTCCCTATCTCCCAAAAAGAAAAAAGAAAAAAAAAAAGGAAAAAAAAAAAGAAAAAAAAAAAACACCAGCTGCTGTGGTATGACTTATAAAAGCTGTGCACAGCCAAGGGAGCAAAAAGTAGCTTCAACACAGATTCAATTCCAAGAAATACTTAAAAGAAATTTAATTGGAGAAATATGTTAAGGTGTTATTTTGTCTGCCGTATGTTGTTAATGCAAGGAAACACACTGTTAGATTCCTGGACCGAAACTTTAATTCACAGGGAGAAGGGTGTAGAACAAGAACTATTATGACCATTCATCACTTTCTAGAGGATGAACTGTGCAAGAGCACCTCTACAGTAATGAGAATACCACCTTACTTCATTATATATTTTATCATATGAATAACAGATTTGCCACAGAATGTCCTGAATTTTGTTATCTGTTAATTTATCTTTCAAAATGTCGGCCCTATTTTATGCTTAAAATACTCATAAAAATGCTTTCTAGAAAATGTGGTCTATACTAATTATCTTCATATTCAAACATATACATTAATCTTTTATTTACAGTCTAATTTTGAAAATAGACATTTAACAAAATTTGGCAAAGTTTCCTAAACCAGTGAAGACAAGTAGATATGACTGTCTTAAAATCTAGAGGTTATTTTTTAGTGTTTTTGTTTGTTTTTGAAAGACTAAATTCTCATTAACTCCTTTAAATTACATGGTAACTCTCACAAAAACTGCAGTGCTACTTGTTTTTCTGGTGTAAACTATTCCACAACAAGTGGCATGCTCTCAGAACTTAGCCATAATAATTAATGATTTAAAACCATGTTTCTGAGTCCTTTTCAAGAATGTTTAGTTTTGCCATTTATTTGAATGTAGAAGACATTATTGCTACAATGCTCATAATTCAACCTCAATTTATTTGCTAGCACAAAAATCCCTCTTTATTGGCAGGATCCGGCTTTCTATTGATTCTCATGAGCATGTACTTATAGCTTCCACAAAGCAACATCTGTGAGGAATTTTGAAAATTTTCTTAGCTGTGTTACATTTTCTTTTGCAAGCTTCATTCCAGTTATTAGCAAAATCCAGAGTCATCCCTGTTAGGATAACCTCTATCAGCAGACTGTGAATGATTAAGTACATGTAAGTAATTCATACCTCAAAAAAATACCCTGTTGTGTGCTATAAATGCCTATTACGCATGTTATAAGGGTCTATGTCATTTCTTTCCGAAGTGTAGGTAGGCACTTAATGACAGGTACTCCCGAGATAAATTGCAGTTCTTTAAATCTGGATAGCTTAGATGATATATCATTTTCCGCTAAGAAATTCTTGCATACATCTTATGATACAAAGACTTATCATTTGCTCAGCACATTCAACACTGTGCTCTTAATTCTGACTAGTATTTCTGAGTGCTACAAATGTTATATTTGTGAATATTAAAAGTAGTGCTTAATGTAATTGAATAGAAACCCATACTTCATAACTTCTGCAGAATAATCTCTAGGATTGTGTCATTAGAATTCTTCTTTCTGGGAAATGTATCCACTAAGAAATCTGGTCTGCAGACTTCTTCTGCAAACTTCTGGTCTGCAGACTCTAAACTGCCTCATGCAAGCACAATTTATCTGAAAGCAAGGTGCAAGCCTCCATTTTCTCAGAAAGACTAAGGTTCTTATATTACTTTCTAGCCCAGGGCTTTCCAGATCATTAGATGTGACAAACATTTATCACGTGCTTTTCTTCATCCTTTCCTCTTTTCTTCTTCACAAAAAGATACAAGGGCCAGTCCCACAGACTAATTATCTGTCTCACTAAATTACACTGTTAGATTAGTTCATTTTGTCCATGTGAGTGTTCATGGTTCATGGTTCACAACAAATGTGAAGTAATTCAGTTTAATTTAAAGTCAGTGACTTTAGGTCAGGTTGCATTACCTCATATTTGTCTCAAATTAAAACTATGCACGTGAGCAAATATTGCAGAACAGATGACTGAGCTGAAGTAACCTGATGTACATTAAAAGGGCACAGTGTATTTAAATATCCAACTGCATACAAAGATGATAACATTTCTAACTTTTGCACAACATAAATAACAGAGTCATAGTTTTATTTGTCTGTCCATGATTTTGGGTCATAGTTTTCTACAATGCCTCATTCACTACCGCTCAGGCAGCAAGTTTTAACTTGTTATTAAGAGTGATGAACAAGAGAAATAGAGAGGGACATTTTTTCTTGCCTGGCCAGGTAGCAAAGAAGGTTACAGTTTCCCTGTTTGGACATTAGAAGAAAGAAGGGGGTGACTCTGCACAAACTGGGTTTAGCGTATACATTTTTAACTTGCGAACATTGGCTTAAGATTTTCAGGTTTGGGGTAGTTCAGGGGAATGAAATAGGAAGCAATATTTTTCATCTTTACCTATTTGAATAGAGGCCTGGGAGACTACGTTATATTACTGGTGATTTTAGCTCAGTTCAAAATAGTTTGACATCAGTAACTCTACAAATGCAGCTCTCCATATGAATGACCAGAAGGCAAGGATTTCATTAGCCTGGATGCATTTCATTTCACTTAGGTGACACTTGCCTGTCATCAGTGAGGCACATGACTGAAGCTGGAATACTTTGATCTGGTCCAAACCTCAGCTGAAGAAGTTTTTCTTTAGTTTGAATAACGAAATGTGATGTTTTCTGTGCTGAAAAAAATAAAATAAGTTTAATATAACATAATTTGTTGAATGAAAGACCTTAATATTGTGTATTTGATCAAAATTATATTTCCAAATAAGTGATGTGACTTTCATTTATAAATTCTGCTTTGAGATGGTACTTCAAACTTTGGTCAGTGACACTTTGCTTACTACGTAATATTTTATTTCATTCCAGTAAGTTACATAAATAAATAGTGAAAGTGATCCTTAAAACAAGATACTCTATAGTAACAAAGTATATGAGATCTGAAACATATTTAAACTGATTGTCCCAGCCATACTCTGTTTGGTGGGTTGGTATTCAATTTCAATTTCCTCCAAGTCAGTCAGAAATATGGACTCCGGGTCCCACATAAATAGAAACCAGAACTTACCAATAGCTCAAATAGCAGGAGTCACCAATTGTAAAAATTATATAAATATTTACCTTCTCCAGCCCCTCCAGGCAAATATTTCTCCTGTGAAGTCTATTTAAATAATACAGAGAAAGAACATGACTATTACAATCTGAAGAAAGAGATTAACATAAGAACATGAATATCTGTACTCACCCAGGAGCAGGGGTAATGATCCTTTTGTTAAAAAATGACCTAAAAAGTGCAATTTAATTTTGATATATTAGAATCACTTCAACTAGTTTAAAAAAAATAAATAAATAAATCTTATACTATTAGATTTATTTATTGGGAATTTTAAAATGCTAGACATAAGAAGTAAAATAAATTAACGAAACCAGGTTTAAAAAATAAAAATAAAAAACTTACCTTTTTTCTTTTTAAAATAGTGTTCTGCTTCTCCACATGAAGATACCCACCTGCTCGTCCTTTTCTGTTCATTCCCTTCCATCTCTTCCCTCTTCACAGTGCTGCACTAATTGCTGTCGAATGACACCTACCTAGTCCCACGTATCCACTCCTGCCTCCCAGATCCTGCTGTCTACAGCAGAACCACATTCACTTCACTGTGTCTGGAAGTCTCCTATAGAAAGTCTTCCTATTATTAGTTAAGTGCTGGAAGAATTGCCTCAAGCAATTAAAATTAGGAAATCAAACAGAACAGTTATTCAGGTAAAATTTACTAGTCTCCACTACAGTGAGAATGTTAATATTTCTTGATGGGTTTTCACTTAGAAAAAGGAAATGAATTACCAAATCAGAGAAGGCCCATGGTTCTACCACAGCAAAACCGTATCTGAACACACACAGCAGAAGCAAATAAATCATGCAATATGGCATTTTTAAAGGTCACAAAATAACAAGCAGTTCAAGACTAATTGATATTGGCATACCTATTGTAAAGAGGGGGAAAAAGTGATCAATGATCAAATAATAGAAAGAAACCTACAAAATACATACATCATAAAATGATGAGAAGTTCAGAGTAGTGACCGCCGACATAAATAGATGAATCCAAAAACAGAGAGTAGTGTAATATTTTTGAGTTGGAAAAGAAATTTGGAGTGGGTTTTATAATGATGAAAAAATACTTCTAAAAGTCATTTAGTGAAAGGGATAATGAAAGGAAAAAATCTGAAAACCTACAAAACCTGAAGTGCTCAAAAAAAAACCTATCTGGAATGCATGAATAAAGAGAAAATACTGTTGAAGTATTATTAGCTCATCAGTGAAGTCAGAATTAGGGAGATTATAATAAACATGCAGGAATGATTGTTCAGAACAAAAAATGCATTTTTAATCTGGGAAGAGTAAGGCACCACTAGTATTTACCATGGTGATCATTCTGAGAAACAGAAAAGGAAGAAAACAAAATTATTTTTATGAAGTCACACGTCTTATTTCAAGAGTTAAAAATCACAGCACTGACACAGCCTGAGGATCTTCTCATTTACTGTCTCCTCTATTTGCTACGCTGGGAAGAGAGCTAGGCAGAAGATATGATATTTTGCACATCTAAGTCAGGAACGTATAAAGACAGGTTAGAGGTGGTCATGTGTCTTATGATTAAAAACTGGTTTTCAGATTCCAAATCTCAGTACAAATTCTGCATGGTCCCAGCACAGGCATCACATGCAGCACCCAAGCAGACTAAAGTAGCTCCAGGGTTTATGCAGTTGTTTCTATCTTCTTGTTCACCCAGCTCGTGGGCAAGAGATCTCTTAATAGTGGTTACAGTGTTAAGTGCAGAAATAAATTCTTAGGGATGTTGATAGAAGAAGGCTATTCTAGTATATAAAATAATTAATATAACAATAAGCAGTTACAGTATCTACTGCTTTTATCAAATAATTTCACTCTTGCTAGCAAAGAGTTAATTACTAGTCTTTCTCTATATGTTTCCTTTAAATGACTAGAAGAGTCTGACTAACCTGATAGGAAGTCCCTTTGACATGTACCACAGTGCTAGGACTTGTATAAGGATTAAAGATTTTTTCTTTGAGAGAGGGGTGGAGGAGAAAGCTCAAAGATTAATTTATTTCTAGACAGATACCACAGCCATAAGATTAAGATATCCTCCCTTCCTGCAAGACAAAAATAAACAACCCAGTAGAAAAAGCAATAAAATGATTTTTTTCCCCCAGCTAGTAAGCTTTATTAGCTCTTCAAGAGAGTTTTTTTAAAGGTTTTAAAAAATGCATTGAGTGAAAAAGTAAACATTTTCCAACTTTATATACTGAAGTTTCCACTTTCAGTTTGACACCCAATGGAACAAAACGTAGGGATTAAGACCTGCTTCAGGAAAACACTTCAGCTGTAATGGTAAGTTTCATAACAGTTTGGTTTGGTTTTGGTTCATTGGTTTTTGGGGGGATGGTAGTTCAAGGGAGCAGAGTATAAATTATAGGCTAAATCTGAGTTTACAGTATCCCTTTAATTATCCATATAATACTAACAGGCTGTTACAATATTAAAGTACTTGCAGTAAAATCACACTTGATGGAAGATAATTTTCTTATGCAAATGACTTTGGTTATGACTAGATAATTTATAATCATAAATACTAAATTCAGACAAACAAAGCTTAATCATTCCAACAGTGCAGCGGGAAATGGAAATTGCAGATCATTGTGGATCAAGCTTAGAGGAAAAGGTTAGTCCCTTTATTGTGTTTTATTTGTGTTCGTCTACAGGCTAAAAGCAATTAAGGAGAATTCAGTGTATAGTAAAGGACATTCTACAGTCCTCTTACTTAACAGGCATTCCGGAAAGAAACCATTTTTGAACCATAATTTATTTTTTTCATTTTAACAAAACAAGAACAGTGTTGAAAAGAAAATATACTGCTAGTGATAATCTTAAAACTCTCCAACTGTGTGCATCTCATAATCCTAAAACTCTTTAGGTGTATCTCGTACGTGCACTCTATGATGGACTTTCTAGCTAACTCTGTTATCTGTACTAATATCAAGATCCATCACAGACCTTGTTTATTCTTTACTATTCAACTGAAAGCAAGGAGACAAAACATATCCTCATGCTACATACATAAAAAGGCCACTGGCGCATATTACTATTTTTATGACTGAGGACAGTGGGATACAAAACAGTAGTGTTTATCATTTGGCTTCTTCTTTGCTGTTGTTAAGATTATACTCTTTTCAAAAGTATTCTTTAGTCAAATGGAAGGCAAGAGAAACCACACATGACCACTCTTGCATAAATCTTACCTTGTAAGTCTAAGATGCTGCTGCTTTGGCACTTTGATAATTTTGTTTTCCAGCAGTTTAAACATTGTGGGTAGAACTGGGATAATGTGCAAGTTACAGAAATAGGAATTGTAGATTTTTTTCATTTCTAAGGAAGTAAAAGTACAGAAGTTGTTCATAACTCGATGTTTAACTGAAAAAAAAAAATGTTTTTTTTTACACACTCTGCTTTCATTATGTCTCAACCCTAACTTTTTTTTAAATTGTTCTTTAAATTTATGAAATACAAATAACATACCTTGAAATAATTTTCCTACAGAAATGTTGATTTCTTTCCCTGGGAGACTAGAAAATATCATGTAAGAGAAAATAACCAGATCTAATTCTTAGATTTCAGCTTGCTTAAGTCAAAATGATAGAAGAAGAGTGGCACCATTGGATACTTCTGTTCTGTGGTACCCAAGTACTTCTACTATCTTCAGAGGAAAAAACACTTAAGAATGCCAGTTAAGAATGTAATATTTTTTGTGTTGTACTGATGTTGCCTACAATCTCAAACTGACCAAACAATTTGACTAAATCAATCCAATATGCAGAAATTGACTACAAAGACAAGAATCATATTAAATACTGAAGATTACCAACTGATGTTACCAAACTTGACTTCACTTAATTTGATGGCTGCTCATACACTGCCTGAAAACTTGTAATCGGGCAGTTGCAATGACAAAATATCCATTTCCTTTGAAAGATATGCTAGCAGTTTATGTGACAACTTATAGCCCTCACTGCTTAGTTTAGTGAGAGTAAAAGAAAAAAATCTGAAAATTAACCACTGATTCAGAGCAACCAAAATCCATCTGCTTTATTACGGCTCAAGCAGCAGATAAAAAATGAAAGCATTTACTAAATCTAAAAGGAGCCACAGGGCAATTGATGTAATTGCTTCATGAATCTGCCCTAATTGTTTTTTAGTAGTAAAACTGCATAATTAAATTTGCACTTTGCCTCCAAATAGTATCTCAATCAAAATCTTAAAGAAAAAAGTAAAAACAAAAACTTATGCTCTGTCTGAAGTTTTCTTCCAGTAGAAAATAGGCTTCTTAACTCTTACTAGGCTAGAGATAAATATGACCTTTGTTAAAGTTTGGGGATTTTGTGAAAATTGTCTAAACCTGCTACCAGGTACCATCAACCTTAAATGCTTTTAGAAGCAAATTCTTCTTCCTCACAGGGAGAAAATATGGAAAAAAGACAGACATTTATTTTCAAAGCATATGTTTCTGAGTTCTGAGCAATAAGTATCTTTTCTACTTCTTGATTTGACAGAGGCATTGTAGTGTTTTGTATTTCAAATGAAAAACACATATTATCAACATTTCAATGTAAAATTAGAAGAAAGTGAATGTTAGCTGGGATATGGTTTCTCTGCTTCACCATCTTTAGAACAAGAGCATATTATTTACTGGCTTTACATTGAATGCATATGCATATATGTGCATATGTGTATGTGGTTTTAGTTTCATTTGCAGAAAATAAATAAAAATATCTTTTATAGTGCACATCAGATGGTATAATTGTAAGCCCTAGAAGTTTTTACGAGTATTAGTACAAGCGCAAATCATGGCACAAAATTTAGTGTGACAACTTTAATCAGGCCCTGACAAAGCAGACTGTGGTTTTAAACCTCAACTCCTTTTCTTCAGTTAATGAATCTGGACTGGTAATTAGGAAATGAAGGAAAGAAAGAGATTATTGCAACTACCACAAGGCAATTTCACTGTATACACCATGCCTATTGATAATATAGGACAATTTAAAAAAATAAAAATAATTAAAAAAAATCACACTACCATTGTGACAGCTAGAATTTACTGGGACAGCTACTTCAGCAACTAAGTGAGTTATCTGAGAGGAGTACATATAAAAGTGCTATAAGTCTTTTCACCCCAGGCATATGAATATCCAGCATATATTTTCACATAAATCAGATAGAAACAGTTGTGTTGCCTGTGGGCATCACTTCTCCCAGTTCACTAGAGTCTGCGTTTTTTGGCACTTATCTGAGATCAATATCTTTCATCTACCTTTCAGCAGAACAGATTGCACCAACATTTCCTCCATTACTGGGAGTGGCTGCTATCAAAAGTATAAAGAGACCATACTGATCAGTCTAGTCTCTGTAGATCCTGAACAGGGTCGAACTGAAAGAAAACAATATATTGTTTAATAAAATGTTAACATTTTGAAAAAATATATCTTTCATAAAATTCTGCTAGTACCAGAGGAGAAACTTTATACATTTGACTCAAAGTGTTCAAAGGAAATAATATGAAGGTTATATCAATTTATTCAGAGCCACAAGAGAAATTTTTTTCCCCATTACCACATACCATCAGTATTTACCTCAGCTAGGACTGTATGTAGCTCTGTTAGCAAGAGCTAAAGGCCTTGCTTGGTTCTTATATAATGGAATTGTTTCCTTGGTATTTTATTCATGGGTGGAATCTACAGACGTTACATTTCCTATATGTCTGTCCCAATTCCAGTTCCCCAACTGAATCAAAGGAATATGTCACAATGACAAACCATAGTGTGAAAAAATGGCAGCTAAAGCTCACAAGGCAGAGCTCTGTCTGAGGAATACACACATCCTCCCTGGGCACTCAGGAATGCAAACTGATTTACAAATAAAGAAAAATAAAACACACCAAGCAATGTGTAATTGTCATAAAAAATAATGGTAAACCACTGGTTAATTAATTGCTCTATTCCTCAACAGTTTGCACAACCAGATCCATACCTAATACCTTTTTCTGCCAGATGTATGGCTGCTGTTTCACTTGAAAAAACAAACAAAAAAAAACACGTTTGCACAGCCACACAAAGGAGCAAAGATATTTTTTAGGTGAAAGATTTCAAATACAGATTGAAGTGATCCTTTTTCTTGCATTTCAGGAGCTGTTCAAGGCTCATACTTGCAGTGGATGTAATCATGCAAATGTCATGAAAAGAATGGTCTTCTCCAGCGTCCACTGGATAGGAGTAAGCCTCTTTCTTACTTATTGCCTCTGTTCAGTTTGCTTTTTCTGAGAACTCAGTCACTCTGTCTCCAGTCCAGAAAGATTTGTATCTTCCTTCCCTGATCTCTTTTCAAGCACATTGCAGAAAGTAAATAAAGGCAGAGCTTCTGGATTCTCTTCCATACAAGTCTGACGAAATAACTTAACCTCTCGTTTCTTCAGGAAGTTCATCATTAAAATAAACTTAATAACATACGTACATGCAAGTTAAACTTAAAAGGTATCTTAGTCTTTATAATTCCTGTGCAATATCAGTTGTGGAATTTCACACCTTTACACTTGAGTTCATCCGTTGCCAAGATATATTTCTACAATCTTACACAATTCTAACTACTTTAAACATAGGTACTTATGCTAAATATTCCTTTAGGCACCTCATTTTATGGTATTCAAGTCTGAAAAATATTACCTTTAATTCTAAACATATATAATACACCTCGAAGCTGGTCTTTTAATGGTGACTTAAGAAGTGAACAAGGGTTTTAAAATACCCTGCACAAAGTGCACCTAATTAATCAATTGTTTTTTCTTTCATAATGGGTTACTTCTTGTGCAGTCTGTTGCCTGCAAAATAATTCTGATATATCTGGGGAAATGAAATGTTGTGCTGGAGCCAGCTAGAGAGGTAGAACTGTAAGAATGTTTGTGCGCAGATGACCTGAAGGTCTTGAGTGCAGAAAATGAAGTCATGAATAATAAACCTTACTCCCTGCTTAAGAAGGGATACCTCTTGATCTAAACTCCTGCCCTTTTCTTCCTCCCTATATGAATATTTTATATGTAGCTGTGAAGCAGTGCTCTGCTGATAAAACTGATAATTTGAAAACTATAATTCCAGTATGACCAAGAAGAGGAGGTAAGAGTAGCAGAAAATGGCAAAAGACGTTAGTGCATGGAAGTGGCTGTAAAGCACGGTTGTGAGAGCACGCATGTGAAATTGGGGATCCCCTTTGGTTCTGTGCTGCCGTGAAGCCTATCTGGTACTTGCACAATGCCTAGATTATTCTGGGACAGCTTGTCCTCAAAATATTACTCTGTTCTCTTTAGGCCAGACACAAATTGTCATCGGTGAGAAAGCAAAATGTTCAAAATAAAGTATTCAAGATAAATTATTCAGGTTGGTCTGTTAAGGTTGCGTTTTCCAACCCCGATAAGTATGTGCCTCAGCTGTGCAGCTAGGGCCAGGTAAAGGCAATAATGAAGACTGTAGAAGACTGCAGTGTCTCTCACTAAAATAAAGGTTCATCTACTATTTGCACCCTAGCTAACCATCCCATACACAGCCTGCAAAAAATACTCAAGTTATGGTTGTCCTACTAGCATAACAACATGAATAGAGGTGGATTTAAAAGAAGATTACAGTTTCAAGTTAAAGCATTTAATTTTAGACATAATAGTGAGTTTCTACAATGTGGCCATTTGCAAATAACTAGTTTAAAATGGAAAGGAAGAGATAAGAACATACCCTTTGTAGCTGGTGAGCATTTACAATGAATCCAGATATAAATTTCACATGAATTCTTATATATACTAATTAGACTTGGTGTCCTAAATATCAACAAACTTCAGGTTCAGTCACAGTTCACTTACAGTCACATTTGCTGTCTTATTACCGTGATCTTAGGATTTCTGAAAGTTCATGCTATAACAAATCTAGAAGTTTTTTAAAATGAAGTTCAATAAGGAGAAAATTAGATATAAATTCAATCATCAATATATAAATCACATAAGATTCTGATTTTAGTTTGCAAAACTCTATGAACATCTGCAACTTTGCTTTTGATTTCACACTTCATTTTCAATATGATTAATTTTGAGAAAAATAATTAGGGTCAACTAAATCTCCTTAATAACTGGTAGGTAGAGAGCTGAATTTCTATTAGTATTTTTTTGTACAAATTGAAATATTCATTCCATCTTTTTCCCACAGGAAAAATTACATTTTTAAAAAAATCAGTTTTCCTCTGTGGTGAAAACTTTAATGAAAATTGCATATTTTGGGTTTAAAAAAAAAAAAAAAAAGATCAGGAAGGAAAGCTGAACCTTGATTATTATTCCATATGTGATTGTATCAAACTAAATATAATTGAACAACTTTAAATTCCACCAAAGAAAAAAAGAAATGTATGAAACTCCCCCCAACATTTTAGTTGTTAGCAGGCATGAAGTTGGAACCAGCAAGGCTGAATGAAGCAGAGACAGTGAGTTACTTCTGAAGTCCATTTACTGTCAGAGTACTTCAAGGATGGTAGAGAACAAAGCTCCAAGTGGCCATTCATTGACATGAAGAAAGAGTGCCAGAAATACCAGAACAGGAGAGCTAGAAAACTTGCTACAACTGGGTCCCACCATACAGAAAGTGAGCAATCTATGTAGGTTTCAGGACACTTGGAACTCAGTACTTTTTGCTGGTCTCATCTTTCAAGACTTTTTTTGTCCCTAAGTCCACCTCCAATGAAGTAATATTGTATAGATGTTTATCAGTTTGGAAACTCATGTCCTTTCCATGCAGTGCCTTCATAACTTGCTGAGACCTTTGCATGGGTTTCTAACGGTAGAAATAGCATAAACAACTCTGCTTTATGCCATATTGTTTTGAAAGTGCAAATGATTGTTCTGTATTTGTGAGCTGATATTTGAGAACTCATCTGAAGAAGTAACATATAATTCATTTCACAATAACCATATATACTAGGTATATAACATTATACATTCCTCTCTACTTAATGACATAGTAAATTAGAGGTTAGGTCCCTATATCTCTAGAGTTCAATTAAACCAGATGTTTGAAAAACAGATAGTAAAGTAATTTTATTAAAGCAACACTCAAGAACAGTTTCCAAATAAACCAGAAGGCAATTTATCTAAGACTCTGTGCACTGCATACTAATTTTTTCTCTGTTTAACATCATGGTCTTCAAGATAGTTTGCATATGGGGTACACTTTAACTATACCAAATGTGAGAAAGCCTACAAAGGCACATTCTGTTAATACTAAGAGTAGAGTAGAGTTGATTTTATTCTGCAGTTTCATAGTTCAATATACCTATTAATCTATTTTTTTTACAGTATGATATATCATGATTTCATCTAACCATTCATGTTTTACATTTTGTATTATGACTACTCAGAATTAACTAAAATTACTGCATATACCATTTTTAAGTTTCTTTAAATACTGGTGCAGCTAAAATAAACTGTTGAGTTCAGAAGACTATAAATAAAAGATATGCCTTCTTTAAATACAAAGCTCAATACCTTTCCTTTTCTTTTTCTTTCTTTTATTTTTTTCAATATCCTTGCCTATGGTAGCTTAATGTATATTTCTGTGGGAATCAATCTGTCACATTTTCTCTGAATTAATAAGTATCTCAATTGCATATGAAAAGTTCCACTGCATTAGCATGAAGGTATGATCAATAAATGACCAATTCAGTCAACATTTAGAGAGACCTTGCAGAATGTAAGGTCATGCCTGATGAGAATAAAATAGCAATAGCGCCACTAGACAATCGCAGTGATTTGACGATAATGAGAATATTGCTTTTGTTTAAGCACAAGTCTTAAACAATTCAGATGTGCTAGTTAAATATTTGTCTAGTTGTAAACAACACACATTTGAAAAGTAGTTAATCTTTCTTCTTCAAATAAAACAAAGTTAAATATCCTCCTGAAGAATCTAATGGCTGTTTCATCATTTCTCATGATGTCAGTGTTAGTCAAGCAGTACTCAAGTGTACTTTCACTAATTTGAATTCACTGTTTTATCAATAATGAATATAAATTACATGTTGATTTGCAATATTGTAAACCTAAATTGTATTCAAAACAAATACCACTGTTGAAAAGCAAAAGGAACTTACTCTTTTTGAGTCCACAGTACTCTAGAAGACAAGTGTATTTACTTCTTCTATAATGCCTTTGATATTATGGAAAATCTTAAGTGAAATTAAGATTCAGCATTTTGTGGAGTCAGCAAGCACAGTGAGAAGAAAATGGAAAGTGCAGAATCCTGTGGATTTTTCATACCAGTCAATATTATCAACATTTCTGCTCTTCCAGCTGCCTGATATCAGAACGGTAACTAGAAAGCCCTCAAAGAGCTCAGCTGTTTCCCCTATATGGTTTTACTCTCTTTATATCTGTATAAAATCTCTTTTTTTTTTTTAAATGAAGAACTGGCTTCCTTAATTTCGGGCTGCTACTCCAGAGAAATAAAACATTTATCTTGCATCTTTGAAAACCAAAACACATCTAACACAAAATCTAATTCTCATAGGTAAACATTGCTTTGTACAGAAATTATTTTCACCAAACCATGACAAATGAGAGAAATGATACATCATAGGAAACACACGACCATATGCAGTTCATACTTAGTACCTGGAAAATGTGTAGAAGGAACTTACAAAGTGCCTGGAATTCCTGCAGGGAACTTGAGCAGAAGTCTGGAGGAGACACTGGCAAACTCACCTGTGGGCACACAGATATTATTAGATAAGTCTATATCTGTATCTAAACATGAGAAAATGAAACAAAGGTCTTAATTATGGAGTAGGGAGGGCTAGGGGACAAGAAGTGAGGGAGCTGGTGCTGCCAGTAGCATGTGGAGCACTGGAGCAGCTGATTATGATGTTTGCTGAGGGTTGTTACCGTGGATGAAACAGAAGTGTGGAGCAAAACTTTTTTTCAGGAAGGAATCAGGAAGGAAAATATTGTAGTAGGAGCATATTCAGTTCTATCTCCTCCCTTCCTCTCAGCCCACCTGCTGAATCAGGCCTCACTACTGAACAAAGTTCAACTCTCAGTAGAGGAATGGAATTTTAATGCATTCCCATCAATGTCACTGCTTTGGTTCAGACTAGCAAATTCTACTATAGCAAAGGTCCGATTTGGAAGGACAGACCTTATTTTAGGAAACCATCATTGAAAACTGAAGACGCTACAATATAAAGAAAACACTATTATAGCTATAAAACCGATCAGACTAGAAGTCGTCAGTTTGCCATTTTTTCCCTTTTTTGCCCAGTGCAAACTTTTGCACTAAACTAAGCAAAAAGTCTGAAAGTACAAACCAAAATAAACAGATCAACATGTAATCTAGATATTATTTCATATTTAGAAAGCTGCTGCATCCACATAATTGCAGCCACAGTAGCTTTGTAGCTTCCTCCTATAAATAAAAACTATCAAAAGTTACCTTGTTTATTTTACTTGAAGAGGTAGTGTTCTTTGCTTTCATATGAATGCTTTGATTTCTCTCACTGTAGGAAGCATGTGTTTTGGTTCCTAACTAACTCAAACACCTGCAGAAAAAGAAAAATAGCTTTTTTATCTTATGCTTTCCTGCTTGTAGCTAGATTAATTTCAGGTTTTTAGGTTTATAAAAATGTATTTACTGTGGACATGGCAAATTCACAAAACAGAACACACAGAGCATTAAATCGGGGTCCAAAAGAGTCTAGTTCCATCTTCAAATAAAGGAGGGCATGATCTATGACTGTCTTGGAGTATTGCAGAAGTTTTGTCACAGAGCAAGATCACTGAGGTCGCCAAAGTTAGTAGAAAGGTTGCAGCTAAATCTTTATGAAAGGTTTGTTGCCAGATATGCTGTCAGTCCAGTGTTCTGCTTAGATGTAGGCCTTGGCCCCGATATTGCCTTCAGCTCTTTGTAGTCTTTATTCTTGCAAGGTGCCTCAACAAAGAGTTCAGCGAGATTATTTGTAATATTGGGTGATACAGCCATCAGTGGATGATTGGTACCTTAACTAATTTACGCCAAATGAAAAAACAAACAAACAAACAAACAAAAAAACTAATATTTATCAAAGCCCATTATACAAAATTAGAAAATTAAAAATATATAAAATATATAAAATATATAAAATATATAAAATATATAAATATATATATATATAAAAATATACAAAATAGAAAATTAAAGGAAGTTTTTGCTTGCTCAGAAAAACATAAAAATAAATAGCTATAATACAATGTTTAAAATGTAATAAAGGAAAATTTTAATCCATCTGGGACACAGCACTTCAATTTTAGTTTCAAAAAAAGGAAAATACATTTTAACTTAAAAAGACAGTTCTGGCACAATCAATTCAATTAGACATGAGTGCTGTTGCAAAAATGTATAAGATTATTAGCAAGAATAAGGTTAGTCTACTTTAAAGTAATTAATGACAAATATATGTATTTTGTCAAATAATGAAAAATGTGTGTGTATATATATATATACTTTTTTTTTTTAAAGATCTATTCATAGATCTTAAAAATCTATGATTTATCATAGATCTTATATACTCATCCCACATGGAAAGAAGGAACATGGTAGAAGAAGGAGTCTTACATTTTTTGTTGGATGTTTTCACATTGGTATCAGGCCTTTATGTAAACACTCGTGCTTTACTATGATTTGCAAGTGTGAAGGGTTAGTACTACTTCCCGTTATGAAGCTTCTTTCAAAATTATACAAGTTAGTGGTGGAAATTCACAATGAAAGTTGACAAACACTCTTGCCCAAACCTTGGGAAAACAAACAAAAAAAAAAGTCATCACTTTTTTTTCAAGGAACAATTACCAAGTTAGCTTTGAAGAACCTTGTGTAGTAATAGCTACCATTTTAGGAATGCAAAACAGAGTATCTAGTGCTTCCAGTATTCAATATTTATATATATTCAGTTTATATTAATTTTCTCTTGCAGTGACACCCTCTCTTTGTCTTCAAAAACAATTAGCATTGTTTAGGGAGCAATTATAAAGTTTTGAGCTAATGTTTAATTCTGCACTTGGAATAAACTTAGAGGATCACAGAGTCAGTTACTGAGACTCAATCAAGAAATAGCAACTTATTAAATTCCAGTGACAGCATGGCTTAGAACACTTCATTAGTACTTTAAGCTTTCCCTACAGGTCAATAACAGCAAAATACAGGAAACAGAATCATTCCAAATGAAGTAGTATGTTTCTTAGTTAGTCTTTCTGCTGCATTTATCTTCCCACCATCTTCATTTATTCCCCTGCCATCTATCAGTCAATTCTTTCCCCCCACTCCTCTGGCCCAAATTTCAAAATATTAATATAATATCCATGCTTTAATTACAGAATTTAATTTAAGTGATTTGCACTGCAAAGAAAAAATATTTTTTCTTTACATCTTCAGAGACCATAGCTGTGAAAAGCAGGTGCTTCACTTAAGAAATTCCTAATCAGGGTGTGTAATCAGTCTCTTGTCTTTTTCAATGATTTGGCTCTCTGCAAAAATGAATCAACATATATTTATTGTCTTCTTGTTCTTTTTACCTCTGTTAACTAATGAGATATGTTACAATAGATCTAGACCTTAATAACTTAATGTAACTTAAATTATAACTTAATATACATAAAGTATTATAAAAGTATTGTAAAGTATTATAAATTAAAATACACTTTAAATAAGTATTTATATGAAAAAGAATATATTTAATGGAAAAAAAAATCAAGTTTACTTATTTTTGAAGAATCGCAGCAATTTCAGGGTAAATCAGTAAAAGTTTCTGAAGGTATTCCTCCTGGTTCTTCCAGAGTCATTAAAGGAAAAAAAAAAAAAAAAAAGTAAATTACAGGAAGACAAAGACAGTAAAGGAAAGCTGAAATTTTTGAAAGCTCAAAAATTGTGTAAGATAAATGAGAAAACTTAATTATCACCATACTTATCAAGGGCATTCTTTGTGCATAGTATCATTTTCATATGGCAGAAAGTTTTGTCTATTTATTACTGTGACAAATACAGAAAATATCAGAAAAATCTGAGCTAAAGGGGGGAAAATGCATTCTAAAACCTTCTTCATAATCTATTAATCCACAATACATCTAACAAAATGAAACAGCTTGCACTAACATGGCAAATATTTTCTATCTTTAATGCCAGCCTAATTATTTTAAAACAGCAGTGCTCAAAAAACTGTGAAAAGGTAATTAAACATCACATATGTTCAAAATACTGTTCTCATAACAATGTAAGTTTTTACAGTTATGAGTTTAAATTGTAATATTTCCATAATATCATCCCATTCAAGATGTAAGATGTATTTATTTAGAAAAGAATTATTCCATTCATTTAAAGTACAAATGGATGTGCAATTACTTCACAATATTTCAATAATCTTTTTCATAAGCTTGAGATAAAGTACTTAGCTTGCTAAACTAAACACTGAATATAATCCTTATGTGTCATCTATTTGACTATGTTCAATTTCTTCTCTGAGACAATATTTTTTAAAACTCCAACTTCATATCCATTGTATTGCTTTTCAGTTGTATAAAGGAACCATATGGATAATGGCGGAGAAAATTTCCAACATTTTCGAAAGGTGTTTTTGTTGAAAAATTTAATAAATAGTAAAAATACAATTATGAAATTATTTTAATAGAAATTATGAAAAATAATTGATACCAAAATATCAATTATAGTAAGAACCCCCCAAAAATTATATTAAATGGCATCAGGATATCTTCTCATACACTATAATATATATATTAAAAAAAAAAAAAAAGAGATAAAGAAAAAAAAAAGATTAAAAAAAAATAATGAAATACTTTTGGTTTGTTGAAGTGACACCTGAGCTAATTACCAAATGGGATTTACTTCGATCAGAGATGACCAAAATGTGTAGCCACTATCCCTATAAGTACAGCACGTCATAATTAAAATAAATTCTGACTAAACAAGTTTGACTGACTTGGAAACAACTGTTTCCTTAAACTTAGGAAAGACTGAAATTAATCATCATGAGCCTTTACTTAAGGAAGCCGTTGGAAAAACAAAAAATGGACGACTGGTTCTATCTTCATGTTTCTTTCATGGCTTGACCCAGTAAGAGCGGACATAACTCCCAAATGGTCTAAGGCAGAGTGGGTTTATTCTCTCTACTCATGAGTCAAGGGTTCAAACTGCAATCAAAGTGGCAAGTGGCATTGAAACGTAGCCATGAGTGAGAGCCTGAGGGAGAGCTTTGGGCATGTCCCCAGGCATCATGTGGCTTACCATCCAGTTCTGTGATAGGACGTGCTAACAGAACAAATCAAATAATAGCCACGTTCTCTGAAATGTGTCAAATTCTCTGTACTTTACTGGCCTCTCTGGATTTATACCTATTAGACACGGGCATTAAGGTGAGAAACCCTAAAGTCTTGCTCTAAACTGAAATTTATTATTTCAATCATATCAAAACCAATATTATATTTTCTGCTGTAAATTTTCTTGCATTAGTTGGTATAGAGACAAAGTTTTTGACTCTATCTGATATATTTAGAATTCTCAGGAAATATAGAAACTGAACAAAATATTTATGAGTTCCCGGTGAAAAATGAGAAATGCTAGGCAGAGCACTACAGAGAAGTATCATTGATTTTGAATTGATGACAGCAACACTAGCATACATTTTTCCTTATATCAGTATTTGTGCTTCAAGTCCCAATATTATTTCCATTATAGATGTCAATCAATATTTAGGGATTTAATCCTTCTGTAATTAAAGTCCTTGGTAGTGATATTTTTATTACGTTTATTTCTGTGGAACAAAAATAGGACCTGTCTTAAAGAAATGAAAAATGCCTCTATACTGAAAAATATTCCATTGTTTCCTACTTCAACAGCAAGTTTTAATTTTCTATTTATAGAGTCAATTACATTTTCTGAGTCTTACGATAGATTTCTGTAAGTTGGTCTTTGTCTTTCATTGATAATCATTTTCTCAAAGCTGCCAGATGACTATTAAGAACCAGAGAAAACAGTATACGTGGAAACATTAAGAGAACTGATCAAATTCAATGCTCTGACAAGAAGTGAGTGAAACTGGAAGACAGCTGCCACAGATATTTACTTATATTGGATTTTAGAAATGATGTTTAGAAGATAGCTTTCTCAGTGGTGCTCAGGACTAAAAGAGGGTGATCTATGTTTTACAGATGGAGTTGATAAAGACAGGACATGTGCACTGCATCTATTTAAGTCTCAAATTGTCATTAGTACTAGAAGTTTAGATGCCATATATTTACCATATTAAGCATCCATACCATAAAACTGATTTTGTAGTCCGTAATAGTCCAAATATGCATAAAGTTACTTAAAACATCTTGCCTTGAGTCACTGTGCTTCCGTACATTTATCTAGACAGTGTTCATTTGAGCCTTCTTGCTTTTCTTGCTTTATATAACATGTATTTGAGATCCAAGAACAGAAAAATTGAACCTCTTAATATGATAATCTTCCATTATGTTTTGCAATTCTGCACACAAGTCAGTAAAACATTTAACATTTAAGCATATGTTTGTTGCATTTTCTGTAGCAGAGCCTCTAGTGAAACATTCATTAGGGCTGCAAGTGTTGGTGACAGAGGGTACAAACAGCTCCAGTACTTAGAAAGCTAGACTGAAACAGACAAAATAGAACTGGGTTGTCACACACACATTAGATCAAAGAAGTGAATTTCTTGTTTTCACTACAAGTTGAAACAGAAAAAAATAAATAAATTGCATTTCTATGAACAGAAAGTACTAAAAGAGTTAAATTGTCTAATATCAAAACAAATGCCATGCATATAAACCAAAAGGAAAAAGAGGGGAGAACAATCCTATACTGAGTTAAAATCATATAACCAGAAATTAATTGTCTAGTTTCTGAAGCAGAAGTATTTATGAAGGAATAAATATGACTGTGAACGTGCTAACAATATTCTGATTTCACAGTACATAAAGGAAGCTGAACCAGGCAGGCTGGTGAAACAGTTTACACATTTTGTATGGCACTTACTTGCTTTGCTTCTGTGTCATCGTTTCATTTTCTCCCCATCATCACCTGTCTTGAAAAAAGACATAAAAGAAGTTCAACTTTGAGTCTACAAGGTACTGGTAACTTACAGCTGAAACAAATAGATAAAAGATTTAAAAGATCTTAGATTTAAACATCTGTTTATCACACTTTTTTTTTTCAAAAATGTTAGAAGGTTGTGGGGTTTTTGGTAGTAGTTGTTTTTTTTCACCCAGTGGATTCAAATACATCACTACACATTAGAAACTTTACAGAGGAGCTTTGTTTTAACAGGTTAGATAGATATTTCATTTATCCTAGTATAAATTTTAAAGATAACCATTTAGTGATTTTATAACTATAAGGTTTTACAAATTTTGTTAATAAAACAA
This sequence comes from Anser anser, assembly GCF_964211835.1. Classification (NCBI taxonomy): domain Eukaryota; kingdom Metazoa; phylum Chordata; class Aves; order Anseriformes; family Anatidae; genus Anser; species Anser anser. Next base: position 25,179,837 of record NC_139729.1, on the reverse strand, counting down.
AAAAAAAAAACCCACAGTATATAACACTATTAAATTATTAGCTGTCCTTGAAAATAAAGAACCTATATTCAATGGAACAGCAATGGAATGTTCACATTCCTAAAATAATCATTTTTTGATATAGGTCTTTTATGTTGAAAACTACTTAACCTTACTACTACTTTTACTACTTTACTACTTTTAACTCAAGTGAATAGAATTTCATCTGGAAATATAACCATCATATATTTTAACTTGTTAATTAATTCTATATTCATAATGTATGTAGAGAAAGCATAAAAGTTCAATAACAGGGAAATTATCAATGACAATATTTTATAGGCATCAGTGAAAATGTCACATAGTAATGTTGAAATCCATACACTTTCCCTGCCAGAGATACATAATTTTGATGGTTTGATAGAATATATATATTATATTAGTGAGTGTTCCTATATAGAGAGATTGTATTTTAGGTAACAGAACACTGATCTGGTCATTTTTTAAAAGCTATATATGTCCTTATGTATAGCTATATACACATATGTATGTGTACACACACAAATACAATATATGTACAGTTATTATAAGCTTATTGGTAAGGAGAGGTTATGGCTGAGGAAGTATATATGTTTAGAATCATCTACCAAATATCCAGTCTGTATCATCAGCATAAATGTACTGTAAATACAAACTCATCTAAATAATTTGTTTTGACATAGCAAGTATTGACATATTGCTGATTTTTGTCCCTTGAGAGTCCTAGGAAATGGGTTATCTTCTTTAGGGCAGGTCTTCCCCTTCCTGCCTGTCAACTGCAGCAAGCAACACAGAAATGGAAAAAAAATAAACCATCATTCATCACTGCAGAAGACTTCCTTCTCACATTCCTCATCACATTCTGAAAGACCAGGTTATCTACATTTTCTGTTATTCACATTAACAACAACTATTTTTCTTACCTCTGTAAATTTTTTACTCTACTAAAAATTTCTGGAGCATTATGTTTCACTGTTGTTTGTAGCTCTCCATTATACTTTCGTGCAGTCAACAGTAACTAAAGAGCACACCAGTCATCAAACTAATGACATCAACTCCCTAGAACACATCCACATGGAGCCAGGAGGACCTTCACATTTTAGAATTACAAAAACATCAGCAGTCAGCTTAAAACTTCAGTACATGAGAAGCAAGTTTTCCACATTTCTTCCAGATATTATTATTTGGTTGCATGAACACCTTTCATATGGAGGTCAGTGAGCAGCTTTTCAGGGTGACTGGAATTTAGAAAGGAAATATATGATTAATTTAGCAACTGAATCCTTTCCAAAAGGGGCCAAAAGAAAGGTTCAGACTAAAGCGCAAGGTCCCTATGACATGTAACTGAAGGAAATGTAACGTAAAACATCGTAAAACATTCTATCTGTATAGTACCTACCCCAAATAGAAATATTTTTCTGACCTTCATTACTGATCTGTTTACTGAAAAAATTCCACAACATAATTCTCAGTGGTCAGAACTGCAGCCCCTAAGGGGTCACAGAAGGGATCCAAAGGAGTCCCAGGAAAAATGTTCTAACTCTGTTCCTTACTGATATTGTCTTTGCTTAGAGAATAAAAAGCCAATCGGCAGATTTAGTATACTGAATTTTCATGACATGTACCTTCTCTAGAGATCAAATTTATCTTATGCAGAATATGTAGCCCCAAACACCTACTGTTGCTGTAATTGATTCATTTTTACTTTTAGAGTAAAAGTAGGAGGGCAGAATATCTATTTTGGTTTAGGATAAACAGCCATCAAACATGGAAAGTTAGCACTGGGTTCTGTCCCATTCCATAGTCTGAATCAGTGCACCTAGTTAGAAAAAGACATGATCCTACTTCCATTTACCTTGTTTTGATATAACATCGGTACCTCACTGCTGTGTTTTTGTTATTTTTTGTTTGTTTGTTTGTTTGTTTTTCTCGGGTCTATACTTTTCTGCAGCATCGGTTTAAAAATCTGTGAGATTGAGATGGAGGCATATCTGTAACACAGATGCTATAGGGACTTTTAGCAAGTAGTATGTATGAGCCATATATTCATGAACACTCTAGTAACAGAATGAAATCCTCCTGTTGCAGTGAGCTTTTGTAGATGTTAAATGTACAATTCATTTTCAGGAACCTAGCCTAGCCTATTCCACATGCAATAAAATAAAAAGCTTTTCCAAATTAAATATTCACTAATTCTCTATTCAAGTTACACATTTTAATTATGAATCTAATGAACTGTAAATGTGACATCAGAATTCTTGTCTAACACCAAGAATTTAGATTTAATTAAAAAATAAAATTATACTAAGCAGATATGTTTAACAATTATAGTGCAATTAAAATATGCAATCAAGCTTGCAAAAGATTCATAATCTTAGGATATATTTACAAAATGTTCTCTTTGTTACACCCTGTATTAGAAAACTGTCTTAGAAGCTCCTAACTGCACCATAGATAAACTTTCCTCTAATGACTCTCTGCTGCAGCATCTTGACTGATGTTCCCATGAACAAAGTAGATTCCTGTTTGAACTTCTAATTGCACACACTGTGACAGTCTTCTTTTTCAATCTTTCCATTGACATCTTACAGTGTTCTCTTAGCTTTTCCTTTTTCGTATTCAACATCCCTTGCACAAACTATTCAGAAATTATTTATAGTGGGCTGAATTTATGCTATATACAAGGGGAGATTTTGTAGCACAAATATTGTGGGTGGGATTTGTAAAAAAAAAAAAAAAAAAAAAAAGGAGTTATTGCCTTGGACCAATTTAAATAGGTTTTGCATTGGCAGGAAAAAAGAAAGGCAAATTTAGTTGAATCGCGCAAAAAAAAAAAATTAAAAAATTTAGTAGTCATAATTTTATCTGCATCATTCCACTTAATTCATTGAAAATGGACCTTTTTTGACAGTATATACCTCTGAAAAGAATGATCACTATGCTCTTCAAAAAAGTAGATAACGTCATCATTGGTTCACATATGGAGTCAGCTACCTTAATCAAACTAAAGAAAAAAGCACACTTGTATTGTTCTTTATGAGATGTAAAAATAAATAAATAAATAAAATCCCTTCTGTTTAGATTGAATGCTTTAGAATTTGGAGAAAAATGTTGGTCAAATCTCTAACAACGCAAATTTAGGTGGAACTCAAATCCCCTATCTTCACAGGAAGTTAACTTTCAGTTGCCTCACTATAGGTAACCTTTATGATGTTCAAGCAAATATATAGGAATTTAAGAAAATCCTACCTCCTACTGCCATACACAATGTTTTATCCCCCATTACTTATTAAAAACAAACAAGCAAACAAACAAAAACAAAAAAACCTGCAATCAAACATACATATATAGATATACATACAACTTTATTTGATGACCTAAAGATTTTTACGTTTTTCTGCCACTGAGCCCACATGTGTGTTTTCCAGAAACATGCAAGGATCAAGGATTTCAATCCCTGATAAATTAGAGATGCATAATCTTTGCAATACTACTTAAAGTACCAAAACTATGCTAGGGAAAACGAAGAAAGTTTAGAATTTATGTATCATTTGGAAAACACTTAGAAGGATTCTCATGAGAACCCTGAGTCTCAGGAAAGGCATGTAAATTTTTATATTTCTAAAATTTACAAAAAGGGAAAGCTTATTTTGAGAAACCAGAACATTTCTCTCATATCTCCAAAGTGTTGTTATGAAGAAAATAGAATTTTATAATCAATAAAACATTAATCTCAATGAAATAAAATGTGATTTTTGTTGGTATTGGATTGTGTACAAGTTGGATGATATGTATTCTGAAAAAGTTAACAGCATTTATGTTATAGTTATTTAAATGAATGTCATAAGATGCAGGTTCCTTATTCTTTTAAATAAGCACAGAATTATTTCACTTTTCAGAACTGCTGAGTGCCTAAAAAGAGGAAACGTGCACTCACAGCTTACATTAGCTTAATTAATATATTTGTAAGGACTCCTTAAGAGACATAGTGACTGCTCTGGAAGTAAAGAAATGAACAGTGTTTGTGGTATAGCTGAAACAGTAACTTTCACACAAGAGAAGAAAATTATTTAGGTAGGCAGCACAGACTACTACAGAAAGGAAAAGTAATCCTGGACTCTGTAGCTTTAGTGTTATTGTACATACTGAATATAAAAGGGTATTTTTTTTAAAGAGAATAAGTACTCTCTTGTGCCATCATTTTTCTAGACTTCCTTTATTCATTCTCTGAAATGGAAGTAATTATATTTATATTGTTTTTCGGCATGTAATCCGCAATGAATTATGTTCTGTGTTTTTATTTCCCATTTGCGTTATTTTGTATTGAAATATTTGACAGGACATTTGTGTGAATACCTTCATAATCCAGGACAGTGAACGTTATCTATATATTGGACATGACAGTTCTATAAGAAAACCTTCTCTTTAACACAGCAACTGTCATGGTGCTTCATACATTGAGCCACAGGAAGGGGAAAACCCTTTGTCTGAATCTTTCACATTCCTCATTTAACAAACAATTCTAACTGCTATCTCAACCACGTAAGTCTATGGAGTGGCTGGCGGCCATATCAACCTTTTGTCCAGGTCTTATTAAATCTATGTGTTATGAGACTGTGCCTTTAAGGATAAAAGTACGAGCAGTTCTGAACAAGGCAATTCCACTTATTTTTTAAGTGATATGATAACCCCGTTGGTCCAATTGCTTTGTTTTGTTGAGGAAAGTCAGCTACGGTAGCAAATTGCCCTGGGAGGCACTTTAAATTTAAGGGCAGTCATTAATGCCTGTAGCTGCCAGTATTAATGCCTTAGACAAGACAGATGAGGGTACAGTGTAGCTGTTCACAGTGAAGCAGAAAGGAGAAAAACAGGACAGTTCCACAAATTCCCGAAGAATCAAAGTGAAACGATAATTTAAGAATTTACTAAACTAATTAAAATTACAGTAGACTTGGTTGGGTTATTTTCCCAAATAACCCCTTGTGATCCAAGATGAATTACCATGGAGAACATAATTCTAAGAAATTTTGTCCAGGATTAAAATAATCCCAGCTGAAAGGGAAAGAACAACAGTAAAAACTTGGCAGTTGTAAACAAAACTGCAAGGGAAAAATCCCCATTTCAGTCATGAAAATGGTAAATCTGGATTTGAGACTACAGGCGGAAGTTGGACGGAGGAAAAGTGCATCCCTGGAGTGATCCCAAGGCTGAGATGAGCGCTCACATGGCGCAAGGGCTAAAAAAGGTCCATCTGGAGCTGCAGTTGCCAAAGAGGGGCCATTTCATTCTCAGCATCTAACAAGAACAGCAGCATTTTCCTTGCATGGCTGCAAGTTAAAACAGTGAACCGAATCAAAGTCAGGAAACACAAGTGAGAGGCTTTAAAAAATGAAGAGGTAAGATGCCAGTTTTTTATGTTCAGGAAATTAACAGAGACAAAATAAAACAATCCTAAACATCAAGAACTTCTGTGTTCCTCATGACCCTAATTCTGCCCCTAGTTAGAGCTGAATAACCCCTCTAATTTCACTAAGTCATCATTGGCATAGCTGAGAGCAAAGTTCACCCCTTTTCCCTTTTTTTACCTGTTAGTGAAAAAATGACTTTGATACGTGACTAATTAAGGTGCACAGGGCACTTTTGGGGTAAGTCTTGAAATGGTGGGAGATAACTGGAGACCTGTTCTCTTTGCATGCAGGATAATAGAACTTCCAAGCATTTACTTGGAGCAATAATGAACCCTTTGATCTCTTTAATCATATAATCCAGAGAAAATGATTCTTGACCACTCAAAGAACAAGTTCCAAATGATTAAAAGTCAACTGCAAAAGACTTATTTTAACCTGATTTGCCCTAGAGACATTGTGCCTTTAGACTGGAAAGTTTTTTCACCTCCAAACAATTAAATTCATTTTCATTCTAATTTGTTCTAATTCTTTTTTCGTTTGCTGGTTGCTTGACTTTTATAATAGTAAATGTGACCTCAACAGAGTTTAAACTGGAAACTTAAACAACTGTGATCAACTCTGCCAAATGGACTTTTAAGAAAATTATGCTTTTCTAATTTTAGAAATATATATTTATCTAATCTCCCAAAGCAAGTGGCACAACACATAGACATAAAGAAACAGATTTGAAACTATAATTAAAATTGAGGCTTTAGAAGTGGAGAGCAACAACCCAGCAGTAGTATTTAGATGGAAGCTGTATTTGAGGAAGCACAGTCCCACCTTTTGTTCCTCAAAGAGGGAAATGTAAAAAAATATGTCTTTTGGAAGCAGCAATGGCAATGGCTGATGCAAAGTGAAAGCAGGGAGAAAGACCTTGAGATCAAAAAATAGCAGGTGCATTTTTTTTCCATATCTGTGGCTCAACCCAGTCAAATTCTGCACAGTAAGTTATAATGGGTGACAGACATGGCTTCAAGATTTCACAAGATTTCTCTAACTCCTACTTTTAGTCAAAAATGACCTTTTAGGTACTGTCTGGTTCTGTGATACGTTGGGAAATGTTTCCTCTTACCAATCCCTGTAGCTACCGAAGACAAAATGACATTTCCATCTCAGAGTAACTAGGCTTCAGGTTTTTCTTTCATTCATCACCAAAAGTTAAATCTTTTAATGGAAATAAAAATGTACAGAATAGAAATGGATGCTGAAATGGGTACCTTAAGGTAAGCAAAATCAGTCAACAATTTCATGTGCTCTTTACTTTATGTAAGTATAGAAACAAATATGCATTCCCTCTCTCACACCACTCCCTTTTAATTTTTGGAAAAAAACAGAAAAAAAAAAAAAAAGTCAATGAAGGTGCCGAAGGTCCCTGAACTGTTGAAATACAGACCACTCTTTTGCTGCATCAAAGCTAAAGGTAACTTACTGGCTGTATTACAAATACTAAATGGCCAGAGCCACCAAGGCCCTTTTGGGGAAAGAACACAGTGAAAGACATGAAAATAAATTTAGTGAAATACATAGGAAAAAAACGGTCTGTTGCAGTGGAGTTCAAAAAGCATGTCAGCCTCCTAGGAAGCCTTGGCACATTTCTGCTAAGGTGTGGATGTAACTAACAAAAGTTGCAGAAAGGAACTTAGCCTCACATCATGAGTTCAGCAGTGAACTGCTTGCCCTGGTGAGGTAAAACTCAAAGCTGGGTAACTGAAAACTGCAGCTGCGGAGTAGTGCTGAAATATGGCTGAAATAATGAAATATAGGGAAATAACAGTAAAAGCTCTTACCTTAATAATCCAGAGGAAGGAATCTGGGTTCCAGAACTGTGCCCTAACATTAGCACAACTTCATTTTCTCTAACTAATCAACCGTGAGCATACAAAACAGTCTACATTGCACAGATGGGCAGTTTATTTCCTTTTCCATTGTGTTAGCAATATTCTCCATGATGTGGCAGCAGCTGTGATGAGAACGGTAGATGTCCCCAGTCTATGCTCCATTTAGTTCTTGAATTTCAAAGGCATTGCCCTGTGTCGAGAGTGAAAAATCCTCTTCTGCAGTGAAGTGTGATCTTCTAAGTACTGTATTTCAATAATTTTTGGATCTGTGTCTTCTTTTATATTCTCCTTTATTCTCCCTTCTAACATCAAAATAGAACTTGTTGACTTCTAGAGCTCCTAATAAGTTTTATTCGCCATGATTTATCTTATAATATATATATATATTATACATTATATATAATATATATATATAAAGAAATTGAATAAAAAAGGGTCAGGCTGCTAAGATGGCAGAGCATATATTCCTACATTAGTACTGTGGCTGGCAAAAATGTAACTCTGAAAAAGATCTGAGTCTAATCTGTGTCTTGCTAGAAGCACAGGTAAAAGCAGAACTGAAGATTGATTCCTCTGAGCATTATCACACCACTCAGTTCCAAAGAAAACTGCTTGCATAACGAAGGTGCCTTCAGCTAAACAAAAGGTGGCAGAATTATACCACAGAAAAAAATGTATTAATTAAAAGGTGCCGTTTCTCAGGTTAAATTCCTTGACTACTCCTTCATCTTATTTTATAGAGGAAATCTTACTTCATTTATTGTTGCAAAATGAATGTTCCGTTATTTCTTCTTAACCTAACTAGTTCTGTCTGAGTTTCTGCACAAGTTATTTGGAAGCTATGAGTTACCTGTTTACAAACAGGAATAGTATGGTAATAAATGTTCCTTATCTTAATTACATTCAGCTATTGCTCATAAAGTCTGTGCAGATGTCAAACTGCAGTTACCATAAAAGAATATTAAAAATAACTCTTTTCTTTAGGGTGCTCTACGCTCTTACCAAAATCTGAACACAGAACTGCACATGCAACCATTAACTGGATAGCTTCTCATGTCTAAGGAGTAAAAGTAAGTAAGTAAAACTAAGTAAGTAAAAACAGAGTACGTTTTACTGGTTAGATTAAGAAAGTAATGCCGTCGAAGGAAAATGACAATGCAGTGGTACACTGGTTAATAATGTCATTTCAATTAGTTGCCCTGAAGATAGTTCCTTGCAGTCCTGGTTTAAACACTAGTAATATATTACTCTACTTTAAGTAGAGGAAGCTATTATCACAGCTGGAAAAACTTCTAGTTTATTTACAAATGGAAGCTCTGAAACCTCAGATTTTCTATTTATAGCAATTATTATTATTATTATAAATAACGAAAATGCACAATGCAAATGCATTTGGTAAGGATAGGAAAAAAATCTTAAAAAAAAATGAAAATTAAATTTATCTTGATTAACATAAAAAGGTTTCCAGTTCTGAATCAACCACTTCAAAAACAAAACTGTTGAGCTTTTATGTTAATCTCATCTTTATTAATCTCATGGTAGTTTTAAAAAGAATTTCTCAATTCTTGACACGTTTTAATAAAGTAAGGTGAAGAATAAAAGTCTCATTAAGAGAAGGGTGTAAGTGTACCACCCTAGAGACACAAACTTTTGGTTAGATGTCCAGGAAAGATACTTCTGCCTTTAAAGTACTTCTGCCCCAGAAAAACTCCTCCCTAATAAGGAACCTAAAGAACAGATTTTTAAAATGTAGCTTAACCCAGTTTCTATTAACATAGCTTCACCTTTGTTGCAATCCTGGCCTTCTTGAAGCTTCAGGACATGAACCACCACAAAACTGCAGTTAACCAACATAAAGACAATTATGTCAATGCACTGATCTTTATGATATCCTGCACTCTGAAATCAAAATAATTTGTATATTGAACACCATTCTGTTATCTGCCGAATGATATCTTGCAGCACATCATTACTATATGAATATCATGTCATATATCACTATCTGGAATCATGACCAGATATTATTCCCAGGAGACCCTCATTCTTGTCAGGCATTGTAGCATGTACTGTGGGCCGCTCTGATACTGAAAGTAACCAGACAAGAAATCTTCCAAATAAAAGCAAATGTAGTATCATATTATTCTTCTGAGCAGAAGGTAATACAGGTCTAGCAGTGTCCTTAAACTATATTGCTCTCTAAATGTCATCAAGCAGCTCAGACACAATCTTCACTACAATAAGGACACCACAATTTTACTTCAGCTATTTAATGTTCTCATTGCCTTATCCAAAGGTAAAAACAAAGTGAAGCAGGTACAGTCACAATGACTATGTGAGTTAAGATGGACCCTGTGTTGCCAAACAGAAGACATCTTCACTGTGTTCTTATTTGTTTGAGAGCTTGTATCATTTTCCCTGCAGTAATGAAAAATAAGGCTAAATACTTGGATATATTTAAATTAATCTAGCTATACTGATTACACTGGTTTTAAAGAATCTATGTAATTTATACAATATGATAATTTAGCCCCTATTATCTTATTTTAGTATGTCTTTATGCCTTACCTTAAATTTTGTCTACTGGCTGTCACAATGAGCTTTTGAAAATGGCAGAAGGAAGGTTCTAGCCATGAGCATGCTTGGGCTGTAATAAAACATGTTCTGCACTTATGAGCACAGAAATACCACAAACGCTAGAATATTTTCTCAATATGCTTAGAGTATTTTCAAAACACAATAAGACTTTAAACTAATGTTTGTGTTAATTAATTTTGAATTACAGTGGAAATCCCATTGACCTGCTTATATCTTTCATGCAACACTGAATTAGATCATCATAATTAATGCTATTGCAAAGGAATTAAGGATAAGATGATAAGGTTACTGTTTGAAAATTTTATCAATAATATTAATCTTTGGTATAAACTTACAAAAATATTGGAATTTTAATGTTAACTACGCTCATCTCTTAGCTGAACTTTTTTCTTGCAGGCTCTGTTTCTGAGACAAAACTCAATAACAGTATGAAAAATAGCTCCATAATGTGTATATATAAATATAAAAGACATATTCTCAGAAATCGTAAGCAGAATGATAGTAAACACCAGGTAATTCACCAGACAGCTCTACAGACAGAGGCTAATCACTGTCTCCCAACATATAAATCTAAGCAGTAACCTCAGCATTAGTGGACATCTGAAATATGTTCTGAAATCTGAACAAGTCTTATCAAAGTGGCAAAAAGTGGTAGCAACCTATAAATTTTCATTCACCTTAAGTTATAGTCTTATAGAAGTTATAGTCTTCCCCCTCAAGACTAATGCTGAACATCTGAATATCTAGGACACCTAAATTTGACCAAATTTTGTTGGTTAAACACAACATTAAGAAATGCTGTATTTAAAAAATAAATTAAAAAAAAAAAAATCCATGCTTTTTGTTGTTGTTGTTCTTTTTTTTTTTTTTTTCTCTAGAATCATAGCACAGTCCTTCTTGCCAGGAGTTGTCAATGAGCTCTGCTGTCAAAACTTTTTCCTCTTCAAGCAACTTAGGTAATTTAGTCTGCTCACAAGCTTGGAAACTGGTTCTTGTAACACAGGTTAGTGAAACTGCGAACCTCCATGGGATGAAGGTCTTGCAGTGTTCCTATAATTCATCAAATGAAAGGCTGTAAAAGTAGTTGCACTCCCACAATACCAGAGCTAAAATGAATTTCCCAGTTTCTGAGTTGTATAAAGCACCCATGTAACCTTAAAGTACAAGAAGTATGTGCCAATTGCATGTAGGCAATTCAAGCCCCCAATCACATATAATACCTAATTACATATATTGCATAAGGGTCTTGCTATGATGAATTCGAGTTCTGCTTCTCATCCTGATGTGTAAATTGAAAAAAAAAAAAAAAAAAAAAAAAACGCTTTTGCACAAAAAACCTTAATGGAGCAGTTGAAGAATTTCAGACTGCATTATGTCTGTATTTATATATCTTTACATATTAATATATACTATGTTATTGTAGGATTAGTATGTTAACTGTTCATATACAGTTATGGAAGGAATTTATGAGCACAGTATAAGGCTATAAGTCCCCTTTATGTGTGTCATATATTTGCTGTCCATTGATAACAAGGTCATAGACTGTATGAAATACAGAAAAGTTTTACTGTATTCCCCCTAACTGTACTGTTTTTGGAGAAAAACAAAACAAAATAAAACCCCCAAAAAATGTGGTTGTGATTACCCTTTGTGACTAATTTGCCTACTTGTAGTCAAAAGACAACTCATGCCTTTCACTGACTTAACGTGTTAATGTGTGCGCTATAGAACATCCCAACAATGAAGGGTGACTATTACATGTCTTTCATGAGCACAAAAGTTTCATAACTCACAGGCATCATGAGTGCCTTCAGGATTTGAGAGTTCATGAGAAGAAAAAAAAAGTATAACTACTTTTTAGTGGTGAAATATTTGATTTATTTTATGAGAAATATTTTTCATTGATTATTATTCTAAGAATAGCAGGCAGCAAATAAAGCACTCAGGAACTTTTTGTCCACCCTTCCATCTTCCCATATTGAAGCTAAAACTATTGTTTTAGCTTTTTTTTTTTTACATTAGACAGAAAAGCTTAGAAGTTGTTAAGAAAATACTGTTTTATTTAAATGTCTAAAAAATTTTACTTCTCATACATTCAAATAAATTTGCATTTCCTTCTTCTCTGAATCATGTTTTTTTTTTCACAGGTTCTAGCCATTAGTATTCTTTAGCTGTAATAAGCATTTTGCTTTGTAATACATTTAGAACTTTCATCCCTAAAAGTATGATTACAGAATAAAGTTAAATTTAATAAAATAATCTAAAACACAGTGGGTTTGAAGTGCTCTATTTTAGGTCTTGATTCAGCAAAGTTTATAAGTCCAGGGGTATCTTTTAAGTGAATAATGCACTGTGCTTCATGTGTTTTGTACAATTATATAAGCAATGGATTGAAATGGAAAAATCAGAGAGTTATAATATGAAAAATAAAATAAATTCATTGATGTAAAGTAAGAGAATAAACAATTATTTTTATAAGTCGGAATTGATGAAAACATGCATTCAAATGAATAAAATTTCAGGAAAATCATTGTAGATAAAATGAGTGGAGGATGGAATACTGCCAAAATTTCTGAGATAAACAGGATGGTAGAAGCTGAAATGCTTAAAGGCAATGCATGTTTTTCAAATTTTATTTACCAGTTTGTCTTTAAACAAGGCTACACTCTTGCTTTAGAAATTACAAACACGCATCTTAAGCCATGATGGCACGTTTGTATATGAAATTCATTGTAATACTGTGTGAGATGCTGAAGCTTTACAAAGTGACAACAGAAGAGCAAAGTTCTTGTATTTCAAAATTGGATTCCATGGAAATTAATTGAATTTGTAGACTGAGGATTTAGAAGTCCAAGTAATGCATTTTATTAGTAAAATTGTTGCACACGGTGGATTTAAAGTACCACTCGTGTTAACAATCTGCAGTGCACTTGTAACTGTTCTGTGGTGTGGAAGGCTTTGACTCAGTTAAGAGTCAAGGATCTGGAACGCTTGACTTGCTTCCAATATAGTCAATTCAGCTGCCTATTAAAGATCCGTAAAAGGAATTTTACCTGTACCATGAAGATCTGTCGGAGCAAGAAGTTTATTCAACCCACCAAGAAGCATGAAGTGCTGGATACATTATAGCACCAGGAACTCGGAAATAAAATACTGAGTATATGCTACCCTCAAAATTCAAGTAGCCTTAGATCTTTGTGCTTCAGTTCTCCTTAAGTCTTACTTTCTCCTGAGAAAAAGTATCCACACAAGTTTTCCTTATGTTCATTTTATTTTAAATTAAATTTATTAAATTTAAATTTATTTAAATTTATTTAATTCTCCAAATTTCTGAGGGTGTTTTTTGCTTGTTTCTTTTTTAATTGTTCAGAAACTCGGCAAAGGAAAAAGATAGGTCACTGGTACTTTCTGTATCTTTGCACAGCTCTGCCTGTGTGACTATATCATTTTAACTTGACAGGAGTCTGTCTGGAAAAGAAATGATATAAAACTTCTGGGCTAATGCTGTACTGTATCACCACAACAATGAAAAACAAGGAAACAAGCAAAAGCAAAACAGAAATGCCAATGAAAACAGGATCTTTCAGTGAAACTGAAGGGTAAATTGTATTAAGCTACATATATGGCATGTTTAAAACCGGATACCACACAAATGCTTCATAAACCATAGCTCCATGCAAATCAACAAAATAAATAGCAGCATAAATGGTGATAATTACACTACTTTCAATACTTCTTTTTCTTCAGCTGTATAGAATACTCAACCTATGCTCAAATACTGAATAAATAAATCAAAGCAAAGTGAATCTAATAGGTCTATTAAAAGCGTTCTGTTAATGCATCTTTGTATAACTTAGAACAGCAGTAGCACTTCTACAGAAATAAAGATAAATATGTTGTGTCCTAACAAATAGCAATAAGTGATTTTAACAGGTACTTAGAAAGAGAATATTTGTTTAGATCAATATCCAATTACAGGTCTGGGTATTCAGAGTCTACTCTTTGGTTTCTCTTCAAATTACGAAAGCAAAAGCTATTAGCAAATCTTATTAGTTTCATGCTGGTCTCTTGAGATTTTTTTCCACCTGACTACTTTGTGTCCCTTAAAAGATAATTCTAAACACAGTGTGATATTGATTGTTTCAAGGCACTAATGTGAACTGATCAGTTCACATTACACAGTGAAAGAAAATTTTACTGTACACATAGTCAAAATTAGGACTAAGATCCGTTAACATCAGAGGTTAATAATTTCTACTTTACTAAAAAAATAACACATAGTAACTCAGGAAGAGAATGAGGCCTACTTACATTTGTAATCATACATACCCTAGGTAACATTACAGTGAATTACATGCAGAAACATCTGAAAAATACAAACTTCAAAGACTAAAGTCTGCAGGTATATTATTTTGAGGGAAGAAGGGAAGAAGATTATATTTTCTGTCTTATTCTCTGTTTTCCTCTTACATAAATGGCTAATATCAACGGAAGATCATACATGCTGATTCCTTTCTGAATCATATGAGAAGTGAGACTAGAACTAGATTCTTTTACTGAAACAGGTAACTATAACCCTTCCTAAATACTGCACAGATTATTTAATGGAAAGGTGCCATAAGTTGCAATGTTGAGTGAAAATGATGAGATTTTCCCTTTCCAGAATTCCAAGGAGCTGTGATCTTGGAAGATCTTGGGATCTCTCCCCGTCTTCCCTGTCACAAGGTGAGCCTTTAAGGCACAGCTTCTTTTCTTCTACCCTCCAAGCTTGTTATGCACAAGAGCAGGTCCTCTTAGGATTCAATGTTCTACCCATAGTTAGTTTGAACATTTCAGTCAAGGTATTTGAAACTAAGTACCACAACTAATTCCCCCTTTTCATTCTGTTTTTTCCATTGTGCCTAGATAAGAGATGGACCATGGCTGGCTGATTCCCCCAGAGGGCTGAAAGGCTTATATGTCTCTCCTGCCTTCCCTCAGCTAATAAATGTCAATTGACATAAGTGGCCCAGTGACGTCTGCTAATTAGACTATCACTTATACAGTTTAACTAGAGCAGTGTGACAGCATGAACATAGTTTGGTGAAGAATCTGAGAATATTGTAAAAGAAATGTTAAAAATTCTAGTTTTCTCCATGATATATATATCATGTGCTTATATGTATAATATGTGTAATAATATATACATATTGTGTATACACACACACAGCACAAAACCATGTCTAGTTTAAAAGTAAAGGACAGAATTATTTCATTTCACAATCATTCATTTACAAAATTTCAACACATCATCATGTTTCTCTAGTAACAACAGTTTTGTTGAATACTATGAACAGTACATCATTTATTTTCATAACTCTTCCTGATTGTCAGTTCCTTGATATCAGACAATGTTCACTATGGCAACAATATTACATAGTCATGCAAACTCTGTAGTAGTAAAAAATAAAAAATAAAATAAAATAAAATAAAATAAAATAAAATAAAATAAAATAAAAATGAAGAATTCGTTAATAGCAAGAACTAGAAGATAGAGAATTATTGCAGAGATAAAGAATTATTGGCCTTATAAAAACATCAGAGAAAGATTGCCTTCATTTCCTTAAATAGTCCCAATATTGTTTGTCTGCTAGCACAGCACATATGCTTTTGAAAAATTAACATTTGAAATTTTCTTAATTTAAACATAACATAATTTAAAGGTTTCTTTAGCTGTGTGTATTTCAAAGCCTACCAAAGGAAGAAGAAAACCTTCACTGACTCTAAAAGGTATGGGATCAAATAGTAATTTTATAGATAATAGGAGAATAACAAAGCTTCTTTCACTATCAAAACCAATCTTCTTCTCACTTCAGTAACATACTACATACTAGTGTAAAAACAACTGGTGATAGTCTTAAGGAGATGGTCTTACTTGTACATCAGCAACTTCCACTCTGACAAAAATGAGCGAAGAAAAGAATTCTTTCCAACAGTTGCCACTGTTCACACTTGAAGGATGTTTTTTACAAAGAAATGTGAAGTGTGTTAGTGAAGGGAAATAGCTAATGTGACATTAAAGCAAAACTAGCACGATGACCCACTTTTGTTGTTCTGCTGAATGAGGCTGCATTTTGTCTTGCCTTGAGATACAGTGAATATCATTACTTACAGTACCAAAGTTATGCGCTTACCTTCAGTGGAAGATCAAAGCATTGAGGTAATCCAAGGCCAACAGCATTTAGCTGTAGTGACAGCTGTGCACAATGAATACAGACTAAGGAAAAGAGTATAAAATATTGTTGGGAGTGCAGTGGACGACATTGAAATTATCACAAACATTAAACCCAGAGAAGGAAGCTTCTCACCTGAAGGAGCCCCACCTGATTCCCTGGTGACTTCTAAGTCTCACTGTCCTGACTTTTACCACCGAGGAGAGTAAATGAAGAGGATAAATTGCTTAGGTGATACAAGTGAACAAAATGACTGATGTGTCAGATGAGTTACTCTTCTAATTTACTGCGTTATGAGAAACTGATGAGGAAAAAATTAGCTTCTTTTTGAAAACAGAGACCTTTGACTACTCACTTGGACATGCATCATTAATAGGTAGCTATCATAATTCCTTAAAAGGTGTCTATGTATTCTCCCGACATTCCTACCTCTAAAGATTTTTAGGATCAGGAAATCCAAAAAACCTCGTCCCTGAAGCTTAGACTACCTTGAGCCACTCAGAGCTATGAACTTAATTTTTGCTAGAGAAAAAAATTTGTAAAGTGAGGGGAAAACTGGATAAGGTTATAAAAGAATAAGTTTTGTGATGAGCCCAGGGTTCCTGACACTCTGTATTGTGGACACTGAGGTATTTGTTATTCAGTAACCTTTAGTGCACTTTCTAGTGTAAAGGACATAAAATATCAACCAATGCAACTGGTTTTCTGGATCTCGTATGACTGCATCTGTCAAAAAGGCTAACTTACTGATTAATGGACTCCAAAGATATTCTGTGAAATTTTGTTCAACATATTGATCATTTTCTGACATTTCCAACCGCAAATAAAAGTGCTTCCCCACCCCCCATTTACATCTTCCATACGCTTATGGCCTGTGTAACACTAGAACATATCTACTACACTGATATATATACTATATATAAATAAATACAGAGAACAAAAGTGGGATCTCCAGTTATTTCAGGAATTAAAATATGTTTTAACTACTGTTGTGCTAGCAAATCCAAGGCTAATTTCTGTATCATTCAGCGTGCTTGCAGCAAAAGCAATCAGGGACTTCAGTTCTCATAGAAATGGCAGAATGATTCAGAGATGTGATGCCTATATGAGAATGGATATATATGTAGAATATTGAGTCCTCGTTCGTTATTTTCATGAATTCAGATTCAGTCTCTAAAATCACTGTACTACATACCTGTTCAAACGTAAATAAGATAATTGCATACTCCTGATTAAATCAGAGTACTTTACATCAGAAAGCAAATGTGTATTCTCATTTTCAATAAAAACCCTGTTCTCTTAAATTAAAATAGAGACTAGTTAAAAAAAAAAAGTATTTTGATATATTGTCTATGCAGATCAGATAAAAAATAAAAACTCATTTTTTATTAAAAAATATTCTTTGGTATCTGAAATTTTCTAAAAAGTCTAGCAACTGTTCAAACTTATTTACAGAACTAATCAACAATATGAACTATATTTAACTGCAGATAAGAAATGGAAGATGACATTTGAAACAAAATCATCTCTATTCATTATTTCCTTCCCAGTCTGCTTGCTTATGTTTATACTTACATATATAAAATACAGAGTTAGTAGCAAGTATACAGGATACCTAAAACCTCCAGAATCTGGCCCCATCCTTTTTGCACCCTTCCTCATCTCCAAGTTGAACAGTCCGAGCTTTCAGCCTCTCCTCACAGGAGAGGTGCTCCAATCCCTTCGTCATCTTGGTAGCCCTCTGTTGGACTCTCTCCAGTATACCGGAAAGAAATTTTTTTTCCTGCTCATGTTAGCACTGAATTATGGCAGTTGACCCTCCAAAAGTGAACTCTGTCAGTGAATGATTGCCAAGACTAATGATATTAGACAACAATCACCAGATAAACACATGGTAAGCAAAGATAAACAATGTCAGCTGGAAATGGCGACACAATGAGAGGCAAACAATAATGAACAATGTCAAACAGAGATTGCCAAAAAGATTAGGATGAGCAATGTCCCATTTTTCAGTCAACTTAAGTAAATGAAGATAAATGACAGTAGACATTGATTAGTGAGCAAGTGGAGAAAACACAGGTAGGAACAGGTAGAAATAAAAATTAAATTAAGGAAAATGAATAAATAAAAAGAACATTTCACTTTTTTTTATACATTACATGCAATTTATTCTCTCGTGCAGCATGACTATGCACTACCATATAGTTTTTCTTCATATATTTGTTCTGTAATTCCCAGACTACACAACCTAATATGGCATACATTCTTGTAGATCATTTTCAGTTTCACCCAAATGGCCTCTGCTTTCAAGATATTTTGTTCTCTGAAGACTTGTAATTCCAGTTCATTAACAAGAGTGAAAAATCAGTGGTGCTCTTATGGATTCAGTAGGTTATCCTCCAAAAAAAGTTACATTATGGGCATTATTACTCCCATATACTTTCAGGATCTAGCAGTGGACAATATTTAGAAATAGTGTCCATAAAAACTGAGAACTGCAGCTATGAGAGTAATGACTGTGGCAGATTTTATCTGGACTGTTTTGCATATGACAGATTACAAACCAACAATTCATAAAGCACATGCTTGCTTTGATAACTTGTTCACTCTTGCACATCAGTTTTGAGAAGCCATTTTGTGTTCAATAGCTTTGCAAAGCATAACATATCAGTGTCAGGGTGTTTAAGATGATCTTCAGGGAACAACAAATCTCGCAATCACGAATTCAATAACTGGTTATCAACTGGAAATTGCAATTCAGAAGTAGCAAGCCTTGTGCTAACTGAATAACTCCTTTGCCCTGATTCCTGAGTAAGCAGTGCAACAAAATACAAAGCATGTAAAGTTCTAGATACTTCAATATAAATTCCATGTTTAGTGCACCGAGGACAGTAGGGGTGGCAATAAGCAATACAGAAAGAGAGGCTAAGCTTTCTTCATAGACACAGGCTGGCAGTAGTATGACACAGAGCTCTAATATCCTTAAAACAGCAGTCACAATCAATTTCACCAAGAAAACACTGAAAAAATTATTTCCAGAAGGAGATAAAAGCAAGAGAAATAACAGCCGACTGTTGGCTGCCACAGAGAAGGGACCAAAGTGCATCTCTCTCCGATCTTAACTACACTGCTGAATGGTACACTGCTATTGAGAGACGTTGAGGGGAAAGAAGTCATTTAAGTAGTTCTTTCACTCAAGAAAATTGAGAGGTCTATATTTTGTGCTGACATTTCTCAGAAGAACAAAGGAAGGATCTTTGCTTTTGCTAGGATTTACCTAATGCATTACTACAAGCACTAGTAATAATGTAAAGTATTCAAATATTTTGTACCTGCCCCTATCTGTTCTTCTAAATGGTGTTGATCTTTATAAATCAAATTAGCAAGTGGAGATAGGGAAGGATACCATACAGAATGTCTGACATTTTGAGAAGTGCTAGGAAACAAGTACCTACTTTTCACCCTGGAAATACAAAAATGTGCTTGAAAATATTCAGAAATAACTCGAAAGCATTCTCCCACAGCTGTGATCCCATGACAGTTTTTGTTCTTGTATTTTGTTGTGCTAATGAGTTTGCAATGGATGAATAATCAGTTATACATCTTTTAGGTAGCAGGTCCAGATCAGTAAGAAAGAAATAAAGGATTCTATAGAGCCATAATTATACTAAAGTTATCATAAATGGCTGAAAGCAACATTTTAGCAAATAATTATTTAAATGAGAAATAAAAACAATATAACAATTCAGAATGGGAAATTGAATCAAAATTTTAAAAAGGGGGTGCTGAGGTTCAGTGAAATTGAGGATGTGATTCCTCTCAGATATTTAAACCAGAGACATCTACATCTAAACCAGCCATTCTAGATTTGCATCATAGTCAGTAAAGGAAAATAAGCATGTCTGAGGGTAATTAATTTCACACTGATGAGCCCTCTCTGTCAATTTACAAAAGGAGCTCATGATGACCAGTTTAAATGTAGTTACCTAACTTTTAAATGTCTAGTGAGATGAAATTTCAATAAGGCTTTAATCACCCAAGTATGGCAATTCTCAGCTTAACCTTTACAAAAACCTTAGTAAGAAGAAACCACACAGTAATTTAATGCTCACATTTTCAACAGTTTGAACATGGAGTTCACAGTGCCTGGTCAGCTGAGCACAGCTTACCTATAACTGCTGGCAGACAGCTCCATAGAGCGTCAAATAATATTCCTAGTGAGAAGTTTATAAAAAGCATATATACTGAGTTAAATCTCACTTCTGTGAATGGACAGCTAGTGATGTTCTTTAACATTCATCATTCATTCAATCCAACTTTTGTAATAGAGTGGTAGTTTGAGGCACTTGTTTAAACAAGAACCACCTTCAATGCTTGCCACCCTATATACAGAGGGACTTTCAGAATTTAGCCCTGATGATGCGAAATAGAGCTGGGATTGAAATTAGCTTTTTGGGGGGGCTCCCCAAAACCTTCTCTTTCCATAAATGAGCATTTGGGATGGAACTTCCTGCCATGTTGATATATATTTGGCTGTTAATAGGCAAAAACAAATGTTTAATTTAACAGGATGCTACCAGTCTTACTCTGTCCCATAATCAAGCCTTTCCCCTCCCCTGCCTCAGGTTTCTAATCCATCCTTAGTGTTATAACCACACAAAAAAAAGATCAACTATCCAGAACGTGCTGTTAAATCCCTTACCCACATCTCAAGAAAAAGAAGATTTCAAAGAGTAAGTCATAAATTCCCTTAATTCCAATGCGGTGTAAATCTTTCATGCTTACATATATTTCTTTGAGCGTATTTCACACCAAGTGGCCTTTCCTCTTCTTCTGCTCCTTTACACAGTATTTGTGGGTAGTCACTTAAGAATGCTTCAATAAATCTTGCTGAAATACTTATGAATATCTCTTTTTCTCTTAATTATGTATGGTGCAAGTCTCTCTTTACTGAGATGTTGGTTATCTGAAGTAAGCAGACATCTGTGAATCTACTCCACAAATGGGAGCTTTTATTTTTTTTCATGACTTTTTCCCCTACGTGTACACAAAAGGGGGTAAAAACGCTAGTATGAATTTGACAGCAGATGTTCAGTTGATGTAAGACATCCCAATTTCACTAAATTGAAACATTCTATGGCAATTTAAATTAGCGAAGAATCTTCCTCTCATGAAAGCTACACTTTACTTCTTCATTAGAACAAAATCATCAGATGATACAATACTATGCTATCACAGTCTGAGTCAAACAAATTTTAGAGCAGCTTATTATTCTTCTATTTGCTTTAGAGGCTGTCCTTAACAGGTGCCATATGGCTACTGCAACTTGATCTTTTCTCATGTGCTACTAAGCTGAGGTAATTTCTTAACCAGAACTTCAGCTACATTATGTACATATAGACACAGATTCTAATGGCTGCAAATCAGCTCACCTCAAAATTTGAAGACAGATATTTAGCTGTACTTTCAATGAAATGCATACATCAGATACAGATATAATGCTGCATTATAAATGTAATGCCTATTCTTCTGATGGTTGGAATAAAATTAGCTAGCTTCTTTCTGCTGTATATTGAAAAAGAAAATCAGTGTGAAATTTTATCATCTATTTCTTCACAGCCTCTAACAAAATGAAACATTTCAGTGATGTGCTACTACAACTGCATGTAAAAGCATTAATGGTGGGAGGAATGAGAAATGGCTTTTAGAAATAAAGAACTTTAAAAAATTATTTATACTACAGAAACTATAATTGGTAAAAGTTTACAAACTTACTTTACAGAAGCATGCTGAGGTTCCTATAAAAACTTGCTAAAGCAATATTTTCCAGAGCAACATTGCAGCTCATTCTGGAAGATTCTTTAATTAATTTGAATGGTGAAGCACCGAGAAAATAAAAACAAAAACATGTTATGCAACATTTAGTTCCACTGAGCCATACAGCAGCATAATTTTTACCAGTTTCTCTATGTTCCCATTGTGTTTAATTCTGTTACTTGTTTTAGACTGCAGATGTCTCCGTCTTTTCCCCACAGCTAAGACTGTTCTCTATTATACTGTAATGGCTACAATATGAACTCCCAGATCTAAGACAATTCACTTGTTATGGGAGGTTAACAAATATTTTTTTCACATTTCAATGGAACATTTACTTTCAAACACATACTATTGACTGAGGTGTTAATTCAAAACAGTCTTTTGAACAGATAGTAAGAAAATGAGAAGTGAAATCTAGTTTCAGAAAATCTGTAAAACTGTGTAGATGAAAAATATCTTTTTTAGTGAATTTTCTACAGATGTATTTCAAATTCTTCTCATACACACATGACAATATTGGACAGAATGGAACCTTATTGCTCTGTCAAAAAAACAAAAGCACAGCAGCCAAACTTTTAAGATTTGGGGAAATGTACAGATCAGGTCCAGGCTGCATCTGTTCCCACTTGGTGGTTTTAGGACAGCTTTTATCCTAAGAGCATTTAAGTGCACTATATAACTATGATTCTACTTAGCAAACATCCCAGCAAGGATATTTATTCTTATGGCAGCACCATTCTCTGAGACTTCTAGCAAGTTCTGAAACAGCAATAAGAATTATTTTGCTTAGCACCTTTACTCTAAATAAATACTGGATGCTTGAGGGAAGTGAGAAGGTTTGGAGTCTGCACTCAATGCAATCATCATGTTCATAGATTTCTCAGCTTTGTCTACTAGTCCCAAACATTATTCAACCCTTTGCCACTAGAAATTACTTAAAAAAAAAAAAAAAGACACTATTATGCTGAGCAGAGGATGTCTTTCTGTCAGACTCATTCTTTCCACTTGGTGCTATTGGGGATAGCTGATTATTCAGAGTGAGTAGAAGAAAGTAAGAAATATTAACTTAGCAGCAGCCAACAAAGCACACATACTGTGATGATTAACACGCATTTGGGTGGAGAACTGCTCTTTTTGCCATTAAATCTTGCATTAATTAAATCACATTTTTCATCAAATTGCACTACAGTTTGTGATCATTTAATTATCTGCATTTTCTTTTCAAGATAGTATCTTGAAAATATATCTTAAATATTAGAGTACTTCACTCTTAAGGGGAAGTTAGTAAAATGGGTTTCTACTAAAGAAAATTCATTTTCTTCCTGCTCACTTTGGCCAAAAGCAAGTTAATAAATACAGAAAATTCTCAGTTCTTATTTTGAAAAGTTACAGAGGTAGACATAATAATTACAAATTCCTGTTGCAGTTTAAGGTTCACAGAATAAAGTCACACTAGCTTCATTACGGATTCTGTTTGATCTCTTCATACAATTTAAGCACCTGGAATATTTGCATTTCTGAATTTACTGGTACAGCCTTAAAAAGGATATCCTTACTGATATAAACTGGATAAGGCTATGACTACAGGTTTTTTTGTTTGTTTGTTTGTTTGTTGTGATTTTTTGTATTACTGAAGACAAAAACATTGAAATAGATACCTCAAAAAAGAAAAAGTGGGGGGGGACCTTGTAGCTTATTTTATCACTTCAACATACATTTTAAGGGGTCATCTCTTCTTCAGGTGAATGACATGGAGAGTGTTCTCTTTTTAAATCCCGCTTGTCCTGTTCCCACTCAGATCTTCGGGATTTGGGGAATTTTACAGTTCTCTTTTGTAAGAAACACAAATGAAAAAATAGTTCAGTGCATATACATTGTAATGTACATTAAGTTTGTTTAGGCTCATTCAGATGAAGAGTGATTTGCTACTTTATTAAATGTCATTTGTTTAGCAGAGATTTGCACTAAAGGAAATCCAAACATCCTGGGAAACTGAGACATTAAAATGGAGCTTTGTCCAGTTAACATGTAATGTAGTTCTTTAAATAAGATATCTTTGCAGATATTGATTTCCATCTTTTATGTATGTGTGAGTATATTTATAGCAAAACCACAGTGCAATACATGAAAAATACATTGTAATGTGATTAAATGAAAAATATCCTAAAATGAAATGAGCAGCACTAATTTTCTTTATATCTGTGAACTTTTTTTTTTTTTTAATACACTCAATAGATCTTAATAATATTTAGTTTCATATTTGGCTGGAGATCGATGAATTTGTCAGCCACACTGTGTAAAGCATAAGACATGATAGTTTTTTGAGCTGTGGGAAAAAGGTTCTGTATGCTAATAAAATATATATTACTGAATAAAAACAAAAGAGCTAATAAACATAATTCTTATCAACATAATTTGTTTTGTTCACATTGTTGAATATTAAAAGCTTTTAAATATGAAGCATTCTTCCAAACATGTTATCCTTCTTACAGCGCCACTGGTGCTTGCAATTCTAATGACAATGTTATTCTTTGAAATATTTTTGCACTAACAAAGAAGTGTATATATATAATATTTTTACACTAATCAAAATACCTGCCGGGATGATCAGGCCTTGTGTTTGGTGGGGCACTGACCGATCTGCCTGTGGTCTGAAGCAGTCCACCTCTTCCTGTTGAGTCGAAAGTGACTTTAGCTCCCTACAACGGTGGTTTAGAATAACACCTCTGAATCTCCAACATGAAATAAAATAGACTATAAGGTAGCATAGGAACTGGGGTATTGGAGGTGGTATGCCAGTAGACGAAGTCTTCTCTTTGCCTGATTTCTACCTCTTTCATTCAGTTTTGAGGTAACTGCTCTGGTATCTCCTGCAGCACTAAGAATTTTTTACTGTATGAAGAACAGTAACATACAAATCCTACCTAATCTACATTTTTTACATCAGTTTAGTCAAACTCCAGGTTTGGAGTTGCCTGAGGTTGTTTTATAAGACTACAGTTTGACATAGATTGACCCTGATAAAACAGAGATTTTTTTTTTAATAAAATAAGAAATAAAATATTTTCATGCTTTGTTTTGCTCAATGCAAATGAATTGAATTAAAAACATATTCCCAAAAAGCTCCATTGAGAGCCACTGTTATTTATCCATTACAGATTAAACAAAGAAAGTTCTATTCTTCCATCTTAGTGACAGATCAAGATGGACTTTTTACATCAGAGAAACAAGATTACATCAAAGAATAAACTCAGAGAGAGATAAGAGAGCCCAAGGCAATCTATTACATTACCAAAACTCACAGAGCTGCAAGGAAAAATAAAGCTCTGCCGTATAGTTCCACTAAATATGTTAATAAATTTTAAGCAGAGTAAAGATGAGGACATAGATGGGAAAATAACAAATATTATATGTTTTCTAACTGAAATGTACTAAACCTTTGGCAATGTAAGTCATTTTTTTCTGAGCAGACACCAGTAATATAAAATATATTAGTTCTTAAACCAGAAGTTTTTTTTCTTTCTTGGATGAAGAGCAGCAAGTTAAAATAATACAAGTTTGTATTATCAGAGAGCACTGCTGTGGTTTAACCTCCACAGGCAGCTACACACCATACAGCTGTTTACTTACTGTCCCCATCCTTTACCAGGAAAAGTAAAAATCATGGTTTGAGATAAAGAAAGTTTAATAGGGCAAAAAAGGAAGGGAAATAATGCTGCTGATGATAAAAGAATATACAAAGTTTTGCACAATGCAATTGGTCACCACCTGCTGACTGATGCCCAGCCAGACCCTGAGAAGTGGCCCCCACCACTGGCCAGCTCCTTGCAGTGTTCTTGCTGAGCAGGATGCCCCTTGGCATGGGACATCCCTCTGGCCAGTTGGGGTCAGCTGTCCTGGTTCTGTCCCCTCCCAGCTCCTGGTGCACCCCCAGCCTGCTTGCTGCAGGGGAGCATGAAAAGCAAAGACCTTGAATTAGTGTAAGCACTGCTGAGCGACAGCTAAACCTTTGGTGTGTTATCAGCATTATTTTCAACTTAAACTCAAACCATAGCACCATACCAGTTACTAGGAAGAAAATGACCTCTATGGTAGCCAAAACCAGGACAAGCACAATTCTGGATTTACAGCAAGCTCTAGGTCATAATAGCTATCATTGCCATTGCTGATACAATACTCAGCAGTAGAGAAGTAGGATGAGATCATATACAATCTGTTTATAAATTCCTTAACCTGGCTGATAAATATAACTATATTACATGAAACGCAGCTCCAGATGGAATTCTTCAGAGATTTACAATGAACTCCTAACTTTCAAAATCTTCCAGAGCTATACTGAACCTTTTGACACATAATGGATTGCAAAACAACACTTCACTATGAAATCTCATAACTAATTTAATCTTGCTGCTGGATTCTCTGCAACAAGATACTTCGGATTCTCTGTATTTTGCATAATATAAACACCTGCATATACTAGGACTGCAATAATAAGAAGTTAATTACATTATAAGAGTTGCAGGTTCTTAGTTTGGATTTACTCTGAGAAGCAAAGCCAAGCCCCAGTTGCAGCCTGTCAGCTTTCCTTTGAATTGCCACAATGATTAATATCCTTTTCATCTAAAAGTATGCCTCCAAAATGGGACAGGTGGTTTAAACAATCGCTAAGAACTGTTAATTACCTCTGGCAATGGCACCAAAATGTGGCTATGAGAATGGCTTGTTCCTGAAAAACTAAACAGTCACATGCCTAGTTTAGCTATATGAAATGCAGTTTTACTGGTCTTTTTATACTTTTATCTCTGTAGTGGTGTGTTTATATATTTATGCAAGTAGGGATGATTACCAAATGTAGAAGTTCCTCAACATAAATAAACAATGGAAAAGATGACTCGATATTTCAAGAATACCAGGCTCTGAATCATAGCTCATTGCTCACCAGAGAACTCGAGACCCTCTTCCGATCTGGTAGGTCAACACATCTCAAAAATACATCACTGTTCAGAATAATGCAAAAGAGGGAAGCAAGAAAAAAAAAAAAAAAAAAAAAAAAAAGGGGTCACTGGATTCCCAAATTTTAGCACTAGCCCTGAAAGCAAATTTCATAATGTAACCATCTATTACCTCCACGTGGCATTGGTGATCTGAGTACTACAGAAGTTAGATTACCAAAAACTATAAAATTATTAAAGTTTTCTGTTAATATAAGCAAAGCTGCCGTGCCACCTGGTGAATATCTTCATGGGCGAGAGTCTCTTTTGCAGTGTTTATCAATATAAAAGACTAATTCAAGTACTCTTGGCAACTTTTGTAGATGCTTACATTAAGACATTTGAATAGTTGCAATCAGTAATGAGAGAGAGAGACTTCTGTCACTATGGGGTACTGGTCTTTTCTCAGTACATAAACTACTGTGTTCGTTATTTTTCAGCAATACGTTTCAATTTCAGAAAAAGAGTTGTTTTTTTCTAGCACGTGGCAAATCATCTAATATATTTGATTAATATTTCATATATCTCATTTACAGCTCATGAATTGACCATTGATCAACTCATGATTGATGATCAAAATTGATCATCTACATGTATGTTTTCAATATTTTTTTCACTAAACACTTAGACCATCAGCTTTATGAATCTATTTGTTGAAAGCATTTCATAACATTCCAGTGTCAAATGACTTTCAAAGAGTTAAAGCTACTGGACAAAAAGTACACAGGATGGGTTATTTTCTCGGTGGTTAAACACCAGCCCTTAGGAACAGATATCCAGAACAAAGCCTACGTTATATATCTGAATTACTTGTTCTGGAAATACACTGTGACAAATGCTTCAAAGTGGCTGTTTTACCCTACACCTTTGCCAATATACACCATATTTATGAAACTGAACACGAAAAGCCATTGATTCAATCAAAGTAAATTCATATCAAAACTACAACAGACCTAGATGGGATGCTGACAGGTCTCACCTCATTTTCTTCATGGTACTCCAGTAATGTGAGAATTTCAATAATTATATATATATGTTTATATATGATGTAAACATTGCTTAGGACTATTCACCATATGTCCCAATCATATATTACTTACCAAACACACACACACAAAAAAAAAAAAAAGCACTTTATAATTTTAAGAATATCTAGATTCAAATGAAATCTTGATTCATATTTCATGCTATAGAAAACCTACCTTCTCAGAATACTGAAGAAAATGTTTTCATGTTTTAGGGAAGCTCAGTACTTGATGTCTTGGCTAAATATCTATAACAGATTAGTCTCCCTCAAATTGTTCTGTTTTCTCAAATTGAAATTAGGGAAAATTATTTTTTTTCCACATATCTCCACCGTCTATATTGTCTTCACAGTTTATATTGATTTAGTTGACACACTGATTGTCTTTTTAGAATTGGTTCATATATATTTTCCATTGACTTCTGTGCAATTTTAGGTGTTAACATCTTTTACAGAGGCCTAAATTATTTACTCAGGATATTGTGTTTTCTGATAGAAAACTGTATTAGATTTTTGACACCTTAATTTTTGAACAACCTAGAAATGTATTTCTTACAGTACTTTCATTAAGTGATAATAGCAGTGTGAGTTATGAATTGTGATTGTTTTCAACTTTGCTCTCTTTAGAAATCATTCTTCATGTACAACCCAAATAATATTTATTCACAATAACACAAACCTTTTTTTGGCATAGTTGTAAAGATTACATAAGAAAAGACAGCAGGTATGCTATTATCAATAATGTGCTTAGAGAGGCTCTCTGCCTGGTGTCCTTTATAGTAAGAAACTTAATTAAAGTTTTAAATTTTATGACGGAAAGAAAACATATGTTTTCCTTTCCTGGAGATCAAGTTTCTAGATGAAAAATATGCCTTACATTAAGCTGACAGGGCAAACTGCAGGCCTTGTTTTGATAGCATACAGTCATTTTCTGTATTTTTTTTTGGCTTCCTCTTCAGAACATGTTATCTCCTCCTCAGCTGGCAAGGGTTCTTGACAATGTGGAACTCTCAGGTTTGTCTTTGATTATATTTGCAAACTTGGTATGATAGCAGGCTATAGGCACGAGTCAACAACTGCAAAGTATTATTGTGAACTCCTAGGAGGGCATGTTTGTATAGCTGTTAACCCTCTTTTGCTTAGTTTTATATATGAGTACACATAGGCACATATCCTTTATATCATCACGAATCAGGTTAGATTATTCTATCTAAAAGAGTCTCATTTACCACCAATCCCTTACGGTGGCCACTGGTACCATTTCTGCACCCTACTTATTTGCAAATTTCATCAGTACTGGTATAATACAGGTGCCATTCTACTGTCGAGTTCTACAGTATATTTCTATGACTTGCTCGCTACCAACAATGGCTTTGCTGTTATTACTGAAAAGTGCTGAAATAGTTTGGCTGATCAAGGTTCCGTGGTTGGAAATCAATAGTGATATTTATTTCTTTTTTTTAATGAATATGTCCATAAGCAAGATATGGACTTATTCATAAACTCATTAAGAAGAAAAAATGTTTAAAAAAATAAAAAACAAAACTTTGAAATATCATTTTATTGCTACAATTACAGTACGTTCATAGAAGAGTTACCAGAACTCAGTGCTGGTATCATTAATCTTGTGTCAGAGTTTCATGGATATCAAAAGAAATATGATCTTTTTTAACTTATTTTTTCTTATTTTTTTCCTTAGTTTAGAGTTATCACGAAAAAATAGCATTCATCTTACAAAGACTATTTCTCCAAACCAACTGAATGTATGGAAATCCTTATCATGATCAGTGATAAAAGCATCTACGAATTTTACTTACAAACCATGCAGACTGTGCTCACCTAGCAGAGGTACTGAATGCAGTAAAACAGATGTACAGTTCACTTTATTATTTTTTTTTTTAATATGTAAAATGCTTATTGACTTCCAAATAATACAGAACTACTATGGAGCTAGAATTTCTTTTGGAACAAACTAAAAGCAGAAATGTACTTGTATCTACTGCGCATAAAAGAAAACATGTTTATCACATTAAGGCACTAAGACTAGAGATGTGCTTTGTCATTTCTGTACAAACAAATCCACGCATCTGGGGAAAAAAAAAAAAAGCATGCTGTCAGACAAGACACACAGGAGGTCTGTGCAACAACTGTGGTTGATTCTTTTCCATAAGACGACACAGTTCATTACAGTTAGATCATTATCATACTAGAAAACCTAATCCTCCAAGAAGTAAATCAGTGTTAATTATGTCTTAGAATTGCTTACCAAACAGTTCTTCAGTTCAAACCAGTTCTACGTTACACTCAAGTGGATTTGTCTTGTGAACCTACCGTACTAAAATATAAGATTATGCATGTTCTTTAACAGGTAGGCCCCCAAGTCAACTACATAATGTCAGTTTAAAAGAAAAAGAAAAGTTTATTTTTCTTACTCTCTGGTGAGTCTTAAGTTTTGCAACAGAGATGATTATTTTGTGAATGAACAGAAGCAAAATTCTCTTGGAGACTATTTGAACATGTAATTTGGATGAAAATTCTTCAATATTGTCATTCATACAAGTAGAAACCACTGTAAGCTACTTTTCAGTTACACCATGGGAGATATCATCTCTTTGTCTCCTCCTACTCAGAAACTTAGAATCAGGCTTATAGTTAGTGCCCGTGCAAGAGGCTTGACTATAAAGTTATATAAAGTTCTATATAAATAAATATCTATATTATATATATATATATATATATATATATAAAATATATATATATAATATATATAGGACTATATAAAGTTCTTCAGTGATGAATGTTACGAGGTTTATATTGCTAGCACAGTCAGACTTGAAAGGAAATTTACTCAGGCTTCATGGAAGAACAAGCATCCTTTTATTTCTACACAACCAAGCTCCAGTCTGCACTTTCATGTGGCAACAAGCACAACTCTTTTTAAATATCTGAAGGAAAACAACCCTACATTCATTATTCTATATATGAAACGACATGAAATAAGACATACTTCCATTACCTACATAATAAGAGCATTTTTGTTTGGGATTCTGAGCATTAGTATTGCCTTAAAAACTGAATAAACAGGACAATATAAAATCCTCCTTGGATAACTACGTCTACGAGAGGTGGTGACAAACTTTTGCATAGAGCAGTTTCATTCCAAAAAAATACTGCAATACTCCAGAAGGGTGTGATGGTTGCAAGGCTGGCCTATAACTAACCCTATCTTGATTTCCTGTGCCAACTTGCTTTGTTAGAATAGCCATAGGGTGTCAGATTTTGACCCTCAGCACAAGTGTTGCAGCTTCACAGTTTCAACACTGCTTTGCTAGTTACCCAGAATTTAACTTTTAATTCTTCAGAAGCAGATTTTGCCCAGAGAGCACTTTCTTACAAAAGAAATGACACTTTTCTATCAAAAGAAGCTTTTAGTTTTGTACCACCTGTAGACAGTCTTAGTCTAGATTTGGGCTAGCTCCAAAAATGGATGTGAAGACAGACTCCAAAGCTGTTTGTCCCCATAGTAACAATCACACAGTTCTACCAGAAAGATGGGATTCATCTCAAGAAATGTTCAGAATCCAAAAGTTAAGCACCTGGCTAGCCTTAGATTTGCTATGTAGCCAATGGCAGAAGACGGACCACTCCAGTGGGCAAGTCAGTCTACCTTCTCTCTCTAACTCCAGCAGGAACAAACATGACGAGGTTAGTCTACACACTTAAATTTTAAGTGTCTAAAACTAGATTAATTTTATCCCATTTTAAATTAAGGCTTTGCATAAAAGGACTGAGCCCATTTTGAAAACAAATTGCATGACGTTACTGCCAAAAAATTTACCACTAGCAGGAATACAATTTCAAGTTTTTATGGCCTCATCTATATAAGCATTTTTACAGTCTCTTCTATAAAATTGACTAGAAGCGCTCCATAAATATTAATTGATTAACCTCCCCTGCATCCACATATGGTAGGTATTTATTTTTACATTGTGTAGCTAGAGAAACAATTGTAATAAAGCTAAGCTCTATGCACAAGTCCAGCTAGCAATTCAGTCACAGAACAAGAAATAAATAATTCTGGACACATTTTAGTAGACTAGGTACCTCAAAGAGAAGTTATCTATTCAACCATATGTAGCCTATGGCATGAGAGTAATGTGATTTCCAATGAATTTCCAGTGATTTTTCCTTGCCACAACACAGCTCTTGAAAACCAAGCTTCTCTAAAAACCTGCACACCCACAATGCACACAGTATATTTTTTGCTGCTTTTCAGCAGAAAAGCATTCCTGCAGATGTTGGAAGTGGTAGGGCACTTTCCCTACTGTACTGCAGAACTGCTATCTGCGTGGTATTTTTAACAAGCCAAATGCACTAAACGCCCTTACACCTAGGAGTTGATACAGGTGTGCTACCTACAAGTGCAGTATAAATTTCAGGAGGCAGTGAATTTACAGTACGTTATAGAAGAGACATTAGCCCCTTTATAAAGAAATTTGGGTAATTTATTGTGGTTTTCTGTTTGTTTGTTTTTCCTGCTAATCCCACAGATGTCTCCTAGACATAAAGGTCCCTTTTTACCAGTCTGACTGTGTAAAGGTACTTTAATGTAAGTCTCAACATCTCACACCAAGCAGACTTAGGAACACATTTTCATTTTTTTTTAATTTTCACATGTGATTCTGATATTGCATGACTAGTGGGTCGATTCTTTTCAGAAATTTTTCTTTCTTTTTTTTTTTTTTTTTTTTTTTAAAGAGGAAAGACATCTATCCTTGCTATATAAGCATTCATGGAAAATTTATAACACTGCTTGTGAAGAATATTGTTCCTTTAGCATAGAGGATCCGTTACATGCTTTCATTTTAGCAAAGCAGAAAGAATGTGCTGTGTCAGAATTATCCTTAGTAGCTGCATCTATCTGATGAGCAAACATAATACATACTACCTGACCCACCTATCTAGAGAAGTACAGTCTAAGGAATTTATAGCTCATTGTTGCTCCTTTCTAAGGTGAGCTTAGAAATTTCCAAAATACAGAAAATTGCATGAAAAAGTGTTCACATTTAGCCCAGATGGATAGAATAAACAAATTGTTCTTATAGAGGAAAAATACCATCATAGTATAAATACTAAATTTATATTGTAATAAATTGTTACAATTGCAACCTAACTCTAAAAGATGAATGAAATAAAATAGAGCTTTTTCTATAGTAAACACAAAGTGCTTTACAAAGATCTCAAGCATCATCATCCAGCTAACAAAACAGAGATACAGAGTAGAAAAGTGCATCTCAATTTCATGCTGCTTCCATTCAGAGTATCTGTGGGCTTCATTAGATCATGGGTACTACAGATAAACACAGGAGAAAGAGGAAAACGAACCACCTAATAGGTACTTGCAGTCTGGCTGCACTTATGTAGCATTTTGAACAAACTAAAAAGCCACTCTTGCATAACAAAAAATGTCCAAGATTTCTGAGAAATTCTAATATAGAGAATAACAAGTTTCTAACATGAAATAAAGGGGTCATTACATCAATTATTATGGTAAAGATAAGAGAACCTACTAAAATTGTAGGCTTCTGAAATGAGTGAGGATTGCATTCCTGGTATGTAATTTGATAGGCTGAATCAAATATTTGGCATATATTTAATAAATATTTAAATGTTTAATATTTATATATTTAACAAATATGTAAACATTTTCTTATTAAAATCCAGCAAATGTTTTCTTAAGGATTGACTTCATACTTTAAAAATGTCACTTGATGAATTCAAAACATGACCATTTCTGTAATAATAAAAAAGTCATAAAAACATACAAATTTTGGCTATGAAAATTAAAAGC
Source organism: Anser anser (assembly GCF_964211835.1). Classification (NCBI taxonomy): domain Eukaryota; kingdom Metazoa; phylum Chordata; class Aves; order Anseriformes; family Anatidae; genus Anser; species Anser anser. Next base: position 25,146,041 of record NC_139729.1, on the reverse strand, counting down.
AAGATCCTCTCTGATAATCACCTTCCTGAGTGTTCACAGATGAAACTTAAAATTTTTAATAAGAAAAAGATGGTGAAAGACAGTTCTATCAAGATCTTTTATGTACAAATGTTTGACTTCAAGTGGATTTTCTGTTTGAATAAAGGACAGAAGTGCTCTGATATTTCAAAAGTCCTAAGTTTTCATATATTCAGATGTCAAGTCTGTAAGAATCAGAATGATATACAGACAATGGAAAAAAAGCTGCAAAAAGCTATCCTATTCTCCCTGGTACGGATGGTGTCTAGCAAATCCCTTCTAGTTTTAAAATCTATGAAAAATCAAGATGCTAATCTAGACATCAGACAGACTCTTAAATCTGCTTTAACTCATTTGCATCGCATAGCTTTAAAGATACAGTTACTAGCAAAATAAGTGTTCTCTTTTTTCAGAACGTTCATATTCCTTTACAAAACTGGAAACAAATTCAAATGTAATAAATAAATAAATAAGGAAACAAAAGAGTATGGACAGCCTCTTACATTATTAAGCTGGCATTGGAATTTCCATCTGGGAAAAAGTTAAGCCTGGTCTTCTCATGGAAGCATTGGGTCAAGCTTGGAGGAGTCCTGATGAAAGCTTCAAGCTGCTGCTGCTACATTCTTTTGCAAGACAAATACACGACGTGATTGAACCACTCTCTCAGTAACAAGCAGCTCCTGACCCATTCAACCACCACTGGTGTGCAGCAACCCAATGTTCTGACCTCACTATTCCTATAAATATGAAAATGTTAAGTTTTGGAGATTTTTTAATTTAAAATTAAATATCAGTTTGATGTCTAGCCTTCATTAAAAACTTCATATTATTGTTATTATTATTAAAGAAACACACTTTCTGTACGTGACATGATTAACTTTCTCTTCTTTGTAAATAGAAGTAATTGCTGCAGGCACTGCTTTTATCATTTCGTTATTACACTGCAGAAAGGGACAGTAGGCCTGATTAAGTCTAGTTAATGCTAACAGCCACTGTCATGTTAATAAGCATTCCTCTTTGTTTATTTTAAGATCCTAGGCACATCTTACATAGAATCACAAAACAAAAGGAAAGAAGGCACTCAGAGATCATCCAGTCCCTCCCCATGCCCAAAGGAAGGACCAGCTCTAACTTCATCTGTCAGAGCAGACATTTGTCTGGCCTTCGTTAAAGACCTTCAGTGGTGGTGACTCTATAAACACCCTAAGCAATCTGTTACAGATTCATACTGTCTTTTTTCTCCAAAGTCTAATCCAAATCTTCCTGGCTGCAGCTTAAGCCCGTTACATCCATTACAATTTTTAATAATCGAACTTTTTCTAATCTCACAAATTACCTGAAAATTAGATTGAGGCCTCACATTTGATGAAAAGATTATTTCTTTTATAGTATAGTGTCAGCATTGCAGTATACTACTGACCCCAATTTTTTTATTTTTAAATGCCATTATTTTAATGGTCTAACCATTAGCAAAAGCTTCATTTCTGAAGGGAAGCACATAATTTATTCCGCAATGCATTTTTCAAGAAATAAGCTTCAAAATAATTCACTTTCCAAAGTTGTCTAACATTTCTAAAATCTGCATTTTTCCTTATACAAGGAGAAATTCTGGTTTTATGACTAAAATAACGATGATAAAAAAGGATATTCTAGGCTGTATTGTACATGATTAAACTCTCACTGAACAAGGTTAGATTTTTGCTATTAATTCATTTCCCTTCTTGGAGAATATAACAGATAACTGAGTACAAAAGGCAGGTGTTTAACAGACAGTAGACAAAATGCAGCCAGAAAAAAATAGGGTAATCTTTTACTACTTATCTAAGGAATCGAGAGTGTTTATACAAGGATTGAATTTGGATCATTCTTTTTAAAGAGTGATTAAGCTTTAATCCAAGGCAGGCATATATGGATTAGAAAAATTATAATGCATGTTAGTGTGATCTCCTATCAAGATGCTATGATAAGGGACACAAACAGGTAGTCCACTTTGAAAAATTATATATATAGTATAAAAGACTGTGCAATATTCCCTTTCTAGTAACTGTCTTAAAAAATGTATATATAATAATAATACATTTTTGCACATATGTATAACAATCTTGATTCATGCTCCTTCCCATTTTGTATTATACATTAGTGGAAAATTAAACTGTTTGTAATGTCAACCAAAAGCTGTTCAAGTGCAATTTAAAGCATTCTTATTTATCTTCAGGATGCCCTGCTGAAGCTCCAGCGAGGTTCTAAATTCCTGTACTTGTACTATTTTATCAAGGAGCTTGGGTTTGTTTTGATCCTTAATCAGTTACTCTCACACTTTGTGCCTAAGGCTTTTCAAGGACAGAGCAACCCCTCAGTCAGTCCCTAGGTTAAGTGTCATTACTAATAATGACACAATATTGTTAAATGTTTTCCCTTTGAAACAGATTTTTATGTTTCTCACACAGTTCAGAAAAGAAAAAGGGCTTAAAAGTATGTTGTGAAAAACCAAGGCTGAGAGGCACAGACGTTATTATATGCTGCCATATTCTCTTAGAGCTTTAATAACGTGCATTTATACTAAGTTGAAAATAGTACTCCACCACGCTTCTCATATACATGAATGTCAGGAAAAGAACCGTTCTTTGGTAAAACATACCAACAAATGCAGAAACATTCTTAAAAGCTCTTGTTACGAGTAATGTTGTATTTTCGAATCTGTACAAGTGGATCCTTAGGGACCTTTCTGCAAAGATCAAGCAGATCATTAGCAGTCCCTCTATAACATTTTATATTGACTTTCTTATTTTCTGAAGCAGTAGCTTTTGTTTATGTTCTCATCTTGGCTTACTTGACAGCTACCTTTCGCACAATTTTCAGATATAAATGGGAGCCAGAGTAACATGGAAACAAAGAAAAAACCCTTGTGTGCTTCTGAAGCGTGATCATGTTTCCAAAACCTTTGCCACTACAGAGACTGATACAGGACCATTACCACACCTGTCCCGTGGACAAAACCTGTGGTATACAGTCCGTTCATAAGATTTGATGCAGAAGGTTATTATTTTAGTTTCTTGTCCAAAATGCCCTATATTTTAGAAATACATTCACTAAGGTTATGGCATGAGTATTTACATTAGCTTCCAAATTGTTCTACCCAACTGACTTAGGTGGATATCCTTCTAGTCTAAATGGGTGCCAATAACCGACATATATATATCCAACACTCTTTAAAACCATTTGTTTTCATTTTCATGCTGTTCCTTTTTTACTGGTTTTGTATGATATAAAAGCCAAATACCTGAAACATTTCAACATATGTTGCAGTTGAAATCCGAGTTAGTTTTCTAAGAGACGGTCCGGATAAAATACTACCCTGTGGTACACAAAGCGTGCAAGTAATAAGCTGCAGGCACGGCTCTTTACATGGTTCACCAACCTGTTGCATGATATAAACACCACCAAAGTGGAAAGCAGTGGCTCCTCAGCTCCAGCTAGTCATTCGTGATTCACAGAGAAGCCTTTCAGCCTCGAGCCTTATTCCCAGTCGTGGGAAGTGAAGGTGCCCACGTCAGCTGCCCAGATGAGCGCATAGCCTGGCCACCACAAATCTAGGTTATGTGCCAGCAGCATCATAGTTCTGCAGTGTAGATTCTGTTATGGAAACATTATATATAAACCAAGCCCACTGCGTAGTTTATATATGGGGCTTTTTGCACTCAAGATGACTGATCTTATGAAGTTACAAAACACCAGTCCTGGTTCTAAAAGACAACTCTCTTTTGGTGTAAAATACACCTTGCAGCATATGAAGAACGACAGAAATGTAACAGTGAACAGATATTTCTGCTTGAAATATGGTAGAAACAGTTTATCATTTTTATCTGGTGCATTTTCCTGTTTTTATGGGAACCTTCAAAATCCTCACAGCCTTTATCAAAAGCAAACAAATATCTAACTGTGTAATGACTCAGTTGCAACCACTGCAAGCCAAACAACCCACACAAAGTGTGATCCCCCCTGTCCCCTGTCCTCCCCCTGGATTAAAGTCAACAAGAACTTGGAAAGTGTTTCATCAGAAAACCCGATGGAGCAGCCTGAACCTTTTTTTATGGCTTTACTTTCAGTGTGCTCTCGTGAGGAATAAAAGAAAAAAAAAACAACTGTCAATTTATGCCAGAAGCCACCAAATTTTGTTTGCCTGTCTATAAGAAAGGCTCGTGTACTTGTATCTGTAAATATACGCACGTGAGAAAGAGAAGGCAACAGCTCTAACAAGACCATTTAAAGTAAAACTGATGTCCTGCATCACTGAGAGCAGAACCATGAGAAAGTTCTGTTAATTAGAACTCAAAATATCAAGGCTCCTCATAGTACTCATTCAAAATGGGTTTTCTCCCCATCATTCATCTCTGGGAGCATTTCCATTTTTATATTGGATGGAGATTAGAGTCAATGGATTCCTAAGCTCCTTTGTGACATACATGGCTGTTTACTCTAAGCTTTCTTAACCCTTTACCTACCCTGCTTTATTTGTTTTTATTTTCTTTTCCAAGTCAGTCATTCTCAATTGTTTCAGCAGAACAGATAACTAAGGCTACGCACAGTACAGCAGGTAAAAATAATGCCTTTTCCCTCCACTGTTAGAGACTAGGGAGTTCCTTTCCCATCCAGAACTGGGAAAGTGATGCCTTCACACACCCTTCCCTCCCTCATATCCAGGGTGAGAGCTCCCTCTCCTGTTTCAACACATTTTTTTACCACTGTATTTAAAGAACCTATGCAAGAATGTAGAACACATCTGCCTGGAAAATACGGTATACCTAATGAAATAGCGTATACAACTCAGTTCAGGGTAAAAGATACCTCTCAGATCTCTAGTACTTAGAATATCAATACTAACCTCTCAAACTTCAAAAAATTACCACCGTACAGATTTTTGGTATCAACTACAGCAATTAGACCAGAGGATGCACTGACAATGATACTACAGTTGTATAACCAGAAAGACAAGCAAAGGAAGTTCATCCTGGTGCAGTTAACAGAACTCCTTAAAAATTGGAGGTAAATAAAATCATAATTTAAAGTTAGTGGTTATTCTTTATTTACAGAGAGATTTGTCAATTACAGAACATGTAGCACGAAGGATAAATATTTCATTCATTTTAAATATGGCACAGAAGAAACTCACTGAGATGAGACATTTCATCTATAGGAGAGCCACGAGGAAGGAACTCATATGGTATCAAAACACACACACACACAAAGATCTCAGAGCAACAGACTCACTGAACATATTATATGTAATCAGCACAAGATTTATGAATATTCAGTGGCTACACATTTTTTGCAAAAAAATACTTGATTTGAAAACAACAAAATACAATGTATTTTTTTTAAGAAGAGTCAAATGAAAAGGAACACAAATAGCACCTTTTATTTGGTCTAGGTGCAAAAAAAAATAAAGAAAAATAAATCAAAACCCACACCAAAGAATAAGGTTTAAACACCCCAAAATACCATACATATGAAGTTATCTATACAAAGAGGAAAAAGAAAATATATTTCTAATAGATAGTTAGCCAGACAATTCTGCATCTATGATATATGTATAATACTAGAATGAGCCAATATCTGTTGAACTTAAAAGCAGAATTTCAGTCACCATATAAATCAGTAAGTAAATAAAATTATGAAAATACAAACTATAAAAGAACCATGAATGACTACAAGAGAAATAATGTGAGTCAATGATCAATGAATTTAATGGAATTCTTTCCAGTGACATCAATAAAATTCAGGGCTGGCTTTTGTGCTCCAAGCTGACGGTGGTTTTAAGTGATACAGTCATTTTCAAGCATTAAAACACAACAATGACAGCCCCGTCTGTTTGGCTGGTTCTCTGTGTTGGGAGGGGGAAAGAGGTGTTAAGATTGCTATTAGAGAACGATGAAATATTACACCACTCCAGACAAGAACTGAGAGCCAGTAAAATATTTCTGGCAATGCCCTTGAGATAACCACCTGTCACATCACTAGAATGTGCTTCTGAGTTATTTTCTGATGTAGTTTGAGTCCTAAGTCCCTATTTTCAGTATAACATATTACTTTTTAGTAGCTGGTACTCTATATAGGACATGTATTAATTTTCATTCTTCCAATGGAATTTTTAATGAAGATAAATTATGATCATGACATTTACATCTCAATGATTTTCACAATTGAAACACTCTCATAATACCAGTGCGCATGCTGTAAATGGGCTACGCAGCCAGATACTAAAGCAATCATTTTATCATTGTCAGAATGAATATAATGCCTACTGCAACCAATTGGACTTCTATGGGAACGGTTGGCTCAGCTGTTTTTGCATTGTAAGACATGCAGCGAAGTGCCCATTATCTATCTCCGCTGTCAAAGTACAAGCCATGATCTTAGCTTTCATTCTCAAGACTGTGAAACTATGCCTTGTCACACAGCTAAGATCAGAACACAAGGAAGGGCCAACGTGGCCAGCAACAGCCAACAACAAAAAGAGTGAGAGCCTGGGAAGAATATATCAGGGATATCATGTTCTGGGAACACCCATTTGGATCAAAGAGAGCTTTTGGCTGTGGTTTCTGTACCCATGGAGGTGAGGAGGCAATCCTGGCCAAGACGAATGGGAATTGAACACACTGAAGGTGATAAAAAAGGTAGAAGAGTGAAAAAGGGGGAGATTGCAAGAGCTCCAAATGCAGAGAAACTTAGAGGAAACAGCAGTCCTGGTGTGGGTAAAAAATGAGGAAAGAAGGTACACCCACAGGGGTAGGGAACTTGGCCAGGGAGCTCTAGTGACACCATAAAAAGTTAGAAGTGAGAGCTTTACAATAGCTGGCAGAATGGCTGGGACAAGATTTTTTTTTTTCTGCAACTATTCATCATTATTTCTAGCACTTCCAGAGGTTAGATGGGTTCACTTCTGCTTCAGGCCCTCAGGTCACTTGGTCCTTTGTTGTTGCAAGCTGCCTCACTATCTCAGCTTTCTCATAACATTTTTTGTGCTTTAACTATTGTTCCTTCAGCAGTCTGCACCAGTTGTCTGATCTATGTAGAAATTCAACCCAGAAGAGAGGAATGTGCCTGCATTTCCTGATCTAGTCCATGTGCCAACAAGAGTGCAAAAGATACTACTCTTTGTTTATTATTGAGTCTTAGGGTAAATTGCATCATTAAGCAATGAACATACATTTTGTGAAAGAACACAGTGGATAAGACCCAGAAGCCATAAGAAGGACCACTGAGCTAGGCAAGCAGCATCCCACAGTAAAGGTGAATTACTCCTGTGGCATAATTACAATATCCCTTCTAGTAAGGTACAACATAGACTCCAGTTTTTCAAAGGCAAACTGAGCATGCCTTCATCTCCCTCATCCTTTCTGGGACACATCTTCTAGGCTGATATCAATCCAGAGTCTGCTGCACAAAGAACATCCTCAGAAGCAAAGACGTTTCTTGAGGGACTGTACTGTATGCCATATCTGATAGCTCTGTAGCTCAGAGCAGAATCATCAAAAGGGGAATAAAGGAATGGGGAGTTCTGTGAGATTCGTCATCATCCTCAACACCCCAATAAAAAGCCAGAGTAAATTTGATTCCACAGTATTACACGTAAATTTGATTCCACAGTATTACACTAGAAATACCCCAGCAGAATTTGTTACAAAATCTGGATTTATTCCTAATTAGATTTTGAGAAAATAAAATGTGGATTTTTTTTTTTCTTTCGTGTTGTACCTGGTAACACAGAAGAGATCTGAACTGATTTAATATTTGAGCTGATTACATCATTAAATCCCTACATTCCTAAGCCTTGAGAACATCAGGCCTACAGGAAAGACAAAAGATTTATACTGCTACAGAAAGTTCCTTAAAATAATTTTGGCCTCTTTGCAATGCACTAAGTCTCCAGATCTGCTTAGCAAGAGATATTATAGAAGCAAATCTTTTAATAATTTTGAAGAAAAATGAACAGTAAAGGTTAAGGTTGGGAATACACTATTTAAAAGAAAAGAGCAAATACTTCCTGTCTGCTATTTAAACATTCAATGGTCAGATAAACAGAAGAAAAACTGCTAATGTTTCTGTTCACATGAGCCTTACACTGAGTTTGCAAGCAGTGCAAACTAAAATCCTAAGTCTACAACTTCTATACTTCAAATTTGCAACATTTTCACAATTTATTAGTAGAGAATAGTCTTCTGATGAGAAGTTACTCTGAAAAGGTCCTTCCAGTAATGCAGTTTTCAGATAGGTCACAGCATACCCAAAGAACAACAGGAATTAAAGAGCACAGAACCTTAGCAAAGCCACACCTTCCACATCACGGTGGTGAACATCAAAACCCCATCACAGTCAGATATACTTTCTGCATTATATTTCGTCCTTCTGATGAATGTCCCTCTTAATTCATCAGCAAACATAGTGTTCAAGGTGAGTTAGGCGCACACAGGTACTGCATATGCACAGACATTACTCAGAAGAGAACTGACAATTTTTAAATGAACACCGTTGAGGAATCTTTCTACTGACACTTATCTCAATAAAGATTTATTTTCCTGCTTCAGTGAAGATTTTTTTAACAACATATTTATATAGGCAGACATCATGTACAAAATAACAATGCAGCAGGATATACTCCACTCAGTTATATCAATTCCACAGAAGAAACCTGAAAAAAATACTTTGTTTTTGCTAATACACAAAATAATAAAAATAATAATAATTTTAAAAGCTACAACTGCTGTTGTGGTTTAACCCCAGCAGGCAGTTCAGCACCACCCAGCCGCTCGCTAACTCTCCCCAGTTGGGATGGGGAAGAGAACTGGAGAGTGAATAGTGCAAGAACACGAGTTGAGATAAAGTCAGTTCACTAGGAAAAGCAAACACCACATGAAAGCAAAGCAACACAAGGAATTCATTCATTACCTCACATCATCAGGAAGGTGTTCGGCCACTTCCAGGAAAGCAGGGCTCATCATACGTAACAGTTTCTAGGGAAGACAAACACCATCACTTCGAACATCCCTCCGCATTCCTCCTCCTTTACCCCGGCTGTGTTGCTGAGCACGAAGCCATGGTACGGCATATTCCTTCGGCCACCTGGGTCAGCTGCTCGCTGACAGCGCCGCACGAGGGACAGAAAAGCCAAGCCCTTGACTCTTCCACAAGCACTGCTCAGAAAAAAAAATAAACCATTTATGTGTTATCACCACTTTTTTCATCAAAAATCCCAAACATAGCACCATAAGAGCGTCTGTGAAGAAAATTAACTCTGTCCCAGCCGAAACCAAGCACATGAAAGTTCACTGGCCATATAAAGGCAGCTCAATTCTCCACTCCGTTTGCCAAGCAGTGTCGAACCTGGAGAATGCTGTCTGTGTCTATACTGGTCCTTACGATGAAGTTCGGTAGGTGGGAGGAATCTGGCAGACCCCAGATTTTTCCCTGAGCAGGCTCTTCTGCCCTCAGATGTCGCCTCCAGGCAGGATCTAGCACGCACATGAGCCTGCTTTGGAGACTGGTGCCTGGCTGCTCACTAGGCCGCACTGCCAGGTCTGCCATTTAAATGGACAGCAAGGAGGGGCAGGCAGCAATAAGGCACTTTCAAAAAGCAGTGCTAAATACCCCAAAAGAGAAGCCAAGGACAGCTTGTAAGAAGAAACTCACTTTTTAGCAGCCTAAACTCACAGCTTAGGCTGTGAAATTTCAAATGTAAATAGGTAACTGAGGGAAAGGTAGAGTTTCATCTCCCGGCTGCCCATTGGGTAAAGCCAAATGCCGCAGTGCATTCAGCAAAAACAGTGCCTCCAGAAATCTCCTCCGGGAGTGTGGATGACTGACCTTAAGCATATCGGCCCTCTCTGTGCTGTTTTGTTCCTTTGTTGCAAAGGCTATATATGTTTTCCCTACTCTACTTCAAAATGGCTCATTCCTGTCTTTGGTTTCAGCTGTTTCAAGTTGACACCTTTTTAACCCCTAAAAGTAGTTTACTCACTCCTTAAAATATATATGTATATATGTATATAGTTCATATTAAAAAACAGAGATGTGGAAAGTGACATTATGCATGGTGAGAGCTTTAGATGCTGGCAATATTATTCAACGAGCAGATACCTGAGAAGTTTGGAGCTGCCAATTGAAACAAAGGGAGCAGCAAGAAAGGAGGTTGTGGAAAATGTATTGTTGATGACTCCTGGCCTGGAATTGAATCCCTAGGTGAGTGCTGAGACAGTCCCTTGAATGCTAATGAGATGCTTAATATTATCTAGTACCTTGGCTGACTTTGTGACTAGAGAAAATAGAGAGCAAGGAAAGGAAATACAAAACAGTGTTTGGAGATCTGGGAGATATAGTGCCCAGACTGCTGCTGTCTCAGATGGGGGAAAAAAAGGAAAAAAAAAAAAAAAAAACCATGACCTGCATAAATCATGAAAAAGATGCATTTGAAGGACAGAAAAGATCTTTCTTCATGGCAAAGAGCAGAGGTTTGGTAGCATGTTGCAACCATGAGACTCACAGACCTTGCGGCACTCTCTCTGCAGGACACCAGCAGAAGACAGACTGAGATCCACAAGGGGTGACCAAAGTGCACCACGATGTTCTCTCACTCATTTTGTTCTGTATTCGGGACAGCTTTTTACTCAACTGTGTTGAGTTGTCAATTGAATTGTAAAGCATTTATCCCACTTTTACATCAATAAATATTTTGCCGCAAGTATTCAAGCTTTATGTATTTTCATATTTAATATTTTTAGAGCAATGTATTAGTATTTTTAGATCATAATCAGCCATCAAAAACAGTACTTTAGCAACAAGAAGAAAAGAATGATAATTTTGCATAAGAAAAAAATATTGGGAACCAAATTTGAATGGACAATTTTTGGCTCGTTTTTAATCTTCTGAAACCTGTGATGGTAAAGCTCTGCTTTTTATGACATAAGACAGAAAACATAATCACCATATATTTTTAAAACTTAATCTAAAGAGACATCATTGTTATGATTCCAAAGTGATGGAGTTATCAGCAGTAGGCTCATATAACATAACAGGGTTTGAAAACAGTACAGATACTAAAACAAAACTGGCTTTGAAAAATACCAGTCCTGCTTTTAAAAATAAAGCTTTGAATGTAATTGAGAATCCCACTTGATTGTACAACCACAAATTCAGATATTTTAAAAATAATCAACTTTACAACCATTAACTTGAATAGAATTAAAATATCTATGCACATAGAGATGTCATTTCTGAGCCATTTAATACATAGCAAGGATCAGATTACTTTCCCCATCCTCTCACCAAACAATGTAGAAGAAAAAAAAAAAATCTGTTAGAGTTTCCTTACAGAGATAACTTCAATATGCCGTCAGAGAAAGAAGATTTTATTTTTTTAGAACAAAAGCCTGAGATGTCTTTCTTAGAACTTTGGGAATTTGTTGTATTTGAATAACCTACTAAACTTTACGAGAATACATCAATACAAATGGCCCAGGGATAGGGAGCTAACCTTAAACCTGTGAGCCTTGCAATCACTTCTCTGCTTGTCAAAGGCCACCTTAGACAAGTCAGATAACATTAGACAGCAAGTTTTAGAACCAATGTGAGATTTCCCTACCTGCCAGGTTTTCAAAGGAAAATGCCAGACTGTTGAAAACAAAATATTCTGTGCAGCAATGTCAATTCTGATCAACTTTGGAAGTCAGTAAGAGTAAGGCACCCAGGTGCCTTTGTGACTCGGTATTTGGATAAACTCTTCACAAGCAGTTCATCTGTGGACAAATCTGATTCTATAACAATGCCAAGGTCAGTGATGTGCTGAGTAAGTACCACTGGCAAGTCAAGATGCCTGAGGGCACCTTGAGCTCATATACCCAATTTTCCACTATGTCAAAAATGATATGAGAAGAGATTACATCATGTAACCTGCTATCTCCTTTCTTTTTGTTAAATCCTTGCCCTTTCCCCACCCCAGCTTGTGAAATCCCCTCACGCTCCTGGCATGCTTCCCAGAGCCTGTGCCGAAGTTCATTAAAGAGGGAGAATACTGATTTGGGGTGATCTGGTCTGCATTGCCTTAAAATATGGCACTATCTTATTCAAGTTGTACAGGAAATCTGTGATAAGCAGAGCATGAATAAGATCAGAAGCCCTTACAAATCTAATTCGTTCCTTTAGGTTAAAAAATGCAAGAGGTAGAAAAAAGCCATCTCCCTGAATATTGTGTCTTTGCTAATACCAGACTGGACCCATGCTGATAACCATCTTGCAACACAGAAGGCAACCTCTTTATAAACACTAAACCCTTCTAATCTGAAAGATTGCAACCATTCTAATTACCAGAAATTAAATTGTTCAAGGAAGGCTTATAAATGTAAGTCTCTATGTGCTCAAAGAATAACAATATAATTTTGCCTTTCTCTTTTTATTTTGACAAGACCTAATCTGCTGGGTGGTATTATAGTACATATGAGATTAGATACAGATGCCCAAAAATATAGATAGTTATGAAAAATATACCGCATTAAAAAACATTTGCAAGATTTTGCAATAAATGAAAACTAGATTTATCCATTAAAATTTGTATTTCCTCTTGCAAATGCCTGTGGCATGTTAATTACTCAGAGACTGTTGTTTTATTGAACACTTTTGTAGAGGACACATAGAGGTTCTAGCTTTTGATAAATACAAATAGGATTAAAAATTAATAGGTACTCTAATATAAATGTAAACACACCTGTAAATCATGATGTATATTCTTTTTTGCTTGAAATTGCTACCAGTTTGACAACATTGGAGGCAGCAACTACACTTGCATTAAAATTTGCTGGTAATAATTTAACTACACAGCCCAGAGCATGTAGGAACTATCACTACATAGTACAAAAGAAATCATGCATACCCAGCCAAAAAGTCAGTCACGCTGCCAAGGATGGTGGGAATTCCGTTATGCTAAAGAGACTGGAGGGAAAATGACAGTTTTTGACAAGGAAAATCTTACAGTAAAATAAATAATAATGAAATAGACTATACTGTGCCATACACTTTTTTTCTTTTTCCAGTGGAAACGTGTTTTTTATTTTCCCCAGTAGTTTTTTTGCTGCGGGAAAGGATCAGAGATTCACACTAGAGAGAGCCTGAAATTCACTGCTTCAGTTCTTATGCCCTGAAAGTCTTCCTTCAGAAGTTTTTCTCCCTTAACCAGACAAAAAGCATATCCTTTCATGTTGTTAACCCACATCACCAGATTTTATATTCTTGCTGCCATACTCCAGTAAGTCCTCTGGTGACAGAGAAGGTAATTCAGTTATGGAAGTGTCCCTGTTGATCTATTGTCTTTTTTGGATTATATCATTTGGAAAGCAGTCCAGATTCTTTATCTGAAACTCAGAGATGCCAGCAGTCCTACTAGCAAGATGCCAAACCTGCTGACACTCCTTAGTCCATTCAAACAGAGGTGCAGCTATCAGGGGTCAGAAGGAAAGAGAAGAAAAAAAGATCTAATACCTAATTAGGAGCCGAAGACTAGTCAGAGACATTCAGTAACCTTTCCTCCTCTCTGCAGCAAATATTTTCTCAGTTAAATATTTAGTAAGTTATAAATTTAAACATTTTTAAATTCTGTTCAAGGCTTTTCCTTTATCATTCAGTAAAACTGTCTCAAATTTATGAGACATTAGCTCAAATATTGAATGTTTTATTAAAATGCTTGGAGCTTTCTTGAAAATGCTGACCTCCCTTCTCAAAGAGGTGTGTGAAGAACTATACAAAGAATGAAGAACTATACACATATACACATGTAGCCCACAGCAGAGTTATTATTTACAGTCTCTCAGATGCATAATATACATATTGTATAATATTACACTATTTTATCATCATAAAACATTTCCTCTACATTAAAATGTTGCATAATTGAATACCAGTTTCAGGTAGATTAACATCACAGAGTCTGATACACTGATACAAGAAAAACACCGATTTACCTACAGAGCATTTGTGTCTAAAACTCCGACACTGCTATAACAGCTTCTAATTTCCATATAACACTGACTGCAGCTTGTACCTTCTGTTAATGAAGAACAACAGCTTCTAGTTTTTTCATCAGGTATTTTAGATGTCTCCATCTAAACTCATTGCTTAATTTTTCCTTACCTTTTTGTAACTTACCTTACTTTTCTTCTACCTTAACTTACCTTTCCTTACCTTTTTGTAACTGTTACTGGTTTTTGTTTTTGTTTTGCGGTGGTGGTGTGTTGTTCGTGGTGGTTTTGTCTCTATTTTTCTTACCAGCTACCAGAAAAGGGAAGTCAAACCAGAAAAGGGCAGTTAAACCAGCTGTGGAAAAATGTGAGACACATCATTTGGCAATGCATATCACTTAATAAAAGAACATGTTTTATATAAAGACAGAGTCTACACACATAATACTCCTTTGGACAGCGACAAATTTCAGAGACTACATATTATTGACAAAAAATAAAAAAATAAACCCACTTCACTTTTCACCTTCTTGCACTGATATTATTTGGAATAAGTGAAATTATGTGAAGGAAGATATGTTTTCTGAAAATAAAAAACTTTAGTAAAAAAATGGTGAAATCTTTACTAAAAAGTATTTGAAAGCTATGCAGAAAATAAAATGAAGAAAAAAGCAATAGTTAGCATGGTATATTATTATTGCAAGAAATTTTCAGGAAATATTAAATAAGAGTTCAGGAGGATTTTGAGGAGGACTTGTAAAATAATTTTCATTGCAATAGCGTCTTAGAAATTTACTATAGATCCCATCGTCATATTTGCATACCAGTAGATATTATTTGAATTTGTTTGAAGATAAATATACTGGGAATAGTAAATTTTATGGAAAATGTAAAAATCTTCAAATATGGAATAGACACATGGTCCTCATTTAATTGGAGAAAACACAGAAAGGGTACTGAGAAAAGGCCCACAAAGGATGAAAAAAGAACTAATTTTGTAAAGAAGCTGAATTTTGGAAGCCAGACAGTGAAAACTGTCAAAAGCCAAGATGATTTTACAATGGAAATTAACATAAGTAGAAGAAAAAATATTTCATCGTGTGAATAAAAGAAGAACAAGAAAAGAAGAAGTGTGGATTATAGGTGGTTTGATAAAACAAGCTAGATATAGTCCTAAATGTAAATGCATACATTCAATTTCTAGTAACAGCAGTACTGAATCTGGGGCAAAAGTAAAACAGCTGGTGAGTATGAGTACAGTCACAGAAATTACCAAAGTTGAGATTAAGCAAAACATTTACTAACTCTGTCAGTGAACAGGATTAGAGAATCACCATCCCAAAGTAACTGGAATATGAATTATCAAATATTGTAGACTTTATAAATTAATTAATTATTTGTTTAAGGCTCTTCAATGACTCTCCATGTGACTAGAGAATACTGAAAGTGATATTTAACTTTCAAAATGCAGGGGAGGGAAAAAAAACAAACAGTGATGAATGTAATCATAGAACTATTCTTGTGGCTCTACTGCATGTAAGATATTAAACACCCTGTAACAGGTGGGGGCAGGCCTGAAATGAAATGGAAAACAGGATCTAACAGAAGCTAGGTTTCCAAGCAAACATTTGTAATACTGACCTGCCAACTTTTTTTCCCTCCCGTATGAGAACTAGTCTCCTGGAAGGGAAAATGAGGTAAGTCTAATCTATCTGGACTTCAGTGGAATATCTGATTAGTTGTCACACTGGAAATTACTTGTTAAAGTACTTGAGATGAGGATCAGTACCAAAAAATGAGGATGGCCAGAGAACCATCTGAAAGAGATGGAAGAGTGGTCTGATGAGTTTAACCTAAATTTCCCTGTGATAGCAAGGATTTAGAGTTAATGACCCAGATGGCTTATTCCTTTCTCATTATTTATGCCCTTATGATAATTAGAAACTACAACCCATCTGTGGGATGTCTTTCAGGTAAGTATAGAGATGTGGAGACATGTTAAATAAGAGTATGCATCTCCATATAAACTATGATTGGGATCATGTTAATCTTTTTTTCTAAGACTACACATGAATGAAAAGATAGGTATTTTTATGCTAGCATTTTTATGACACTGTGGTATGTCACTCTGTGAATAAAGACTGTGAATAAATATCCCATCCACGGAATTTTAATTTTCCTCCCATTTAAAGTTCATAAGCACACTGATGCTAACAGATTCGTATTCCCCACCCAGCCAGCTTCATCAAATGACAAACCCTGGCATTCAATTGCATTAAATAATTAGTCAGTCCACTTCTAATCTGATGGTTAATACATCATGTCAAAGGCTTTCTCATGAAGAAGATTGAACTGAAATTTCATCTATAGTATTAACGTAATGCATTACAATAATGAGTCCCAATTCCATCCCTGAAGCTTCAAGGAAGCTTGGATACAGAAATGGATCTGAACCCAAGCTTTCTTCCTCAAGCCTCTCACTGCAATAAGCCAAACCACAATCTATGTATTCATCATCCTCTGAACTTGGGAGAAATTGAACTTTTACATAAATAGGCAATTATATTACTTAAGTGATCTCAGGATGAGGATGCAGTGCTTCAGAGATTTAACCACTGATGGAAGGAGTGAAGATTTCCAAGAACGAAATCCTAGGAGTGACTCAGTTACCTGCACACAAATTACCAGTGCTGTAAGCATGATGGAGAGCTTCCTTCTTAGCTTCTACCTCCACTCTACAGGAACAGCAGACTCGTGTGGGTCTTTGTCGTATCTGCCAGCCCCATACAGATTTGTCAGACAAATTAGGGCATCAAGCCGGCACCTGACACTTATGTTCAGGTAACTGAACCATTCCTCCATTTCTTCCTTTCTTTATAGGTACAGCTTCTCCTTAGCTGGAAGCCCTTGTGGCAACAGGTCTCTTCAAAGGCTTGAGGTTGCCAGTAGCTGGCTTTCCACAATTGAAAAGGCATCACACGAAGAGCTCAGCTGGTGAACACAGCCTCCTTCTGGGAGATATCATCCCAAAAAGCAAGACAAAGTGATCATGGTGTTATTAACAATGCTAGAAACACAACCTGCAGAGAAAAAAAAAAAAAAAAAGAAAAAAAAAGGAAAAAAAAAAAGCTCATCCCAGGGCTTTCAAGTCTTCCAGAAAAAGTTTTGGTGGCCAAGACTATCTGCTATGCTTTTGTGTAACTGTTATATTACATTTGATTGCCCTTTGCTTTACATATAATTTGGTTTGTATTAAATTGTTTTTCAAAAACACAATTTTTGTATGCTGGCCATCCTGGCTTTTCTCAAGCAGTTTTCTACGATCTCCCAAAACGCTTCTGGCAAGTTAACATATGCATCAGTCCTACAGGGGCAGCAAACCAGCTAGTGTTGATTTGAAAACTGCTTTCCCTTTACAACACAGTCCAGTATTTCCATCATGCACGTAAACAAAAAAACAGCATGATGTATACCAGTGAGGTGTACAGCACCATCCAAAGAGTACTAGCCATCGACCTCTACTGCTAGCGAGTAAGTATCTTTTAGGGGTAGCTAAAGTGCAGGGAGATTTTGCTAACTATATCCATGTGCAGTATAGCTACAATCAATCATTTCAGATGATAACTATCAAATTGAATGTAACTGACAGTCATTAACACCATTAATGGATGAGTCTCTAAGGAAAGATAATTTTGTGCTGTCCTTCAGCTTTCTGGGAGACAATTCATGCAAGAGACTGCTGCACATCTGACATCCTCTTCCTGCCAACTCTAATTGCTTATATTTCTTGAGCTACACCTTTGTATTTGGGGCTAGATTTCTTGCTATGCTCCTGCCATATAACTGGGTCTTTGATGACCAACCTTCTACCAAATTTCTGTATTTGAAAATGCAAATTTTTTCCCATTTAAAGTTAACCAGGCATTTATAGTAACATCTTGTAACCACTTGCAGTCTCAGATCCAGTGGCACATAAGTCCATATTAAAAATAATGAAACTGACAGCATAGACTCAAGAATTACAGAAGTCCCTTTCCTAATCAATAAGTCTCCAATAAGTCTCAGTCTCCTTCGGTATTAACTCTGAATTCCCCGTGATAATTCAGCTTTGTCTCCCTCATACTGGGGACAGTTAACACTGATAAGTAACCTACATGCTGGAAAATGAGTGGGTTCCTTTCACATATGACTTGGGGTAAGTACAAATGACCGTGGCTCAGTCACTCATGTTTTCTGTCCTACAAACCTTCAAAAAAAATAAATTAACAACAAAAAAAAAAAGCAATCAACAATTTTATCTGCACTATTACTAGTAGACAACATTCAATCAAAAAAGACAGACTAGAAAAATATGTTTATATTATCGTGATCAATAACTTCAAATGTGTTATTCTGTAAATGTACAATCTAAAATAGCATTATAACACAGGGTATTTTACTTCCAAACAGTATTCTAAAGTACTTTAAAGATTAGAATAATATAATCACTAAATTAAATAGCTTATAATGGAAAAGATGAAATATACTATTAAGAGGCTCAGACAAGTGAGAAAAGCTGCTTTCCAATGAGATTTTAAAAGATACAGGAAGTCAATGAGGCAGAGACACTCAGAAAGGCTGTTCCAGATGGCAGCGTCTTCAGAGGAGTAGGGTTTTATAGCAAAGGCACAGTTGTGGGATAGCACAGCAAAGAAATGGTTCAGACTAGTCAAAAAAAAGCAGAGAAGATGGGAGCAAATAAAGCTATAGAAGATGATAAAATAGTATGCAGTGCACATAGATGTCTCAGGACTCTTCAGTTTCCAACCTGTGTTCAGTGGAGGGACCGTGAGGGCTAGAATTTTAGCGCGCTGTCTGTTTTACCTCCCACTCTTTGCTTGAATTGCCTTGCAAACTACTTTACCTTCACTATGTTTACACACAATGCCAAACACAACAGGGCGTGCACATCAGCTGTATTGCCCAGAATTATAAATCAGATACAAATAACAATAGCAATAATGGCTTTAACAAGTTCTACTGGAAGAGATGACAGGTACAAAAGCATTTTCAAACTGTATCTTAAAATGAATATAAGAAGAAAAAATAACATTGGAAAAATAAAGGCAATAAGACCATAATTTTACTGAGGTACACAAGCAGCATTATTTGGAAAATTACACAGCCAAGAGAAACAGGACCAGGAGAGAGTAGTGAAGAAAGAGAATGAGAACGGTCTGCCCCCACACACCCCGTCTAAGCCCCCAGAAAAAGATGGGCAGAAGCGATCTGTTAGTGGAACCAAAGATACTCTCTAGAGAAATGGACTTGCTGCATTATTCAACAGTCACACACCTCGAAGATGAAGATCAGAAGGGTGTCAAACTGATCTGCACCTATCACACAAACACGTAATGAATAGTAGTAGATTTGCACACACAGGAAAAATGGTAAAAGAGTAACATTTCTTTCATCATAAAGCAGAGATGACAAAATTTCCCCTTGTCAAAATGTATGGTTATACATAATCCTCCAGGCCTCATCCAGGGAGTTTTGCCTGAAATGTGACAACATGACTACTCCCACTAAAAAGTAGGCTTGGATGTTTCCTCTGCGATGTGTCTAACCTATGAAAATAACCACTAATGGGTATCCATATAAACAAAATATCAGTCGTGTAAACATTTTAACCATGTTTTAAAGTTGTTCTTAAGATTCAGAGGTGATTATTTAACAAGCTCCTCTGCAATCACAAAACCAATTAGCACAAACATATCTTTCATTGAAGGTTGTCGTATAATTGCTAAGGTGAAATGTCACCTCAGACACTTTACTAATGATTATAATATATGTAACAATTTGGCACTATACAGATGTAAGGTAGCCATTGTCATCCAGTAGGATTCATTCTCTAAATTTATCTATATAAACAAGACACTGCAAATAGTATTTTTCAATGTTTCTTTTGAGAATATCACTGTTTAAGAGAAACTGAGCATAAGGGTACAACAAGGGAGCCAGGCAATTCTTATGTTTAAGAGAACCCTAGATGGCCTAAAAAGAGAGATTAATGACACAGTTCAGTTACAGCAGCACAAGTCTAAACCTGCTTAAATATTTCATCTAAAAGTTGCATTATAAGGAAATAAAACCTAATGAAATGTTCACACCACCTCTTGCAACACTGGCCTGTTGCGTTACATGCAGTTCTACAGTCTCTTTACCAGCATCTTACTAATGTGGTTTTTTTTTTCATAACAAAAGAAAACAAACACAAAACAAAACAAAAAATAAAAAACATATATCGCGGTAGAACACAGGTTTTCTCAACAGAAGAACAGCGCATGGTTTATAGTCCTGCTCTAATTATGTTAGGAAACTGAATGATCCCTACCTTTAATTTCCAAGAATTATTATTTTGCTTTGCATAAGTGAAGGGAAAAAGAGGTGAACCACTGTGAAATATACTGCTAGATAACTTAGAGTTTAAGAAGAAGATTCCTTTGTATTTAACTGTAATGAACTCACTGTAAATCATAAGCTTTAAAGTTTTAAAGTTGTAATTGGATCAGTAGGGCTCTGACAGGTTTCTGGGTTTATAGCAGTTGTGGATCTAAAAGAACGGATTTCTTAAAGAGGCTCACAAGAGACAAGCAACAGAAAAGATCCAGTCTGGGATATATTTTCAAAGGAATTTCAAATAGACTATCAATCTCTTAATGCTCTTTTTGTATTATGAGTAAACAGTTTAAACCTCAGAATGCAACATAGCCTACTTTGCCAGCTTATTCTCACTGTACCTAAAACCCCATTATTTGACAGATGACTAAGGACTTAACTGATTGTCTGTAGCATTTGATATATGATCTTGACAAGCATAGTCTATTAAATTAGGAGAATGTCAGCTGAAGTGAGTGACGGAGATTTTCTGAGACACAATAAGAGGAGTGAATAAAAAATATATAGTAAAGTTTTCATGTATGTGACTTATCCACCCAGGTGACTATTATCAAGACTGTTATCTTTCAAAGAGAGTTATTGTATGTCATAAAGAAGTTAGGGACATGTTGCAACCTCAGTTAGTAATTAAGATTCCATAGAGAGTGGCATGCTGAATTTCATAGCAAATGCTTATAATCCTGTCCCTAAAATCCATTTATCTAAGTTTGAGTGACTTTCATTGGGACTTAGATACCCAAGTCACTCAGATGCTTTTGAAAAACAGACTCAAAAGAGCTACAGATAAAATTCTAGGCATCTTCAGTAGAGAAAATGATGCCTTTCTGTTACAGAAATATAAAATGCTATAAAATGCCTCACTGAATAACAGCATGGGCACATACCTGTGCTGAGATTTTCTAAATAAAGGGTCAAATCTTAAAAAGTTACCTTGCTGCAGCTTTTTGAAGCATCCTTTTTAAGGACTGGAGACCCTTTGCATTCTTTAATATCAATAATACTTGTAACAAGAAGTTAAATTTTTCTCTCCTGTATATACCTGTATATGCCAGGTAAATCATATCTCATCTATCAGCATTCAAAGCATGCAAAGTGCACAAAGAGAGGACGGCCACTTACCAGGCTGAAAAGAACAAGTGTTGTTGGAGAGGATTTTACGATGTAGCAATCACTAAAGTAGCAAGAGAGGAAGTGCAGCATAGTTGTTTAAAATGCCTGCAGGAGAATAACCTGGACAAAAAGTCCCTCTACCAGAACTTACATTAGGTAGATCAAGGACCAAGTTACATTTCCAATTTGTAGAGAAACTAACTTTACTATGGGGCAAATATATTAAGTAGTTGATAATGCTATATAGCTTTTAACTTAGCTTCATTTTGTCATCTCTAGGGCTTCTCTTTTTTAGTTCATTATTAAATATTTTAATACACATGTATTTGTGTCAAAATCTTAATATGCATCTATAGAACTAGGTAGTAAGGTAATACAGTCTGGTTCATGATGGCTACTGCACAAATATTATATTTGTGTATTTAGTTATTAGACTTCACAAAATATTGAACTGCACTTGTTCTAATGCAGTTATATTATTGAAAAACTATCCAAATATAGAAAATATCAACCTCTACTGATATTAACACAGTCAATTCAAAAATGGGCACAGACATTATTGTTAAGATTTTTTTTCTAAGTTTATTATCTTCCTTTCACTATATCTAGCGGTTCTTTTTTGGTCTTAAACAGCAACAACTGTTACCGTCGGTAAATATTAATTATATGACAATCGCTTATACTTGTGAAAGAAAACAATGGAATTGCATGAAACTGATAAACCCTGAAGTTACTACTCTTGGGACAAAAATTTGAATCAAGGGGAACATTTCACAATACACTGTGCAGTGAACAATTTTATTCAAGAACCACCATTTCTTTGTACAATAGCTAGAATCACTGGGGATGCAGCCCTTGTGGGATTCTTTAAATTAATTTCTTCATTTATCCTGATGATCTTCTAGATTTACTGAAGTAATCTATAAAAGCGTTATTTTAATAAAATTGTTGTGACTTGTTACCATTCCTCTGCCTAGAATTCCTTACTGTTACAATTAAATAAAGTACTATGGATTTACAAGTTTAACTGATCACTATTTGTAGCAATGCCAGAATGCTGACATTCACTGATCACACGCATTTCTTAATCCAAATTTTCTCAAGTTTGTGATTGTTATGGAATATTTTAACACACTTATTCTAGAAAAATCATGATAAAGATTTATATATATATATATATATATTTACCAACTTAATTTGCTGATAGGCATAGGATGTAGGACTGAATTTAAGTAATTTGATTAGCTTGTTTTTAAAAACTTATTTATTTCCCTGTAGCAGAAGCTGTAGATCTTCCAGATTGACATAAATTTCTATCCTTTGTTCATAATCATTTTTGCCTCATTTTACATATGCTGGAGCTGTGTCCAATGGAACCCAGCTACAATTCCAACTGAACTGCAGTCCAGCAAAGAATCTGGTGCTTCAGAGCCAGTGTAGCTGCTGAAGCTCATAGAAATCTTGCACCTAATATTAAAAGCTGACTTGGTGAAAATAATATATCTGTTCTCACACATTTACCAGAAAGGCTGAGGAGATGTTAACCTACTCCATTAGCACAGTACCTTCTCACAGTCTAGATACTGCATGGTTCCTTTCCCCCTTTCTCTTACTATTGAAATTACTGCTGCTCTACAGATCTCACCCCTTTGAAAAGAGGAAGACAGGGATGTTTTCTAAAATTCTTAGGCACGCTTCTTTCTTCCTGGACCTTGACACATCACACAACTTGCACCAAGAGCTGATCCCTTCTGAACACTGTAAATTGCCATCCCTAACAGGGCATAGTAATCACCCATGCAGAAGATTTCGTACCAAATTCAGTATCATCTGTATGCTCTCCACATACAGGGAAATTGCATCCCTTTATTGTTTGCTATGTCTAGTTACTTATTTTAAACCTTGGTGGTCCATAAGTATAACTAGACACAGATACTGTTAACTGAATCCTTCCGAGAAACTTTTGTTCTAAATCTAGTTCACTTTTACCTGTGAGTTTTGGAGGGAGAAAGATTCCTTCCTTGATTATAAACCTGAAAATGCAAAGTGAAATGCTAAAAAAGATTCATTGTTTTTCTCCTTTCCCATTTTCAGGCCCATTGATTACCTACAGATACTTTTGATTTTCAGGAAATTGGTAGTTCATTACTTGGCCACTTCCAGCACAAGGTCATTTCTTGTTAGGCATTTTATCAAAACCAAAGTATTTGAATGTAAAAGTTAATTCATTTTGTGTTGAGTCGATTTTAATGCAATGTTTATATTGATCATTTAGAATCAGAGGCTATAACTGCTAAATTAAATACGTTTCTTTATTCAGACTAACCATGTAACACTATAAAAGAAAGGAAGACACTACATGAAATCCTAAGCAGTTGTTTCTCAATTTAAAAATAGAGATATAATGCCATCTACTTGTTAGTTTCCAATATTGCTGGCCAAGGAAAAAAGAGCTAACCTCCTTGGATTACTGCAGCCTTTAACTATTATGCTTTGGCTAATCATTTGTGTTCAGAATTACAGGGAAAAAATAATTAAAAAAAAAAAAAACAGCCATTAAGCTAACATGCATGTAATATGTTCAATGCATCAATTGTACAACACAACGGAGCTCTCTTTCTTTCCAGTATACTCACTTCCAAGTGCCAAACTCTGGAAATCATTTCAGACTCTGAGGTAAGAGGCACCCTCTGATGTCTCTTTGTTACCTAGAATTCAGATCTTGGCCAGGAATTCACATTACGGAAGATACAAAAGCAATCAGAAAATGTTCAGTGACAGTGTTTGTACTGCACCGCTCTCAAAGTCTCTGCAGATGACTTTATGAGAACACTTTTGTTCCTGAAGTTTCAACATGGATGTTATCAGCTAAGCAGAACAGCAAAGAGCTGTTATTCAAGTCAAGGGCAGACAAAACACATATTTATTCCTGTTGTGGCATTGCTTTCATCACAGAATCAAAAATCACAGTGTCTACCAGAAAAATCTTCAGAGAGCACCTGTTAACCCATTAGCACAAAGGGTGACCTACACTTACGTAAAATACTTGCGAACTTTGTTTACTAAAGCCTATAGTCTACCAGCTTTCTTTGTACCTTATCGTGCTTTTCATCTGTAATTTATCTTGGACTAACAAAAAAACTCACCAACAGACTACAATGTGTTTCAATGGAGAATTCTGTTTCCTGGAACTAAAAGACTTCCATACCTAATATATTTGGACAAAAAAATGTCTTTCCCCAAGCAGAGTAGCCCTCTGTGTGACTAAAAGTCTTAGAAATAAGATCTATCATTACTGTGCATTCAGTTAAGTTGTCTTATCATTAGATTTTCAATGCTGCTCTATTTCTTTTACAAATATTTACTTGGAAGCTCCATAAACCTTTCTGAAAACTTTACCATATCTGAGGGGCTAAACTAGCAAGTCTCCAGTGAGAATTTCCCTGCTTTACAGGGAAAATAGACAGATGGACTCTAAATATAAGAATCATAAAATTTTTTACTATCAGTTCTGGTGTATTTGTTTTCTGTCTTTTGATCTTACAGGGGATCAAGGTTGCCAGAGTCATTTTGAAGCCAAAGCAGCTATTAGCATACTTCAGTATAAAACAGAAGCATAATTCACTATAAAACTGTTTTCCTTGTCTATTCATGTAGCTCCACAGACTGATGCTTTGAGAAAATAATCAATTTTGACACAGAATATGGTCTAATAAAAGGTTATTAATAATAGTTTTGTTCCTTAAACACTGCATAAATGCATTCTGAGATTAAAAAATGATTTTTCTGAGATATGTTTTTGTAAGTATTTTTTCCTCTCTCATTTGTATCTTTAGATTGGATACAAGTTCAAAAGAGGTGAAGTACAAAAGGTAAGGAAAACCAAAGTACAAAATATTCATTCTGGCCTACATACAGAATCCATTCAATCTTTAAGTTTTCATGAAATAGATCAGAATCATGATGAAGGGGATAATACAAACACTGGTGTTTGATATGATAGAGAAACTAGAAAACCATTCAAACTCCAGATTTGAAAATATGGAACATTAGGGATGCAGGGTTTTGCTGCACTATGTGCTCCCTCTCCTGCCCACTCTTATTATCTTACAACTTAAGGTTAAGTTAATTTTTCAGTTTATTTAACTGAGCAAAATTTTGTAATATGTATGACAGCTTCCATCAATTCTGTATGTTCTAGATGGCTCTGGCAACCTTTTTCAGAGCTCCTCATCATTCTCAGTGGTGTTACTCAAAATAATATCTGCATGCCACATTCCCAGTGATTCGATTTACACTGACTGGAAAAGTTCAAATGCACACATATACACACGCAAGAAAAAAGACAGTTTTCACTTTCATAAGTGACAAAAAGGATGTACAATTATGCTGTGGATGTTTTGCCAGAATAGCGCTAAGAACTTCACAGATCTATTTATTGTAGACAACTTAGAAAGCATTTATTATGCTTTCCTCAACCTCAAAAGTACATGACCTTTGTATGAAAAGTAAGTGGACACTGCTACGGTAGCAGCCTTCAAGAAGGGAGATGTTATGGAAAAGTAGAAATAAAAACATTTCCAAGCAGCTGAGCTAGTCTTAGTGGCTTACATACCACACTGAGAGTCTTTTTATGCCTTTGGGTAGTTCTTCCACTTCCTCCTCATCACAACCATTTTCAGGAACCAAATCTCTTCCTGAAACATCATGACACCAAACAGCACAAAGCAGATTCAGGAGTGATGATGGAAGCCTTCAAATAAATACATGAAGGTGCGAAAGGATGAGAATTAACACTGCATGACTTAGTGCTGCATAATTCCCTACTGAGCAAAGTTAATAAAGTGGCAAAACCGATTAAACTACATCTCTTGGATTCTGTCTTTTGTCTAGCACACCTGGGACAAATAATGGGAATAATTCTGAATCCAGCAGACATTCAAACCTCAAGGCAAAACCATTCCAGACTTTTCCACCACGAAGTAAAACCAAAATCCTGCCAGAAAGAAACCTCATGGGCACTTCTACTCTTATTGGGTCACAATATCAATGAGTTTTATTAATTTTTATGTAGACAGCGTATGTGAGTGCATTTAAGCAAGTAATTCCCTGTGCATTCTCTGCATGTAAAATGTAAGCATCTTTAATTTCTGCAGTTCCACCTAAGTAGGTTAGGTCAGGTCAGAACAAGCAATTAATATAAATGAACAAGAAGTTCATAAAAGCAATTTAATTTGAATTAACAATTTATCTACTCCCAGACTTGGCTACAGTGAAGAAGCTGTTACTTCTTTCTATTAATATTTTTATTTATGTAACATCCACATTAGAGAATATGGATGCATGCAAGCATACTTCTATAGAGACAATATCAGAATGAATGCCCAAAGAATTTATAATTCAAATAAACATTAAAAATATCTGTTTACCCATTCACAAACATCTAGATTTTTCTATCTGCTCTGCTACCAAAACATAACTCCAAATCCAGGAATGAAGATCTTAGAACATCTTTACAACTGCTTTAGAAACTGGTCTCTTAATATCTTTGCATTTGGCACATTATTTTATCCGCAGTATTTGAAGAAGAGACCTGCTGGATTATTACACCAAATGACAGGAATAAATGAACAGAGACAGATAGGGTGACTGAGACAAAATTTTAAACAGGAAAATTTCATAGAAATTTGCTGAATAGAAATGCAAAACATTTTTTTTTCTATGCAACTTCAGTGAAGTAGCTAAGGGTTACCTGTTTTGTTTCTTTTTTGGGTTACTGCAACAGAGACTGAGGTAATTAGTGAAATAAGGCAGGAAAGTCTGAAACACAAACCAATCCTCCATACCAATTTAAAACAGCAGGTACTGCTAATACTATGTCTGAAAAAAAAAAGGGGGGGGGGGGGGGGGGGCGTTCCAACACTCAGCACTTATTATTGCACTTCAAAATTTTCAAGCACTTTGCAAACAATTAATTAGTCTCACAATTGTTTCGGGCTGGTAATTATCCTGATTTTACAGAAATAATAAATAAATCTATAACACGGCAAGGTTAAGTGACTCACTGTGAGGCTACGAAGGTGCTGGGGTTCAGTCCTGGTTCATTGTTTCATGCTCAAGCACAAACTTCCCTGCTATTGCCTTCACAAGGTTCCTCTTTGCAGTCATCTTTGGGTTTTGCTTTTGTTTATTAGCGTGTTTTTCCTTTTCCCCATTGAGCTTTTTCTTTCTGGCTACCATATAAAGAATGATTTTAAAACACATAAAAGACTGGGTCCAGCGCTAAAAGTGACAGTGTGACTTCAGCCGGTTACTGAGATGTGTGAAATTGGATCAGTTTGCAGATACTGGGCACAAAGCGTGTTAGCTTTGGCTGAAGTCACATCACTAAAGAGTATTAATCATTAGCAACTAAAGCCAGATACTGGAACAAGTGCTACGTATTTACATTTCAGATAAGGAACTTTCCATAACTACAGCTACCTTATTTTGACAGTTTTTAATTTTTGGTACTTAATTTGCCACGAATCGGGAGATTTTTCTTTTGGAAACCACAACTCAATTCCCTTATCCAACGTTCCTGTTTACTCAGGGAGGTATCTGGGAACGTCAAGCTCTGAAGATCTGGGGCTGAACTCAAAACACATTTAGAGTCTCCGTCAGAATTTTTTCTATCTTGTAAGAGCACTCTAACACCATGCCAGTGGATATGGACACCCATGGAAATCCATTATGTTAGATTACAACTGGTCTGGATGGAGTCTGATGAAACTAAGGTAAAATCTATAACTTTGGGGGATGAAAAATAGCTATTTTCTGATAAAATTCTATTTCACTGAAAATTTTATGACCGGACTCTTTAGGCAAACCATTAGAAATGGGTATTATCACTGGAGTTAATTCAATGTTCCTGTATATTGCAGTATAAACTTGCAGATTTTTTTTTTTTTTTTAGATAAATATCTGCAAACCCCACATTTCTTTCCAAAAGATTTCAAGTCTCTTTATAGCTTAGACAAGAAGGGTGGGGGGGTGAAACTCTTTGGAGTTTAAATTGCAGTTTTCCCCTTCCAGCCCAGAAAGCCAAGTTTGACATGAGTCTTCTACACAGCAACAGTCGGGCATACCTCTGTAGAAGACACAGAACCCCTTGGTACAGCTTTCTGTACTATATCCCATACTATCCCTACAAACCTTTTTAAGTGAGACAAGCTATACCTTATCATAAGGTCCTTTTGACAATTCCTGTCAATTTGGACCTTCCATCTTCCATGGAGTTCTCCATATTCTGCAGAGACAAGCAAGTTACTACTTCACCCCCCTTATTCAGGAACGGAGAGACTCCAGGCCCTGCTACTCTGCTTCTAGATGCCACTCTCTTCTCTTTATTTTTGTGCCAAAATGCAAGATAGAATTCACTGTGGTATTGCAGGGAAAAAAAATATATGGTAACAAGAGTGTTAGGAAATTGTTTCAATAAATTTGTCATGTTTCAGTAGCACTTGTCTTCCTGAGGGCTTGTAGAATTGCTCATTCCATTGCGACTTAAATGTCATGTTAACCATCATAACATCCTTGTTATCATGCTCACGATGCTTTCTTTTCTTCATATCAGTGGTTGTTGGGCAAGTAAGGTTTATATATGACCATTCTATTACAGTTATTTTAACTCTTCGCTCACACAGAGTATTAACTTGCCTGATCACAATGTAATTTTCTTTCCCATTCTTCTTTCTAGTTTACAACATCCTTTTCTACACGGTCCTGTCTACGCATGCAACATTCTCAATGGCAAATTCCCATTCCCATGCATGCTGTCTCTGCTTTGAAACCCTGTATGGGGTATCCTGAAATCATCCTGTTGAAACTAAAGTCAGGAAAAAAAAAGAAAAAAAAAAACTATAATATTTTTGCTGTCATTCTCACAGAGCCAGCATCCAAACTTGAAGTTTGCCAACAAATATCCCACTTAAAACTAGATGTCCCTTCACATGTCTCTGCATCTCTTTGAAAACACGTTAGCAGAAGACATACACCCATTACATAAATATGATGATATGCTACCAAGCCAGGCACTCAGGCAATATGCAGACTTTACCAGAAGGTCGATATGGATCTGGGTAAAGAATTGTGCATTTGTCTTCAAATGCAGAGAATTAATGGGAACATGATTTTGAAAAGAACTTTTACAGAATTCACTGACTAGGTGAGCCAGCTGGGGAATGTCTGACCTGAAATTATGTGAGAGAGATTAAGATTTTGAGGCAGTACCAAAGATAGAAAAGTGTTCTCTGCAACAATTTAATAAAGCTAACATTATTGCTGCTATTTAATATCCTAACATCTTTTTGAGTAATATAAATTATTCAATGTTTGAGTGCCCTGTAATTTGATTCAAATGATGAATGGAAAAAATACTTTAATAGTAAAATATATTTTGTATGCATCACGCAGGAACATCGACCAGCTTACTGAAACAAGCTCTCAGGAGAACTGGATGGCTCAGATGATTGCTAATGGGATGTGGCGTCCTTCATCATTACAATCATGAGTTGAATCCAGAACATGTTGGAAGCAACTAGAAAAGGTTTTTCAAGATGGCTACAAAGTCAAAAGAATATTATTAGTCCTCTTCATCATATCCTCCCTTTTCCTGAGGAACATTTTTTCTATGCAACTTCATATCCTGGCATATACGAAGGGAACAAAGAAAATGTTTAGTATTTCTTGACAATTTTTTAACAGTTGACCACACTATTTGACTGTGAAACTTCTTTCAGATATTTTTATAATTTTACTACTACAGTATCACCAGGAACTTTATTCTAAATTGGTGCACATAATAGCAGAGACAAAGTCATTGTGGAGATTAGTTGTCACTTGTTTTCCACTTCAAAGCTACATCTATCACAAAGAGTTAAAAATAAATAAAAATAAATAAAATAAAAAATAAGGAGTTTGTGCATCAGAAACCTTCTAGTAGTGACTGACTTATTTACATATGTTGGGTAGAAGGAAAAGATTACTAAGTTCCATGAAACAGCAATAAGTGAATGGGAATCATCTGAATACAGTAAGAATAAAGTAAAACTTGTCTTCTTAATATGTGCAAGCTGCTCAAAGAGAGTTAAGATTAAATGTATTGCCTAGACTTGCATAAGTCAGGAAGGCTGTGGGGTGGATGTTAGGTTGCAGAGGATGAGTGAGTTGTATGAAACTTTCTAATTCTTTGAACCTGATTCCCTTGCTCTGCCTTGCATCTGCAGCCTGCAAAGCATTACACGTTTGGCTTTCTCCATTTATTTAACTTGGCTGTAGCAGTTTCTGAGTGATTAATATCACCTTTGTAGAGATACAAAAAAAGTAAGTTGCAACAAACTGAGTATCGAGAACCCAGAAATGTAATTCACTACTTGTATGCTTTTTACTGGCAAATCTCAAACTCTACAGCAAACAAAGAACAAAACAGGACCACGCAGCATCATTATTCAACAGAAATGATGCATTTATACATTACTCACATTTTATAGTTGTGGATGCTGAAATACAGAGAAGTTGCTATGCAAGGTCACACTGGCAGAGCTTGGAAGAAAAACCAGACATCTCATTCCCTAGACTAGTGTGCTCACTGTTTTATAAATTATTGGGCTTTTTTTTCCCCTCTCTCTTTAGAAAAATAAAATAAAGTTAAAAAAAAAAAAAAAAGATTGTAATAGTAAGGTTGCATAAAAGTCATTGTGTGACATACAGATAAGTATGGACTTAAGATAAGCTGCATTTCCTGAGTCTCATTTGCAACAATAGCGTTTGTTGACTTCAATAAACCAATACGTGGAAATAATATACTTTATATATATACTTTATATATATACTTTATATATATATATAAAGTATATATATATATATATAATATACTTTATAACAATAAATACGTGGAAATAATATCACTGTTAACCATAACACATAAAAATCCTAAAGGTAATATCCTGGTCGCTCTGAACAGAGTGATAAATTTTTCATTGAGACTAAAATTTCCCTCACAATATTGGCTTTGAACTTTTGTATCTTATAAATTATCTCATCTGAAAACAAACTGTTGCCATCTTTCTATTCACTCCAGCGAAGTCTGGATCCACTTCTGAATGAAGGAGAGTAGAAAAGGCATAATATTGCAACTTTTCAGCTATGTCTTTATGACGACTCATTTGTTAATGTTTCCTCTATTTTTCAGCATGCTTCAAGCAATGCAGTAAAAACATCATACGTTTAATATGCCAACAGGTAACTACTCTGACTTACTCAGCAATCCCTGAGTGAAGAGGGTCAATTCATCAGTATTTGGTGACACTGGAAAATGTTTAGAGGCCCACTCAGTAATGTAATTTGTGGGACTGACAAGCTAAGGGCAATGTCTGTGGAAACAACTAATTAGGGTCAAATTCCAATCAAAGGTTAAGAGCAGCAAGAGCTGCTGTTAGAGTGAAGAACTGCAAAGCATCTAGAGGAACACAGCAAATGAGTTTGAGATTTTCTCAAACTGCTTACTGAATCAATTATTCTCAAAATAAAATCTGTAAGAATCAGAGCAATTCCAAACTTTGCTACTCCACCATCATTTAATAAAACTATGCCTACAAATATTTTTTTTT
This sequence comes from Anser anser, assembly GCF_964211835.1. Taxonomy (NCBI): domain Eukaryota; kingdom Metazoa; phylum Chordata; class Aves; order Anseriformes; family Anatidae; genus Anser; species Anser anser. The sequence continues at coordinate 25,113,826 of NC_139729.1, read as the reverse complement.
AATCTACAAAAGTTAGAATTTCTAAACCTTTAACTACCATTTTTGTTCTTTGAACTCCCTCTGCATTTATATTTTTGTCTGGTGAAAATATGTCCAGAAACAAATGCAGCGTCTCACATGTGGTCATAAGAGACATTTTTAAAAGCTAAATACCTACCTGATCTGTTACACCCTGTAGATGTTCATAGAGCTCAGAATGGTATTAGTACTTTCTGCAGCCAAATGACACTGCCAACCTTGTGCCTCTTCCAAAATAAATCTGATTTCTAATCTTGGTGCCTTTAGTCACCTTTGGCAATACCTTATCCTGCAAATTGATCAACACAAAGCCAGGTGCTTACTTGCAAAGCAAGGTCTGTAACAACATAAGTGTCAGAGAATCTGAAACTTTCTTATGCTAGGTCTATATCATTTCTTTGTCCTTGCAACAACTGAAAGTGTTCAGGGAGTGGAAGAACACAGCCCCATAAACTGAGAAGGGAATGTCAGCTTTTAGTCCAAATATCCTGGATTTGTTTCTTTGCTTGCATGTACTGGGAATACTGAATTATATTTCAGTTTTATTGGCAGCTGTTTTATTTTGTATTTACAATGACCTAGATTGCCAGTTTGCAATCTGTCTGCAAAGCAGTTGAAACATAGCTGCACTGTCCCAGAAGAAGACTTGGGGAATCGTCTGGCAGGCACAAATAGTACAGCACCATAAGCACATGCCTCTTCTAATCCTCCCAGTTCCTATGGAACTAGAGAACAAAATATTATAAGAATGTGCCTAAACTTAGAATTTAAAATATTAAAAAAAAATAAAAAAAGTAGTAGTCATCCAGGAAATAACATTCAAGTCATCCAGGCAATAACGCTCCTGCAGGTATATAACATGGAACTTTGATTTCTTTTGAGAAATATAATACATCCAGCACAAACATGAATTAGGAATTTAACAGGAATTTATTTTCTTTCTTCCCAAGATTTTGCCAGCACAGGAATAGCTGCAAAAACTGATACATGCTTATATTTTAAAGGTGCAGAAAGGGACCTCCAGTATAAAAAAGTCAGGGGAATAATAGCAAGTATTGAACTTTCTGACTTTTCTTCTTCAGTTTTTTGATGCTGATGTGTTTCAATTCTGAAAAAATATTCAGGTGATTCAATGTTTGCTTCAGAGGAGCTTTTGAAAAAGTAGAGAATCCACTACCCTAATCTTTCTCTTCCCAATGCTCACTTGCAGAAGGAACTAAAGAAGTTTTTCCTGTGAGTAACGTGCTACACTGCACAACATCATCACCACCATATCTGGCTCTGAACCAAGAATTCATACTATCGCCTTACATAAGCATTATATTCATTAACAGATTGATAAAGACAATGTCAAACCCAAGAACAACCCTGACAGTAAAATTGCAGCAGCATCCTATTATTAGCACCACAATCAGTCAAATGCTGAAAGATTTTTAGGGGAATTTTGGGATCGGTATAGTGTCAGCAATATAGTAATGATGGCAATTCATGGTCACTTCAATCACAAGTTTAGGTTTTTAGCTTTGAGGTAAAGTATTTGCTCTTGTTCTTACGTCGTTGTCCCTTATATTGTCAACCATTCTAGCCTCCAATTTTTCTCAAGTAGAGAAAGTTTCCCTTTTCCTGTCATCCAAGTCCCTCTGTACGAATGAAATTTGCATAAAAGAGAATGCACAACAGACACCACTCTAATCCTGTTTTAACCAAATTTTTAGAGCACTGCAAATAGCCTTGCTAAAACAGCATTGTCTTATTTGACATGGTTGTTCAGAGATGAAAGTTTCGCACATTAATTTCTTTGAGTGGTTTAGTAATAACTGCAGTTTACTGTCACCTGTACAAAGAATGCTGGTCAAATTCTGTCCTCGTGTGCTCAGCTCTTAGTCATTTCAGGGGTGGTGTGCATGAGCCCTATATTCATTCCCCTACAAACGGGCATCAGTTAACTGCTTAATGTTAATTAACATGGCATGCAGGCACCTCATGTCGTTCCTCAGCATAAGAAAGAATGTGTGCAAATATATTGCTTCAAGTTCTTAAGTATGGAACAAAAGACAGCAAAGCCAGAGAAATGAAGAGAAAAGGATCAGAAAGGTGGCATGACTTCTGGAGCAAGTGAAGAAAGACCACAGAAGATTAAGATACACAGAAGTTAAGATTTGTGCTCAAATTAATTTATCAAGCTGTTTACAGGTAGGTGAGCTTTACCCAAAGACTGAGAATTTTGAAGGAAGAATTGTGTTTCATTTTTAATATAGTGACTGCACTTTGCCTTTACTATATGTATTATAGTATGAATAAAAATGAAAGAGAGATCTGATCTGTGGGAAAAGGTAAAAATATAAAAATAAAAATGCAAATATTTAAGAGATGTATTTCTATTGTATGAATAATATTTTATTCATACAAGGAAGGAAAAACTGTGTGATGGACTACTGAGATGTGCAGTCTGTATGAGGTAGAAGGAGTGACACACGTTGTCCACCTTCTCCACATGTAATTCCATCTGCAAAAGTGTTTGGGATGAAGTTCTCATAATCTCTGTTCACTGAACTAACGAAATACTCAATTTTCCCCTGTACACATGCCTTGTTTATTTAATTGATTATCTTATCTAAAAGGTAAATGTGTACTACTCTTGGAAGTGGCTCATAGTGATGAAATCCAGCACTTTTTATGGATTTTCCACTGAAGTCAGTGAGTTCAGTACATTTACACATTTATTTTGTATTTCAGGGTTTTTTTGTTTTGTTTTTGTTTTTGTACATATGACATACTTCAGTAGTTTTTCACCAGACTAACTTGTTCTTGATTCCTAAATCACTCCTTGAAATTAAACTAGCAAAATAGCAAGGTAAAATATCATTGACAGATAATAGAATGTCCCAAAAGGAAATTAATACAAATTACGCAAACAAGGATGTGAAATAGAAAAATATATTTAGGGCTCTCTTTTTCTTGCCATAAATTGCCTTTTGTCGTGTCTTTTATCATATTGCATAGATCAATCAACACAGGAAAGATTAAAGACCTGCTGTTATTCCCTGCTTCGCACTCTTGAAAACCTGGAATTCATCCAGTAAATGATTAAAAGTTGCATCTTCCACTGGAACTGCATCTAATATTCATGGTGTACATGTAATGTCACGTGTACGTACTGTGCATGGAAAATCTCTACAGCAAAGACTCAGGTACCAGCATGTGTCGTGGCCAGAGTGTTTGTCTGGGACTGACTGTAGGAGAAGTTTGCCTGTTTACAGTTGCATGATGTGACACAAGAATATCTGAAGGGAATTTTGTCTTCAGGAGTATATGTTGCTTGTCCTTGAAAATATAACAACCTAAGTGAACAGAATGGCTACTCAGAAATAAGATGACTCAGGAGGAAATATTATTATCATTTCTATCCTGAGGCAGTAAAATTTACTCAATAACTTCCATGTTTTCTAACCTCTAAACTACCTTAGAAGTGCCAGAAACAATCTTTTCAGCAACAAGAAGAAAATGGGACTTTGAGTAAACTTCATTCCTAAATAAAACCTGCAGAAAAAAAAAAAAAAAGGAAAACAAAAAAAAGGGGGTTAAAAAGGACAAAGATAATCAATCTCATAAGGATGCAATCTTTAATTAGTAAGGAACAATTCAGTCAAGGAAATCTCAAGTCTGTTCATATTTCATGTATTCAGTTTTGACCACAGAAGCAAATCTTTGAAAGGGTCCCCTGTTGTTTCTCTGACATTTTTGCCAGGGGAGGTCCAACAGTCCAAAGCAAGGTGGATAGACGAGAAGCGCTTCCAGCAATCAGAGTATAGAATTAGTGGGAGTTAAAAAGAAAACCACTGCCAGAGTCACTGGCAGCATCCTCAAAGTCAGGTGTCAGGTTTAGAAATGGACACTTAAAAACAAGAATGCCTTTGAAGAGAGAGGAAACAGAAAGAAAAGTAAGTGCAGAACTGAAGGCTAAGAAGAGAGAAAAAGGACCACATAAGAATACAGAGATTTACGAGTACTAGGAAAAAAAAGTTTTTTACCTAGGAGAAGGATGGGACTCACAACACAAGCCATGATTAAACACTGCAATAACAAATAACATTAACCATAATCATCCCATGAGCAATTTCCAGACTAATAAATTGGCGACATTGACACCTGAACTGGATTATAATTTATGACTCCTTCAGTTGAGCATCTGAACAACCTCCCCTCCTCCAAGCACATCTGGCTTTCTCAGAGTGTGTATTCTAGTGACAGATGTCATTTCTACAGCAGCCAGGGATGCAAAAACAAACATAAAGCACTATATTACCAAACATATACAGCACAAAGGAACTGGAAGATGAGAAGTTTTGATATAAATCCAGAAAGCCCAAAGCAGAGAAATTCAGTCCCACAGAGGAAGAGGTAGCTCAGAAAGCTGTTATTCTGTGTAGCCTCAAGTAGACATCAGAGCACAGAAGTTTGCAATCATTGCCTTGCAGCTCATGCCTTGGTCAATGTAGGGGGCTAAACACAACTGGGTGACTTGATCTTTCATTCCCAGAGCTGAGGTTTGCTATTAGAATTCTGATAGATAAGAAAAGAAACAGCGTCAGGTAGAAGACAAAACACGTTCTTATTTTTGCAAACTTCAGTCCAACATCATAATCAAGATTTTTCTACTTTGATAGACCAAACTTATCAAGTTTCAACCTGAAAATATTAAGATGACTGCTTCAGCATACATATAAGAGGAACTACATCCAATTAAATGCAGCTTATTTTTATGCAGTTATAACTTGTCATGAGTCTGGTTAATTCAGGACAGGACTGTTTCTCCTAACTTCTAGGAGCAATATGAGAACTGCTATCACCGGTACTGCATTGTGAGAAAAATCCTCTTAACCCACCTGTATGTAAAACAAACAAACCAAAAAAAAAAAAAACCAAACAAAAAAAACACTTATTTTGTGCCTAAGAAGTAGAGCACTTTTCAGGACACCAACATTTTATCCCTGCTTCAACTTTCCAGAGTCTGAGAGTAACCCAGACTTTAAAACATAGCTTCTGTCTGCGTTGATCTGTGTGTATTAAAGTACCGGTTTGGATATGGTATTATGCTACCATTGTACGGGTCATATAAGAACTATAAAAGAACCTATAAAGCACTCCCTTATAAGACAAATTCTGAGGCCTCACATCAGCAATTTGCTTTTCAAAGTGCCAGTGTGGTCAAACAACCCAGCATATGATCATCTTTCACCTTGATTGTGCTTTGGGGAAATGAGACAAGACTTTCCAATGTCAGGTCTGTGGTAATAATTCCTACAAAGACGTAGGGTTCCTTTTATTATCAATATGAAGTGTTATATAGCAGCTATACATTTCCAAAGCACAGTGAAATTGAGGCAAATCTTGAAAAAAAAAAAAGTTTTGTCGCATCAAATGTATTTAAAAAAAAACAAAACTCTTCTAAACTTTTCTAAAGAAAATCCTTAACTCTAGAAGTTGACTTGAGGAAGGAAAAAGAAAAAGTGGTTATGTCAAAAAGAAACATAAAGACCAAAAGATTCAGTGGGAAGGAAATATAATTTGATGGAAATTGCAGGACATTCTTGCTGCCATTGAAAAAGGAATCAGGGTGTGGGGTACTGCTTAATGCTGTGTCATGTGGAACATAAGTCAATAAAACTTTAGTTATTCACTAAAATGCCACTGTGAAGTCTCCTTGCATGACTTTGCCACTGCTATTCTGTATGTAAGGTTTGAATTACTCTACCGGGAGCATTTTCTGTTTACTTTCCTTATCTGAACAATTTATTACAATTGTTGCAACACCATGTTATGACATCAATATTAATAGCGACACATCAATAATAAGATGACTTTTTATGTTTCACAGCCATACATGGAAACTTTCAGAAGCTGCATTGCATATTATTATTGTTAAGTATTCAGTGATACAGAATCCTTCATAAATATGGAGAGAAAGTATAGCAAAACAGAGAGCAATAATTCAATAACATCAGAACATACACGGAAGTCAAAAACACTGTCTAAGCTTAAAAATATAAAGTCAAATTATTTTCTGTGTCATGCATAAAAAAGTTGACTGAATAAATTACAGAGGTGATCCTGAATCAGCACAAGACCTCCATGGGGTGTCTCACCTGTGATGTACCTTTTAGATGCAGACCCGAATGCCTCTACAAGAAACTCATTTAAGGCTGCAAGTAGCAGATGAAGACAAACGTCAATTAAGAGCAAAGTTGTACATCTTTTTCCCTTGCTTCTCTGTCTTTTGAAGTCAGTGCAGAACTACTTACACCTCAGGAAAAGTGTGCACTGCGAGCCAGGAATCCACTGGAGATGCCAGAGTGATAACTTGGCCACGCAGGTCCACGCACAGCTGTAGACAGCAAGTTCCAGGGAGCAGCAAAACTGTAATGTAATAAAAACATTTTTACCAATTACAAAAATAGCTGTAAATTTGAGTCTCGGAAACACCCCCACCTTGCTGAGCATGCACACATTTCCACACGCACACTTCTGAGAGCAGGTTAACAGAAAGCAACCGCTGAAGGTGACTGAAAGGGCCTGGGCTTCCTAAAAGCTACGAAGTGAGGGCCTCCCGCTTGCTTGTTCCTGTCATCTTCAGTAAGCTTCTATCAACGGTGCTATGAGAAGATTAAACGCGTTATTTGTAGGTCTCTGCCAGCACAGGGATTAGGGCTGAGTTAGGATAGTTTTCTATATAGATAGCTGAGGCTGGATAGTTTTCTGATGTGTTAGCGAATGAAGCTGCAGCCTAGCTAAAGCATTTTTCCTGCTGCCTCGTCTTTGCCGTAATTGTTACAAAAAGGTACTTGCAACTCAGTAGTTTACTTAAAAACTGACAAGTCCAGCCTAAATTGAACATAGTCACTGGTGTTGTTTAACAAATTGCATTTTCTTTGTTTTTGAAGTCTAAAAAGGCTTGTGTTTGTTGTCTAGCACCATCTCACTTTCTCTGCACTACGCGAATGCTGTGTAGACGAGTCATTTTTTTTGACAAAATTTAGGCATCTATTGGAAAGGAGACAAAACGCACCCAACAGATTTTTGAATTGGTCCCATTATAAAATTACCATGTACTGACTAACATCTTATTGTGGGGGTGCTCAACATTTTTCACTCAATTAACAAGAATTCCTACAGTATGTGCCCTGGGGACTTTTACTATTCCAGATGTGATTTAACAGGAGTCCTGTGGGAAGGTAAGAATAACTTACATAGAAAATTACTTCTTGCATCTTTTACATGTTTTTAATGCAGCTTAACATACCAAAACAGGGAAAACAAAATGGCACTAACACAGATGTCCACCTCTTTGTGCACCACTAAGCCTATGGATCCCTAGACTACAGCATCGCAGGCAGTGTTAGCAGTCAGAATATTGCACGTGTCTCTGAGAATTTTAAGCTGCTTAATAAGTAACATTGACACGACCTAGATAAGGAAGCAGTGTAAAACGAAAAAGACAAGTTGCTGCCAAAACTAACTCAAAAGTTCCTGGCTAGAAGGTGTTAGGAGCTATCAAGTGACATTGACTTCAGTGAAACATGACCGAAAACCAGCCAACAAACTGCCAGTCTCAATCACTATTGTCTCTGTTTCGCTTGCACTTAATGTCAGAACGATATGAGACGCTCGCAGAGACGGCCCGTGAGAGGCGCTAATTCAGTGGCGAAGTTCACCAGGAGAAGACCCGAGCAAACACTTGTCAAAAATGTCAAAAGGACGTTGAGGGAATTAAGCATTCACGTCTGGATTTTTAACAAAATCTGGCCCTCAGAGAAACAGAACAACATTTAATGAGTCGCTGCATATAGCTGTTCCCCAGTTTTTTGGATGTGACTTTCAAGTGTGAAAACACTTGAAAAACAATGAGAGAACAAGTTTTGGACCATACCAAGCACTAAAATAACATTAAATTTACTGAATTTATATACGTTATATTTATATAGCTAGGAAACTGTCTTAGAGTTTGGGAATTTGTCCCCAATATTATGAAAATAAATATATATTCAGAGATTCACATCTGCCATGCAGCTTGAGTAGTCATTTTTGATTATAAAGCAGAAATAAAAACCAAACAAGCAAAAAACCACACGCACAATCAAAAAGGCAACATTTTGCATGCACTTGGCACAGCTACAGATGTGCAGAACTCCGAGTTTTCAGTGTATGCAGTGGAACAAATCACACAGATGTCAATGACTTGGTAACATTTCATTTTACATCAAGGCTCCACCTCGAAGGTGGAACCCAAGCTTTACTCACCACCTCACCATCTAATTTTAGGCATTGCTCTGTCCACAGAGTCTTTGCAGAAAAACCTGAGGTCAAGCCACCAGAACTCCAGGTATGCCAGCTGACCCAAAAGCATTGCTGCACTGGTTCGGTGTCAGCACGGCAGCGCCTTTGGTTTGCATGGCTGCAACAACAGAGCGTGAGGGAGGGTGGAAGAAGCTGAGCAATGAATGAAAGATAAAGCATGGACAGGAGCCAGTTGTACATTCCAAACTCAGAGACAGAGTTGGAGGCACAGATGTGATTTGTGTACAATATTTATTTAGTAACACATGCATTGTGTAGTACAAGATTGCTATGCAATGTTGGCATGGCTTATATCTGAATCAATCTTTAAAGCAGAAACATCGCACACGTCAGACCATAAAAAACAGCTAACTCTTAAAACCAGGTAAAACAGATTATGACAGCAAACTAGAAAGGCTAACATTTTTGCATGTCAAAATTCATAAATGTCATATTTCGGCTTCGCATAGAAAAAAATGCAAGGTCACTTTCAGCAGATCCAGTGAACGCTATCATACTGTACATTGAGTTTTAGCATAATATAAAGCCATCTGGTATGGAAACTCAAGCTCAGCAGACGCATTTGGAAAACAGAGCATTCATTTTTATTGTGTACTAAAATTAGATTTAAAGTGTGCTCAAAAGCATAACTAAAGCATATTGTCCCTTCTAGCATTTATGTTGCAGGCATCAATGAGGCCTGTATTTGTTGATTCTGTGTTCAGACCTTTGGTCTTCTTCTTATCCCTGGTTAACACAGAATACCACAATCCTACTTAAACCAGCTGCACATTTGATTTTGCATACAAACCACAGTAATTAAAGAGTGAAAATAAATCTACCTGTATCTCATTCTGCTTCTCTAAGGTCTGCAAAGACAATTTCCTATTACTGTTTACTTTCCTACCATTTCTGCTATACAATGCCTGGGTCCCAGAGAGCTCTGGGCGCTCTGAAACCTCCGTTGGGGTTGTGGAGCTTTGCTCCACTCCTGCTTCTGGGTCCTCCTTTTCTCTCCACACTTACCTCACTCATGACTTAGGCGGCAAAAAAACCGGGAATCTCCATATTCTTGTTTCTCTCTCCATATTCTTGTTTTCTCTCCCAGATCTTTCATCACAACTGGAATATTGCCAGCACAGATCCCACCTTGGCTCTACCAGTTATTTAGTCATGCTTGACTGGTTACGCTGCCAGCGCCCCCGTCTCCTTTTTTATGCCCTCCTTAAATTCTAGCTCTCACATTCAGGGCTTCTGTAATGCAGTAGTTAAGATACTACCTGCAGCTTATAATTCACACTTGCTATAAAACATTATGCGATGCTCTCAATGAAGGGCTCTATATGAAAAATAAATAAATACATGAGTTGGGTTCCAAGTCAGCAGTATTCCTCCTTGGAAACATATCTTTGTATTGAATGTCTGGGAAATGTATAACACCAGCCTTGTTTAACTTCCTTTCCTGTTATATACCTCAGATGTTGCAGATTCATGCAGCGGCTTTCAACACTTTCTTTTGTTTCCTCATAAACCTGTTTGATTCTGAGACCAAGAGAGAAACATTAAATACTTTGGGTTTTTCTTTTGTTTGCAAAGAATGGAAATATAATTGCGCCTGGCAGAGGTAAGGAACTGCTGAAAGTCAAATCAATTCTGTACCTATGGGCCCAGAGTAAAAGGAGGGAGCAGTCTGAAAGCCTAATTATCTCAAAGACTTCTGAGGTGTGCAATAAGCTTATAGAAATGCACTGCCTGTCAGCTTGTGTTGCTTAATTACAGCTTATGGATGTAATCTGTGGTGCGGTCTGACTGGTTGAATGTGACTAAGTGTTTCGTGACCACCCTCAGAAAGAACAATTCATCCATGTATGTTTTTGATATTATTCTGTAACTCCATCTTTCAGAAAAATGTCTTATTTTCAGAGTTACAAACCATTCAGCATATAATTGAGAATCAGGAACCCACCTTCTCTGCTCATTTGGATATGCAATGGGTTGCACAGGTGGTACAGCATACACATGACCATTGTACATGTTGTGAATTCACTGGGTATCACTCACATAACAGGTGCTTTGATGTTTATGTCAATAAATAAATGAGAAGACATAATACAGAATCAGACTGCAATTTTTTCAGTCCACTCGTCAAAAAAATATTTGAAGGATTAATTACATTTAACTATCTACTAGCTTTTTCTCTGGGCTATACGATCACAAATTATATTTGTCAAAATAACGGTGTAAATTTTTTAATACACATGAATTATGTTTATCCATTTTCAAGATTCTGAAAAGGCCGCAGAATGTGAGGGCCTACCATTTTATCTACAGACTTCCACCATCTCTACAATGCCATCTGAATAGACTGCTATAGGAATTTCGAGAACAAAATATTAGTAACATAATTTTGTCATCCAATAGAAAAATTAGTTAGAAGCTGAGGATGGCAAATTAGCCTGGAAGAGAATACAAGTAGGTTAATGAACTATTCAAATAAACCCTCAGAAGTCACAGCAATTCTTTGTAACAGGAAAGGCTGCATGTCTTCTATTAGAAGCAAAGAACAGCTCAAGAGCTCTTAAGGTTTGACATTTACAGAAGGTCAGGCTACATGCTCCCTTCTGGCCTTACACACTGCAGAAAAAGTTCTCTCTCACCAGCTCTCCTTAGACTAAGATACTCTTAAAATCTCTGGAGCTGCGCATAGATGTACAGAATGAATAAATTTCCATCTTTGAGACTGAAGGTTGCCGGTGGAAACCACACAACATTATAGCAGCTTTCACTGTAACTTCACCAAGAAGCACTTCTTATTGTCCTTCTAAAAAGAAATATATAGTATAATGAATAAGTAACAGTGCCATATCACTATATAAAACAGTAGTATTTTAACCATTTATTTGTGGCTACTCTAGTGACAGCTTTTAACAAGGTCCCGATCTAAAATTAATTCATGGCACCTTCAGTTCTCTTCAAATCAAGTTTACAGAACATATGAGCATCTATCGGCAGTAATATGTTATTCTACAATTTTTATGTCAACATTATCAGTTGCATTACACAATGCTAATAGGATCATGATTTAACATTAGTCAACAAAGAGAAACCAATTGTCATGGTTTAGTTAATTAGGGTCTCGTTTTCAGGGTTAGAAGAACTATTTAGATTATACAAACTAGTTTCAATACTAAGAGTACAGAAGAGTATGCTATGATTATTTTGGTATTTTTTTTCTTACAAAATATATGTAAGAGGGATAGCAGGAGTATATGAACACAGAGAGCAGAGATTAGGTCTGAGGAATAGCATACATTGACATCCTAGCGTTTCATTTCCTACAAACCTATTGCATTCTCACCAGAGGGTTGGGGGTCAGGTGGAAGTGTGGGGAAAAATAACTATAACAACCTTCAGTTGTACTCATGTACTGTTCTGTCTCATTTCTCCAATAAAAATGAGTTTCCTTAGAACCAAAGGCATAGTTTTCCATCCATAAAAATCACATCCTCAAACCACTCCCATATCTCCCAGCCATGAAATGACCTCCTAAAGCCAACTGTCTGTGGTTGTTGAAAGTTGCTGTGCACATTCTGTAAAATGGAGTACATAGGTGAAATATAGAATCATATTGCACTCTTGGGATTTCCATTTTTAAAACATTATCTCAAGAAACCCTGAGAGCAAACATTAAATGCACACTTACCTCTTGAAAAATATGTTTCCTCACTGAATCCTCACAGCATCAAAAATAGCCATCTTCCATACGTCAAACTAATCCAATTTTGTTTTGGAAAAAATTGCTGCTCTCCTGCAAGTTCTTTGTGATAAAGTTGATATTCACACATAACTTCTCTCAGGGGCCACTGCAAGAAGTTATTTGGAACATGGGTCCAGTCATCTGGTAGTTGTAAGGCAAACACATATTTTTTGTGTGAGAAGAATGGGAATGAGAATCCAAGAGACCTGCAGAGGAAGGTAAAGAAATCTAGGAGTATTATAACATAAATATTTAAGGTCCATTCACAGTTATTCTTGTACCATTTCTCATACCGTTTTTTGTGAATAATAATAATAAAAAAGTATTATAAATGGTCACAGAATAGTTGAAGAAAGGTATTGAAAGGTACTTGGTCTGGAATTATTCCCAACTTCACCATCTTCATCCTTCAGCATATATATGTGCTAGTAAGACTTGTAAAAACCTTACTGGATGCTTGTGATGTGCAGTACTAAAACAAACAAATAAATAAATAAATAAAATTAACTGACCAAATTTATTCATGCATTAAAAAAAAAAAAAAATAAAAAAGACAAAGAAATCTATGTCAAGGCCCCTGGGGAATTCTGGATCTTGTAAGCAGCTCCCTGTCACAGCAAAATGTGTTTGTATCTCCATTGCTAGTGTACCTTCTCCTTTTTTGATTAAACAGCAAAAGCTACCTTTAAGTTCCTGCTAGTGTGACCCAGGCTGCCCTTTATATGTGGGTCCAAGCCACATATAATTTAAAATATTGATCCAGTGAACTCCAAGTGTTTAGATTCTTCTTCAACATCCACAACTAACTCCTTGATTTTAACGAGGTTTCTCTCCACCTCCAATATACCCAATTAGTGAGCACTTCTCTAAGCTTTATAATTTTGAGAAGCTTTAGGCAGGGAAATCTAAAGCAAAGAGGCAGAGAGCGCTGGTATTGCTACAGAAAAGAGCAAGAGCTAATATATTCAGTAGAGCTGCATTATATAGATTACTCTGGCATAGGATTATGACTTCTGCAGCTGCCTCCTGCAAGTAATTGAGTGGTTATACATATGAAGCATAACTCAATGTAATTGCTTTGCTTAGGTTGCAGGGGTGAGTGCCACTGTAAGTGAAAGTTCTCATTTGCAAATAGTAAGATCTGAAGTTACAGTTCATTACTCTAATAGTAATAATGAAATTACACAGTGTTTAAAATTCCATGGTTATATTAACCTGCAAAAGTGCAAACTTATCTCAAAGATTAACCTAGGGTCATGGGTAGCACAAGGCAGTCCACAGCTATCCATAACTGCTACACAGATGGACATGTGTGCAATCTACTTGCAAGGCTCAGAGTAAATAACTGGAAACTACAGACTAGAATAACAGAAATTACATCTAAGATATAATTGTGCTCTAAGTCACTGTTTTGAGTTCAGGGCTATAACAAGCTTAGTCTGAAACCTGTGACCTTCTGCCCCCAAAAGTTCCTTTAGGACTAAGTAAACACACTGGTAGTGTCACACAGACCAGCTCCACAGTGTCTCCAACACAACGCAAGAGGCCAACAAAGAGTTTTCGGGCATTTCGGAAGTAGAAATGGTCAGTAGTTAGCAAGGTTCTCTACATAGTTATGATTTCAGAACTGATTTCCACAGAGAGATAAGTTCACCACCTAAATAAGACTGTGCACCAACATGGTACAACTGACATGTTACAGGTGACTGGTTGTAATGCAAAAATCAAGCGTTTGTGGCATCAAACAAGCGTTTGCAGAGTTACCCAATTTGACCCGCACAAATATGGCAAAATTTTCCATACGTCTGTCCCAGTCATGTGTCTGCCGCTGGATGCTGCAATCCTTGCAGTAACATGACCTAAACTTTTGAAAGCTCCCCTGTGTTCTCGCCATTCTCTACCTGAAAAAATAAATAAATAAATAAATAAAGAGGTCACAGAAACTTATTTTCCACATTAATGCTACCAGCTTAAACACAGATGTAAGAAAAGAGGAAAAGAACAAAAGGTAACAAGTGTAAATCTTTTCCACTCTCTGATGAAATCAGCTCTTTGCTCAGGCATATGAGTCCTTGCTTCTCCTGAGCTCTAGGTCAAAGTATGAGTTCAAATGCAATATCAAGCAATGTTTCCCATTCTCTCTCTCTTAAATAAGAGATCAGTAGAAATGGTGTGCAGTTGAGCAGGCAACACCATCTAGCTGAGGAAACGTGGATCTGAGACGTACAGCTTTATACCCATTAAAAGTATGGCAGTTGAGCAGAAAATACAGAAAAGGGCAGGCTTGAAGCCAAGGCTTTAAAAGTGATAAAAGCAAAGTACAGCGTGTCTCGCTCCATCCCTTGGATACTTTTAAGTCATACATTAGTTGAATTCACATATCAAGTATCTGGACTATTAAGGAGAGAACTGTGTGGAAAAAGTTTTCAGTTAACTACCAATCAATCAAAATCCAGTCATAAATGAAACATACTTGGACACACCAGAAAAAAAATCCTGATCTCAAGACAATGTTCATCAATGTCAGACAAATTTAGGATGAATTTGGATAAATCACTGGACAGCTTCAAGAAATTCCATTGTATATTTCATAGCTCAGACACCTTGCATCTGTTATAGCCTCTGTTAAGGGTCAGTTATGTTAAGTTGTTCTACTTCTCCAACAGATAAATCAGTCTTGATGTCAAATCCCCCCATTCCTCCTCTTTCCATGATAATTAGGCCATGCGATGAAGTTAGCTTTATTTGCAAATCCTTCCCCCTTTCTCAAGATAATAAAACAAGAGTTTCAACATCAATTTTATCACTCTCCACTGAACTTGGCATCCCTGGAATGCTGCAATTCATGTAATGGAAGTGCACTCCAGTGAACTTTCTATAATGATAACATAGTTAGAAAATTTAGGCTTCAATTAAAATGTGAATCAGCCAGAGTTAAAATACCATTTGTGGTGAAATTGTTCCATTAAATGTTGGAGTCCAGGCCACTAAACAGAAGAGATCTAGTTATTACGTTCAGTTCTGTATATGTTATTCTGATCAGCCTTAAATACCATTTGAAACAAAATAGGCAACATATCTGGTACATTGTGAAGCCAATATCGTAGCTGACTATTATATTCTCATTACTTTTTTTTTTCTCTTTAACTGAGTACTGAGAGGAATCCTAGAGATTTACGTGAATAACGTTTTTTGTGCTGACAGCAATTTTACATCACATTTTCGTATTCCCCTGATTCTCTTCATTTGTTTTTAAACTTGAAAGTACTAGCACATAGCTATTAAAAAAGGGAATGAACCATCCTCCCCCCCCAAAAAAAAAACAAGCTTTAATTTCTCAAATTGCTCTCTGATTAGTCTTTTTATGTGAATTTTACTGAAAGAAAAGGAAAAAAAAAATCTGTGAGGATGCAGCTTCATATGTTCTCACATTAAGAAAACATTAAATGATAGAAAGTTAGATAAAGACAATTTGAATTCAAAGTGTTAAGACAATCAAGGACTGAAACTCTTAGGTTGCATGAAAAACTGCAATGCCATCAGCTTTGTTCGGTGTCCCACTTGCTGAAATTATGAATATTCAGAATAGGTGAACAAATAATTCATGGGCTCTTTGGGCAATGCATGGAGTCTCCCTGTCCCAGGAGAGTGCTGGATGCATTTTGCCTGAAGCCTCATAGTGCAGACAGGAGCATACAAATCGTTACGTCTTCCTGAGACTATGCACAGGGGAAAAAAATAACCTCAGACAACTCCAGCTGCTCAGACAAAAAAAAAAGTTTTCAAATGAGATGCATTTCTTTACACTGATAATAGAAGTTTTATGTGTCTAAGAGGCAAGACACTCTGACAGCAGTTATCTTGAGAATTTTCATTCAACGTAGTCAGCCTCGAGATCTTTTTTGGTGGGAAAACTGCTTACAGTGCTATAGCACATGAGGTCCGACAAGTGTCCATTGCCTCCCCAGGTTTAACCACAGTTTTTGTCAGGATCACTGGTTTTTCACAGTCTATTTCCTTTTCAGTTCCCTAAAGTGACGTGAACTCAGGTCACAAACACTTGTGTGAGTTGAAGAAAAGCATCTTTACATAATCGTTAGAAAGGCTGTCCTTAGGTGTCTCCTTTAAATATCTACCCTACATTACTGCATTTCCCATTACATACAGGAAAAAAAATATGACCTGCTTTTGGACTGCTATTCAAGTGTAGTTCTTGTTCAGAAACTCCCAAAAATTTTCTCAAGGAGGAACAGCCACTAAGAACAGGGAAAGAGCAGAAAGTAAGTCACAATGGGAACTAATCCCAACTACTCCACTTACCATCTTTATGCCCTTATATACTCTCAATACAATAAATGTGGTTTATTGCTCATATTGTGTAATGGGTAATATTCTGCGCAGAGACTCTTAAAGCAAAGGGAATGATACACTTGGTCAGTAAACTTCCACCTTTCCTTACTTTATGGTAACTTATTTGTGGGCCCATGTTCTTAACAATGCCTTTTTTTATTCCGTTGCTGTTCTTTAAAATATGCTAGTTGGTTAATAGATAATGAGATTTAGAGTGATGTGTGAGATGTATAAAAATATTGGTTGCTGCTTCAAATTATTCCAGACTGACTGACGTGATTCCATAACACCACATCTAATCCAAAGACTACAACTGGCATTAAGCCAGTTGTGTAAACAAATTCACAGCCTAAGATGTGCACAATAGTTCCCTTAAAGAGGAAAAAGATTGTGGAAAAGCAAATGCTTCATTCAAATATTTCTGTGATTACCCTAACACACCATATGTTATGGTTCCCACTGTACCCTCTAGCTTCATTAAACCTGTTTATAAAAAAAAAAAAAAAAAAATCATTCTCAACATCATTATTTTCCCAGATAGATTATTTCATTTTTAATTAAAAACATCATTTTTGTGAAATCAATAAAATAACCCCCCAAATCCCTTATTTTTAATAGCTATTAAGCCACTACACAGCAGATACAATCAATCTATTGTAGAAAAATTAACCAAAAAAAAAAAAATAAATCAGTATTCTACCTATAACTTCTTAGTTTGCCAAGTATGTTCCTTAAACTGCCTGCAAGTCATGAGGCATTGTTATTTGCTTACTGTCTTCTTTTGGGGCTACCTTAAGCCTTTAATTAAAATCAAATTAAATTAAAACTAGTTCAGGACCAATTATCCTCCAAGACATTCTAATTTTCCACCCTTTACTTTTTCCTTCCCTTAAGGCCAGACACAACAGCCATCTCCACAGCTGGGGAGGGTTGGAGAGAGCTCTTACAGAGCTCATCAGCACCATTCTGGGCGCTGGCCAGAGGTATCATCAACTGCAAGCAAGATCCTCTCCCCCTCCCGGCGCCTGGTGTGCTGCCTCTCTTGGGCTTCCTTCTCTTGCCAGCTGAAAGGAACAGAGAGCAAACAGCAAACTTAACGCCCCATACTCATATGGTACCCACTAGAGCCTGGCCACTGCTTTAACCCCAAAAGAATCATCTCTGAAAGGAATACGTGGCACGGTACTGTAGAGAATGTATATTGGGTTCCCGTAACAGTGCACAGTGACAGGGTACTGCACTGCAGCTGCTTTTTTTTTTGTTTTTTACCAGATTCATTGCCCTGAACTCCACAGAAACACGTGAGCTTCACGAACAATAAAGGATGAAAAATATAAAAAAAAATAAAAAAGGCCTTTGCAAAACTGTTGGCAACTCATCTCTCACAGCACCAAACCACTGCTGGTAAGGTCCCCATCTTGGGCGAACGGAGCACCAGCGGACAGTCTAAGACCAAAAGTCACAAGACAGCAAGTGCTAGCATCTGCAGAGAAGAACTCCGAGATTTTAAAATGCAGCATTTACCCCAGAAGTCATTACCACTCTGACGGCTACACAATGCCTCCTGTGAAACCAGTGTATTGCCCGAGCACAACTAAGGATGAGGTGTCCGCAGTTCTGCAGCTGGCCAGGTCCAGGTGAGAGTATGGAGCGCCGCGTACCCAGCATCACTGCCAGCCTGCATCCTGGGGGAAAGCTCTTAACTCACCGCTGCTGTTATGTTGCTCTCGTTGGAGTTAAAATCACTTCAATTAAAAAAATATGACTTCATTGGGACTCCTTATGTCAGCAAGTCACTGCCTACAGGGGCCAGGGTTACAAACGCAGGGATTTTGCTTCTTGTTGTAATTACATACTGCTGGGCAAAACTTTTTGCCAAATTAGCATTAAACGACTTTGAGAAATGTAAAGGTATCACACTGCATACACTTAAAACTAAAATATGCTTTTATGTAAACTCCTGGGTATAAGTATATAATCTGTAACCCTCAGAGAAGCACTAGGAGAGCAAAGTGACTCACAAATACTGATCCTAAGCACAGTACTGCCTTCAAAGTTGTGAGGTTTTTTGTCCTTTTAATTAACATGCTGCACTTAAATGACAAGATAGCAGATGAAAACCAGAATCATAAGGGCACTTGATTTTGGCTGCTTATCCTACTTCTTAGCCACACAACCTCCCAAGCACGTGGGTTCCATACTTCCTAGTCAACATAAAATGAGAGAATTGGGAACTTCACTTCAGTTCCATAGGATATTTTAAGGTGCGTATCACAATCTTCATCTCTCTGCACTTACTACTACTAATTTATAAATAAAGTCAATTATTTATATATATTTATTTATTTTTACAAAAACTTCCTGACACCTGTTTTAATAAACTTCCACTGAACTACGAATCAAACCACTGTTAGCTCCATTTGCTCACTAAAAGTCTTTAATGAAACAAGGAACTAACAAGAAATTTGAAAAAAATAAACTTTATACTAATGTGAAAAGCAATTAACTCTTATCTCTGTGTCTTTGTTTTCAGCACTAGCAAAGCAAAGTGTTTCCCAAAACAACTGTGCATCTCAGTACCCTTTGCCTGCAAAGCTTAATTCTTCCCCACACTTGTCGCAGGATAAATTTTTCAAAAGAGGTTACCTTAATTTTAAAATTGGCTTTTTAATGGTACTCATGTTTCAAAAAGCTAGATTTTAAATATACCAAATTTCTGGTGTCACTTGGAAAAATTCATGAAAGGATGAAGACAACAGGTTTAAAAAAAAAAAAAAAAGGTTACTACAAATCCCTTGCCTTACTCATCGAGGTCCCTAACTTGCACAAAGACCCCATAACACCCTAATCAACTAGCATTTTTTTCCTCGGCTAGAACAAAATATTAGGAGAAAGAATGGGGAAGAAAATATCATCATTTATCTAGCTGCTCAGTAGTTAGATTATTCAGAGGCACAAGAGAACCTAGATTCAATTCCTTTCTTACCCAAAGGAGATTCAAGTCTATATCTCTTACATCTTGGCAGGTCTTAACCTCTCAGTCCTAAGCAACCATCAAATGAAGCTTATTCTGCTCTAAGAGTAGCTGTCAAAGCTAAGCAATTTTACAAGAAATAATTAAATGTTCAATAGGTTAAAATAAGAAAGCAAACACAAGTGGAATTCTCTAGCATAACTTTTATGATACCTTTATAAGACTGGTGACACCAATACTAAAGTCACTGTACAAAATACTAAATGCTTACTTGAAAACAGACTTCTCTCTCAACCCTTAAAACTTTATATGCAATATCCAAGTCTGAATTCACCACTGCTTTTCTCCAGCTTCCATCAGCATAATGTCACCAATTTCAACTGACCCAAGCTCGTAGCTATTTTTTCCAGAAAAATTCTCTTGACAGCTCCATCAGTATGATAGTAGGTATTTTCAACTTTTGCACAGCATAGTTTTCTACTTTCTGAATGGTAGCATAGTAGTTCTGCTAGCTGTTTGAGAAACATGAACTGTACGATGAAGGACACTCACCAAGTTTGACCAATAACACACTCCATAATAGAGATTTTTGCCTTAAATCATTTGAACATGTCTGTTATTGACTTGCCATAGCTCTCTGCTTAAATTTCCCTGTACTCCTGGTTTATTGGCCTGTAATGAGTGGCTGACATAAAAAAGTGTCAGCAGTAAAAGCATCAATACCTCATTCGAACACACATTCTCCACTACTTTATTTCTGGCAGTTATTCTACCCAGAGATAAAAACACTCATTTCCTTTGCTACAAGTAAATATGACAAATCCTAGTTCTTAAGTGTAGTTTTTCCTGTCTTCTTTTTTTTTTTTTTTCCCCATATCCACATGATTATGCAAATCAATGTTATTTACACTGCAACACCAAAATCATGCATTATATGTACGGGCATATTCTGCCAATTTCTATAGATTGTCAAGCAGATTTTTTTCCAGGACTCCAGAGTAAAATTCTGCTTTGGTTTAATGTCAAGTAGGTATCTTGATAGGTATCTTTCAAACCAGAATTTCAAATCACTTCAAGAAATTTACTTTGTTCATTGAAACCCATTCCCTCCCAGTCACCTGCTGCAGAAATTCGTATCTTGGTCAGCCCAGCAGCTAGGCATCACATCATTTTTCTTGTCTACTGTCAGCTCAGTTGAGGCAAGCTCTGCTTCATTTTCACATACTGCAGCAGTTGTGAGCAGTAAGATCACTTAAATGTTACCTACTTATTCTCTAGAATAAAATCTTTATGTATTTTCAAGATAAAGCGTACCTCACATACCACAGAAGTCCTTACACATAACCAAGCATCACTAAGTGCACAAACCTGGCACAGATAAAGTCAGATGTGAGCTGTTTGCCTTGGTGCTTGGGCGGTCACAGGTGACTCTAGCTTTAACATCTGCATAGTCTCCTGTATCTGAAACAAACGGCGACTGTCCTGCAGGAGGAGGTCAGAAGACAACCAGTCACCTCTTTCCACCATTGCCCCTTTACTCTTTTCTCTGCTTCTGCACTTACAAATCTAGATAGCAGCAAAGAAAATGGAAACAGATGACATAACAGGAACTATCACCAAATCTAAGGAGAGATCTCAGGATTTTGCAGAGATAAGATGACGATTCCTAATGTAGAATGCCTTCTTCCTACAAATCCTAATTTCTTTAACAAGAAAACTATCTTCCTCTTAAAATCATCTTCCCTCAGCCGCTGATACTCTTTACTTACTTGTATATTTAGGGCTTAATACCACATAAATCATGCATAAAAATAGACTATAATGCTACCTCCTGTCCTTTCTTCCTTTCCAGAACCTAATCATCTAAACTGTTTCTGACAAAACTAAAAGCAACCTCTCAGGAGCAGGTGCAGGAAAGGGTTTTTTTCTAAACATGCTTTCATCTCAGTTTGGACAACAACATATCCTAGTATACTTGGACTCCTACAGTGTACAAGTAGCTTATGCTTTTTATCTATTAAAGGCAAACAGAGCCACAGTGTAATCTTGAAGGATTTTCAATGCCTTCTCATTGTTATTTGTACCAAGGAGAATTATATTTTCTTATGGAGATCAGGCCTCACAAAAATTCCTCCAGATCATTGGTACACAGCAGTATCCACAAAAACTAGGCCGCGAACAAGCCTGCAAAAATCCAAACCTAATTAGGCCGATAAATGCACAGTAACACAACTGCGCTGCAGTGTCAGCTCTCCTGGTTTTACAGCTACATTCTCCCTCTGCTATTCATAGAACTGTATGAACATCTGGCTGGCCGGCACCCCAAAAAGCCACACACATAATGTACAATCTAACCCTGCAACAACATCTCTTCGCAATGTTTCCAAATGCCCATAAGCATGAATCACAGGCCAAGGTATGAGCTGCCATGAGATTATCCCCCTACCTCTCACAAAAAAACATACCCACCTTTGCTACTACGTGCCTCTAGCAAACACAGAAACGGTGAGGATGAACCAATACTGGAGGAAACGGCAGCAGCTTGGAGTAGCACCATGTGAACTGTTCCATCCCATGAGGTTCTCCCATCACTTAGCAGGGCTGAAACATCCACACTCTGTGTCTAAGGGTAATATTCACTCTCCTTCTTCCTGACATTCAAGAGTTCTTAAAAAGAGTGATGGAAACGCAAGATTCAGTAAAGGTGCTCCTCACCAGCTTGAACTCATGGCCTAAATGAATTCCAGGATGTTCAAAATCAGTAGGGAAATTGAAAACATTCAAGTTATTCCTTACATAGGTGTAAATGCAGAGACTATCCTTTCAGGGGAGCATTTTCTGTATTAAGGATTTGACAATACACTGATGATATTGTGAGAAAATTTCTAACAATATTTAAACTAGTACTCACTAAAATAAAGAAGTCAACATTGAAATTCTATTCCACTTAATAAGCAAATGCATATTTTCATAGATAAGTAAATTATTTTGAATTTGCAGACATAAAGGCATTTAAACAGTCGTACTTTTACTTTTGACCGGTAATTAGTTCTAGGTAATATCTCTATGATCATGCACTATAATTAAATAGTAATAAAAGATAATTATCCCAGTCCAAATGCCAGAAGGTTACATTTCTCTTTTCCCAGTCTATCTAAAATATGTTTTGTTTCTAAATGTAAGACTCTCAATATGCATTTATCTCATTTTTCTTTTTTTCTTCCCCCTCTGGGGTGTGTTGAACTAATATTTTAGAACTGCAGTAATATTATGTCTTTCTTTGGAATATGAATGTACACATTTTTCTATCCCATATTGTTGCAGATTTACATTTATCACATCTTAAAGTTATTATTATTATATGAATTTTGGATTTCTCCACACTGCAGACCATTGGGTGAGAAAGAGACGCTGACCTGCATTGTCAGGTCAGTGAGGATTAATCAATATGAAAGTTTTAGATTTATAAAGTACATGTGGAATCATAAAGAACAGGATTCACAAGTGAACATGTATGTGTGAATTCAGTAAAACTGTAATTAGGATTTCTCACAAGACTTCTTATGAGGTTCAACTAACACAAAATTTAGAATAACAGTTTATTAGAAGTAGTTACAGAAATAGAAAATATTATTAATTCTTACTGCAACTAGTTATGTTACTACAGATTGTGTGTATTCAAAGCCAAAAAAAGGATACAAGAAAAATATGCGAGTGTATAATATATATAACTGTGATTCGGTGAGCACAATGTTGAGAAAGGATGAGGCATCAAGAGATTTATGTCATGTATTAATTGGTTCATTAAATAAAGTACCTTCAACTTTTATAAGGACTTTCTGAAGAACACAGTAACTGTATCAACATCTCATTTACAACTCCTCACAAGCTGCCAGGTTTATTTTTTGGTGTTTTACAAATTGAACCCTTGAGTTAGGAAAGGTTAGACTGATTGTTCAATGTCTTAGCTGAGAGTACAACTATATTACTATATTAGCACTATACAGCCCAATCACATACAAGGTAAAGCATCTTAGAAAAATTCAGTTAAGTAGCATAACTATACTCCATGTGCCTGATAACAAAGTAATTGTTGCTGTTGAAGACATACCCTGAAAGCTTTCCAGCAATAGCACACAACATGCCATCACTGCCAAAATGACTTTTCTCTTAGGTGGTCAGTTGTCCAGCACAGATTCCCCTTTCTTGACAAAAGACAACTGCCCATGCTGTGATTTTCTTTCTGCTCATTTTCTTTTACAGGTGGCTCTATTCCCAATGCTCTAATGTGATTCAGCTTCATAGCCAGTCTGGTTATATTTCTTTTACAGATTGCAATTATATTTCTAAACTATTCTTTGTGTTGCTATGAGAATCAGACAAAAGGAAAAAATTTTTAAGTTTCAATGAAGAAAATTTCCATAATATGTGGTGGCTGTCACAATCTTGCTGATAGAAATAATTACTCCTCCCAATGTAGCTACTCTAAATCACCAAGAAATGTGGATAAAGAATTTTACCCATCTGTGCAAAGCTCTTTCATAAATGCGTATGAAAAGGGAGCTAAATGCAGAGATTCGTATACTCTGGGATGTGCAGCAGGACACAGATGCTAAGGTGATAGGCCCCTATTACCTCACTTCTGAGATGAAGAAGGTATTACTTCTCTCTTTCTACCAGCAGTGAGGAAAGGCTACATATGATACACTGATTTTGAATAAGGTTATGTTTGACCTTCCTGTGATCCACTGGATTATGCACACTAATCCTCATTTTTGACTGATAAACTGGAAGCATCCATAAGCAAAAACACAAGCTGCTGTAGCATGAGCTAATGGTATTTTTCTGGGGCAAGAGAAAACCACTTCATCTGCAAACATCAGACACTGCTTCCATATAAAGCACATTGCTTTTGTGGCTGCACTAGTGAATAAAAGAAAAACTGGAAGAGCTTCTGTGACGGTGTGGTTCTGTTCTTACCCAAACGCTAGCCATAATTTATCACTAGGTACAATTTATCACTAAGTACACTTCTCCAATCAGCATCATTTTAGGATATGGCTACCGCAACACAAAGACTGCAGCTTGGGTGGGAGTGCTTTAGCACTGCTTAATTTGCTGTCTCAGGTACCTGAAGCACATTTTAACAGCAGAGCTCCAAACCTGCTTGAAAGCAAGGCAAATAGGCACTGGGCAGCAGCTCTTATAGAACTTTTCAAGCAAAGGTATACCTGGGTAATGAGTTAAAAGTTTCCTGGGGTGGCAGTCGCTGTAATGTGGACATGCCTATGGGCATGTAAAGGAGTGCTACTGGGTATTCGTACAGATTGCAGCAGGAAACAATTGCAAAACATATTATCAGAGAGAGAGAGAGACTTATTGTAGATCTGTTCTGTTGCTCTCTAAGACCTAATCAAAGACCAGCTGTTAAGCTATCCTTTGAAAACTGTGTTGCCAAGGTAGAGATTTTATTCAATACTTGTAGAAAATGCTGACAACTCTAAAAAAAGTGATAGGGAGACTGTGAAGGAAAATTCTGTACCAACTTATCTGTATAAAGTTACCTTCCCTGCTCAGTGCAAAAACCCTAATTTATTAATACAACCCAACATCAGTTGGAGCACCAACCATTCCCAGAAGCCACAGATTTCTCACACCGTGCCCTGACCACTTCTGGTGACCATTTCAGCTTCCACAGCTACAACGGCAAAGAGACAGTCCTCCAAATACCTTTCAGCTGAAAAGAAAGTTGAAGAGCAAACTAGATTGCCTAAGGGTGGAATTGCACCTGGAGCCCAAAGCAACTTGAACCCAACAGCACTGTAAATTCTTCATCCAGGAAAAGCAATGCTAAAACAGTCCCCTGCAGCAAACTCAATAGCAGGCTAAGCTATTAGCTTCAGGGCTGCTATCTCCAGAGAGCCTGCCTATCTGAGGGGGGACTTGGGGATTCAGACTATGCTCAC
Source organism: Anser anser (assembly GCF_964211835.1). Classification (NCBI taxonomy): domain Eukaryota; kingdom Metazoa; phylum Chordata; class Aves; order Anseriformes; family Anatidae; genus Anser; species Anser anser. The sequence goes on along the minus strand of NC_139729.1, from coordinate 25,088,427 downwards.
TTTAGATTTTTAATCACTAAATACAAGCTTAGCACATAGGGCCATCAAAACTGCTGGACATAATAAAATCCTTCTGCACTGGGCATCTAATGAGTAAACAAAATCAAACACGGCAGACTGGAATTTCCAGAGTCATGAGCCCTGTAAACCGTGTCAATACACCCCACTCTTTTCCTTCAAGACACCTATGGAGATGCAGATCAAAAAGAACACAGGTTAGTAATGACTCTCTGAAGAGCTACCAAGAGCTAGCCAGGCCTTTCTTAGCATAGGAGAAGACCCAAAGCATTTATGGAAGAAAAAGAATTGTCAGCAAACAATTTCATACTGGCAATGAATCCTCATCAACTCCTTAGCAGCTGTTAGGCAGAGGTTTTCACAGCCTGTGTTGATTTTTCTGCATGAACTAAAAGCATCCCAAAATCTCCACTGCGACTTGAACCATTATGTCATCCTCCTTGAAGGTGAACAGTCCAGTTAGGACAAGGAAATACAACAGTTAAAGTATTTCAAATAATAAGTATGATTTGAAATTAATCTTCAGTGTGATGTTCTTTTCCCTTTTATTCCAAAAGATATCTTGGGCATCTTAGTATTACTTGCAATATTAAATATCAAAATATTTTAAACTATTTTTTACAACATATACAAATATTTTTTCATTGTCTTCTGAATTCATCCCTTGTATTTTGAATTCAAAACTCTAAATGAAAACTATCAAATTCATTAAATTACAGTTAAAAATAATAATAAAAATAAATAATGATTATTTGAAATATGCCTCAACTAGAATTCTACTGAATAGCTTTTTTTTTTTTTTTTTTAGATAAAATTAATTATCAGAATTGTCCATCTGCTGAATTACTTCAAAAATAAAAAAAATTCCGATTGAGATAGCTTTGAAAAGCCAAACCCTCCCTGGAGTTAGTCCATCTAACAACAAACCAGAAAGGTGGTAATAATTCATCTGATGCTCCACAGTACTGGCTGTGAGTTTGGATAAACCGTGCCTGGATTACAATATACCTATGACAGACTCAAATTCAATAAGAGAGTGGAATTCACAAGGAATTCCTTAATTTACCTTGAATATTAATAATTTAAAATTAAAAAAAAAAAAAATAACAAGATAATCTCACCTTCTGGCAGGTTAACCATAAAGAGTGGAACTTCTCTCAGATTAAAAATTATCTCCAACTTTGTTCTCAAAAGTGGGAATTGTCCACAATTTGGGCAGATTACAGATTCCTAGCTCTTACATTTGAGAAGAATTCCAAAGCAGTCATGAGTTGGCAATAAACGAGAACGTACAAAGGAAAACACCTACTCAGCTCTGTAGCTGACAAAAGAAGAAAATTTAGCTGGCCTGCACCCTGTCTTTTCACAGTGACGAGGTTCATTATGTGCATGCTCCTCTGAATGATTTTAATTCCATCACTGTCAATACAAGTTCTCCAAGGCAGTCAGGAGATAATGATGACTTTATTGGACCTGTTGGCCACTTTATTACATCCAGCTGTGTTCTTCCTTTCTAGAGCAATTAAGGGATTTTATGGTGTTATTTCTGAACATGATATAGCAAGAAGCCACACAGATCTAAATCTCTAAATTGCTCAGGTTGCATTTCAATCCTGTAACTTAGAGGATGCTGCCACCAAGAGTTTTGAAGACATAAGTGGCATGCTGACAGCCGTTGTCAGTGAGGACAATGAAAACTGGCAGCTTTAGCCAAGTATGAAGCATGACAAATTGCAGGAAAGCAAAAGGAAGGCAGTACTTCACTCAATTCAGAAGTGAGATGACATTTGCTAGGAAACTTATGGGAATTCTTCAGACAGTCTACAAGATGTGCTAAATGTTACTTGCATTATAACAGATCATAAGATATCTAATGCAAAATCATTTGCCTTTAATGAAGACTTCTCTAGAAAAAAAAAAAAGAGAGCAATGGAAGACTGAAATTACAAATACTTTGTGCTTTACCTATATTTGAAACATGAAGAACCTAACAAAGCACATTTAATAAAAACAAACGCCAAATCACTGCAGCTTATCAGAGCTACAGCATTTTGAGTTTATGGCACGCTAAGCAGGTTTCCCTCCTCTATAGTTACACTAGTAGTATATATTTTCCAAAAACATGTTATTCTGTATGACAGAATCTATTCTCAGTATTTTTATTTATTGTTTTTTATCACTAGAGTGGAATAGACACTTTTTTCTCCCAAAAAAGAGGCCCAAGTTCACAGCATCCATGCTTACAAAATAGAACAGTTGGTTAAACTGCAGCCTACATTTGCTTAATATCAACAGGATTTATATATTTATTTTTGACACATTTTAATAAACAGGTTTTGTTTTGTCTGTTGATAATGTTTTTCAGCTGTCATAATATTTGTTTTCAGTTGCTTTAGAATCTGAGTGTGATTCTGATTTTTCACTGCACTGCAAAAAAAAAAAAAACTAACTTTTTAAGTACTACCTGTCATCCCAAAAGAACTTTGAAAACTGATATTAAAGAAGTATTAATTCATTTTCTTCTAAAATACATGCAAAATAAAATCCAAACAAAATAAAATTCATTTCCTTCTAAAATAATCTCTGGGATGAAAAGCAACTCCTTTTAAAGTTGAAAGAATTAAAGCAACAGAGTATTTCAATACTGTAACAGAAACCAGCATCAATCTGAATTTCAAAAATACATTTTAAAGCAAAAAAAAAGCTTAATCTAGAGCCCATGATTCTGCTATTATGCATGGAAGAAGCCATAACACAATAAAGGGACTTCAAGTCCCTTGATGCGCTCTGTCTCACTATGGGTTCATCTGCCTGACCTTTGACAAGTAGCCAGAAGAAAAATCTTGAATACGGCCTACATCTTGTTGGTCTTCTCAGCACATGGCATCCCCTAGGACACCTTGTTCATGTTTTCAGGGTTGCATCATTCGAGATGTAAGGAGACTCACTCGATCTAGCTCTAGGCACCTAACTTAGCTCGCTTTGCTGTCTCCGTGGGTTTCCTTACAAAGAATGGAGAGCAGCTGGTATTTTGAAAGGTTACTCTGAATAATGGCCTATTGTAGGTGATGTGGGCTGCTTCTGGAGACACCTAATTTCACCTCATTTCCACAGGGGAAATCCCAGAGGCATTAGCCAGTGACTTTGGAGGCCCAGTGCAGATGATGTAAAGATGAAGCTTGATTGCCTGCTCTCCCAGCATCTATGTAGTATATGTTTCATTCTGTCTTTATCTTCTGTCTGTTCTTGTATTAAAGCCTTGAAGGTAAAGAATCACTGACATGGCATCAGTAACAACGCTATGCTGTTTTTCATGATTTGCAAAAGGACATTTCTCGGAAATATCCTTTTTTCGTTCTTAATAGTTTGACTACTATATCAATCTCAGCTTCTAGAGAGAGAATCCAGAGGAACAGCACATACAGCCCACAATCTCTTCTTTCTCAGGTTAGAGCTGTTCGGTTAAACCCGAGCAGAGATTCAGTCTCCTATGTTATGAACCCTCGGTGGCAAGAAGTGACAATTCCAGCACATTAAGAAGTGACACATTTAATTATTTACCAGGCTTTTCTGAGCTAAGCAAGTGACCTCTAACACCTTAGTTAAGAGCATGACATTTTATTGCAACCTGAAGCAAGGTGAAAATGAAAATTAAAATTAAAATAATAATAAAAAACCTTCATTCTTAATTTAGATACCTATTCTTTCTTATTAGTTAAATTTTCATACAATTAATTCTGGGTGGTCACACAAAGGGGAAAAATCTTCTCCTTCCTATTTAATAATTTAAAAAAAAAATAAAATAAAATGACTGGGGAGCAGCTTTTCATACTGCTAGTTTAAATGAACATCTGATTCAGAAACACATGTGCAGCACACATGAGAAGTTGGGCAACGCACTTAAGAGTTAATATATGGATTTCAAAATATAATTTTAAGTGTTTGAGAATACATTTTAGCCCAATGCTCTACAAGTATTTGTCATTTTAGAAAATATAAACTATCACAATGTGCTAAATGTAGCTCATTATTATCTACAACTGGAACAGCCTTGAAGTCCATTGAGTAGGTTTTGATCTAAGTGCAAAATTCAACATGTCTCAGTATGTAATAAGATAGACAATAAGCTCTGACCCAAATCCAGCCAGGCAAAACATTGCTGAACTGAGGCTGGGGCACAGAGTTCTGCTAAGAGACATACAGACACCATTAATATTTCTGTTCATTTATTTAGTTTTCAATCTCACTTAAAACATTAAAAGCTTAACATAACCTGTATCAGATGGTTTCATATCTGATTGCTGCAAACACTGTGGAGGAAGGGAGGCACCATCTTAAGCTGTACAGATCTAGGAGCTTGATACCCTAACTAATATAACTTGTAGAAGCACTGGAGAAAGACTTATAAAAGCAACCCACACAACAGGCTTTGTTTTCATCAAAATAATAATAATAATAATGATAATAAATAAAAAAGAGAGAGAAGTGAAAAAAGAGCAAATGTTTAAGAAATCTGAAGAAAATATGTAATTCATAAACACCTAAATTCAATGGCTAAATTATTTGGAAAGACTAGTTCAGCTTGCTATTTTTCACATAAAAATTCTGCTGTTTCCCCAAGAGACTTAAGCAGTTGCAAGCTTTGTTTTACATGAGGAAAACAAAACAAAAGCAACCAAACAAAGACCAGGTTATTCAATATTTTTGATAAAAGAGAACTAAGAAGAAAATCTGAAATCCCTCATGTTATCTTCCATGTCAAAAGAGAATACTTTTATCTTCATAAAAAGATTCCAACAACAAAAAGAAAATATTCTATGTCCTAATTTCTTAGGCTTTTCAAAGATCAGAGAATAAAATAAACTTTCCGCAAGAAGTAGAAAAACAGTCCTATGTGTCTGCATTTGTCTGCTGTTCAGGAGTGACCTGTTGTCTCTTTGCACTGCTAGAAGATACTCAAGGTTTCAATTTACTGTTTTTTTCTTATTCAGAACAGCATTAGCTGTGAAGTCCAGCTTTGTATGCTACTGAGCTTACTGAAAACTGGGTAAAAACTGTGTTAGGTGCTCCCATTCTGGAATCGGAAGCAGCAAGTCCCAGCTTTGAAGGCAGATGGTACAAATCTTTTAGACTCCTTCGCTGAGATAAATCCTTCATTGGTAAAGAGGACCAAAGTCACTTCTGTGTCTCATTAACACCTCCTACTCTCAAGGATAAGATTTGCCATCTCTAATCAATTATTATTTTCCAGGGATTTATCCTCCCATTTTTTTTCCTCTTATAACAGTCTTATGCTGTTGATTTCATAGCAAAAGCTACGGAAACTGGAGTAACTACTCTGACAAACACTGGAGTAAAAATAATAATAATAATAAATAATAATAATAAATAAAAATAAAAATAAATAAAAATAAAAATAAAAATAATAAAAATAAAAATAATAAAAATAAAAATATGGCTGTGAAAGAACAATTACACCTTCCTATGGCGCACAAGCACAATGGTGTGATTTCAGCGTTTGGGTTCTCAATTCAAATGCATACCAACATGTTCTTGAAATAAACAGCATATCATGAAATAAAAGTAATTTTATAACTCTCTTTTCCCTTCCTCCCCGTCTTTTTCTCTACTAATTTGGCATACCGTGAAAATCCTGATAACATCAGGCACTCTCCTCTCCCTTTGATCATGACAAGACAAAGAAGCTCTCCTCCCAGATCAGAAAAATGAGGAAATGAGGAATGTGGAGAAGCTGCTGAAACAAACAAACAAAAAAAATTAATTAAAAAGTAACACTTCTTGCCTTGTAGAATCATTATTCTCTCTTCACGACACAGTTCCTGACGCTCCACTGACCTTTGCAGGGTCTTACTGAACACACCATGCATATGTATGGTAGTTCAAAAATAGCATTACACTGAAGGTAACTGAATGGAATTAGGGTGCTTTTTGACTTCAGTAACTGCAGGAGACATAAAGGGAGCCCTCAAACTCTGTATACTTCCCGCACGGTGGCCTTTGGTTTGCTTCGTGTCTTAGAAATTCTAGAGGGAAGCCAGCCAAAGTAAAAATGACAGTTGTTCAGCTTTTACATTATAGTTCAGTTGGATTTAAGGCTTGCCCTTTATTTTTGTGGCAGGAAAATAAAAGGGATAACATGCAGGAGAATTCTCTATACTGTCATGAGTGTACTTGTGAGCTCGTTTTTATAGTGCCGGGCTCAAAGGATGCGATGTTCCTCCCCAGGAACAGAGCATACTAAATTCTGTAATGGCAGAAACTGCTGTTCTAAATTGTTTTAAGGTCACTGAATGGAAACATACTGGCTGCAAATTTTGTTCTAAGTTTCATCTTGGCAATAGCATGCCTTTGTGGCAGAGTGTAGGAACGAGGGGAACACCACCAGCAACAAAGTACATCTGGTGATTTTTAAAGTCAGCTCCAGGTCTATTTTACTTAGCAATAACAAGTAAAACTGTTAAAGTACGAGCACCCCAATATCACATTGTTTTCCAGTGATGTCAGAGCCCTGGAAGTGTTTAAGGCCAGGCTTTGAGCAACCTGACCTAATGGGAGGTATCCCTGCCCCTGGCAGGGGTTTGGAAGGAGACGATCTTTAAGGTCCCTTCCAACCCAAACCATTCTACTTATACAAGGAATCATTCTAATGCCACAACATAAGGTAAATATTCCCTCAGTCTCATTGTGTAATCTGTTTAGACACCCCCTCTCATTCTCTTATCCCTTTATCTACTTCCTTTTTTTAGGCAGAGTTTCAGGTAATACAAGAGTTTAGCGACAATCCTCCTGCTGTCCTAAGGTTCTTGAGGAACATATTTAAGCCCTCACAGATACATGATACCAACTGCTCAGAAACCCAGATCTCAGCACTTCAACATCCTTGAGAATTTGATGTGCCTATATCTTCATCAGAAAAAGACAAAAACATTTCTGATCATACATTAGTTGTTAACAATAAATTGCTAACTTCCTTTCATCACTCAGAAGTGCAACAGCAGTTCACAATGAAGATGAGACACCTTACCAACCCACAAGCATAAAGAAATGCTACAAATATTAAGACAAAAATTGAGCATTCCAAATCTACTATGAATCAGAGAAATAAAAAGAAAAATCACACTGAAATAATTTTAATATTCCGTTTCAAGTACTTTGAAGGAAGTTATCTCAAACATCAATTTTACAGGCAGGGGATTCATTCATTTTAATTTGTTCCTAAATTCTCAATACAAGAACTTGAAAGACTAGATTTTTTCAATTTTAAAATCCAATCTGTCAACTGTATGAAATAATTTTTCAAGATGGCTGACTGGAAAAAAAAAAAGAAAAAAAGAATAAACTGGCTGTCATTAGTAATTTCATTTTGATAGATCAGCACATAACAAATTTCATGGGAAATACCTGTTAAATCTCCCTCCCCCAGAAACAGATTTTTATAATGGAAGAGAAGTGGGTAAGAGAAGTAATTGATGTATTATCTGTGATTATGTTCCATTATTTTCATTCTTATTTAAAATGCCTTTCCTTGCTGCTGCTCAGAGTGACTCCAAACACATATAAACCATATATGCCTTCCCCAAGGTACATATGTGTATCAAAACAGAATCCCTCAGTAACATAATACCCCATAGGAAAACCTCAATAAACATCCGCAGGTTCCAAGAATATGGTAGTTCTGAAAATAAAATGTTTAACAGAAAGTTTTCAGCTGTTTTGCATATTCTGAAATACATGTTAAACGTATTTATTAATTCTGTAGTTGGCAAGTCAAAGCAGCTATTCCTACCAAAGATGCTACAAAGCAAAATACTCTGTATATTTACTTGCATTTCTGAAAGTCAGCAATCCTCATACAGAATACTGTTGATTGACTTTTAATTGTACCCCATTAAAAATGCCACCACTGAATTAAAATTCCATGAAAATAAAAGGTTATTTAATAGACATGTCAGCACATCTCTAACTACAGCGGTTTGGTGGTGATGCAAAAATCAATAGTACTACAAAGAAAGGTTCCACTATAGCTAAACGCACAAATTTAAAATACAATAACAACCAGCCAAAGACTATAAAGGCATAGCTTAATTTAAAATACATACTTTTTTGTTTCCTTTAAAAACATAACAAAAACTTATAAGGTATTTTGCTTTTAACATTTGAAAATCTTTGTGTATCGCTTTAACAAGTAGGAAAAAAAAAAAAGCTTTAATATCTTCTATATTCATAAAAATCAAATATGCACTTTCTGTTGATACTCAGAGGAAGGGAAAAACAACAAAACAAGAGCCAAAAGTAAATTCCAAAGGAAAGAACAGTGTGTACATGTGCCTGTTGTTGGAACACCTACACTACAAACTAGCTCACAGTAACAGTTGCAAATGGACATTCGTAAATTGAGTTAACGTGAACAGCATGCACTGCTCCAGAGCGTTACAGATTTGAATTTATTAGGATACCTTTGTACTCTCTGTTAGCACAAATAAAAAAAAAAAAAAATCCCAGTGAGAATACAGAAGCCACTTACAAAGCAGTGATCTTTAAGAAAACTTTTAAAATCTTACTTTGTATCATAACTTTATGACACTCCCTGAATTTTCTCTGCACCTTGCTGAGATTTCACCAAGGTGAACTTCCTTGAGACTTTCCTCCATCCAGGAGGCAGAGCATTCTTTTGCTCCAAAAATCCAATCCTCTGTAACTTTTTTTCACGTTCTAGCCCAGGAAGCAGTAGAAACACAACCATCCCTAGAAATCTGACTTACAGATTTGTAGTCCCCTCAGCAAGTTTAACTTTCTTAACTTACTTAACTTGATAATCTAATATTATAATTCTCAAAGTTTCTTCCTACTTATGAATTTTGATTTCATATGTGTAAAACTGACACAATAGAAGTTAAGGAATCAGAAGAAGTTACTGGAGAGAAAAAAAAGCTTTAAAAATAATTTCACCAGGGGTTTTAATTCTTAAGTTTGCAGTGATCTTTAAAATCTGTATCTCTACCAAACCCCAATAAGAAATTAAAAAAACATTGGCACGATATCATTGAAGTTGGCTCAACTATTCAAATTATTTAAGGAATGGAGCCCACTTTTATATTTAGAAAATACCTCAGTCAATTATGCGCCTTCAGTTTTTTACTACTCAAATGGAGTTATTCATCCAATTCTGTCATCCCTACATGTCCAGCCTACATAATCAGTGCACACAGAAACCACGTGATACTGTGATACTGGGTTTGTTAACATATTGGGCTACTTGACATTGCAGGGTGTCTTCAGTAATTAGATATAGATAGGAGAAGCAGCATTAAATGACTATTATTTAAACGTGCAATGTTCAATATAGGCACCATGTTCCTATTTTACTACTGTGACTTGTTGTCCAAGCCATGGTACTATCTTGTTGTTCCAGGAAAGATTGTCAGTTTAATAGATTTCTCACAGTTATATATATATACATGCATATATATTTATATACATATACATATAGTATAGATTCATATATACACACTTCGTCTTTGATCTTCCCAGGAAGCAAGAGGACTGCAAATGGAAAAATTATAAGGGAGAATAAAATAAGAAGAATAACAATAATAATAAGAATAACAAAAATATATTTGCAGGTGTGCACATACGCAGACCTGTGCTTATACTGTGCCTCAATACATTTAAACATAGAGAAACTACTTAAAGCACTTAGGTGTTTTTATTTGATTTGATTTTTCAAACCTATCTTTTTTTCTGAAGCCTGGAATTGTGCTGACCAAAGTTCCTGAATGGCCAGGAAACTGAAATTCAGCTTTATTCCCTATCCAACAGATTTTATATTCAATTTTCTTTTCTTATTTCAATACCACATAATTGCTTGTGCATGCATGTGAACAGTTGCTATTTAAATGCTTGTGGAGAGCTCAATTTCTGGCTCATTTAATTGCCTGAGGCCGTTGGCTGAGAAGATCTAAGGAGTCGTGTACGAGTACATAATTTATTTTATCTGCCCAGAATGAACCCTCTGGTCTCCTTTGCGATAGTGGTGTTGTTTGTCATTGCTCCATAATTCACAAGCGTCATTAATTGTATACACGCACAGTACCCTCTGCGAAGGGTGCATTCACATACCCTTGTCTCTCATTTTATTAGCTGCATAATGCCAGGCCTCCTGGCATTAGGGATTAGGAAACATGTCTTACTGATGGATTGCTGGGTCCCACCTGTACATGCTCATCCATAGTTCATAATTCTGCCAAATGCAACTTCTGTTGTGCTGTAATTCACAAACCATTTACTGCAGTCCTTAATGACATTTTCTTTATTCCCGTACTAATGTTTGTACAGTTTGTACAATTCCTCCTGCATGGCAATAATGCTGTAAATAGACTGGCGGTATGCATTGATTCCAGGGATCGTACTTAGAACACCTTTCCCACTGAGACTAACAAGTTTTATGGTGAGGATTCAAAGGCATTTGGACAGATTTAATTTCATGCTTTTCTCAGGGAAAGTTAAGCTTATGTCTGCGTAACCTGCTTCATTCTCATTCACACCACTTCAGTTCTTGCAATTATTGCCACAAGAATAACATTGCCAGGTTGGAGCTCCCAGTGTATTCAGCGAAATACACCACTCTCCTCTGAATACATTCATTATTTCATGTTGTGGCCTACAGTTCTCCCACAGAAAAGGAAGCTGTAATCAAGAAGCACAGGCAGAATAAAGAGCCAGAAATGAAATAATGAATACCAGAAAAGGTCAGAGAAGCCCTGCACAAAGAATAAAGAAAAGATTCAGATTCCTTCCCTCTCACCCATATTCCCCCTGTCAGGCCACCCCAAACTAGTTAAAGAAATTCACGGCTCTGGTTAGAAAACCTGGGGTCATCAAGGGTCTTCCCAACAGGTTTCTGCTTTTCCTACAATGAGCCTGACACTGGTGTTCCTGAAGTACTTTAAAAAGGGAGACAAGAACACCCACAAGACCAGAGGTGTCCATCATTAGCCCACCTCTTGTCCCATTAAAGTTGGGATCAAAACCTGTACCCTTCAAGGGTAAAGTGCCTAGAGAAGTGAAAAAGAGGGGAAAGGGGAAAAAGAGGAAAAAGGGGAAATTTCAGAACAGTTTCTATTCAGATTTGAATAAGTGGTTTCCACAAATCTGCATTCCCTTCAGGCTGGGCATGGTGAGATTTAGTTTGTGTGTTTATGTTACTTAACTAAGCAAGTTATTTTGGGTAAGTAGGAGCTAAACATATGTCTACGCTGCATTACCCCATAAGGCATTTAGCCTTGCTTTCAAATAAGTAATGCAAAAAATGTTTCTGCGGGTAGTTTTGTTCTCAGTTAGTTGCTCAGCTAGTTAGAGATTTCCTCGAATATTATGTTTTAGTTTCAGACATATGAAAGACAGGAATATAGCTGATAATTTTAAAAGCATATTTGTCTGATACAACACTAAGCACTTGGTAGTGCTTATCAATGGTTTTACCATAGGCTTTTCAGAAGGTCTTGAAAATGCCACTTAGAGTTATGTTCTTAAATGTCTTAAACAGCTAATGCAAGTTTTTTCATTATTTTGCTTTGCTACAGGACTCTTCATAGATTCCAAGAAGATAAAGTAGCTCAGTAACAAGAAGAGATAAATGAAGGGTTGTCTTGTTGCCATTTGCTAAAAACAAATGATAACTAGAGATTTTCTATTTTGATGATGTGAGTTCATCATAAAAAAATTCATTATCTTCACAACATGTACTAAATTTAACTGCATTCCCAAAAGATTAAAAGGAGGCATCAGCAAAAGAGCATCTGCTTTTTATCTTCATCATTGAGTTTGTAATCTAAGACACATGTTCACATATGAAGCTGCAGGAATGGGGACAAACTCAATTTTCCCTTAGTGAGGTGAATGGTTCCTGTTCCAGGCTATGACTAATTAATTAATGATACGCCCCACAGAATGCTGCTTGTACCCACACAGTCAATGCACATCAAGGGACTGGAAGTCTAACAGTTGGAGGGCATGGGGGAAGACAACAAAAAACCTCATCCCTTTTGGCCTTTCCATACAGCAGACCACACAAAACACGTCCTCTAGGGATTCCCCTATCCCTGTGCCTCTCAAACACAGAGACTAAGCCTCTTTCCTATTCCTTTTGCTCCAATGACCAGATGAAGGTTATTTCAGTCACTTGGAAATATTTACTATTTTAATTGATTGCTATTTAGGGATTATGATTTATTATTAACCTGGTCTGTGGCCAAGTTAAGCATTTATATGTATGAAGGTTGTTTTGCTCATTTTATTTTACCCTCTGCTCCTCCAGTTTAGGCAAATGCAGGGAAAAATGTCATTCACTAATGGCAAAATTCAGGTTCCAGTCAGCTGCAGCCTAAGCGCACTGACTCTGTACTAACTTGCCCTATGAGGTCCAGTAGTCCTGAAAAGCATTTAGACTAGCCAGCTATCTGAACAACAAACCAACAAAAAACCTGAATAGTTTTTGCCAAAGAAACTTGAACAAAAAGATTTTGTTTTGAATGAAGGCAGTGCTCTCCTTTGAGGCCTGTTTTATGACTTTAACAACAACAACAAAAAAAAAAAAGAATTCACAACGCTCCCATTTTCTATTTCTTCCTACAAAACATTTTAGATTCCCAAAAATGAGCAAATGAAATAAAAATTAATTAAACATTGGACTAAAGTGAGATTGTTGTGCATTATAAAACCCTTCCTTTGAGACAGAGGCTTCAGTCCAAAAACATTTAAGGAAAAAACCTAATTCGACAGTGTTTTCTATTAAGCTACTTATAAAATCTTTTCTGGGGAGGAAGGAAATTATAACGTTAAATGAAACTCATGGGTATAGTTTATTCATTTTATGGGAAATACAAAAAGAGCAGTAGCTCAGTCATATGCAACAGACTTTGCACTGTTCAAAATTATTCAGATGTTCTCTGAATGGAATGAGTTCAATTATTTTGGGGCAAAATGCAAAGACCTTGTACATTAGGGTTATTCACATTTATCTCTTGTTGATACTCTCAGGGACATCATCCATTACAGATTACAGGGCAAAAGCAATGACTGTGATCAGCTAGCCTGACCTCCAGCACAGCCACAGGATTTCCTTGAATTAATTCACCATACAATGCCCATTTAGCGATCTCCCTGACAAAATACACATTCGAGTACAGCTCCTAGCACATAAATGTGAAAAAGGCCCCATGCACAAGTGATGCCACCCACATATTTCTGTACATACATACACTGTGCTCAGTAAGCCTTACGGCTCAGCTGCCATCCCAGCTCTGCTCATCAGATCGCAGAAAAGAGAAAGCTCTCTAGGTCTGGAACCACTTCTGTGACCCCATCTGCAGTCCCAACTCAGTCTGTAGCTGTACACACATAATATAAACCTGAACACTGTCCAATCTTCACCTGTTCATTTATACAACTCCTAGAAGAAAGCACAGCAGAAAGACTGTCTCAGATGTTCTTAACACACGGGGCTGGAAACATTACAATGCTCTTATTTCTACCAAGAACATTAAATTCATTATTTAATGACCTCTGGAACTTAATTTTCCTGAATGTATTTTCCTGAACTTTCAGAAACAATAATTAATTGTTTACGAAATTGTAATAATTGAAAGTCATGTTAGGCAAAAATACTGGTGCAAGTCCTCTTTGTTTGTAATAAAGATTCACATCAAAGCTCTGACAGGGTTTGGATATGTATTCCCATAAAATTTCGTGGCTAATGCCAACCTTTTTTCTCCACCAGAGTTGTAGAGTAGTACCAAACTGGTACTACTCTTGGTAGAGTACCAAAGTTCTGAAAATGCCATTTGACTCAAGATTTCAAATGTCACAACAAACAACAGCAAGATTTTTTACTGAAAAGAAGCCTAATGGATACAATCCTAGCAGTGTACTAAAAGCTTATTCAATTGCCACATATCAAACCTAAATGTCAAGACTTGCCAACAAGACAGTCCAGTTAGAATAACTCTGTAAACTCAAACACTCCATCTACTCAGCTGTTATAAGACTGATTCTCTATTTCATCTATACATTTAGAAGTCAGAACTGAGCTAAATAAGGCTGTAGGATATGAGATCCTGCAACCCAATGGCATTCAGATGTCTAAAACACTAGCAGCCAGATAAACCACAAGATAGAAATCAGGATGTGGCTAGATACAGGACAAATGCAATGTAATCCTGAACTGATATGCATTAATGTCACTGTAATGAAAGCAAAATGGCTCATATAATAAAACAGGAAAACTAGTACCTGAGTGTTGTAATATAGGTGACGTTAAGAAGGCAGGCTTCTACAGTTTGGTCCTAACAAGTGCATAGTATCTCTTCATCTCCCACTGAAAGAAATTAGATTCCTGATCATCCTCCAAAGGTTCACTCAGTGGGTACAATATGGAGAGCAATAAATGGTAATGGTACTCCATATCTTGTACTGATCTGACTGTGAATCAAAAGGTTCAGTCTTCCTTCCACTTCAATGGCAAAACTCTTGCTGAATTTTGTAAGAGCAAAACTAAGCACAGAATGAATCCAAAGCTTGTAGCCCATTTAGCCTTATCATCTGCTCTACACCTGCTACGGCACGAGCAGCAGCCAGTGGCTGTCTGGTAATAATTACTTTGCCAAAGCTTCTTTGATAAATTGCAAAGATAACAGTCCCCTTTCTCAGATCCATACCAGTCAATGTTTTAGAAGGAAAAACTGGTCTCTGCATTGCTGCCTAATTACCTTGAGAGTTTGCCAACTCATTTCCCTGCACCATATATGATCCTGTTGGTTTTTCAGGCTCCACCAAAATACTCATGACACTAAAATGAAATTCAAAGCCAAATGCCAAAAAAGTATATATTTTAACTGTGTTATTTCCACAAAGAAAAGTGGGATCACTTAACATGCAACAGAAAAAATGTAACCAAATTTATATCTATACTGTTCAACAAAACACAATGGCAAGTGCTCAGGCCCGCAATGACTGCCAGGTCTAAAAAAGCAGGAAACAGCTCCACGAGTAAAGTACTCAACTGATGTACTTTACCCCAAATAAACACTGCTTTCACAACTGTTTTAGTATGTTTGCAAAGCAGTAAGGTAGCTCAGAAATGGACAACTTTTTCTCATATTGCATTGAAGAACTAGAATCTGGATATGGACAAGCCAATCCTCTTCTCATCTCTTTCCCTCCTCTTCCCAATTCTATCTCATCCCACTGTTCTGTCTACCCTAACTAGTTTCTAGTTTGGATCTCCTTGTTCAGCTGATTCCCTATTCCCTTTTATCCAATGCCAATTCTCAGTTCGTGCCTTCTTTACGCCAGTCTTCATTCCTTCATCTGTATTTAAGTGTGACAGCTCCCTACCCTGATGCCAGGGACCAACAGAAGGAACAAAAACAGCAATTTCAATGCAAGAAATGGCTTTGCTGCTCTTCCTCAGAGCCTGACAAGCAAATTGCCTTCCTTCAGCTAGGTGTCACAGGTACAGCAAAGCTCTGCTGAGCCTCTTCGATATCTCACTGGGACGTTCTCACATTAGATGGATTTTTCAGGGACTTGAGCTGATTGAAATTTAATAATCACAAATATAAGTACTGTCAAATTTCTACCCCTGTGCCAAGGTTCAAAGACCTTTACCAAAATTTTGAACTGCAAACAATAAAATCATTAGATTTAAGTTTTCTTTTTAGTATAACAATTAATTCTGTTTTTACTCCCATTCTGGAAATGACAAACAGTTCGTGTTCATATTTTCCAAAACTTCATCCTGAAGAAGAGAACCTCTCCTTTATGATAAACTCAAATGAGAAAATGTAGGCAACGTAGTTCCAGCTCCTGTTGCTAAATTAGCAAGTCAGCATAGAGGGGGCTTGCAAAAAAAAACAGCAAGAACAAATCTAGGCCAGGAGAGGTGCATTCAGGTCTTTTCTGTCTCTACAAGGGTGAAATATTGCACCCTCCATCACTGTGATTTCTTGTCTTCGTGTTATTACACAGGTATTTCAATCTCTCCCACACAGATATACATGGTACATGTATAAAAAGTCCCTCCTTTTCTTACTAGTTTTGGCTGCCACAGGTTCTCAGTGAAGAAGGAATCTGCATCCTCCACCCATCCCAAGATGAGATCTACTCCAAAGCCGTCCTATTAATTTCCTTAAGTTTCCAGTTATGACTCATCAGCTAGGCCTTACGAGCAATTTCAGAAAACACATAACAAGATATCTTTTTTACTCCCTGAAGTACATTCACTATTTTAATCTAGAGTTGTAATTGATTCCACTTTTAAAGTAAGTGATAAAACGTTCAGAGTTGCCACAGTACCACAAGATAAGCGGCCCTGCCAATATAGAAAGGAGATAGCACAACCAGTGGATGAGAAAATGATTACAAGCACATTAGAATGATCCTTTGCCACATTGATCTGTAATTTTATTTTATGTTATCTATTAATCTCTGAACTGTGTGCTTTGAATCATATCCAAGAGAATATTACCCCCGGCGATTCTTGTTCAAACTTCCTCTCAAGTCACAGGCAACATAGCAGCTTGTAATACATTTTGTTACTGTAAATACGATGGACAAAATTTGATACTGAAAAAGATAGCAGTGTAAGTGGGTGTGTTACCAGGGCTAATATTATTTCCTGTTGTGTAAGATAAGGAAGCTCAGTTTCTATCCTTTTGCAGCAAGCAAGCGTCATGTTTGGTGACAACAAACAAAAATCCCTTTAAAGATACAGACTCTACTTCCAGGGCTTAACATTGTAGTGAAGGTCAAAAGTGACAGAGACTCAGTCAGGCTCTGTCCACTGCCATCTGAATTCAAACTGAGATACTTCCACCAGACACTCAAACCCTGTGAGTTTTTATAACAATTGACAAAAGCAATTGCAGTGGGACAGGAAAGAGAAATAAGAGAAATGAACAGAACGTTCTCTAATCCTACCTAATCCATAATTGTGTCAGCTTCTGAAATGGGATGTTTCCACTTGCTTCAGCACCTGCTAGACTAGAAACCTGCCCTTTGCAGCACAGTCATAGAGCATAACTTTGCTAACCTTTATGTTCATGTATTCCATGGATCATTTGAAAAGCACTCAAAAATTAGCAATCATTTCAGCAGCTCAGAGAGGAATCAACTCTTCTTAATTATTTGTTTTCAGTGATGCAAAAATTAATTCCTTCGATGAGAAAAGTAACATGTCACAGGCACATGTGATCTAATTGCAATGTTTCCTACTGAATGACACCAATATCCAAAATCACTGTATGCATACAATGCACCAATTTCATGGAGGAAACAGTAGGTGCATTCTGGTCACGCATGCTCCAACTGTAGGATTTTAAGAAGCTTAGATTGTATAGTTGAATGAAAGGTATTCGTGTTTATACTTACATGCTTTTATGATCATTAACTCACCATAATATTTGAGACTTCTACCAACAGACCTTGTTTTGCTCTCCTTTCTCCGAGATGGATACATCCAGTTTTCTCTATTTGGAGCTGAATCACAAAAAGACGAAATGACAAGTTTAATTTGTGTCTTTCAAAATTTCTTCCTTTTCTACAATATCAGCTTCTGACTAATGAATCACAGTCTAGCAGATTATTTCTCATGAATACCAGAAGCAGAGGATTCTGTCAGCTAAATAGTAAGTACTATAGGGTTGGTTTTTTTTCTGTTTTTTCCAATATGACATCAGCATTTAGAAATTTGCATCCAGCTATGCCCTCTTACAGAGGCCAGCCCTAATGCTGATTTAAGTTTCATCCACATGGAGGAGCCCAATAACTTCACAGGACCTCAGGCCATCTGCTTTTGCAGGTCTTAGTACAAGATACTGACACAAATTAAACAGAGGTGCCGAAGACCTTAGAGATGACTATACTCCTACAAATTTAGAAAAAATAGGCACTTGTGCAATAGGTAGTACGTGTTCAAATAGAGAGAGACCACAACCTACACTCTTATTAGATCTTACTAGATATTAAGGAAGTTTTATTGGAGAGAATGCAGTAACAAATGTTGCAATCATGAAAAAGTATCTGTTGGAGTTATATCCCTTCAGACATTAAAGTCAATCAACTACAAGCCGCAGATTTGTAGGAAATGAAGTTTAATTAAGACCGGTGCTCCTGAATTTCCTTATTCCTGAACATTCCCAGCTGCTATGGAAAATTAATTAAGGCTCAAATCTTTTGGTTCTTTCTTTAGCACTTGTTGCATGGCAACATTCATTTTTATGTATGAGCTTCTTTTTCCAAATGACTTTATAATAGTCTTATCCAAAGATGAGCTGTGAAAGTCTAAAGACAGATATTTGCACATTTTGGTTTACTCTTGTTGGGTTCTTCACTCACAGGACATGAATTATTCACTGATAAGAGACTAGAAGCTCTGGTTGGTTCTAGGCATCAGAAAAATCAATCAGTCATGGCAGAGGATTTAATTGGCTTCCTCTCAACAATTTCCACAATTGTTTTTAAAGAATATCCTCTGAGGCAAGCTTTGCTGATTGAAAAATAACTGACCTTAGAAGACTGTTGTGTTCTTTGGACACTTACAATAAGATACTGCAAAGCAGATTAAAACTGCCGCTAAGAAGCATGAATGCACTGAGGCATCGAGCAGTCTAGTCCCCTTGGTTGCTCTAATAGCTACTGGATCTCTTGATCTAGGTACAGCAATCTCTGGCTTTGGCTCCTGCCACTCCTCGCACCTTCCACCAGCGGAGAGAGGGAGAGCTCCTTTTTACTGTCACCTTGGATGAAGCAAAACAGCTTCCTTCTAGTGTCACTCCTTAAATTGCTACTTAAATTTAGAGAAAGCAAATAATCTTAAGTTCTAAACAAGAGGCAGTTTCCAGGAAAATTTGCATATGTGAACTATCCCATAGGGGCTACTTTTTCTTCCACAGAATTGTAAACCAAATTCAGCACGTGATGAAACAGATTAAATTCACGCAACAGCACAGTAAGATTTAAAAATAATAATAAAATAAAAACTATATAATTTGAATTGTAAATCTTTGTAATTAATTCTAATTAAAATTATTGCCGATTTCAGTTAACGAATAAATAAAAAAAATCTCAGAGGAAGTGACTTATCTCCAGAATACGTTTGCTTTTCTTATTGAATATCCAGAATATGCCAGCGACTTAGTTCATATTATGTTAAAAACAGCTCATGAATTCTCCTACCTGTTCAACATGTGATTTCAGGTCATTTTCCTTCTTCATGTGGTCAGTGGGACTCCAGGAATTTAATTCATTTGAGACAGAACCGGGCTGAATGTGTGTACATGAATATACTAACAATATGCAGGTGACTTGTGTCAAAACTTAGCTCTGCTTTGTGTCCATCAGGTAACATTTTGTTTGCTTCAAAATCTGAAGACCTGTGGTGATGATAATGATAATTAATATTTTTTTATCTGACTAGAAATCAACTCAGACCAAACTCCAAAGATGCCCTTAGTGTAGTAGCTCTTAGAATCTCTTCCCTGCCAGCATCTACTCTGAAGGTTTAAAAATTTGACTACAATAAAAAGAGAAATTATCTGCACCATATTTTATGTCTAATAAACTACACAGGTTCATATTCCATGAATGCTAAGATTTCTGACTTTGGATTGGAGAAAGTTAACCAAAAAGTAATGGAAAAATTCAGACAAAAACCTGTATCAAGATAAATGTGAGCTAAAGTATACATTTTTGATAGTAAAGGTAACTAATAGCGAAGGATGCTGTAGACTGACTGTCTCACTTAGAAATCTTTACATTATGATTAGATATCTTTGTAAGGTTCTCGTTCACCTGTAAGATACAGAATCGATGTAGGAATCACTCAATAAATTTTGATGGGCTTCATTTAGTATGCAATGAACTATCATACCAGCAGATCTGTTAGAATTTATACATCTCCACACTTATCCTGCTATGGACCAGGAGCTACCTCAGAAAAAGAAGAAAAAAAAAAATAGTTTGTGCTTTAGCTCTGATTACTAGCAGCATGAAACCAAAATCCAGGTCTCATTATGCTCAGATTTGTGCAATGATTTTTATGCAGGGTAATAGTTAGCAGACCTCAGTCTACTGATCTGGGAAGAAATATTAAATTTAAAAGACAACCACAGATTAATAGTGTTCAGCTCTGCTGTTCATTTTGCATAGCACCACATCAACAGAAGTTTGGTACTTGATAACATGGAAAGAATTATTAAAAATATAGGCTAAGAGGATATCACAAAGCTCAGATAAAAGTAAACTTTCCTAGCAGAACATGTAAAAGCTTGGAATTTTAATTCTGGCTCTGCAACAAAAATGCTAAGGAATAACATCAAGGCAACAGAACAGTTTCATTAATGTTTTGTTCTCCTGACACAGATTCATTTCAAACTCTACTGTTTCACGACGACACCTGATATGGCTGGGGAAATGTTTTAATACCACACATTATCAAAAAGATCACAGTAACATTAAAAAATGTGTTTAGATTCTACACAAGTAATTAGTAAAATGAGAATTGAGTAACTAAAGTTAGTGATTATAATTAGGAATGGAAAAAAGATATTGTAACAATTATGAAATCAAAGCAATACATTATATTAAAAACACACTGTAGTCAAACTCCATTACCCAATTTCATAAAGTAAAAAAAAAAAAAAAAAAAAAAGTACTGATATGGTTCAATGTCTTACAATTTAATAGTTAAAACATTAGCTTGTTTTTTTTTTTTTTTTAACCAGCCTCCTAACTAGACTCAGACCAGTGCACTTTCCATGATTTATTCTCTGTTTACAAGACATTAATTAGAGGCTAAGGACCTTTTCCATGTACTTTGAAGATTTTAATAACTCTGACCATACTACCCTTAAATTTTAAAGCTGTACCAAATCTTCCCTTACCTATATGCCCAAAATACATTTCAGACTTCAGGAGAACATTGCATTCTTGATGTCTGGGAACTCATGAACATCAATACCAGAAATACAATTTTATACATAAAACCCATAGTATTTCAAGGCAAAATAGATTTCAAAGAGCAATGAAGAAATTCAGAATGATATACAGTGACAGAGCAATGAAGCAAATCACTAGATCTCCATGTCTCATTTTTTGATACTAGCTTTGCCACCTCATTCTTTATAAAATATATATCATTCAATTTATGTTTTTTAATACAAAATACTAAGATTTCAGCTTAGTTTGGGAATGGGAAAAATGTTCATTCTCTCCCTCAGCACAGTAAACACCCACAAGTTATGTCTGCACTTAAAAGTGGCGTGGACAACAGGAGAATGAAAGAGGTGCTGAGGACCCAGCACCCATGCTATTGCACAGGAATATATACATAGGAATATATCCATATATAATATATATGGATATATTTCATATATCCATGCAGTTGCACCCATGATTTCCTCACTGATAAGAACCTACCAGAATCTGGAGGACTTTAGACCAATCTCTCATGAAAGCCAAAAGGAAAAACACCCCAAAAAATATAACAAATAAACTGCTAAATTAATAAATTTATTCTATTCTCCTCTTATGAGCAGGTCTTTTTTTTTTTAATGTTAATATTTTTGCCTTGATCAAAACAACAGGGATTTTCACTTTGCATGATCACTATCTCCCTGTAAAATAATGTTTCCTTAATGTTTGAGTGATCACAAATTGCTTGCATTAACAAAATTGCTGTATCCAGAAGACAGAGGAACAGCTAGTCTCTCTCTTCTAGGGAAATTCTTATTCAAAAAGAAAAATTATACTTGAAACTGCCACCGTAGCATTGCAATCTGTTAGTGTGTGTTAGTAGCAACTAGCCCATTCCCAAAAGGAGATGGGCTTAAAATGGAAAATTCAGACCTCAATGTCTAATTTTGCAAAAGGTAGGCTTGCAGATCCAGTGTGTGCTTAAACTCCCTGACATTAAAAGATCATTTGAAGATTTGAATCCAATTTCAGTTCCATAAGAAAATTTGAGGATGTTCAGACAAAAGTTGCTCTAACTTAAGATGATTCACTACAATGCTTTCCCATTAGTTTTTCACAATATTTCGGGGTGTTACGAAAACTGAAAATAGCCCTGCAGAGAAGGTGTGCACAATTATATTATGTGACCTCTTTTCGTCTTGCTGAAGTTTTAAATGTTCAGGAATCTGCTCTCTGCTGGTCTCTGGCAGAGAATTTGTCACAGTACCAAGGAAATCCAACTATTTTCTTTCAAACAATTTTTACTTTTGCCATTCCTGTTAGTCTAGAATAATAAAGGAATTTAATTTTGTATTTATGTGTACAGAATACATGGAAACAAAAAATACCAGTGTATCCATATTCAAACATTCAAATCAAGTGTGAACAAAATCTCCTGCTGGGAATACTTTTTTTTTTTTTTAATTTAATTTCTTTGTTTTTGAACCAATTCACCCCTTCTGCAGCATCTCCATAGTTTTCAAAGTGACATGGAAACAAGTCCAGAAGTACTGAACTGGCATTGCACTCAAACCCAGAGAATGTAGTACTCATCTATCATTTATAGCAACATAGCGAGAGCAGCTGTGAATGCCATGCTAACAGTTTGCTTAGGATGATGCAGTGCAATTGGAGAGGCATACCTAGGATACGTTACCCTCATAATAATGCAAGGAGACAGAGAGCTATCTGGTGTGCAAGTAATTTATGGTGGCACACAGTTTAAAGCACTGGTTACCAAGAAGGTAGGTGATTTGTATTATCCTGTGGATAACAACTATTACAGAATAGCCTAGTATTTGTAAAATTCATAGAAGAGCATGGCATATGCCAAGGCAATTATTTTGTGTTAGCCAGTACACAGAAAGCCAGGAAGGCATTAATTTGGAGATGATTAGAACCTGCTGTTTCCATTGTGAATAATTTATCTATTGAATGTAGCAGTCAGTTACTGATCATTTACAAATGGAAAATACTGATTGTTATTTGTTGTTGTTATTTTTTAATTTGTGTATCATCACTGTCCTTGTTTTTCAGATTTCTAACTCGAGTACCATAGAAACCACTGTGTTGATCAGGGTAGGGCACATCTCAGATTTCTTCATCACGTGGCTCTGACAAGGCAAGTCATAGCTTTGTGCCTCGTTACAGTGCCATTGTGGGATCATGCTGAAAACAAGTCAACTGCAACAGCACACAGCCACTGAAATATTTTCACAGGAATCTATAAATTAAAGTGGATGGGAAAGTAGTGTGGATGAGAAAGATATACTGATAAATAACCAATAAATTTATAAGTAAATATCGATACATTAATAAATATTGATTAATGAAATTGCATTAACACAATTTAATAACACTTACCCAATACTAATGCACTCTTCATATTATACGCAACTTGATTTTTCATAAAATCCTTTTCAAGTAGAAGCCTTCCAGTCTCTTCTATGCAATATGAGCTGTTTCACACACCTCAATGACTGCCCTGCAACCAAACAAAATAAGTTAGAACTTTTGTCTACTATTTCTGTCCACTTCATTCTGATAAGTCACTGTAAGAGTTTTTATAGAAAAAGTAATTTCTGAAAAAGTGTAATGAATGTAATATCCATGGGGTGAACCTACAGACCATGTTCAAAGAAGCATAAAATTATCTGCTTATGAAGGTCGATTAGTTTTGACATTAATTTTGGTAGCATAAGTTAAACTATTTTTTCCTACATTAGTAACAATAAAGCAAGGTCCAGAAAAACTACATGAATATTTTCATATTACCAAAACATTTTCATAATTCTTTTAGTTTACAAGTAAACTAAAACTTTTTTTTTTTTTTTTTTTTAACTTCAAACAATGTCTATGCACTTACACATTCCTGTTGCTGAGAATGTGCTTGATTATATTACGGGAGTAAAACTAATAGCTATCTAGAAGAAATGCCTAAGAAATTGATGGAAATTATAAGTTAATTTGAAGCAAGCATTGAAAACCATAATGAAACTGCATTTCAAATTAATTATACTTCTTTATCACAACAGCAGATATGCTGCATATCTAAACACAACAAAATACAACAAAAAAAAATCTGAGGTAAAAAGAATTAAAGACTTGCATGGAAGTTAAACAATTTATCTTTCTGCATGAGAATTTCATTTTCTACTTTAAAAAATATGACTTGCCAAACAATTCCAGCAATAACTGGAAACAGACCAATTTCCAGAAATGAATGTTTTATATTTTCATTAACGTTAATTAAAAAATCAATTGGCCTTGAAAATACTGAAGAAACTACCTGCACCCCCCACCTCCTCACTATATTCTATAGATATTTTTAAGCAAACCAAATTTTCTGTTCTGAGAGAAGGCTGCAGAAAGTAGCATTAGTAAATATGGTGAGAAGGTGATCAAGAATTCCCATTATTCCTTGAAATGCCACAACTGAAGGGTTCTTACGCTTGTGTTAATAATAACTTCTCTTTTCACATATGTTGTCACCTCTGAAGTCATCTAACCTAAAAAGTTAATTGTAGCAAAAATGAAAGTCTAGAGCAGTTGTGTCTCCTAGCCACATCAGGAACAACAACAACAAAAATTATTTAGTCTCCTACACTTTACCTGGCCTTTCATTTTGGAATACAAGGACTCAGTTTGTAGTTGCCAATATGTGAATCTTTATTGCCATATGTGATATCCCACAGTACCACAGAGGTAGGCCTGCTGCTGAAGTATCAGAAAAAAATGTACCTCAGCCCCACGTCATTCTCTCATTCAAACTGCACGTGGCTTATGAGATAGCAATTGAAATAAACCCCTAGGAACCTCTAAGGTAGAGAACGATGAGACTTACAAGAAAAATAAAAATGCATGTCTCATATAGGTATACTATCCTAACCCTCTGTTTTTACTCAAATAGCAAACTAAATCTAGTAAATTTTGAACAGCCTGAGAAGTACATCTACTTGGAAAAGTTTATTTTTACATATCTATGGCTTCTTTCAGCTTTGGGGAAATTCAAACATCTGGTTATTCTGGCCAAGGTATTCACCATCCTGCTGTTAAGCAAGTGCTCAAGACAATGGCCTACGGTTTTTCGCTATACATCCTCCTGCTAGCTGAAAAAAAAGAGCCAAACTACAGGTTAGCCTTCTCTCCTCCTTTGTGCAAGCACTGGTTTCAATGCATTCCTGTGCTATTATTAGGTTGCCCTGCTTCATACTGAAAGTCCTCCCACGGTTCCCAGCAGGATGCCAGTTGCTGGCAAGCGCCAAGAGCCTGAAGGCTGTGCATCTGTTCAGAGACTGACAGGTAGCACAGCAAGTTAAAAAGCCTATAAATTTGCAGCAGGAGGCTTAACAGAGACAAATAAAACCCCTGCTTCACTTTGTTTTTCAAGCACCAGGTCACGTTACGCCACTGTTTTCTTGCAGGGAGCTGTTTCCCATCCGGGCGCATCCCCACCGGCTCCCGGGGGATGCTGAGCAGCTCAGATCAGCGTGCCCCCTGGCAGGTGCTGCGCCAGCTCACATCGGCCCTCTTTGGAACACGACTGCTGTAGAAGATGGTGGGTGTCAAGTTTTGTCTCCCAGGCACTGATTTTTCTAAAAATGTCTTAGTATTGCCTTGACTGTCTGCAAGCCGAACCTGCAGTACGGGGCTCACGCCAGTATTTTTCCACCGAACGAGTGGGCTCGGTCCACGGGCCAGTGATTCCAGTGGTATGAACAGCCCTAACTCAGCTGCTGAAGTCACTGACACCACACCGGCTAGCAGTAGGTATGGACCTGGTGCAATTTTTCACTCAAGCCCATACACAACAAAAGCAAAGTAATTGCAAGAGGACCAGTAAATTGTTTCAGCGCAAAGTTTCAGTATCTTCAGGAGAAGGAATATTTTACTTCTGTCTTCTATGTTATGAGGTGACATTAAATTCACATTAAGAAGAATAGCGCAGATGATGGAAAGGTTAGAAAAATTAAATAGAATTATGGTTACTGACATCATTCAAAAACACCAGCTTGCCATTATGCCTAGATCTACAGACTTAGTGCTTACTAGGTGGGAAACAGAAGGTCCCCAGTTTCTTTCCACATAACACAGAAGGCCAGACATAATCCTCAGCACAGCACCAAGGCCTGAATTCTCTTCTTTTTTCCTCCTATTCTTCTTACCCATTAAACTGTCCTTACCTCAACCCACAAGTTCTTGCATTTTTCTTTTCAGTTTCCTTCCCCATCCCACGAAAGATAAGGGGGTGAGCAAATGGCTGTGTGGTTCTTAGACGCCTCCCATATTAAATCACAATAACTATGAAGAACAAAGAATTTTGGTTAAATGAGGAAGCTGAACACAGTTATGCCACTGATTTAAATAGTCTTCCATATAATCAATATATTACATTTTGGCTCCACATAAACAGATGCTAGTATTATAAAGATGTCAGCATACATTTTAGCTAACACTTTTTAAGCTCAAGACACATAAGATTTTTGTTGAAGGAAACAAAAAAATACTCAGTTTCCATGGATTATAGAGTTCTCTCAATTCAAGTCTCCTACCTGTGGAAACCATACATCAACTTATCAAAAATCAACTTAAAAAGGAATAAAAGCAGAAAATAGTTTACAAGGAAAAAACCGAACAAGGAAAAAAATATATCCTCAATATGTCAAAATTTTAATTGAACCAACCTGTGTCTCATTAACTTTCATTTTGCATGGTACATTAGGGAAAACACTGTTTTGAAGAATTATCTAATTCTGTTCTACCTTGCCCCTTGCTGCTAGGCTTTTGGGGGTAGGAGAGCAAAGGCTGTGAGTCTTTAACACTAAATACAGATAACATGCCCAGAATAATGATCTCCAGCAAATTTATTTTTATTATAATTTTAATGATTTTTTTTGGCTAAAAACTTCATGGATATTTCCTATTCAAAACTATCTCAAAAAATTCTCATTTTAAACTGACCAAAAATAGAAAAAGTTAAACTCAGCACTTAGACTTCAAAAATCAACATCCCACTGAGACGAATGATGATAATTCATATTTATTTTAGAGCTATTATTTCTACCATGTGGAGATGGAAATCTTGTATGTATTGAGGAGATGTTTCTAGATTCCTTATGGGCACTGTTTTCTGTTCCGTCTACTCTACTGTTAACAACATCTGGACAAAAAGTACCTGAAGACCACCTGTTGCCCTCTCTGTTTAAAGCAGTATTTCATTCTCATTTCAAAGAAGACCAAGTAAGATAGAGCTGAGAACATAAGTGGTAGCTCATTGCCCTGTGATTAATGGGACAAAAAAAAAAATTGCTCTCACAAAAGCAAAGACTATCAATTAGTGTATTTGAAGTACACCTCCCAACTCTAACTCATACAGCTGTCAAAAACACATTGGGTGTTACTGCTAACTTATTCGGTCATTTGTCTCTCATGAATTCAGCCTTTGTTGAAAGAATATTTTCAGACACTGTGTTATATACACTGCCTATCATACTCACTTTGTGTGATAAACTCAATACAGAGCAGTTACAAATATTAAGCTATTATATTATATTCCTAACTCATTTTTTCAGACTGATGGACACCAATTGTTTGGATATCTTTAGAGTCTGGGATCTGAGCAAACTGAAGGAAGCAAGGAGAGGGAGAAAATGGAAACATCTAAGCAACACCTTTTCTCTGCCCTTCCCTAAAGACATGGGGAAATGCTATTAATAACAAAAAGATCCAGCTTCAGGGTGTTACATAACTGACATAGATCTACAGCTTGGCTTGGCTGGGACTATTCTACTGCAGAATCAACTCTATGTAACGAGAACAGACAGGAAAATTTTCATGCAAAGCAGCAGAAATCCAGACACTGTTGCTAAAAAAAAAAAAGCTACTACAATAAAAAATCTTGAACAGTTCTAAGGTGCATTGTATGAAATTGCTATGAAAAGTTGAATACTATTATAATGTTCCAAGACGGGAAAAGTAAATGTATACGTTTAAAGGAGTGGATGTTGCCATTGCGAAGGTTGCCAGTTTGCACATATGACAAAAATGGGCTATGCTGTACCCACACCTGTTTTAACTCACGGAATGTCCCTTTCCTAATCACACATTTTGAATCAACAAATGCAGGATAATTACCTGGTCTGTGAAGAAATGGAGCAGTGGGCAAGTATCAAAGTCATTATATGGGCACTTCCCAAACACTTTGTCCACGTTCTTACACCACAAATCAATTCATAGGCTGCAGAGGCAGATGGATAGTTATAATCACCTAATTGACCACTTGCACAACAGAGGGTGAAGAACTTCAAATGAGAATTTGTGCAGGCTCATAGCTGCTCTTCAACAGATAATTCATATTTAGAATGTTAGCCAGTATGGACAAATCTCAACTAGTAAACACTTGAGAAAGTTCCAGGGGAAAGGAAAAAAAGAAAAAAAAAAAGTACAAGAAAAGGCAATATTTCATTCTGCTTATGTTTTTGTAAATGTTTTCTCAACTCTACATTCTAAACCTAGCACTGAGTGCGCCAGTATGAAATAAGTGCCTTCAGGTCAGTATGGTGCTAATGCTTAGGGCAGAAGGGGACAATGAACTACTTCGGCCTTCAGGGTAGGGTTTGGTCAGAGCCACCAGATGAGGCTGGGAGAGTCCCTCAGGATGGATTCAAGTCTGAAGCTGAGGTAGGACTGCAACATTTACAGCTCCGTATAAATTACCACACCACCTCCACTTCCCTGCCCTGAACCTAAAGAAAACCAAACAAACAAACCCTAAACCTCCCTAAATAAATTTCTCTTACCTATGCTCAGGAGAGATTGATTCTCAAACTGCTGCATAATTTAAAATGGACTTAAATTTTTTTTCCAATTCCATTGGGCAGGCTTTGAACCTTTATTAAAATGGTTTGAGCTCCCCCCGGTGCTCCCCACCCCCTCAGCTCCAAAGGTACAAATTAATGTTTTTTTAATTAATAAGAAAATGCTACTGCCTTTTTTTTTTTTTTTTTTTAATGTGATGCTGCAGTGTGGTTATGAGGACTCAGTCTTGAATGATTTCAGGTCATCCTTTTTCCATTTAACTATTATGCATTAACTTACATTTATTTGTTCCGTATTATTTCCATAAGAAAAATACTTCATCATCATCAACAACATGCAGTACTCATGCTGCAGATTTCAGCCAGATGTTAGTATACAGGAACTGGTGATTGCCAACATGACAGACAGTGCTTTCTGAAGCATCTTCAGAAAGTTAAATATAAGCGGTTATTTGCAGTTTACACCTGCAAAACTTAGCAATGCACTCATGCCACCTATTGGCAAATTACATATGACTCACAGCTGAGTACAGTTTTCTGATGAGCACAGGCTAAATATTTTAACTATGAAGTAGTGTGTTCATAATTGATAATAAATATACATATATACAAAGAAATAAAAGAAATAAAAAAGCTAATGATCCGCTTTTACTTACAGAATTTGAATTCCATGGGCAATGTCCCTAACCTTTGAATAAATATTTCATTGGCTATCAGAAAGACTTATGTAGAAATAAGATCATAAAAAGTGTTACCAGTGTTGTTCACCAACACTTCGCAGAAAATATAGCATCAAACTTCTTTTCATCCATTGTGGAAAGATATGAGACAGGCAAGTTATAAGTTATGCAGCTACAAATATCACCAGAAGAGCAGCATGATGGCTTTTTTTTATTCTGAAAATATTCCACATTGTTAAGCAGCACATCTTGGAATAACTTGTTTAACTTTATTTGCCCCTATGCACCAGAACAAACACATGAAAAAAATAATAATAAAAAATAAAAATAAAAATGAGAGGGGGAGGAAGGTGGATGGAAAAAAAATAAATTAAGACAAACAAATAAAACCCCACACTCATAAATTTGGAGTTCCAAAACAGCTTCCAATAAAGCCAGGAAAGTCCACAGTGACTCTTCCAGGATTTAGAAAACATTCTCCTGAGTCAAAAATCTCTTTTTCAGTTTCCTCTTAGCAAAAAAATTGATATGTCAGCTATGGGTAGAAGCACAGCTTAAATGATACTCAGGTCGTTTTGCTTATTCCAAATATTTACATTTTCAAAACAGTTCAAGAGAATATGGATTCACAGACACATTTTTATAAACTTGTCGAATATAGCTGGGTTCTCCAATCAATAGAGTGTCTCTCTGAACAGTTTCAAAATGCAGTGTCTAGTCAGCTTTGGGAGTACTGCCATTAAAATGGCAATAGAGAACGCTACAGGAAATATTTACTGCCATCAGCAGAGCAACAGATATGCTTTCATTACCTAATGTTAGAAACTGAGAACATTTGTTTCCTCTAAGGGAAAGGACCTGTTTCCAGTCCAAAAGGTTGTTATAAGAATGCAACGTATTTATGCGCATGTCTTTTATGAAAATACCATGTATTTTCAAAAAATACCATGTGACTGGGAGTATGTCACATCTATGTATTTTTTCTCATTTTCACTGAAAATTGAAGTGAAGCTGGCTTAAAACCTAATGCTGTGTGTAGCTGGCTTCACTCTCAGTTCTTTTCATCTTCAATAGAAGCATTTCCTTCTGCATAGGATGGTCACCCATTTAATTACATGGTAGAGAGAGAAAAAAAAAAAAGAAAAAAAAGGAAAGGAAAACTCAGCTGTGGAGATAAATCTCAATAGAAATGTAATGAATACTCCTGCCAAGAATCATTTACAAAACTTGCTATTCAATGCTAACCATCAGAAGTGGGACATCCACAAATCCATCTGTGAATCTGGAGATAAGGAGCTGTTATTCAGTACCCAAAGCAGTTTGCTGCTGGCCAGCAGTAAAATCCACCGCTTCAAATTAGCAGTAGCAAGATATACGATAGCATTTTGAACTGCAACAATTACAGTCCCCTAAGCTAGTGAACTCACTGCCTCTGGGCCCTTAGATCTGCCCTCCTTTGTGAGCTTAATATCATTCATTAGGTGCAGAGTGGAGAAAGGCAGAAACTGGGGCACAGACCCAGCCATCCTGATGCTATTATTCAATTAACACCAAGAGTGCAAGCCCAACAGAGTTACAAAAATACTCGGTGAGATAAGTATCTGCAGGCTCTGCTTCATAGCTGGTTTTTCACTTTTGTAAGTGGTAAGTTAAGACAAGACAGACCAAAAAAAAAAAAAAAAGAGAGAATCCAGACTGATAACCATGTATTAAAATATTTATAGGATGAGACCACAGAAGAGAATTCTAATTACGAACTTTGGAGAAAAGGACAGAAGCACTAGCCTTTTTCTATTTTTTCCTCTCTCAGCCAACAGGTGCTTGTCTACATGTCTACAACTACACCCGACTGCAGAATACTCCAGGTATTCCGTGGTCTTTTCTAGGACTTCCAGATCCCTAGGGCTTAGGGAAAGAAGGAAAGAGAAAAGCGATTCTCATTCCAGCTGAAGATATTTGAAGACTCTTTTGTTTCTGTTAAAGCTGCTGTCAGCTGCCTGGTGAGAGTGGACCTGACGTACCTTACTTCTAGCCAAATTTCAAGCCAACCAAAACGCAACCCTTGTGACTTCCTTAGGGATTGCACTGAGATAATGCATGTCTTTGGACAGTGCCACCTCACCTTGTGTGGCAATGCAACCATTCACTTTTCATTATTCTATCATTACTATTACTCTATTCATATATTTTTCCTACCCAGTCGAAAAACAATTAGAAAAACAAATAAATTAAGATCAATGTAGAGTTGCTTCAGCCAGTCCTTTGAAAACTTTGAAAAACTCTGTACTGATGAAGAAAGCATGCTAAGCCTAAAATTCTGTGTTTATGTTTTGGCATTAATATAAGATCTCGGCGCTGTACAGCTCTCACCTACAAAAGAGAGGTTTTGTTTTGTTTTTTATGAGACTGCAAACATTCAGGTAACGGATTCAACATTTACTGCCCTGGATTCGGTACCATCTGCCCACTCCAGCAAGTACTCCGGTTTTTCTTCAGAGAGTACCTCCCAACGCTTTTCCTGCTCTCTAGTCTCCAAAAATCAGTCTCTGCTGACTCTACCCTTCATTTTGTATGCAAATTTCTTTTGTATGTTGGAACGGGACATATGGCAAATTTAAACTCTTGTTTTCTGCTGCTCTGAACTGACCGAGCACTACTTTATTTGCCCAACATCATTCTTGACTACCAGGTGACTAGCACTGGCTGCTATAAAAGTTCTGTTCTTTTCTAATCATCCTCTGTTTCAGTCTCTAAACTTTCCGGCATTTTCTACATAGCACAGCTTGGAACAAGAGAGAGTCAAGAGCAATGGTCTGGCCAGTTCACAAGAAGGCTGAAGACAAACACAAGGACTGGCACTAGGAAGAGGAGCAGAACCACGCCTGTTCTTTGGACACTGAGACACGCAGATAGACAAAAATACACACTGAAATGCTGTTACGGCAAGGGTTCCAGGGAGAAAATCCTTTCAGAATTATTTGCATTCCATGAGGGAAATGAGAGCTGAGGTGGCTGCTGCAGACTGAGAAGTGCTTCTCTGAACTGGGCCCCTGCCGCATCCCAGCTGCACAAAGGCATCCAAAACCAACATCAAAAGCAAATTTTGTGTACCCTTCTAACAGCTTGGTTTAGAAACCTCAGTTTACAAATCTCCGTGTGAATTCTCCCTGCTCTCATTCTCGTAAGAGGGAGAAAGCAGGAGAATGGCTGTGACCAAAGATCCATCTAATCGGTCATCCTGTCTGCAACTGGAAGCCAGGAGGAGGTGGATAGTGGAAATTAAGGCATAACACAGACATACGGGGCAAACATCTTGAGGGGAAGTATCAGCTCTCTGCAGATCGTGGTCCATTCTGAGCCAGACAGAGTATCCTCATACGTAAACAAACCTCAGCAGTGAGCTGCCCAGCCAGACCCAGGCAGACGTTTTTACTCTTCCATCCACTCACTGACTTGACCTGCCGCTATTTATGCGATGAGAAAGCAAACGGAAGCATAAACATTAAAAGAACTATAAAAAGAAAATCACTCATCCACCGCGCACATACAAATGCACAGCTTGATAGAGATTGAGTCGTTCCTCTCTTTTTGACCCTCCACACAAAATCACAGCCTTCAGACTTCTGTCAGGGGGCACCACTACTGTATTTCAGCTGCAGCTGAAGACAGGGAAGCAGCAACCCTTACCACATTTCAAGAAAACAGGCCCTTCCATTGACCCAAACATTCTGTATGTATTATGATCTGCTGTATGTAACGCTGCCACACATCTCAGAAACTAAACTGTTTGGTACAGTAATGTTCAGAATCAGCAAACAAATGTCTCCTCTCCCCACCCACGCATCCCTCAAATGCTCTCCGGCTCTGTAATCCATAATATAGTTGAGTTCAGTCTCGTCTCATCCCACATCTAGAATAAATCCTTCTGAAATGTAAGTAGAAATCATGAGGGATCACACATGGCTCTGGAACTTAGAGAAAAGCTTACGTGCTGAGTGATGTGATAGGGATCGACATCATCAAAGCTGCAGACAAAATTAGATTCTGCTGCCTGATACACAGGACTGATGGTTACCTTGGCAAGATATTCTCTGAAATTTATGATCATGTACTGCAGGGCTAAACTGAGGAGAAAATGCTTGCTGCCAGTGCAGCGGTTTGTGTGTAATTTAATAAACAGTAGCTCTCTAAAGGCAAATACAGGGTGCATCAACCTTCCCAGCAACAGTGAGTTTCACCTTTCCTAGGTAGGATATGAGCAATATTTTAAAACTAATCCAAGCAGGCTCTCAGGAGAACAAGTAGTATTCAAATGTAATCAAGGCAATATGAAATTGTCTCTGTGGTAACTATTGGCACCTACTCATAATGTATTGCTCAAATGTGCTAACAGATGCACTGATTTTTGTCTTTTAGGCAGATTAAGATGCCTGCTCTAAAAATACAAGAGCGCCTTTAGATTAATGTGATAGTTCTTTAAAATTAATTTTTACTGTGTTGGGTGAAAAAGTTGTGTGTGATGACGCAAAACCATTCAGATCGCCGGCCTCCAGAGTGGCATTTAAGAGGTAATATTGCTGAGCAAATATATGCCCACTCATGCAGTGCCATCCAGCATACTCCATAAATTAAAATTAATTAAACTGAAGCATCATCTTTGATGGGAACAGAATTTGCATCTGCGAATTTAATAATGAGTAACTGTGTAATATTTTTATCAAACACCACTAATTCTATTAATCTTTAATTGACCTGTGGCACCTTAATTTCAAATTCCTCATACTTCTTAAAGGGAAAACTGAAAATGTACAAAACTGCTTTAAAAACTAATAGTAAGGGAAACTGTATATTTTTGATCAGATGTGACTCAATGCTGCAGAGCTAATCAGGGGATTTCCTATCTGTTTTCTAGGAATCCAATTTCTCTAAATTTAGTCCAGTAAAAGTGAGACCAAATGTTACTAATATTTATCAGTGTTAGTATTTTCCTGGCAAAACCACACTGACTTCAAGATACTTAAAGTATGACGATACAATAGAGCAGATAAATGTAGCAGCCTTTAGCTAGATAATTTTATATGTGGATAGAAAGATGAAATAAAATTTTGCACCATTAAATGACCTGAAAAGTGACAGGAAAGATTAAAATAAAGAAAGCAACAATTTGTTTTCTTGCCAAGAGCATGGCTTTCAGAAAGAATCAGAGGTTAATGCCCAGAGGAGGGGAAGAAGGGAATGCCTGGAGGAAAGTAATGGGAGGGTGAGTCTGTGGTAGGAAATTCAGCAGCAATACCACTTGCATCAGCTGAAGAGGTCGGCATCCTCTTCCCTTTCCAAATGTGACTCACCATCCTGCGCTGTGCTGGTGAATGTATGTGTGCAGCTGCATAGCCAGCCACACCAGGAGCCTCTCTGACTATAAAATAATTAGGAGAAGAGGATATTTTATAAAGGATGGGAATAGATCATTTGGATACAATCAGGAAAAAAAGGAAAAGAAAGGGGAACGGGGGAAAGATTAAAGTCTTGTAGTCATCACAATGTGAATGTCAATACAGAATTGACAAAAATGTGGAACCTTAAATTATTATAGAAGTGAAATTCAGAGTTTTGCAGTAATTTCTGAGGAGTTTTACTAATTTCTTCCTATTTACAAGGGCAAAAAAGACAGAAAATGGGTGAACTAAGTAGAGAATATGCATGCCTTGGCTCACAGGGCAAAAATTGCCACACAGCAGATGACCATGGAGTTACTCTTGCACTTCAGAGTTACACACAGAGCATAGACTATAGCTTGGGGGGACAGATTACTTTTTATTGCCATCTGTTTAAGTGAAGGCAGGTGTTTTTCTTCCCTTCCACCTTTTATTAGACTATTGAATTTTATGTGACTACTTTACTGCAATTAAAAGGTACATTTCTCACCCCAGTATAACCTCCATCTCATTACATCCACTCCTCCAACAGCCTTTAGTTTAAACATCAACTCATTCACCTATCAGGAAGAACAAACAGAGGACTTAGCTCCTTTCTGGTTGTGTTCACAGAATATACTTGCACTGAACTGCTCTGGTTGCAGCAATTTTCTTGATGGTTGCTGCATGGAGTCTACTCTGTTCATCATTTCTTTTCAGATGACACTTCCTGTCTCCAGTGCTATTTTCAGTTTCTTTTAAACTGCAAGCCTTGATATTTATGAATAATACCTCTAATAATGCCTCTGGGTAACCAAAAGATTTCCATTAATTATCTCAGTAAGAACTGAAGAAAGGAGAGCAAATATATTATCTGAACGGAACCACGCTATCAAAAAGGCCTCCCCACAACTGCAATTTCAAAAAGGTCTTACAAAAAGCCTAGCAAAATTAATTTTAGACAGAGTTTAAAAAGAGAGAGAGGATAGATGGAAAAGCAGAGAATAGCTTCTGTTACTAAGGTATTTATGCGACCTTATTCTTCTTTTTTGTTGAGAGCATTTAGACAGCCATTGCTTTTCAATTTTTGTAATTCTCCATTATTTCAGCGTGTAAAATTTTAAAGAAAGAACAGGGTCTTGTTTCCATAAGCTATTTCACAGAGCTCTCTTGGCAGTCACACATTGTGAAATAACTTGTAACAACAATTGTATTAACTGAAACTATAGAAAAAAAAATCAAAACCAACAACCGAATCAGATCTTTTGAGTCACCTAGTTCACAGGTGCTGCCAACACAACAGACAATAAATAAAGCAATGCCAGAAGCTGGATATCTCTCTCACTGAGGTTACCAATAATAAAGGTCTGATAAAGGTCTGTGCTCAACTTTAACAGAGCTGAGTTGCTCTAAATACATGCATAATGGATTAACAGAAATACTGTTCCAACATGTCATAGTCTTTGACAGAATTAAAGAAAATATTGTTTTGTGCATAAATATTTATCTTCCGCACAATACTTTCCATCCAGCATCTCTAAAAACTCTAGAAAAGTTAAGAAGCAATAATATTTTTCAGCTAATTTAATGAGCATTATTTTAATAACTGGGGGTATATATTAATTGAATTTCTGACTGAAAAAAAGGATTCTCGAACACTTTAATAAAGTGTTTTCAATTGTCATGTGTTGGATATTTCATATTCTTTTGAAAGAAGAAGAGAATGCACTTAGTTTGAGAGCATACAAAAATAATAATATCCCTTTTATCTTTCCAGCATTTCATTTTTTCTCCCCACTAATATGATTTAGAAACAAAGCAGATTTAAAAGAAAGCCAGTACACGTCTTAAAGATTACTTTGATAATGCTAATATGCCCTTTAAAACTGGGTCCAGCTGGGAAATTGAAAGGGTGACAAGTGGAACCAACTTGTATTAGGTTGGCATGATACCAGTCACTGGCATGGCCTAAATGACAGTTACAGCATCTGGAAAGTGTTTGATAAGGAAATCCTGTTACAGTGCAGTGCTAGATTTATTTATTTATTTATTTATTTGGTTTTCCTTCTTAAATTACAACTTAGAGGAGTTTTGTTTTGCCATTTCTTCATTTCTGACAAAAATAGTGTTGTTGCTATTTTTTTCTAATGATTTTTTTTTTTTTTGATTTAAGCGTGTCTAAAAATAGCTTTCAGCACTTCTTTTTGGTAAAAAGGAATTTTTACGTAGACTAATCTGATCAAAGGCATCCTGGGCATCCTTCCACTCAGAAGTTTAAAATTTATGATAGCAGTTTACGGGGTACTTTCCTATGGAGGTAAAGAGAGAGTGTAAGCTCTTTAGATGCCCTATGACCTTGATCTCTTCAGTTTCACTGGAGGCAGTCCCAGGGGAAGGATCCTACCATAGCGGCACTGTCTGCAGGTGTTTTATAAAGAAAGCAACCAGGACAGAGTTACTGCATGGAAATCTCATTCTCGGGTGCAGACACGCTCTTGAAATACAAGATGGCGAAGTGATCAGCCGAAGACTAGATGGCTTAAGAAAAGGACCAAGTTCAGAGTAACTTGTCAAAGCACTATATTCAGCTTATTCACTTCTATGATTTTCCCAAATACAATTTTTTCTTTGCCTTAATTAATTAATTAAGCTGCCCTATAAGTTTACAGGCCTCATGAACCTGGTATGGCTGTCACAACTTTGTCAAAATAGGTGGGGCATTTAAAACAGTTCTCCTGTCACTGACATTTATATTCCTGATGAATAAACACAGTCCCTGTCACTCATGACTTTCACAAGTATTTCCTGATTCTGAATTATATCATGCTGCCAATAAAATGCTCAGGACAGATTACCTGAAAACAAATTCACAGCATTTATCCTTTTTCACCATTCTACATGCTGGCTAATGAAAATGAACATCCAAGGCTGAAACACTCCAAATAGAAAAGAAATAGGTAAGCCATTGCAACGCGTATCAAAGAGCAGATATTGGGGCTTACTTCATCATTGAGGGTGACTGAATTAACAAGAAGCAAAAAAAAAAAAAAAAAAGTGAAAAAATGAGCTAATACTAAGGCTGACTTTTCTTGACAAACAAGGTCTGTGGGCTGCATGTGGGTTCAGAAGGAATTTTTGGAACTGTTAGCCATTTTCAGTCAGATCTGTCAGATTAAAAGTATAGGAACATAATTTGCTTCTCGTTAAAAATAAAAAAAGTTATTGTG
This sequence comes from Anser anser, assembly GCF_964211835.1. Taxonomy (NCBI): domain Eukaryota; kingdom Metazoa; phylum Chordata; class Aves; order Anseriformes; family Anatidae; genus Anser; species Anser anser. The sequence continues at coordinate 25,050,241 of NC_139729.1, read as the reverse complement.
TAGTTACATGAAGAATCCAATCCACATGGCAGAGTCCCAACTGCAGAAGGCAGTGGAATTAAGACACTATGGCTTCTCATATTTCAATGTCAGTCAGTTATTAGATGCAAATCTGCAGGAAGCCAAGCTTCATTAATTAATGTCTAAACAATTCTCTGTTACAATGAAAACTTCTGATGCCGAAATCAAGACATAGTACATGACAGTTATCATTGTGGTAGAATTTTCAAATAAACTAAAGGCAGCTGACACCTGACATTGAAAACTCTCCCCTCAGTTTGGTATCTGCTCAGTTTGCTAAAGAGACAGAAGTATCTCAGAGTCAGGAGGATCTTCAGCCTCAGCCATCACAGCTCCTTAGTATCCAGGCTTCAAGAAGATCCTTACCTTCTCTCTATATAATGAGATTTTCCCAAACTGTTCTGGAAAAACAGTGCCCCTTCTCCTTAACAGCCTCCTTCAAGCATTCCTCCTAATGGCTAGGTATTCAGGTGAACTGTTTGTGCTCCTGTGGGTTTTGAGAAGCTTTAAAAGTACTAAGCAAATGTTAAAGCAAAATTCCAAAGCAATTTTGAAAAAAAAAAAAAAAAGAAAGAAAGAAAGAAAAGAAAAGAAATTGGAACTCCTGTTCTGCAAAAGACCTCCCAGTTTGAATATTGCAAAATATTTTAATCTTCCTTTCTAATCTTTTTTTTTTTCCTATGTAATTTGAATTCATGTTTCAGTGAGCTGGGGGTAAAAATAGGGCTATGTTGTTAGCTAGATGCCATTCATCACAGGACACTACCATTTCTAAAAAAGCAATTGAAAACCTGTCAAAGTCAATCGGAAAAATGTGAGAAACCTCAAACAGGCTGTATGGTTTTATGCGTATTTTGATTCACTGATATTTGTCTGAACACCTGCTACAGTAAGATGCATCTTACATTTGAACTGGGAGATATTTTACCCACCTTATAATCCATTTGTGCCTATAAATTCTGCCAGGTGCAAATTAAGGTAAAACGTTATCCAGAATCGAAAAGATGCTTCATGGCTGGCTCTAACTAATTTTCTAGTATAGTTTTATGCAAATGTGTGTCCTAAAACCTTGATTTAGTTAAACATTTGTACAGCCAACATTACTCCTGGCACCCCACAATCATTAATTAATATTCACTTCACATTCCTATGAAGTAGAGAAGATGTTTTCCTTAACTATAGAAATTAAATGACTGACTTACAGAAATTCGGTAATTCTGTGAAAATGCCAAGAACAGAACCCACATGTCCTAACTCCACATAACCGTTCTTCTAGGCATAGCACACTGCAGATGCAAATTTTAAATGCAGAAATTCATTACTCTTATTTCTTGATCAATATAATTGATTTATTTTATTTCAGAATTAAATCTAAACTTTTGTCTCCACACAAGCTGACTTTCTCATTGTTAAAATTAATATTTTATTTGAAGTGTTCTTTTAAAAAAAATCAGAATTCCTATTCTGAAGATTATGATATACCTTATATTGATTTAATGTATGGCATATCTATGTTGTTTATCATCAGTGAAGTTAAGAACCACCATCCGTAACAGCTTCCCAGATATTTCCCATCCCTGTTCTTACCATTGCCTGCTGTCATGAAATGACCTCACTATTAGAAGCTCTGATATGTGCAATCTGTGGATCTATGAGTAGTGTTAAATAGTAGCTAATGATTTTTGCATTCCCAAAAGAAATTATGTAATTATCCAGAAAATTCTGAATAATTATCCTCTAAAAATCAGGCCTTAAAACAAGGCATCTCTTGTCTGGGCTGCAGTTAAAACTTCTCAGTACATGAAATCAAACACTATTTTTCCAAGCTTAGCCTGTATTTATGTCCACATTAGGTTTAATGTATTCTTTATCAGCTTAAGCTTTTAATAAACTTGGTGATAAAACACAAGACAACTTCACATAAAGACATTTTTTTAAAACTTTTCTTGACCATTCCATGTGCTCATTTTTTGAGAATAACTCATTTTTCTGCACACTATTTGCCAGTTCCCAACCCAAGAACCCACACCATAAAGTCATCCATCTTCAAGTCATCCAGGTTCAATAAATGGAACAACATATTTCCTACCAGGGAAATCAGTATATGTTCACTATTTTCTATTTCATTCTATTTCTCATCTCAAAGAACAGAAGATTTTAGTTAAGCATTTTATAAAACTATGCATAATTAATTTTTCATTAAAGTAGCTAACTCTGAGGTAGCTACTTTTCATTAAAGAGGCTGAGGTACCTCAGCTACCTACATAGATTTTAAAAGGAGTGTTTAACAGCAGTTTCTTTCTTCCTAAAGCAAGATAGCATATTCTCTATTTTTCCACTTTTTTGGTTACCGTGTTCTTTTTTTTTTTCTTTTAAGTCCTAAAATTTGCAGTATAAAAATGTATATGACAGAAAATGAACAATGTTGTCAAAGGTTTACTTACTGCAGATTCAGAGACATCAAGACACAGGCTAGACAGAGTGTCATTCTACCACCCAATATCCTACATTCGTAATTATTCCTAATTCTCAATTATGCCATTTCATGCACAACCAATAATTTTTAAAGGAGAAATGATTTTGCTATTTTTTGTTTTTAAACTTTTGCTTTTGATCTTCAAAAAAATTAATTATTTTTTAAATGCTCATCCTTTTTATTCCTCAACAAATCTCTCTATATAATCTTCTCTAACTTCCACATGAGACTCTAGAAGACCCCAGTTCCTAATTATCTTTCATAAAATTACAGTAACTATCTCACAGTTATAACACAATTATTGCAGAACTAAGTTGATCTTAAGCTGTTCAGAGACTTTTTTAAAAAAAAAAAAAGTTCCCTTGAAAACATAAGTTATTTATTTTTTTATATATAAAATTAGCAATTCTTAACTTCCTTACCTTTAGGAAGTAGACTGGTACATCTGTCATGCTTGATTTTGTCAAAAAAAAAAAAAGTACAAAACTGAAAAAAAATAAAGGAAATTTCAAGCATCAAGAAGAAGGAAAAAAGAAAACCAGTATCAAAAACTAGAGGAAAAATAAGATGCAATGCAACAGGGAACAGAAACTAAAACAACAAGTTAAAAATGTAAGGGTGATCAGACAGAGAATATCGCAAAAAATAAGTTTTTACCATTCTGAAATCTTTGATCCTCAAATTAGAATAAAAGCAGTAACAACTATTCCAGGAATAAGAATAACATTTAGATAGACTAACTATTCAATGAATTATTTTATATATATAAAAATAATAATCAAAATCACCTCAATACATTCTTCCTGAAGACGAACATCACTTAGCTGCAGAAGTTACATGTGCTATAGTTTTCGATCAGAATAAAGACAAGCAAGTTGATTGTGATCATTTCCTCCCCATTCATTTATGAAAATATTTTTAAAAAGATAAAGCAAACATGCAATGCTGCTAATGAATATGAAGCTTCTTCCCCCATAAGCCCGATTAAAGGAAGTCAGTCTGAAGTTAATGTCAATGGAAATATCATGGAAACATGACTGCTTGTGATATTTCCAATGGAAATACCAAACAAAGAACTATCCAAATATTACTTCTCCTGTAAATATCATAAGGATATTTGCTGCTCAGATCAAAGGTAGGAGGATAAAATGGAAAAGAGGAAGAACAGCACAGAAAAAGGAAAGCAAAGTAGGAGAATCTGAAGAGCATATTGCCGCAGAGAGCTCTTTGAGGATACAAATCTATAGAAGCAGAAAAAGTTCTCAGGAACTCAAACCAAACTTTAAAGGATGGATAACATTTAGAACTACACAGGAAATGAGTGAAAAGGAAGCAAGCAGAGAAGACTGAAAGATTAGAGTAACAGCTGGAAAATCATGTTTCCCAAAGAGAAAACACATTACTGGTTCTGGGATGGAGAAAAAGGAGCAGAAGCTCTGGGTTAAAGTAAAAGACGGGAGTAAATAAGCAGTTTTGAAAATGTGTGTGTCACCTCAAAATTTATTCAGGTAAGAGTACTATTAGAATATAATCTGAATAAACAGAAATGTGTATTGCTATTGTGCATTAATAAATGGCAATGTTAGAATGTTCTTTAAAAAGATTTCAACACAATTTCCTACTGCTTAAAATAATGCCTTGGAGAACATGGTTCTTTCATGCTTTTAATAAGTAACTTTCTTTAGCAGATGACTTGAGAACTAATATTTAGCTAATAGACCCTTAGCACTGGAATTTTAATCAAGTTCTAGCGCTAGCCAGAACTAACACGAACTTTAATAAACTGTGCCTACCTCAGTATAGTTCATCTCCATAATGGTAAGTAGCAAAGTCACTGAACAGTAACAAAATACCGTGGATCTTGGTTATCCAGATTATTCCTACGTCATTTCATATTCAGCTTTCCAAAGAGCACGATGAGTCTAAAATAGCAGATGATAGCAAAAGTGGGCAAATCAACTGCCTTGATACTTCCTTCAATATCTAGTAGCACATATTAAATGTTTAGCTTTCAGTTTAATGCCCAGTTTGTCTCTAGGAATTTAAGATAACTATGTGGCAATCTTACAGTGATTTGAATAATTCCTTATTTTTTTCTATTATATTCATTCACCTACAAACAGTAATAACTGTATGAAGCTGATTTGGATGCTGAGCTTATGGCCACATCTGAAGAGTGGCTCTTTTAATACAATTGACCCTTCAAAATTATATTACCTGTAAACTTTAATCCATTTCTAGAGCCATTTTCAGAATCCAGTATTAATGGAGGATTAAATTTATACAGATATTCATTGCAAAACCTTAGTGAAGGTATCCCACAGTCCTGTATGAGTTTCAAAGTACCAGACATGGCTGGAGGTAGGTATGCAAGCTTGTAAGAAACTGGACCCGCAGCCACACTGCATAATAAAAAATTGTTTGATTCTAAACAAGGATTTCCAATTCTCCTCACAACTGAAGTCTTAAAACATAAAAATAAAAAAGCAGTTCTTATCATTTATTAACAATCATGTTATTAAGAGAACTACTGAGACATTAAACGAGCGTTATTTGTTGATTCACCTCATGATATGAATTCCCCTTTCCTCCCCTCCTAACCTTTAGAGTGCAAGGGACCAAGACCTTAGAAGGTATCTTCTTCCCAAAAAATACTAGATAATGAGAGTAACAGTCAGACACACCATAAAATCTTTATTTCTCATCCATATGTGAAATAGAAATTCAGTTGGAAAAGACAAAAATCCTCCTATCTGTCTGTTCTTCAGTATTTCATAGATTTACTAGGAAGTGGCAAATGATAAGCAATTAAAAACTGTTAAAAATAGCTTTTGTAATGAAAGAGTAACAGAGCTAGGACTAGGTGAGGTTAGAAATCATTATTTACAGACTTTCAAGAAATTGTTTATATACTGTTTCTCTTTTGTCTTTTTAGACTGTCATTGCCATGAGAATTAACAACTCCAATTTCAATCAATCAATTCTCAATTTTGAGAAGTAATATGCATTTATACATGCACACACATCCCTTATACACATATATGTATAATCCTTACATATGCCACTAACTCTGACTACAATATATATTCATGTGCATTTTTCAGCACACATATTAATAATTTTCTTGACAGCTTTTTCTTGTCTGTGTAAATGTATTGCAACACTTATCTCGATATGTCCTCTGAGTAGTCATCCCAGAACCCAAAACATATTAATGAGAGACTGCACAGCCCAAATGCTTGTTGATTTTCTCAGTCCATCCTACGGATGTTAAAATTAGCAATAGACATCTTTGGATGCATATTTAAAATTTGCAGTTTTCAGCCCCTGTGAAGATACAAAACAAAACAAAAAGAGAAGAACAGTAGTTATTATTCTTTGACATAAATTCTTTGCAGATTATTTCTGTATTTTTTCCACTACAACTATGATAAATATATAAAAAAATCTAAACTAAAAATCAAATAATCATGAGAAGAAACCCCATATACAAGTGAATGTTATTTGTACTCGACTGCTGTGAAAAGTCAAAATCAAATATTTCACCAATTTTGTGGCAGGGATTAATAGTACATAACTGTAAACAAATTGTATGGGAAGACTTCAGCCATTTCGTAATCATCCTGATCAGCAAAATATCAAGGAGAAACCATTCCAAATACCATTAATAAAGCCTTTGATGCTACAGTGAACATTCAATTAGTGAACAATGGTTTATAATGATGAAAATAAGTGGAAGAACAATCATAGAGAAGTAACTGACCAAGAGATGACGCAAACCAGCCTATAACCAGCAGAATTGAGAAGAGCCAAGTCTTCAGACTGCTGGTTGCAAGTCCCATCACATAATTCTGCCTCCCAGCTGCTCACACAGGTATAAAGCTAAGAAAGTGTTGCACTTGTCTTCCTTGTCTCTTGTTAAATGCACAGTTAACGGCGCACAAAACTGATATTTAATCTTTTTCCAACCTCACACACACACAAAATAGCAGATAAAACCTTCCTAGCCTTAAAATGCATTCAAGTGCATAGTATCTTCAAACGGATTTCATTTATCATGCTGAATGAAAACAAATGTACTTGAATGACAGTCTTCACTGTTGTTTTTTCTATACAGTTGTCTGCACCAACTTGAGAAAATAAACCAGCTCAAAACAACTCATAGATACACAGTCATCTTAAGGATTCATATGGCATAAGTGTTTTATTGATCCTTGTTATGAGATGCCATTTAAGACAGAACTCATTCCATTTTCAAGCACATACTTTGCTAGTTCAATAAATGTTTCTATACTTTAATGATCAGATTGCATACATTAAAGAAGTCATTGCTTTACCATATACCTCGGGGACTGAGATTCATAATGCATTGACTGAACTGCCAAATTTTCTAATAAGATGCCTGTTCTCCTGATTGAATCGTGAAGTCTAATAATATAATTCACTTGGTTTGGCATATTTTATCGATGTCTTGCTATAGCTCAAACCACAATAATGCAGTGCCCAATTAGCATTTTGTAGTGCATGTTCAGCTGCTATTTTCTCAATAAGGAGAGGTTTAATGACATCTTCTATGAGAGCCTAGGCAACCACTGGAAATTTTTCAGTTCAGCATAGGCAGATCGGTACATAAATCCTTTCAGAGGATGGCTTTGGCAGCCAGGTCAGAGTTCGCACCTTGCATAAGGTATCAGACTTTGTTCCTCATTACCGCTTGTAGAGATCAGTAAAAACTAAATTTCTTGTTTCAGCTAAGTCTCGCTATGAGTTTTGTGTGTGTGTGTGTGTGTGTTTTAATGTCATACCCCAAATTTGTTCTGCCGATACCTCAAGCAGTTCTCTCTTTGGCTATTTTAAGTCCCAGCGACGTCTTCGTTTTCCACCTGCCCAAACAGACTGCAGCATGTGCACAGAGACACACGCTCACCGGTACTGCCCTGAGATCTCTCAACTCTTAAAGCTCAGCTGCATAACAGGATCACATTGTCATATTAACGGGACAAAAACTACCCTGTAACTCACAGTTCAGCTCTCTGTACTCTAAAAATTGACATGAGCACATGAAATCCATTCCATTTTCCCACTTTCATCAATAGTGTCAAATAAATTGAAGACATAACTAGTTAATGGAATAGGTAATTCAGCTGACAGCAAATCTAATAAATCTAAGCCAGGTACCAGCTATTTTGCACAGATACAGCTTGACCAGAATAGCAACAAAGACAAAAACTGACAAGGAGTCTTAAAAAAATATATATATATATGTGTATATATATATATATGCGCACCAGGACAAGAAGGATATGAACATAGCTGTTGAAATCTGTAAAGCAACATAGTTATGAATTATGTAATTACTCATCATTGTAAATGATAAACAGATTCAAAATAAGCTAAATTATTACATGTTAAGACTTGCACTGTAAATGGGAATGGTCTGGTTAACAATAAGTTTAAATAATTACGATTTCTATTCAATATTGGATACAGTATGTCTCACATGGACATATGTCTCAGAAAAAAACTTCTACATTAAAATAATTAGGCTATAAGAGGCACTTACAGCTGCATCACGCAAAAGTTACTACAAGATATGACAACCCATACCATACTTTGAATCACAGTGCATCTGCATTCATTCCTGATAAAGCATGGAAATGAAGCAAATGACTACATGCATTCTAGAGAAGACACAGTCTATCACAATGGAGATGCAAGTCTGCAATAATAATGGAATTATAAAAAACTCTATCCTTGACTCAACCAACCACTGTTATAAATAGTACCAAAATTAGTGTCTTAAATCAGCCCATCCTTGCAAATACTTGTCATAGCTGCATTACATTTCCTTCTTGGGCAACTTAATCCTTTAGCAGCAAGACAGTTAAGGACATTCATTTGTGTTTTTAAAAAGAAAAGGTTCTTTAAAATGTCCAACATCTCAGTAAGATACGAAAAAATTCATTACCAAGTCAAAACATTTGACTGGTGCCAAGACCATCCTGTATTACTTGCTGATCTACTATGTTGCCAAATAACTTCTTTTGTCACAATAGGGTAGGGCTTAAACATGCCACGAACATCTCCCTTATACAAGGAATTCAAGTTCAGGTCTCTGTAATCTCTGAGAGAAGTACAGCTTCCAGTTTCATTGCATCCTCGCAACACTAGTTTCATGGCCTTCTGCATTCTGAGGCAGGAACACTACTTTGATTTTTACAGCACATTGTAGAGAAATGAAATAAAGAAGTAGAAAGAACAAATTGTTCTGGATAATCTGTACTGCTACATTTCCCTATTGTCTTCAGCAAGCCAAAAATTCTATTTTATTTTTTTTTTTTTGGAGCAAGAACCACAATCCTGGTTGCATTTGTACACAGTGTTCCCAGGATTGTTTCATGTAAAGAGCATCGATCAGTCTTGTAAATTCTGAGTTTGCCTTTCCTCTCTCAGAAACAAATGAATATACATACAAAAGCAGTAAGTGCATCACTTGAAGTCTCAGTTAAAAGAGCACGGATTACAGTGCAAAGAAAACCAACCTTGCTTTCACAGCATTCAGAAGCTTGAGCTTATATTACACTTATTTATTTTTTTACATACGAGTGTGAAATGTTAGCTGTGATTCACATGTCTAACAATCAATATACCTACCACAATATATATACATACACAACCCACAACAAGTCTGAGTGCACTCTCTAATCAAATGAAATGTAGAAATCAAGAACTCTCTATAGCAAGTATACATAACTGACTATGCTTTCTCTATCTCAAAACAAGTCTTCAGGAGCTTTTAAACAAGCTAGTGCTCACTCATGCATACAGTAGCTATATTTTTAAGACAACAGACAGCTATGTTAAATGAACACTTACAGGTTTTCAGAATCAGTGCCTACAATGGAGAGCATCTGAAGACAATGTATTTTCTGTCTGGTAGCTCAAAATACATTGAAGGTGCTGCAAAACTAATAAATAAAAATTAAAAGGCTATACACACCTGATCAATAAAAGACAGTTTAGCTCAGTAATCCTCCTTAAATCAGCATAGGCCCCTGAAGATATATAGCACCAAACTACATTTTCCTTGAGGATCTGTAAACATTTTAGAGCTATTTACATTTTAAAATTAAAGGCAAACAATGTCAATGTAACAGAAGGCAGACAGCCAATCTGTCAGTAAACTGTGATTTCTTTTAAAAAAAGTTTAAAATAATTTGGATTTCCAGCTGTAGCATATACAAAGTTCACAAGATCCCAAACCTACTTAACACATGGTTTTCCTTCAGACATCTTAAGCACAAAAGCAACTTGACTTTCCTTTCTATTTAGCGATTTAGCAATATTAAAGTCACCAGACCATTCTTAGCAAACATTTTGCTCACAGTAAGAACCTCAGGTCGAACTGAGCCTTTTGGAGAACTCTCCGAAATACCACCTTCATCGAGTTTGCTTTCTAATCAAGCCAGTGGATCCTTGCAGATCTACTTGCTTGCTCACAAAGTGTTTTAACCCCCCTCAAACAAAGAATTCAGAAACTGCTAGATTCAAGGGTTCCCTTTTCTAGAACCTGCCATCAAATAAAGGAAATTTTATATTATTTTGGTTTTTATATTTCAATTACAGTGCTCATTCTTCTAATACAGCTAGGAGGTAAAATCTACAGGGGGCTTACATTCATGCATTCCCAAAGATTAGGAGCTTGCATCTCAAGAACCTTAATTCAATTTCATCTTGAAAATGGTGTTACTTGTTTTTGTATTACAAAAAACGATCTCTTATTCCAATATTTTGGTGCAGCTGATGACCAAATAATATTTCATAAGGGTACAAATTTAATGCAGCTCCTCTCATACAGCATCAAGATAGTAGAGCTGACAAGATGCATACTATATAATTAACAAGCTGTACCGTCAGATACCTGTTGCCTGAACAATAAACAAAAACCTCAGACATCTCATAACATCAACAATTCTTATACCAGCACAAGTCAGGTCCCAGCTTGTATACCAAGGAATATTACGTAAATTAATTTATAGATAAAAAAGAAAAATACCTATTCTGATGCAGATCACACTCAGCACATAAGCAGTAGGAGTGACTGAAGCCTAAATGCCACTTCTCTTTTTTTCATAGCATGAAAAAAAAAACAATAGGAAAAAGCTGTTTTGGTGTCCTTACTGGTGCTAACATGCAACCAAGAGAAGTATAATATAAATTGAAAAAAGAATAGTATTTGCTTTAGTACCTCCTTAATATCAATATGATACCGAGCAGCTGCCCTCATGATGATCACTGAGGTTGCTGCACTAACACCTGCTGTAAGCATAAGACAATAGCAGCTACTCTAGTTGTCTTTATCACTGCTCTTAAGAGAAAACGCTTCAGTGATGCCAGCTGCAGATGGACCTCTTCTGTCCCCCCAATGAATTTTGTGATGGAAACAAGGAAGTTCAATTGGTGGGGGTACTCCGGCCAGGGAGGGCACCACCGTCACAGTGCTCCCAAAGCAATTCTTCAGTGCTGGGCACTGTGTAGAGCTCCACAAGTACTGAATAAGAGACTGGAACCTAAATTAAAGGCTAAAGATGCCCCTTCCTTCTACCCCTCCTGCTGAGTCTTTTCAGAATTTCAGCTAAAATAGAAGAATAATTTGAGCCTAAATTAAGCAGAAGAAAAATACAGGCCCCAAAAACGCACTTTTGAACTCATTCATTTCAAGGAACAAAAGAAAAATGTAGTAAATATTTCAGCAAATATTGCTGAATACACAAAGATATTATTGTTTTAAATGGCAACTTGGTAAAAGAATTCACTAGTAGTAAGGAAGCAGTCCAGTATTTCTCTGCTGATGAAAGCTGTGCCAAAGCACAGATGGTGCTATAAACTTTCCAGATATAGAGCGTAGGTTATTTTTACCATTTTGCACCTGCATATTTCCCTCCTAAAAAATCCTGCAGAAGAGCAACAACATACAGTCCATTCCTCACGCAAAAAACCCACTCCAAGTATTACTCACCCTCTCTGTCCCCCTTCTCTATTATGTTTGTGAATAGAGAGATGGACTGAGCTGTGAGAAAAACAAGCACGCAAAATGTACTGGGCGAACCACAAAATCAAATTCTCTTCTCTCCCCACCTCCATCTCTGAAGTTAAGGGCACAGGTACCCAGCAGACAGCTCGGGACGGGGCAGGCAGGACAGCAGCCTGGCTGTGTGCCAGGGTAAAAAGTCAGAGGAAACTTCTGGGAAGGTGGGAGCTGGAAAATTTCCGCAGTATCTCTGGTTACGTTTACACCACCCAATGCAACGTCGTGTACAAACAGCACCAGTTTGAGCTGAAGGAACAAATTCAGGTGTGGAAGGCAGCTTACCTGGAGGAGAGAAGCACTCTGACAGAGTTAATGTTCTTGATTTCATTTCTAATTCCTTGTGTACACATAAACTTGCTCTAGCTAATTTAAGCAAGCGTATACCAGTGCAAAATCCTGTGAGGTCTGCAATTTTAATCTAATTTAATGGATTATTATATCTTAAGCTAACAGTGTTCCTAGCTGATTTACACTAACCTGAAATAAATGTGGTTTATGCTGAAATAAGAGTGGCAACACAGTCTATTGGACTGGTTTAATCACACTGATTTTAAATTACACCTTAATTTAAAGAGGTACAGTAACGCATATGAACAAGCCCTAATGTTATGGCAAGTAATGCTTTGAATACAGAAAGAATGAATATAAAAAGCTATAGACATTGCTAGATTGTACATCTCAGCTTCTCAAAGCACAGCTCTGAAGAACTCAGCATCAAATCTGACCTGGCAGTTAGTTGAGAAGAATAAATTTAGCATAAGAAACAATGTAATTAATGTTAATTTCTATGTGGACTTCCTGTAAATTATGCAAATTGAAAAACTCAGGACTTCTAAAAATCTCAATAAAAAAGGGGAAGACCGCATTCATGATACTGCATATATTTGCTTCAGTGTGGCAGGGGGGATGCTGTCAAGTTCATTCCTGTGGGACTGATCCTAATGCTCAAAAAGTTTGAGCTGAGATACCATCAATTTCCTACTGGAAAGCAATCAAGGAACAGAAGCAAGAGAGACTGGGGCCATGTGCACAGACTGTAGTTGAAGTTATGAAATTCTGTCTTTTATTAATTGTTTCTTCTTCAGAAAAAAAAAAAAGTCTAACTAAAAGTAGGTTTGTTAGTTACACATATAAAGGAAGTATTAACACCTACTTCAGCTCAGTTTACTTAACTTATGCTGTGTTTCAAACAAGAGTCGTTATTAGCTATTTCTGGAATTTTTATATCTCCCAAGATTTAGTTCATTATGCTGACAGAGAGTGCAAATAAAATATAATAAGGAGAAAATGGCGGTATAAAACATTGTGTTGTACTAGCTTTAAGACTAGCCTTATCTTTCTTCTGCAAAGCATACTCCATTTTCTTCTTAGAATGGGATCATATATAATTTTAAGAGTTTAGAAATAAAGATTCCCATTTTAGTATCTGTTTAATGTCAGCTGCTCACTATTTCACGGTAGGCATTGTGACAGTCTAATACTGCAAGACAAGATACTCCCACTGCCTTCCTAATTTAGTCAAAGGTGGTGATCACGGACCTTAGAAGTTGACCTCAGATTCCGTAAGCTCTTTTATTTCTTTATACCCTTTGACTATAAGCAAATACAACTTTTTAAACAAATGGAAAAAAACTTACTCCTTCTCTCCATGGATATAGAGCAAATGCTCAGTCTTGTTCTCTCATCTCCTTCCTGCTTCTGCAAAACTGTGCAGATGCAGAGTAAAGCATGTTCATTTTTCACGGCTAAGGGCAAATCCTTTAAGACTATGAGTAATAACTAATTAAAACAGATGAAGACTTACCCCTACATACAGTCTATGTCTCTTCCAGGAAAGAAAAAAAAAAATTATATTCATGACTCCTGGGAGAATTGAACTGCATTGAATTAGAGTTTTATTAAGTTGGTCAATTAATTAATGATACAAGTCTCAGAGAGGAGCAAATACCACAGCAAACTACAGTCTTCCTCTTTCTTTACTAAAGTCTCCCCACTGCTCCACTGCACTAATCCAGGTTTATGGCTGCTTTGCATTACCAGAGCAGCACAAATTAGCCAGAACATATAAATGAATATGGCCTAATACATTTAGCAGAATGTTCTTGGGGTTTCTTAACCTGCTTTGGTGCCTGAAGAAGGAACTGTGAAACTCAGCGGTGTATTCACGGAACACAACAGTTTGGATTAAAACTAGGTAACACAGCAGGCAGAGGTTATTAACCTAAATTCTTTAGCACTACCAACCCAGGTGTTATCACAGTCAGTTTTGTTCATTCTTTATCAGTTTTCTTCTAATTGTGTAGTTCTAGCTTGGCATACTGCTACAAATAATCACTGCTGACTTCAAGCATCATAAAAATGAAATTCATCACTGAAATTCAGACCACCTGTATACCTGTATATAATGACCAACATTCTGTAACTAAGATGCCAAAAATAGGTAGGACTATATATTCTCCAGTGTAAGAATGGCCTTTAAGCAATGAAATCAACTGGTTCTTTTGCAATACAGTTCTCAACTAGCACCTCAGTGTATGTTCTTCTACACATTTAGAAGCTCCTCATTCCAAACATCTACGTAGCTACGTCCTATGAAACTCTGTCCCAGTTCAGAGAGAAATGAAACAAAGAGTAAAAACAACAACAAACATTTTTGCTCCACTCCAAACATGTTCGGCCATATAAAGGGACTGGTATTATACAGATCTACTTCAGGCCTCCCTTTGATCAAAGGGAGAGGCACAAGACCTGCACAAGCTTCCAAAGACTCTTTTACAAACTGTAGTTGAGGTCACAAGAAGGAAACCTCTGTGTGTACTCAATAAGGCAGATATATTAATGATGCTCAATGAAGGCAGGCCCTCAAGGCTAATTTATCTGGGGAGCCTAAAAATTACTGCAAGAAGAGCAGAAGGAAGACTAGCAGGAAGTAGCCTCTTCGTGAGGCGGAAGTGCCAGGCCAGCATGCCTGAGAAGGGAGAGGAAAAGCCCAACAGTCCCAGGTCACTCGTAGGGGCAGGGGAGACGTAGTCTCCAAGCAGAGGACAAAAGTGAAGTTAAAGCTCAGACCGCCCGTCTCAGCCTTACATCATTTCACAGGCTGTATCTCTAAGGAGATGAAAGCCCAGAATTTCACCCAGAAAATGCTGTCTGACAGCACAGTGGTGTGCATAAGCCCACCTTTGTTGCCTCAGACTGGGCACACATTCGATTCACCACCTTCAAAAGTAACACATTATTTGTATTTGCTAAATTGCTGAGGCCAATAAAGTTCAGTCTGAGACTATTTGTTTTGACTGCTCAGTTTCAACTATTTATCTAGGTTGGTTGCTCATTTGTTACTTATGCTATTGGTCAAATGACAAACATTTTTAGGAGGAAAATAATTAGGGCAGAAGGTAAATCATCTTGCTAGTCTGTTCTCTGAGTAAAACTTGAAGCCTATTCCTGTTGAAGAGCTGACATTCTTTGCATTTTAATCTTGAAACAGATCCAGCAAGGTAAAGCAGTATCAGAAGTTCAACGGCTTGAGCTGTAGCCAAGAAAAAGAAAAGTTAGCCAAGGTCTTATATAAATACATACACAGTCTGTGAATAAAAGCAACATCCATCCATTCATCTCACGGAAGGCAAGAGGAAGACAAAAAATCCCGCTAGCTCTGTGACTTACCCTACACATAGCAGAACTTAAAGCTCTGTGAAAGGAGTAATAAATTTCTGTCTTCTCAAAGAGCTCTGACCTGAGACATTTGATTCTTCTATATACACACACAACCCCATGTAGAGTATAAAGGATTATCCAATGCTGTCTGTCAAGACACCAAAAATATGAAAAATCAGAGCAGAAGTAAAATAGCTAAGTGGTAAAACCAGCCACTGTCTATAGAAATTGTTTACAATGGAGAGTCAGTGTAGGACTCCAGGGAGGTCTGGGATGTCTAATTCTGAGTCTTCCCAAAACTCCTGCGTTTCACAAGATGTATTTATACACAGTTCTCAAGAGGATGATTTATGCCACTTTTATCAGCCTATCATCAGGAAATGCAAAAGCTGAGTCAGTTCACAGCTGCAGACGGCCAGAAAGATTAACCTCTCTCGTTGCTATTGGTAGCAACTGAAGATGAAGGGAAGCCATGTAAAGTTGGACATGACGGTATGTGCTGGAGAGCTGTAAGACAAATATTAGTAACGAAGAAATGAGAAAGTTGCAAGTGGCATCACTGTGGAGCCAAAGTGATGCTTAAGTCATAGGCTCTAGCAGTATTAGACCACCAAAGTATATAACCTCAAAAGGAGATCTTTGGAAGGATGTGAGTTATCACTACCAGTGCCTCTCCGAACTGGCTTTTCTTCCTTGACAAGATGTTCCACTTCTGTTAAAAGAACATAAAATCTCTAAAAATTTGACTTCTGCACTCTTTGCAACCCAGGATTTCGTCTGTGCCCTCTAGCAAGGAAACAGCGGAGATTACTAACATCTTTCTTGTAAGAAATTAACATGGTCTGAATTCTGAACTTTTTCAGCTGACTCCTTCCCTGTTTTGATTTTGTTCAAGGAAATTCGTTCAGCGTCATAGAGCCTTGCTGAGGCCCATAAGGTTCCAGAGTAGGAACTCTGAATTTGATTTGAACTGTAATTTCTTGTGAACAGTTATATACTTGGTAACAATTATATGTATTTCTTTCAGTAGGAGTGAAAAATAGAATAAGGTTTAGAAAAACAACAAAAAGAAAATCTAGCTGACTATTCTTATATAAAAGATCTATGAAAGACTTTAAAGAGCAGCATAGAAGACTTAAAATTTCTAGTTTGAAGATGCACAAATGCTCATAAAAATATTAACAGATTGGTCAGTCTGATGTCTAAAGCCTTCCATTTGTCACAGCAAGTTTGGAGTAAGAATTAAAAATATTTTAAAAACACATATTTCAGAAATAAGTTCTTCAAGCAAGTACAAGACATGCATGGCACTTTTAAAAATATAGTCCGCTATCTTCAACGAAAAAAAAAATCTCACATGTTTGATTGGAAGTAAGTGTGGGAATGCCAAAGGATGTGCAAACAAGAAAAGATGAACATCAGCAACATTGTTAAACATACAAATAGAGTGTGTTAACGGATAAACAAAGAGATAAGCTTGGTGGGTTTTTGGTGTTTTTCCTTGTTTTCAGCTTACTTTGGAATAAGCGTGGAGATGTATTTAGTTTTCAATTAATTGTCCTCTGCTCTTAAAGGAAATGAAAAAATCTTTGATCTTAAAAGAGCCTTTCTATTCCAAGTTAAAGACATGTGCGATAAGAAAAAGTACATAAAATCACACTGTATCCTGTTAGTAACGCATGAAAGGTGTGAAATCAACAGCCACGGTTTTGTTGTATGGCACGTGACAGCAAAGATTAGATAGCTGGTTTGCCTAAGCATACAGCTAAAAATGAATCGTGGTCACAATAATCACCAAAGGCAGCCACAGTCCAGTTTTTGGACAACAGTTTTAATCTCTCATCTCCTACAAAGCTGAGCAAACTGCCAGTCCAGGCGGGAAGTAAGGGCCCTGATAACACATTATGCATTGTTACACAATAAACTGCTGTTGCAGTTTTATTTATTTTGAAGGCACCATCTAAACAGACAGCAGTAACGTACATTATCTTTGAAAGCAATAGGATCAAACTGGCCATGGACTGCTGGAGGTGCAATGCATAGTTCCAGGTCAATTGTGTGTGTGCCAAGTGTGACCTGCGCACTGTTAAGCAGGACTTTTCCTATCATCTAAATCAACACAGTTGTGATCATTCTTTTTAACATCAGTATTCAGCAGCTTGCTGGTCAAAAATTCTCAAGGCAAAAACCTATTGCCGTTTCAGGTTATTATCCCTTCCTTGCATGTACTTTTCTCTGAACTAGAAGAACAAACAACTACGCAGGGTGTCCTGATTAACTCAATTCAAGCCGAAACTGAGACACAGGGTTAAGAGTTTAGCTCTCTAAGCAGTTGTACTTTAGTGGAAAACAAAGCCACAAAGCTAGAAAAATTGTATGTCAAATGAGTAGATTTAGTTAAGGCAGACATTTAAAAATTATTTTGTTTTAAAGTATTTTCTTTTGCTAAGAGACGTGTAAATGAAACAGTTTCAGCTCTAGGACTGGTGGTTATAGCTGCTCTGTATTGTGCACTCAATGCAGCATTTTGGAGACACACTGCATTTGCACAAATTAGCCATGAGTCTCATACTTTCCTGAACAACAAGAACTGCTGTGGATCTGAGAGAAAATCTGCATAAGCACGGCAGACAGCTCTAACATTTCTGGACCCAAACAGGTCGCTTACAGCAGAGCAGCTATGACTGATCAGGTTGCTACATGTCCAACAGCCAGACAAACACAGCATAACCTCAGAGTATCCATCCGAGAAACAGGAATAATTTCTCAGGGCGTTTTTGACCAACATTCAGAAGAAGATTAAAAAAAAAAAAAACTTATTGGAGTAAAGCAAAATCAGGAACACCAATTGCACAAATAATCCTGTACAAGTGATGGATAGAAGGTGAATGCAAATCTAAGCTACAATGACAAGATGATTTCTTTTCAAAAGAAAAAAATATCTTCTCTTGGTTTATTTCCCCTTGCTTTTATTATAATGGCAATAGAGATATAAAAGTTACCTGCAGTACTTTTACAATAGGAAATAACAGTCAAAAAGAGCCAAAAGAATTAATAGCTTTATGTTACTGAAGGATGGTAGCCCTTATAAATCTTGTTTTCCCTTTTTAGGGAAAAAAAAAAGTATGCTAAGGGGAAGTTAAAATTGCTGGTTCATATCACTATCAAAAACACATGCAAGGAATATCTCAAGATTTTTTTTTTAAAAAAGGCACTAATGTCAAGCCTATCAAAAGTCTGTAGGACACAAAATAAAATGCTATTTTGGAAAAAGATCTCCAGCTACCTTAATTGCACTCCTCCAAGTTCTTCAGGCCTTGATCCCTTGTAACACACATTAGCTTGCTTTCTTTGATTGCAAAACCTAAAGAGTACATCAGATAATGCAGTTGTTGTTACTGTTCCTTATTAAATAACTTTCTACTCTGCTCCTAGAACTTTGCATAACCTGTACGCGGTAACTTGTGTGCAGACTATCCAGGAGTTCACCCAGCTGACACTAGATGGTGGTGTGATGCACTACATTTTCTGATTGCAGACTGAATCATTCTTTTGGGGAAGGGAAAGTCGTAATGTGTCTTCATTCCAATGAAACTCTGATGAAATAGTTGGGATGGCTTATTTCAGGAAGAAAAAAAAAAATCCGTAACAGCATTCAAAGAAAACAATGAATGGAAATTTGACTATATTTCCTCTGTCCTAAATTGAAAATTGTAACCTAAGGTAGTTAGAATTGTGAGACACTTGGTCTTCCATCTCCCCATCCTTTAAAAATTTTCCACACCAAAAGAATCATCAATGACATTTAAAAATTTTGAAGGAGAAAAAAAAAAATGGTTTAAAAACAGTTTTGTTTCAAGTATTTATTTTTATGACAAAGACCTGAAAATTATGTAGAAAAAGTAACACTTTCTATAAATAAAAAAAAAAAAAAGCCTTATGAAAATCCCCTATTTTTATAAAAGTTAAGTAGAAAAATTTGGTGAGAGGCTTTAAGTTCCAAGATTTGCAGTATTCTTGAACCCTAGGGCTTTCTGAGACAGGAACCGTCTGTGCAAAGCTTCAACATCTCCAGCTCCCCACCTCTTCTTCCAGCTGTATGGCAGCATGACTCATGCCAAAGATACACCTGAGAATCCCTCTGCTGCCATCAGCACTAAACTCTAGGGGAGAAGCAAAAGAGTGCAAAGGCAAGGCACGCCACTTCAGTGGAAGGCAAGTCTTGAAAGAAAGCCTTGAAAGGGAGCTGGTAGAACTACCCCAACACTCCTGGGTAGGCGCTTCATATCATCTGCATAAAGATCTCCCAAAAAGGAGCATCAGAGAGCAAAACCCGTACTCTTCCCAGCTCATATACTGAAAGCTGTTTGAAGTAGAAGAAAAAAGTCTGTCATTTCTTTGTGATTACTCACTCACCTGTCACTGGGAATTGGAAGGAGTGAGGTCACTTTTTCAAGCATCAGCTTCAGTTACTCGGTGATCTGTTCACAAAAATTTAAATATCATTGTAGAAAACAGTAAAAACTTTAAACTGGAATATCTCACTGAATAATATTCTTTCTCTTTCTAAAGACGGGGGAGAAATTTTCTTTTGATTAGTTTTTAAAAAGTTCATTTGCCTGTGTTCTACTTTCATCTTGAACAAGAAAAATCTTAGGTTTCCATGACTGTCAGACCATTTTAATGAGTTGAAGAAAGTGTTTTCTTATAAATTATTCATTTCTTTCCTCTCCTATTTTTTAGTTCCTTCTCTTCGTGCTATACTGTATTAATATTCTATATCCTGTATAACAAAGTCCTTACTTCAAGATTACCACATCTGACTTTTCCACCAAATAAGTATAACAAATTAAGCGCTGCATAGAATCCTGACTGTAATTTCAATGTATTGTGTACAATTTCATCCTTTTTCATCAATCCTCCTTTTTCAATTTCTTTCTTTTTATCTGGTGTGAGGACAGACTAAAAACAATGAGGGAGAGTGGAATCCGAGATTGATGTAGCCCTGAGGTGTGAAGGTTTGAGAAATGCCTAGCAGCTTCAACTTATCTGCAGCACTAGCCAACATTACGAGCTTCAAGTAAAATATCTAATATCACGTGCTTCAAGTAAAATATCTAATACTGTCAAAAAAAAAAAAAAAAAAGGATCTAGCCAGTACAGGAAGAAAGAAACACTGAACGTATCTAATGATCTATTTATATCCTGCAGCATGAGAACTAATAGTCTGGTAATTTTATCCTAGCTGGTGGAACAGCAGACTGTATTCTTATATTCATGATAAATGAATTTACCCCACCAGTGATTTAGAGTCTTATTGGGACAAACAGAGATGAAGTAGTCTCTGCCAACAATAAATGACTCTATTGCTTTTGGCTAAGTAGAACAGACTCTCAGAAACATGTTTCCTTCACGTTCTATTTATTATAAAGACATTCACAGATAGTGAAGATTTAACACAAAATAAGCAGCCAAAAAAATCAGTAAATATTAATGCTATTTATTAGTCCTTCAAAAGCATTCATATCTATCAAATATATATTTTAAAGGCTATACATTATATGAAAGTGATCGCAAAATTCCCAGGAGATGCTGAGCTGAATTGCTCAGAAATATACCTAGGTTCCATGAAATTACCAGGAGGTGCCTAAAGCTAATAATTAGTACTTAGACTTCAACATCTCTTCTCTCCCATTATGAAGATTACAGTGTCCTGTTCTTTCTGGGGATTTACACTCTGTTATATTCTAGGGCTCGTCTCTTAAGAGAAACAACCCTAGCATGAAGGAACAATGAGTCAAAACTACACATTGAAAATCGTCTTGGAATATCACTAGTAAGCTATATAGCAACTGGAGATGCAAAAATGCCAGAATCAAAGGGAAAAAAGACAGGGGAAAAATCATGGAGAGGTTCCAGAAGTGAAAGGGGGTGGGGGAGGATCAGTAAAAGTGTAAAATCTTATGAATCAATTCATTAAGATGGTGCTTGAGGCTCAAGGGTGGGACATGGGAAGGAAAAAAGCAGCTGAAGCTCGAAAGTGTGTACACACTATACATTAGACACACATGTAGAAATGGAGTGATAAAACTTGTAAAAAGTTTAAAAAAAAATTGATAGCAAACTGAATGTTAAACCAACATTTCACATGAGGAACAGTTTCATTTAGTGCCAGGCTACCACAGCCACAGCAGCCACAGCGTGCCAGTATCTGGGGCAAGTCCCCACGTAAGATGGTAAACAGTAAGTTTCCTTAAAATAAAGGGTTCAGATTTATCATGGTAGTACTACCTGGCTCAGCTTAAAGTAGTTAAAATTTACCTCATTCTGTCAGCTTACCACACAGGAACACACAAAACTGCAGACAAGTTGTCTGTAGTTTTACAAGCCTGCCCGCATCAACATATCTGTGAGTCTTAGGCAAACGATTACAGCAGGATTACACTAATTCCATTTCTTTCAATAACAGTAGATCATAGTAGCTACAAAAAGGCTGGGAGACAACTTTGAAAGCAGAGACCTCCAACCGCGAGAGCAATCTTCTGAAAATATCCCATTTAAAACCAGTGTAAACCAGCAGACTCAATGTCAATCCATTTAGAAGACTCATATGGATACAAAAGCTCTGCTTTTATGCCCCCAAATGAGGTAGTAAATCTATTTCTATTATATAGATTAAGTTTCCTTTGACTTGTTTACTGAACGCTTTTTCTTTCTGCTTCAAGAAGTAGACAAAGGCCTTTCCGTAGATTTTACACAGCACATACAACCCCTGGATGTTAGCATGTAATTTCCTGGTTTGCTAATAAGTGCCCAAATGCAAGCTTGAGACGATCTCCTCCAGTCAGACAATCAGCGCTGTTCTACTTTCTTCTGAGCTTCACAGAGCCTCTCTATTTAATTAACTTCAAGTGCTGTATTCTCCAAGGAAGCCGAGGGAGAGCTTATGAGGAGGTGTGGTATAAATTACATAGTAATTTGAACAGAGTGGGAATCCAAGACAGTTTGTGTGCAATAAATCCTTTTTTTTCCTCAAACACACCTATTTCTTGAGAGGCTAAAGGCCAAAACTAGGCTTTCAGCTCTTAAATAAGACCATATGGTGGCGTGACAGCTCAGTATTGCTAGCAATTTAATCCGTTAGGTATACGCACAAAGGCAAGCTCCCAAAGGCTTGGTACAGATTTTTAGAGCTCAAGTCAAAACTACATCCCCCCCAAAATAAAAAAATAAAAATAAATAAAATTAAAAAAAAAAAAAAGCCATTCTTATTGGTTTCCACCTCTTTCTGAAAGCTTTTAAAGTTGCTTCTAGAAGGACCCAACCCTTAGGAGCCAGACACATAAATCCCAAGTTTGTAATTAAGCAGGGGGACTCTGGGCACCCTTGAGACCTTGATCTGTTAAGCATGTTCAAAGCACTACAGACTAGATGAACTTTATTGGTTTTAAATGATTGTCAGAGTATCACTTCTATTTTATTAGATAATAGCTTAAAAATTAGAACAGCCCTCCAGGGAAGTGAAAACGGGTCAATAAAGAATCCTCTCTGGAGGAAGACAAGGCCGCACCATTCACTGCTGAACACGATGCCCGAGTGAGCATCCTGTAGACTAGGCTATGTAAAAGAATGAGGAGGAAGGCAAATGCTTCTGCAAAATCATGCCAAATTAGCGTGCCACAAGGAAAGAGTGTAAAATTCACAACGTTGCTGCAAGCCTTTTGATTATGACGCTCTGCCAGAAGGTGGAACCATGACCCCAGGTCTGCTCTCATTACGGCACATACGTTTTGTGCTGCACAAACATTAGATTAAAAAGGAAATCAAATCACTCATAATGCAGAATTCTTTCTGAAAACTGGGACCACAACTATGGCTTCCAGCACTCCCTCCACAGCTGTGCCTTAACCACCAGACTACCAGCAGCTGATTCTTTTGGAAATATGAATTTATACCTAAGCTAAAGTATGGCTTAAAGCTGGGTTTCCAGCGTCCCATGGAATGCTCTAATTGCCAGGTTGTAAGAGGCAACCTCAAAGCACCTCCTTCAACCATACTTGAAAACATTAAACCCTGGTTTAACAGTTCTTCAAGAATTGATGCAAGTGCATAATCTAAGAAGCAGAGAAGACACAAAGAGGAGCCAAGCAAATTTCATATCTTGAATATCTGTGAAAAGCAACACCATCAAATCCACGTATACTAATAATTTATTCCCCTCTCAGCAATCAGTTAAGTAGAAATATGGAAAGTTTTGAAACATAACACGGCTACATTTTTTGTGCAAGGGCAAAATCTTCATTAATTGTATCAGCTCCAATTATATTAATAAGAACTGTTTTAACTGTCAGTATTAACACGAAGGCAAAATGTAAATTATTTGGGAAGCCTTTCTTAATTGACACATAATTTTAAGGAGAAAAAATATCTCTTGCATCAGGATCATTATTGGAAAGGATAAGTAAATAAATCTATAAAATAATTTATTCTGTTAGTTGCTGGGAAACCTCATTGTTGATATGACAACCATGGCACAGTAAACCAGATTACAGCTTGCTTCTGATCTGCCTGTGTTCTTCTACATTTTCATTAAGGGAAGTGTTTTCTATCTGCTATGCTCTAGTGACACCTACAGAGAAAAAATAGTTAAAATGGGGGACTCAGGAAAGAATCAGGTTAGAAATAATTGTTAAGAGATGCCTAAGCACAGCTGTATATCTATGCAGTATGTATTGTTTTAAACGCAGTGAGAAGCTTTTGAATGCTGCATGCTAGTCTCTTAGGACCCAATTTATAAATATTTTCAGTGTAGTCATATTAGAAAAATCAAGCTAATAGCAAGTTTCCAAGCAAAGTTGGTTATTTTAATTGCTGAATATATTTTGCTAACACTTATTCGGAAGCATTAATTTTACAGTTTTCAAGGATCAGCCCTTTTTTTTTTTTTTTCCTGCAGCACTGCTGAATTTACGAAAAGAAGCATCTCTGGAATCTTCTATTGACTACTCTGCATCGTTGCATAGCTGTTATACAATGTGTTTTCTCTTGAAAATGCACTGAAGATTTTGCTTTTGCAGAGGGCAGAAATACTTCTTTATTCTAGGCCGCTTTCTTTAGCAGGTAAAAATGAAATGCTCTAATTTACTGCATCTTTTGAGGTTAATGTTTTCTTCATTGTTACAAGCCACTTTCAGAACTCTTGCTAATTAATTTAATATCATATTGTTAGACAATCGAAGCCTGACACTTTAAACACTATTCTCATTTTCAGCAAAAATCCTGAGGCATGTGGAGCCTATTTTCTTTTCCCCAGGCTTCATGCTCCAGCCAACACAACCTCCTCTTCTTACAGTTCCCTTCCCAGTGGGCCTTGACACTTTTAGTTATTTATGGCTAACGAAGAGTTAAATAGTAGCATGGCATCAAAGGCTTCACAGAAGAGGACTCCTCCTTCAAAGATTTTGGTAGAAGATCTTGAATCAATTAAAAAAAAAAAACTTCATTTCATTTCCCAGTATAAAATTGTAATTAATATCTCTTAAAATTAGCATCTGTTTCATGGGGAGAAAATTCAGTACTGAGGATATTACTGAGCCTTCTGGGATAAAAATGCAACAATCTTCCTACTTTGTAAGAATTACAACACACACACTTCTGAAAGTGGATGAAATTGTAAGAACTAGAGACACAATGTGTTAAACAACGCAATTTCAGCAAATCCATCAGACAAATGAACTCTTCAGATATAGAAAATATTTTAGTGCTCTACAACCTCAGCATAACAGAATGCTTGCATGTGCTCAGAGTTTTTCATGATTATAGAGTTTTCAAGATTACAGTGAATGACCCCACTCTGGAGGTATAACAAATCTAGGAATCTCCTGTTTCACTGTTGTTATTTTTTTTCCAGCATCCTCATTTAATAGCGATAGGATACTTTGCTTTTTAGCTGACAACAGGTCCACAACCAAAGGGACTGCCTAAAGTTTCTTCTCACCCATCTTCAACAGCTGTAATCAGAAGCAAAGCCCTAGATATGTGGATTTGAACCTAAACGTAACACAGCAAGCTGATCTTACAGTTGTCTTAATTCAGTCTTATTCATTTAAACTAACTCCTCCTATTCCCTTAGGAGAAAGTGTTTTTAATGGACTTTACCGAATGAACTTGACCTCGAGTTGTACCTGTCTAAGGCATGTATTTGTTAAATCCTACAGATGACATTTTATTTACACAGAACAGCTACTCCTGGTAATCTGAGCAGACCATAAGGACTCCAAGCAGTGCTTGATACCCATCTTAGGACTGCAAACATTCGACACTGACAGCAGAAGGCCTCTGTAGAGTTCCCTGTGGGTCTCCAAATAAATATATATTGTCACGAAAAAGTTAGCAACCATAAAACATTGCTTTATTACTCCCTATATGTTCATTCAATCTCGCGGATTGAATAAAGTTGGAAAAGTTGCAGTAAGCAAGCAAGATGCACGATAACATTTTTGACAGACAGACGTAGCCTGCAAAGGACAGACAGGCATTTTGTTTGCTGTGTGCAGCAAGAGTTAAACCGACTCCATTATCTCCTTCCTTGGAAAGCTCCTCACATTCTACCTATGTTAAATTGCTCCCTGACTTAAGTAATCATCTCTTTCAAGCCCTTAAGCAATAAAAACTGACTGCAGCAAGGCTGAATGAAAACTAAATAACATCGCTATCAGTGGAGGTAGCACAGCAAGAGCAGAGGTATTTCTGATATCAGTAAGAGTGGAAAATGTTCACAGTTCAGAAAGGAAGAAGTCCTTTAACATATTACAGACACACTGCAGCTAAAATATTAAAAAACTGAGTGTTGCCTTAGGCATCCCAAAGCTTGTTGTGCGATATAATTCATTTAATAATTCTCTCAGACAAGGAAAGGAAAAAGAAAATAAATAAAAAACAGCAAGTCAGGTAAACTGGTGGTTTTGTGGAACCCTCACAGCACAGTTCGCCCAGCGCCACAGCACTTACCCGGACTTTCGGGTTTCACTTTCTGTGCTGGATTTTATGTCAGAGCAGCATTTCAGACAGTTCCTGTTCTTTGTATCATTCAAGATAGGAACGGGCTTATTTAATTCTGCTCACATTCATTCCTTTGCTCCATTTTCTTTCAAAAATCAGAGTCTCAAGTCCCATCTCAATGTTCAAACTACATTATAAAAATATGCAGCACTGATCAAAATAAAAGACACATACAAATCCTCCCTCTATATTTAACCAAGCACTCCTTAACAATAATTTCATTCTAGGAAAGTCCAAGGGTAGCTTCTAACCTCTGCTTTAGATGCTACACATATATAAGCACAACATCAACCACATCATAGACAGGATAGCAGTGCACAGGGCAAGAGTGTAGATTATATATTTCTGCTATAATAATGCCTTCCAAATTTAATCCTATCAACAGTTCTTTTTGCTCAGATGCCTCACTACCACTTCAGCTATCACATCTGAATATGTGGATTGAAACACTCTCAAGAACTGGTAGACCAGGACAGCTACCTTGAGTGAAAATCTCACTCTAAATGTCCTCTGAAATCCACCACTTCTATAAAACATGGAAGAAGTTACATAATGACCGCATGAAAAGAGAAGTTGTGAGGTATGATCATGTTAGACACATAGAACATAATGCACTTAGTTTAATATTATATATTAGATATAAAAATAATTTATCCTTGCAAAATATTGAACGCTGAATAGTGGGAAAATTAGCTAGTTTCCACTTAAGGAATTCGAAAGTTCTTTCTCAACATTCTACAGAAAACCATCCTTCTCTAGCCAATTGTCTTAATTTTATATAAATTTTAGCTTTAGTGCCTGCACCTTCTAGCCTTTAAAAGCCATTATTTAAAGCATCTTTTTTGAATGTTACGTGCAAGCATCCAACTTCACTGGAGGAAAATTTCCCCCAAATTCACGACTGTGACAACAGCTTCATTCTTCCTTAAACTTTGCCATTTTATATTCTCATCACTTACTTGGTACATTGCAGTACAATTTTCCATAAGCACCTTTGATCAAAAGCATCCAAATGCTTTCTCCTAGCTCTGCCAAATGCCAGATTTCTTATCTATGCAACAAATCAGGAATTTTGTAATTAGCATTATGCAGTCAGTCTTCATAGTACCTCAAATCATTTTCTCTGCCATGTGGATAGATCCACTAAAACTCCTCTAAACCATTTAACTATGTTACTAAACAATGTGTCTAGCATACCTTTAGTACTAAACATAGCTGCATTCATAAATAAATGAGTTAGTTATGTGCTCTTAGGAGGACCAAGGGGGATCTCAAGAAGAGTGCTTAGCAGCTTAGCTAAGTACCGTCTTTTAAGTTTTAATTGCAGCTTTTCACTAGATACAGGGAATTGAAAGAAGAGTTCTAACGGAGAGAGAAAATCCATTGAATTTAAAAATGCTAACAGTAAACTAAAAACGCTATAAAAATAAAAAGCACCTCCAGACCAATAAGTGAATAAATAAAAACAAAGTTAATTTGGAAATGAGATGAAGGATCTAATTTGTCTCTTAGAGCAGCAAGGTTCTGGAAGCACCTCATAAACATGGTATCAACAGCAAAAACCAACCAACCAAGAACAGCTTTAAGAAAGATTGTGTGACCTGCTGCCAGCAAAGCAAGTAGACTTGCTGATACAGGACTGCTTCTTCCAGGGCCTCTAATTTTAATCTTCCTTCTATCATTACATCAGTAATGCCGCTGTATACTGAACAATGTAGCATAACTAGCATCTACATAAAGAGTTACATATGTGGTAGCCTGATTGCCATTCAGCCAACATTTTCAAGGAACTATAGACAATGATTATTTCCCAGCTAGCAAATTTAAAGCTCATCCAGGACTTTGACTAAGGCTCCTTCCCACCCACAGACAGTACTTCATTTATCAATACCCAATTTCCTCTGTCACCCAATCATTTCTGTAAACTTCCACAGGCAGATTTAATTAGAGCATTCTGAGTCATTTTATAGCAACAGCAAATTGACACCGATTTGCCTCCTTTTCCAGACCACACTTGTTGCATAGTCCAAGCCTTATAAAGTTCCCCCACATGAAAACATACGATCCTCTCCTGCAGTTCCAATTATGTTTTTAAAATAAGTTACAAATGCATAAAGGCCTGCTCTTCAATCCAACGATTACTCAATTTCCTAAAAGGCTTTTTGTAATTGTAAGAGGCTTTTTAGAAAAAATAAATAAAAAAAAATCTAAGCACACTGTGTAAACTGTGTAACCCACATCAACATACGTGTTAACTTCTCCAAGGAACTATGATCTTCCAGGTTCTGTTTGAGCTGATGGCTCTCCACCATGTGTCTGTCCATTTCTCCAGGCACCACGCTTTTTTCTTATGCTGTACTAAGTCAGACTTACTTGTCTTTGAATTCAGCCTCCCACTGAAACACTGAACAGGCCGGAGTAACAGTTACTCCCTGCTATTCTTTGCAATGAGGCAGATTTAAGTGATATACCACAGCAGCGGTCTGGTAATTTCACATTTTAATTCCCTTAGAAGTCCTGAGTGAAGACCATCTGGTCCCAGTGATTTGTTACTGCTCAATTTATCGATTGGTTTCAAAACATGAGGATTGCTAAAGAGAATAGAGCTGTGTCACAAAAGGTCAATTCAGCTCAACAAACCCTACCGAAAACTCACAATTTGCAATATAATTTACCGAGAAGAACTCAACTACAGCTGTGGTATCTGTTTTACTAGGGGATGTGGCTTTTAAACCGTGTTTCCAGCTGGATTAAGTGAGGGAAGTATATGAGGGAATCTGACCAAAGCCATAATACTAAAGCTGCTGCATATTCCAGAATCGCTGGGAAATGATTTGCCTTTATTAGCCGTTTACACCGCTTTTATACACACACGCTGAAAACATATGAATGTAGGCTTGAGCATTCGTAAACACAGTGCTGCTCTTTCAATATGCCATATTGCCATTTCAGATCTAGTTCCACCTTGCCAACATATGAAATAATTCCTTATCTACACAGCCATATATGCCTACCGCATGCGTTTATACAATTAAACCTAGTCTGTCTTTCCTTCTATCTTTCCTTTGCTGACTCCCCTCATCTTCTTAAAAAACTAACCTGGACCTCATACTGATTTTAATAGCGTTTTGTTTACGTGATGCTACATTTCTAATAACCCGAGGTAAGTACAACATTCTCATTTGAGAAAAATGCGTACATCATTTAAGTTAGAATTTGTACTGGAAGAGTCGTGTCG
The DNA here is from genome assembly GCF_964211835.1 of Anser anser. Classification (NCBI taxonomy): domain Eukaryota; kingdom Metazoa; phylum Chordata; class Aves; order Anseriformes; family Anatidae; genus Anser; species Anser anser. Next base: position 25,020,694 of record NC_139729.1, on the reverse strand, counting down.
TGTGCATCTTGGGAGAGCTTTTAGTTCTTGATTGTCACACGCACAAAAGAATAGCAATCAATTGTTTTTAAGTTTCCTGAACAAAGATCTATCCGAAGTGCTTAGATGGTACGAGCAACATCCCTGCTGAGGGCTGCCGAGCAAAGAGGAACAGCTCCAAACAAAACAAAGGCTTCAGCCTGAAAGCCTGCTGAGGAACAGAGGGCAAGGCACTGGCTAACAGTGGGGAATCGAGAAAAAACACAACCTCCCTTGACTGCAGCAGGGCTGGGGCAGGGGGAGGGAGGCCTCCATGGGAAGGAAAAGAATAGATTAAGGACAAGATGCAAAGTTTGAGGAACCAGTAGATGCCTCCTATAACAGGAGGCAAAGGAAATGGAGAAGGAATCGAGAAGGGTTACACAAGGATATTTCCTTGTTTTACCTTGCTGTATGTTGCACCTTGATTAGGACTGCTGGAATGAAAGGCAGCAGGGGCGGCTGGAGAACATCAGAAGAAAGCACAGAAGAACATAGGAGGAAACTGGGCTAGATCTTTAATAGTGTTCAACACTGTTCTGCATAGAAGATACAGGTTTCTTAACATTTTGGAAACAGTCAGGTGTTTTTTTCAGAAACCTAGATAAAAGTTCAGCTGTTCATTGTCAAAGATGATTACTGAAAAAGTCATTTTTAATAAAATAATTACTTTCCCTAAACAAAACCAGCTACAACATTCCTCAGTTATCTTTTATATAAAATGAACCTAAGAATAGAACAGCCGCCACATTTGGCTGACAATTTGGTTGACATTTTGACATATCACTCAAATTCAGAGCATTTTCCTTTTATCTGAAGCAAATAGATTTTGCTTTAAATAGCCCACTTCATGCAGTGATACTTGCAGGCACAAATCCTTGGTTGTCATTCATGCAAAAACGTTTAACTGATTTGTAAGTTATGAGGGACTTTCAAAAAGCACAGAGATTCTCACATTGTAAGACAACAGAATTTGAATCAAAATGAAGCGTGAACTGTAGAATAGATATTACCAAAAGGAGATGTTATGCTCTTCTAAATATTGTGGGGATTTTGAGTGATTTTAATTAATGAAAGATAGCGATAACACACATCAGGATACTGAGCACTTTTCAGCCTGCTTCTTTTCAAGCACCTGTCGAATTCCTGGCCACAGGCACTGGAAGGTAGCCCTCCCCATCCCACAGAGGATTCACTGATGTGCAGTTTGGTCCCACAGTTACAGAAAACAAATACTGCTAGCAAAATACATACTGATGTTATTTCTTTCAGACAATTTTCGAAAAGCTTCAGAGGTTTTCCATTGTAGCTCTTCTTCCAAATGGGCTCTTCCTAGACAGGACATTTTGCTTTCATCATCTTCGCTTACTAGATGAACTGTTACTAATCACTACTGCCCTTACCTAGCTGTTTTCTTGTTTTCCAGAATGCAGATCAGAAAGCAGTAACAGTCTTAATACCAAACAGGAAAAACGGGGTATTACTTTAACAATGATTTTCCTATGCCTTGACAGACTGCTAAATACTGTTAATAATTTGGAGAGGCCCATAACTTTTGCTGTGTGTTTTAAATTGATTAGCTTCCTAGGCAGCTTTGGCTTCTGAGACAAGTCTTATTTTGACAACATGCTGAGAGCACAGCTGTCTGGGCAAGAGTGAGCTGCAACTAATAAGACTCCCAAATTATTTTTCTGGCATTTCACTAAATAATAACAATAATAAAAGCTTTTGTTGAGCTCTAAACATCCTATTGGGTTTAAAAAATTATCAGAAATCTCAACATTCTTTGGTTGCCTTGTTAAATGTATACACCATACAAAACAGTAATGATAAACACCCGTCATCAAATCTAAGTCCTGTAAGCAAAAGGCAAACCCCACAGTTGAGACACAGTTTGTATAGTCAGTAGGCAGACTGACTAGGGTGAAAGCAGATGAAGTCCAGGACGCAGTAGCTAATGCAGGCAGTGGAGTCCATTACAGTGACGGAGAAAGATATTGCATAATGTAGTATGTCTTATAAAATGGGTTCCAAAGTCATTTAAACGTTAAAAGCAAAAATGTGACTAAGAACATTATGTACTTTCCACTGGCAAGACTCCCCGAGACTTTATTAAGAACAGATAGGCTGTCCCTGGATGTTCTTAAGATTCCATCATTCAAAATTAAGCCATTTCCATAATCTCTGCTGAAAGGAAGGCCAGGATACTGCCTTCTTTTTAAAGAAAGTAGAAAGTATGCAGTCCATAACCTTGTTCCCATTTCCACCTTCTCCAAAAATATACAACAAAACCAATTTACATCTTTTTAATGAACACAAGCTTTCAAAGTCACCTTTAAAAACGCAGAAATTAGAAAATAAGGAAAAAGGGGGGGGGGTGGGGGGAGGCCATGAGAGGAAAGCTATAGTTGTAGCTACAGTTAGAGCCATTACTACTCTAAAAAAGGTTGTCCTAATTGTTTCCTAACACATTTCTGGCCTGTTTCCGAGGCCCAGTTACTGATGCTGTTTACAACGAACATAATTTCTGCTTTCACAACACTTAAGAGCACACAGAGTGACTGAAAGCCAATTCCGACTTTCTTCGGTGTAGAAAAGCAGCATTCCACCATCCTGTTTCCAACACCTACTTCAAGGACTCGGATACAGATTTGTCTCTCTGGAGTCTGCCAGACTACTAAAGTAGATGTGTCCACGTGAATGTTAGAACAATTTTGTATATAAAGAATTTGATGTCCACTTCAAAGTAGATTACAAAAAACAAATTGATTGCCATTGTAATTCTTAAGATCTACGTTGTATAAAATCAGGTCATTTTAAATGTTACTAAAAGTCAACGTACACAAAAAAGACCTGTAGACCCACCCTAGAAGCTCAGAAATATAAGCTGGTATTTCACCTTTTTCCTTCTTTTCTCTTTCTTTATTGGCCAGAAGAGATCATTTTTCTATGCAAATCCATTGACGCTTGGGTTCAGCTCCAGCCACCCTTACAACTGGCACAGGAGGAAGAAGCAAAAACAACACTAAACCATAACAAATTGCACAATGCATTTGTATCAAGGAAGTAATGCAGATTAAATCACATCTATTAACTGTTGAAAGCAATGAGCTTTCAGCACCGGATTTGTTCTATATGCAACAGAAAACAAGCAATCAATGTCACAGAACTGCATCAGGTCTGATGCTCTTTTTGGTCTTCTAGCTAGGACAGCAGTCCTACTACTGCATCTTGAAGAAAAAATCCTTATGACAAAGACATCTTGAGGTGTGTTGAAACTAGGAATACAAAACTGAGATGTGTTTAAATTATCACTAAACAGGGAGACTACTATTACTTTGAAATAAGCTCATTGTCTGTTCAAAGTTTGTTAGCAGTACTGTCAGAAACATTTTTTTCTTTCAGGAAAAAGGAATGGCATGGGAGAGCTGTTAAAACCAGATGTTGACAATAGACTGTGACTTTTTGTTTTTCTCTTACGATCTCAAACACAAAGGTTTAATATGGTTGTTGAAGGGTCTAGGCACACAATACAGTAGCACTTGCTCCAGTAGTTTACAAGTTAAAATGGGTTGGGAACAGCATGGAAGCAGCCGGTCTATCTGTTCCCTTTCTGCAAGGGAAATGAGTGTAATAAGAATATTTGGAAAAGTAACTCAGAAAGAAAGAAAAGGTTACAATCATGAGAGAGAAGCATTGACCTTAATCTACAAAGCAGGAAACCTGCTTTCTGATTTTATTCTTAGAATTCTTGGCAAACTACTGTAATAAAATATCAATATATGGTAAACTTTGTCGAGAAAACTAAAGTGAAAAAATAAGCCCTCACCTTAAAGAGGAGAATGAGGCAGGAGGTCAAATCAATGGCCTGTTCAGCCCAACAGTTCTAATTTTTGTGAACTAGGGATACTGAAGTACTTCTTCCTGTAGAAAAAAATTGTTTACGCTGTATGGTACTAGTGCATAATTGACGAGGGGGATAGAAAACAAATGCACAGTACATTAGAGCTCTATGGCATTAAGGAGAATGCAAACAAGTGTTTAATTATCAGAACCCAAATAATATATTGGAATGTTTCCACTGTTACATTAATGCAGGTCATTTGCCACCTGAACATAAAATCACAAGGCTTTCAGGATGAGCGTTCAATGACGTCTTTAAACAGTTGAGGCTATAAACAAAATTAACTTCTTTGAACTACCTACTTTTGTTGATTAACCAATGTAGTGATGAAAATCATGACCTTTAATAAAAGGCCTCTAACATGAAATTTTGTGTCACTGTTGCTGTGGTGAGTAGTGACTGAAGTAGACACATAATCCTTTCATTAAATATGAAACAGATAATAATATAGTCCAAACTATGTACAGTGTTGGTCTTCGAATTGCATCTTATGCAAACTCCCCATGTAAACCAGTTATGAGATAACAGTGAAATGTAGATGGAAGATGTAAGCCAGGATGTAAAGTTTCTGTTTCTATAGGAAAGCTTCTGTGAACATTAACCATTAATTTTAACCACGTCAAGTGATTTATCCAAAAACAGGTGAGAGCAATTGTCAGACCAGACCTTTTAGTTAATCCTGCTTTTAAAATTTCCCAACACAATCAGACAGAAATCTTACATTCTGCCAAATCCACACACAGGCATAAAACAACCAAACCTTTTTTACATTACAGTATCACATCAGAATGCAGCATGTAACAGTCAAGTACCTTTTACTGAAGTTATACTGATTTCATTAACCTTAAATTATCTGAGAAGGTGGAAAGAACTACCACCACCCCTAAACACACAGATCAGACAGCCAAAAATCTGCTCTAACATTATTTTTTAAATACTGTTCTTTTTAGTTTTCCACTTGAATAGTACTTTGTTTTGGCATAGAAAACTTACGGAGTTCAGTTCATTTGATGCCTACCTAAAAACCCTAAACCTTTTGATACAACAAAGATGCAGCAAGTTTAACACTAGAATAATAAACAGTATAAGACTTCAGTTTTCTATTACTCTGTTACTTTGTCATACCAGGAAAAAGAGTCAAAACCAAGTGATTTTTAACATTTTTTTATTCACAGGTTTACAAAATAATCTTTAATAAATAATATCAGCAGCATTCAAGATACCTCTCTGTCTGCTTCTTGATTTTGTATGATATGCAAAGATAAAAATTACATTCCATTCTTTGCATGTTCACTGTAATGCAAGAACCTGTCGTTTATCCTCCAGAATTTCTTCCTTATCATCCGTTTGGCCTTCATCACAGCCCCTTAAAAGAAATACACAATAGTGATTATCAGCAGCTCAAATTCTTCAAGCTATTCTAGCTAAAGCCATACAGACGTATGTTCATACACACAGAAATAGAAGGCAGAAAAATAGTTTTTACTGTATACATACAAGTATGCAAGTATACGCAACTGCAAGCTACTATATTCATTATTTCCCCCTCAGCTTTTATCACATATGTTTTCACCTCTTAAACAAGAAGGGAAAAGAACACTGTCACTATTATGCCTAGGTACAGAAATCCCACATCCTAGGACGGGCAAATTAGGAAAGCGAGCTTCTTTTCAGAAAAAAGAAAAAAAAAATCAGTGACCTTATTTTTCAGAATTTTCAGAAATCCCCAAATTTATAATTTAGGGTCTCAACAACAAAATGTATCACTTTACTCTTAATTTGAGAGTACTGACTTAAAACACCAGGATACAAATAGGTTATGTTAACATTTGTAAACAGGATACAAAGTAAAACCAGAAAGTTAAGACTTTATTTCAGTACTGGCAATATATTTGGCATATTAAGCATCTTACAGTACCATAAAAACATATTTGGGGAGTTTAACTTACCCAGACATATCATCTCTGTTGTGGTCTTTTAGTTCCAAGTTTCTATGGAAATCTGTAACATTTCCATATATCTTCTTCAAGCATCTGCTGGAAGAGGTTACATCTTCAGAAGTTAAGCTGTAAAGTTTTTCTTGTGAACCTGAAATATTTTCAATTATTTCAGTAACAAATATAAAAAAAAATGCAGTATCTATACTATCAAGTTTAAAGAATTTCACAGTATCAATAAAAATTTGATATTAGAAGTGTCAGAAAAACTTGTAGCTGGTGAAGGATGTCACTACAAGCCCTCAAATAAGTTAGGACATTTTATTATAAGATTCCTGCATTATCAGAAGTAATAGAGAGGGTTTGCTTCTAAGATATTTATGCCAGTGCAATATGAAACCTTGTATGTAGGGCCCCTATGCAATCTCAAAATACAGTAACGAAGGTAGCTAACTAATGGTAGTATGCATCTAAAACAGAGTAACAAGATATATCGCACATGCACCAACCCAAGATTATCAACTAGGGTCACAGACAATGCTTCATATATAACCCACTTGCAATTACACTATTTTTCCAGCTAGCTGTAAGTTTCTACTATAAGCTTCTAAATAAGTGAAAGGTATTCCAAGAAAGTGGAATGAAAAGGCAGAGAAAGACTGGAACAATAACTGAAAAGTTATTAACTTCCTTCCTATGTTCCTCTGGATGTATTCAGCATGCATCTTCATTCTTCAAGTATTAACATGAGAAACTCCTCCAAAAAACATAGGTCTGGTGAATATTTAGCAAACAAAGAAGGACAGCTGTCCTGAAATGTGGTATTTGGAAGACTGAGTAAAGAGCTGTGTGAAAAAAAAATATACAGCAAAACGTAAGGTAAAAACATTTTGAAAGACAGAACACTCTGGAAAGCAGATGAGTTCTGGTTACTGAAGATGCTTCAAAGCCAGGAGCTGCCAATATAAAAGCACTACAGCAACTAAGGAGGGATGGCCCATGTTACAGCCTAAGAGATGTAGTTCAAGGCTGCTTATGGCACAAAGTGTCTTAGACACTTAGACACTTGAATCATCTCCTCATTGAGACGGAACAGAAAAATCTCAACCATTTTTTTCCTCTATTCAAATAACAACAGAACTCACTCTTTTGACTGATTCTGTTTAACTGTAACCACTGACCTTGCCCCTTCTGTAGGAAGGAGAAAACATTTTAAAAGACAGAGGAAAGGGGGCTGAGTCAAATCCAAAATGAGACATAGGATCAGGTCTATAATGCACTATTAGTGGCAGTTCTCATCAGGATTGATTTATAAAATTTTCAGCCCACCTTTTCCCCTTCCAGCTTCCCTCGCATCGATACCACTTCTACCACCACTTACAGTGTCCATTGCTAAATACCAAAGGAAAGGATACTTATTTAAAAGAAATCCATGCTCTGAAAGAGTACCTATCATATTCTGTAGATTTCTCCAACAAAATTGAAGAAAGGTAGAAAAAAAAATTAAGAAAGCTGCATGAAACGGTTTGATTTATTTCTGTTTGATCATACTTCAACCTACCTTTAATTTAGTAGAAGCTATCTTAAATCACAGAGTCTTGCATAGTCAAATGCTTTAGTACACGTTTGCCCCAATATCAGTTAGGTCTAATAATAAAGAAATAAATAGCTACTTGCTTTCATTATGTAACTTACAAGCATAAAAGGGGGAAAAAGGCAATATTGCCACTTACTTGCATAACTTTGTAATTCTTTTTCCAGAGTAAGTAGGGCTTCTTGGTCAGCAATATATTTCCAATGATCCTCATCTTGCTTAGTTACATCAATGCACTCGTGCTTTGGTATCTCAGTGTCAACTCTAAACATACGCATAGGTGAACTCTTTGGTCTCGGCTGAATGTTTTTTGGACAATTTCTAGTCAGTTTATAGCGTAGCATATCTGCCGACTGAGGTCTTTTGGAATCATTCCCTGAAATCACACAAAGTCACAACTTCTAACAAATTGCTATGTAAATGTCATTTTACCCAAAATACAAATGCACAGATGAAGATATAAAAATCACCTAAAAGCAAAACAATCACCACAGAGCAAGCTTCTAATTTTATTTATATATGTAAATAAGCAGATCAGAAGTCCACACAGGACAGAACATCAAGCAAAAAAAAAATGCTGAAATCTTGCAAAAGAAAGTTTTACTCCAATCGCTTTTTAAATTCTTAAATTATTTTAATAGGTATTTTAAAAAACACAAAAAATAAAAAAAAATGAGGCATAATTTTCCTCTCATATTTAAAACAATGTTTCATAATAACATTCTTAAAAGCTCAAAGATTTAGACATGCAGATTGTCACTGAAAAAGAGAACTTCTGTTATGATAGCTGTTACAGGTGTGCCTTGTGTGCAACTGGTGGTTATGTTGTCAATGTATTAGAAACTACGTTTGACATTGCATTTAATTTTGTAATATTATCAATGCTTACATAAAACAGTAGTTTTAATGAGTGAAAATATGACTTATGTCATCAGAAGAAAGGCAAGAACAGTTTTGAACAGCCAGTACAGACAAATCTCAAACTGTATTTCTTTCTAGCTGGAACAAATCAGACTGATATTTCCGTGACTGTTCATATTCTGCTCATTTAAAGCAATGCAAGACTGAAGAACACTTATAAAAGAAAGACATTATACAAGTATTGGTTAATGTCTTCCTATTAGCAGCTGAATCCATCATGGTGATTTAAATATCTGCCAAAACTCCAGAATGCTTGCAATATTAATGGTTTGTTGTTTGTTTTTCTGTTTTTATTCAGCATATGGAACAAAAAGTCACCTGTCAGTTCCACATCTCTAAACACAAAAACAGGGGGATACACCCTCTCTTTTTTTTTCCCCTCTAAGTTGTGTGTTACTGTCAATCCCCTAATGGAGTTTTGTGAGGAATGTTTTCTGAATATTTGGTATAGAGACAAAATATTGATGAATTTTTGACAGTTAAGTCTTTGGTACAAAGGTTTCTTTTACAAAGTTGAATTCCTACAGAACAGCCAAATATAAGTTTTCAAATGATTTCATCATAAATTTTGTAAAACTTCACATACTTTGCACCACATTCAGTAGGGGGAGACCACAACAGACATCGTGGTATGTAATGGAGAGGAATACGCAAGCTCTATCAAACACAAGTTATAGGCATGACTTCTGTTAAATAATACAACTGAAGAAACCAAATCTTCAAATAATTGTTTTCATCTCTGGGAAGCAGCAGTTTGCTTACAAGGCCTGACCACAGCCATATCTGCTTAATGGCGGTGCATTATGGGGAGTCACATACTGCGCACTGACAGTCGCATGCTGTTTTACAGATTTACATTATTTCAGAGAAAACAACATTAAGCTGAAGATTCCGTGCTGTCAGATTCTTCCTCATCAGTTGTTGCCACTCAAAAGACAAATTAAAAATGGGCAGATTCCAAAAATATTTGTTATACAAAAATATTAAAATCCTAACAGAGAAGGAGCCAATGCTACAACTCCCATCTTACAGGCACTGGCACCCAAACTGAATAGATCACTAAACTATATTCTTTGCTTAAAAGAAACAAGGTTACAAACATCCTTAAAAATAAGTATCAGGTAAAATAACCTATTAAAGTAGGGCCTCATATTTATTAACCTTACCTGAATATGATCTGCACACTACCATCAGGGGAGAAATTCTATTTTGAGTCTCAAGACCACTTGAAGATCTATTCGATTGACTTTCTAGGACACCTCGAACTACAGAGTCATCAGCGTATTCACTTAAGCTCCTGTCAGCAACCCACATCTTATGTCCTGAAATTAAGAAGTATTAGAGGAAAATCTTTGTTGATTTTGTGTTTACACATATTTACTGTTACGATATTTGCTGCATTTAATTTCTGTGATTTAAAGAAGTCATGCATCAAGTTTTCTGCACATAATATAAACAAGCATATAACAATAATAATTTTTAAATTCAAGTGATATACTAAATCAAATTAATACTCACGTCCGCCAATCATGTCACACGTTGTTTCATATACCATTAAAAGCAATAGCATAACAGTGCCATTCGGTGATTTATATCATGCACAAGGAAAAGCAGAAATTTCCAGAAATACTGGTATCAAATTTTCAGGTGATACAGAGAAGGATACAAATGTATGGCTCTAAATTAATGTGATTTACCTCAAAGTAGTGAATTCGTTTCATCTTTTATGGTGGCATAATTGTTACTCCAAAGTGACTTCTAAAAGTAAGCTGGATCCAAGTTACATAAAGTGACGGGCGTCTTACAGTGGTAGTGCTAAATAAGTACTGTGTTTGAGGATTTCATATGTCAGTACCTGAAAATGGGATGCTTCTGTTCATAGGGCTAGAGTCTGCACGCAGTGAAGAACTTGCTTCCAGCATTACTTGTTTAGGGTTTACACCTACAACAAAGAAACCTTCAAGTCCCCGATACTGTGTAGAAGCAGATTTCTGTCTTTTGGCTCCATCCTGTAACTTGAATAAAACACGAACAGATTAGAAACACGAAAATGCTTCATAAGTTGCCCTGGCAAATTTATATTAATAAAATGCTCATTTTATAAAACTTGGAATGATTCTGATAGCCTAGTGTAACGGATATTCAAAAGGCTGGTGGCTTTACATGATATAATGCTTTCAAATCCTATAAGCTTCCATTGCTAACTTTGCAAGAGTCTGAGTCTGTTCTTCTGTTGATTGACTGTGGACATAAGAAGTCGCTCTTCTTTGATTGTTAACGAATATCTTTGCATACCTCAGCTAAAGCAATACTTCCTAACGGTGACTCCAAATCTAATGTTCCAACCTTCTCCACAGTTTTTCTCTTTCCATTTTTTTTTTTTTAAACTGAAAGATCATTCTGAATATTTTAGATTAGGTAAGTGTATTGACCTTGATACTAACATGGGAAGGGCTATCTTATCTTCTCAGAGAAGCCCTTTAAAAAAAAAAAAGGTATCAACAATAGATCGACAACACAAAGCGGAAGGTATGAAAGCCTCCATCCCCTCAGATGAAATATGGGAGGCAATAACAATCCTCTGATGAAAACTATACTGTTGGTTGCTTTGAGGGATTTTCTGGAGGAAAATGGGAAATAGAGGTAGAGTATTTTGTGGTAACTATACATCTATCACTGTCTCTCAACTGATTCAGCAACAGGGTAATGTTCCTCATGATAACCTGGGAAAGTAGATTACACTACAGTTTATATATCTTTAATTGCTAAGTATAACATTTTACCGCTGAGGACGTTGTAATTACAGGCATAACCAAACTCTGGCCGTTGCAGCCACCATCCAGTTCTTGTGAATCATTATCATTTTTCTGCAATTGTATCTCAAAGAGATAATTGTTGCTCATTAGTTCACTAGGGTCAGAGGTCTTCTCAGGTAGTTTACAGGAGCTGAGTGATCTTCCCGCAGTCTTTAGTTCAATAATGTCCTTTTGTTCTGCATTTCTTTCAAGAACACTGCAGACAGCCATTTTTTCTACCAGAGTAGAAACAAAATTATGCTTTATTTTTTAAATGGAAATTGCTATGAATTACAATCTGCAAGTCTACTACATTTTATGAAATTAAAACACGAAACCTCCATTCGAGTTTTACATTTTAATTTTCATATGGCTTTCATTATGGCACAAAATAAAAAGAAAAGTTAACATTCATCAGCTTCCTGACTGATATCCTGATGCTAACATACACAGACCAGACTTACCAGGTAGTAGGACCTGTTCCATACCTAATGCACGTGTTCCTGTACATCACTGTTCATGAAAAGAGATCTTGATAATACTCTTACCATATTTCAAACTTCTCTATGATAATACATTTTACAGTTAGAATTATAGTCTAGGTAGAGTCAACACAAAAACTGCAATAATAGCAATTTTGCAATATTTCTTTAAAAATTGTAATAATGGTTTGAAACACATTTTAATAGACAGTTAATAATTCTACATACTGTTTTGCTTTGTTTATACAAGATATAGCCATTTTACTTTTTATCCTGTGACCAAGTAGTAACTTACATAGTAAAAATAGCTTTCAAAATTTACCTTGCAAAATTTCTTTGGAAGAAACAGGATTTCTGTCAAGAGGAAGATGTAAAAGATACGGAGTGTCAGCTGTGGCAGTTAAAAGACACGATGACTTTCTCATCGTGCCCACAGTTTCTTCTGGCAAAAGGTCTAGCAGTGTGTTGTTCTGACCTGCAACTGCTGGACAACTTTGAAACAGACAAAGCAGGAAAGATCAGCAGAGTAAATTATAAGAAAATATAGCACATCTTATCATGAATATATTTTGGCATGTCAGAAGAATCACACGTATCATTTTAAATGACAGTCAATATTAGGGCTCTAAGTTTCATCAGGAGTTACAAAATTAGGTATATGAGTATCTTAAAAGCGCATAACACTAACATGTTACATATTTGCCTGCATGTAGTCCCTGCTCCTACTTAGTTAAGAGCATACAGAAGAGTAATTCTACCTTTAATTCCAAACATATGAAGGAATACATCTTAGATGGTTTAACATTTGGAGTGATCAAGCAAATAAAATAAAGACATTTCAAAGTGATATATCTCCAGTTATAGACAGTTAATAGTATAGTCATCACATCATTAGGTCACTCAAATGACAAGAAAACTAAAAGAGAGTAGATTTAAATTAGATAATAGGAAGCAATTCTTTGCTATGAGGGAGGTGAGGCACTGGAATAGGTTGCCCAGAGAAGTTGTAGATGTCCCATCCCTGGAAGTGTTCAAGGCCAGGCTGGATGGGACTTTGGGCAGTCTGATCTACAGGAAGGTGTCCCTGCCCATGGCAGGAGAGTGGAACTGGACTGGATTTAAAGTCCCTTCCAATCCAAATCAGTCTGTGATTCTACGATACGGAGGGGGAGGTGAGGAGAAAAACTTTCAAGGACAACAAAAAGCATTCAGACAGTATCTTGGAAGAAATGTAAAGGAAGGGAAAGTACTAACTGACAGGGTCATGACACTGGCAAAGACTGTGTCTTGTGACGAGGATGAGCAGATATTTTAACCATGCTTTAAAACAATTTACAGTCAAGGATTCTCCCCATTCATATGGGGTATGATTGTCTGCAAAGAACCAAACCTGTTATTTAGGAATGTAACTAAATCAGAAGTTAGGATTACTTCCTTTTCTCTTCCAAAAAATCTCCATATTTCTCATACCTTTCAAACTCTTCAAGTGGTTCAGTTTTTCTTTGGTTATTCATTTCTATAGCCCCAGCTTCCGTCACCAAAAAGTTACGTGATTCTTCCAAGTCTGTGCAATAAGACTAAGTTAAAAAAAAAAAAAGTATATTCAGCAATTGATTATAATTACAATTGATTATAATTACAAAAAGGAATACGAACTCAAGTGATTAAAACTGTATAGATTTTTTTTGTATAATTTCTATACATTAAGAGTCCATGGACACAACAGGAGAAAATTATTGTAAAAGGGACCAAGTATATATATATATTTATATTTTTTTTAATTAGAAATTATTTAACTGTTGTTAATTTAAGTTTTTAATAGATCAGTACTTAAACAAACCATTTAAGATTACTCTGAAGATTCATAAAGTTCTTTATTACATACTTACATCATCAAGAAATTCAATTTTCAGAGTGGGCTCTGCACTTTCAGGAACAGTTTTGGGTACCTGCTCTCTAAATACAGACGTCCAGTATCTCTTCACCTCTTCAACTATGAAATATAATTAATTTGATGCATTTTATTTTTTCTCACTTATGATACACTTATAAAAAGGCAACCCTTTTATTTTGCTACTTTGTTATTGTTACTTTTTTTTTTTAAGGTAGAAAGGGCTTAAGTATGTAACTGTCCAGAAATCATACTCAAAAAAAAAAAAATCCCTCCCCCCAAATATTTAATAGTTAGTTTAAATAAAAAAAATATATATATACCTGTTAAATCATTGACATCATCTTCATCTCCTTTTTCGCCTCCTCCAGTCACAGCCTGATGTGACACAGTCTGTGTTTGCATAGGCCTTAAATCTTTAATGCAACTACCAGATATTTCATCAACAGGAGTTCTAAAAAAAAAAAAAAAAAAAGAAACCAGTCTTAAAAAAAAGTATTTTTTATTATTTTCCTTTTTTAAAGAAAATCCACACTATTTACCGCATCAGTATTTACCACTGCTAAAAAGCAGCAACTCCTAATTTCAGTGCAATGACCTCATACCTCAGGGACTAACAAAGTAACTCTGCCGTATTTACAGGAGTATCATGAAGATCATACTTCTTTTTCTCAAACTCCCATAGCAAAAACAGGCTTCCAACTATCATTATTGCTCTTCAAATTCTACAACAAACTGATAGCAGAGAGAATCTCTCCAAATACTCCCTCTGCTGTAATTCTGAAATACAAAGTCATCAACTCTGGCTATAATGGTTACTTTTTAAGATCAAGTACTATGACCCCTTAATTAACTCTTGGTAATATAGCTAATATTAAAGTGTTTCAATGCAATTTTGTTAATGCTATAAAGCGTTTCTGACCTTCACTAGCACCAGCAAGTTCTACAATACCTTCTGTACTTCTTAAGCAAGAGTTTCTCCATGTAGCTCAGGCCACCCTCCTTGAATTGAATTTGGACGTGTTCTTTCACAATAGTCAGATTGGTCTGTACCTCACAAATTCCCACAGACTCTAGTAGAATTATTAAAAAAAAAAAAACAGCAGTTCAGATTTATAAGCTTGCTATTTAGATACATCATTTTTGAACAAATGTCACATTAGTAGCTTATACCTAGCTGAGTCTTTGCATAATTCTAAAATTTAAAGTGTCAGGATAATTCTAGTAGACAAAAAGAAACAGGGAGTTTTGAGTCACATAAATAATTTGAATACTTGTTTGGATTTCCTGGATTCAGCTGGAAAGAATTCACAAACTGTCAGAATCTGTGGAAAATACAGTCTTTGCTTAGATTTAGATAGGAGTGCATATCTAAAGGTTACCCAGCTTCTCCTATTATGACTAAAAGGTCAGTAAATAAATTTCAAGACACACATAAATATTCTACAGATAAGCAGCAACATATGCAAGCACTCCTTGCACCTAATGATATATAACACATTTCTCATTGCACCTGTAAATCCTTTGACATATACGATTGCCTTTAATTCACAGAAATCTACTTCCTAGATGCATGAGATCTTAAAGATCATATTTACACAATACATTTAGCAGTGGCAGTAGCCAGTAAAACCTCACTCCTTGCAACTTCGCATATAAAGGAAGACTACTACAAACCGGGGAAAGCCAAAACAGGGCAGCTGGGAACAACGGTACTGTGTATTTTTGTACAAAACTACACAAAGAATGAAGACAAATTGCACAAATCCAATCAGACGAGTTATTTTGTATTTTTCCATGCATACTTGATGTGATTGGATCTTTTCACTGGAACAAAGAAATATTAGGAGCCTGTGGAATGTAAACAGAAAATACACTTTGACACAACATGCAAAGTCCCAAGCCGTGCACATTCTTTGTCTTAGTTAAAGGCTTGGACTTTATGGTTTGGCATTACCATTCACATTAAACTCTTAAATGAGAAAAAAATGCTATGGAAATGTATAGATGCAGATTGAACAATCTGGCCAAGGTAACAGTTAATTACAAAAATTCTGATAAAACACCAACCTGTACATTATTTAAAAAAAAAAAACAAAACTTCAGAGGTTGATGATAATTTATAACAAAACGCAGAGGAAAAAAAAAACTTAAACATCTACTATTCTAACAGAACACCTATCTTCATTAACTAAACTAGCTGCTAACTCACCAAAATGGCCGCTCATGTTTTTAATGTGCAATTAAAACAGAAAAATTCATACCTGATAGGACCTCGCCAGCATGCTGTTCTTTTCTGTGACCACAACTACCATTTCTCCATTGAATCAAAGCTTCCTGAAAAGACTTTGCAGATTCCTCCTCATTAAATGTACCATTTAGTAATAGCACTTTGTCCTGATCGTCAAGGCCTGTCCAGGCTGATTCCGAGAAGAGTTCCTAAATCAGTTCCACAACGTAATTAATACAGCACTTCTGATGACAATCCTCTCCCCAGTTACATAACAGCAACAACATTTTTATTATCAGCTATGGAAATGTTTTCTGGCCTTAGTTTAGCTGCCCTGGTAATCAGAGCTACTCGATTTTCAAGTGATCTTGCTCATGTCTGAATTGTAACGTTCTATCAAGAGCAAAATAAGAAAAAAAAAGTTGGTATAAGCACACAAAAATATATATTTAAATATTTTTAGTAGGCAAAAAGCAATAGTCACAGATAGCCCACATCCTATGTATAGGACAGATATTACGCCCAGAGGTTAACAGACTGAGCAAGTCTGATAGCCTGATCCCTCATTTAGTACAATGTGAGAAACCTAAGACCACTCTGTTTAAGATGTCACGAACATTAACAATATTTTTATTTTTTGTTTCTGAACTGTGTTGTCCTGGTTCCAGTTAGGACAGAGTTAAGTAGCTCATAGTAGCTGGTAGGGTGCTATGTTTTGGATTAGGATGAGAAGAGCGCTGATAACATGCTGATGTTTTAATTGTTGCAGAGCAGTGTTTACACCAGGCCAAGGACTTTTCGGCTTCTCGCTCTGTCCTGCCAGTGAGCAGGCTGGGGGTGCAGCAGGAGCTGGGAGGGGACAGACCCAGGACAGCTGACCCAAACTGGCCAAAGGGGTATTCCATACCATCTGACGTCATGCTAAACAATATATAGGGGTGGCTGGCCGGGGTGGGGGGGCCGGCTGCTCGGGAATAGGCTGGGCATCGGTCAGCGGGTGGTGAGCAATTGCATTGTGCATCACTTGTTTTCTTACACATTATTATTGTTAATACTATTACCATTATCACTATTATTATTATTATTGTTATTATTATTTTCCTGTCTTAATAAACTGTCTTTATCTCAACTCACAGGCTTCACTTTCCCGTTTCTCTCCCCCATCCCAGAGAGGGAGGGGGGAGGGTGAGCGAACGGCTGTGTGGTGTTTAGCTGCCAGCCGGGTTAAACCACAACATGTGTACTACCTCAGCACTGCTTACTGACACTGGCAAAGATGAAAATTTGTTTGAAGTGACCTGATGTTTGCAGTTTACTTTCTTCTCCTCATGATTAATTTTAGATTCATTCAGATTTACTTCATTGGTGAAGTGATGGACAACTTCCAATTTTCCAAAATGCATATTGGCTTCTGTCTGTTAATAGAACATTATGAAACCTTTAATTTAATATTAATATAATCCAACTTTCCACCAAACAGCAAAATAGAAGGCAGCAAGAGAACTGCATATTGAAAACAGAATGATGGCGACACAAACACATACTTATTTTAATAATCCCAATGCAAACGTGTGAACAAAAGTCAATAATCTGAATACTCCACTGGGTATGACACAGGACAAACCAGCTGGAATATCAGTTCGCACTTAAAAGTCCAGGAAAGTCCTAGCTATGAAAAACTAGATAACTGACTAAAAATAGCTACAGATCAAGAGTAATAGTTTTACCCCACTAGAACTTCATTGATGTGCAACCTATAGTAGAACAAAAAAAATACTGTTAAAATGTAATACGAATGTAATTTGATTACTGACTCTTGAATGATTATCAAGCAGGAACAAATAATATTTTATGTCGATCCTTTCTGTATGCCGCCTACACAGAGAAAGACCAAAATGGAAGATAATTTGTCTATGAAGTCCTTGAGCAAGCCACATATTCTTTCCACCAAAACACATGAGCAGAAGAGGTACAGGCAGAAAGTTTAATCTGAAAGAGTCAAAGATGTCAAGCAGTCATTGCAAAACTAGAATTTACTCACATCTTCTCATTTCCACCTACTCTACACTATAATCGACCCAGCAACTTTGCAATTGCTGGTTACGCATTAAATGGTACTTGTGACATACCAGTGAGCATGCCAGGACACTAACTGCTGCAAATAGCTGTTTCTTTTTTCCTTTTGCAGTCTTCTTCTGTTTCTTATACTGCACTGCTGGATGAATAAGGTTCAATGTTTACTGTATGAACACGCATGTTTTGTCATATTCCTTAATTCTGATAGTCCATAATCATCCATAATTGATGGCAAGTGTTTTTTCACCAACATGTTGCTAAAACACATAACGATGACAAACATATACTAAAGGAGAAACAGCTAAATTTGTCTCTGTAATTGCCATTCTCCTTGGCTCATTCTGTTTTCTAATGCACATGCATCCAAAAGCACACAGCTAAAGATTGTGTCGATTTCTCTTTCACCGCATGAAGAAAATAATCTTAGCACTACAGTAGAATTCAGTAAAAGCCACATTTGAAGGAAATAGTTTTATTGATGTAGCTTTATGCAACTACTCTTCTTGAGAAAGAACAGTTGCATTATGTATGGGTTTTTTTGGTATTCTAGCACACGGTATATAGTAGTTGATCAATGTTTGTAAGACTTAGCTTCCTGCATTATTTGTTTAAACAACATGACATTTTTATTCACATATTGCTCAACTGCTTCAAAAAAAAAAAGCTAGAATTTGCAATTTGCAAGAATTGCAAAGCTGATTTTCAAGAATCCTTACAAAGCTTATTTGTTTTGACCTCATGTAAAACTGCCCAGCAACTGAACTGAGATGCTGATTTTCTCCCAGTATGATGCCAAACCAACACAGGTATCAAATACATCGACTCCCAAAGCAGCAGTAGGAAGGGGACAAGAAAGAGTGAGAGGCAGCAGCAATGGGACCCATCAAGAAATTTAGAAAACACTACTCTAGATTCTCACTAGACTGACTGCCTTTAAATTTTCTGCTGTGCAATTTCTCTAAAAACATCCAATACTCCTCAATCATATGGCTAAAATTCTAGATTAGCAATTGCAGAATCTCACTTGGACTGCAATAATCTTTCTCCCTATGAAAAATTGAATTATAGCTACTGTTTTCTATTCCAAAAAAAAAAAAATGCATCTCTGCACTTCCTGCATTGTTTCGTTAGCTCCCTTTATTAATAGAAACAGTTACTAATTAGTTTCAGAGTAGGATTGGAAAGAAGAGGGAAGTAGACAAGTAAAAGGGGAGGAAAAAAAAAACCAAGACAATTAAGGTGAAATTCTCCTCACACAGATGAAGTGCTCACAACACTCTATGACTCTCATTTTAAATCCCTGTATTCTTCCATTGAACTGCTGCATGACCTTTAATCCCCACAAATAAACTTCCAACATCTCAATTCAGTTTACCACCGAAAATGAGATAAATAGCATTTCCTTTAAAAAAATCATCTAAAAAAGAATGCATTACAAATATCAAGATATATCAGTATGTATTTTTCAGACCAATAACTCTGATAACCTACTGCATTACTGAAAGGAATCTCTCTAGGAAAGCGGAATAAAATGACCAAATTTTAGAGGAATAATAGAACGCCATATCAAGTGACATTATTGAAAAGCAAAATCTGCCTTCGTGAAAACCTCATATGGTACAACAGAAAGAGTTAAATTGACTTGCACTCAGTCAAGACCCTACCAACATTTTCTCTATTTTTGTTAGCTTTTATTCTCACAGTAAAGTAACCTTGATTCTTTCTAATCACAATTTTTAACTGCAACAGTTACTAGTGAATAGGAAAGTCACATTCAATAGTGTCAAAGAACTGCCTTTGTAACCTAAGGTGTGACAAAACACCACCTCGCTATCCACCCGCTTTGTCTTCAAAGCCAGTGGTAGCACAGGAGACTTTCTGGGATCAGGAGCTGAGCACTCTGAAGCATAGCTCCAGGTGAATTTAGGGAGGAGAGAAAAGCAAGCATTAGTTTAACTCCTCCCAGAAGCAGGGGATTTCTAGCCCAGCGACTACTTCAAATATTCGTGAGGTGAAAGAGCCACTGCCTCACAAACACCGTCAGGCAGACAGGCCCGGTGTCTGGGCGGGCCGGGCCGGGGCCTGCCCGGCGGCAGCACCGTGGAGCCGCAGCGGCCCCTGGCGGCCCGGCCCGGCCCCGCGGCCCCTGAGGGAGCCCGAGGGCAGCCGGAGCCGGAGCCGGGCGGCTCCCCACACACCTGGCCGCAGTTCGTGGCTGAGGGAGGGAACGGGGAAAGGGAATCAGTCAAAGAACCCAAGGGAGCAAAACGCAGGTGGCTTTGGTGCGCGGTGATCTTCACGGGGATTTAAAATCCACACGTGTTTTTTCCTGGGGGAAGCGGAAAAAAGGTCTTTTTCTTTTGAGAACCAGCAGCTCCAACTGTTTTAATTTGCCATAAGTGATTCAAATATATCATAGCATGTACTACACGGGAAAAAAAAAAAAAAGAAAAAAGATGTACTACATTCTTTAAAAGAAAGTCTCATTTCCTCATTCAACAATAGATCTACTCTATTTCCACAAACTACTTCAGAAATTGAATAATTGAATAGTAAAGGGCTACCTTATATTTTGTAGGCTAGGCACTTGCTAAGAGGCAAACTCTATTAAATAAAAATCATCTCATACTTGATAATACTAATTTCCACTGTAACATAGCCAGAAAATACCAACTCAGAAAGCAGCCAGAATTAACCACTTGCCCTGATGCTTACCAAAGTACTTAAAATTACAGAGTGTGCACAGAGTATTCAATTTGCCCTATTTGCCTGCAACCATACAGCTTATTTTAAACACATGTTGGGGGTCTTAGTCTTCTTCAGCTATATTCACATGCTGGGCCAATTAATAAAAATACAACTTAAAGAAACTCCCTGTTAAAAAACAGATAACAGTTATTTATCTGTTTCTTTGCCATTCATGAGATCAGGATGTAAAACCTTCCTTTACCTCACGTGCACTAAGTAGTTATCACTGAGAGTAATCGTAGAATTAACATGGATATAATCATATAGAACATACCAAAATATTTTGACAAACAAGTGGAAAAAAATATTATAATTTCAATTCCAGCAAGGTAAGATTATATAAAATAAAGTATGATCAAAATAGTCTCAAACATTTCACTATATTTTTCTTTTTAAGTTGCTGTGCGTCTAATAGTTGAATTTGGCACCTCAAATGGTCCAATGGACCATTTTAAAGAGAAGTAGAGAATCCTTCTAATGACTTACTCGTCCCAGCAGCTGAACAAAAGGCAAAAATAAAGTATAAAAATCTTGCATTGGCCTTAGCTTTTCTGGTGAAAAGTTCAGACCAGTTCCCTGACATTATAATTTCAAAGTGGCAATACCGTCATTAAAATAATTCCTTTTAATAAAAGGGCAGGAGGCAGCTAATACAACTTCCATTAACTACCACAGTACAAGCACATTGTACAAACAAGCTAGCACACGCAACACTAACATAACATTTAGACTTGCCCTTGTGTTTTAGGTGTACACATATGTATTTTCATATACAGGTCCTTTCATCAAGGAGCCTGGAAGTGAATCCCACATCAGTTGACTTGTCTCTGTAGACCACATACAGTTTACAGCTTAGAAAAATCCAATATAATTCATTTTACTATATATTATGTGTACATCTGGATACCACTACACAGCTATTATATATACTCTGTAACAACAGAATATAGTGTGTAATTTTTATACCATTTACTTACCAGCAGCGCGCTCTTAGTTTCACATTGTCCACATGCTAGCTCCTTCACTTCAGATTTTTCATGAGCTACAGAATTTGACATTTCATGCTTAAATGGTTCTTTCACTGGCTCTGGAGAAGGGAAAAAAGAAAAAAAAAAAAAAAAAACAGATTCCAATCTCTGATTTCCACCTTATTATTTAATTGCAGCAAACTCCCAGAATCAAACACTATCAGAATTTTGAATTTTGTGAGTTTTAATTTAACAAAGATGCCTTTACCTTTCATCTGTTCTTTCAGTATTTGCAACTTCACTTTTCCCGAAGAAACCTATATGAAAAAATATTTACATACATTTATATGAACATTAAGGTATTAGAGTATGAATATTAAAAAGAAGCTTAAGGTGCTAATGAAAATGAATACACATATAATTTATAAAACTAAAAATTTACTGTTTCTAGGAAAATAGCTAGGCATGTATTATTTACTAGGTACATAGCAAGTGTATTCCGCATGTACAGACCTGCAGAACTTGCATAACCACAGTGACCTAACCTCAAAATTCAACCAGTGAAGTCATCTGCACAGACTGAAAATCTGTCCAGCCATCTGCACATACACCTACCTATAGATCTTGGGGGCCAGAAGGGAGCAATTAGATTGTTTTCATTCTGCTTCCCCTCATCATCCTTCCAGGATCTTGCACCCCAGTAACCGATCATTTTCAACATTTTCTTTCCTTGTTTTTTTCCTCCAGAGAGTCCACACTGCGCCCTCACCCCTCTACCCCCACCCCCTCGTGAATCTGCAGGCACTTTAATTTTGAAAATTTTGCCTCTTCTCCTTTGCCAACACAGCTGAAATCTGAAGTCTTTGAAGTAGCAACAGCTCTAAGCTACTTGTCTCAGAGAAGTAGAAGGAGAAAGAGATGGGTTAAAGAAACCCCTTTCATTCCGATCCTCTCTCTTCTACTCAGAGGCAAGTAGGCAATTTTATTGAAATTGAGTGCGTTGGCTGAAAAAGACCTTCACACCAAACTGCTGCTGCTTCAAAAGACTTCAAATAGCAACTGTGATGGCTTAGTCTGAAGTTGTCATTGTCTGCTTTTCTTTTTAGACTTACACAAGCTTCATTTCAGCCAGTTTTGAATGGTCTCTCTTAATTAACAGCTCCCATTTCACCACAACATACATAGCATAGCTTCCAGAAAAAAAATCATAAAGCTCTCTTTTTATGTCCCATTCAGACCTATTTGTGCCTCTTCAGACACATCAATGTCTGCTAAAGGAAATAGGAAGTATCTCTAAATTGAAGTAGTTTGGATTGGAAATCTCCTACAGATTTTTCACACTAATTCAGGGAATGAGTAAAAACCATCAGTTCTGTTATCATAATTGGTATTTTAACAGCATTCATGAACATTGTTTGATCATGGATATACCTAATGCTTGCTTCCAGGATGTATAAAGCTTCAAGGACAAAAGCCTAAGCTATTAAAGTGATGATTTTATTTCACCACAGAAGGAAATATTGAGACTAGGTTATTGCAGTTTGAAGTGATAACACTGTCTGAAAGGCTGCTTATAAATTTGACCAACTTTAACCACTTTCAGCTCAAGTTTCTTAAGACACATCTACTTTATGCTTAATATGTTTGGAGAGTTTCTGCAAAATTGCCCTAGTCATTTTAAAAAAGAAATAAGGAAATACCCTATTTTGTACATATAAAAAAGCAAACGGCTTTCAATGGCTGCCTAGAAAAGTTCTGCATCCCTCTCTTCAGGGCCGAGCGAGGATCTCATAGCATAAGACTCCATAGACAAATTTAATCCACATTTCAAAACATCCAGTCTTGGTTGGCCCTTGTTATAAAGAATGCATCAAAGATCTGGTTAGCCAGCACTTGACCCATTAGCATCAGTCCTCAAGGGACAAATGTAGGAATCCTCCCATGTACTATGGACCATATGACAAGTTGTGTTCTCCTTCTGTACTTACTGAGAAGGAAGAAATGCAGAAGCATCTTAAGATCTTAGGACATACAGAAGTGAAAAAAAAAAAAAAAAAGAGAATGAACCGCATTCCACTACGCCATTCATATGACGGTGCTACTTTACACAGCGGCTGAGGAAAAGAAAAAAATGTACCTGTAGTATTTTTAAATGTGGGGTGCCTTTCTCACAGTTAATATCTGTGAAGATCATAAATTTGTGCTCAAAACTTTACATGGAGTCTTTTATTACAGATTCATAACAGACACTAGACAAGGCCTAATTAATTTGAAAGACAGGCTCCCAATGACTTCCACCAGTACCAAATTAAACTCTTACAACAGTAAATAATCATTACTTCTACCAATTCAGTATCTATTACAATTAAAAACAACAGATCACCAAACAGAACTTGATGTTCCTCCAGCTCAAAGGGAAACATAAGATTGGCATGGAAAAATAAACAGCTACAAATTCTACTCAGAATTGCTCAATCTATTGTTTTTACAGTATTTAAAATTACCATATTTTGTAGCATGAATTTTCTAAATCTTCTTTTGTTTAAAATAGCTTTATCTGCAAATTTACTGATAGCTTATTACCTTATTATTTTTTTCTTTGCTTTGCGACAAAACTCGGGCTTGGATGGTCATTGGTCCTGCCTGTCCAGTTTTCCAGTGATAAGCGCTTGATTTCCTATGAACCAAGGCAAGAAAGTGTTTACTCATCATGTCTTCTGGAAAGAAGAGAAGCATATACATTTTCTTTTGGGATTTTAAATAAGAACAGAGCATCACGAAAAACACTGGTTTATACGGTCACCAATTACCCATAACACAAGCCCCTCCCTTCCACTGAATTTTAACTGATGAATAAACATGTAACAGAAGTGCATTTTAGATAAGTCTTCATTATCCCAATCTACCCTAGGGCATTCTTCCAGCACAGCTACAACGCAACATCTTTTAACAAGCCATGCATACACACCTAAAATACAGATTTCAGGGAATGTCAGTTTAGATATTAACTACTATGACTAACACAGAAGACAGTGGGGAAGAATTTAGACTAAGGGAGATCAGATGGTATTTTTCAGCTTTAGCACAGTTGCATAAAGGATGTTAGAACAGGTTCACTCACACAGAGATTTATTAGCAGACTCCATGGTTGATGGCAGCCACCAACTCTAATAGTGAAGGTTACTTTGGGAATATATTACATATAAATATATATATATTATTATATATATTATTTAAAAGGGAGATGAAAAAGGACTGATTATTTTCAGCCTGCTTTTTCCTACTACTATATACTTTTCATCATTCCCATTTACAATGCTATTTGCGCTGTAGTACGCTAGTTGAGCGCAGGTTCTGCACATTCATGGGTTTTTAAGCTTCTATGCAGATACACTACTGCATACTATTTTGCAGGTATTTAAATGACTATTATCTACCTTGTTTTGCACTGTGTTTGGTTTCCTGTAAAATAATAATAATAATACAGCATACAAAAAAAGAAGGCAAACTTATTGGAGGAAAAAGGAACAATCTTCCCAGCTGTGGTGCAAATGCCAATGAGTCCTATCATTTGAACTCACCGTAACAACACCATCAGGGTTTGCAGGTACAAGGCCAGGAGAACAATATGGGGAAAAACAACGCCACGCACTATCTGGAAAACATTGCCTCAACAGCTCAGTTAAAAGCTAACAGAGCTGCCAAAAGCAAGTCCTTAGCGTTACCAAGACTAAGGCACTAAGGTATCCAAGGCACTGTGCAACCGTAGGTGTGTCTCCAGGGTCAAAATACATCAGGAAGAAATACAAAGCAGCAGAAGCAGCTGTTGCAGAGATTCGCTAACATTTAGAGTGCGCCAGTAACACGGCCAACACTTAAAACTTCCACCCTAGCACTTGCACCATTACATTATGCTTACTTTCTGAGCCATGTTTTCCATCACACAGAAAACAGCTTTCCAAGAAGCTACATGGATGCATACAAAACAGGATTAAAGCAATACTAAGAACAGGATCCTCTCCAGAAATGTCAAAAGATAGGAATAGTGCAAGAGCAACTACTTTTTGTCTCCTCCTTTAAAACTAAGTTGACAAATCCAATGGTACATGGAAAAAAGAAGAAAAGAGAATAAATGAGGAAAAGGGATCTCTGCCTCTGAAGGAATATCCCTGTTGGGAATTCGTTAATTTAATTCTAAAAAATCAAAGCTTCACATGGGAGTTTAAAAATAAGAAAGCCATAGGATAGCAAATTTATTACTGAGAGGAAAGATTGGAGAGAGGAGACTGAATACCATTGTGAATTCTACACTTTGCAAAAGATCCCGTCTGGGCCATGGGGGAGATGCAAAGGAAGCATCTCATTGGATTCTATTTTTTTAAACAGAAACTTCACCTACTTTCTCTCTTCTTTTTCTCTGCTCATGTTGGATTGCAGTTGCCGTAATTTCTTCTCCATCTCTTTATTCTCCATTTCTAACTGCACCTTCTCCAACCGCAATTCTCGAACAGTTCTAGAAGAGTTAAAATGATCAAATATGCAACAGAAATTATGTGAAAGACACTAAGATAGCTGAAAGAGTTTAAAGCAGCAAGCCAAAAAAAAAAAAAAAGAGCAAAATTTGTCATTAAAGGCAAAAAAAAAAGCAAAATTTGTCATTAAAGGCAGGTCACCCTTCTGACCAAAAACAGTTGTGGAAAATGAACTGCAGGTCCGGTGCAAACTCCCTGCACCCAAGAATACCTCATCACAGATGGGGTTTGCTCCTCATCTAGCTAGGACCTCTACAGTTCAATGGCACAGTCATCCTATTTGACAGGCAAGCTAAGCGTCTGCCAAGTTGCATGCCTTCACAACACAGCCATAAAAACAGAAAGATTATACAGCAAAACCCACACTGCTATAAAGATATTTGTGGTTTGTTGGTGTTTGTTCTGTTTGTTTCTGGTTTGGGTTTTTTGTTTGGTTTTCACAGTGATAATGGCTACTCCAATATAAGCTTATAGTGCCAATGTAAAACTGATGTAATTGCGTCTGTATTCAAAAAGATTTGTTGCTTAATGATGATGAAATAAACTATCCCAGACAATGCTTTGTTACTTATTGGTTTATATATGTTAGCATACAGAGTCATAAGACCTATAACTTACTCAGAAAGTAGATTAAAGCCTAAGAAAGAAGAAAGGCTCAAGTGTAAAAGCATAGGGAAAATGCCAGAAGTGAAACATGTAAGTGAATTTTGTAAAGACTGCATGATAAAATTTATGTTTTAATGATAATTCTTTGTGCTCTTACACAAATAAGTTCTTCTACTTAATGCTTCATTAAAATGTACTGAAAATGCTGAAACAATATCTCTACCATATTCAGATAAAATGCACTTACTTTGCTTTTAATCTCACTGAGGTTCCACTTTTTGAACCTGGGAGTATTACAAAACCATTGCTGTTCATGATTCCCAGTACAATCTATTCTGAGAGAGAGAAAGAGAAAATTTGAATGATCTACAGTTAGCAACCTGTTGAAATGGGAATTTGATTGAAATTAAAATGGTAAAAATTTGTTACAAAGCCAAGAAGTATTAATACACAGAAAGAGAGAAACAAAGAGTAGAAGTGGTTTATATGAAATGTCAATAAAAACCTAAACCAACTCTAGATTAAATCTAACTGAAAGAAAAACTTTTTATTACATTTATGGTACCAGGGAAAACATTTACTTGTCTGTTTCTTTTGGGCAATTCCCTAAAGTTCAAAGAAAGCAGCTTAGTATTAAACAAATTTCAGGTTTCTTGAACCAGACTCATAGAAAGCACAGAGAAGGAGAAAATAGTAACAATGGCTACAAAACTATCTCATCTGATTTGGAATGACAAATGTCTTCAGTCCTATACAAATTGATTCAAAATGGCATAATAACTTGCAGAGCAGACAGAGTTATTACCTACTCTCAAAATTTCAAGACAGTGATGTTTTAAAGATATTTTTTCCCCCAAGGTTGTAAAATACTCTTCCAACGAGCAAATCTATACAGCAAAGAGTCCAAAACAAAACTTAATATCCATACCCTCCCTGCACTAGAATGTTTGCAGTATAACTAGTAGAGGCTAGGTAGGCTGCTGGAAGAAACACGCCAACACTCAATTTCAAGCACAGTGCCAAAGTCCAGAGACTTTCAGCAGACAGGCCATTTGGAAACTGTTCTTCAACGGTTGGCTAACAGATTCCAGCTGAAACCAAGACTTAAATGAAGAGTGGAGAAGCTTAGTATTTGAAATACATCAAATGTATAACTGAGCTCAAGAGCAAAAGTTCAGCAGTATGTTCACACCTAAACCTGAAAATGGCCATTAGCGGCCACGCACACGATACCCCCATTCATGAAGCAAAATGCACATCAATATAACATAGGTTGAAAACATCTGGTGGAACCTAAACACTGATATTTCAGCCCTGACAGAAATGTCAGATATGCACACAAAATATGTTTCTTACTGTGCTGGAAAAAGCAAGCGCTTCCTTCTTCCCTGTCATTTCAAAACAATTATTATTTTATCATACTATGAGATAAAATGAGATTCTGTTACCTTAGAACAGAAGGTTCTTCCAGTGTGCTAGCGAGACTAGTGCATCTAGACAGGCAGGATAACGCTCTGGTTTTGATGTAGCCTGAAGACTACTGAAAAATAAAAATGGAGGTAAATTACTGGGGCCAGCTTAACAAGCTCAACGAGGGAAAGTAGTTAACTCATGTCACGAGCATTATTTCCATAAACTTTAACATGTTGCACTGTAAGAACATTTAAAGAGGTAACTTTAAAGTTTTAATAGTGTCAGACAGAAAACAATCCACAAAGTTTCAAGAACCTAGTAATACTGGGTGGATATAAAAGCATGAAGTTATTGACAACAGGTGTTACGGACAGACAGCAGGTGATCATAAACCTGAATTGTTCCAAGAAAATACATGAACTCATTTAACCATTATTAAATATTAGTCAATTGTAATAGCAAACGCAACCCTAATGTTCATGAGAACAGCTGTTAAACATTGAATGTTATGGTCTCAGTGTAAGAGTCTGAAAGTCAAACATGCACCATTTGGGGAAACACGCACCCCCTTAAGCTTGTAGGACATCCTTAAGTACCATGCAATGGGCTGTGAGGACTGCCAGCGAACTCCACAGAAAGCAAGTACTTTTGTGGTAAAACCCAAACCGTAACTCCTCATAAACCAATCCAGTATCTGCAAACGAAGTTGTAATTCAAAAACAGATGAGAGTTCCCTTTTTCTGAGAGGTTGTTGTCTGCCTATGGATCCCTTCCCTTTCTAACACATTTTTTAGCGAGGCAGAGAGTAAAGCAACTCATCAATGCAGATAAATCAAGCAGTAAATATCCACATCCTTTCTGCCTGCTCTCCTACACACTCCAGTACTCAAATTTCATTGTTCTAGCAGATTCCTCAGTGCTGCTAATTGATATGCACTGCAACTGAAGAAAGCAAAAACTGGTGCTTCTGCTAAAGGAAGTTTAAGTCCGCAAAGCTAAATGAACACAAACACCATCTACCCTGTATCTCAGCTTAGCTCAAATTTCTTCCTAATCAAGTGATAGCTTTATAACTTAAAACAGCTAAAGATTACTGTAGTTTATTTCAAAGTACGTGAGTTTTACTAGAGCTGACAAAATTCCTACAGCTTTCTCCTATCAATAAACCCATAAAATCCATTAGGATTTTACATATATACAGTATATGTAATAACTTGCATCTAATTATCATACCCATGAACACGGATTTCATGCTAGACTGAGCCCTGGCCACTTACCAATAATTCAAACTTCACTATTCTTCATTTATTTTGAAGAATTCTTAATGTAACCAAGGTTTTGTCTAGCATCACTCGTCAGCCACCCCTTTGAAGTTAATGTTATCACACATTGGAAAGATGTCACAGGGACTGAGAAGCGAACACCTGAGAAACGAATACCGCCTCTGGTATATCTTCACTGTTTAAACAAAGAACTAAGATTTCAACTTTATTCTAATTCCAAATACAAACCATGCTAACAGAACAGTCTCTCCATGCAGTCTTCTCAAAAAAAAAGCACGAGGACATTTCATGATAACCACCTTCTCATCAGTGTCACAGAGCCCCAGGAAGGGCCCTGTGGGGTCCTTGCTGAGCGGGGACAGCACGGGTGAACGAGGGGATCGAGGGCAGCACTTGCCTTGACCAGACTGGAGGCTCTGCCAGGCGAGGCTGTTACCAAACCTCTTACCAAAACAGCGGCCTTCTTTCTTTGCTCGTTTATTTCGCTACCGGTGGCTCTGGGGTTTGTTTGTCGTCCCACCCCCCGAAGCCCGAAGCAAAGCAGGAGCAAACAGCCACGGCCAGGGCACCGGGCCCTGCCTCGACACGGGCTGGGCTCCCCGGCCCCCAGCTCCCGCCCCACCGACCCCCGGCGGCCCGCCCGGCCCGGCCCGGCCTGGTCCCGGCCCCGTCGCCGTTGCCCCGGCAGCGGGACGCGCGGAGGAGGAGAGTCCATTCGGCGCTGGGGCTGAAGGGGACTGCGGGGAGAGCCTACTGCCTGCAGGGGGGGGCAGGTGGGGCCGCGCTGAGGGGAAGGTGTCCGCCCCTCATCAGGGGCCGGGGGAGGGATGTGGGGCTCTGGTCGTCTGCCATTACCGACGGGGACCCGTTGGGTTTTAAATAAAGTCACACGCAGGGCCAGCGCTGTGAGCTCCCCTATTTGTCAGCCACCCATCCGCAGCCTGCGCCATCCAGCCCTGCTGATATTTCTGTGGGGGGGCTCCAGAGCTGGAAGCCCCAGCCGCTGAAGAGCAACGCCCAGCCCTTGTGACACAGATCATAGAATCATAGAATGATTAAGGTTGGAAAAGACCTCCAAGATCAGCTGGTCCAACCATCACCCTATTACCAATGTCACCCACTAAACCATGTCCCCAAGCACCACATCCAACCTTTCACTGAATACCCCCAGGGACGGTGACTCCACCATCTCCCTGGGCAACCTGTTCCAATGCCTGACTGCTCTTTCTGAGAAGAAATGTCTCCTCATTTCCAACATAGATGTCTGGGTCTCTTAGTTTCCCATACATGTGGACTTAAATTTGGCCCTCAGAGTCCTCTCATATCAAGTAAACCCAGTGCCGGTGTTGGCACCCACAGCAGACACCAGGCCCAGGAGCCAAAAGCAAGGCCCAGCAAGAACACTGCACCACAATAATACTTTTACAGCACTTCTATCCTCTGACTTTTCAAGTTTTCAGGACGTACTTTCTTCACATTTTTTCCCTACAAGAAGTGCAGAGGTTTCTATTCAGTAGAAACAACAATATGTGGCAGGTGTTTTTTACACCACTGAATGAGGTGATATTTGTATTAACTACCTTCTTCCAAGCAGAAGTGATAACTTTAGGTACCCTAAAAAGCATGGCAGCACTGGAATTATCTCAAATTGTATCTGACACAGACTTTCCCTGGGGCAGGGATACATGGCTGTGCTGCAAAAGGAGGCCGCATCCTCTCCACAACATCCATGCTGATTCTGCCACAAGTGTTCCCATCTCATTCCAACCGTGATACCCTAGGCTGCCACAAAATATGCCTCATTTATGTTTGAATGTGGGCTCTTCCATATTTTCATTCAAAATTATTGTTTATTTAGAACTGTGTCTCTAGAAGAATCGATATACACTTCCTGCTGATTTGCTCCGTACTTTAAGCAGCTAAATCTAAATCAACCTAGAGCTTCTAAGAACCTTTCATACAAGTTGTCCCATTAGTAGGACCCAGACAGCTATAGGGCTTGCTTGAGACATTTAATTTTTGGGAAAAGTTCTGTCTATGCGCACACATCCCGTAGATCTGTGCAGCCCTGACATCACGTCTTGGATATTCCAGACCAGGAATTTATGTATCTGCCAGTAAGCAATAACCCCCGAACCATCCCCTCCAAGGATACCTAGAATATATGACAGGATAATCATGTTTTAATCAATCACGTCTTCCAGTTTATTTGCTTTGAGTCTAGCCCTTCCAATATTGGTGGCTAGACCATTATTTATAATGGATGCTCCTTTAGGGGAAAAAAACAGTCTTTACAGAAAAGCTGGCATTTCAGGAAAAAAAAAAAACACTCTGTTTATGATCCAAGCCAAGCTTTAATAAGTGCAAACTACTATCTGTTTGAAATTTATGTACTCTGAGCTGTACTTCATCTGGAGAATTTGCATTTGTCCCATATGTAGTCAAGCTAGGAGGCACAAAATAAGTTACACAGTTTTTCTTGACTGTATAATCTGTCTGGCAGTAATTTTCCTTCATCATCTTGGTTACAGTACAGTTTTCAAGATTTTACTGTGACAGGCAATTTGTGTTGAGAGCCTGTGGAAACACATATGGATTTTTTGTTCTTGAGAAGGAATCATAGTTTGCATAATATGTGTAAATTTAAAAATATGTCCTAATACTCTCTTCTTTGAAACAAATTTGGAGGTGTTTTCTGTTTCACTGTGGATGTTTTGATGAAAAAGTACAAATAAATTGATACTCATTTTAATAAAATAATTTCAAACTATGCAAACTGTAACCAGTTTAGGCTCTGTTATGACTGCACAGAGCAGGTGTTTCCAGTGCAATATATATCATTAGCAATAGCTGATGTGTATTCTGGACCGTATTTGGAGCACATTTGTAGCATTTAAACATGTTATTTCCTGTAGGAAAATCCTAAGTAGCCACCTAAATACAGTTCTTCACATCTTCTGTAATGATGTCTTTCAGTAGCCTGTACATGAGACACTTAATGTTACTCTAGATAAATTATGTCTGAATCACTGTTACAATCCTCAAGACTACTTTTGATTTCAAAGTTTCCACTCAGAAAAATGCAAAACTTTCAGTTTATATGTAAGATAACTTTCTGCAGAAAAATTGGCATTTGATTTCCAAAATTTAAATGATTCATACTGACTTTGTGGGCTTTGGATCAAGTACTTTAGCTGGAAGAGTATCAAGAGCCTGTTTTGTATGAGACTTGGACCATTAAATTTACATAGTTCGGAGATGAAGTAATGCAGAATTTGATGCTGGCATTCTACACATCGACATATTTATAATTAGATTATTTGCATTTCAGCCATTTTATGTGTCTTCCCCGGTGTTCAGTTCTATACTTTGTTTTATATACTTAGATCTGATTTTCATAATCAAACATCATTTCATATTTTTGCATTCAACTTTCACAAATGCAGATCACATAGAATAAAGGAGTGGATGCATAGTTTCTCTCAAAGTCACTTTTTTTGCAAGTAAACATAAAGTTTATAAGGACAAAAAAAACAACTGAAATTCAACCAAAATCCATCTGGTGGAGTTGTGCTATAAGTTATAAACCTTCTGCGTTTCTTAAGGCTTTGCCTGTTGCCATTACCTACCTTTGCACCCACGCCGATCTTCTCAACAAGCAAAACCAGATTTGATAACTTTGCAGGTTTTGTCTATTTTATCCATATTAAAATATTTTGGGACAGTATATTTGAAACTCTTTATTTAAAGACACAGTTAGAAAGAACACCTGAGCACAGAGGCAAAATAACCTTTCCAAGATTGCCATTCAGGCTTTGGTACCAACCCACATTCATATTTTGATTTGCAATGCCTTAAATTTATTTCAGTTTCAGTTTCAAACAAAATGAAATAATGTTTATTCCTGTTGTGGAATAATTGGAAGCAGCTTTCACTGGATCATGACTGAGGAACTCTGAAACTGAAGTCATTTTTTAATGGATTTCCCCTGTAGCTTTAGGCAAGGTACATAGGGCTTAGCACTCTCATTACAGAGGTAGAAAGAGCTGGAAGACACACGGTAAAGTAAGGAAGTCTGTTCGGTTCAGTACTGGGCATCTTACATTGTTGAAAACCAGTTATTTGGGCCTTCCGAGTCAGCTCTCTGCGTCACATTGTCTGACCACATTTCCATACCATGAATAAGGCTCAACCCCTGAGATAGATGAATATTAAATGGTTTGTGGCCCTCAGGCTTGATTTGCCCGACTTTACTTCCACCCGGCCTCCTGCCGATCTCGGAGGAGATGAGTCACTGCGTGCAGCTGCACGCCAGTACGGAGAGGTGGGCTGCAGGGGGGAGCTGCCGGAGGAGGAGAGGAGGCTCCGCTCCAGGAAAGGTCCCCTCCTCATCCTGCCTGTGTAGCACCATGTGCCTACAGCAGAGACTGATAAAAAGATAGGAGACGCTGCCTTCTGTGAAGGCGAGGTCCCAGACCCAAGATTTCAGGCCTGCTGTGCTGGGGAGCAATAAGTTAGGTTAATACTGAAAATGAAGAAAATACCTTTTTTTTTTTCTTTTTTTTTTTTCTGAAGATCCCTTTCCACAAGCATTCTTGTAGTTCAAATCCCAGTTTCATGAACCAAAAGCTAGTTTTAAAATCTCATATACCAATATTTGCAGGAAATGAACTTTAAATTTGCTCTGGAACAGCTTGGTCTCATGACCAGGCAAGAAATAGAAATAATATTGTTTTATTTACCTGACCATGCACTACTAATACACTTCCAATAAAAGCAGAGTATTTTCAGTCTTCAAGAGGAGACGGGGTTGGTTACGAGTTGTGAATTACTTGCTCTACTTTGTCATACAGCAAGAACCATATTTTCCCCTTCCTCCACCACTCCCCCATTTTGGGCTGCAGATACATGCACAGAATGAAAGATGCCAACCAACCAGCTGTGAAGCACGTTATACTTTTCATCACATCAGATCCCATTTAAGGAGTATTAAAGCTATTTAAATGCCGGCTGACCCCAGAACAGCATTATCCCCTTTGCTTGATGGGCAAGGGCTGGTTAAGTCTGCTGGGAAGTCCAACCCAAGTAGGGTGCACATGCAAGGAAGATGGTGGGGGAAACATGCCAGTTATCCAGGGAGCTTACTTGACCACTGCGGTCTGTGTGCTGAAACTCACACTCCTTGTCATAAAATACTCATTCCAGTATTTCAGCTTGTCATTCAGTAAAAACCCTGAGATCAAAGACTCTATTACGTGTTTGGTTTACTGTCAAAACTGTCCTTCAGACTTCCCAGAACTCCAGGGCTACGTTGTCATGTACAATAATTTTTTTACCATTCTTCATAAATTGAGATTACCTTGCTTAGGCAGAGCTCCTTGTTCAATTAAAAACCTTGGGCTCAGCTAAGCGCATTCAGAACTGAACTCAAAGCAGCACAGAGGGATGCACATCAAAGCATCTGAGTTTACGTGACGAAAGGAGATATCATTCACCTTGAGGAGTGGTGAGAAGACTAGATAATTAATTTATGCTTATAAATGCCTCAGAGAAGAAAACACTAGTGCTATTATTGGCCTTGCTTCACCCGAAATTCAATCAAAAGTATAAAAAAACGGAGCAAGGCTTTGGGTTTGATGTGAGACCAGGTGAGCTTCAGGTTTCATTACCAAGATTCAGGCAGCTCTGTAATCTGCAGCCTACAAATTTGAAAGTAAAGCAGTCTGATACCTAAAAAGAAAAGCACTTTGCAATAATAAATGGAAGGGATTATCTTCAGTGCTTCCTGTGAATACAGCTGCTGGATAGTGTTTTATTTGTTCACTTTGTAAGGATAAAAAAAAAATAAACTTGTCTTAAGCCATCCAGGTTTAAGACAGGCTTTATCTCCCTGGTTGGAGGGAAAGATTAGCACTTATTAGAGTCTAATCTTAATCATATCCATTTATAAATAGGGCTTCAAATTGTCTAAAATATTTAAACATGATGAAATGGAAAGACTTAAGACAGCTAAGGTCTTAAGAGGAAAAAAAATCCACAAACCTGAAGATTTATCTACAAAGATTAAAGTAGTTTTCATTGCAAGGCCCTAAGAAAATAAAAAATATATGTATAGTAATAAAATAAAAGATCAGAAGAGTGACAACAGCAGCCAAAACACTTTCTTTACAAGGCAAATTAAGTTATGGCTTAAGAAATTATTAAGGCTTAACCGTTTAGTTGCTGTTTCATAGCCAAAGACAACACAAATGTTTTCCGTTATCTACTCATTTGTTTGTCTGGGGGTTTAGACGATCTTCTTTTTCATATAAGAATATCAGAGTAATCAGGCATATTCAAGTATGACAAATAAAAACAGCATTTTTTTTCTCTCAAGCCATAGGAGAGTGGAAACATAGCTTCTCGTTTGTATGTTGATATTATAGTGGGAGAATCAAGAGTTACTTGCTGAACACATGGTGAGGCAAGTTGGCAATCATCACCTTGAAGGACTTCCATATTTCAGCCCCCTGAAGTTTCCACCTCTGCCTAGAATCGCGGCCCTCCCCTTTCACTTGAAATCTTTAGTCACAGAGGAAAATTCTCTCTTAGGCCCAAACTTCCGAGGAGGGTGGATGGAAAAGGCCTTTTCCTAAAGGCGTTTCAGTGGAGAGTGGGCGGGCAGGACAGGACGGCAAGATTAAACCCAGTGATACCAGTGGTTGAATGGGGTTTGCTGTCACACTCCTACCAACAAATGGCTTTTCCGGGTGTGTGCATCATGAGATACAGCCAGGCTGCCTGAAGACTACTACCATGTAAGAACCGTATTCAAACAAGATGAACAGCTTTTTTATTTTTTTTTCCTTTTTCTGGCTAGACACAGCATTGGCAGTTGGGTTTCTTAAGAAAGGACAGAGTGAATTTGGTTATCTCCTTCTCCTCAGTTACTGATCTACACATTTTTTTAAGTAGTCATTAATACAGGTCCACCTCGTGAGTTCAGAGCTGCCGTCACAGCCCACTCACACCAAATTTCCACAGCCTGAAACCAATGCAGCTTTCAGCAGAGGGCTCCAGAGGGTGTCGGTAGGAGAGCTTTCTTTTCTTTGTTACAAGATAAGATAAGATGATAAGATCTTAACTGTTTTACGGCAGTGTTTACCTAAACTGAACTGCGCAATTTGGATGTTTGAAGTGGTTAATAACATTCTCCTCCAAATTTCACAACTGGAGCAACTTAATTTCTCTCAGTTCTGGAATGAGCAAAACCAGAAATCAGGAGATACCTTGTCTAAGATTAATTTTGTTTACAAGAACTTCCTAGAAGGATTCAAACTACAAAATCATCAGCTGAACTTTAATATATTGAGTTTCATTTGACACAGTTACTGAATGCACCTCAGTTTTGTAATTTATTTCTATAATAGTTTTGTAGAGCTTCCTCAAAGTCTTGCCAAGGTATTTCTATGTCATCATCAATATTTTATTCAAAAATTGGATATGAGAAACATTAAGTGAGCTGTATATACATGAATAATGACTGGTTTTAACAGCAATACCAAGTTATTTCCCTTAGCCCTAGTAGAAATAGCTCCATTTTTTCATACATATAAAAAAGTGAAGGAATAAGACACAGAGGAATGCAGATCACAGTAAAGTTTTACAGCCAGAACGCCAACATATCATCTTTTAAAGAACTTACACTGTCATTGGTTACAATTTTAAGAAAATATATCTTATTCAGCAGGTCTGTAGAGAAAGTGAGAAATGCTTCTCTAGAAAAGAAGGTTTTTAATATAATTTTTAAGATAATGCAGTCTTGCAAAAGTTTACAGTCTTGCAATTTTTTATAGACCTTTGTCCTTTACAAGGCTGTAGTCTTGCAAACTTTTGCTAGGCTTTTACTATTCATTTATTTCAGCTCTGATGTGTTCAGTACACTGTGTGCAAAATGTCGATAAGGATGCTTGGGTCTGCCTGTATTATAGCCCTTTCACTGCACAGTCCCTGCAGTGGCATATTGAAATGGGCAAAATCAAAACCCCAGATCCTGTTTTTTTTGGGCTTGCAGGGACATGAGCTCTTAGGAACAAATGTATCTTAGGTCATATTGCTATCATTTCTCGCTTGCTGAATAACTTTTAACAAGCTGTAGAGAAAGCGTTGTGATCCGCAGACAAATATGACCAGTCATTGACATTGCTACTAGTGGTAGGTGGGACAGGAAAGGTGATGGAGCAAAAATTCTGCATTGAGATACCGATTTTTGCATTGCCAAAGCCTTTGCTATATTAAAGAAAGAACTGGCCTGATTCCTGTGTTTAAGTTGCTGGGAAACTTTCCATTACCAAAAAAATAAAAAAATAAA
Source organism: Anser anser (assembly GCF_964211835.1). Taxonomy (NCBI): domain Eukaryota; kingdom Metazoa; phylum Chordata; class Aves; order Anseriformes; family Anatidae; genus Anser; species Anser anser. The sequence goes on along the minus strand of NC_139729.1, from coordinate 24,982,946 downwards.
ATAAAAATAAATCCTTGCTACTTTCCTAGTTCTGTAATTAATTCTTGACTTGTTTGCAGCCCAGTCTTCAGCAATCAGAAAGCCTAGAGAAATTACTCTTATTAGTTCTCTACAGGTTTGCAAGATATAAACTTTGGAACATTTTCTCCCTTCTATCAATTTAATAACAGATACGCTTAGCTCCCTTTAGGCTCCCACAGTGGTATCTATCTCCCTGGATAAGCTATCTAAATGCAGTGCACAATACATGGGAGAGGTGAGCATCTCAGGCAGCCGATCTAAAGCAACAATTATGTGAATTCTTTCATTCTATACAAGAATTTCTTCTCATTTTAAGAACTGAAGTGTAAATATATCCACCTTTAAAAATTCTTTGTTTTACATCCCTCCAAAAAAGGGGGAAAAATGTCCTTTGATAATTTCAGTCAAGGAGATCTCAAATGAACATCTTCCCCTTCCTAAGAGCTCTTCCTTTCCATAATTAGCAATTTAGATAAAAACATTTTGCATTCTCCTATTGGTGTGTGGGTTTTCCCCAGTCTCCTTAAGGCTCTGTTTCTGTGCTTTGTTCTGAACTGTCAGTGGTGGCCTCTTTTTAAGTGACCAGCTTTATGTTTGTCTAACTGTGCCTGCTTTAATAATGAATAAGAGATTCAGCCAAGGAAATTTTTGGATCCCAGTTATGTTAACCTGATAATGAACATCAAGCCAATCGGACTGGGACACCCCCGAGCAGAGGCTGAACTGAGAACTTTAGTATCCAAGTTAACTATTAATTTTTTGAGTGTTTTTTTCATTATTATTTTGAACTTAGGCATTTCAGTTCTGCCTAAATACCGCTATAGATGCCAAAAGCATTTACTGGATAGATATCTTAGATTCATTGCTCTTCACAGAAAACTATTTACAGAATGCCGTAATTGAACATCATCATTCTAATCACCAGTACCCTACAAATGAACCCTCTCTCTGAGTAAAATCCTAGCAGAGCCCACAAAAAAGTACTTACTCATGACTAAATAAGGTCAGTATAGAGGGTGGCTGCTAGCCACATCTGTGTTAAAATTACAGCCTTGGTCATGGCCCCACCAGAAATTTTATCCCAAGCAAATAGCATACGTTAGATATTTGCCTATAAACACAGATCTCTTTATAGTGTAAATTTTGTGGTCTAATTATTGGATCATTACTGAGAAAAGACCAGACAGAAGATCTATCAGGAAATTGCTGACAATACCACAAATAAAGAAGAAAAAGATTCACGTGGTGTCTAAAAAAATCGAAAAATAAACATGCAAGCACAAAATGGCTGTGGTATTAAGAACAAAAGAAAGAAAGAAAAAGAAGAGGTTTCACTGTGAAAGAGCTTCACTGGGGTTCTTTTTTGTCCCAAAAAGCAAAAGCGATAGAATTTAATCATCTCTGCTGGCACGCCAGAGTTACAGACTAAAACATTAGTGCTGCAAGTATATACAAGTGAAGATCTCATTGTTAGAAAATTCACAGAAAAGTCATTACAGCAGAGGAATAAGATCAGACATTTTCTTCCAATTCCAGCAAGCTGACAAAAGAAAGAATTAGATATCAAGTCACAGTGTGCATGAATTAATCAATACAGAGTTCAAATACATCTTCTTGATAGTTGTATTAAGATGAACAAGCAGACAGTTATTGTACGGACAAAGAATAAGCTGCAAGAGAAATATCTTTTTTATATTATTCTGAACTTCAAAATTTCTTATCATTTTAGCATTAAATGAATAAAAGCAGTACTTAACTATTAATGATCAGATTGTAATTACAGAAAATTATATCCTTTTACCTTTGTGTGATTACCCCATTTCCCACTTTGTGATCTGGTAGGCTTTTTCAGTGTTCCCCACAAAAACCACTCGAAGGAGAAGAAAACTTACTTAAAAGTAAACATTACTGTGAACTTTGTTTTTTCATCAGTTATTAAATTTCCTTGGCATTACAAAATACCATAGTGAAATGTAATGTCACAGAACATTAAAAATTCCATTTTACTTACCAATTAAACTGCCCTGCCCTGCCCTTGATATTTATTTGAACAAGAAAATCTAAACATATAACGTGTATTATAGCCAAACTACTGTTGCACATCTCTCAAGTTGATGTAAAGTTGACTGCTTTTGTGCTACCCATTAGGGCTTGTTCAGTTTTTGTTTGGTACAGAACTGCTGTTAAGGTCCAATTACTGGCATTACGTTCCTCACGTAGCTTCTTGCTTTCGTTACTCCCTGAAGTTTACATATTTACCATGTTCTGACTCCAGTTTTCTGACACTGGTCAGCATCCCAACAGGCTCCGCTCACAGATAAAAGGGGAGATGGACCAACTGTACCATCTGCCTGTTATTTTCCACCCAGAAGCGTGGTGTCTGATCATCATCCTGAGCCGTGCTTGCATCTGTCAGAGTGCTTCACTCTTCCTTGTGAAGAACACGGAAATTTAGCATTTTGGAGAAGGAAGGTATGGCAGGAAGGAAATGACCAGCATTGCCCCAATCCTTCAGAACAACCACGCAATGTTAGAGACATTCATCTATCTGAATCTATCTGTGATGAGACACATTAGCCCTACATAGTTCCCTAAATGCCTGTCATTACCAGAGACTCTCCATAATTCATTTCTGAAGACACGCCGACAAAAATACCGATTGTGTAATCATTAAAAATAACAGTAATTTCTCTGCTTTTTATGGCAGCCATTTGCATCTCCTGTGAATGATCTGTCATTGATTCAAACCCATAATTTAAGAAGTATCTTAGTTGTGACATTTTAAATCCAACGCAGATCATAAAACAGTATAAATTTTCATTAAAGCCATATTGTTAAAAATTGTAGTGTGTAAGGGTGTGGGGAATTTCCTGTTTCCCCCTCCACAGTCATTTGCTGATTGCCATCATATGGTGCAGTGCAGAAGTGCCAGAATTGCTGCCTTCTAGTAGTGAAATAAAGAAATGAAACACGATTACCGCTCCCCAGCTGAGCACTGCCAAACCCTCGCATTAGGATACTACAGTGCTAAAGTTCTTCAACTGTCTCGGGATGAAGAACAAGAAAAGCTGAGATAAGGGATTAGGATTTTCCTTCTGACAAATATTCCAGTATAAGTGCTTGTTTGTTTTAACGCTTAATTGTATTTAGAGAAGGTGAAAAATCTCAGCAGAAGGACGATTCCAAGGAAGAAAATCTCTCTCAGTCTTTATCTGGATGCTGTGTAACATGTTTTTTCTTTAAGACCTAGCACAAATAATCATTGATAGTAACTGCCTTGAAATAGCAAATGATTTTAACTTTTTTCCACTCAAGACATGGCATTTCATTTTAAAACTTATCCACAGGGCATATTGTAACTATATTCTGCTTTAAGTACAGTTATTACTTTCTCTGTAGGCATTTGGTAAATGGAAGGCTTAAAAAGGCCCATTTAAGTGATGAAGGATATGCTCAAGAACAGTGGTTTACAACTGAAAATGTGCTGGTTAAGAATTAAAATTTGATACTGGCAAACTCCATCATTAAAATAAAGTCATGTTATCTCCAGTTCCCTATTAACATCGTCGCTACGTGTAGTAAATCACTTCTCCTGCATTAAAACAAGTTCATGAGCAGCCTAAGGACCAGAAAACTAGAGCAGAAATTAATTTAAATGCAAAATTAACATTCCCAAGGTGTAATACAAAAGCAGCGCCAGCCAACAGGTCTCAGCAGCCCAGGGTTCACTGGTGCTGTGCAGTGCGGGAGAGTTCCTTGTTCCCAGGCTGCAATATTCAGAAGCAAGCAGGGTTTTCTGTATGCACAGAACAGGGGTCCTTGCCTGTCTGGGATGGATGGCAACGAGCCCAGGAGGAACTGGATCTTCTGCTTGCCAAAAACAATGGGAAAGTTCCCATTAAATTCAGAGAAGCAAGATGAGAGCTTGACACCGCAAACATCCTCATCATTTCTGCACGTTAGAGCTTCAATTTTTACACACAGGAAAACCAACAAAAGGTAATGGAAAGAAGTACAATACCAAAAATATATTCCTTAACTGGAAGACTTACTTCCAACTCTTCCTCCCGAATTTCGGTAAGCCAGTCTCAAATCAACTGAACTGAAAAATGCGTTTTTCTACTACATCTGCAGCTACAGCTGCTGCGGAAGCGTTAGGGCTAAGCTGAACTCTTCTTCTTTTGTGGCAGCTCCAAACACCAATAGCTCTCATGACAGTCAGAAAAATAGCTAGAATAAAGGCAAAATGGTACGTCTGGTATTCGGCAATAGTTAATATTTGATATATGTGAAGAACCCCACTTATATTAAAATAGCAGTTTTCATTCTCTGGGGAAAATGCCTCCGTGATACCTCAGCTATGAAGAATTCTTCCTTAATGAAGCTGCTCACGGGCAGCTTCTGCTCCGACACTGCTTCACTCGCCTGTAAGCGCACTTCACCAGGACAAGCCTAACCTGCCCACATTCCCCACTCAGAATGATTTTCTCATATTTATTTGCCCAGAGGAAGAAAATTTGCAGTCATCTCCTATGGAACGATCGCAACAACATCAGCCACCGTCTGCTAATGAGAATTAACATCAAAAAGCAGATAGTACACGGAGCCTGTCTGCAGGAGTCTGTCACTCCTGCCAGAAGAGAATTTCTCCGTACTTGTGTAAGTGAGCTGAAGTGTTGATACGTGTGAAAACTCATTTGTGCTCGTGGCAAGAATTTGCGACGCTTGCCAGCACGTATCCTTTCAGAGAAGTAGATGATTATCTTTGCATCAGTACCACGCCGTCTTCCAGAGTTTAAAAACCTTTGACTATAAAGAAAATTTCCCTCCTGAGAGTCAAATCTGGGGGTTGCAGTAATGTTCCGGTGCATTCTTAGAAGTCATTTACAGCACGGGGACTCTTTGCATGGTGAGAAGTAACCGTCCCCAGTATCACAACCCCTTAAGCTTTAGGAAATACCATTGTATATAACAGTATTAAGAAACGTTTCGGGTGGCTGAGAATGAAAAGATCATCACTGGTGTTTTCAGAGCAGCTCAGGAGCTCCCCTGTCCTTTACAGATTAGCCACTCAGCTGGACAGGCGATGGTGGAAAAAGAGGTGCTGACTTCCAGCCCCACTGAGCAAAGTCTTGAATCTGTCACAGATCACAAATTCATTGTAAAACAAACGTTTAGGACATAGGAGAAACTGGCAAAAAATGATTCTGCAAAAGCTGTAGAGAATTTACCATCTGTTTTGTTTTCTATCCAGGTACTTCTGGGCTCTGAGCAAGCTTTTGTGTCTTGGAAATTCACCAGGTTTATAGCCGTCTGAAAAAAAGGCCTCGTTGCTATGGCAATGCAATCCTTTCACAATGAATCCTTCTTGAAGGTAGAGGACATTGGCAAGATGAAATGTTAATTTTTTTTTTTTAATTTTTTGTTTGTAGTGTGACAGAGAGCAGCGGCTGGAGGGGGACAATTCCTCACCCCCAAAACATAACTGGTTTGTGTCGTCTTCACTGGAACAACATAAAGCAGCTGTGTCAGGGCATTGTTAGCCATACACAAAACCCACTCCGTAATCCCCTGAAACTCACAGTACGGCACCACTGAGGCTGCTCTCAGAACGAGCAGCAACGGTCTGAACACTGCCTTTATGCCAGGAGGTCTGTTTTAATGAAACAAAGTTGAGAGCGATCAATAATGATCTCTCCTTCGAAACAGCCCGTTAGTACAATCTTTGTAAAGGTGATAGGCAAGGAAATTTGATGTCTGGGGAAACTGGCAACATCCTTGTCTGGTTCACACAAAAGAGGATGCCCTGTCATTTTCTGGCAGCCCCAGCAGGTGGAAGTTACCTGCAGCTACAGGGAAAGCAACGAAGGCTCGAGAGTGTGAAAAGAATGAGAAAGCAAATGCTTTTTTGTTTGTTTCGCATGTGCTGTCTGCCTGCACACCACCATGCCTCCAGCTGCAGGCACCCCGGCTCTGACCCTCACAATGAGCAGCATGACAGAAAGACAGAGGCGGTCAGATTAGCTTTGTCTCCTGGCCCCCACCCAGAGCCCTCCCATAAATACAATCTGATGGCTTCTGAAACCGCTATCGACCCTGCCTGTGTAGAGCGGAAAATGAAATGAAGCCACCCCTTCAGCATTAAGACCTAATCTATCCTTCTGCAACTCAGACATGTGAAGTGATTTATGGCCAAATTCATTCCTCCCCTAAAACGCACTTCACATCACAAGCAGGCGCAGGGACTACTCGGAAAATTAACACACAGCTCGGCATAGGCATGGCAAAGGCTGTCTGGTAACCCGCTGAGTTTCTTCAAAGAGCAATGCTGAATAATAATATGAATAAAACTCATTTCAAAAGCAAAACGTGAAAAATGCAACTTAAAGGAAACATGCCAATTAGATTCCTTGGTTCTGTAATAAATTGATGCCAGAAGCTGAAAATATCAAGTGCTTGACTGTCTTTGATTGGTTTTCAGTGCATAAAGGTGATTTTTTAAGTCACTTATGTGCTTTGGCTGTCATTGTTGAGAATACTTGTATTTTGAAATCCTTACCTTATTGATTACATATTTGATTCTAATTCCTATTTTTGAAGCCTGAATCAGCTGCACTTCCAAAGCACCTCTACTGATGTCACTAGCATTACGGCTAAACTGCCTTAAGCTGAACTACCGAGTTACTGGCATTTTATGGTATTTTTTCCTCTCTTAAATTCCATTCTCATCTTATTCTAGTCCTCTGATGCTGTCATTTTACAAGCACACAGGATAAGAAATTCATTTAGTGCGCTGGCCACCTACTGTCAGTGCTCTGCTTGTGCCATGTTGCATCCACAGGCAGCCTGGAAAGGGACCTTCCTGCCAGGGGCTGACTGCGGGGCACTTGGCAGCAGTCGGAGAGGTGGTGTTTAATGCGACTTGTCTGCTTAAATATTTCTGACGGGAACCAGTTATAATAGCTGGTAATCATCTGCCTGAATGAGGAGACTAGCATCATGGACCTGATGTCTATGAACACATGACAAAAGCCTTGGCAAGTTATTATTTTTGTGAGTCTAGAAAAGGCTACGGTAGGAAACAGTTGCACTAACACGCCTCCGACTTTTTATTCCAAGTGCAAATCAGTGACTGTACTTGTTAAGACTGTATTAGAATGATAAAAAAATAATTAAAATAGTCTTATTGTGCTTTCTAAATTTTGAGATTCAAATAGTCCTGCTTTTAAAAACGTGAATTCACCTTTTCTATACAGGTTGACAACAGCAGATCAAGAGATCCTCACCATCATTGCTTCCCAATGTCCTTGGCATCTCAAAGCTCGCTTGAAGTGCTCATCCCTCTCGCTCCGTTGCCCCGTGTGAAGAAGCAGAGTGGCAGGACAGGTGAAGAGCCTGACGGAGACCCACCGCCAGCTGCACAGCGCTCAGCATCGCAGGGCCTGGGCTGGTCTCTGAGCCAGGGACGTCACGAGAGCAATGCAAGCAGAGCTTTGCGATTAAGCACTTGTCATTATAGCACAGTTTATTGCAGCTTTTTCCCCTCTGAATGATTGAAACAGATTAAATTATTGAAAGCAGAAAAAATGACTTTAAAGCACTACACTTGTCTGAGAAAATTAAATTAAATAGTACTGACTTTTCTGAAGTCTTATTGCTCAGTCTTTTTGGCTCACGTGTAAGCCTGGTGAAAAGGAACCTGTCTGCATCTTTTGGGAGTGTTATCTCTGACCTGGAACAGGACCTTGTGTATATCAGCATCTAAAGTAACCTTCTGAATGAAAGTCAGATTTAATCACACAAAAATCCATATAAGTGAAAGTTAAAATTCATATTTATGGCTTTCTTACAAGTATAATTTGCCTTAGGGCAACATACTTCTTCACCGCACTCACTGACACACTGAAAATAGTCTCTCAACTAGAAGAGAGCTTCTTCCCCGTGGAGAACCGAGTTCAGTGAATGACTTGTTCTGCCGATTTGAGAAGGAAATGCTATGTACACAGATGGTGTATCATTTACATACACAAGAATACCAAGCATATGCATTATTTTAATTATTGTGGAATACTCTGTTGCTAGTGCAGAGTGGCTCTCTTGGCAAATAGGGCCCCAGATTTTCAATTGTGTAGTGCTGCTTCCTTCCAGAAATTTTAAATCAGGATGACTAAAGGTGATTGGTATAAATCTTACCTCAAGTGATACTTTAAGGATAAGAACTTTTTCACTTGGAAGCCCAAGTTAAACTTTCCTTTAGAAATGCTAGTTTCAGATACTGGCTTAGAAGCACACTTCAAAGGGATCACCAACACACCCTTTTCCTCCGTTCAAAGAATTGCCTCAGCATATTTACTTTCTTTTATGGGATTCTTATTTTTCACTGGACAAGCACTGTACAAAGAAATAGTATCTCTCTCCTGTGTTAACCTAGAGTATAAACTTCAATCACGTTAGGGAGCTGAAGGCAGGAATTTTAAAAGCATCTCACTTCTGCTCTTTTGAGAGTCCTGTACCAAGCCCATAATACTGTTTATCACCTGCTCGGCCCTCAAGGCATCATCTGAAAAGGAATAAAACCAATGGGACTCTTCCCATTTACTTTAATGGGCTTTGGATCAATGCCCAAACATGTTGAGTTTCAGAGATAAATATATATTTAATTCAGTCAAGTTTTCCAAAACAGCTTCTGCTGAGATCAATAGCAAACTTACTGGTCTTCAGGGAAGGCAGAGATTAAGCCTACGCTAACCACTCTGTTGTACTGCTGAAAGCTTAAGCAAAAGTAACTTGGATTTAGGCAGTGATAATACTGAAGACAATTTAAAATATTTAGCTTTCTTGTGTTAATAGCTGTCACTAACTACTGTTGCTAAGACTTAAGCTGTCTCATGTGAATAACCATCACTAATACATTAACTGTTCCCAAAGCCATTTAAAAGATTAACACGTACAACTACCTGGAAAACATTATCACACCTGCCTACTGTTAAGGGCTGTGTTAAGTTTTAAAATAAGTTTGCCTTGAAAAACAAAGACTAAAAGAAGAACACAGCAACAGTTATCACGAAACCCTATTTGATCGGCGCACCGAGGCCCACGGCAGTTGGGCACTGGCTTTGTAACGAGAGGCTGCCTTCCTGAAAGCAGCAATATTAGCTGGGTGCTGTGCCTTCGCTGGGAACTTAACAGAGGGAACAACGTTTGGGTTCAGTGGGATGGCAAAATGGAGCCCGGGGTAAACTCTAGGAGCTCCCGGTCGCTGGAGGGCAGGACGGCGTGTAACGGTGCACACCAACACGAAACCACGGCTCTCTCTCCCATCCTTGCCCCCTCCACCTCTTCCCATAGCAAAAAAAAGAACCAGAAGCAACTGCTGTAATCCTCCTTAGTCAGCACAGCAGCTGTAATTCAACTCGGGGCTTTTTACTGCAAATGAAGGAATTTTTCTGCAAATGTAGAAAAATTCCTTAATCTATCACTAACTGAACAGGCGCACATGAACAAAACAGCATTAACCTAAGAGCAATAATCTAAAATGGAGAAATATTGTGACACTAAAAGCACTGGAAATATATGATAGAGCATTTCAAAAGCTTTTAATCTGTATGAGGTAGAGGTAAGGTTGTTGTGTCTTATGCAAGTCGTCCCAAATGCGTTTCGGCTCAGTAACGTTATCCAGTCTGTGTGTGCTGTGTCTGTACGTTATTTGTGCGTCATCTGTGGACATTTTACTGTGGGAGTATTGCCATGGGGTTGAAAAGCCCCATGGTTGGTGATAACATCGGACTCCCGACGATGAAGCCATGAGGATCGTAAACAAGTTAGAAGGAACACAGAAGGGTGATTCAGGAGACACCTTGCTGTCTCAAGCTGCTTGCTCTCTAACCCTTAAGACATGGAAGTTGCTGGGTGTTTGCTGTTGCCAGACAAAGTTGTTAACCAACGAATAGTTAGTGGAAAAGTACTGCTGTAGAGCTAATGGTATAAGAAGGGAGCCTGTCCTCAATAAAGGAGTTGAAGTTATTGTCATCAATAAAGAAGAATTCCTAAATTCCTAAAAGAAATCGTGGTGTCCGTGTGGTCCTTACACCACATTTTACAAACATTCTTTGTCACTCCACCTTTGTTAAATTCAAGCTCGCTCAAGATTTAAAGGAAGAGAGTACCATAAGAAAGTTTTTAGAACTTTCTGAGAACGACCAAGCAGGCCTTTCTGTAGGTAAAGGTGCTGCTAGTTGAAAGCCCACCATATTGTGATCTCCTAGGACTAAAAGTAGATGTTGTGGGAAGGCAGGAACCTTCTTTGTTCAAGAGTTTAAACATTTTATTTCAAGCCCAGAGGACAGACATAATCAAGCCTAAGCCACAGGTACAGCAGAACTGTCGCCCATTTGCACCTCAGACCTGCATAACTCCGATCAGGGGGCAGATGAGCAACAATTGCTTGCCATTTCTGGGAGGCAAGAAAGGGCATCGCTACAGCAGATCAATTTTTAAAAATTGGCCTCTGCTTGAAACTCCTCAGGTTTGAAATTAAGTTTAACTGATACGAAAAGGAAAATGTTTTGTGTGAGCATCAGGCAGTCAAAAGGGAAAGCACCCTTTGCTCCTGCCGTGCGTGCAGATACATCTTTCTGTCGCCCTTCGTAACAATCCTCCGCACCTCTTCACACCCTTTAACCATGCGGCAGTCAGCCAAAACCTATCTGCTCCTACCCTGCATTTAAGATCCTGTTGATCTTTGCCATACCATTTACAAATCCACCTAAGCACTTCTGTATGTGTGCAAACTGCTTGTTTTATTTCACTCTGGCATTTGATTACGTTAATTATCTACCTTAGAATTAGAGTTTCTCATAGCAGGGATAATTTTTCACGGCTTAGAAAGCATCAAGCATCTAGTATCTGTGTAATTGAGGTCCTGAAGCCTTTAAAGCAACATTACAGGAGAATGCTAGGAAATTATAAGAAAAATCACAGGCATGAGATCTGATACTGTTCTGGGGGGGAAAAAAAAAAAAAAAAAAAAAACTTTGAAATTCTTATATTCAAGCCTTTGGTTTAATTACTTGACTTTCCTCAGCATGGTTTACTTCATGAAGCTGTCCACTGATTTTTATACCCATGTCACTAGGTGCTAAAATGGCTCTGAGTTAACGGGCATATATTTGATATTAACTAGTATCACGTTACCATATGACTGCGTTCTTGTAGGAGGAGATTTTATTTACTTTGAAGTTTACACAATACTGGGAAAAAAATGATGTTGTAAACCACTATACACTTGAGGTATTTTCTTTAAACCTATCTAAATCTGTATAGTCCTTCTGAATTCAGTGCAACCTGTGTCTTAAATCTTTGCAGGATTTGGTCTGGAAAAATGCACATGCAAATTATTCATCAACAGGATATTTTGCAGATTAACTTAAACTTCAGGTTAAGCCAAAATATTAACAATATTTCAGTAAGATATGTAAATTGGTTTGAATAAGGTCCATTTTCTAGTGGAAAAAAATTTCCAGTAGAAATGATAAGGACAAACACACAAGCATATGCTGCAGGATTTCCTGACCAGAAGCTGCAGCTGACGTTGAAAACCAGCTACTTGTTTTCTTCCTATAATCCGACCTTGCTCTGCAGTGAACAGCAAATCTCCTGGCGGAGAAAGAATTAGGGTTTGAGTTTAGAGAAAAAGCACCTCTTAAAACAGTTCCCTCAATTTAGCCAAGCATTTGAATAGTCAAGTACTTTCCCCACATTTATCCAGAACAGGTATTAAGATAGAAAATGTAGGAAATTTGGTTGTCTACAGAGATTTCTTGGCCTTCAGATTCAAAAAGGAGACTGGAGAAAAAACAGTGTCAGAATATTGATGCCTTCATATCCAGAAGAAATACAAAATATTTTTCCATTTTTTAATGCAAGGGGAAAAGAGCCATGCTTGATGTTTTGACACCACCTAATCCAATCAAGCATCCAGTTCAGCTGCTAATTGTCATGTGCATATGCCTTCACACATACAAAGGAATGTCTGCTTAGAAGTAGGAGATAAAGTTTGGGTCAGTACTTATTTAATCTCAATTAATGACTTTCAAACCTTGAGGACAGCACCTGCTTAGCAAGAAAATCCTTGTAAACACAAGATTCTTCTGGGGCCTCACTCTTTCATTTCTCTTTTTAAGGTCAGAACAGAAACCTCTTACAGAACCCTTGCAGTTGGACAGGGGTACATAAATACCAAAACTGTACTGGACCCAAACAATTTGGTCTAAATCAAATCTGGATTCTGTTGCACTCAGTTTTAAAGCACTCCAAGGACATCCAAATACCTTCATCTGGACTTCAGACAGAAAAAATGATCCAAAACAGACAAAAAAAGCATAAAAATAACTTCATTGATCTCAATTACTTCGATAAAGCACACAGAAGCCAGAGAGATGGGGTCCCAGTTCAGACCTAAGAGATGCCTAAGGCTGAGGTCCCTAGTAATGGCTGGAAATGTTGCCCCTAAGAAAAAAGGGACTGCACTGTAAAAAGTAATAACAGCATGTAGCAAAGGCAATTTCGCTCTGTATGTGGCATTCTTTATACACACCTCCCTTTGTAAGAGAAGGTTTATTTTTCTTCCAGCTTTGCTTGCTTATTTCTTTTTATCTTGCCATCAACTGCACATTCACTCACAGAGTTGCCTTGCCTTTTGTTCATGATCATGAATTTCTTTTGGGAACAGGCTCTTCTCATCAAATGCAACTTTCAAGGCAACAAAACAAGTCTGAACTCCACATCAAAATCGGTTGTGCATTTGTTGAGATGCACTGTGAAAACCAGGCTGTGGGAAGAGGAAGAAATAAAAGAAGCAGACCTGAAGCACTATAATTCAGAGAACAGCGAATTTTCTGCTTCCAGTTCTGCTGGCAAGTTTAGCTTTTTGGTAGTTTTCTCCCATTGGGGAAACAAGGCTTGGGCAGTCCTGAGGACTGCGCTGTGTCTGGCTCTCCTCTGCACTTGAGTTCAGGCCAGGCCTAATAAATCTGACGAAAGAGCTAAGATCTTGGGGAGAACTTAATTCCTACAGAACGGGAAAATAGCCAGGGTGGAAGAGGGAAAGGCTTTCCCCTGGAGAAGCAGAGCAAGGTAACTTTGTGCCTGTCAGGGAGCAGGGGAGGAGGACGCTGCTCTAGGGATGCCCCGGGCCCTGCAGAGCCCTCAGGCCGAGCCAGCACCTCGCAGGGCACTGGACTCAGGCCCAGACAATCACAAGGGAGAAATCCCCGGAAGAAGTGGCTTCACGGGTGCTCTTCTACTTGCTTATTATGATTTATTTCTTCCCCACTTCAATCTGTGTATTAAAATTCAGCCAGAGATCCTGAAGCGATCAAAGGGAGAGGCCTCCCAGCCTCCCTGCACACGTTGCTCATACCAACACCCTCCCAACCTGGAGACAACTTCACTTTTTACTTCCTCACACAGGCAGCGATTCCCCCATGTTTTACATTTATTATAGCTTCATTCCTGCCACTAAGGACTCATAAAATATCGAATAATCCTCTGTTGAAACAAGAGCATTAAAACTGTTCATTGAACGTCTGCATGACTGAGCAGGTTTACCCTGCAACAGTTTATTTACATGCATACAGCAGGCTGATCTTCAGGGATTCCTACAGTCCTGGATTAAGGACAAGGCTCTTTCTTATGCACACATATCCCTCCCACTAAAGTCAGCCTAGCTTATGAATAAGAATTAAATGATAGTCATGAGCTGTTACTATGACAGCTGATGGTATCTCATTTGAGTAGTGCAGTCTGGAAGTCTGAGGAATTAACTTGTTAGGAATTACATACGTGTCTCCTGTTAAGAAAATGATGAGCATTAGCCCATCAGAACATAGATGAGCTGCAGAGATCAAACTTGTTGCAGCCATTTAACCTGAAAGTTTACTTACACCTAACAAGCTATGAGGCCAGTGTGCAAAGGCTGAGTTTTATTCCCAAATGACTGTTAGCTGCGTGGAGACCATTAAAAAAAAAAAAAAAAAAAAGGAAAAAAAGGAAAAAAAAAATCAAAGGTACACAATACTCCCTGAGCCCTGCTCATTACTGCGTAGGCAGGAAAGTATATCCTTCATGCAGAGTAGGAAACCAAGGAGCAAAAAATTCAAGGCAAGTTTTTGTCAAACTGTGGAATCTCACCTTACAGCTATAATTGCAGGTGCTTAGCTCTTGGGGAAGCGACAGGAGTTTATCTATTGATTTCAGTAAGCTTAGGATGAAACTCTCAGTGATTTAAAGGATTAGAATTTTAAAGGTGTAAACTGCATCTCTGGCTCCAGTTAATTAAAATGTACGTTAAACTCAAAAAAAAAAAAAAAAGCAACATCAACAACCAAAAACCAGCTACTTAATACATTACCAGGGTTTAATACTGAATTTGTGTATTTCACGCACAAGAAAGCAATTTAAACATGCAATTAAATGTGAACACTTTTGACCATGAATTGTCATTAAAGTGAGCTGCAAAACTATTCAAACTATGCTGTGACACACTGGAGCAACATGACAGAGGTCTGTACCAAAAGTCTGTATGCTAGCTGTTTCCTCTCTACAGTAGTCACTGAGAAGCCAAATCCGCTTAGAAATAAAATGCAGATTTACTAGCCCATGTGCTTATTTAGTTTGGTAATGCTGGCGATATTCACACATAGCAATTAACACCTCATTCTTGTTTTGCTATTAATATCGCACTGCCCACACTATTTTTATGGCATTATCTCTCACTTACCTCTCATTTTGAGCAACTCACAGTAATGTGGAATTGTAAGACCTATTCTTTTTTTGCTGGAAGAGAAGGAGTTTTGGATAGTTAGAGCTAAAATAATGGGAAAGTTAGGAAACATTACAGGCACAGTGTTTTATACCTTGCCTTTCACAGGAGAGGCAAGGAGAGGTGGGGAGGGAGAGGTGCTCTCAGCAAGGAGAGTGCTAATTAAATCCTTGCTGAGAAATAAAATCTCTTGCTCCTATGAAAGTGGGCACTTGGTTGTTTAAAAAAAAAAAAAAAAAAAGCTTGTATGACAATTGAGTTTCAAAGTATTTAAAGATTGTACCTTTGACCTTGCTGACTCAGCTGCAAAATGTCTAACAATCAGGTTCTTTCACCTCATTTCTTTTCATGAACTTAGCAATTGACCTTTGCTATCTATCTCTCCAAAAGCAGATAGTATCTCACAGAAGAGCACCAAATACTGACCTTCAAATAGCTGATATTTGTATCTATAAGCCATTATCCATTGGCTGTTATAAGGTGCATGGTTCAAAGTGTTGTATATTCTTCATAACATAGTCAGATTGTTAGCAATTATGTTTTAGTAGGAGGTTTCGTAAAGAATAGGGAGAGACTGCAAAACAACTTGCAAAGCCATCAGAACGTCTCATCAAGGATGCAAAGACACTAATGAATGCACAAATCAGCTACTTTAATGAATCAAATTAAGCATTCTACAAACCTTGCCGAGAGCCACTTAGACTTGAACAGTAGCAATGTTTCTCTGAACCAAGATAACACCTAGATAGCAAATATCTATTTTGAGATGGATATCATTGACATTTCTTTGGGACTTTGCTTGTTAAATAGGAATGCACATAGCAGAATGTCGTAATGTATTTGTCTGAAGGTGCTAGGTAAAGACCGAGCACAGAAGTAATTGTCTTACCCCCTCCCTTTTAGTGCTATATTTACTTTTGAATCGTTTCCAACTTTGTTCCATTCCATTAAAATTTTCTCTTTAACAAGCCAATTAAGCCATCATCAGTTGCTTACACATTCAGCACTGGTCAGTGAAAAGAGGAATTGTCCCAAGATGCTGGGTTTCAGCTGTAACTACACTACAGCGAGAATTATTTCTCAAGATTGCTGAAACAGCCTCTTGCCCAGCTATCATTCTCCTATCTTCAGTTTTTTGACAGTTGAATGAAGGTTATTTTCCCCAAATGGACTGAGGGAAGTCTATCATCTTAGACATCATACTTCAGCAGAAATCATCCGGTACTATATACAAATACCATTTGTCTCTCATACTCTTAGATGCATTCTTTAAAAATCTGCTTGTGAATTACAATTCTTCTATTCTTCTGTCCTAAATTCTGAAGTCAGGATTTCAGACTAATTTTTTCAATTAACTTGTAAAGCCTAATCCAGCGCCTGATGAAAGAAATTCTGATTTTCCAATCAAATTCAGTGGGGTATGGAACATGCCCATATGAAGTAAGAAGTTGTTGAGATAGGATTATACGTCTTATTACTTACTTGAAGCCTCAGATCAGCAGCTAAGCAATAAATCTTGGAGTCCTCTATTACCTTCATCTCATTTTAGCACAGATGGTAAAAGCTAGTGACCTTTATTTTTTGCCTTTCTGTGCTGAGAGATGGAGTAATGAGAATATAATGAAGGTCTACTTATTTTCCAATAGGCTGGGAAGACTCGGGTTTTCAGAGCACCTCTCCTCTATCTTTTCCCTAAAGTGTTTTTCAGGGAGAAGAACAAAGTCAGACTTGTTTGCTCCATCAGTCTCCTCGAGGGCTCCAATGTTCAAGGCCCTAAACACACCTTAAAACTCCAGGTTTACTAAAAAACTAAATACAATTGTGCTTCTATGATGAGTTAACTTTTCTCGTCTAATCTTCATAATATTATTCTACCAGGCAGACAACATAGTTAAAGGCAAAAAGCGTTCAGAACCTCTTAACAGATGTGTAGGATAAAACCATGATAATTTTTTAGTCCCTGAGAAATAGTCAATTCTTCAACATCTTTTAGGGGGAAAAAATGCCCTTGTTTCCTAAAAACAGATTGCACTTCAGTTAAAAAGCCAAAAGTCTACCTGGCATAGAGAGGGTCCCTCCTAAATGAGATGAACCCAGATACTCTGAAACAGGTACATGTAGGAAATTGGGCCGGCCTCTTGAAGATAACTAATAGTGGTAATTACTGTGGTGTGTTATGAAAACAACTGCATAAAGAAACTTCAGGTGTTGTGCTTCTTTTGTTGAGTAAGGAAAATAAATATTTAGGTGCCATTTGAAACAACAATCCTAAGAGTCGGTTGGGAATCAGTTTGGGCCCACACTGAAAGCAAAAAAAAAAAAAAAGAAAAAAAAATGCCTGAGGCACAGCTGAAATAAATCTATACAAGCCACAAGTCACATCACTCAAGGAATCCCCGACCAGGGCAAGCCAAACACAAGCATCTCCCTCAAGGTCAGGCTCACAGGAGGAATCTATAAGTATTGATCTGAGGAGCAGCTACCTACCATTTGCCTGCCAACATCTACATTTTGATGTTGTGTGTGCTGTTGTCTTCCATCGTCCCCTTAGCTACAGAAAGGTGAGATTAATCAGTATATAAAAAGATTTTTTTTTTGGGGGGGGGGGGGGGCATTTTTTATGTATATGTACATATGGCATGAAACAGAGCTCTAGGGCAGATTGCAGAGTAAGTTTTACTGCCTGCCAGCCAAGCAGTAAGCTCTAAACCCAGCCACAAGGACGCTGCTTTTAGGCAGATACCTTCTATAACATAACCGAAGAAAGAGCTTTGAAACTACCCTTCAGTAGGAAAGCTCTTATTCTTTTGGCTTTACCTTTGGTTTTTATTTTTATTTGGTCTGAGAAGAAAAACTTAAAGTAAGCCCAGAATATTCTGTGTTTAGATATGCAGGTAGCTAGGGGAAATTATGTCAAAATAGTTGTTTACCACATCAGAACTTCATGTTCTTTTGAGGTGGAAAGTTTTTTTTACTCCCAATTTTTCCCACAAAATGAACCACTCTCTGGCTAAATACAAAATCCAAAGGGTTGCTTGTGCTCTGTCGTTACCCTGAGGTGGCTACCCCTTGCAGAAATAGCTGCTGCTGTACGATGGAGTGATACAGCGCACAAATGTATCTGCAAGTCTGCAGCTTCCCTTTCAATCAGCAGAAGCAACAGAAGTAGCTGTAGCGATTTATGGTCAGATGAAAAGCCCTTTAAGTGCACTAGAAAGGATCTTTGCAATTTGGGAGGGCTTGAGATCAGGCCAGCAGCCCTTTGCAAATCATTTGTGAAATGACCCCCTCATGCGCAGATATAAGCTAAATGTTTAGCAAGTGAACCAGAAATTCGACTTATATAAGGCTCCCAATCATCTTTTTTTAATGAAATGTTAATTATGTAGAAGTTAGTAAACCAGTTTAGAGGTTTATACATTACCATAAATGTCTCCAGAAAAAGTCCATACTCCAAGAAACGCCTCACTGAAGGACTGGAAACTAGGACATGCTGATGTGATCCCAAAGCAGTTTTTACTAAAAGCACTATTTCTGAGGAATCTGGCTCTAGCGAAAGAGAGAATCCCTCACAAGGCCACTTTCTAGTAAAATATTTACCAGAACACCCAAAAGCCAGCTTCTTCTTCATGTGCTTGTAAAAACGTTGCAGAAGTGGAACAACTAGCTCGATTTATCTTTAGACGCTTATAAGACTCACACCAAAGCCCTCTGCCTTTCCTCCCTAAAGAGGCCTTCCAAGGCACCTGCTTTGCTGTGAAGTGGAAGAAGGGGCTGGCACCGCGCCGTGTCAGAGGCAGCACTTGGGAATCGGCAAAAAATCGCAATTCCTCAGAAAAATGCAGACCCTGCGACCTGACGAGCACAAAGGTTTTGCTGGATGGTTCTCTCCGTGACTGAGACACACGTGTGCTCTGCTCACAAAATGGTATCTATTTAGCAATTTGCTGTTTTCCTATAAAAATATTAGAAGTGACACGTGTTGGGCTCAGTTCGGGTCTGATTTGTAACTGCTTTATGAAGCGAAATACAGGGGAATGCTCTGAAATTTAAGTCTAGATTTTAATAGTGTGTATTGAAAATAGTATATTAATAGTGTTTTTCACTCTAATACTGGTGTTCTTTATCTGCTGCTCCATCTTTAACAAATACTTTAACCCTTATAGAAATGACTCCAAAAACAACAAAAAACAGCTTCAATTTTAATTTATTTTGGTTAGATTATTCAAAGCAACAAGTATCGCTAAGATTAAATGTATGAATGTTATCCAAGAATTATTTTAATACTGTGTTTCAAGATTTTATGTTCAGAAAGTTTCATACAAGAAACTATTTTGGTACAATTACATTCTACTCTGTATTCTGTACAGCCCATGCTATAGAAAGTAGGAATGAGACACTTAAGAGCATACCAAAGTGATAAAGATTAATACATCATGTTGTCAGCAGGTCAAAGCATTATCTTTCATAATAGCTTTTAACAAACCACACATTATTTTTGAGAAGGAGTCCATAAACATACTAATAAAGCAATATATTATATTAGCAATACTCTCTATTAGCAAGTTGTATCGTTCCCGTTCCATTTGAAGGAGACATTTTCTAGCACGTAGACAAGAAGCTCTCGGCACCTGACGTGGAGGCGATGCTGGGAACCTCCATTTGCTCTTTGCACTTGGCCTGAATCGTGTTGCTTACTGGAGGATGAGGAAAAAAGTCAAGCATGAAAAAGTTTGAGAAAGTACACCAATTTACTTAAAAATTAAACGTTATTAGGTTAACAAACAAATAGCTCAAATTGTCTCCAGTTTGAACTCTTTAGCATAAAATATGGAAGGCTTCCAATATGCTCCAAAAAATTGAACCTGAAGAGTCCCATATTTTTTGGCTTTTTATCCAGTTTTGACATAATGGGTTAAAGCGTACCACTGCAAAACCCCACATTTTGTAAGATACAAGAAAAAAACACTCTTCATCCTCCACACCAAAATCAGGAGATTTGTTGTCAAGAAAAAGTGTTTTTTCTCTGTATCTTCATCCTCTTCTACCTTTTTACTTGTACATTTTTTGGTAACATCCTTCTTTTAGAAGACAATAATATTTTCAATTTGCTGATTTTCTTCTGAAAGCATTGCGCACAGAGTTGCTTGAAGCTTGAATAATTTCTTATAGTCTTCAGATAAAATAGGCAGACTCTCCTCTATATAAAGATAAATATATCAGTTGTCACCATTTTCCCGAAAGAAAAAAAGACAAAGAAAGCAAGCACATCTCTCCCCTGAGGCACCCACGGAGCTATAGTATTTATTTCTACCTTGGCAGTTCTTAAAAAGTGTTGTTTTAAAAGTGAGAATAACTACCATGCCACAGCTGCTGCTTTTTCGCTTTATGTATTTCATATTTTTACGCAGGCACTGTCTAAGGAGGGGAAAGTCGTTCCTAAAATATTCCACCCTTCCACAGAAAGTGCTAGTGCAGCGGAACAGAGAGACCCCGAACACTTCCCCGGTAACACAGAAACGGCTGTGAAGAAGTAAGGAAGTCACTTGTTAAGGAGATGGGAAGCAACCAGGCCATATCTTTGCTGTTAAAAATTATGTTGATGCGTGCAAGTGCTCCCCACGTTGCTAGAAGCAGCGCTGCGGGTGCAGAGAGAACGGGTGCAGAGAGGTCCCTCTGCACGCAGGGCTCTGGGGAAAGGCAGAACCGGGGTGCCTGGGACACCCCGGGCAGGGGACGTGACTGGCACCGTCTCACTGGGACCCAGACATCAGTCCTGGCCCAAAAAGAAAATTTCCGGGCATCCAAATACAGACACTAGGAGTCTGAAAGCTTGCAAAGGGTCATTGCTTACTGCTTGTAATCCTGGCCCCGGAGGACTGATAAGGAAAAGTCTCCTTCTGCTAATCCCTTTTTATGGTCAGCAGGGAGGGGGAAATAGTTTTTCTTTAGCTGCCTGGATGAACTCAGGAGTCAATAAAGGGCTCCTGTAGACTTTGCGCAGTGGCTTGGACCTGCAGTTTGAAGCATTAGAAAAAAATTAAAACCACAAGAAAAAACCAAATTGCTATTCACTTTTCCTATCAAATTAGAGAACAAAAAGAAAGAGTTGACTGATTTCTTGAAGTCTACCTGTATATTCTGTACTTTCACCTGCCCTACCAGCTCTCCTCTTAGGAAGTACTGATTCACTTTATCGGTGGTGTGGTGAGGATCCAGCTGTAGCACCAGCATCCCACCCTGCCGTCAGCTGCCTCCCCAGGGTACTGCAAAGCCAGGGCTGCCATGGGAAACAAAATTTGCTCCTCCTAAAACACAAGTGGGGCCAAATGGGCAGGCTGGGCAACTCCACATTGAAGCAGTAGTCTCTGCTGTGCATGAACTCCTTGTTCCAGCCACTTTTTAAATATTGAATGGGATAAATCTGCAAATAAATTCCATCCACATGAGTATATATTGCAAGTTAGTTGCTAGAAGCATTCATTTCCCAGAGCGATGCAAGATACAGAAGAGTTATAGGACAAAAAATGTTCTTTCAGAAATTTAACCTTTATTTTCTATTCATGGGTACTGTGATCCAAACTAAATCTGTGTAAACAGTTTTCTTTATAAGAGTGAAAATAACAGTGAAAACAAATATACTTTATAGATGCGGGGAAAAAAAATCAATAGTCCTTTGAAGAGATTTCTTCAATCATAATAAATAAATCCAGAGCTTTTCAGTTCCTTTTGTCGACATACAATGCAGATTCAAAGAGTGCCCAGTCAAAGCAACAGGGAATGTGTTTTACATTCTCAAGACAGAAAACAGCTGAAGATACAAACACAAAAACAAAATGTGCCATCATCTATATCGTACGCAACCTCCCTGACTTTAGAGCATTTTCATGGGCTATAAATCAGTACTTATTACGATTCTGTTTGTTGCCAGACTTTGTTTAGAGTGTTTATATTCCCCGTCAGTATCAGTTATGGTCAAATCATTTCACGTAAAAAGAGAAATGGGTCTATAACAAGAGTTAATGCTTTGTTGTTTAAAAAAAAAATTCCAACACGCAATTAAAAATCTCAAGGTCTCTAAGTGAACCTTTCTTTGTAGGAGGAGAAAATTAAAGATCACTGCATGCTTAATAAATTAGAACCATTAATAATCCCCTTTTCCCGAAAATTCATTTCATTCATTATAGACAAATTGAGCCAAGCCAGTGTACAGAAAATACTTTAAAACACCTGTCAACGAAATATTCCTTCTACTGTCTAGAAAGAAAAGGCTCATAATATCTTGTTGAAATCGGTGTCAGTCATTAAAATCACCTGCAGGCACGGTGTGCCTTCCAGCAGACGGTCTTAAGCGGAGCCACAATGCTGGTTTAGCGATCGGGCACCTACAAGAGACATTCCCAGGTATTTGCAGGGAGCTTCTGGTTTGTAAATAGGCTTTCCAAAAACTCACAGCTAATTTTTCCGTTCTTGCACTTACCTGCTTTACGAATCTGAATCTCCTTTTAGGAGAACTTTCACGTTTGTACAATTTTATAATAATGAGCTAAATTCTGCCATCTTTCATCACAATAAAGAGAATCATATCCTGGAGTTTAATCACTGAATTTCAGCAGAACCATTCACTGACTAACGATCAAACTCAACAAACAAGGTGGCAGATGGTGGCCATACGAGATTATTAGTGCCTTCTTTAATGAGCACAAAACACAGCCTCTGCCTCATTTGCACATCCCAGCCACTACATCAATGAGTTGTCTACACACCAGCAGCTGTCTGAAAGGAAAAAGCGGTACCTAATTACGGGGCCAGATCCTCAGCTAACACAAATTGCCCCCGCTCCTTTTAGATGGGCAGAGGTGGCGAATTTCTGGCACCTGAGGGCTGGACGGTGACTTGTGGAGGGTGGCTGTGGGACCACAGGACCAGCGGTGGCCGCGTTCTCTGAGCAGCCCAAGCACGAGCCCAGCCAGCA
Organism: Anser anser; assembly: GCF_964211835.1. Classification (NCBI taxonomy): domain Eukaryota; kingdom Metazoa; phylum Chordata; class Aves; order Anseriformes; family Anatidae; genus Anser; species Anser anser. The sequence continues at coordinate 24,960,129 of NC_139729.1, read as the reverse complement.
CTGGTGTTTCACCCCAACAACCCCACGCTGATTTACCCGGGATAACAGCACCAGGCTGAAGGCTAGAGCCCTAAAAGCTGAATAATATCATTCCTTTGGCATGTCGGGGACATTCACAGCGCTATAAGTCTTCCTCATCTAAAATATTTAGCTCTGTAGAAGCAGTCCAACAGAGATGTATCATAGCCGGCGTACGCACACAGCAGATCACTAATTTATTCCTTACAGCCCTCCTGGGTGCTGTGTGCGCGGAGACAACCGCATTCCTGGAAATGGACATAAATATCCGTATTTATTTTCCCATCATACTCACTGGGGAGTCAGGGGAGAGGGAGCCAAAATAAGAACCTTACAGAGAAAATGGCTTGACAAATACTCTCAATACACTTCATTCAGTGGAGTACTCCACGTTATTTCTCCTCTACTGTGCTACAGTTGAGTATGGGCCGTAATTATGGATTTCCAGCTGGCATGAGGATTATTATATATTAGGTGTTAGTCTGGAAAGACTGTCAAACCAATGAAATTTTCAGGTTTTGAGCAGTCTCCAGGGTAGGGCTCTGCAAGGCTCAGCTTCATGAGCAGTTAGTGTTATTTATAGTCTAGGACTAAACAAGGCAGAAATTAAGGGAATGCTCCTCGCTGGAGGTGATGATATGAAAATGCTGATGTAGGTCTGTGACAGTAGACAGAAGCAATAGCCTTGAGAATATATCGAGAGTGAGGAGGTGAATAAAGTGAGCAGCACCTCAAGGCTGCTTTTTGTCATTCTGACAGGACAGCGTTGTAAATAATCCCCCCAAGTCTGCACTCAATTATCAGTAATTTAGTAGCACCCAGGATACTATATGCACAGGAGAATATAGCTTGTCACCTCCAGTTCTCAACAAAATCACTTCGATAAGTTGCTTTTTCTGCTGGTTTGGATCGCAGAGGCTTTGGAGGATTGAAGCAAAGTTGAAGGCAGGCGTTTTCCATATTGCTGTTCCGACCAACTTCTCCACCATAGCTCCCTGGTCTAAACAACGCTAATTTTCAATATATCTGCCAATTGCATGCCAAACTTATAGCACGAAAAAGATTTCTTACCAAAATTCGTATATGGATGTGCTGTATGAAAGTTCACCTTTAAAAGACGAAGGGAATTTGCATTCTTATACGCGTGCAACACTGGTCACTGCAAAAGAAACAGAGCAAAGGGCTCTTTATAAAGATCAGAGTACTGGAATATCGATAAAGGTTTTCTAAAGTGAGAAAGGGGACCTAAAGGGAACGATGCCGTTCTGTGTATCCCTCCCAGCTCCTACTCCCTGCTGCTTTTCCCCTATCCTTGGACGGGAGGAGGTTTTGTTTCAGGTTCTTATCTCACAAGACGACAAGTGTGTGTGATCGAAGGAGAACGCGGAGTTGTGGCATGAACGTGAAGCCCTGCATTACGAGGTTTCCATCTGGGAGCACCTCAGAAATGCTGGCTGCCTGATGGCTTTGAACTGGTTTCCTGCCTGGACTGATTCCTTCAGTCTTTGTGGCAGGTGGATGGAAGAAGCAAGGAGGGGGGGAAGCATTTCTCACCAACCCTCTGAGGCCAGAAACACGGCACGTTCCCAGGGGCTTTCAGTCCTGCCTCCTCAAAATCAGTGAGAGCTGAGGCTCCTGTCTTCTCTCAGTGCCTGGGTAACTGCTGATTCTACCAGCAAAGATTGAACTTGCGATCTTCAATATCATAAAACATCCAAATTAAAAGCTTGAATGCTCTACCTGCTCTCTCTGCTACAACAAGCTGCTAAGGAACACATGCCAACTAAGCCAATAAATTATTTAAGCAGCTAAAACGTACAGATTCCAAACGAAACCAATAAGGAATAAAGATTACATATAGCACTATGAAATCCTTCATTTATTTTATTTTTGGGTACACGCTGTACTTTTGTGCATAATGTGCTACACAGCAAACGTTATCCTGAAGCCTGTGTGATGCCCTTTCAGTCACCGCACCGTAAATCACACACGTACGTGCACGCTTTGGGAAAAAACAATGCCTACATAAGAAGACAAAAATATTCGTCCACAGTGCCCAAACTCGATATAATAGCTACAGGACGACGTGGTGGTGTCTGGTAAGTCGTGTGGCCCGGCCACGAGCCAGCGCCGCGCTCCTGCCGTGCAGGGCTGCAGGCAGCCCCTGTGCTGCTGATGGCAGGCTCAGGAGGATCTGCGGGCAGTAACCGTCCTGCTACCTGTATCAGCAGCACCTGGCAGTCAGATGCAGCACGGATGTGATACCGAGCCCCCTCCTTTCCCTCCCTCAGCTCAGACAGAAAATCGCTTCGCGTTTGTTGTTCAGGTGGAAGACTGTAATTAGCCTCATAAAAGATGCGCAAATAAGCCAGTCAGAAGCAAATTAATCTAGTCACACCTTACTGCTTCAGAGAAGTGCTTTATCAGTGGTGACTCTAACAGGATGATTATTTCTAATAGGCTGATCTGAATTTTGAACTGAAATGCCATAAAACGCTGCCTGCTGATGAATCAAAGGAGTCAGTAGCCGCCCCAGAGGCTGCTTCTCCACTGACATCGAGCATTGCATGTCGTGCAGCTGTAGTGACCCAACACGATGCATGTTCTTCTCAGCAGACGTATCGGTATTAATCGTGAATACGTCATAACACGTTACCTACAAAGCCCAGTGACATCCCAACCTCAAGTGACATTCAGATCCACCCCACGGGTGTGCAGACCCGACCACCCGAAGAAGCGGTGTCAACGCTTTTCCAATGAACAGTGCTTAAGCAGATGTCCGTACTTACACAGGATTTTATGAAAGACAAGGAAATTTCAGCTAAACACTTCATTGATTACATTCTTCACATTTCTATATCCCTATTGATTAGAAGGCGTCAAGCTGAACCAGATGATAGCAAAAAGTATACCTCCCCCAAGGGGTCAAAATAGCAAGATCGTAGAAAAATGGACGTGGCAAAGGTACTATCAGAGAAACCAGACAACTGTCTTGGTACCTATGGTGTGTGTACCTATGGGGAGGTACTATTGAGAGTAAAAGGCATTTTTCCCCATTTCCAGTACATTGTATTAAATGTGTTTGTGGCCAAAACTGAGGATTTTGCTTGCTCATTTTATATCCTAAAAGGCACAGAAAGACAATATTTGTACTGAAAGCTTCAAAAAACATCATCAACAACAACAAAAACACAAAAGCCATGTAACCCTTTTTATTCCTCATCTCCCAGTGCTCTGTAAGTCATCTTTTTTAAGTACAACATCTGTATTTTTTTAGTTTCTAAGTTTACAAATGAAACGCTAGCAAATTATGTTTTACTTTTTCATAATATGTTATAAAAAAATAAAAAAGTGCTTTCACATGTATTTATTGTTTCCATTCTTTGATGATCCTGAACAACGGTAAAGTGCACTTTCTCCTCTACTACAAAGCAGAGAAAACAAAGCCTCAGAAAGTCAATATTGGGGCAATCCTAAACTGTAAACACAAATCTTACAGTAGCCTGAATGTGGACTGACCCCTGGCTTGAAACAGGATTCGAGATTCATCGGTGCAGAACTGGTGCCGTAGTTTGTAAGAGATATGGGAAGTCATTTCCTCAACTGGGCTACAACTTTGCAAGCAATATTCTCTCCCCAGTGATGTGCAGCCAGACCTAAATCTTCTTCCTGAACCAAGTTGCCAACCAACCAGTGAGTTACTAAGCTTTGAGAAAATTAGACTTTGATAGATTTTATCTTTAAAAAATGAAGCAAACAATACATTTCAAGAACATATCTTTTCCTACTTTTTCTTATGACATATATGTACCTGTCACAACCTGCAACCAATATCAGCCTCTTTAGTACCAGGACCTGAGAGGCAACAACTCCTCTGTCCTTTCCAGCACTGTTTATGCCAACAATGAAATCAAACTTCTAATTAAGAAAAAAATGATAATAACTTCCTAGTATAGGCAAAGCAGAAAAATGCTCTAGTAATTTCAGAATCAATAAGGCAATGAAGGAATGCATCTGATGTCTCATTTGTTATAAATTAAAGATGATGCATGGAAAACAAAAGGATTAAATGGAAAAAAAATTATATGAGCAAAAAAAAAAATAGGTTGTGGAAATTACTATGTCACATCCTACAGCTACCTCACTCTGTGGACTTTTATCCATCAAGACACAGAAGAAAGCAGTACTGACAGCATGGGCAGTTTAACCAGACAAAATTTAAATTACATGTTGCAGGTCATTAAGACAGTAACAGCACTGCACATCAGAGGCAGGAGATGAGCCAATGATATGGTAGTTAGACAATTTTATCCAAAAAATTTATCCAAATACCCATGGTTGTATTTGTACAATTTAGTGCTTTGAAGGAAACTCCTCTGTTTTTTTCAGGTAATCCTATACATATTCAGCAATTCTGACACCTTCAGAATATGGCAGACATTGCTTTTATGTGGAAGCAGCTATTCCATGTGCAGTTAAATTAATGTACTGGGATATAAGAGATTCAGCATGCGTTGCATACCTTGTTCTGGCTGGGCACACTGTTCACCTGGGATTGCAGCATACTGCCGGCTCGGTGCGCAATATAAAACATCAACTGATGGTATACTATTAAGTTAGGAGCCTGCCACAAAAGCAGGAGCACCGATGGACACACATGACCCTTTTGGAGGGCCAAGGCCTCCCCGTTCCCTCTATCATAGCTCAAAGGACTTCAGAAATACATACCGATCTCCACTGAGCCCAAGAAAATTCAGGCCATCGATACGCGCCCTCCTAGATCAATGCTCAGCTATGCTCCAGCATGCGCACCTTGTATGCAATGATTTCTTATTTATCTGTAACTCAGTTCTTCCTACACTAGCCCAACATCATTCTAAACACCAATAAAGCAGGGTTTGTATGTTGCCACACATATATGTGTGTGCTTTTCTTAGCCAGATATTTGTTAATTTACTCTCTGGCTTCTAGTAATTAGAATAGCTTTTCAAAAGATGCGGTTTGGGGAAATATTGGTAGTACATCTTATTTTAAAAGCAATATAATTCATGTAGCAACAATTTATACTGACAATAATTTCAAATAAGATGTGTTTGCCATTAAAGCTGGAATGTATTTCATCTCTTGCTATTCCAGCTATGCATATTAAATGGCAGAAATCTATTTCAAAGGTGTTGCGTACATTTATTTTATGTAAGCGAGATTCAGGGAGGCTTCATCTTCCACTTTTATTTACAAGACAGAAAAACTGAAACAAGGAATTCCCTTGCTATAATATTCCTGCTGGAAACATTTGGCCTCAGCTTCAAGACACTAATTTCAAACTCTGTTCTTGAAAGGTGAACTTTGCTTAGGTTATTCTTTGAAGAACACCACCATTGCACCTGCTTTTTTCTTATCATTACCTATTTAAAATAGGGCCATGGTTTTGTTTTGCTATTTTTAAAAAAGTCACTAAAGAAGACAATGGAGACCTAATCTTCCTATTACATTCCTGCAAGTATAGCTCAATCTCTTCCCATAAAGAGGTAAGATATCGCGATGTAATTGTATCGTATCCGGAGTTGTGTATAGCGTTTCGGTCACTAAATCCCACTAAAGTGTCAGAATATTTGTAGTTAGACAAGTCCTCGTGTAACATTAAGAGAAGCTTCCTTTCCAGGAAATGCATATTATTATTATTATTAGGGTGAAGTTACTTTGAAGTAACGTTCCTCTGAGAGCATTTCTTCTTAGGCAAAGCCAAGAGTTTATTGCACATCAACCTCAGCATTGTGGATAATAGGGAAAGGCAAAAGGGCATAAGCTTGGCCTTAGGTTACAACACTGAGTCAAAGCAGAACATAGTAATAAAAAGAGTTTGTCATTATATACAGGTGTTTTTTTTTGTTTGGTTGTTTGTTTTATTTTGCCTATGACATACCAGAAATTTATGAACAAGTATGTTTGACTTAGGCTGCCATATTTCCTATAGCTACAGGACGTGCACCACTCTTTCACTGAGTTTGTGGCTGACTTTCAAGTCCATCTAATTTGGGTTAATCCCCAGAATAAGCCAGATAGACAGTGTTTGGAGACAAATCTAGTGACTATCTAAACCCTAGTAGAAAGGTTAAGCAACAGCACGGTCTAGCAAGCAAGCACTGTGTTGGGAACCATCAGAATGATTCCTTGGCCAGCAGCTGCTGAATTTCTGCACTGATTTTATTCAGCTGGCACACTTTCCACTACTGCCCTCTGTTCTTTAGCACTGTGAACTCCCTGCATACGGATTTTCTGCTACCATCTCCTGATATATGATGTTTTTCTATTACAAAACTAGTAACCGAAATGGGATGTGTCAGAGCTGGCCCCCTCTGAAGAGGTGACTTTGGTCAGTAAGTTAGAGTTGGGTGTGCCTTCGGGTTAAAAATTAGCAGTGCTACATCCTGGCCAGTTCTTTGCAAAATGTATTTTCGCCTGCAGCATGTACACTCGGGTCCAAGACTAAAGTCTCCCTAGCTCATGAGGTGGCTTGCAACATGGCCAAACATTTGAGAACATTACAGACCTGTTGAATTTTTAATACCTTTTGACACAGCAGTTGAACAGACACTGGCAGTGTAGAAATTAGCACATTATCTTTACCGGCCTAGCTCCCTTTTCAAAATATTTATCTTGTAGTTGTAGCCCCGTTAACCAGTTGGTGACACATCGCTCTAAGTGATGACTACTCCAATGAGACATCCTGCTTCGGTTTTTAAGAGCCTCGTACTACAGAGGGCAATGGCATATTATAGGGACTGCTGGAGAGCTGCACTAAAGGGAAGCCAGAAGCATCGAGGTCAAATCCCTGCATGGTTTCTGATACAGCCTTTTTTTTTTTTTTTGCTGACTGCAAATACTTGAGTAAGAAAAATGGGATTTCTACTGTGTGTTGCACATTCCTTGGAGCAAGGATTATGTGCCATGGTTTCTGTGTTTATCTAGGGTCTTAGAAGAACAATGACACCAAACTAAACTTTCCAACAGCACTAAGAATTCATCATCTTTCTTTTCAAGGCAGTGGAAAAATCTGCTATTGTTCTGACATTCTGTATCAGGATGAGTAAAACTGCAAGAGAAGCCAATTCCTTGACAGGTTAAAGGAGAAGGATGGGCTTTACTACACCCTTACGCTTCCATTTGTGCTCCCAATTAAAAGCCTCATCTCACTTGCATCAGGGCCATAGTGCGAGAAAACTCAGCATTGCCATGACAACTGGTAAACTGTTGGATTTTCTGCCCACTGCCAGTCACCGGGAAGACAGCAGCGGATGCTGTGCTTGAGCTAATTACGTAGGGGAAAACAGAAACTGTGATGAAGAATTAAGTCTCGCTATATATGCCTTCATTACAATAATCTCGTACATATTTGCTCCGAACTTGCAGAATTACTAACATCTGAAATGCAAATTGCAGAGCAGTTGGCATTGATTTATTTTATTTCTTTTTCCTTTTCGATTCATTAAAAGATGCCTGATCCCACACTATTACGGCTCACAGAAAGACAGCTGACTGGCTCCTTTGGAGTCATCAGCAGGCGTGAAACAAGGCATCCCCACAAACAGCAGCCACACAGCACCCACAGTTTGGGAGACACGTCTAGCACAAGGTGTGTGGTGGTTAGACAGACCTTTTTTCTTTCTCCTGGCTAACCGACACCTTGAGCAATGAATTACCAGCATCTGGACCATGAAATTCAAGGGGACTGAGAAGACAGCAGCCCAGATTTAGAATTCATCAGTCAGATCAGATTTACAAGTTAGGAGAAAGTTTACATAAAATACACTGATCGTTTCTTTTCTCTGTTTTGGCCAGTGGACATTAACCTGCTCAGAGAGGACAAACCCCTGCTACCATGTGCTGTAAATGGACATCACGGTATCAGGAAATTGAAAAGGCAGCTGTTCTCTCTGTCTGCTATAAGAGAAGGAAAGGGGGAAAAGAGATGAGAAAACAAGAACAAGACAGCATCACTTGTGTAATGCTGAAAGAAATCAGGAATTAAAATCAGGAATTAAATGATCATACTACTGGTAAGCAGCAGAGGGTAACAGAGGCGAGCAGGGGCCGTCATTCACTCATCAAGAACAAAGCATTTCTCTTTTTCTTTCACGGCAGCATAACAGAAAGAATATATCTTGATTTTAGCTAGACATTCTCCTAATTAGTTGTCAAGAAGAAACTATTACAGGACAGAGGCAAAGCAGGGGGATAATTGTTGGGATTTATTTTCGAAGTGGGAGGGCGTTACGGCATTGCAGGTCTGAAGGTGGGCAGAGGTCTGGCTCCCTTCACTCATTTCATCTACTACCTGGATGATGGAAAGGATTGGTGATGTGGATGTGGGGGTACTCCCGACCTGGCATTAGGGAATGAATTAGAAATCATGACCATTTTCATACAGAACGCATTGGTTATGACAGATATGCTCACATACCTGCAAGACTTGTGAAGAACTGGGGAGGCTTCCAGGGCAACACTACGTCCAGTGCTGGAGAGAGGTCCAAAAAGGACATGGATCGAGGAAATAAATAAGGCAAAGTATAGGATTATTTTAGCATCAAGGAGACCAAAGAAATATATGATAATCATCTTCAGTTACTAAAGGCTCTTGCACTGAAAGAAGGGAATAATCTGTTGTCCATGACTATGGGAGGATAAGGCAGGCAGTAGGGACCTTAAATTGCAGGAAGGAAAATGTAGTTAGACTTCAGAAAAAACTTTTTAACATTAAGGAGAAAGTAAGTCTGGAATAAATCACTTGAGGAATGAACAGAACTTCCATTACCAGAAGTTTTTAATGTTAGAACCACTTCTAATGGCCCCGGGCTGCCTCTTGGGACCCCTCTGCTCTTCTGTGGCCTGGGACCGACACGCTCAGGGTTGTGATTAACTCACCGCAGTGACTTAAACAAGGACTGAGAGGCAGAAAGTCATATCTTGTGATTAAAACAAAGAATAAATACCAAGAAACATAAGCTCTGTTGCTGACTACATTGAGATTGTCAGATAAATTGCATAGCAGACCCAGAAAATGTGGTTGTGCCCTAATATGAAAGCCAGAAAGGAGAGGAAATTAGTTTAGGACCATGCAGTTACAGGTAAAGCTCCTGACAGTACCTAGAAGCTCGGCACTGAAGTGTCTTCATTGCTCTTGGGAGACTAGATTACAAAAGCAGAAAAATTCAAGATTTACTTGGCCTCACAAGCATCGCACACCAAGGTCAGCCGCCTGGCTCCTGCTGTGAAGGAGCCTCTGCAAGCTCACCCCCGCTCACTGGGGGAGCAGTTTGGGATATGATCACCACTCAGGATGGTGAAGGTGGTTTTGAATTTAACATTAAATTCCATGGCTCATTTCCTAGCTTTTGCAAAGAGCATTTTTCTGGGTGAGAGGTTATAGGAGGATTTTTTCCTCCTTTTTAACATATTTCTAATAGGTGTTTTTATTAACACATTTACTGCTAATTGCAAACAATTTTCAGTGCCTAGCTCCACGGTTAAATCTTCTCTTTATATCAGGCAGATGTAATATTCTAATGACACCGCTCTGTTTTTGCGATGCATGCCAGTGGAAACGGAGCAGGTCACCCAGGTGTGGAGACTGGTGGGACTGTCCCCACGTAACTGTGGTCCTGCACCTACCAGTGGGTGATCCTGAACAGGGCACTCCCAGCAGGTGTACTCCTGGGTCCTCCCAGGCACTGCTCAGTTCAAGAAAATCGGCATCTATAATTGTATGAAGACAACAGAGGGAAGATACAACACAGCACAGAGGGTATCCAAGGCCCCTACACCAGTGTAAGCGAAGACAGGTGTAAAACTCAGCAAATGCAAGTTTCACAGGTTCTATTTAGCAATAGCAAACAACAGCCGCAGGGCAAGATATTAGGTTTGAGTCTAAATACTAGCTACCCTCATCAGCTGAGGAAAATCAATCTAGATTACTTGCATTTACAGGTGTGAGACATTAGCTCTATGGAAGAGCCTGATTCATCTAAACAGGCTACCAGACTTGTGTTTTACGCTTTTCTGAGATGATTCTGTTCTCCCTCACACAGGTAATATTTTATTACAAGCTTTCTTGAAGAAATGTTTAATTTCAGAAAAACGGACAACAAATGCAACATTTCCTGTCAAATCCATGATTCTCATTGCAGCCAGAAGCTGAGGTATTTAAGCATCAATTCCCAGATCATCATGCAGCAGCGTCTTAGCTTGTTCCTCTGAATGTCTCTAGTAGTTATGTCAAACGTATGCAGAAATAAAAGAGGGATGGGTAAATGTTATGCAGCAAGGGAAAAGTTTTCTAACAAAAAACAGTAACAACCATTTTTCATCACTTTAGATAGGGATTTTTTCAACTTTTAAATTGAAAAGGTTGGTATTACCTTCTCAACAGGAGGTTGTATCATAAATCACTGCCTATACTTTGGGTATTTATCTTTTCAGTGTTACCCCAGAATAAATTAATTATCCAAATTCAGACGTACGTCAAACTTTTGAATACCACTACCAAAAAAGGCTTATAGATGGTTTTGTCCCTGCAAAAAAAGCATCCACTGATGATTCTCTCTTACAGGAATTAGTCATCCATTCTTTGTGATTCTGATTTTGTGGCTCACAGAGCCTTCAACTTCCAACAGCTAAACTGAAAACATATGTACATTGAGAACAATGTTACTCTAAGGAAATTTTACTAATAATAAAATTAATTTTATACTTCGCATTCCCAATCCTAATTTCTTTTGAAGTCTTTCATAGAAAACATATAGGAATTTGTCCATTGCCCAGAGGAGTTTTGCTGCTGCTACAATGAATACATACCAGTGTTTTATGGCAACACGGCAGTGAAGGAAGAACCCTTGGTTAATTATAAACAGAAGAGGACTTGTACAGGAAAAATCCAACATAGTTGAAAACCGGGCAGGATACCAATGCTAAAGACACTTTTTGGGTAACTTCCCCAGCTATTGCATAGGGCTCGGCTTACCTACCATGGCTAAAGCTGTTCCCTTCAGCGGCACATTTACCGCAGCATCACGACCAAGCTCTGTACGTCCTCCTTATCAGATCAGACACTGACTTCGTCCATATGGTATAAGATGTTGCAGAATGTTGTTATTGGTTCTTTTGGCTCTAACCTTGCAAAATTGTTTTTTGTTGTGGCATGATGCATCTATACTGAGCTGAAGACAAACAATTTTCTGCTTACGTGCTGGCAAGTGACATTTTGATGCAGCTTCCGAAGACAGGAAAAAACTCTCAAGCGAGCTCGCCTTCCGAGCCTGATCCAAACACAAACAGCAATTGATGATGATAGATTTCAAGTGCACCAAAGTTGTTGCGGAAAGACAATTCAGACTACGATTTCCCAGCACAAGCTCCAATGATTCCAAGAGCTGTTTTAGCACTGAGCGATGGACAATGAGAAATTGCAAAGGGATAATTGCTAACCACACGGGCTTCTAGGAAGAGACTACATTAGTGTCCCCATTAATGAAGCAGCCAAGTAACTTCTCATAAACAGTTTAAAATAATCTCCAAGTGAGATTTTTAAGAAACACTTGTTCCTTTAACCTGCAAATACCCTGTCCAGAGGGAAAGGATTCTGAGTATCTGAGTACTTTCAGACAGGTGGACACAGACAGCCGCAACAGCAAACTAGATCACTGCGTGCTTTTCTTTTCCTTCTTTCTTTTTTTTAAAAAAAAATATATTTTTCCCCCCGTTTTTAAAATCAGATTGTAGCACTGCTGCCATGCTATAAACATTCATTTGCATCAAACAAAGTGATGACAAAAGTCACGATACCCCATATCAGTACACAATATGCTCCAAAGTTTGCATCTCAAACAGGAGATAAAGAATGCTGTTTTGGCTGAGCTCAAGAAAATGTTATTGGAGGCGTTCCCCTGTATAGCAACCATGGCTCTTCATTGAGATGCAGGTAGTGCTTCGATACCAAAGACTGCAGTGCATCATTAAAGTACTGTGAAGACAAACAACACTCATGCTGCATACCAAGTGGTATTACATTTAACTGAATCATTTTATTATGAATACATCCAGGTCTGCCACTGGGAGCCACTTATGTAAAACGTGCTGGCAGAAATGGATCTGCACTAATTATATTTCATGCATATTTCAGAATTAACCTCAGGGATATAGAAAGGTGGCAATAAAGACGAATTTTATAACCAAGTTCATTTGCAATTGGCAGTCACATGAAGAGCAGCTTTCCTCAGAGATAACCCTAGAACATCTCACATCAGGGGGTTTGTTTCTGTTATCGGTGTTTCACTGAAGCACAGGACACGTGAAGATTTTGTATCTCTTTGTAACACTGAACCCTTATCACAAACTAAGCCGTGTTCAGATGGGAAAGGCTGAAGGACTTCAGCTAGTGCACCAGTTCAACTCAAATTCAGGAGAAGCAAACTACCCATATTCCCCTCCAGGGAGTGTCAAAAAGCACCACAATTAGGCTTCGTCAGTATGAGATAACTTCCTTTCTGAAGTAAAGGGTTGTTTCTTTCCATCCCTCTGAACTTCTGGAAATCTCTTCTAAGGACACACTTTCAAGCTTTTTAATCAAAGAAATGCAGAAAGGTTGGTTCGCTTTCTTCCTTTACTTACTTCACAGCTAAGTCACCCAGCACACAATTAACAACTTTCTTGCTGCCTCTGACCCTTCTACTAGCTTCCTGCTCCTTTTCAGTAACATCAGTCAATTATCAAATGAGATAAAGGGGTACCTCCGAGCTTCATTAAAAGAGAGAGAAGAATGGGATTTCAGATCTCTGGGAACAAGCCAGCAATCTTCTGGATGCACAGCTGATGCTGAATGCCCCCAGATCCTCAACACCTGTGAACATAATAGAGAAATCACCAATTATCTCCAGTTTTTGCTTGAGAATGGGATGCAGAAATGAATGTCTTGCTCGGCAGAAGGTCTGCCTTGCTTATTATTTTCCTCATTTACCACTAAATACATTTTGGTTTGCTTTGTAAAGAGTTGTCAACGACCATTTTCTATTATTATTTGTTTTATATCAATAGCCAGGGCCTTGTTGTACTATTTATTATTCATTGTATGAATACAAACTATATTCCAGCGATATCGCGTTCCTACTCTTGCACGTTATATTTTGTGGCTTTCACATGCTTTTACAGAAGATTTTACATTTGCCATATGGAGCAGCAGAGAGGTCTCTGCTAGGATAAATGCAGCAGAGCAGAGGGGACACTTACAACAGAACTCCTGTTGCCCAGCTGCCTGCAATTGCAAGGGAATCAACTCCATGAGCCCAGTTAGCCCTTGCAGTTGTCTGTTCTTGAGACACAGTCTGACTAGACAGGCTTATATACTGCATGTTCAAAGGGTGGACAAAAAGCAAATAGGTGATTTATCCAAGGTCACACAGTAGGTAAAGGGCACGTTTGTAATCAGACCTGCTCCTGATCTCAGTACAAGGCAATGTCTCAGCTAATGAATCACGCTTATTTTCTTTTCCACAGTTCGTGCCTTTCTCACTTGATGCATCTGCATTGAAACATTTGTTTTATAATCAGGCAAGTGAGAGGAAGCAAAATCGTTATTTCTACAAATCTCCTGCTCTGGCATGCAGAAAACAATTAGAGGCAGAGTTAACAGAGAAAACTTTAAACAACTTGAAACTGCATTTTCAGGCTATGTTTTGCAGGGGTCTCCAAAGATCTGGAAATATTAAACATGAGCTCTGCAGCCAATAATGCAGGTTAAGAAGCGATACAATAAAAAAATCTTCTGAGGAATCACACAGGGCCTGCTGCAAAAGACCGACAGCTTAGATGGAAATATCATGGTCTACTGTGCACATAAATGAATAGGTAATTCCTAAACCACTATTTACTTGGTGTGTTGTGAAGGGTTTTTATTAAGCATATGGCTGTAACTGTTACGGATTACAGGCCTACTCTCTGTGGCACTCTTGGAAACCTGCAGCTCCAGTGTATCGAGAGCCCAGCACACTGGGCTCGTCCCGCACAAGGCCAAAGGAGGCAGAGAATAGAAGTAGAGCTGCCAAGATGCCCACGCCATCAGAAATTCAACTCCAGAAGTCATCAAGATCAGACAGAGAAGTCATCAAACAGCTTCCCCTGCGTCACTGTAAATTCTTGGTGCCTCCACTCTGGGGCCTGACAAGTTTTTAGCTGCTGGCAATTCAGGAAGGCAGGTCACAGCACAGGCCTGTGGCTGCAGGGGCCTAGAGGATACACATACCTGGGAGCCAGGACAGGGGCACACACAGCACGACCGCCTACAGCCCCACAGCAGCAAACACTCGAGGAGCCTTTTCGGTCCCGAACAGCCTCTGCAGGCACTGAGCTCTCCTCTGCAGCTGAAACCCTCAGCGATGTTTTGGCACCCATCTCCTGCTTAGGCTTCACTTGCAGTAAGTAACAGAGAAGCCTTGATGCAGTCTTGATGGTCTGGGTCTGTGTTTATGCATCCAGCCTTTTGCAGAAGCAGTAAATTCAAGTGTTAGCACACAGCTGTTACCAAGTGAAGACAAGCACATGCTGTCCTCATGTCTCACCTGTAACAAAGCATCACTGACGCCAGTAATTTCTCCCAGGCTGTCAACACCTACGCCTTCTCAGAAGCTGAACTTTGTTGGGAAAAAAAAGGAAGGAAAACTGTAATGCACAGAGGAAGACTTTAGATGTGGTTTCCTTCTGACAGAAGCTCAAATAACATCCTTCGGAGTGAAGAAGATTGAGACACAGACCTAGATTCATCAAACAGGCGTGTGTTAGCGCTAAGAACATCACGTACTTGCTACAGTTCAGACAAGTAAAATCTATTAGCCCTACTCTGCTGAAAAGCAAAAAGTCTTTAATATTAGTACTACTTTAAAATGTTACACACTATTGGAAGTGTGTTTTCTTGCCTTTGCATTGGAAAAGGCCTGGATATAAAAACTATCTGAAGCATTAAGTTTGAAAATATATTGAAATGCCTCCTGGGGAGATGGTTTTAAGAACCCTCAACCTTTTCTGTTGCATGATGCAGTAGGTGTCTTCATGTTTTAGCCACCTTTGTGTCTCAGTAATCCTAAGGGCCTGCAATTTGCAGCTCTACAAGTCAGCCACTGAGGCAGTTGTTCCCTCTGTGCTGCCACGCAGGTGTTCTCTGATTGTTCTCATGAGGCTTCACCTGAAAATCTCCGTAGCGTGACTGCAAGAAGCAGCCACAGCTGCTAGATAATCACCTCTCTTCCAGCCCTCCTTTTCTCCGTGTTTTGTAGATTTCAGCTTATATTAAAGCAAACACTACACAAAAGAGTTAGGAGTAATTTAAATACTCAATAAACATCATCCGACAAGGTATGTGCACAGAAGCTGAGCAACCAAATCAAAGCGCAACATTTGCACCCAGTCAGCGTGCTCCAGTCGATGCTAATAGTGTCCTAAATGGGAACATCTCCTGCATTGCCTGAGTAGTCTGAGAGCACCAGTAGGCTTTGTCGTGACATAATGGTCCCAAAGATTAATGCCAGCAGTAGCTGTTCAACATCAAAAAGCAAAAGAGATTAAACCAAAATAGATTAAACCAAGAAGGACTCAGGAACAGAGGGGAGGAATTACCTTACTTAATGAACTCTCCCATTTCTCAATATATATATATATATTTACATATTAAGCTGTCATCCATTTTTTTCTTAAAATATTTTATTTTATATTATATTTATTACAGTGGTAATAGCGCGTAATGTTTTTTCTTTTAATTCCACCTTCAATTACCTGAAACTTCACCAAAGATTTTCCAAACTATCTTTTCTTTTTGCAAGCTGATTTGTCTTTTGAAATCACAGACACTGTTGTGACCGATGTGGTAATTCACTCTGATGGGTAATATGCATACAGGTAAAAGAAATATGGGCACAATACACACTCCTACCCATTATAATAAATCATGGTAAATTAGTAGAGAGAATTAATTTCGAATATTTTTACCATAAAAATTAAGATGAGTTGAGAATGGAAATTAAAAGCATAAGCTCCTTGGGCAATATTGAAACACATAGTTGTAAAAGGGAGTATTTCTCCCCACATTGGCGCATTAATAACAGTGGCTACACTTGAAATAAAGGCATTTAATGAAGAACAACTATGTTAAAAAAAAATATTCAAGAATCGATCCACAAAGAAGTAGGCACATAATTAAGAAAGACCTGTTAAACTTCAGCTACAGGCTGATTCCAAGACCATTAAAAATGTTCCCCACATTGCAAAGAAATGTATTTGTCTTGAATAAATCCCAGAGAGCTGGATCCTGCAAGCTCCCAAGCTCTCATGCTTTAAGTCAAGACTGCTCACATGTTTTAGTGCGTTTCTGGAGACCCTCCAGGGTTCATATATTTGATATGACTGTAGAGAACAAGGACATGGACTTGAGCACATGTTGGAAAACATACATTTACTCCTGTGAGGCATTCAGTGGCATCAACTCTTACAGACTGATGGTTGTAGGATATCCATTGCTCTAGAATGGACCAAGAAAGGAACCAACCGTGGTGAAACACATCGCACTGCTGGGCAGGAAGCATACTGGTACAGTTATGATCCATACAGAAAGAATGGACGGTGGCAACTGACTTGACATTGACTTTGACATCAAAACCACTACCATTTCTTTCCAGACAGGGTTCTGCAGTGATTTCTCTTAAATTATCTCAATTTTGTTCACGCTGCTAGGCTAGTTATTCTTCACTCAGCAAAGCAAAACCAGTATCTAATGTTTACAATATACACTAATTATTCTCCCACAAATACATGGTTACTCTACAGTGTAATTATAATGGGATCAAAATGCATAACTAGCTGAGAAATCACCATCTTATTTTTTTGAGTGAATATCCAAATGAATTTTTAATTTTTGCTCTGCAGTCCGTACAGAAAGACAAATGAGAAAGTTTAAAAGCCTCAGACTGTTGCTTGAGGACTCGAATTTGCAAGGTTGTAAGTGGCATTTATGAGAAGTTGTGTTTCACGAGCTTGGTAATTTGCAGTTTGTTACAAAGACATAAACTCGTTTCTGACTAAATTGTATTCTAAGTCATGCTCCTCAGAGGATGTCTGACTAAAAGGTGATGTTGAAGTAATTTCCATAACATCAAAGTACGCAACAAATTAAAAACTTCATAGAGAAGAAAACTGGGGAAAAGGAGCAGGCTGAGACGGAATTAATTTCTTTATGGCAGTGCTCAAACATCAATCATGGAGGGAAAACTCAAATATTGCTATGAAAACCACAACGTCAAATCCACTTTTAAAAGCAGAGCATTTGATTTTCAGCTGTTCAGCAATGTCTTACTTCATTCTTCGAAATCGTTTTTCAGAAGTGTCCGGATACTCGGCAAAACCTTCTCTAGGAGCAGACTCCTTGCAGGTATACACCAGCAGAGCTCCAGTGACTTGCGGGTTTCACTGCCTGGGGATCTGGCCCCCAAGGTCACTCTACTATAAAAAAGCAGAAAAAAGGAATAAAATTCTCCCTCATTCAGTGGCTTAGGATGTGCACGCAACCTCTACACCTCTACATCTGTAAAATAAGACATAGATAAGGCTGTACATCAGTTATATATCCAAGTAAACAGGGGTCTGGATCAAGATCTATCAAGTTTACAGGCCCTTTCCTACTAAATCTCAGGGCACTTTTCCAACTAAAATCAATGACAACCGAGATAAACCACCTTTGACAATGTTTTTCCTCAACATTGCTAGTGCTCGGTTGGTATGGTTCCAGCAGCTGTCCTCTACCAGTAGTACCAGTAGGGCAAAGCATTAGGATATCCACGCCACGGATCACACATTATCTTGGGATTGGTTTTTTTAGGGGGTTTGATTGAATTTGCATGTACTCTGGCAATCGTAACTGCTCACCTCAATAATGTGACATTGTGGGTGGAAAGATCAGTTGATGATTCAATAAAAATATTTTGCAGCTTTCTTCAGAAGAAGCTGATCGTTTCAACAGGGAAATTGGAACTTGTACCTGCCAAGGATCTAACTTGAGGGGAAAAAAAGCAAAAAAGTTCTGTCAACCTTGACATTTCAAATCAGCACAAGGTAGTTGCACCGAGTGTAGCATGGAGATCCTACCTGATTAACAATTCCTATCTGGCAGCTCTTTACATTTTAGTATGACTGCTACGGCTGTTTTCCTTAATGATACAGAAGGGCTTTTGCTTAGGAGGAGAGACTGAAAGACCTAAATGTATATAGCCCGGGTATGTGACAAATAAGGGGGGTGACAAAGTATGAGAGTCATTGAAGGCAGCCAACGTAAATAGAAAAAACTGTTTAGTGTGGTACGATGATTATAAATGTGAGTAATGGCTTGCAGCTAGGATGAGGGTAATTTATCCTGAATGTTAGAAAAAAGCCCTAACAGTGAGGCTGAATTCATGTTCTGTGCTGTCAAGGAAATGGACTAAATGACATGAGAGATCTTTTCTCCTGTAATTTCCATCATCTTACAATTCAGGGAGATATTTCCTGCCTACCTTTGCATTTCATTCAGGTCATGCATAGGTACAGTAATAGAACAAACCTCCTAGGCCAGTGGGTCCAAACCTCTGAAGCTGCAAGCAACGTATTATTAAATCTTTTCAGAAATTTAATAATCTGACTAATGTAGTTTGGATAGTTTCTTGCTGCTTGATAGTTTATATTTTCTTTTTAGAGTTCCCACTGGACAGCTGAACTGAAACTAGCTCCCCTAATGATAATTGCCTACCTAAATCATTCAAGACCAATTAATAAATGTTCATATGCTAGTACTGTCCTTTCACCCAACTGTTGTTGTTTTTTTTTTATTACTCTTTTATTAGCTTAAGATGTATATGAACGCAATCATAGCTTCCCTCAGCCTACAAAGACTTATCAGATAACCCCAGGCTTATAAAGAACCAAACAAAAAATGCCCACAAATTGTGCCAGATTATGACAGCAATGAGGAGTCTGACTTTTAATGTAATCAGAGAGATTTTTTGTTTTATTTTAAGCTGAAAAATTAAAAGCTACTATAGAATTTATGTCGAAATGTTTTTTTATAACTTGAGACAGACTTGATTCTTCTGGAAACTTTCCTGACATTCGAGGAGGAGTTTAATTCCACAGTAAAAAGATGAAACAGACCCAACAACTTGCTAAAATCTACAACTGTGAGGGCACGAGTGAAATTCTTGCATGCTACTCAGCTCAAAAGAAAAAAAAAAAAGTAATTCCAACACTTTTTGGTTCCCTGGGGAATGCAGTGGTATTGCCTTCTTTGTGGGCCAGGCACTCTGCTGAAACTATGAAAGGTGCAAATTAATTCCAATTCTAATGAGTTTTTTTGAGCTTTGGACACCTGAGACCACAAGCTTATTTCAGATGATCTATTGAATAGCTGTCAGGTGGCAGTGATTGGTGGTTGCTGGGCTCAGCCTGATCTGGTGAACTTGGCTGGAAGCTGCTGTATCTTATCAGTAATCTCCTAGGCAATTATCCAAAGCACACATTTTACCTCAATTTCTTCAATTGTCCTTTATCAACAAAAAGTATGTACTTACTCCAGGCTGGGGGGCCTGGGGGAGAGCAGTGGAGAATGAAGTTAGGAATACAACCCCATGCCTTTACGACAGATCCCTGTCTAGACTAGCAAGTTCTCTTTCCTATTTATATCAAATAAAAATATGAGAGGAAAGAAGTGAAATTCAGCTTCATAATATTTATGTAGAAAAATCACAACTAAAACTCAGGTCAATTCTATTAATATTTTGTTATTGCTATTTCTAGAAGTCCGTATTTTACATTGATAGTCTAGACTGCAAATGATATATTTGAGGAATAGCATTTCACTCATAAGAATAAGGACCTCTGCTTCATGAAAAGTAAAGAGCCTGATTTTCTAAGGTGCTCAGCAATCTACACTAAACACTTTGCAGGACAGTAAGAGCAGAGACAGAATAACTGATGTTGTGGCTTGGTGACTTGAACCCGCAATCGAATGGAAACAAAATCATTTTTTTCATTAAGATGTATAAAAAAATCCTCCAAACTGAATCATGGGTTTTCTCCTGTTAGAAATGTTTTAATACAGATTTAAACAAAAACAAAAACAAAACTTAAAAATTAAATTTCTAAATGTCACTTTCTAAAAGGGGTAAAACTTTATTTTGCAAGCATAGAGATAAGTAATGTTGATTTTTATTTTATTTCTCTTTCAGGTCCCTTTCCAACTCAAACCATTCTATGGCTCTACGATTTTTAATAGCAATGTTCCTCCTTCCTCACCCCCCCCCCCCCCCCCTTTTATTTTGCTGAACTACAAAATTTGATTCACATTTACAGGTAGTTTCAAACAGTCCAAAGTGGCACTTTTTATTCCAAAAAAAAAATTGTACTCTGAAGCTCACTGAACTGTACAAGAGAACGGAGCTTCAGTACATCTGTTCCGTAGATCACCACACACTCTAGGTCACAGCAGCCTTCCTAGAAATTTATAAGACCTTTACAGAAGATTAAACGGAACTGACATCATCTTATATCCCCAAAGTACATCATATACACATACAAAGTGAGTTTACAGTGTCCAGGTGCTTAAACATTTATGCCAATAGGAGCACCGGCGCTACCTGGCTGACTGCAGGCAAATTAGTTAGAAAGTGAGAAAAGTCCAGATATCCCCCGTCACGCACACAGACACCGAAAATAAATAAAAAGAAATGACAGCATTTGAGGAGGAGAAAAGTGAATTCCCAGCCCCAGGCAGTGACCAGCAAAAGCCTGTGATGAGTGCAGTGCAAATACCGCGTGGAAAGCACTCACCCAACAACCTTTAACCCTCTTGCCTTACGTGTAGATAAGCCTCAGATATTTATAGGCTTCATCTAATTTCCTGTCCCCAGAAGCTCTCGTGCTCAGTTACACAATGTCTTCCAAGAACTCGCTAAATTCCACCTTAATTCTTTTTCCTCATAAGATGTTTGGAGGAACACAAACTCTTCCTCAAGTAAGGGGGAAACCCCACTTTTAGTAGCTAATAAAACTGCTGTCACCACGTGGCCGTAATTTGATCATACAATCATACCAGTTTTTAGCTTAGACATGTTTTTTATGTCTATTTCAAATATTTAAGTAGGAATTTATAATCTCTCTTCCGACCTTGCTAACATTTTGAACAAGCCCAACCCTTAATCTCTCTTCACAAAAAGATTAATCAACTCCCTTGATCTTCCTAAATACACTTTTCTGGTTCCACTTCCACTGAAGGCAATCTCTTTGAGCAGAGGTCGCCAGAACCACACATGTACCTTTCCATCTTGCATCTAACCACTGTCCCTTACAATTATAACATACTTCTTGAGAAAAAATATCGGAGATGCTTCACCCACTCTTTCAAGACAATAATCATGGGACCCTTTCTCAGGTCTTCCTCACACTGGCGACCACAGCCACTCCTCAAGCAAGATATCCCCCTAAGGTGTTTTGCACTCAAGCAAGTTGACCTAGATCTATTAGGATATGAACAAAATCTGCTTCTCTTTCAGCATGGGACCCTCAAAATGTCACCTTCTAGTCTACAGATGGTCGGGCTGCTTAGAAATGACACACTGCAGTATAGAGAAAAAGAGCGTTTGGTAGTTACCACGTGCATGCTACATGAAGAATGTATTAGGGCAATGATTTCCCAAGATGTTCGCCAGTTTCTTTTTCTTTTTTTTTTTTTTTTTATTTTCAATAGACACAGTATACAAGTCTTTTTAAGCAAAAACATAGATAAGCAACTTGGCATATTCTAAGCACATATTTAGCCAAAACGACTGTACGTGCCAAAATGTCCTCAGAATTGGGGCTATCAGTGTAACCTACAAGGACTCTTAATATAAAAACATTTCCTTCTGTCCCTTTTGACTCTGCCAGCTTCCTCTCACTTTCCACTTTTTTCATCCCGTACTTTAGTTAACTTGACTCAATTTCAAAATGTAATTTTTTTAAAATGAATACATACAGCAAGATCCGTGCCAGCTCCGGTGAATAGGCTCCGAAGCAGATGATCAGAAACATTGTTCTAACACAGCCAATTTGCCCTACTCTCTGCTATTTTCACCTTGTAATCAGCATGTAATGCTAAGCAAGGATTAAGAGGAGGTAGAGTGGATGACCAGACTACAACTTGAAGTCAAAGGTGAGCCTGTTCTCAACTACCGCCACCTTACATCAAGGGATTTTTATTATTTTTTTTAAATTTTATGTTATACTGCAGACGATATTACTTTTGCATGATTTTCTGTGACTTTCTGTCCTAACAGCCTTTTGTTGCTGAAACCAAGCTGTAGGACTTTTTCCCCTTAGAGAGGCAGGTTGGTCTGTAAAGAAGTGACATAATTCAATAGAACAAAAAGCTGGGGCAAAAGAAACCTGGCTTCTGCGTACATTGTACCAGTGATCTTTGGCAAAACTCCTTTCTTCCCGATTCTGTGAGTCACACTGTTTTAAACACCAAGCTCTTTCACCCTTAATTCGTCTTGCGTCTCTGCACAAAATGAAGCATAACAGGACCCCATTCCGAGCTGACAACTTTTGGTATTTCAATACCGTAAATTATGCTATATTTCTAGAATAAGGTTGAAATAGAGACCACCTAGGAGTAATTTTTCATAAAGATTAAGAGCTCCTACTATATTCCTAAAATAGAAAAGATACAAAAGAAATAGGGAAATAAGAGGTGACATTTTAGTTCAAGACATTTTTCAAACAATCTTTGGGAAAAAAGGCGAAGCTCGGAAATTCTCTCTGCCACATAAATGAAACCTATTTAAGCATACGGGGAAGGTGGGTAAGACCATCTCTCCCATTCTCATTCCTCTCTCGCTGCCCAAAGGCTGCTGGCACCCTACAAAGCAGCCCCCCGATGCTGTCTCGGAGGCTGGTGTGTACCAGTGCTGCCTCTTGAAGCCAGGAGGGTGCACGGGCAGCAGTGAGGTGGCTGCAAGATGCCCAAAAAATGGTGCACAGCAGCCCAGAGAACCATGGATCAGTTCCTCCTGGCACCTCTGCAGGTCCTGGTGAACACTCAGCTGGAGAAGGAGCAATCTAAGTTGCTGAAGTATCTTCAGCATTCCCAGGAGGAAACCAGGCAGCAGACTTTAATGAGAGAGGAAAGATTTTCACCTTTCACACAACCATATTCTGCAAGCTCTGACCATTCTCCCCCAGTATTTGCTTCTCTGATATTCTCTGGCACGCAGAAAATTATCCGAGCCCTTTAGCTGAAGGACACTAACTTCTCTATTTTACCTCAAATCTAAGATATTTAAAAGATACCATCTAGGTTTTGAATTCTCCCATACTCTATGTGATTTGCCCTTGTTCAAATTAAAATGTTTCTCATTCCAAAGACTATATGGCACTCTAAAATTGTGACAGACTCATTGGCTTGCAAAGCTTTCCTTTATGCTTGGGAAATTTTATTATTATTACAGTAATGTAGCAGAGATCAGGGCCCAATTGTGCGTACTCCTTAAAAAATGACCAGGGAACTGAGGCACAGAGAAATGAAGCACCCTGGGCGAGGTCACACAAAGGGTAGGATCGCTGGAAGCGCGACCACCATTTGAAAGAAGCCCGTCCTCGTTCTCTGACGGTCTTTCCTGAGATGTCAAAACTGCAGCAAAAGTAGAGACAAAACAACCGGTCCACCGCCTCTAAGAAAAGACCTGATGTCAACCCTACAGCAGAAACAGGCGAAGGAATGAGGCGGGTGCGTGCAAGAGCCCAGAACGGGAAGGAAATTTATCTTGAGTGGCCGCAGATTTGCTGGCAGGGCCAAGAACAGATCCTCGTTCCCTCTCCTCCCCAAGGCATCCAACACACTGGTTACTTTTCGGAGGCCAAGAAAACAAACGCAATGACCAAGCTTTTCATTCAGTTCTACTACATGTTCTCTGTATAATTTTCTGTAGAAGTGACAAAAAGTTTTGCATGCAAGGTGCACAAGTGGCTGAGGGAAGAGGTTTAAAATTCAGACTTTATGAAATCGGAAACCCCACAAAGCTGCCAGCTCCGGCAGTTTAATTGCAGGCACTTGATTCAGAGTGACAGACTAGAGATGAGCAGAAATGACTGGTTTGCAGCTGGGCCATTCCCCTAGCGAAATCCATTTATTTTAGGAATTTTTGATGATGAACTTCTCCAGTTGTTCCTAAAGTTAGGCTTGAAGGACAGTGACGAATAGCCTGGAGAAGAACAGAAATTGGAGCTTGCAGGCTGAGCACACAAAAGGAAGCCCGAAGACTGCTGTTATGAAAATAAATGGCATTATGTGTAGGTGTACCTTGAACAAATGAACCCCATCCGTTTCAACCAGCCTCAAAGGCCACAGAAGAGGCTGGAAACAAGTAAAAAGTGTGTGCTGAAAGGTATGACACTGAGCATACCTGAGGGCAAGGCCTCACGCAGAACGGCCACAGAACCCTCCCCATCACACCTGCCCTCAGCTGAATACCCAGAGCCCACAGGTGTTTGCTCTAAACCCAACAGCTACGAGGCTGATTTGCGGCCTGCAGAAGTAAAGAACGATTTTTGTGCTGCAATCGGTAAATACATGCTCTCTGGAGAGTCTGAAAGGTTTGCACCCTACTCTTAAGATTCCAGAATTGAGATTATATATATACGTGCACATATATACGTATGTGTATAAAGCAGAGGAAGAAGCAGTGGCTGCTCGCCGAGCATTTCGGGAGTTGGGTGAACAAAAGCAACCTCAGCATGAGGGGGCCGCTGGTTTCCTCCCCCAGCGCAGACAGCAGAAGAGGGAGCGTGTCCCGCAGCCCCCGGCGTCCTTGCAGATGCAGCGCTGGCACAAGGTTACCCATCACACTTGACACCTCAGTAAATGAGAATTGGCCAAATAGCAGTTTTGATCTCTAATTATTCCAGCACGCCAGCCTCGCAGTTTAATTTGTGTCTAGCAAAGACATGATTACAACAGGGTTTTTTGCACCTCAGCTGTAATTGCCATATGCATTACTCCGCTAACGCAACTTGTTTCCATATATTGGCAGAGAATTACAGCAGCATTATTGCATGTTCATGAGAAACAGCTCCAGCTAGTAAGAGGTCAACAGGCTGAACTTCACTTACTTTGGCATCATCAGCAGTTGTTATTGCTTTTATTTCACAATATACAAGCAATATTTTGCTTTCCTTCTGCTAGAAGGAAAAAAAAAAACACTTAGCTTTTATGCCTCAATAATGCCGACGTTTTCTCTTTGGAAAGAGCAGCTCAGTTCTCGTTTGAGATGTTTCTGTGATAGAAAATATCTTCTTGCACAAGGCTTCACTGCTTAGTGTTTT
The DNA here is from genome assembly GCF_964211835.1 of Anser anser. NCBI lineage: Eukaryota > Metazoa > Chordata > Aves > Anseriformes > Anatidae > Anser > Anser anser. The sequence continues at coordinate 24,934,695 of NC_139729.1, read as the reverse complement.
AATTTTTCATATTTAAAGTTTTGCAATGTGAAAAATGCAAGTAAAACTCAGCCCCAGTTTAATTTTCCTTTGCCCCTTAGATATTGATAGTTCATGTCAAATAGGATTTTTTTCCCCTACTTGCAGCAACCAAAGCTCTTTGTGAAACTCCAGAAGAACTTTTCCTTTGGGACTTTTCTTAAACTTGATTTTGACAAAGCTTTCTGTAAACAAACGCCTGCTCAGCAGCTCAGAGTGGAAACTTCAGCTTGTACTCTCTACTGCACTTTTACACCTTTTTTTCTTTGCCTCCTGATAGCACTTGGGTGACTTGAGTGACTCTGCATCTCCAGAGAAAACAGAACCGTTACGCTAGAACCACAGAACAAGTTTGGAAATTTCCTCAAGCATCTGCCTTTCCATTTGTGGCCCATCATTACCTTTGCAGAATAATAATAAATATCTTTATTGCATGACATCCTTGACAGGAATTTCTGATGTTCCATTACGAACCACTTCAGAAAATTCTGTTTGTCACTCTCATTAAGCAGATGCAGAAAAGCACACAAAATTATTAATACCACATGGCTATGCAAACAGCAATGAAAAATGGTTACCACACTTTCTCGATAAGCGATGCAAAATCCTTCCAATTAACATTTTAATTAGAAAATTCACTTACCATGAAACGGTCCTGCATTTTCTTAAAGGTTATACTCAGTCTGCTTTCAAATTCATCCACAGCATTTTTCACTGTGGCTCTGTCTGAGATTAGATACCCAGCAGCTGAAAGGGAGTTTAAGTGAATTATACTTGTAGCTCATACTTGATTCTCTTTATTTTAAAACTTCAGGCACTCAGGCTTCTATTTCACCCATCACTTGTCCTTGAAGACTAATACAGCTTCAGGAAAAAAGCAATTATCCACTCTGAAAAGCCTGGTAGTTACAATTATGAAATAATAAAATGTCAAAGACAAATGTCTAATTTAGATATAGTGTTTTAAACTTCTTAGTTTAGTGAAATACTACAAAATATTCTCTCCAGTCATTACATCCATCTGGTACAATGATGTCTTTGACTGGTACAGAAAGCAAATTCACAAACATTTGGTACAGCGCATCTGAGCACACATTAGAAATCAGCAACTGAAAACCTATTTTGCTCACCTTGTTACCAATAATGCGTTGCTTAGTGCTCTAATTCCAGTTCATTCTTGAAGACACTCAGTAAGCAGGAACACTCGTGTCTCTAGGGTAGAAAAGTTTAATGTTTGCAGCAGCAGTCGTTGTGCATCCCTTGCTCTTGGTGCTCACAGGCGTCACAATCCCCGACAATCCCTAAATAAGCGGTTTCCTCCACGGAAACCTTCAGTTACTGGTTGAAAAAGGAAGCACCCATGAATCTTTAATCGTGAGAAAAATTCTAGAAGAACACCAGTAGCAAAGTCTAAACAAAGACAGATTTTAAACTGGTACTTTCCAACCAAAGTGATCTTTAGACAATGCACATTTGCACAAACGGCAGACTCCTAACATTGCAGATTCTCACTGCTCGTGCTTGCAGGTCAAGTCTTACTGATCTTAACACAACTTGATCTGTGATAAAAGCACTGCAAGGTGGCAGAAGGGAAGAGATTAAACCCTTTGTCCTATAATCATATACTCTGATAGTGTCCAGGTATCGTTATCACGGTCTGAGCTTTTTACGATGAGGGCAATGTAGGCACAAACAATCCTTGCACCTCAAATGTCAGCAAGCTGCATTCCTCATCCTTGCAGTGGGTGTAAAGAAGAACCATGTGCTGGCAGGTTTTGAAAAAAATAGTAGAGACAAACAATGTGTGCAAAATTAGAGAAGAAAATCACACGTGAGCATCTAGGAGTCGGCCCCAGCGTAAATGAAGAGCTTTTCTCCCAGCACCGCCTGAGTCCTTGATGTGTCTGTGCGCTGCCTGCAGCCCCAGCAGCACACGTGCTCTGCCTCCTGAGCTGTTTGTAGCAGCCGTATCTGGGTGAAGGCGAAGGAGAAAAAGGCACAAAATGAGAAGTTATGCAGAAGAGGCTTATGCCACCCAACTGTGTTGTACCTAGTGAGAACTCTTTTGCATTGTCTCAGAAATCAGGCACCATGCCTACAGGATCACAAACAAGTGGCAGGGCAGGAGAGACAGACGCTAAGAAGGGACATCTCAAAATAAGCCAAGCCCTCCTTCTCCACCTCATGAGGACAAGTTGTTTAATATCAGCCTGGAAGGGGCAAACTTAGCAGTGCCTACGCCTCCACTCTTTTTAGAGAAGGCCAAAAACTTGGGATGGTGTATTTTTAAAGTGAGGCCCAAGATGGGATTCAATCAGACCCTCATAACACATTAAACGGCTAAGTGAAGAAGGGGGAAAAGAACAATTGGTTGTGAACAAGGTTAGTGAATTCTTCATCATAAATTAAATTTATGATAGATATTAAGCTTCCATATTTGAAGGCTTCTTCCCCCCCCCCCAATACCATTTTTAAATGATACCTAACAAGAGAAATGAGGACAAGGAAGGTGGTTTAAAATAGAACTCGATAGATTTATGACCAACATTATACGGTAGGTAATTCTTAACTTCGGTAAGAAGCCAAGCTTGATGACCCAGGACCATCTTTTGAGTGCTATTTTTTAGCACTAAGGTTGCAACTCAGGAGTGGTTCTGTTCCTGAAGTGCACTTCGTACTAGTCTCCTTTGAACGGAAAGTCTGCCCAGAACAGACCAAGGGAAAACCAAAACCGTGGAGTGAAAAATGACAAAGTTAGCAAAGCCACTGAACCACTACATGAATTGGAAGAGCTCCCACAGCTCACAAGCAGAAACTGCCTGCAGTACCCGTTTCAGAAGGCGCTGGTTAGCAGCGCTGCAGGAAGATGGAGCCAGGCAGTGCCTGGCACAGCGATATTCTCAGGGGGAACAGCCAGCGCCTTCTCCACGGGTAAGTGATCATCAATGCCATGCCAAATGTGATGATTACTATCTCACACCTTAACTGACATTTATTTTAGCTCCTTCTTATTCCTTTCAGAATGAAGTTAGCTAAGCCTGAGATTTGTGGCAAGCTTGTCTAGACAGCCTTTCCCTTCCCCACCCATTTCCCAAAGCAGCACACAGCCTTGGCGAAAAATAAACAGACCAGAGATAACACTTGCAGAATAAACAAGGTATGTTTTCCCTTGACATACAGTCAAAGATCTGAAAAGAACACTAGGAGGAAACACTTCAGTGGTAACCTAGTTAAGACTGCATGAAAAGATGATGGTTAATCAACGCTGATACTAGCTGAGCAACTTACTGCCTGCATGAACTGGTGTTCTGACATCAGGCCTCAACCACTTCTTCCATGAGATTTCACACCCACTACCTCATGTCAGTTCAAGACAAAGTTTTGATTGAAGCTGGGCACCTGACATATCTCACACTTTTAAAGAAAGAAAATTCAGCATTAAAGCAGGAAGCTGCTAACCAGAAACAAGTCAATGTTTTCCTTCATTTCTTTTTAGATAAATGACTATCAAAAGAAGTGATTAAGACAATGTTTCTTTGCATTATTAACAAATACACAAAGTTTTATTCTGTACGTTAACATTATCATATCAAGTATAACCCGCATTCACAGCAGAAGTTTTCTGATACCAATTTGCAACACCAGCTACTGTATTATAAATGCATTAAGAGAAACTTATCTTTAGCTATTTGGGTAACTTGAAGATAAAGTGCAAAACCATAATAAAATTCAGATAAATATATGCCCCAGCTTGTACTCAGTGGAAGATAAAGCAAAGTTTTAAGACTACTAGATATGTATTCATTGCATACAGTAGAAGAGCGCGACCTGGTATCAATTTTCAAGTTTTCCTATCACCAGGCATGGATTACAATAATTTTCCACCACTGAAAAGGTAAAAAAAAAAAAGTCACGGTAAGTTTACGAACAAGACACGTTGGCCAGACTACCTGGAGCTTAGCCCTATACTAGGTAGCTTTATGCAATAAAGGATGAATGTATAGGAAGAACTGATGGACAGAAACGGTTCGTTTCCTGACAGCCTCTTTGATTTTACCATCAAGGAATCAAATTGGCAGACATAGCTTCCCCAGTACCAAACACTCTTTTCAAGTGAAATGAAGTTCCAAAAACACTGCATGACTTTCCATTCTTTCACCTAGCTATCCATCTAGTGCTACTTCAGAGGGCAGCAGGTATGTATGGCTTTTCTTTTCTAGAGCATTTAAGCAGATAAATGAATTCGAAGACCCAGCTGGTGTACTCCGGATAAGGCACTCGCCCCAGATGAGCAGTACAGCACCAGGCCAGTGTGTAAGAGAAGTCTGGCCATATTTATTCATCATTTACACCCAAAGAGTAGTCCTATAGCATTGTGCTCCTTCAGTTTGAAGTGATCTTCCTGCAACAGTTTCTGCAGCTTTATAAGCCGCCCCATTCTTTCCTAAACTTACTAGTTATGCCCACGTAAGTATTTATAGAATGAAATCCTAAAAATCTTCCAGATTCCTAGTATTTCAAAGTAAAATTGAGGTGCGCCTCAAAGGGGCATGCACGATATTCAGTAGAACTTGCAAAAAGCTACCATGAACTCACAGTGACAAAGGTTCAATTTGTCCATCAGCAGTTCTCTACCATCTATAGAACATTTGTCAAGCTAGGTCTCATGATTTAAATCCCTGGAAAAAGTTGCTTTATGGCATGCATAGTAGAGATACCACTAGTGCTTCTTGGAAGACTTCTATTTTCTCTCCTCCTCCCTCCCAAAAGGGTACCAGTATAAAAAAAAAGTTGTTCATATTTTAAGTTCACCCTTTACTGCACAAAACCCTGGAATAGCAGAGGAGTAAAAACCTGTTAGCCTACCACCAAAAGATTAAGTTGGATTTAGTTTCTACGAAAAACCAAAACACACACCTCACTTCTTGGGTTCTTTATTACTTTGTCAAAGACATTTTAATATGATTATTCTGGTATTCTGGTCTAGTATTGGATCACAACCAAAATCTCAGTTTTAAGGAAAAACCCTCATTTTATACTGATTTGAACTACCAGTGACTTTAAGCACCCAGTTTTAATTTTTCCATTTAATGTATGCTCTGCAGTTCTAAAAAGATGAGTTATGCTTTTTTGTTCACATACAAAAAGACAGTCTAACAGATGTAAACTATTTATTGAATATTTGCCACCAATATTGTTAAATACATAATCTTGCAGTTTTCCGCTTTCAAGTTAAAATGTCAGAAACAGAACACCAAATATTTACAATTCTTATAAGGAATGTTACATAATGACACATTAAGGCGTAAATTCTTTTGGCTTATAATTCTGAAAAGAATGATAATAGCAAAAAGTGATGCAAAAAATCTTCGTTGTGAGATTATGATTAAGCTACAATGTTTTACAAAAATATGGTGTAAGATGGCAATAATCCCATTCAAAATCCTGCATTAGGCCCCTAAAGAGGGGCTGATAATTTATACAGTCAACTTTAAAATTTACATATAAAGGTACCCTATTCACCATTGAAAAGTACAACTCTCAACATATACAGTTTTCAGGCCACAGTTTTGAAGGTCTGGAGTATCAAGTTGGTTTGATGAATTAGTCGGTTGGCACTTATGAACACATTTATTGCCCTGGTAGAAAAACAAAGATATTAGTTTAAACACTTTTCAAAACTTTGTTCAATAAATACAGCATTAAATCAGGGTAACTAAATATATTGGCATCTAGGCAAATTGGAAACATATTGATGTCTTACCATATTGTGATGTACCTGAAGTTTACAGCTGGCAAACAGACTTACTTGCATAGCTAATTCTAGAAAGACTATGTTTATTGGCAGGAACTTAAAAGACTTTGGCTCTCTATTTAGCTTTGTGGTTTTAACTACAAAAAAGAGTAGAGCAAATGATCATTAAATGCCTGTTCTTTTCACTCCATCCCCTGATAATTTCAGAATTTGCAACTCTTTCCTCAAATACCTATTATTTCAATAATCTTTGTTATGAAAGAAGTGTGGGGCCACTGAGGTTTTTGATCTCAGAAGTGACACCTGTAAGCAAGGCGATTTTGTTTAGTTCTGTTCCTTTCTGGTGGGAGCGGGGTAAAAGAACATGTAGTTCAGACAGATGTAAATTACAAGGAACACAAGTCTTACCTGGTATTTCTTGCAATATTGATAATACCCAAGGCACTGTAAAGCCTATGCCCACAACACATGCCACAGCATTCACTTCACACAGGGCTGAACAGAGCTGGTCTCTTTCAGTATGTTTGGGGTAAGTGAACAACACATATCAGCCCTTATAACAAAAATCTTGTCTTATTTTCCCTAATCATACTAGTTTGGCAAACAAGACCTTTTCATTATGTATAAATTTAGTACAAAAGTATACTTACTTTCCATCTTTAAAATAGGTTTTCAGAGTATCACTGAAACTTTTGGAGTATTTTACAAACTCTTTCTTTTGGTGCTCAAGTGCCTAAGAAAACAAAAACACCAAAAAGGTTATAAGATCACAGAGTGTTGGATACAATGAGGGTCTTGACATTAAAGACAGAAGAAAACAAGCAAACAGTATGTAGATACAGGAATTTTAGGTTTAGAGTGGTGGTAGTTTTGGGTTTTTTTTCTGGTATTTACTTATTTTTAAGAAAGACATGCAGAGAAGTCACCCTCTTCTAAAGCATTACGTCACTGACCCGTTACGCTATTAATCCTTTGATCAAATGGCTTCCTCTTGTACTATTAAAAACAGCATATAAAAAAGTTTTCACATACCCTCCGGTTCTGGTATTGGTATTTCTTGAAGACATTATTTACTGTGTCAAGAAGTTCCTTTATTGCACTCGCGATGTCCCTATTTGACAATGAAAAGAGTTGCAATATCAATAAGCTATACTATTTAAATGTTGGAATTTAAACCCCTTCTAACAGCCCTACATCCTATCTGATATTCCTTCTGTACAAAGACCAAAGACGTGGACAAGTAACATGCCAATTCAAATTAAAAATCAACCAGTTAAGTTCTGTCTATTAATATGGGGCTTTCATTAACAAAATTCAACTCTATTCACTCATTTATAACCACAGGTCAAGCTCTTTTCCAACAGCAACAGTGTTGCTAGCATCTCCCACAGCATTTAAGCATCCAGATACAAATGCAAAGTTTGATCCCCTCGAACTGCAGAAAAATATATAATACAGTACTTACTTGATTGTCTGAAGAAACCTCACTCTGTCATTGATCTCATCGGGAATCTTACTAAGAATCTGTTTAAGTGCTCGCGCCTTTTCATTCAGATCTTGGAATTCTGGTTCTGGTCTTTCAATCATATATTCTAACAAAAAGGACATATTGAGGAAAAAATAATGGCATTTTTCAGTAAGTTCCCAGTGGCAGCTAAAAAACACTGCTTCACAAAATGCAGCAGTATTGCCAGGAAGGATTTGAAGGCTGACTGCACAAAAGACAGCCATGACCACAAACCCACAGTGAACATTCTGCATTAATAAAAACACCGCGCGACAATAGCCTTTCTTATTGGAAGTTGGAGATGTTATTTAAAAGAAATCCTGACGACATTACACTAATTAAATGCAGTATTAAAAGGACTTTAAGCCTACTATACACTGCCCTTCTCTGACAGTGCAACACTTGCTTTTAATTTGAAGAAATCTGCAGAAGGTGAGCTACCTTCTAAAAATTAATTCTCTCTTATTAGTCACGTATGTACCTCCAAAAGATGTATTCAGAAAAACAACTATTCCTATTCTTCAGCATGGTAGAAGAAATCTATTAACAGAAAACTTCCTCTGAAAATGGGCACAGAGAAATGTATACTCCTGTTTGGCACTGTAATTAAGAAAACGCTTATTCAAGGTAAGAGACCTGATATTACCTTCTACATCATCAGCAGCCATACGCAGGAGAGACTCTGTAAAGTTCACATCCACACTTTTTTTCTCCAGAATTTTCATAATAATGTCCTGTGTGAGACCTGGATTTTCTTTTTCAGCCTGCATCGCGAGAGGATTTATTCTTAAAAATGCAATCAATCATAATATTGCAAGGACAAAAGCAGACTTCCAAGTAATTTGCTTCAGATACCGCAGCAATTTGCCAGAAATTTTTAAAAAGTCTAATGGTTTTAAACTAGCATATTACATTGAAAACTACTCTTCCATTTTTCTTTTCATAAGTAGTTTTGTATAAGCAACTTTTCCAATAAACCCTTCCACTCCCTTCAATTTGAGTAAGAGATATTTTGTAACGAAATTCTTTGTATTGTTGTATTCCTGTAAACACTTTGCTTTGAAACAAAGATATTGCACATACCAGAATTTAATTCACTTATTCACAGGTGCAACTCCCCCATCTTCCACATGGTATTTTTTAAGTGTGCCTCTTACAAATCACATATGTTCAAACATCTTTGAATTGCCTTTTCACAGAAAACTCCTTTTAACTGATGACATACCTAAATTAAGCTAAGCTAGATTCTAACACTGGACATATTCACACTACCTGTGCTGCTATCGAAAAAATTATTCTGCGTTGAATGAGCGTGGGTGTTTTTAGTGAGCACTACCATTTCCTCCAATATCTCAGTTTCTGGTATTTGCATTCAGCACAGCCCCTTACCACCAGCTGTAAGTAACATTTAACTTGGAAGAGTTCTGAGAGCTGTAGCTATCTAGGTACACTTACACTTAAAGTGGAGAAACAGCAAAGCATTGCTTAGTTGTTACCTTTTGTACATACACAAAGTAAGATTCTGTTTAAAATTGCTCAATATGCTTAAATTATTCAGATTCCTACTCATGTGTGCACTCATTTCAAACTTAGTCCATGTGATTGTTCACACATTTTTATTTAAGACTACTGATTAAGAAAGATCTAATCTTCAAACACGACGACACAAGGAAGCAAAGTTATTTTGAACTTCACCGTATCATTTACCTTTTAAATGACCATTTTTCAATACAAGTAACTTCTCACCTTAATAAAGGCCGCTCTCAGCGTCTGAGCTGCTGACAGATTTACTCTTTCTAGCTGCAATAAAAGTTTAGACCAATTAGCAATTCGAACATTATCAGAAAAAAACAAGTAAAGTACTCATGCCTTGCCTTACACAGCATGATGAAAAAGGTGCTTGGCAGAAGAACTGAGACTGGTCTCATTTGAGATAGAAAGTGTGAAGTTTGATCCAAACAAAGGACTTCCTCCCTAAATAATCAGACATGTCACTGGACATACTTTGCTTTTATTCAGCCTTCATCAGAAGTCTGACAGAAGATTTTGAGAACATCTTGACAGCCTCTGATACTTACAGAAAGACAAGTATCCTATTAAATTATAGCCATTAGCAGTTAAAATACAAATGCATCAAGCTGCTCACAGGTACATGTTAAACTGTACCTTATTTCCTGTCACAGATTGCACTAGTTCCTAATGCCGTGCTAGATCTGTGACCATTAGAGCTGAAACAGCTTCGCAAAAAGCCTCGCAAAAAGTTACATGCACATTTACAGTGATGAAAGGAAAATAAGAACACTGAAATGACCACCTGAAAACGAACTGCAGTGTCAAGGAAAAAAAATCGAATGTTACCTAGCATTTTTGCTAAAACCCTCTGTAAAAGCTAAGAAAAGAGACCAGGGCCAAGACAACTAGCAACCACTGACGAGCTTGGAATTGTGTTCATGGAAAGCAGGGTGAAAGAGTAAGAAAAGCATAGAAAGAAGGCTGTGTTAAACACCTGAAGTTCTCCCCATCAAGCTAAGCTGGCTGTTACTGCCATCAGGTTTCCTGATATAAAAGGATTACTATGTTCTACAGCAAAAGCAGAGAGCTTACCTCATTAAAGACGGGGTACATAACAGCATAGAGTGGCATGGAAACCATAGAAGTGGTCTCTGCTTCATTCTTCATCTCTTCCATTGTCATCCTCATTCAAAGAACCACTTCTCAAGAAAAATGCTATAGAAGCAAAGAACTCCTCATTCACTGAAACGTTTCTTCTTTTTCCTCGTTGTGCAAGAATATTTGAAGAACTTGAAATATATCGTCCTTATGTCGTGAGGAAAAAAGAAAAAGAGCAATTATGAGTTAGAATGACTAACAATTTCTAAAAAATGAAAAGCACAGAACGTTATTTCCTGCCCAGAAAGCAGGAATTATTTTATGACATCAGCTTAAGTAAATATAGAATTACTACTTCATGCAATTTTAAAGCCCTAATTCTAATTTATTAAGTGAGCAAATATTTTATAGTAACATACTACCAGAAAATCTTTACTGCGAGTTCTTACATAATTAATTTTCCTGAAAGTAATTTGATTTGATACACGATAAAAAAAATGGTGAATACTACGCCTTTGTTTTTATATAAGCAAGAGTCTTCAGTCATCTTTCCACTCAGGGTGTGTCCAGGACTATGTTAACTCAATGGAAAATTATTGTTCCAGTAACTGAACCCAGGTTTTGGAAGTTCTCCACCCAGTCTAGCTCATCATACACCCAACACAGAGTGATCATTGCTCAGACCCAGGAATTAAGTGGAAAAAAGGAAGGTAGCCCTGCACTTCATAAGCAATCTCTCCAACAGTCTACGTTTTCTGTTCAACAAGTCAAGATTTTGAGAATATTTTATATAACATAATGGAGCTTAAAGACTTAACATCCAAACATCCAAAATAGAAATAAAGACGCACAAAAAATCTTTTTTTTTTTTTTTTTTTTTTTTTTTTAAGATTTGCTCGGTATTTAACATGCTAGAGGAGTTTTTCCATCCCCAAGAACCTTTAGACATCTGGCATCTGTATGTTCAAGTACTGGATTTTATTGATACTTTAGTGAAAAATGAATAAAGCAAAATCTTTCAGAAAGAGCAGGAGCTACGACAGTAATCGATATCACTTCCCAATAGCGCGAACAGGTCAAAACATGCTAAGATGCTTCTTGGAGCTATGTTCCCACTTTTGTTCCGCACTGGCTAAAAATCTTCTGCATTGAACCATTTAAATAGAAAAACAGATGAACTTTTTGCCCAGGGCAAGTATATAGTAGTACAGCTGTAATTATAGCTAAGTGAAATTTGTTATTGACTACAGTAAGCACAGGGAGGAACTTGGCTGGCTGCAAACATCACACCCGCCTCACCCGAGCGTGGGACTGGGCAGTATGAACATACCCCAAAGTGATAAACCAAGGGAGGAACCGGTCACGTTACAGAAATAGCCGACAGTTAAGAAAATATTATTAGAAGTTAAACATAAATATAGTGACAAGCGACAGCTATTTATACAGACCTTCTGACATGGATTACAGATTGCAAAAAATCTCATCTGTATCTCTCTTAGCGTTTGAAACTTTCAATGTGACGTACGCGAGCAGAGTCCCTTAGCCACAAAAAGGGCTTACCCTGACTTCAAATAAAAAGGGGTCTGTGTAGAAACGTTAGCATGAATAGAGCCGCAGAAGGTCAGGGCTCATATTTTCATCACCTACCCGTAGCTGTTTTACTCAAGACCTTGGAAGAATACAAGCGAATATTTGCTATTTCTTAAAAAGTTGATTACGTTTAAAGAACTCGATCCAGAGTTACCCAAATTCATGCAAAGTCTACTCACGGGGGGGACTCGTCTGAACAAGCTTGCCTCCCGAGCACGAGCCCAAGCTGTCCCGTCTATTTATTACACTCACTGCCTGCCTGCACCAAGGACTGTGGCACATGAGGGGCAGGGTGGAGGGCGAGCTGCTTGTTTTGCAGTTTCCTCCTGTGTTTCTGGAAGTTCAGTAAAAATGAACAGTCCAAGAAGATCCTACACAAAAGAGTACCACCGAAGATAGCGTTCATAGACTAACTGGCTGCAAGTTTTTTTAACTAAAGCACTGCACTGTCAACATAAAAGTTGTTAAAAACAGGTAAGTGAAGGTTGCTTTAGTCTACCCAAAAGATTTTTGATCATCTGGAGAAGGGCAAAGAAGGACAAAATAACCATTAGAAATAATTACCTCGGTTTTATGGGTTATCAGTATCCACAAAGAAAATAAAATACCAACTGAAATGATAGATTTTTATGATGATGAAAACCTCACCGCGGACTATTGTGAAGAACTCATTTTCTCCTGAAGAGCCATAAGCTACTGTTACTCATCCATGGTACGGTTAAACACCCCATATAAAAACAATCAGGCACCAGCTCCTACCTCCTTACCAGGCACCGACACTCTTCAAACCAAGTAAATAAATCTTGGATGTGTACTAACACAAAGGGTATGAGCGCTGTGACTGAAGGCAAGGGGTGGCTTTAAATATATGTACACACCAAAAGACTCGAAATCCTTCTGTCGCCAACGTATGAAAATATACGTGGTATCTCAATCACAGCGGCTGCTCCTTACCCCGGGATCTTTCCTCTAACTCACGTACGAACCCCACACTCCGCCCAGCACATCCGTTTGCTGTTACTGCCCCGCTATCTCTTTGCGGCCAGGACTGCCTTCACACCTTTTTGGGGTAACTTGGATGCGCTGCAGTCTTGGTCAGCCTTAAATGGCAGTGGTGAAGGCTTCCCCCAAAACACATTTGCGGTACAGAGACTGTATGGGTTCTAGCACACCCATGACAAACCAACACCTTCTAAGAGGTCCTGATTATGACCAAATCCTCATGAAAACAGAAGTCAACTCTATCATTTAGGTGAATTATTAGATATTCCAATAGCCTTCAAGATGGCCTGGCTAAAGCCACAGCTTAATGCACATTATCATGCAGCAACTGGGAGCTTTCAGCATTTCTTTTGGTGTCTGATCAAAAGTAGCCATCTGCTTGGCTGCCAGGCTTTATGGCAACACCGTCTCCTAAAAGTGTAACTTCAGCTCACCAGAATCTCAGGTGGTTTTCCTTGAGATGAATTTACACTGCTTCCACCTCCCAACCGTTTTTTTTTTTTTTCCCCTTAGACACTCAAAAAAGCTGGAATACGATCTCATAAAAAGATGGTCCATTAGAACAGCACGATATAGTCACGTGGCTCAGAAAATCCTGGCAAATTGCTATTAGGTGCAAAAAAAGGTGCTATTCAGCTGGCAAGTTTCGTAACAGCTCTGATGGGGGAGACAAGGAGAAGATCGAAGGACACACTGCATGGGAATAGACAGACTGCCAAATATAATTTGCATGTTAGCCTGATTTTTCTTTTTAAACAGCGATCCCACAGATTCAAATGTAGCCTGTTCCCCAGCATATGGGATCAGAGGTCATGCTTCCCACCGCATCAGATGAAATCAACCATCAGAGAGAATACACAGGACAGATACAGTGAATTTAAAGGTGATTTCAACTTGAAAACAATGCTAAGATGCCACCTAGTACAGTCCTGTCTGCTTAGTGTTAAAACCATCAAGCTCTGTTCCCAGAGAAGTACTAGCATGGAGTGTACTTTCACTGTCAGTACAAATCCGACGTTATAACCTTCACCATTTCGGCACTAAAATACTGCCCCAGCTATTCAGCAGTCACAGAGGGGACTGGCACATTTTGACAAGGAACAAGTTTTTGAAGAATTCTGTTATAGACCTATTTCTCCATTCCCATCCAACGATGTTTAAAATCATCCAACTGAACTATGTCAGGGGAAAAAAGCTACATTAAGATAAGCTTCCTGTAAACCAAAAAGGGTAAAAAGAAACACCGAATTTCCCCAGACGTACAGGTACTGTGCTAAGTGCCCCAGGTGCAAGCTCGCTTCTCTAACCTGTCACTTACTGACAGACTTTCAGTCAAGCACTAAAGATCATGTAGCAGAAGAACCGAGCTACCTAATAAGAAAACAACCAGTGAGCACAGCAATCTTTCCCAAACCCACCTCTGCTCACTGGCCAGCGTGAAGACAAGGCAAGGGATCTATGAAAGAAAGGCATTTGTGTAGTATTAGCTTCTGAAAGAGCATTTAAAGAGAAGGCAGCAGTCTCACGACCGCGACCTTTGAAGACTTTCAAAACAATGGAAACTCTGGCAGGACGTCACTGGTCACTTATGTCATCGGGAGATCCACCTGCACCACCAGTGTTGTCTCTGCTCCATCTGATGTAGATAGAGCCTGGAGAATGTAGAAAATTTTAAGCACCTTTAGATGTTTTTTCTTTAAGAAAAGCACTAAAGAGGAAGAAGGCCCGAGGCAGCAATCTACCAGAACGATTAATTCAATGGCTGCCTTATGGGTAGAGCCAAGTTACAGCTCTGCTCCCGCTACAGAAAGGTTATCCTTACTGCCAAAAAGTTCTGCTCCACTTCTTGTGGGGAGGATTCAAGAAGATCGGGTTAAAGGAAAAGCCTCCAAGACCCCCCTGAGTTACCAGAACAACTTATTTAAGGTCAGGAAGAAAGGGTGGGGAACGGCAAGAGCGCTTAACATGATGTCTATCTTGATTTTAAGGGCAAAGGTCTTTTTGGCCCTTACGTGTAAAACCAATGGGCGCAGCAGAAGGGAGCTTAGATATTTGACTAGTTGCAGATGCAAATTTTACAGAAGAGAAAAAATTACAGAGTGTGCTATTTTAACTATACACCTACCCCTTGCATAGCTGGGTACTTTAAAGTTTCCCTTATTAACCAGAGAAGATGGCAAGAAAATTAGAAAAAGGCACTCTGCTGTACCGATTCCCTATTCTTCTAATACTTGGCAGTTTGAAGAGGTGACCAAAGAAATATTATCAGAAGATAAGATTGGAGTCTTAAAAGTATCTTTAAATGCCTCTTGCTGGAAGAGACATGCACTCTTCCAACATCTCCACGCACGTGTAACACACTAACGGTTGGGTTCACTCAGACAAAGCATGACTGCTTATGCATTTTATTATTGTGAGGGCAATTTGTGTGACTAATTCAAGTCACACGAACCGCAATAAACACAAGATGCCTATTTTTAGGCTCGCATCAACTCCAAAATAATTCAAGCCTACTCCGAGATCAGGCTGACAATTAATTCGCATTGTGAACTTCAGGATGGAAGTTGTTTAGTCTGCCCTAAAACACGGTTTTGTGTGCCTACAAGAGAAACTACCTCACCTGGATCAGGCCCCAATTTCAGTAGTTGCCCACTGAGAGCTGTAACACTGAGCAAGCGAAAGGGGACAGAGCTCTGCGTGCATATACCCACAACAGCGTTTTCTTGTTTCTTTTTCAAGTTGTTTTCCTCTTCCTTAGGAATCCGAAAGCAAAGCTAACACGCCGGCTGCGTTACTCCACCAGGCGCTAGGAGATAAGGCACAAACCTCCACACGCACAAACACTCCCCAACGAGCACACAAAGACCAGGGAGCAGCTAAACCCCCACAGAGGGACCACAGGACCCCAGCTATAACCAGAGGTCCCCGTGTCCCTGCCTGGCCGAGCCGCAGGACGGGACCCCCCCCAAACCCCCACTAACGGGCGGTCCCCACAGAGCGCCGCCGCCCGTCCCCGAGGGGCCGCCCGCTGCTTTCACCCCCGGGGAGGGCCCGGGACGGCCCTGCCAGCGCCCCCCGCCGCCCGGCAGCGCTGCTGGAGGCAGGAGGACGGGCTGGGAGCCGGCGGCCGGGCCTGGGCTGCCCGAGGGGCCGGGCAGGGTCCCTCAGGGCCCCCCCAAGCTGGTGCGGGCCCCCCCCGGCCTCTCCCCGCCCGGCCAGGCCCGAGCCGCGCCCGCCGCCTTCCCTCAGCCCTCCGCCGGCCCCCGATTCTGGAAGCAGCGTTACGCTCCTAGCGCGGCGCAGCCCCACGGGCAGAGCCAGGCCCTACGCAAACGCACCGGTGACCCTCGCCCGCCCTCCTTCTCTCCCTCCCTCCCCGCGCTCGGCCCTCAGCGGGAGCAGGCCGCAGGAGGCAGCCCCGGCCCCGCCACCGTACCTCGGGCGCCCCCCGCCCCGCCGGGCCCACGGAGCTCCCCGGGGGGGCTTCGCCGCCGCCGCCGGAAGCGCCCGCAAGGAGGAAGCTCCCGCCGCGGTGAGCGCCCAGCAGGCGTTGTCCGGAACTGCCGGGCAGCCGCGGGGCCCCTTGGGACTTGTAGTCCGCCGGCCGCAACCGCCCGCCCCACAATGCAGCGCGGGGCGGAGGGAGGGAGCAAGGAGGAGGGAGGAGGAGGAGGCGAATCGGCGCGAGGGGCGGGGCGGGGCGCTGGGCATAACCCGGCGCGGGAGGCGGCGGCAGCGGCAGTGCCCGCGGCGGGGCGCGGGCGGCGGGCGAGGGGCGGCGCTGCCGAGCGGGCTCGCACCGGCACCCAGCGGGCGGGCAGGCAGGGGCGGCGGGCCGGTGAGTGCCCCCCGCAGCGGGGCTGGGCTCTGGGGGGGGCTCCCGTGGAGCGCAGCGGGGCTGGGGGCGGCGGGGGGAGCCGCCCGGGAGCGGCCGCTTTGGGGTTAGCGTGGGGTGGGGGCGCTGAGGGGAGCCCCCGCCGCTGCCTTCACGGGTGCCCCCTGAGGGGCTCTGCACGGGCCGGGGGGCGCTGAGGGGCTCGGGAGGTGTCAGCGTTAACAACCAGCTCCGGTCTGGGCGTGCGGCGCCGTTTTGGGTTTGTATCCGCGGTTTTGATGCGTTGGTGCCTAACTTTTTAAAAATTCTGCGTGGCGTTCGCTGCCGCGAGCGGGGCTCGCGGGTCCCGCCGCTAACCCGCGGGTGGGTGAGCCGCTGTGCCCGCCGAGCGGGGCTCTGACTTCTCGTCCCCCTGGGATGTGAAGTGGGGAGGCTTTGGCGTCTGCCCGAGGGGCACCGTGCTCACCCCGTGCCTGTTCCTGGTCCCTGTCGTCCTCCCTGCGGGTGAGGAGCAGCGCTGGGGAGCCAGCACCAGGTTTGCGGTGCTTCGGTGTGTGTCTGTGCGGAGTTGGCTCCTGGCCGCGCCAACTCGCCTTGTTTTGGTCAGGTGTGCGTGTCACCTCCTGTGTCAGATGCTCTGCGTGTCGTGGTGGTAAGGGGCTACTCATAACTTGTACGGTTTGTACGCGCTGTTCGTCGTTAATCGCCTGCTGTCCCTGGTTCCTGATTTCTTGTCTCCCTGTGCCTGATGCGGTCGGTACTTCAGCCCAGTAGGCGATGATGCTGCCCTGCTGAGGTGAGAGATGTTTGCCAAAATGTCATAGCACAGACTGAGGCATGTGCCTGTCTGTGGCGTTCTTACTTCTCAGTGAAACTAGGATGCTTTAAAGCTATAAAGCTGCAGTCCTGCTGCTGCTGTTAACATTCAAAATAGATTATCCTATCTAAGGATGCTTTATGATGTTTTTTCTTTTTAAGCACTGATGTTTTAGAGCAGTTTCATTCTTTGCTATTTTTACTTCTTTTGTATTTTTCAGAACAGTTGTAGCTCTAAGTGTGCTGAGGAGTGACCCTCAGTGAGGTGAGGGAAAAGGGAGGGATGACCGTTGGCTTTTTACTTCAAGCTGTGGATGCTCTACAGGACTGTACAGGGCAACCCTGAGGTAGTACAGGGTGAAGGTTTGTGGCGACGCTAAGTTTGCTGTTCATAGCTTGCATGAGCTGCAGAGTTTGTACTGATTCTGCAAGACTGTCTGTCCTAGGTGTTAATGTTCTCAGGCTGATTTGGGTTTTGAAATTTGCTTTGACTCTGTTACGCTGTCAACCGCTTCCAGTGAATGGTTTGGTCATGTGTATGGGAAGGTATTCCTGAAGTTGTCACTCATCTTCGTACCTCTTTTTGAAACCGCGCAGTACCCTGTGTGTCTGAACCCTCTAGCTACAGCAGCGCGTCTCAATCAAGCTGCTTCCAAAACTGCCCCGGGATTAACGTACCTGTTACGTGACTTGGTTCCTACTGCAGCATGGGGCTGTGGTGAGCTTCTGGTGCTTGATTTTAAGATACGTTTCTTGTAACCTCTTTTCTTCTCATAGAAGGTATGCACACAGTCTGACGGGGTTCTGGGAGTGTGTCTGACCACTACACCGCTGTAATTGCTCAGATGACACTTGCAGCTACAGAATAAATGTCATATGCTTATCTGAAGCTTAATAAGGTTAGGATTCTTCACATCAAGTTCTAGCTATTTCTAGGTCTTTAGAATATTTTTCAACTAACGTACCTAACTTTTTTTTTCTCAAACTCAAATTTATTTTGTTGCTCTTCATCTATGAAGACACGTTTGACGTGGTTGAATACCTCTTAAAATAATTTCTGGCAAACTATGTTCTAAGCAGGCAAGACTTATTCTGCCTTTGTAAAACAGGCTGAATATGAATTGATACAAGATGCATTTGTTCTATGCTCTGTACTTAGGTTGCCCTTTTCTCTATCATTCTGCTAGTCAAATGATTTTGCAAATCAAAATGTAAACATAAGTTTAAAAATTAATGCCTAGTTCTCTCTATTTTACATATAATTGTGTATTGTTGATACTGTGCGTATTAATGGTTACATGTCACTGTAATGGACAGATGGTAGGGAAAGACATCTACGTAGTCAACTGCGATTAGCGATAACTATTTTTGCTCATATACACTTAAGAACAATGTAGTTAATTTAAATTTGGAAACATCTTTAAAATTCTTGGGTTTAATTTGCATCTTGAATACTGTTAGTCTTATAAACTGGATGTCAGAAGGTTAGTGGAATTTTAGTAATCACACTGCACTAAATATAAACTTAGATAACATAATCTATGCAGTCTGCTAATAAACGAAGCTATGCTACATTGCCTTAGTAAGCTTCCATTTCTCCTATTAGTCTCGTACATGTTCAGTTGCTTGTTATTTCTTCAAGCAAGCTCAGATCATGAGCTGTCTAGTGACTTGTCCCTGAAAAACAGCCCTCCCTGGTAGGGTGGTCACTGCCTGGTTTCCCTGGCAGGGCAGCAGTGGTGTTCTTTACTGCCTCTTCGTGTCTTGAGTAATTCTGAACAGCATCTCGTTTGGTGGCCTGAAATGTTTGATAAGGAGTTGTTTTTATGGGGTGTGATTAAAATATCAACTCTAAGGTCACATTCTGCTTTGTTTAATATACTTCAAAGCTAATGATTATGAAAACTGCAGAGTGTGGCTAATGTGATAAAAGCTGCACGAGTTATCCCCATCCCTTTTGGTCTTTTAGAATCATTGCAAAGCAGCTTGTAGCTATGAGATGGAAAAAGAGAAAATTTTGTGTTGATACAAGCTAATGAGTTAAACATGTGCCTCGCTTTTAAGTTAATAAGATTTGACCTTCTGTGTTGTAGAGGATTTTTGGTTTAGTTTAGTGTTTAAATATTATGATAATTCTTTAGGAATATTTTCTCAAATCTTGAGACTATTCTTCCTGGAAGAATTAATAGTAAGTAACATTCCTGCTCGGAGGAGGAAGTTGAGCAATGTGGTTGTGCTCAGATGTAACCAAATCACTAGCCTATTAATCAGAGGGCATCTTTCTGCTTATCTGGTTGTGCTTCAACCCTGCAGCTCTTCAGGATTACCATTACATCTACACTAATAATTGCTTAATAATGTAAAGCGTACCTAATACGCCGTGTATGTCTGAGAAATTTAAACTCACGATGACTTGATGGGTCTAATGGACAGCTGGCTTCTGGGAAGATCCCTCCTGTCAAAACTGAAACCGTGCTGTGTGTGTAGTGGGATTTCTGAACTAGGCAAGCAGAAGTGCTGGTTAGCTCAGAACGATCCCTCTAAGCCTTGGAAGGACTTCAGTTCCTGTGCTTGTCTGTTTTCATGCATTGTCTTCTCTGTAGTAGGCTTGTTTTTTTTCATGTGTGAGAAGGGAGAACTATCAATTGCTTTTTAACTTCTAACAATGTACTTAAGACACTCTCTTACTTCAGGAATTCTCACTGAATTCTGTGAATTGTGCTCAGACACTGCAGCAAGCACTTTAATTGCCTTTGCAGTAAAATATGCCCAGGCTCTTGCTCACTAGTTGCATTTTGCATCCAGTACTTCTAAAGCACAGATGCCAGTCCAGCCCTTGGCTCTCCTGCAGAAGTTTGGAGAAAGCTAAAGAACTTGTTTATAGACTTTTAAATGCTATTTTTAACTGACCTTGGCACGCCAGGGTGGTGTTAGGAGCCTGGGTACTCTACTGAAGACAGCCTGTCTCAATTCCTCATGATCACTGAGCCACTGGAGACTGCGTCCTGCCTTGACAATAGAGCAAAATGCCATTTTTCAGTAACTGCAATTTCTGTCTGAGGTAGCATTTACTGCCCCAGTTTTTCCTGTGTACATATCAGTTATATAAGTTATAGCTAGAAAGAAAATAGGTTTAAAGATTTAAGACATCTCTTTAATTGGCACACTAAAATTGCCCTTTTGGAATGCTTTTCTTTGTACATTTAAATTAAAGCAGTTCTTGGAGCATTTAATGATTGGGTACTTCACATAGCAATTTAAGTTCACTGAAGCAACTCATGTTTTCTTTCTCAGATATCTATTTCAAAAAAGAAGTATTTGCTCTAAACTACTTGAAGATATTAAAACCTATGACAACACAAACAGCTACAGTAATGCCAGGTCTTCAACTTGAGATCCTCTTGATATAAAGGAAAGATGCCTGGGTCTCTACCCATGTAGCTGTGAGTACATGTAAGCCTGCAGGTGAACGGTATCCTTATCATCTGCAAAGAGAAATATGAGGAGTGGGAGGAAGATGAGAAGAAAGCCAAGTTATTTTTACTGTAAATATATCAGTTTATTGACTTGTTAATTTCAGATTTATTCAGAAAGCAGGAGGAGGAAATAGTAATGTCTGCCAAAACCAAAGTCATTAGTGGGAGTCAAAAGATGTCTAATGATTCTTACAAGTGTTAAAAAGGAATAAACTAGTATCTTATTAGACTGGATATGGACTTTTAAAACACTGTAGTAATTCTGTTTCGTCTCTAAAAGCATGTGCACTTACATATGGTGACTATAAGCCTCTGTCGAAGTAGAGTATTCATAATAACTTTGCTATAATAAAAACAGTTGCTTCCTGTAAAGTTTAAAAAAAAAAAAAGCTGACTTTGTGCTTCTAAAATAAAGATTCAGATAATATTTGTCAAAGCTGACATGTGAGTCGAAGATCACAGAATAGCCTTTTAGTTTAATGCTTAATATGCCTCTCATTCCAGGGTTTGATGTGAAAAATGAGATCTTGTTTCAGCAAGTTGTCCTGTGGCTCCCTGGCAGTGATTAGCCATTGCAGAATTCATTCTGTTCCCCCATTTCTCCCTATTCCCTAGAAGTTATTACTGGAGGTATCCCAGTTGAGTGGAGAATAAGAGGACAGTTGTTCATGAGAATCTCTGAAGGCACTTCCAAGAGAACAACCAAACCATCTTGCAATTACGATATAAACAGGAGATGCAGAGCTTTGTTCAGCACTGCTTTGGTCTTTCACTGCTGTGATCTTGCTTGCATCCTGCAGTAATGTTGGCTGGTTTCCTTTTAGAGTAAATAGGAGGAATTTGTTTTCTACCAGTCCAAACAGGAAATAATAGTCTTTGAAATATAACCCCAATGAACTTTGCCTGGAAGAAGTGTTTTAAAATGTATTTTAGTCAGAAACAAGAGAAACAAGAGTGGCTGATGAATAACTTCTCTACATGCTTCCCCTGCCCCTCATCTGACAGGTGTGTAAAGAGCATCCCTAAATACCTATTGGAAATTCAGTGAGGCATGAGGTAACGCTCCTAACAGAAGAATGATGTCTGAAGGAATAAGCAGCCCGAAACAGCACTTGTGGTGCTTTGCAGCTGTGGCTATGCTCATTCTTCCTCCTGGGGACGGGCTCATGTGCCATTCATGTCTGAATGCAGCTGCTCATTTCTGTCACCAGTGTGGCCACTGCATGCTGTAACCGTGCTGTGCTCAGTCTCCTGTAGGAGAGCCTTTGATAAGTCCTCTGCAACATCTCCGAGGCACAGAAAATGTCGTGGTAGCACAAATAACGTGTGGATTCGGAAACGTTTGGAGTCTCCACTTGCACAGAAGCTACTCAGCATCATCTGTAGCTGGCAATTTCCATCTGCTCACCCTGTAGTGCATGTGTTGAAATACTAAAGAAAGCAGAATACTAGTTTCATGAGGAGATACTGAGAAAAGCAAGTATCAGAAAAACAAGCAAGCAGAAATGTATTATGGAGGATGCAGAGCAGCAGGGCAGACGCAGAGGTTATCCAGGAGATTGAGTCAAATGAATTGACTGTAAGTAGATTTACTTTGAGGGGATGATATGCATGAATGAAAATGCCATGGGTAACTTCATGTGTGAGGGAGGAAAATACACATACAGTATCATGATATCACTTACAGGTTTGATGTGGACTAATACCACATCTTCATATATGAAGTGACAGCAAAATACCAATTAGCTTTGAGAGGACAAACTCACAACGAAAATAAATTCTTGATGTGATAAGAGCATATTCCCCAACAAGAACTCTTATCATATCTTCCTATTTAGAAGGAAAAGCAATCAACATAAGTTCAAATCTGCAGATAAGAATGTTAGAAGAAGCTAAGTCTATCTAATATGGTATCATCTTTACCTGCAGTGAAAGCCCTGAAGAGGAAGATGTAAGCCTTGTATGCGTTCCCGCTGTTTGTCATGTCAACGTTTGTAGAAATGAATTGAGTTGATATTTTCCATCCCTTCTTAAATGAGTTTCGTATTAATTGAAATAACCCTGTAACTATCCTATCCACGAGTTATTTAATTACTTATTACAACAGATAGCCTAGTTCTAAAGAAGAAAAAACTCCCTTGTCTGCTACTAAGATCTGAAAACAAGTAATTTAATCTATACTTAACCTGTATTTCTCCAGCATAAAATGAAAGTAGGCTTTTCTTAAAGTAAAATCCAATAATGATTGTCAGGCACCTGGGTATTAGCTTTAGAAAGGTATAGGTCAATATGGATGAGATTAATACTTTTAACAACCTTAATGTGTTTTATATAAGCTATGTAAGCAACTAGGTGGCCATGATACTCATCAGGCATGGTTGTCTTTGCCATCCTAGATCATCTTGCAATAGATTTTGAGATATTAGATCATTCATGTTACTTTAAGAACAAATGGTACCATTTGTCATAGACTTTCCATTTTTAATTTGCGAGCCTTTCAGTACAGGGGTTGAATAACACTGTCTGAAAGCGAACAGTTGTAAGACCTAGGTATTGTTTGAATTAGAGGTGTTTTGCACTGTCCTGATCTGTTACATAAGCCTACTCATGATATTTGTTAATGTTATGTGTGTTCACGGATGTCATTAGAATACAGCATTCATTTAGAAAAATGTTAAAGGTGATGATGCATCATTCACTTGTAGAAAAACTCAGCGTTGAGTGGAATTTTGTTCAATGGTGCGAAAATACTTGATACCCTTCTGAAACAAATTGTTCCATCCTTGAAGTCTTGCAAGGCTGTGTGTACAGCAGACAACATTAACATGAACTTCCCATCTTTCATGCTTAAATGGAGTAAATCTGAAGTCTGTTTGTTCAACTAAACAGCACTTTGGAACTACTTTACAGAGCTTAGTTGAAGCAATGTGCTCTATCCAGTTCACTTCAGTTGTGAGTTATGGGGGGTACTGAAGTTTTTTTGTTCAGCCGCCACTAGTTCTATTTCCTTACATTTTACCTGGTTGACTACATTAATGAAAAATGTTTCTGACTGTCTTCTAGCTTATACAAAACATAGTTAATTAAGACATGTTATACTTTCTCCCCAGAGTCAAAGTATAATGTTCAGCTGGCCGACTTGCATGAATAATCCATCACTGTGAATCATTAATTTAGAAGACAAGCTATGGTAATTGACGTCTTTATGCAAGCTATGGAAATGCTTAGGGAAATCGCTTATTTTTCTTGTTGGTATTTTTTTATTTTGTTTAGAGTATTTCCTGGCCTGAGTAGTACTGGGCTGTAGCCTCTAAAGCAGAATCTGACCTTGGGCTAATCTTGTGTATGTATATTGGATGAACCACTTTTTTTGTTGGAGGTTTCTAATAAAAGGGCCCGACGTAGTGATGATACCAGGCAGCAGTAGCCTTATGTGATAAAAAATACTTCTCAGAAAGCATGTTAGATCTGGTCATGCAAACAGGGATCACAAGAACTAACACGTACTGTTCAAGCTGGTATTTAGACCTTTCCTATATCCTGGCGTGTTGGAAGTGATGACCTGATGAGGTGATAACATGCTTCTGTATGGACGTCAGCATGTCAGAGGCTGACATGTAGATTTGGTTGGAAGACTTGAACCTGAGGAT
This sequence comes from Anser anser, assembly GCF_964211835.1. Taxonomy (NCBI): domain Eukaryota; kingdom Metazoa; phylum Chordata; class Aves; order Anseriformes; family Anatidae; genus Anser; species Anser anser. The sequence goes on along the minus strand of NC_139729.1, from coordinate 24,910,436 downwards.
AATTAGCACACAATTCAAAGTTCTTGTAAAAGTTAAATTATGCTATAACCACGTTTTGTGTGTCAAGAAAAGCTACAAATTGTTAGCTTCGTAGGGATCCCTTCACTTCCCTAATGGAAATGTTAGGGTTTTACTAGTCTATAGCTGTATGTACCAATTCATGATCATTTTCTGCATTCAAAACAAGGAAGATGTGGCTAGGTCAGTATCTCAGTGGGAGCTAGCAGCTTGATGGTATTTAAGTAGTGGTTCAGAAGCACAATATCAATAACCCATAACAGAGGTATTGGGCTATCTTGGTGAATACACCAAGCCACAGAAGTTTTTGTGTTACAGATCAACGATGTTTCAGTGTTTTTCTTTTATTGGCTGGTCTCTTACATAAAATGTCCATTTTAGATCTACGTGACTCCTGTATCAGCAAATTTTGTTTTTCATTACATAACAGAATTCTGTGAGCTCATGAGAGGTTTGTATGCACGCGTACTTCTCGAATAGACCCTTTATTTTTCAGGGAGGTAGGCACAATAACATTTGTTTCTTTTTTTAGAGCATGTTTCTGTACTGCTTAATAACATCTGATCCTTAAATGTGATGTTAGGTTAGGTTTGACTGAATCTGTAATTATATACTGGCCCATACTATTGTTGGCTTTTCCACCTGTTTTCCTTTTAATCTTAATTCTAGGATTCTAACTTCAATTCCTTTTCTTATTCCCTCCTGCGTATCATTCAACTCCAAAATCATATATTCTTCCTTCACTGTTTTTTTAACATAATGCTCATTTTCCAGAATGACATATTTTTATTGTAACTTCTCTACTAAGGTTGAGAGTTTCAAAATCCAGAAATGACTTGGTAGATAAAGCTTTCTTCTTTTCAGTGGTTCTTAGGCTTGCTAGAAAATTCCATGTTGAATCTTTTTCTAAGCTCAGTTATGCAAGTCTGAACAATAACAATCCTGGTTGTTCTTCAGTTAGCTCCTTACAAATACAAAGGATGGTTGGGGAAGTAGGAGGGGGAGAAAAGGACCCAATGTGTGGGACAGGCTTGGGTGAAATGATTTTTACAGCACCATTTTGAGAGGTTGTTACCGTTCTCCCAATAGTTTGACTTTCCATTAAAAAAAAAAAGGCAGTTCTTGTAATTAAGTGACTGGTAGTTCTGCTTTCATTTCCTTCAGAACAGTTTCCTTACTTCTGTTGTAAGAAAATGTTTGACAATAAAAACATGGTAAGTAGAAAATTTTTTTCATATACATCCTTGTATCCTTGCTGTCTGGGTTTTGGGGTCCAGATGAATGGCTTAAGGGTTTGAAGTGGGAAATTTTATTAATAGATTCTTGCTATAATGCTTTGCAAGTCACCCTCCAGCTAATAGAAGTCCAATGTATTTAGATCTTCTAAAAATTGCCCTGGATATTATAGGGGAAAGAATTACTGTTTTAGCTGCTTGTCTAATATGTGCAAATAGTTAATTGTTAGTAATTGTATTTTAAATGTAGCTAACCAGTAAGTTTACTATGTTAGTTATATTATTTTATGGAATAAATAAAAATGTGAGTATCTTATTGGTTAATTCAGGTATTCCAGAGTTCAGCTGTAACTGCAGACTGTTCCCACTCATGCGTGGCAGATTTGTCTGGACACTAGTTCTGCATAGATAAGTTGATACGATCTTGAAATATGCAAAGTACTTTTTCTGTCTGGGGAAACCTACCTTCCAGTTGGCACAGTTATGCCTGTGGGCTCAGTTCATCACTGATAACATCTCTTGGATATTGACTGTTGAATTGAATCCATATTTATTAAATCTGTTAAAGAACGTAGCAGATATTTTAGCTGAAATTAATTGCTGTTGCTCACTTAAAGTCCAGTGAAACTCTGGTAGCTAGTCAGAATCTGTCCTTCTTGATGTTGCTGGAAACAGGTGTATCAAAGGCTGACTTTCTCAGAATTGCTTATCTTATGATTAGAAATAGTCCTTTTTCCTGGAATGTTTCTCTCATTTAGGCAGTAAGAGGCTTGCTTTCTCCTGTGCTTGGCTGCTCCTGTTCTCAGCTGCACTCTGGTGTGCTGCTCTCTGATCTCCAGCCCTGAGTGTTGACATTGTATATAGGAACAAAAAGAGGCCACGTTCACAATAAGCTGGCATTTGAGCTAAATTCAAGCATTTTGCCACTTTGGTTCAATTTCATAACATGAGAAGTAGCATATTGTTAATTGTTCAGTTATTTAAAAATGGTAACAGCATCTTCTGTAAAGCGAGATGAACTCTGTCAATGTTTCTTCTGGACATACAATGAGTGACTTGGTGCTGGGACAATAAATGCACAATTGGGCTCTGTCATTAACTTCTTCCCCTATGGATTGAGAAACCCAACACAAATTGAGTAGCTCAATATTTTGTAATAGTTCAAAGAAATATTTTTTTCATGCCTTTTAAATAGCAGTGAAGATGAATAGTGAACAAAACTTGGTTCCTAATGGGTTTTATAAGGCAGCCATAAAACTTGCAACATGGACGTAGTCCCTGTTTTCATGTGAGACTCCGACCAGAGGCTGGAACCTTTCATGCCTGGCCTGCCAAAGAATTGCATAAGCATTGAACCAAGAGTTTGCAGTAGACCCTTCTTGGTGTTCACTTTCCGTAGAATCATTTAGGCTGTACAAGGCCCTGAAGTCAATGCATATGAGGAGGTGTATGTCAACATGGGGATGGTGAAAATGTATGCTGTATATGAAGAACTTCAAAACTCACTCATCCAGTTCATCTGTCTTTCCAGTCAACCATTCCTTGACTCCTGATATGCTTGCCTCACCTTCTTAAATGACTCTATGGGATGTTGGGTAGACCTAGAGCCTTCCCCAGCCAGTCTGTTCCAGAGCTTCGTTGTCTTTGTTGTGAACTATTTAGTCTAACCTGGCATTTGGTTACTGCAGTTTCAGGTTGTTCTTATCCCATTTACTGTGTGCATGGAATTGGAGCAGTGAGAGTCCTTTTTTCCACCTTCTTCCTTTTTTGATTTAAAAAAAAAAAAAAACTGGAATAAAACAACCCCGAACTGGCAAACTTTGAGCTTTTAAATCCACATTACTTTGATACTTGGCTACCTCAACTGGCATCATTGTTAGTCCAATTAGAAAAATAAGTACCTGCCTTAAAGAATTCAGAGCTGGGCTGGAGTCACAGCCAAGCTCAGGAGTAAATTACTTAGGCATAAAAAATTCTCCTGGTTTTTGAAAAGTACTACTTCAGAATACAAGGTAATATTTCACAGTAACCATCCAGACCTCTGATTCATTAGCAACACCAGAAGACAAATACACCGAGACATCCACAGTGTGATCAGGACAGTGCAGGAAAAGAAGTTAACAGTATGCACTCCTGGGCGAAGCAAGCTGAGCAATTGTTATAGAGCGGTTGGTGAGCTGACAAGTAGCAGGTTAATGTGGGTCCTGTCCTGTTCCCTTCCTGAAACAGTTCAGCAAAAAGGCAATGATGAGACTTCAGCAAAACTGTACAACCTGAGGACTTTGAGGTAGTTAATGGTCTAACTTGGTTCTATGATTCAGGCCACAACATTACAATTTAGGCTGGAAAAGAGACACAAGATCAAGTAAAAGCTTTATATAAGCAGGTTAAATGAAAAGGACCTTAAAGATGTTAAATAAGGCCATGCTAAAGATTTTTTTTTTTCTAGTGCAGCCTGAGATTGGGAGTTCAGACAGTGTTTGAGGTTAGGGATCAACTGTGACCATTCAGACTTGCAATTACAGCTCTGATAAACCTGTTTTCAAGTCTTGCTATACTTAGTTTTCTTAATCCATTATTTTACTAGGCCTTTCTTTGCCCCTCCTAGTACATGGCAACAATTCCTGAAACCCAGTGAATCACGGGAGACAAATGTTAGGCTATTAATTTCCGGATAGAGACATAAGTCTTACCTAGCCAAGTGCGTGTTTGTCTGACATCATTAACGTTGTATTTGGTAGCTACAGTAAACATGCAAATACTGCAACTCTGTGTGCAACGAAGATTGGCTTGTTTAAAGTCCAGCTTTTTTAATTTAGTGTTGGAGGAAAACGTGGGGTGAGTTTTTATTCCATTATTAATGCGGTAGGTCACTACAGACCGGGAGCTGGAAAAGGTGTCCTGTTCAAGGTTTGATGTTTGCACTTGGCTTCTCTATATTTTTATGAAAACAAGCACCAAGCTGATGTCTCAGCTGATTACCATTTGCTTTTTAAGCCATGCAGAAGTGCCTGCCATTGAATGTCAAACAGGATTGGACTCCTGATGCTGTTAAATTGCTTCCACCTGTACACAGGCAGTTTACTGCTTAAAGCAAGTCTTTGAGCATGGTTCTTCATTTGGAGCTTTTATAGTCCGTGTTTCCTTACTGAACAAAGGAGAAATAAGCTTGAAATTAACATCGGGTGGATAACTTCATATTGTAAGTAATGCTTCTGCTTTTAATTCCACTGCCATGCCTGATTTTCTCCTTCTAATAGGAAGGGTAGCCATCGTTTAAAACATGTAGTGCATCAAGGTGATGAACTTCATATGATGATGAGATGGAGGTGGGTGCAGTGTAGAACCTACAAGGTGTACAGTTGATCTGTTTCTTCAAGGGTTAACAGCTTCTTTGTATGATTAGAGGCGAGCTTTTGTCCATTTACACTTTGGGGTGTATTTGGAACCACCAGAATAACTGTTCTGCAGTGAGTAACTAAAAAGTCTGTGCGCTTTGGGCAATGCTTTGCAACAGCTGCACTAACTGCAGGAGGTCTGTATGAGGCAATGTGTTCTAGCTGATTGTTGGCTAATGAGTTTGCTGCTGAGATGTATTGATTGAAAATTAAAATCTCTTGTGTGTTAATGGAATTGGGTGGCATGCAGTGGGGTCAAAATCCCTTGCTCTGAGGTACAGCTGTCCACCTCACCTGTTTAATGTCTTCATTTAGACTTGACCAAATAACCTGCGGAGGGCTTGAAAATTGAAATCATATATACAGTCACAAGAATTCAGGTTAGCCTGTTTATTTTTCAAAGCCAAGCTAATTAAGATGATTAACCTAATTTTTCATAAGGGTGTGTGTCTTACCCACCAATGTAAAATACCAGACGCGCATGAATCATAGTCTATAATACAAAATAAGGGGCTAGTATTATATTCTATCAAAGGGCAGAATTAATATTAACTTGCCATAGGAAATCTTAAAGGAAACACCTACGACTTACTGGAAAACAAGTAGTCATATTTTTGGTGAGGGGGACTGAGGTTCAACCCTGACTCTTCACTGAATGTAGGTGTTGGCAATGTGTCGGTTGCCTTTTGTAAAGGATTGGAGCTCTCCAGTTATAAACTTTTACAATCTTAAATACATAAATTTGGGTGAAACCTGCCCCACGTATGTTCATACTGCCCCAGGGAGACTGTATAGGTGCAAGCCAGTGAACAACACAAGTGTTTCATGTTTGCTTTTGGTCATATGAGTTGCTTCAGCATTTACTTTCAGATCTAACATGATACAAGTTTCTGTGTGGGAGAGTAAGGGAGATTAAAACAAATTCAGCTCCCTGCGTGTGGTCTTTAAGTGGCTTATCATGGAGAGGATACTTGGAGCAGCATCAGTTCTCATAAACACAAACCAATGAGGCTTGCACAGTGATCTTCAAGGCCAAATTCCACCTTCCAGACACAGCTTGAATACTGAACTCTAAACTGAGCTGTTCTGTCCATGGTGAGCCAAAAGGGATTTATTAACAGCTATAGGTCTCAAAGGCCAGGATAAACAAAACTGTTAGAACAAAAACGTGAGTATTTTCTTTGTATCTTTCTAAGTAAAATGAGACTTTTTTCCTATAACTGAAGAATTTGTATTTCTTTGGTGCACATCATCTGTTGGGGACAAGATACCTACACAGGTATTTTTCCTCTATGGAAATCTTCCACAGAAAGTAGGGATTTTTTCCTCTATGGCTTTCATTCTGCTTCCCATTTTGCCGTTTATCCCTTGAAAGTGCTGTTGTTCCAAATACCCTCTGAACAATTCCAGTAACACGTTGATGAATTTGATTCTTGACTTCATACCTTGCCTGTTCACCCAGTTTGAATAGTATGAGGTTACTATTCCATTTTTCTAAGGTGGTAACTTCATGGATGCAGAGAAGTGAGAGGGAGGAAGGAACTGAATGATGTGGAAGAAAACATGAGGATTTTAGTCATAGTTCTGTCCGCTATCTCATGAAAGTTGTTCTTCCCTCTTGTCCGGGGTACTGTAAGTTGAACAGTTTTCTGTATTGGTTTCTATAACCATGGTCCAGAGAGCTCCAAAGCTCCAGATGCTTTCCTTCTTTACATGTTTGCAGATAAATACCGTGTTGTATTTATCCCTCAAATAGAAGGGGATAAACTTGGAGGTTTCAAGTTGAAGAAATCATGGAGGTAAGACAGGAGAGTGAAAATATTTGAAAAGAGATGAAAACTACTAGCACATGGCAATGATGCTGAAGCTTAAGAGATAAGAAATGGAATTGGCCTTAGGGTAGGAGGAAAGTTTTATTTTTCTGCAGGTCTTCCATATTTCTCTTCTCTTTGGGAAGTTCAGTGATCAGCATCCTTCACATCAGAAAGCCTTGTTGGGAGTTTCCTGCTGTGTGAAGTCTGGGGTGGAACATCCTCCTGCTGCCTGAATTTTGCATCTAGATGATTCTGGTTTTAGAAGTCTTTAGTTTGTAACAGATGTTCTGATGTTAAAGAAATACTTGAAGTGGGGAATCTTGCACGGTATTAGCGTTAAATGTTTATGTTAAATGTTGCTCATTGATTCAGTTCTGCTGGTTCAGAAGCAAACACTTTCATACTCTTTTTCTTGTCTTTGTCTTAGTTTTTTTGTGAGACCAGTTTTACAACTGTGTTCATTTTGGTTTTGTATTAATGGTGGCTCTGTGGTCAGGCCTAGCACGCTTGCCAAAACAGCTCTTCCAGCTGGTTTCCAAGCAGTCCTTCGGAGGTCCTGTGCAGCCTCTGCCAGCAGGGCTCTACCAGCAGGCCGCTGCTGGCCTGGCCTTGGTGGCGTGCTCCTGAGCTGTGGTGGGCTGGCATTTAATGTCCTGCTGCTGCTGGCCGTCAGGGCCAGGGCTGTCCCGAGGGCCTGTCTGGTGTGTGCAGCTGCTTCCAGGAGGAACTGCAGCTGGCTGGAAGCTCACCCATGGCTGTGGCTGCTGTCATCTTGTCTTGTGCCTAGGAATGGACCGTGAGGTGAAGTGTTGAAGAAGCGATACCTGTGCATTGTAAATCATCTTTACAATGATGATTTGCCACTTAATTAATTTGGGTGTAACATCTACTTTAAGGCTAGGGTTAGCTGTTATATTTTTCTAAAGCAATCTGTATGTCTTATTTGTGTGCCATGAGAAATTAATTCTGATCTGAGTGGTGTAACAAGTGAATAATAACTATCTTTGCAATAGTGACATTACCTAAATTTAAATGGAGCTCAATGCTGATTGCAAGTCTGAAGCCAATATTGTTTTGTAGATTAGAAAGCTGTTTTGTATGTCTCACTTGCATTCAGTTCATGAAGTGATAGACTACTTTTCTGAAATCCTGATATGTTTTAATTAACTTTCTTCATTTTCTTGATTTAGTTGTATCCATAACCTGATCTTTTTTCGTCTGAATTCCAGTTGAAGGAAGCCGAACCAAGCAGAAGTTAATGCTTCAATACATTGAACTTATGAAATGGTCTCACAATGAGTATATGCCTTGTCTATTTAGCTATTTTGAGGTGATTTAAAGGCAATAGCTCTTTATTAAAATGCATTTAAGAATTTCATGAACTTTTCCTCGGTTGGTAAGCTTCTGAAATGGATTCAGAAAGTCTCCTCCAAAGAGAAACAATTTTAAGGTACTTTTGGTGTGATACTTACCGTTCCAATGACTTTATGGATATCGAAGGGCCCCTGTTCTGCTTATCCCTAATTAGCTGTGCCCTTCTGTCCTCCAACTCTTGAAGATCTGATATTGGCTTTGAGAGCTTGGTAATGCCAGATGCAGTGCGCAGTGTAATGCGGTATCTCAGCTCCCATTATGCATACATACAGAGTTGCAAGAAGGTGCATGGCACTTGGAACGTTGTATTTTCAAACTTGCAGCCTGTAAATGCATTCACAAAATGTATTATTAATATTTTTTGGTTCTGCTGAAACTGTAATATCATAATGCATTACAGCAGTGTCTGTGACATAAGTGACAGCTTTCATCACTTATAAAACTACGCTCCAGTACATGCAGTAACATTGCCTTTAGACTTGAACTGCAGTGATTGCATCTGGCAGTTGCATATGGTGAAACTTAGCTACTGCCCTTTTAATTAAATTATAGTTGGGAGCTTGCTTCTGGGAGCTTGCTGATCAACTGAATTTCACAGTAAAATAACAGAAATGTGACTTATTGTAAGTAAGGGAATTTGCAGTACATGCAAGAGCAGGCAAGAAGCTGTTTTTGTATATAAAATAACTCAGTGTGCCATCTCTACTGCCGATAGAAAATGACTACTGCAGAATCAGACCATACCCTTCCTCTTCCTTCCTTTCCTAAACCACCCAGTGGAAATCTGAGGGAGGAAAAAATAACGTTACTGTTTCATTTGGGATCTTTCCTAGATGGTTGTGTTATGAGTGGAGTATTACATTGATCTTTTAAAAAAAAAAAAAAAAGTCCAGAAGTAGAGCTTGTCAAAATCAGTTCTTGAGTTTAAGACCCAGCTTCCCCTCCCAGGTCAGGCACTGATCCTTGTTCCATAGCAAAATGAGTCCTAAGAGGAGGCTCCAGCTGCTTGCTTCTCAGGATCCAAGGTAAAGCAGCTTGGCACTTATACAGACCTTTCTGTTTGTCTTACTCTGTTCATGTGAGAAATCCATCCATATCACTTCCGAATGCTGGAAAATGCCCAAAATCTTAAAACGTACTGCATCAAGACCAGCATGCGTGGGAGTGGCCTCATTCAGTGGTGTACAGGACTGACAGCCCTCCCTGAAGAATAAATAGAATATCTATTAAAAATCTATGCCTGATTAAGCTGTTTCTGTGGGACTTGACAGGTAGACCCTTCTGGGCTGTTGAAAGCAGATCGATGTAGTATTTGTCTCTAGCTTTGGAAGCTTTCCCCACTCTGGTTTTGACTTTCTCAGCAGGGCTGCTTGCAGGCACCCCCCCCATTCTGAACCTTTGGGATCCCCCACTTCTGTACTAGTACATCAGCTCTTCTTCTTGAGACTTTTTTTGTATTTTTTCTTATTTATAGTTTATTCCTTGTGGGACACATTGGAGCTGTCACAGAAAAACGCTCTGCCAAAGAACTTGAATGTTTTCTTCCTAGACAGGAAAAACAAATATAGAGGTTGTATATAGGTCCTTAAAATTGCAGGCCTTGTAGCAGTAGTTCCTTGAGGAAAAAAAAAAAAAGACCACCCTAATTGTCTAGACTTGGATTTAGATGTTTGCTTTAGGCTATTCAAATTCAAGTATTTTGGACATAGCTTCTCAGCATCTTCTGCTATTTTTTAATCGGAGCTGAGGGATTATGCCTGAGGAAGCTCAATTAAGACAACTTTGGCTCGCATAATTGCCTCAGCAGGTTAGTGAGTCAGTGCCAAGCTCCATGAAAGTTTAAAAACATTTGGGATTTAATGGTAGAAATTGTCAATATGAAAGTTTTCAGTATGTTTTCTTTTCAGGTTTCCTAGAAGCTGCTGATATTATGGGGCCTTAAAAACCAAGTCCTGGGGGGCTTGCCTAGCTGCGGGTTGGAGAGCAAGATTCCAGTATGGCCCAAACATTTCCTAGTTTTAGCTCCTGTATGCTAGTGGTTTAAATACCGCAGTATTTGATATATTGTTATTGTGCTGCTTTCTAATGAAATTGACCTCCAGGTTTCCTGTTCCAGAAGGCAGCGATTCCATAATTGACAGATGGTGATAAAATCCCATAACTTTATTACTAATGTCTGTGCAGATTGAAATATGAGTGTAATTGCACATCTCTGAAACAAACGGAATCAAACGAGCTTAATGATTCTACATCTGTCTGTAGAATCTCCATTTGACAAGGTCATATGCTCACATGAGCTAAGGATAAATGTTTTTTTTTGAGGTAAACATGTTTTGCGAGACAGGAATATAAAAATGTGCGCCCTGATATGAGGTTGACTTGCTGGCTAAAGGTAATCCCTGTCATGGCAAGTACTTTGCAAATATTATCATGTACTGCTTGCACTGTACATGATAGCTGTATCTTAATGTCTTCTGGACACCTAGTTATTCCCTGTTTCCTTGGGTATATCGTCCTGCCTGGCTCTAAGCAATAATACCTCATGAATTTCATGTCTCGTGTTCTGAAAATCAATATTATTTTTCCTCTGGTCTTCAAGAAGGCTCCCTCTCAGTTCCATGTACAAGTATGCCCAAGTGGATCGTGTACACAGATTGGAAAGCAGTTGGTAGGATGTAGACTTTGTATTTAGATGCTTGATTACAGTGACATGCCCAACCTCCCGAGCGCCTCTGTGCTGCTGTGTGCCTCCTGCTTATCCTTTAGGGTAGCTGCGGCAGCCACTGCATGGCCCTCCCAAATGTGAGCAGCTCTGGGCATCTCCTCTGGTCTGCTGGCCTCCTCCGGTCTCTTTGGAGGGAGAGCTGTGGCGAGTTCTTAAATGATAATTGTAGTTACGCAGCCCTCTCTCCATGGTACTGTTTGTTATGATTGCTAACAAGAGATCAGCAGGAATAAAGAAGGTTTCTCTGATTGTCCTGTTCACTAACTGGCAAAGCAGTAGGCTGAATTTCACTCAACATGTCTCCTTCCCATAATTTGTCCCAGCCATGATACAGTTCTGTTGGCCTTGGGGGGCAGAAGGTGACACCCAGCTCCAGCCTGGATGCAACTCTGGTGTTTTCTGTCCTCCAACCAGCAAGGCTTGCTCCCTAAGTAAACGCATCCTTGCTTTACAAAACCGTTCTGCCAGACGTGTCTGTTCCTACAGATGCCCTTCTTTACAGGAAAGAATGCAGCCAGTCCTGTCACCATACTTGCTTTTCTTCCCAGGCTTTTCTTTTACACACTGCTCAGAAGGAATCAGCAGTTTTTCCCATTTCTGCTTCCCACACTTTTGGTGTTTAGCTTACATGTAGCCAAGAGTAATCTTTAAGGCAACTAATCTTAGTTTGGTCTGTGCTGAGGAACTAAGGCAATATATCACAGTTCTATTTTGTAAAGTCTCTAGGCTTCTAAAGCTGTAAAGGAGTTTCTTTATAAAACCCACAGTCTGAAGGTGTAAAAGACAAGCAAATGATAACCTTCTTTTTTTTCCAACCTGTCTGGCATGCACAAGGTACTAGAATTCGACCCTTAAATGAATTTTTGGCACCTTCCTACTGTGAGTTCAATTCTTCTCGCTGTCTCAAAATTCACGGTGCTTCATTTCTGTGAACTCGTTTTGAGTTTGTCGGTATGATGTCTCAAAATATCCTGGCTTCCAGAGGATGCTTGCCCCTTTTGCATTTTTCTGAAAGCATATGTAATGATCTGAATAGTTCACAGCTTGTGGGTGTGAGGGGGCGATGTTGTTCTACTTCCTCTTAGTCATTCCAGCCTTATGCTTGGAGGAAGGCAAGAGCTATAGTTAATTAGCCCTGTATTCTAGCCTATGCATGTTTTTCTTCAAATGTTATAAAATTGGTTTCCCTTCTGCCCATGTACAGGAGTACATCTGTGCTGGCTAAAGGACAAAGAACAGAAGCGCTGCCCTTCCACTGAGCTGGCTGTGATCTGTTGTGGGAATGTGGCAAACTGAATTCCAGGAGCGATGAAACCTTTACACAAGCTTTTGGGGAACGAAACTAGGTTTCAATGCAAACACCTACTGAATGGCATATAGCTGGAAGCTCTTTCTGATTATTTTAGGTAGTGTGAGAATTAATAAACAAGAAAAATCAGAAAGAGGAGTGTCTTTCATTAAGATGGGTCCAAGGAACTCTTAAAACCTCCAGAGAGCAGTGTCCAAAACCTAAAGAAGCCCCTGGGTGAAACAGGCACGTCTCTGTACTCAGAGAATACACCAGGAGGTACAAGTCATCAAATAACATCTCTACAACTGTGCAATAATGTTTTATATGGAGCTGCGGGCATCTCTCAGTTTTCTGAGGCAATACTGCATTGTTTAATGTTTCGTTAGATTTGTTACTGCCTTTTTACTGAGAACTGTTACAACCAAGAACAAAACTAATGTTCTGACAAACCTCTATAGGAACAGATGATTTGATACACAGTTGTTTCAAGAAGAGGCTACTGCAAGAAGAGTTTGGGCTGGTTCTTTGATCACCTGGCAGCAGGAGAGAGTGGTATTCATGTATCAGTTGATTTAAGTTCTGCTTTATTTTAGCATCTCTCAGTGGACCCTAGATGAGAAATCTGCATCTTTGGTCTTAATGTTTGTGTGCTTAAGGGATGAAAGCAACTTTAACAACTTTAATCATATAGGTAGCTAATAAATGCAAAATGTATGCAGTAACTTTTTAACCAGATGGCTTTGAATTTTTTAAACTGTGCAATGTAGACTTCATCTCCTCTTCAGCTGATGCAGTATTTAACTGATTTCATTGTTACGGACAGACTACGACAGACTGCACTGCTGATAAACAGCCTGAAAAGGCTGCCTGAGAAGTCTGATACTCAAGAACTGTTTAACATCCCAGCCATACGTTGCACAATGTTCAGCTTCGTTTCCTTTGCTTAAAGTATGCTTGTGAGCAGGGTACAGGCAATCTTAAAATGCTCTGTAATTCCATACTGCTGTGGGAACAAGAGTGCCCTCCTCTTACTGAAGAAAGATGCTAAGAACATGCTGCACTGTAAGTGCCCAGCTGTTTGTTGGATCAAGACCTGCATAAAGAGGCATGCGAAAGCATAAAACCAAGTGTAATATAGCCTAAAGTAAGGTGGAAGCAGAGAAGCAGTAACTTATGACTAGAATAATAATTAAGAGAGGTTCCCAGTTGTCAGTAAAACAGTGTACATGTGTACCAGCAGGACAGCGTTGAGCTGAAGATTTACCCCAAATGTCTTGGATTAGACTGAGGACAAAACTTACAGATAATTATTTTTTGCTTTGGCTGGCACAAGGGTTGTTCTACAGCCTTTCCCCACTGACATCGCCCACAGATCTTTAGTTTGCTTTAAAACACCTTCCCTTATTTCGTACTTGTGCACTGAGAAAGCCCTTTGCCTCGCAAATAGCCTGAGAGCGCTGCCACCAAAGGACCTGAGCGTATCCTCTGCCTGTGCCTGCCTGCTGCAGTCATCTAAGCCTGCCTAGCAATAGCATATGTGGCAGGGATCAGTGGTGGAGTGCTGAGTAGCTGCCTCTGCAACTGAAAGGCTGGGGAAACCTTTTTTAAAACTGAAAATTATCTTAGGTCTCTTGTAACCTTGTCAGGTGTCTGAGTTTGGACAGTTCAATGCTATGGTCTTCATATAGGGTGGGAGGGGGATCCCGTAGCTGTCTGTGTAATTACAACCACACTGAGCAACACAACACAAGTTTGCTTAAATTATGATGTGAGATTCCCCAATTTTACAGACCAATTTGAAAGCCACAGTGATGCTCTGTGTTCATCCTCAGCATAAAAGATAAGCTGCTGCCTCACTGTTTTTGGAGTGTTTTTGGCACACAAGTTCATGTGCGTGTTACCTGGTAGGGCTTTTAGGATGAGCCAAATAACGGCCCCCCCCAAAAAAAATCAAGTTGTCTACTGTAACAAATCTTAATATCCTTGTCAGTAACTAATAGATAGTTAAAAACCACTGCTATTAAAGTGTTATTAAAAAACTATTAGGGAAGTTTATTCATACTGTTTTGGACCACAGTTTTTCAAAGTGTTTGAGGTAAATGGTGGTTGTGCCTCAGACTGAAGCCCTTTCCCTTGGGAGGCAGTGAAATGTGAGTTTTATACGTGTGCTGAAATAAAGTCGTCAAGAAATAAGCACAATATGGTGCTGCAGCTGTGGGCCTGTGACTTGTTCGGTGCCATTCTTGAGGAGATTAGGAGCCTTTGGTGGAGGTTCTTGATGTCTTGCGAAGAATCAGAAAGATTCATCCGGTAGCCCAGAGATGAAGTGAAGCCAGAACAGGGGCAGGCTCATTAGGAATTGAGAAATGGAGCGTGTTTCATAGAAATATGTACGCAGTCATCAGAAGGGAGGCGGGGAGAGGGAGGAACAGGCCTCTGGCTCGTGTCTCGCTGGGATCCTGCCCTTTTCCCCTGCAGCACGTCTGCTGCACTAGTTCATCTGTTTCATTTTCTCACTGAAAAAAAAATAAACAAAAGGCTGAGCCATGGCGAGGGACAGGAAGAATCTTAAACAGTGGCCGCATGGGTTGCTGCCAAGGCGCGTACGTGTACCCTGTTGCTTCTTGTATCTTCTCAGCTATAAAATGTGAAGAATAACGCTTAAATTATGTATCGTTCAGTGTTATGCAAGTTAATTATCTAATGCTACACAGTCCTCTGAAGACGAGATGAGCTATATAAATGTTGTAGAAAGCTTACCAAGGGTCTCCGTGTGAGGTGCACAGAAACTCTGGTAACTGCGGAGCCGGGAGAGCTGGGAAGCACGAGGCAGAGGCCTTTGGGCTGGCCGCGTGTGGACTTCACTCAGCAGAACAGCAGCATTCACCTGAATTTGTCCCATATTTACAGGGTAACGTGTAAATGCTTCTTCTGGACCAGAGCTGTCTGCTCCATTGTGGTAGAGATGCCCTAAGTGTCCAAGCTTTGTAACTGAAACGCAGGTGGTGTCGGCTGCTGTGGCTGCCCCGGGCAGCGGTGGGTTCAGTGCCACGGCAGTGGGAAGCTGAAAGGAAAATGGAAGGCCGGAGGTAGATGTGCAGTGCCCCGTGAGGTGGAGTTCTGGCGGTGTCACTGGCCGTGTGACGAGCCAAACCGGGCTGGGGTGAGTGCTGTTGTTTCCTGAAGCTTTTTCAGAAGGCCTGGGTGGAGGTAGATCAGTCAAAGGTATTAGTAGCAACCTTTTCTCCAGCTCACTTTCCTGTTACACACAGTAACTTCAGCTCTCCTCTGCAGGTCTCTGAGCAGGGCTTCTCTCTTAGCTGGCTTGACTAGCCAACTCTCCTTTATTTACTAACAGGCTTTTTGGCTGCTTGCCATGGGTTTTGCAACCAAGCAGCGTCAGGGTACGCTCCCTTTGTCACCAGTGTCAGCGAGCTCTCCTGCAGTGCCTGAAGCAGTTCTACCAGTTCCAGGCTTAGAGCGGCTTAGATGAATAAGTTGCATCTTACTGGAAGGTCAAATGAAAGAAATGTGTTTGTAAGTCTCATTGCTGGACAAAGTGCAGAAATATACACCGATGCCAAATCAGGATTGCTTAACAATATCCTGCTTTAAAGGAAAAAGTAGGAAAGGCGTTGCTGTGCTTTGATGTCTTTTTCTGTAGAAGTTGCATGAGGCCACGTAATGAAATAGGCTATTTGGAGAATAAATGATTACTTCCCTTCAAAGGGTATATCTATCAGCATCTCCTCCAAATAACTGACGTCTACATTTAACTCCATAACTAGATTTTTTCCACACAGCTTTAAAACTGAAAATACTGTTGTATTTTCTGACTGTTATGTACTGTTATTTATAAGATTAACTTATTTCCTCTGTATTTTATCTTGCAGATCTTAACATCTTACAACATGTATTTACTTGGACTGTTGTCTTTGCTTGTTTTGCAAAGTAAAGCCTTCAAGACAAATTTTCCTGATGAAACTATTGCTGAGCTTTCTGTGAATGTTTACAATCAGCTGCGAGCTGCAAGAGAAGATGAGAATATTCTTTTCTCTCCTCTGAGCATTGCAATAGCCATGGGAATGGTAGAGCTTGGAGCCCATGGAACCACTTTGAAAGAAATTCGTCATTCATTGGGTTTTGACAGCTTAAAAAATGGTAAGACCTTTCAATCATGTTTTACAAGGGGCTTTTTGTCTTAAAGAAACAGATAGCAATGCTTGAAAATGCTTGAACAACCATGAAAATGACCCAATGATGTTCATAGATTCTTAATAAGTAGACTTATTGACATCTTGTTTGGCCTGAGTCTGCTGAGGCATGCTTGAGTGGATTCCAAGTCAAGAGATGCCTATTTACAATCTTGACTTGGGCACCTGAATTTTAGGTGACTGCAGTTAGCTATTATCTTTGTTCCTTTCTGCAAAATAAGGATGCTTTTGCCTCTAAAGGCGTGAAAAGACTTTTGGAAGTATCTTTTTTAGGGCTTACAATGAAACCTGAAAAGGAAGGCAGTCGTTTTAGGCAATATAGTTTAGAAGAAAGTATGAAAATGTTGGTAGTTTGACTGAAGGCATTACGTCTTACTTAGACAAAACTGGCTTGGTTCTTATAGGTAGAACACGTAGATTTTACCATATATTCTAGGTCTTTAATGTTCTGTTTGCACTGCATAATACATCATATAGGCTTGCAGGCTAATTTAGGAAATAGAAGCATTTTGGTTGTTTCAGCATGATACTCCACATGTTCCCCGCAGCCTTCCTGATACACAAGATGCACTTTTTGCAGAGAACAATACTACCGTGCCATCCTGTTTGTAGTATGGGATAAGCAGTCATGCATCTGGATGTAGTGCTGTGAAGTGCAAGCATATTCAATGCAAACCACTCTATTATGACTGCAAATGGAGAAGATGAGCAAAGGAGGAAAAAGTTGTTCTGAAGAAGTGGTTTCTATGAATTTTGATGTTGGAATGACTGGTTTAAAACCTGAATGAAATGTCTCATTCCTCAAACTTGTTGGAATTTTAAGTTCTCAGCAAACAGATATTGGGGAAGGAATTCTGAATACAGTTCAGAAAGGAATTATTTGGCAAATTTTCTTGCACCATACCTCTCTGCAGATTATGTCTTTCTGTGGAAGTTACGGTGAATATTTAGTTCTGCAGTTTCTCTAAATGTTGATTAAACTGTCCCCTAGCTGTAACTGAGGGAGTTATGCAACAGATCTGAGCCAGACCATTCACCATTCTTGCATCAGTGCTATTCAGGGAAAGTACTCCAACAATTTGAGATCGGAACATATAATTGAATTCAAATTTTAAGCTAGAATTTTCAGCTTCAAGTAGGCAACGCAACACTAAAAGCCTTATGTTTTGAAGCAGACCACGTTTTTGAGTCCTGTTGGCTTTTGGCCGCAGGAGCAGTTAAATGGCTTATGTTTTTTTTTAATCCATGTAGTACCCTGGGAAATTCTAAACCTGATCTTTGTTGAAGGAACCTTGTGGGGGTCCCTTAGCATCAGAACTTAATTTTCCCTACCAAGCTCCTGAACAGTTTTTAGGAAATAATGAAAATTCTGTTGGCTTTGTGGTGGTAAAGCACAGCAGTATGACTCATAAGAATAATTTTAAGTTACTCCTGGTGTTGAAAGGATTGCTTTCGGTAGCTTTGTCTGTAATGGAGTTCAAATGGATTGTTAATATTGCTAATTATAGGAAGTGGAAAGAATAAGCTCTAAACGTGTTCTGCCTTGCAGATTGTTTTTTCAGATCTGAAGGTGTGTTCAGGTTTCAGTCAATGAGGCTACATGTGCTGATCACTACTGGATTTAGAAACAATTCTTTAAAAAAAGAATCTTTTCATAAAATGACTTTGAATTTCCAGCAGAAAAACATGGAATAACTTTTTCTAAAATCTTCTCACTGAACTTGTTTTTCTTTCCTCAGGTGATGAGTTTACCTTTTTGAAGGACCTTTCTGATATGGCAACTAGTGAAGAAAGTCATTATGTTCTGAATATTGCTAACTCTCTTTATGTGCAGAATGGATTTCACGTCAGTGACAAATTTTTGCAGTTGGTGAAAAAATACTTTAAAGCTGAAGTAGAGAATATAGATTTCAGCCAGAGTGCAGCTGTAGCTACCCACATCAATAAGTGGGTGGAGAATCACACAAATAGTAAGTCCACGTGATTTTTACATACTTCCTGCAGTGAGCGTTTGTTGTGTTTCCAGAGTTACACAACATTGTTGAATTGTTACTTTAGTCTTAAACAAAACAGATAAAAGTCAAGATATCTCCTCCCATTAAAAAAAACATACTAGTATCACCTCTTTGTGCGTTTATATTTTTCCCTGTGCAGGGATCATCTGTAATATTTACTGAAGGAGAATGTTTTAATGGTAGTCATTTTAATACTGATTTTGGTATTAAGTTATTGCTAAATGCAGAAAACACCTCTACAGAGGTGTTATTGACCTATGCTTTGGATGTGTGGGAGGATCACAAATGCTGAGAAACTCATAGGTACAAGGTACAGAGAAATTGAATACTAATGACTGCTAAAGATAATTTTAATAAGCATAAAATCAGACCCTGTAATTTAATCTTTCCCGTGTGAGGGAACTAGATAGCATGTTGAAAGGGTATTTGATTGTAAGAATATTGTCATCAGAGTTTTACAACAAAAACATGTAGCAGGGGAAAGAAGTAAGTATAAAATGACTGATGGAAATGTACCTGTTAGATCTGCTTGGTGTGATGGTTGTTCACATGTGGCATCCCAGTGATGTGACACTTTCTGAATGCATGTGCAGCCAAGGTATGGGGGTGAATTTAGTGCCTTCTTCTAGGGATCAAAGCATAATCTCTTTGCAGTTCATCTGGTGCCCTCTGAGGGATGGATGATATTTTGAGCGATTCAACAGAAATTCAGTTCTAACATCAGTTGTACCATTGTGAAACTGAAGGTATTGGAGCCTCCTTTAAGGAACATAACACCATCATATTGTACAAGCATTTAAGAATCCATAATGCTGTATGGAAGTTTACAGTACCAAAGTGGGAAAACACCTCGTATAATGCTTCTAGACCATTTTTAAAATGATCTAGTTTTTCCAAGGGAAAATGGAGCCTATTATATTTATAATAAATTCTGCCCTTTATCTTAAGCTGCAGAAATAGAGGGAATATAAGTAATGCAGCACCTTGCCCAGTGTTTTCAGAGAATCATGGTGTCTGAGGGAAAAGTAAGACTCTTATAAGAGCACCCAGGTCTCATGCTTAATAGCTGCCACATCTGCTGACCAAGCTCATAACCATCATCCTGCAAGGAACTGTCGAGCTAACAAAGGCAGCTATAGGTTTCGCAGCATTAGGTTGCGATAGTAACAGTCCCTCAGCCTAATCTCTGAGCACTACATTTTATTCTCTCCTGTCTGCCAGCTCTGACAGAAGGCTCATTTTCTCATTAGGTAAGGAGTATAAGACAGTCAGGTTTCCAGCTCCAGCATGTTTAGCATGATGGGAGGCTCAGAGCAGAAAACATAAACGAAGGTTTCTCTGGCCTGAAAAATTAACATATGTTTGTGTACTAACAAGATGGGGCTGAAAAACACAAGAGGAAATGATGTACCAAATAAAACAGGCAAAACGTGAAGTATATTCCTTATTTTTTTCTTTTTTCCAACCATAAAGTATGAAAGTATGGGTCATATCTCATTTTTAAGAATGTTCTAGGTAAAATGCAGTATGAACAGTGAACCAAAACAAATAACTGCCCTGTGGTACACAAATTTCACTCCAGTTGATAGGTGTCATATGCTCCAGAAAGCAGAATTAATTTGTTTTAAACCATGGATTAAGAAGTAATAATCAGTCTGAGGAATGTGTTTATTTTAACACCTTACACTGCAATGTCAGTTAAAAATAGGAACAAGTAAGAAAGCCATCTGAAGTAGGCTGTAGTTCTTCAAGAACAATGACAAAGGTGGTTGGTCAGTGCACCAAATTTAACAAACTCAAAATTGTTTTGCTGAAAAGCAAGCTATTTAAGGTGAGTTAAGGCAGGTGAGACTATTCTCGTGTAAATTGTTTATTTAGGAGTAGGAGCAAAGCAGCTGCTGTTCTCAGCTGACACACTCCCTTGCACAGAGCAGATGCTGGATGTCTTGTGCTTTTTCAAGAGCTAGGGTCAGTGGGACAAATGCTGAGCACTTTTTTGTATGATTAGTCCTTACTAATCAGTGGGACGTTACTTGATTAGAAACTGAGCACTTCAGAATTGGCCCGGGTGAAGTTCCAATAGGTATGCTTATGCACTTGAAGCACCCATTTTAAGTGCTTCTTTGGATTGGAACCCAAGTTTGTAGATGAGCAGACCTTAAGAGCATAATGCTGAACTGTATTATAGCACCTGTGTAAATATTTTTGATCCCTTTTCTGCTTGATTTCATTGTGGGGTTATATTTAAGTAGTGATAAAGAAACAGTTGAATAACATGTACCAAATGAAAGATTTATGCACCTACACTGTGATTTTAGGTTTACAAAACACTGACAATTTAATTTGAGATTTAATGGAACATCTGAATTGGAAATTACATGTTAGCAAAGCTCTTTATTTTCTTGCTTTTTTTCAAGCTGTCTTAAGTTTTGATTTAATGCTCAATTTGACATGCAGAGTGACAGTTGTTTTTCTTCTTAGATATGATCAAAGATTTTGTGTCATCAAGAGATTTTGGTGCTCTAACTCATTTGGCTCTCATCAATGCAATCTACTTTAAAGGCAATTGGAAATCACAATTCAGACCTGAAAATACAAGAACTTTTTCTTTTACTAAAGATGATGAAAGCGAAGTGCAGATTCCAATGATGTACCAGCAGGGAGAATTTTACTATGGTGAGTTGGAGATTTAGCAATTTAAATCCAATAAGTCTTCCCCTAATAGCTTTGTTGCAGTAATACCTATTTGTATTGTTGACTGTTCATCCACCTAGAATTTTAAATGTGGTGTTTGCCCAGTGAAGGGATGCTTATTTGATGCTTTCTTAATGTGTGTGCTTTTGTATTATACTGGATAGCAACATATATAATGACATCTTTTATTACTTTTTAGATATGTTTGGTGCCACGTGGGGAATTTCAGAATGTTTATCCATTATCTCTAAACTCTTTACAACTATGGAGCTATTCCTGCTTCTTGCTAAAATATCCTTGTGCTGTGTTAAATACTAAAATGAATAGACTGGACATTAGGAAAAATTTCTTGACTGTGAGGGTGGTCAAACACTGGAACAGGCTTCCTAGAGCAGAGGTTGCTGCCCAAAGCCTGTCAGTGTGTTGATGAGTCATTTGTATAATGTCCTCATTAAAATGCTTCAACTTCAGGTTAGCCCTAAAGTGATGGTCAGGTAGTTAGACTTGAAGATCTTTGTAGGTATCTTCCAGCTGAACTATTCTAAATAAATATAAAGTCTAATAAACATAAAGGTTAAGAATAATGCTTGTTCATTAATGCTCTAACATCCTTAGGTGAAATATGAGTTCTCTGAATAGCAGAGCTAATGATTGTTTTTAGCTTAAGCTTGAGCTCCAGATGGGTTCTACAGTGTCTAGCATGGGCAGTATTTCACTCATTAATAAATTCTCTTCTGAATAAAAAAAAAAAAAAACCTCTACCTGTTTCCATGGAACTCTTGGCAGCTTTAACAACCGTTAGAGTTCTCTCTTCAAACGATGGAAGATAAATAAGTTCAGAGGTATGATTACCTACAAACTGTGATTGCCTAAGCTTACCTTCTTTAAGAAAGCGGAAATCAGGCTCAAATCCTATGACGGAGAAACCATTATAAATTTTATATAGAATTTGTGGGTCATCTTTAGCTCCAGTACTTGGTAAACATTGCCTAGTATTAACCTTTTATTTTTCCATTCTCTCTGGTGAAGACAGAAGGAAATACTACTGATAGCATTTTTTGGTGTATTCTCTTGTAGGAGAGTTCAGTGATGGCTCCAATGAAGCAGGTGGTATCTATCAAGTTCTGGAAATACCATACGAAGGAGATGAAATTAGTATGATGATCGTTCTTTCCAGACAAGAAGTTCCGCTGGTCACACTGGAACCCCTCGTCAAAGCCTCGTTGATTAACGAATGGGCTAACTCAGTGAAAAAGCAAAAAGTGGAAGTATATTTACCAAGGTGAGAATATGCTCCCATGTCAATAAAGGGGAAAGACTGCATTCATTTCGGTTGGAGCAGCAGAGGAGGTAAAACCTGAACGTCTTGATCAAGTCTGTAGTTATGTAGCACCCAAATGAAGGTTGCTGTGACAAGAAAGCCTTGAGGGCATTCAGGGTAGAGTGGTGGTAGTTTGAGCAACAAGTGAACGCTGCATTTGTGTCCCTTCCAGGTGTGAGCTCCTGAAAGGATTACTTCATCAGAAATATATTCGCTCTGAATGATGGCTCCCTTTTTATTGCAGAGCTCATTATGTTAACCATTCCATTTAGACGGGAGCCATAGAAATATTGCTAGCCTCTATTAACAAAAGCTAAAATGTTTCATTTGGGTACTAATTAGATTACTGTTTGCTGCTAATTTTAAAAGTTCTACTGGTGTGTCTATGTAGACACAAACGGCTGAATGTTGAGAGGTAATTCCAGTCAGTCTTTTTTTGCCTCTTTCTTATTTATAAGGGTTGATTTCTTTTTCTTTAGAGCAGTAAAATATGTTTATTTGTAGACATAAGTTATGTGTTCAGTGGTGTATTTACTCACATATACCACTTAGTTCTCTTTCCTAGAATTGCTTCATCTGCCTCTAATTGTTTTTCCATGCTTACCTTATACTTGTTTACTACTAACTGTGTAGTTGGTTCATAATACTCTTCAAGTGATTCATAATGATTTAATTGAAGTGTTGATATAACAGTGTGGCACAAGCTTGGTGTGGATCACCCCTATGTACTCAGCTTTCTGTGGTGCTACGCAAAACAGTACACGGCAGAAGAAAAATACAGTGAATTCTTTTAATCACTAAAATAGTTATTGTTTTCCTGTGATTTGGAGATTTGGGTTGGTCATATTTGACGAGTAAAGAGCAGGGCAAGAATCCGTGCTTTTTATCAACTTCCTTTCCATAGTAAAAACCATTCTCAAGGAGCTATCTGCAGCTGAGCACCATAAACCAAGGGCAGCCAGGATAAATTAGGTTGAGATGGACTGGTGCTGTTGGCATGCCCTGAATCCAGCTCAAGATAGAATTCTGCTTCCCTTTAAAGCCATTATGATTGGAATCACAGTGAGGGAACAGCAGCATTTTGGGGCTCTGTATCTTTGTCCTGCAGTAAGTGCTCCTTTTTTAGTAATGTTTCATTTGAAGAAGGCACAGCAGCAGAGTTGCACCGCAGATTTTGTACAGGCTGAGCCTAATGCACAGTCTTGGCATTTTGTGGTTGTTTTTCACCTGGAGTTTCATTTCCCAGGAGCTGTGAGCAGAGACTCCAGGATTCTCTGCAGCCAGGATCTCAGACATGAGTTGGAGGTTGAGGTTTTGTGTGGTCATATAACTTCCTTATTTATTCTGTGCCCAACAATTCTTTCCTCAGGCTAGTTTTCATGCCTGCCACTCATTTAAGAACCTCAAAGAACTTGGTAAATGTTTTCAAACTGAGGCTATACAGAGGTAAAACAGGTACAACCAGGTGCTGATTACCTTCAGTATTTTCTGATTATGAGATAGCTCTCGTGAGCTTGAAACGCCATGCGGTAATACTGCAATTTCCTTATAAAAATTAAAGATTGATTGCGTGTTCCCAAGGTGTTGGATTTCCATTAGGGGTTTGGAGGGTATCTGCAGGATTTTTATCAATGCTCTAAATAAAAACTTCATAAATATTTTATGCTCTGACTCAGGAAGGCGTGTTATGAAATGTGGCCTGCAGGCTCTGTCCACTGAGAAACTGAAAGCAGCAGTGGAATAAAATTAAATTTTTATATCCTGGAAGATGCTATCCAATTATAAAGTGAACATTTTTTAAACTTATACACTTGTAATAGGGCCTGAACAACTAGCCAAAGCAGAAGTTAATCACAACTTCCCAGTTTCTGTCTGCATTATCTGTGTGCAAATGAAATTGCATATTACGCCTCTTAATAGCAAACGAGAGATTTGTACAGAATTGTTAAATTATACTTTCTCATTTTCATTTTCAAATCATTGTTTCCAGCTTAACCCAGACTAAAGTGATCAACAATTTAATCCGTTTTTTGCATAGAAGTGAAACAGACCATGAATCTAATTTACAAAACTAACAATTTATCTGAAGAACACAGGAGGAACTGCTACCTGGTGACAGTACCCCAGTCTGCAGATCGCCTCTTAAAGACTGTCCCAGCACGCTTGGCTTTCTACAATGACCTTCCTGCTTTTGTGTTCATTGAAAGCATCTTAAAAATGCCTGAGATGGTGTTGAAATAAGTTTCTTTGTGTGATTTTTGTTCTCTTTCTATCAAAAAACCCAGGCATTATCCCCTTTTAACATGCTGTCTTGAGTCCCCTTCTTATGAGGCCATTCTTATTGTTCTTGGGATGCAATCACAGGAGGTGTAGAACTGCACTGCTGAAATAAATACACACTTAGCCAACGTCTGCAGCCCATGTTTAGCCCTGGACAGCAGGACTTTGCCTGAGAAAGAGCCATAACCTGCCTTGCTCTGCTTGGTTAGAACAGCAGCGTGGCAGGATTATTGTTGTTTGATTTCAGTCTATTAAATTATGCAAGCTCGTTCTAGCACCTCAGGACAGCCTTGCTGAAATTCCAGCTGAAAAGTTGGAATTGATGTCAGCTAGCAGCTTGGTATTAAAAGCCGCTTACTAGGCTGAAATAGTGATTCAGATCCTGAGGGCCACTTTTCCAAGCAAGAAATTGTTGATTTCTTGAAATGGAGCTATTCCTCTGCTTCTTGTTCTGCAGAGTGCAATGTATTAGAACAAAACTGAGAACCTGGAATTTCTTGCTTTTTCTCACTCAGAATTTATAGTAATTTTTGAAATTCTAGCCTCTGGGATGAATCGCGTTAGGCTGTAGTTCACTTCTGCTGTGTAACTAGAAAGCGTGCTTAGTCCCACATGATCCTGAACACCTAAGGACTTCAGTAAAATCAGCATTTCAGAAGGGTTGCACAGCCTCGTACAAGATGAAGCTGTCCTTTTTCTGTCTTGAAAGTCTATAAACTAGAAGAAAGCCTGAAACGGTTAGTGCTTTATATAAAACCTAGAGCTTCAGGTACACAACAAAGGAGACTGTCAATGACATAAATATGTAATTTGAATCTAATGCTGATGTAAGTTTTAAATTTGAAAAACATGAAAATATTATCTTTCTTTGCTCAACTCTCCAGAGAGCTCCTTTAGTTTCTCAATCTAATACTACTTCCAAAGCATCCTTCTGTCCTTCATTTCATGTGGGAGCGACCCAAAGACAGTGGAAATGAAGGAAAACATTTTTGATCAGCTTTTTGGACTGCATTTTACGTATAGGAAAGACTTCACAAAGGAACATTGGGGTGGGGAGCTGAATTCCCATCTTCACTTCTCGTTGTCTCACTAATAGCTAATGGGCAGTCACTATCCCTTGCTGCTATTTCTGCTGAGTGCTTCCTAAGGCTGCCTGTGGGAGCTTGTAGCCATGTACGTGTGTGTTGGTGAACCTTCCGGAACTGCTTAGCTATGAAAGCTCTCCTTTTGACTCAATAGACCAGTCTTTCTATTTCGTTTCTAGCCCTATGGTGAAAACGTTTCTCGTTTTCCCTTCGGTGTCTGTGCTTTCTTACTTCCGTTCAGTCTTTAATGTTCCCAGTTGCAACTTGACTTCTGATACTAAAGTACTGAAATCCACTTTTCATGCTATTTTCAGCATCAGAAACACCTAAAAGATTGTAGGGAAAAGGCCATCTGTTTAGTTACAGGGAACAGATACTGCAGATAACCGTGGGCCGGGGCTAGTACCGTGTAGTTCAGCATTACCAAAGTCTGGCCATACAGCAAATACCTGGCTTTGGAAATGAGACCGGCTGTCTCTTCTGTGGGTTAGGTTGTAGATATTCTAAACAAAAACTGACATCACTGGCTATAAGAAATACGTGGAAATCTAAATATTATTAGAGCTTATCTGTAACGTGCTTTAGTATGTGTGAGGAAATAGGGGAGATACTATTTTTGAGTGGTGGCTCATTTAGATTGCTTTTCTGACCACGTGAGACTTCCTAATTGTCACAATCCTGGGCAATCATTTATTAAGAAATGCCTTCTATTTTTATTTACCTTTAAAAATGCTGCTGTGCTGATGCATTCCATGCCAGAACACCTGAGAAGCTTCCTCTAGGACGTAAATCTTCTGGTCTCTGATTCTTTTGAGAACTGCCAAAACAATAAAACCACAAGTATCAGTTCTCCTGTTTTATTCCAGGCACAGACTGGAATTCATCTGGACAGGTTACATGACCACATGCGATGCCATCGGTGATTTGTCAGTCCTGAGCTCCGTCCAGATCTTATTTTAACTTGCATAAAATTCTTCTCTGGGTAATGATTAACATTTATTCTATCGCGGATCATTATGAATGCACTTGGTGTAAGGGAGGAAGATCCACTTGACTCTTACCGAGTCATCTTTTGATGTCCAGGTTATTCTTTTTCAAGCTGCCGAGGCTTGTACATGCAGAGGTATCACTCATCCCAGCTTTTCATCTGCTGTTCGCTGCTCAGATTTCTGGGTTATACTTTCTCCTGGAAAGAACATGTTCCTACATGTAATTGAGGAAGCTTAGTCCTGGAAAAAAAAATATTATAAGAAATTGCACAGAAGGATATTTTATTTTCTTTGGATCTAGCACAGACAAGAACCTTCACTAAAGACTGCAGTGTAATTGCAAAGTTGTTTGTGACTAAAAGGTTTGCTGGAGAAACTAACAATACTGTATGTACTATATATTTTGCTGTACACTTGCTATAACCAGTCATTGTCAACATAATTTAAATCTGTAATGCTGTTAGTCTACAAAGAACTCACAACTCTGCTCAATTTGTCTCTTGCGTCTGTAGACTTCTGGCACCTTCTGGGCAGGGCTGCCATTGTATTTTGGCATCTTTCATTGTTTCTGTAGCTGCCCAGTCTGTTTCTGCCATATACAAAACTTGAGTCTGTTCATTTTATGAATACCAGGCATAAGTTTTTAGAATGTTTGAAAAGTCTTTGCAAATGGAACAAGGTCTTGGTCAAAATCGTGCCCTCAGGATAAATCTCAATTTGTGCTGCCTGCCAGAATAGTAATGTAACCTAGAGCACGGGTTTGCAAGCTAACCCTGAAGTCCCCAAAGTCTTGGCAGGTGATCGTCACAAGTGCATTTGCACTAGCAATTATTTTTGTTTTGTATTCATATTCAAAAGCCAATTAGAACTTTGCTACAGCAGCAGTTAGAAGCAAAGTCAGCAAAGCTTTTGTGTTCATAGTGTTCTATTAGTGTTCATAGTTGTTGGTCTTTGCTTAATCTGTATAAATAAAAACGGAGCATCCTTTCATATTCTTTCTTTGCCAACAGCTGCCTATGAAGTTTTTACAGTCCCTTGTCTTATTTATTCCATTCTAGTATGTCTACAACTAAATTCAGCTCTTACAGTAAACCTGTTGTGTAAGACACGAGCATTTTGCATTTAGCTGCTGCATAATTTTGTTCTGAGGTTTTATGGTCAGGGACTGTATGTACCATCAGCAAGTTTTTAACTGCTTCTGCATTAGAAAATATTTCAGCTGTGAATGTAAACTAACTTATTTGTAAGCATTTTTATACAAAGTGTCACTGCTATGCAACTAGTGCTGAATCTCCTGCTTTACATTATTTACCGTAGTACTTTAATTGTCATTAGCTAGAAATTTTAATCTTTAATTTAGGTACTGCTTCCATTCTGATTTTTGCAATTTTTTGTTACGTTCTCCAGGTTCACAGTTGAACAGGAAATTGATCTGAAAGATGTCTTGAGAGGTCTTGGAATTACAGAACTGTTCAGCCGTAGTGCTGACCTCACTGCGATGTCGGGTAAGAGGTTCTTGTTTTGTCTTCCAAGATATAAGAGGAAGTACTAAAATCATCCACCTGAAGATAACCGATAAACTCTACAGAATGTTGTTTTGATTCTTAAATAAAAACAACAAAAAAACTGTTAGCAAGTTCTTGATCCCTTGGGATTTGGGGATGATGTATGAGTACTTCCACTGTAGGAGCAGCTGGGGCAGGGGAGCAATCCATCAGGGTGGGAAGGGGTATTTTGACCTGGGAAAGTTCATTCGGGGTGTTTTACAATTGGGTCTTACCGGAAATTTAGAGAGTTCAATACTATGCAAGAAGCAGATCCACGTTAAAGCAATATTTGTCTTCAGTGCCTTGATGGCAGATGGGGTTCATGCACCCCAGGGGTTGTCATCTTTCATCTCCAGAGGCTATTTGTTCATGGCAGTAAGAGCTTTTAGTTCTTGTACAATTAGTCATCTCCCCAGATACCTTCTGTATAGGAGCAGCACAGGAAAGAAAGTTCTGAGATAAACAAATGTATGCTGCTTGTCTATTTCAGTATGTTGTCAAGACTATTTTCAGAAGTTGAAATATCCAATGCATGTAAAAAAAAAAAAACCAAAAAACAGGTGGACAGGAGATATTTCTGCATTTAATACCTTCTAAAAGGAATGGAAGTGTTTAAAAAAAAAAAAAAAAGGTAATTGAGTGATCTTCATCTAAAGTTTCTTCCTTTGTTTGTAAGAAAAGTAGCCACACAAGCAGTACATTTAGCGTGGTCTGTCCAGACCTGAAGCGTGGCAGACCAGCTCCTTCTCTAGCTAGAACCATGTTACCAGTGTAGGATGATCATAATGGTTCCTGTAACTGATGCTTTCAGACACCTTCCCGTATGTGTTTCTGCTCTATGGGTTACTTTCTAATCAGCCAGATATTTGCTTAGCTGATGGGAAATAACTGCTCCTAATGGGCTGATCCTGGAAGCAAACACACTGGTGTGGCTTGTTCGAGGTGGTGGTAATGAAGGGGAACCTTCCTATAAAACTGACAGAAAAATGCTTAACACTTTCATCTCCTTTTCACTTTTAAGTTTGAAGTGCCATTTATAGGCTGTCATGTAGCCTATCCTGCTGTTTTGCTGATTTCACTTTTCCTGCGAAATGGTGGGAAAAGCTAGAGATAGCTCATGCGAAAGCAATTTGCATAAATGAATAATGCTTCCTTAAAATCAGTTTTCTGAAGAGAAATACTTCTGATTTCTCTGTTGCCCCAAAGAAAAGTAAGCCTTACAATAACTTCTGGTCTGTGTATGGAAAAAAAATTTATTAGAAGAAAAGTACCAAGGAGAATAGAAAATGCACAGGGCAGGTTTAACTGCAAAGGCAATTCTTGGCTCTTATTTCATTTAAAATATGCCTAAATATCAGGGAATAATTCTGTAGCTGAGGTAAGCAGAAAGATTGGAACTTGCTCGTGCTTTAATCCATGTGACTAATGGCTTGTTTAAAGTTTTATATTTTTTACGGTTGTGCCGTATAAAATCAAAATACCATGTTTTGCATAAGTGAATTAACTCCTCTACCATTTAAAGAGTAACTTGTTTATTAAATGTAGAGCAGCGTATAGAGAGAATTCATGAGTTTTACTATAACATTCTTACCTGTCACTTAAGAGAGCATGTGCCACCAGGTAACAAAAAGGTCTTTGATAAATTAAGAATAAGAATGTTTTCAAAATAATCCTTAATGAAAACCCTACCGTTCATGCTATAGAGATGAAATTTCAAGTAATTAAAATATAGACGATGTTCTCCATTTCTAATTTCCCCAGTGTAAAATGGGGAGGGGGAAAAAGGAAAGTAAGTCATAAAGGGAAATGTTAAAAGCTTACTTTTGCAAATACCTGAGTAATGCGTCAGTTAATAAGGAGGTTGAAGCCAGAAATTTACATGCAGTTCAGTGTCAGCCCTCTGGAAAACTTGCCACTTCATGAAACCTTAAATGAAAATATATGAACAAAATGTTTGTCTCAACACTTTTTTAATTTGGGAAGAAAATGAGACTTTTTGAGAAATAGTTGCATTTAAAAATACTCTCCTCCCCCTCTCTTGTTGCTGTTGCCTTTGGATTGTTGTCAAGGAAAGCCTTCTGCAGTTTCAACAGCCCTAATCCTGTAATCAGATCCAGGCACAGATTGTTGACTTCAGTGAAACTCTATGTGGGTTTAGCGGATATAAATCAAATTGCAGGATTAGACTGATTTTTCAATATTTATTTTACTTTTTACACTCAATCTGAAAAATGGAAATAGCTGAGTCAGTTTTACCTTCTAGGATGTCTGGATCGTGAGCAACCAAATAAAGTATTAATCTAGATGCATGCTGTAGATGTAGCTCTTGCAGAAATTATTTGTCAATATACACAGGTGAGTAGGAGGACGTTCCTATTCAAATATCTAGTTTCATGTATTCTGACTCACTTTCAGTAAAAAAAATCTTCAACGGATTTGATTTCAATCTCTGATTTTATCAGGTGTTCAAAATAATCAAACCTGGAATTTTGGAATAAACAAATCTGGAAACAGCTTCTTGTATTTGGGGCTTTATAACTTACACAGCGTGTGATCTTGCAGCTTGAGTATCTTGGCACCTCTTAGGGCTTACCCTTGAGCTTGTTTTGGTCTTCTGTAGCAAAGTTCCCCTTCTCTTTCAAATGATTAAAATACTGTACTGTTGTATAATGCCTTAAATGGCAAATGCTTTTAACCTCAAGGTGACGTGCACTTTGGGGACCAGTGAAGTGATCTTAATGACTTACTCTCCCAATATAAAGTAGCTGGAAGGGCAACATCCCAGTAAATGATTCTTCAAAGTCTTCGCTGAGGAAGGTGTCATTTTTCTGGGGCAACCTAAGCCAAAAAAGCCAATAAATATGCAGGCTTAAAAATGAGACTTGCAGAGCAACCAGTTGGCAACTCTGAGTAGGAGTTTGCAAGCATATGGAGTGTAGTGACAAATGAAATGAGATGCTAACAGAGTCATGTACATTAGAAGTAAGCCTCCTACACATTAATGGGTATCTAGGCTAGGGCCCTGCAGAAAGCTCACCCTGGTACCAAATCCCCACGGGGCTTTTCTGAGATGATAGAGGTCAAATCACATCTATGGAGATCTGAATTCAAAGAAGGTACTAGAGAAAAATGACATGATAGTAGATACTCAGGTAAGCCCCACCTCTTCCACAGTTGAAATCGTAAGGGAAAGATATAATGTTGTATATGATGAAGTACTGCAGTCAGTGACTTGACAATCACAGAGTGCAGCAAGAAAGGATGTCTGAATACCAGGTGACAACATTATCCTCCCATATGGAAACAGACTCGCTTCAGGGAGAGATAAATGAGAGGGATGAGATGGTGGCAATATAAAGCAAATAGTCTAGAGAAGGTAAACTGCATGTGGAATTGCTATTTTCACCATCCAAGGACAAAGATATCCATTGGAGTGAAAGATGAGAAATTGAAACCAAATAAAGTGCCTCTCTTATGGAAAACTTAACCACGGAGATCTTTGGATATAGTTTGAGGTCATGAAATCGATAGAATTAAAAACAAAACCATGATTGAAATGGGTGATTAGGATAAGTGTCAAAGTCTTTGTCTAATAAGCATAAATATTTATTTGGGTTTAGGATAAGCTCTGAAACAGCATTTTTCTCCAAAGGTTGTAGAGTTTGTTTTGTACTGGTATTTGTTGTATATAGCTTAAGTGCTCAATAGAGCATCGGAATGGTCTCGAGCCAAGGATAGCAGAATGCAGCCGTCTGGAATGAAGAAATGGGCAGAACTGACCAACGCACTTACCAGGATTCCTGTTAACTGACATGTACAAAGTCAGTGCACACAATGCAAGGCGTGCAATAGGAATTAGATTTACAGGTGTCTGTCACCCTCTTTTGCCTGGCGTATCTGTCCATTATCACTTCCGTAATGTTCTTGCACATCCAGGGCTTGTGCTAAAACGGTTTTGGGAAACTTTGGTCTTAATGCATTTGTAAGAATGGAAGCTTTAGAGGATGGCTGTTAAGCACCTGATCCGAGCGTTCAGCTATTTTTACAGGTAGCACTCAGGGCTTGGAAGTGTTGGTGTTGGAATGTAAGCACAGCTTTCAGGTGGTGTTTCTGTTAACAAAAATGGGTTAGGTAGAGTTAGAGACAAATGCTGGGGAGGGGGTTGTGCTTAGTTTTCAAGATAATTGGATGCTGCATGTCCCATGTTTTACAGCAGCAATGGAAATCTTATCCTAGCTCTCAACATTACTGGAGGCTTGGATCTGATGCCTAGAATTTCTAATATTTAGCAATCTAGTGTGTTTTACTAGATAACAGTCTCAAAGGGAATCATCTGGGGCTTTTGATGGTGAGTTTTGAGTTAAGCAGCTGAACTATGAGGTCTAGTTCACTCTTATGTATGTAGCAGTAGTGAGACCTGCCCAGGAGAGATTTTAAACTATTGTCTCTTGTGGTTTTGGTTTGTGTTAGTATTACGGCTGCTGGCTGCAGCTGTGCAAGCCAAAAAAAATGAATAACAATTAGAAGAAGGTAGTCCCAGTCTTTCCCCTCTTACTCAGCCTTCAGCTCGAGTTCTGGCATTGAAGGATCAGAAATGCAAAATGGCATCGCTGTCTCACTGGGGTGGTTAGATTAGATTTTCATGGCTGTGTAACTCCCTGTTGAGAAAGCTTTTATTCCTTTCCTAACTGCCAGTTGTGCTCTGTCATTACTGTGCGTTTTATGCAGGTACAATAAATGTATATCTAATCCTCATTATGTCGTACTGATGAAACTTAGTCAAACTGATTAAATGGTGTAATGTATTGCTTCCTGCAAGGTGCTGACTATTTCAATAGGTCTGATCACTTAGACACGAAAGAAAAGTAATGAAACACCCACTGACTTAAGCAGGAGTAGGCTTGGACCTGAATTAAAACACTGGGAAAGAAGGATGGAAAACAAGACTTAAAAAAAAATCAGTTTTGTGGTGATTTTTATTGCAGTAAATAAATTTAAAAGAAACTGAAGATTTATAATGGCAAGAAAGAAAATACCTGTTTTTTTCCCCCAGACAAAGTCTTTCTCTATAATTATTTGCATTATAGTGTCATAAGCCCTTTCCCCAGTAATTACATTCAAAATCTTGAGTGCAAGGATTGTCTTTTACTCTGGTATGTTGGTGCTCTAGGTAGTGCCATGCTATTCTAATACCTAAAGGGTAGAAGAGCACTACCGTCTTGAGCAAGGTAAAGGGTGCTGTTAAAGGCATCGGAAGAAGATATTGTAATGCAAGTCCTATGTACAATGTTCTTATCCTTCCCTGCTTGGTATAAAGGGTGGATAATAGTGCTAGGGTTTGGGGCTGTGTTTTTTCCTAAATGCTTCATTTTTATTGAGCTGCTTGAAATATATTTCTTTTTCCTCTCCAGATAACAAAGAACTTTACCTGGCAAAGGCGTTTCACAAGGCTTTCCTAGAAGTTAATGAGGAAGGATCAGAAGCTGCTGCTGCCTCAGGTACCTGAGTGAAAAACAGAACAAATTCAAATGCTGAGTTATTCTGTGTTAATTAATATTTTAAAAATGACTTGCTGGAAAGCCAGGAAAGCTAAATAGCTTGTAGCATGGATACAGAGCACAGCAACTATATTCCTCATCAGAACAGAAATTTGGAAATAAGCGTTAGCGTTTTCTGAACATGGTGTGTTTCACAAAGTTTGGAGCATCCTGTGGAAAACCTTCAATATTTTGCTTATGAGTGTTGGGGGGGGGGGGGGGGTCAGACTGCAGGTTGTATCTTCATGGAACTTGAGCATTGATAAACATTCATAAATTTTGATCTGCTAATTGAGAATGGTTGAAAGCATTTGATCTAGAGTAGTTAGAAGCTGAGAGTTGTTGCAGTTGCATTTGAAGCTCATTTACAGAGAAGTGAGATGGGGGAAAAAAAGCTCTCCAGTATTACTGTTAGAAGGCCAGGTTGTTAGTTTACCTGAAAATAAGTTCCATTTTGTATCATTATCTGGTTTCTAATTGCCGCAACTTGTACCTTCCTTTGAGGAAGGAAAAAATGACTGACTTGCTGATGAATATTAGAAACTGTTCTGGATTGTAACATTAATATGGACAGGGATTACTGTTATGCATGAGTCTTCATTGTCAGTGCAGTGAAACTGTAAAAATAAATGAAACACTGGGAGATAATGCCCTGGAGAAATCCATGCATCACCAAATAAAAATAATGAAGAGCAAAATTCTGCCTGACTCCCACTTAATTTTACCCTCAACCTTTGCATTGTTTAAAGATTCAAGTGAAGCTAAAAGCTGCAAGATCAGCCCGTTTAGTTTTATTCTCTATAGCTGTTAAGGGTTACCTTTTCCTATCAAAGGCAGGCTAGAAGCTGTTTAAAAGAGGTCAGTAGTGCTGTCTAACATAATGCATTTTCTTTCTACAAGTAAGCAGGTTTCATAATTTCTCTTAAGGTTCTGCATCTCTAAATTATAAGCTGTTCCCTCAGCCTGGGAAATTGTACCACTTCATTCTTAACGTTTCTTAAAGCACAAATAGGCATGCAGTTATTCTGGAGGTCATTTTCGTTTTTGGTTAGATTGTGCAATTTCTTGGTGACATTCAGTGCCGGCGGTGTGGTACTTCAGTGTCTGCTCATCAGCCTTATGAGTGTCTTTCATGAAGAGCAGGAGAAAATGTGCAGTGATACTTCAGTTGACTATGTCCTTTCTCCTTTAGGAATGATCGCAATTAGCAGAATGGCAGTGCTGTATCCCCAAGTCATAGTTGATCATCCTTTCTTCTTTTTGGTCAGGAACAGAAGAACAGGTGAGATTTTTCACTCTTCTACATCTTTCACCAGTGTATCACCAGAGGTACAAAAGAAAATGACGTATTTTGATCAACAAATTGTCCTTGTATTACAAATTTTCCTCAATTTGTATTGGAATTCCTAACATTGAAAGACCGAGAGTCCTTCTATGTCCACTTCATGTTTCTCCAAATACAAAACTGAAATTTGATATAATCATGAAAAATACTCGATTCAGTGATTAAAAGCCCCAGGGAATAAAAATTCACCATTTTTATCAGAATGCAATGTTACTGCCC
This sequence comes from Anser anser, assembly GCF_964211835.1. Taxonomy (NCBI): domain Eukaryota; kingdom Metazoa; phylum Chordata; class Aves; order Anseriformes; family Anatidae; genus Anser; species Anser anser. Next base: position 24,875,335 of record NC_139729.1, on the reverse strand, counting down.
TGAATAACCATAATCACTGTATTCCATAAGAGCTTCGCTGTGGGAAGAGCTGTGTTCCTAGTACTGAGTGTTTTACATAATGGACATATATTACAGCTATGAATAATTCTGTTGTGCTCTTGAAATGGTCTGTGGCAGGCAAGAGATGAGAACAGCATTCACTAGCAAAATGGGCAATGATTAAGTTAATTCCTTAGTTTCATATTTGTAAGTTGTCTTAATGATGTGGTTGTGGCTGGGTGTCAAAATGTTACTGTGCAGCCACGAACTGTCAGATGGATCTGTGTTCCAGTGCCTCACCTGCTCTGCAAGCAAGCCAGGGAACTCTGTAACGGTTACTCTTATTCACAAGAATATCTGAAGTGTTTGTGATTGACTCCTGTTTTTAAAAACTGTGGACCAGACAGTCTAGAACTCAGTATCAGTAATTCACCGTTGTATAACGTCAGCATTTCCTTTTAGTTCTAACATCTTTCCTTCCCCTCTCTTTTTCCCTTTTCCAGGTACTGTGTTATTCATGGGGAGGGTAATGCACCCTGAAGCAATGAATACGAGTGGCCATGACTATGAAGAGCTTTAACTACTGCCAGCTACCAAAACGAGGAAAAAAGCACATGAAGTTTGAAGTTAATGTATTTAAGGTTTGCCGTGTTTTCCCCCAAGATACTGTTTTAAATGCTTTCAGATCTGTGTGCAAGTCAGTTTCCAGAGGAAAGTTCACAGTATTAAAATAATGGTTCTGTTTGTCATTGTGATTGCTGTGTCCTTAAAATAAAACTGTGTACATGTCAACAACTCTTTCTTGTTCTAGTGAATTGTAAAGCAACAAACTTGCAAATCCATAAATCCTAAATTTTTCACAGTCCAAAGACTGACTGGATCAATGAGATAGGAGCAGAATGTGTGCAGCTCTGAATAATCAAATGGCAAACCTTGATGATAACTTACAGTTGAAGAACTACATCTGGAAAAATGTAATCTCTTCTTGTAATAGTAAACAGACTGCGGTATGCTGTCTCATCAAAGTTAATGGGAAAAAATTAAGCCTAATGGATTCTATCTAAGATAACTGTGGTTGACTTTCTGTGTGAACTCCCACATGTGATTCTACAATGTTGCTTTTATGAATGCTCCTGCATGCGATTCTGCGATTCACCTTCCATAAATGTTGATGCCAATAAAATTTGATCGCATGAATATTTGAACCTAGTCAGTAGAGAATAGCTATGTATGTGACTGAAGTAAAAATAGGTGAATAGTCATGTCATTTGTGTGAACACATTTTTTTCCACAAAAGTAGTTGTTCTACTTTAACCTGAGCTTTACAGTATCTCACTTCAGTGATCTAGAATGATCTTTCTTAAAGTTAAATACTTATTTTCTTAATTTTAAGTGTATAAAGATGTCTAAAGATGTTCAGTTCATGAATGTCTAAAGGAACAGCGTAATCCTTTTTGTTCCCTAACTTTTTATTGAGGACAAACTGTCAGAGGAGAATGACACGTACCACAAGTAAATGTTAGCCTGGAATTAGCTGCTGTTTCCATTTGCAAGAAGTACCAGCGATCACTAGGCAGGCATGTAATTATTTCTTCCCTTATTGCACAAAATATGAGATGAACAGAAGTTATTAAAAAGGTGAAAGAATAAGAGAAAAGGGAGGAGCTCTCGAAACAGATCATAAATACAGACTTGTAGATAAGTGGGGTTTTCAGACAATAGAAGTTTTATTTTGAATTCTATAGGAACAAATGCACAGTGGCTGAATTTAACTTACGGGCCTCTCAGGCATGCATTCAGTTCAGAACAGCATAGGTACTGCTCACAAAGTTACTCATGCAAGGAGAACTTCCCAAGGTTGGCACATGGGTCACATTTTTATCCTGCTCGTGCAAATCCTGCAGGTTAGGCTGCAAAGTGATGCGTGCACTCCATGGAGGCTGGGTGGGCTGCCTTAGAGGGTGTTTGAGCACGTACCACGTCCTGCCTCCTTGGACTGTTTCATTCTATTGCAAAGAGGAAAAATGAAGCAAAAAACGAAGCTCCTGCTTCTTCTGCAGTGTTCTGCTGTTTGGTATAGCCCTTAGTGTCTTATAGTCTAGACTTGATAAGAAATTTTTTGTATTGAAATTTAGACAAATTATAATCTTAGTTCTATATAGTTAAAAATGTTATACCTAGAAGCATTCCCTCTCCCTCCTAAGAAAGAGAAGGCTAATTTTACCAAGGTGTAGAACTAGCCTCAATGCGCTTAAATCCAGTTCCTTTGATGCTGTTACAGAAGGGCTGGATCTTCATGTTTGCGTGATTTCATGGAAACCACCTAATGTCTGTAAAAGTGACCCCACATGCTAAAGATCTCCTGTGTTTTTAACCTCAGTGGGAGCCTGAGTTTTATGCTGTTACATTTTTTCAGGCTAAATTTTGAGGTGCTCACTGAAGTGGAAAGACATGAGAAAGATAACTCAATGAAGTTTATTCCCAGTGCAGTGAAAGATCTTTCTGACCAATTCTGTGGTTTTTTTTGCATTAGTTCCTTGCAGTGTAGATGCTCCTTACCAAGGGAAGGACTTTGAAGATAGACATGAACGAAAGCTATGGAGTTATAGAAGGACAACTGCCAGACAGAAGTATTTATAGAGGATATCAGGCAAGTGCACAGACTTCCCTAGCAGTTAGACCAACCATAGGTACTGAGAGGAATGATGCACCTCATGTGCTAAGTCTGATTCTGAGAATTGTCTCAGGTGGGTATTTTGGAAAGCAAGCAGAAAACAGAGGTGCAAGCACTAGCTGCTTCACTTGATACTCACCTAGTCCTTACAGATGCAAAATAGCCATTTCATGTTTCTTGAAAATTGAGAATTATCTGGTTTTCAGTAATAAGAGTGGGTTTATCACTAAATTATGCACAATTGTTAGTTGTACACCACAACGAGAGCAGGTCACAAACAATACAGTTTTTCAGTAGTAATATCTTAAGTATTGTTACCAGTTTACTGAGGTATATGAATACTATTACATTGTGGTTTTAATCTAGATTTTGTATATTCTTTTCAAAGATGCTATTGCTTCTGAGACGAAACTAGCAAAATACTTTGTCTTTCTGTTTTTATGGTAAGGGGAATTCCACAATAGTATTTCATATGTTGAGTTTAGGTGTGTGGTCTTCTTAAAAAAATAAATTTGTATTTTGTGTTGGGGGCTATATCAGAAAATAAATTACTGAAACTTCTATAGTTGTGCTGTGTAAGTGACCCATGATGTGAGTGTCTACTGAGATCCTTCTGCAAAACATGTGGAGTTTAAGCACAAGGTGTGGTTCCCTAATGTCATTGTCATCTGTCCTCCTTGCATACATTTACTGGAGTCCAGCTGGAAATGTTTTTCAGAGCTTCAGTTCAAGAGACTATTTTTCCTGCTAGTCCTTTTAGTAGTGGGGCTGTGACCTGAGACTGACTGACTTAACTGATAAGATCCCACATTTAAATGACCTTGAGCAGCAAACGGTATTTCTGGATTAGTTCTTCATTCAAACAAAACTTGTCATGTTCTATATATTAAAATGTTAATATATTGCTGTTCCAAGCACTAATTTTCACTGTCTCACTACACTCTTGATTGAAGTAATTGTTGAATGTTTAAAAAAAAAACAACCACCAAACACAACCACCGCTCCCCAGGTGCACAGAAGAGACTGAATGGTTATTGAAAATGGCAAAGCAAGTTGTTGCTTAATACAATCACATCTGTACTTAACTGGGGGCTAGACTGACTTTTTTTGAAAGCCACTCAGTTTCTGGCTGTGGTTTTCTATTAGATGCTAAGCGCTTTTCATTTGCTGTAGTCTCAAAGTCTGTAGTTAAATTACAGTAAGGATCATGGCTTGCATTTTGCACTTGATTCACCCCACTGCAGTCTTACAGCAAATGCAGAAGTATAAAACTGGACTTACAAGGTACTGAGAGAAGTACGTGATATTACTCGAATGAGATCTTTGTGCTGTACAGGCAACAGCAAAAGATTTGGTCAAAGCTTTTGTGGCTAATTTTTCAATGATGGACAGGAGAAACCACAAGATGTCACTCTATCCTAAGAAGCCAAGAAGTACTTTCTCATAGGGCAGTAATCCTAGGGGAATGTTGGAAAGCTGAATACATCCTGAATGAGGTTCAAGTATACGTAGGTCTTGGTAAAATCAAAGGGTTGTGTTTGAGAGCGTAATTAGCCACTGCCTGAGATTAATGATTGGAAGAAAAAACAACTTAGAAGCTTTTGTCTGATTCTTGATAAAGGATTGCTAGATAAAATCCATTCTTCATAGGGGTGTTTTTGTCCTGTTCATAGTCTGGATGATAAACGTTTTTCAACCCATTTTGATGAACCACAAGAGAGCTGTACTGTGCTTACTTCCGAGCCTTAAGTGCTACAATAGGAGACATTTCCTTAACTATGGAATTTTCTTAACTAAAGGAATGGCAGGGTTGAAGTCATTGATGCACTGATCCTACTATTCTGTTGTTTTCATTTGCTTACCTCTGTTATTTCCCCTTTCCTTTGCTGCCTTGTGAACAGTCACTAGAATTTCCATGTGAGCAGATTCCCAGTGTATTCTCCCCTTGTACAATGAAATTGCACCAGTGTAAGGAGGTATCCTCTCTTCCTGGGGAGGAAGCAATATTTTCCCTACAAGGATTTTCTAAAAAAGAATGCTAAGCATACTCCAAAAGCTATGTTTACAAGCTAATTCTCAAGTTTTTTCCGTCCATTTTAATGAACGATCTTTGCATTTGTCCCCACTGTGGGAAATGGAAATAGATTTTATTAAAAGCACAGTGCCAAGGAGAAGGAAAACCATACCTTAGTAATTCAGCTAGTACCAGCAAGAAGTGAATTCACTTCCCCCATGAACTCTGCATCTACTGATGTGGTTGATGAGGAATTGTAGATTATTTTAGCTTGTGAAACTGTCTGCATTCCCCGAGCATTTTGGATCAAGCTGCAGTAGTTACAAGGGTCCAGACAAAATGAAAACTGTTTGCTTACTGGGGACCTTTAGTAGTTGGTTCAATAGTTAGTCTTCAGCTTCCAGCTGGCATTGGTTAAGGGATATAAAACAAAGTTACACATGGAAAACCATTTGCAATACCCAAACACAGCAGTACTATGTAACTTGTGAACAACACTGTGTATGTTACCCCCAGCTACTGGGGCTTCTCAAGTGACATTCTCTATATAGGACTGCTCTTAAAACCACACTGATGTCAACATTTTTTTCATTTCACAGCAGTAATTAGAAGTTGTGGACCAATTGTTTGAGGCATTAGTCAAACAAAACAAAATAGAGACATGAGTCCTATAACAAAATGCATTTTAAATTGCAGTTCATAGACAACAGGTCATTACAATAGTCAAGACTGTAAGGCTAGTGAGGGATAGCAAACTTACTCACAGCCACTCTGGCAGGTAGGTAAATGGAGAAAGGCAGTAAAGATAAATGTGTTATCCAAGCAATAGGTGACACACTCACTATTTTAGAAATTGTTTAGACTTTTTCAAAGCACTTTACAAATGCAGCCTCAAAATTCTGTTAATGACTGTGTCTGGAAGTCGGGCAGCTAATCATTCAAACATAGAAGCATAACAAAGCTCAAGATGTTGGCAGCTGTTGCTAAAAAGTATGGTATGCAAAAGTTTTCACAATACTGTCCACTCTCCACTGTGATAAAATAGTCTGAAAGATTTTTTCTTAAGGATGTGTTTGCAGTGTTGTGTTCTGGAAGCTAATCTGGCAGATAGTAGTAAAGTTCTAGGTCTACGAGGACCTGGCTGAGGAAAAAGCTTGAAATAATTCCTGCAGCTGGGGAATTTAGCCTGAGTTGCCTGAGTTTTTATCTTTGCAGCCACACTGAATCTTAGCATAAACGACTTTTCAGATCTGACCAGTGCTTTGCTGGTGAGAAGTTGTTTTACCATCTAGCTCTCATAAACACGCATCTTCTGCTCCTTATGGAAGAAGCATCTTTTGGACAAACTGAAGGAAAAATGGTTTTGTATTTGTGTAGAAGTGCTTTTAAGTAAAGAAGAAAAAATATACAAATAAAATCTGGTTTGTATCTAAATCACATTTTACATGCTTTCGTTAGGGGATTGGAATTGGCCATGGAAAAATCCTGTTTTTTCTTTCAAAAGTATTTGTTTAGATGGGCTTCAACCATTCATTCAACTACTCTAATGCTACCAAATGCACTTAAATCCAATCATAGTTCAACATTTTTATTTTATTTGCATGTATTTGTTCAGATTAATGTTTTAAAACCAAGTTATTTGCAATGACAGAATGCTTACGGGTGGTAACTGTATGATATCATTGCCTGAACAGAATGAAAGAAGTATGCCAAAACATGCTAAGAAATACAAGATATCATAGTCCATCTTTCCCTGAGGCATGTAAGGATCATGGGATAGACAATGCCAGGTGTTACCAGTCACCAACAATCCTATACAAGAAGTCTCTTTGAGGCTTTTTTTGTATGCTTTGTAAATAGCATATTTCTAAAAGTAACATTGAGAAAGCTGCTCTAGTATGACAAAAATTAATAGAATTTCTCAGGTTCATTACAAGAGAAATATTGGTCTGAAAAATTCATTAGGTCTTCTGGGAAATGTTCTCTTTGGGTCAAGCTGCAGCTTGGAATTAGCAGAGTGCGGAGATGGTTCATCCTCCAGGAGCAGGAGTGTCTAAAACTCTTCTGCCAGCTCTGAACCAAGGATACATCCTCATCAGCTGAGCTGCTGTTAAAAACCTCAGTGAAATTTACAGGTTAAAGAGGCCATTTCTAATGTTGTTCCCACCAGCTTTGCATATGTCCCTCCATTTTTCCTCTACAGAATTTTCACCTTGGTCTAATGAAAACAAGAATTGTAAACAGTGTTAGAGTTTATAAGCTTAGTTCAGAGTTTTTGAACAGGAATTACTTGTCAGTCGTTGCAATATTTTAGTGCTATAGTGCTACAGTTATGCAAGCAGAACAGGCCAATCTTGATTATTTAATTAATTTATTTTCCAGTTTCCCTCCATCTGTAATGTATATATATCTATGGAACAAAGTGTTCTGCAGAAGTGATGTGTTGATTAGTGACCTTCTGAATTGTGATACATGTTGGACAGGGAGCTTGGAACCATGAGTAAAATAGCCTTGTATCGAGCACTTTCAAAAGCTGAGGATGTTACCAGCTTTCCCCTTCACTGTGATCATTACAACAAGGTAGGTAAAACAATCCCAAGGGGCAATGTACAGTTACCTCTGAGCAGAAATTAAGGAACGTCTAGTTCCGTGATGTTAATTATTTAAATTAAGTAAGCAATCATGTAGTGTCCAAAACAAAGAAAAAAACATCATAAAAAGCTAAATTTAAACAAAGCCATCTGGAGATCCAAATCCCTCTGTAGTCCATAAAAAAAAAAATTGCCAAGTTTCAGTTTGGGACCGTGTGCAGTTTTCTGTCAGGCTATGCCCTGATGTATGAGTACAGAGAACCAGGTGGGAAGTGACATAGCTCTGCTTTTGGATGATTAGTAAGAACATGACTTTTGCCCAATTATTACAAATATGACTTCAGGCCACATACCTGAAAATGCAAAATGGACTCTAATCAGTGTTTGTACAAAAAAAAAAAAATCAAGACTATAAGCATGAAAGTTTTAGAATCTATAAAAGTATAATTTGGTGCAAATACTGTTGTTATTATTATGCTATTATAATAAGTAATCAAAACCTAACCTAAGTATATTTACATGAAACCATAAGATAATACAGCACAAAATAGTGAAGCTATCCTGTGCTTCTTGGGTTAGAGGTTGGAGGACTTCTTTTTGGTGCAGGGTGCATGTAATAGAATAAAAATAGGTTGTTTGCCTCTCCTCCTTTCTCGTTAACTGTTCAGGGAGCCTAACTTAGCTAGATGCCTTTCCTTGGGTCCCTGAAATTAAATGAGATAAATTCAGGCCTCTTGGGACTTTTGGCAGTGCGTTCTTGTTGCTACAGCCATTGCACAGAGAATTCACAAGTGAACTATAAGTAGAAAAATGAAGGCAAGGGATGCTGGCGAAATAAAGGGCTATCAGTGCTTATGTTGGGCAGTGGCAAAGCTCGCCAGCCACCCAGCCACTCTCAGTGCAGAGAGCCCTAAAGAGGAGTCGTGACCCTCATTTGAGGAGCTGGCAGAAATCACTCCTTCATATGCTGTCTGTGTATTATTTTGCATGTATTTTCTGGATACAGCAACTTGTTGGTAGATTTATTGGCAGTGCACTGAGAAGTAGCTTTAGGACAAGTTAATTTGGGCTCTCTTGGCCTTGACAACACCTGCTTAAAATATGATTCCTTCTATGAATGACAAGAATACAGAGATTATATTATGATAGTTCCCTGACAAGTGACTTCAAAAAACAACATAGAAGGCTATTTTTCAGAAGGGCCATTAACCATCTGGCAGCCCATTTTCCACCCTCCTTCATTGTAAGCAGAATAATATGAACAGCATTCAAGAACAAGACAGATCAAAGTCTGCTGTTTCCACGGAAGACGCATCCTGGCAACTCTATAAACAAAGGTTTTCAAGTGAGAAACATGTTTTACCTTTACTTTTCCTTCAGTGCTGTAAGGCCAGCTTATTCTTTAGATTTTCTGTACGAAACATATTTTTTTTAAATGAAAGATGGAGTTTATTTCGCATGTGTGTTCATGTACAACACGTGCAACGTGGGGCTGGCCCTCCTTTTGGCTCTCCCTTGGGTCCAGTGCCTGTGATCGCCAGAGAGAGGACCCGACTGAATGTGACACGGTCTAGTGGTTTGCATGCCTGCCTTTCCTTCCGATGGAGGGCGAGGAGCAGGGGGTGGTGGTGCGCACCATACAGCTTTGCTCCAATACGGGGCAAATGCGGCTGGATGCTCCAGGGAACATGCGGGACCCAGCCCCGTTCCCTGACCCACCTGCTTTGTAGCCCAGGTGATTCGTCCCACAGAAAGCACTGCCAGCACAGAGAATACAACCCCCATGCTGAGTGACCAACAGGTGAGGTTGGTGTAATGCCCTGGGGGCTAGAAAGGAAGAACCTTCCTGGTTTGGCACTTGGGTTAAGATCCCTGCCCTTTTAAACTCCTGTGATGTCTTTCTAAGGCTGAAAATGGGAACAAAGCGATGCTGTAAATTGCAGGTCCTAAAACAAGAGGGAGACTGATGGGCAGGTACCCATTGTGTCCTGAGCTACCGTCCGCAATCACTGAATCACCGTGCTGGCCCAAAGTGTCAGTGGATTTATGTGGTAGGGAAATTCAGTGCAGGATCAAAGCATTTGAAAACAAGTCAACAAATATGAAGCATTTGAGAGCAGCAGCTGATGTTCCCCCAGAGATCTAACATGTGATATCTGTAATCATAAAGAAATATTTAATTTTGTTTGCTTAAACCAAGCAGTGTTTTGCTGTGAGCATTAATCATCTGGTGTCACACAATGGCACGCTGACTGTCACACATTGAATCACATCTCCTGCAGCACTGTTACGAATATTCTGGATGTACTCCACAGCTGTAGAAAGAAGTGCTTCATGCCTTGCTAGCTATAGAGCAAACACACTCTTGCTGCTTCATTTTGTATTCAGAAGCTCTACAAAACAGGAAAGGCAGCATGCGAAATGAGGAGGAATGCTATTGAAGCTCAGCTGCTGATCTTTCACAATTTCACTGCAAAAACTCAGGGGTCTGAATGGATAAAAAATTACAAGTAGCAGTAGAAACGATAAGCTACCGTAATCAACAGAATTACACCTAGTCACATTTTTTAATAAGATTCGTTTGCCTGAAAATGTAACAACTCCACATAACGTTTCCTGCTGAAGGCAGGGCCCCTTCCCCCGGTGCAAGTCAAGGAGAAAAGAAATTTCGTGTTTTCCAAGTGCTGGAATACAGCACGGAACTGGCAGAGCAAGGCAAAGTGGAGATTCGGTGTCCTGTAACACCAGCACTTGGGCAGAAAGGCAGCATTAGGTGGAGTAAGCGGAAGGTACCCTATTCAACTGGAGGTGCTTTAAGGTCTTCTTGTCATTTGAACGAACACACGAGTCAAGAATGCCTTCTCTACAAAGTCAGTAGAGCTGTTTTGGATTTGATAATTATGTCTGTGTTTTGTGAATGCGAAATGCTTGTTACTCAGAGTCCCCCATTTGGTGAGGCCAGCACTCCCACCTGCATAGCAGCAGGTACAAATACCCAGCTGAGGGACAAAGCGATGGAAAATCAGTCCAAGGAACTCTCAACTTCCCCCAGTACTGCCGAAGCAGTGGAGTGCAGCGGTGTCTCCCCAGTGCCAGAGAACGGTGATGTAGCCCTCAGGACGTGCATATTCTCCTTTCTTCCCGAGTTTCTTGTGCCTTTGTGAAGTCTTTATGACCATGTGATACGGCAAATGCATTCTCTGACTTCAACCAGAAACACATTTTCATTACGTTTCATCTCTTCTGGCAGGGCGTGCCAGTTTCTAGCTACAATGTGTCTTTGTCCTTCCTATAAAATAAGCACTGAAGGGAAATAATGCTCTTTCTGCTTGCTTGTAACACCAGGCTGCCATTTTTTTCAAACTGAAAGCAATTGGGAGCAAATTACTCGGATTTCCTGAGAAAAGTTGCATGAACAATACATCTTCAATAAAAATAGATGGCACTTCACTCTTCTTTTTGCCATGATTGTAGGAGGCCCTGCTTTCTGTTTTCAGCTAGAAAACATCTTTATTATGCTTGCAGACAGTGAATAATAACAAGACTTTCATTTGAACTACTTTTTTTTTCTTGGCAATAAGACTTGTGGAAAGAACAGGGATAAAAAAAATCAGAGATGTCAGGAAACAAGTTCTGCCTGTAAATACACATTCATAGGTCTCAGTTCCATCATTGGTTGCAGTGGAGGCAGCTGTCTGTGAATTTTAAACAACCAAATTATGTTCGTCATTCAGCTGCATTGCTTCGCGTGCTTTCCTGTTTTTTCAGTCCTTTCTTCGCATATGTAGAGCTCGGTGGTTTTTATGGTCTTGTCCCAGCAACAGGGTAACATTAATCAGAACTGTAGCTCAGGAGAACATCCTGTATCACCGAAACTAGAGCAAGAAGGGATTGCTCTTTGAAAGAGAGTAGGTATTCATTAAAGCACATTTGTACTAAAATTCAGTGATCTTCTATGAAATTGTTACCTGTATAAGAGTACTTATACTCTGTTTCCCTGCCTGTCCCTGCACATTTATTAAATATGTGTATGCAGATGTGCATAAATATGCACACTCAAATGTATATGCACTTCTACGGTTACACTTACCTATAAGTACACATATAAAATGGGTTGGCTGTGCAGGTGGCATCCTGTGTATTGTGTGTACACGCACCCACCTACACGTATTCAGTATATGAATGAAACAGATGTACATGTAAGGCAAAAATGTACTGGGGAGAAAGGAAGGGAGAGGTGCAAAGTATTTCAGACAAAAGGAAAGGCTGCGCAATATAAAGAATTTGAGAACTGCTGGCATTGATAATGCCAGACCGAATGAGTCAAATGTATTATGAGTAGTTTTCCTGTTCCATATTTAAAAAGATTATGCCTATTTATCCTAAATACCTAACATATGACAACTTTGTAAAGCCAGCTTATTAAAGGCGTGCTGTGGTGACTCCTAAGTATTCCCATATTTGCAAGATGTGAGTTTCAGGAAGGCAGGATTTTGATATATGACGTGAAACAATTTTTTCCCTATAATTCAGGTAATCAGTTCTCCCCCTTCCCCCCCAAAAAAGAAACATAACTCTTTAGCAATTGTCAGCAGTTACATAAATAAATACAACAGTTTATGGAAATTCGGTAGCATCTGCAATGATGGAAGTTAGACAGGAGAATAACCAGAGATGCTGCTTCAAATGGCAGAGTGCAAAAGGAAGCTTAGAAGACTGCAACAGGAAATTATTTATCAAAATCAATTTAGAATGATTTTCGTATGATTAAAATTACCTCATGAAACTTATGTTCAATAAATTAGGAAGCGCTTAATGAGCATTGTATTCCACTGGGGATTATTAACAATTAAAATATGAAAAGGTGAAACATGAGATTCATAACAGAGACGTGGATGGAGACAGTGAGACTGTCCTGCTCTTATCAGAGTTTTCATCTCTTGGTGGCTTCATCAACTGTCTGACTTTATTCATTTTGGCAGCTTTGGATAAGATGTTTCAATTTTTGAGAATAGACAGAAATAGCATTTGGACAAGTCAGGACTGACAGAAAGCTCATTAAAATGGATGGCAGTTTGCCTATCAATTTCAATGAGCTCTAAACCATGACCTCCCTAGAAGAATGCTTGGTTCATTCTCGTGAAAAATCTGTCAGATATCTGGCAGATACCATCTATTTATTTATTTATTTATTTTCTTCTGTAGGCACATGGAAGTTTGACTCTGCTCCAATTGAATGCAGTGGCCTTACTCTTAAGGACTAAAAGGTTAAGCGTAAGTTTAAGTGCATCTGTGGATGAGGGATGCAATAACTGTGCAATATGAAAAGCTGTGTTTTAAGGTGAAAGGGGAAATATACCTTATCTAAGTGAGACTTCTAATGGGAGAAATCATTATTGCACTTCAATGAACAGGAGTGCTGCATGCCACTGACTTTGGATATAATTTTGTTTTCCCTTTCACATACCCACAGATAAGTTGGCAGCTACAAGAGAAGGCAAGTTATGCCCATTCTATTTTTTAGGAAATGTATATTTTCTGTAAAGAAAAGAAACTTTTGAGAAAAAAATATCTCAAATCATTACTTATACGTGTTCTTTCTGTAGTGTCAGAAAAAGTGTACTTCTTCCAGAATTTTTGACTGACGTTTTATTAGTAAAGGCAAATTTGATAGTGTCTCCTAAACCAAATAAAAATGCCATTCTTCATTCCATAAATATCTCTTTCTGTGACTTGAGCCAAAGACCATAAAATCAATGGAAAGACTCAATCCTCAGTGCCAGATATTGTCGTTAGGCCTCGCAAGCCCTTTGTTTTTCCAGAAGGGAGGACCAAGTTTCAGTAGTGTTGCTTGGTTACAGCCCCAGCAACCCCCCTGAAACTCTTGGCTTTATAACACCTTGGAAAACCAGACATACGTAGTTTTCTCTTCAGTTATTTATGCAGTTAGTTGTTGATTCCTTTTTGTCTGGTAACCCTGATGAACTGCTGCGCTACCTCTGCTCTTCTCCTGTCCAAGGCTTTATTCTGCTGTACTTGGCTTTTCCCTGTAAACTCTCTCCAAGTCCTACCACTGGGAGTGAAACATTTTACTGGAATCCTGAATGGGCAGGACAAAAAGAAATTTGTTGCCTAGGAAACCCGACAAAATAACTGGATAGTTTATGCAAGAATGCCTGCTTATGTGCCGGAGCACAGATGAGCATATATGCGTTTAATATTCAGTTCCTTTCCTAGTGCTTCCTCTGAGTATCCATTCAGATTATGCCAATTAAATATTCGAAGAAATTCTCCCTAACCAAGTCATCCAGCATGATTACCATAGATTCCTGGTTTTATCAAAAATTAACTTTCTACTGTAGATAAATGTCATCAGATTTTTAGATCTGATTGTACTGGTGTCATCAACCTAACGGTCTGAAAACACCAACAGGTATCAAGCTAACACTAAGTAAGAAACTTCCATAAAGAACATGAAATAAAATCAACAAACTGATTTTTACAAACTGCTGTATTCCCACATCACAAAAACATAATGAAGAACTGTCAGTTAACTATTCTTTAAAGATTATTAACACAATGTCAGATCTGAAAATCTCAGCAGTTTAAGTGCATAGGCTTTAAAGGCAGATTGCTCGTCTGGTCTGATTTTAATGAAGCCAGTCTCTGTGAATCATGTATGAATGCTGACCCTATTCACATTAACAGATTTTTTGCTGTTGACTGCCACAGCGCCAGGATTTCATGGTCTGAGTATTTCAGTTATTATGAAAGGGGGAAGGATAATATTATTGCCTTTCTCCTACTCTTTGTCTGTCTGCTCTGTTCAATTAAACTCTCTGGAGCAAACTCTCTTTAGTGCCTTTCTGTGGTGCCCAGAACAACAGGGCATCTTGTGGCCTACAGCAGCCGTGATAATTTGAGTTGTTGCTGTCATTAGTCAGGTCTCAGGATGAGGCGGATTCCGCACAGTTCATACATATTTCAGGAGAGCACCAGCTGGATCTGTAGGACATGCAGGGAAGCATCTGATCAGTCGCATGTGGGTGGGAGGGACACGTGGCTGAGAAGGCTGCTCACTGTGTATTTGCCCCACTCAGCCACTTCGAAAACAAAATTATTATCAGAATTGGACAAAGAGGGAGAAGCTATTGCTTTCTTGCAGGGTTGTGGTTATGCTGCTGAATTTCTAGGCAGAAGCACATTTTTATGGGCAGGTTGTAAGGATGTGAAAAAGAGTGTTTACAATGGAAATGCTGCCACCACCTTAAATATGTCATTTCACTGAAGTAGCACATAGGAAATTTTTCATATGCTTTATGAGGAAAGTATTTGCCATAGAAGATCTGAAGCCCATTAGGCTGTGATGTGGACTAATATGATGTGGACTTTCATTTAATACAGAGAAGAAAAATATTAAGTAAGAAGCCCCCAGATTACCGTCTTGTTTAATTTAAAAATGAAATATTAATTTTTATTCTGAGCAGGTAGAGAAAAGATGTGCTTAACTGACCTGATGAGATTCTTCATACCCCATTCTCTGCCCACCCTGTAGTTAACTCTGTACAACCTGAAGTTTTAGTGAAACCTGAGTGGAGTAGCTATTTTATTAAATTTCAGATAATGAACTGATGAGTCAACATTTGGGGCCACAAATACCTTTGTATATTGTATATCTTGTATTTTACTGGCAAAATAAAATTTGCCAGTAAAATTTCTAACAGAATGTTTTGGAGACTTCAAGCACTCTTCGTGAAAGTATGAGCCTTTATATGTAAAAATCTATTTTAATGACCAGCCTTTATAATGACCAAGAAGAAGAGAAAAGGGAATTCTGAAGGAAAGGGAGGACAGGGAATAGTTTTTCTGTGAAGAAAATGAAAGGTCGGAAGGCAGAACCATAGAAGTTCATGACTATGTTATTTCCAGTTGAGTATCCCTGGGCAGAGGAGTTTACTATGTAATTTTTTTCACATTGATCCTAATCCATTTATCCCCTCTTCTTTCAGTATGAAGGCTAGGCTCAAGTGAGGAAGGAGCTATGCCTGCAATGTGGGAGCTGCACTTGCAGATCAATAGGGCATGATTGACTGCTCTATTATAACCTTATACAGCACAACATCAAAACTTGGTTCCCGTAACTACTGTTGGAGTTTAAAAGCCACCTGTAAACTTCAGCAGAGACTAGTCAATGTCCATAACAATACTGAGCTGCTGCAATTCCATCAGTGGCATGCTGCCAGCAGCTCCACTCTGTCTGAGTGAACCAAATGAGCATTCCACCGAACCCATTTTAAAGGGGATAGCTTCACTACACATTCACAAGACCTATAGCTTTAAACTTGAAAGAAAAATATAATATAAAAATAGACACAAAACTGACCTGTCAGTTTCCACCAAGTTCCTTGTTTTCATTCTCAGATGCAAACTCGAAGAAGGTAGCCTGGAAGGTTGGGTATAAAATGGCTGAGCATGCTTAAGTGGTGCAAAGACATTCAGCAGAGCAGAGAGATGCTCATAAAGGTCCTCAATGAACATTACTTAAAATATCAGACTCTACAAGCATCTATTTTGTTTTCATCCCAAGTTCTTGGATTACTTAACAAGCTGTTTAACAGACGTTAGTGAAGGAGGGGATGTTTTAAGCAAAGGCAAGCTGAACTTCAAATGGGCAAAACGGTGAAAGAAGTCAGAAACGTGCAGTCAGGGAGACTGATCGGGGTGACCACGTGTCTGGCAGCAGGTATCACCCACCTACCTGCAGCCACCTCAGGGAAGGACGGACAGCTCACCGGTACCAGCTACACCAGCAGAGGGATTTGCTTGATGCAATTAAGGGATCGGTGACAATTGCTCCTAACGCCGCTGCGTTGCGAGGTGACAGGGTTGTCCTGGAGACTCTGAATCCATACAGCCGTGGCCAGGATCCTGGCGGGTCACCTTTCTTCCGAGGATGTCGAACCTCCTCTCTGTACAGGGGAAAAGATGGGAAGATAAGCGTGGGCTGTAGACAAATGGCCTTCTGCACGATGTGAGGATTTCATGCAGCAGCAAGACATGTCTGAAAGGTAGGAGGGTGAAAGAAGAGAAGTACCTGCAGTCATTGCACAGCTGGCTCGACATGCTTTGACAACAAAGATAGTGTTACAGGATCGAGTGTCTTTTTAAAATGTGCCAACCTGTATTGCTGATGGAGATTGTTGCACAGTGAAAACAGGAAAAAATGGTTTTGTTTTGTTTCTTCGTGGTGTCATTGGCTTGGTGTCATTACTGAAAGACAGAAGGTGTCCCAACAAAGGTGTATGATTTATTATAAAGATGTGCAACAGGCACGTTGAGGTGTGGAATTTGTATTTTGGCAAGTTAGATCCATGAAGAGCTGCATGGAATACTAGTTAATATACTAGGAATGTATAATTATGTCAATAAGAACTAATTATGTTAATTATGTCTTTTTGGGGGGGCAACTTCATGATGCGTAAAGCAAGATAATTGATGATTGAGTTAGCAGCGAGGATGCATTGGATTCATAACTTACAGGTGTGTTTGTTACTAAATTATGCTCAGATGAACTGCTTCAGAATGCGAGATAACGTCTCATAAAACCCCTATAAAAATAATTGAAGGGCAATAGAGCATGAAAACACTATGTCCAAGTCCTCTACTCTTCTAAGTTCAGAGGGTTCTCATAAAAAACCTTCGCATACAAGCAACACCTGCTACATAGCAGTAAATTGTGTGCATTTTGAACAAAGCACAGCCTGAATTCCGAGTTTCCTGCCTTTTAAATACCTTTACAAATTGCATTTTTGTAAGTTAACCCTGCAGTTCATTTCTGTTGATCAGCTTTGGCTGAGACAACATAAATAACTGGGTGTTTGCATCATGCAGGCAAACAGCTAGCTATTTGTGCGAGTGGTTTGGACAGATCCACAACCAGCTCTGTCAGAGCCTATGCGAACCCAGTGGCTCTTATCTGGATATAAGAACTCTTCACTCTGGGAGGGTTTATCACCTTTTTTTTTTTTTTTTTTTCTTAAAGATGATCTTAAAATTCAGCAGATTTTAATCCCTTAGAGTGATCCATGTTTTCCACTTGTATAGTTGTAGGACTAAAAGGTCTCGAAGCACTCTGCTGTTAAGTAGCAATCTGAGCAGGCTTGCACTGAAGCCTGACGCCTTCCATCACACGTGCTCTCTGCTTTGTGTGGAGGTGAAGCCGTAGCAGTCACCAGAGCAATTCCTGCTCTGGATGTCCCAAAGAGACAGAATAAGCAGCCCTACTTCTTTTGTATCAAGGGCATTTCAGATTTAAATGGAAAGTAGGCATGGTTCAGTGAAAGCTAGGCCTGCTTGGAGCCGCTGAGTCCTGGGAAGCAGCTGGGGATAACGCTCCTGGAGGCTAGGCCAGGCCCCGCAACTGCTCAACACACCAGGACAAAAGCCTTCCAAATCCCAATTGCAAGTGTTTGCTTATAGCCCACCTTGTCTCGACTGCTCATCTGCCGAGCTTGCCATTTACTGTTTTTCACGAGGCAAAGCTGAACATGCGCTCCAGCGTCTAAAATGTTTCTGTATCAAGGCTGCCAGTTGTGTCAGGAGAAAAGTCTTTTGACCGACAGCCTTTTCTTAAAGGCCAAATGCCTAAAATAATACACAGGAGGGATATTTTTCACACATAATATCTATTTCACTGGTATAGCTTCAGAAGTAGCACACCCATAGCTCATCAAAGCGTTTCATGGGCTTTTAATGTATTCTACCCTTAAAGTCAGCTGGACTCAAATGTACTCCCATTGCTGTGAGAAAATTCACAATGTTTTATTGCCTATGAAAATTTTGCTAAGATTTCAGTGTGAGGAGGGGCAGACCCATTTCACTGGCAGGACTGACACCGACGTCTCGATATTTCTGTGACTTTTATTAGTTAAGTCTATAGGAGTGCACGATGTTTCAAGATACAGCGTGAAGTCTCGTAAATCATGTTTTGAAAAAAACAATAGCTGTTCTCTACTCATTCTGCCCAGTTCACAAAGTATTTGAGCCACTTCATTCTCCACTCTGACTTCCACCAATGAACAAGTATAAAGAACACAGCGATAGTCATGACTTACCGTCATGATAGTCCTCCTTTATCGTAGTCCTCGTGTAGGCAGAGCAGACTCCAGCTGGAAATATCTGGACGTACCCACTTGTCTCCACGAACTGTAGACAGAGTCAAGACAATTTGCAGGCTGGCAACTCCAGCTAGGTGAGAATAATCATATTTCATCCAGATCAAGGTTTTAGATGTTTAATGTTTACTTGATTATTCTCTAATTTTGTGCGCAGATTGGATAACAGTGGCCAAGCCATACTGATGATACCAGCAGCCTCAGAAATTAGGAGTTGGTCACATACAAGGTTTTTCCCCCTTACTATTTTATGTTTCATTTCCAATCCCGTTTTATAGGATTCTTAAAATATAGCTAAGTATCTCTACTTAAAAGACATCATAGATGCTGACCCCCCCCCCACCCCAAACCCCAAGAAGAGAGAGGAATGGAGGAAGGTTATTGCCACAGAGGGTTTCCATTACTGAAATTAATTCCTCTCTCATAAGAATTTAGATCTGTGATTTATGATAGCCACCAATTTCTCACTGCAGGCAAAGTGAGAGGAAATGAGTCAGCCTGGACAGACATCATGAATCTAATTTTTTTCCCTAATGCTTGACATAATCTAGTGTGGTGCTCCCAGAGGTGTCATTGGAGATTCATATCCAGCCGAAGGGCCTCACAATCAAGGCAGAAAATTTTGTTACTTTCATGTATTGTGTGATCTGTAATTGTTTGGAATTGCATCCTGCCTCATTCATTGCAATTTCTTTTATGTCAATTTTACAGCAAAATGATCGGGAAAACAAAGCAAGAGAGAGAAAAGCGGTGTTGCACTCACTCCTTCTGCAAAATCCTGTGACACATTGTTAGGGTCCAGCTGGTGCTTATTAAACTCAGGCAGTTTTGAGATGAAAAATGCTTCCTTCTGTCACTCTTTCCAATAGAAATCTCACTACCCACCTGACTTGAGAAGTGTTATCTATCACATATTGATTCTGGAATTTTATGTTTTATTTTCTATCACTGGTACAGAATTTAGCGAGTGGGTTTCTGCCAAAATATCAGAATAGAAATCATCCAGCTAAAATGTTTTAGCCCACATTTCAAGGGACTGGCAGTGTATGTTCATGTCTCAGCAGAGGAGGCAGTTTCTAGGTGAGAGGAAGGTTTTGAAAAGTCTCACAATTATAAACAGTTATTTGAATATGTCTTAAGAATTTTTTCCATAACTTAGAAGAATAACAGATCTTTTCCTTGAATATAAAAGCATTTTTATATCTTTCTCTAATATGACCTCATTTAATGCGTAAGGAAGCAAAGTAAATACCAGGACAATTCTAAGCAAGAGTTCCCAGCACTTTTTTTCTCTTTTCTTTTCTTTTTTCACATTGACCAAAGGTAAATCTTCTTTTCACAGTTGCTGCGTGCGTGAATGCCTGCTGGCTTGTAGCAGCACACACATCTGAAAATGGTCTCTTTGCCTCAAGACAACCTCTAAAAATGCCTAAGTAAATAACTGTTATTTTCAGAAATGCTGAGCATTCTCAGCTTTTAAGTCACCTATGGTTTATTGTGGCAGCTTTGATTGCATTAAAAAAAAATAAAAATCGTAAAACAAGAAGGGAGGTGTAATTCCATATGTCAGTACTTTTCTCTACAGCCAGTATGCGCTTCCAGGCTAGAAGTAATATTTGGTTTTGATAATGTTTGAAGAGGCATAACAATCTTAGAAGGTCAACAGAGTAAATCTCTTCATGATTATTTTCCAATAAGTCTGTAATCTTAAGTTTTAGCCGATGTGCTATCTAGCTTGTCTTTAACACTAAATATGAAACTTTCATTACCATCCTCACCAGACCATTTTAAAGCAGCATTTTTATTCTCCATTTCTGCTCCTGACTATAATTGTTTTAATGATGCTTTCTGACAGCTGATACTTTTTGGCAAGCTGAGCTGGTACAGTAAAAGTCAAATTATAGTGCTGTATGCACACACTTACTAAGTTAAAATTATTTTTCTGAAGTATTCCATGGTAAATTTCTAAATTGCATCTGCCAGTCTGCAAATTATTCGATATCTGTGAAGCACAATTGGAGAAATTACACCATTTGGGGTATATAAAATGTACTTTTGAAAGTGTTCTTGGGCAATGAGCTGGCAAAGCTCACAAGCACATGACTTCAAGACTCTATTAAACAAAGTTCAGCTCCTCTTTGGAACTTCGATTAAAATAACTATGCAGCTGAGTTATCTTTTCATACAAGCTGGATATATGACAGCAGGGCTATTTATTAAATGTCTTATTATTATAATATTATTATTATATCTTATTATAAATTAAAGGAGAGAAGGGGACATACCATGTTATTGAACAGGTTCAGTTCTTCATTATCTCCAAGGCTGAGTTTTTCTGACAAACTGCCAGTAAATGCCTCTGCCTAATGTTTGGACGTACCCCTGAAAGCCTACTGTATGTACATAAATGCTCCTTAGGTGAGAGGTCCTGTTAAGGGACCGGAGGGGACTGCTGTAACTGTGGTTTGACAGGATCATGAGGCTCTCATCTGGTGGTATGCCCTACCCCTTGCTACTCTGTATTTTCTAGTATTATAAAATATTTTGTGTTTCTTTGAACAGAATCGATTACTGGTTTTACATCTCTCTAGTTCCTCAGGTCTGACTACAAGCAATCAGAAATTCTGTAAGTCCTATTCAACCTGCTGCTCCGTCCTGAGTGATACAGATATTATTCCACCAGTTTTATCACCAAGCAGAGGATTCATCAGACAGAACTGGGACTCAGGACTGCCTTCCCCAGTAAGTGTTTGGTGTACTGGTCCGATGACAAGTTTATAGATGAGAGACATTGACAAAGGGTAACTAAGGCTGAAATCTCTTCCTCAGCTTTGAAGCTTATTATGTTAATGCAAGGAGGCCTTTTATCTTCCAAAGCTAGATCAGATTACAAATAAGATTATATGCTATGGTGTCAGCTGTGGCTGAATCCCTACAGCATCTACCAGCTTCTGGATGCATACATTGCTCAGCCATTAACTTGAGGGGAAAATGCCCTGGAAATTATAGAACACGTTTCAGTGGAAAGGCAAAATGGGCAGAAACCTCATGTTCTTGACTGCAGTGGCACGTTTTTTATGTTTAGATTTAATGTCTCATTTGCATGCAGGTTATTTTGTATGTAAGATGATCCATAAATGTGTTTACATGCATATGCATGTACAAATGCATGCTGTTGTATTCTCACTCCCATACATCATTTTGCTGTTCACCAAATGTTATTAAGGTAGAAGACAGTGTAAACATGCATGAATATTGTTGATACTGTAATAAGGCAAGAAATATAAGAAAATATAATGCCAAAACCTAAAAAACCGTTAACTGACTCTTTTAGTTCTTTGTTTTTATTGTGTGTGCGTGTGTGCTTTTTTTTAAGCTTCCTTCTGATTCCTTCAAGTATCTCAGCTGGCATGACATAGAAGAACATGATGTTCAAGGAAATCAGCTTCACTGTCCCCGAGTGAGAAAAGGTAAAGAACAAAAAGACATATTTATGTTTATGCCTCATCTCTATTTATTCTAAAAGCGTGCTGTTAAATGTTAGAGATGAAACCATGGAGTTCAGCACTGTTTTGAAAAGGGATGGGATTTCGCTCCATATTGTACAACCTTACTTTTTTAAAATTGCTATGAAAATACTCTTTGTAACTCTGAAAACAGGAAACAAAAGGCAGAAGTCTTAATTTAAAAAAATTTAGTATTCTGTTGTTTACTACCTCTCTCAAAAGTTCATTAACATTTAAATACTGTTCAAAATGCTACAGGCATATACCAAACAAGAAACCAAGAGTGAAGTCCAGTCCTGCAAACAGTGACACATACATTACTCTAAGGCTAAAGTCTAAAGGTGTACTCAAGAAAGAGGAATGAAAGATGGATTTTAAAATCTGGTGTTTGCATGTTAGTGACTGCCACACTGTCCTTTCTTTCAGTAGAAATTTAAAGATGTTCATAGCTGTTAGCATTTCAGTAGACCCACTGACTTTAAGTCTTCAGCATGTTTTGTTCTTAATACAAAGAAGTTTTAAATGAGGATATTAGGCCAAGTTGCAGCTGTTATCAGTGACTGGTGAGTTAGAAACATATCTCTTGCTCAGGACAGTTGAAGGATAAGTACATCTCTGTTACATAATCTTAGTTAAACCCTATGAAAGAATATATAGAAACAGTATTTTAGAACTCAGATGCTTGTGCGCAACCGTTTAGAAAAAAACCTTTTTTTCTGAGCTGTAGAAGAAATGTCACTTACTAACCATGTACCAAATCATCATGACCTTAAATTGCTTGCTGAATAATGGGCCCAGAAATGGTAGAACATCTTCACAATAATTTACTTCATTGAAGCCTGGAAACCTACGCACCTTTAATACTATATATATTCCCTCATTTCAGATATCATCCCAGCCATATATATAATCTTTCAGCAAGTAGCTAAATGCCAGTTCTATATCACATCCATTACTGTAAATCTTTTTTTTTTTTTTTCTGAGCAGGGCCTTCAGAAGAAGAGCTGTTTTTCAGAGGAGAAGAACATACTTTGAAAAAAAGAAAACTAGTAACTGACACAGAGAAGTTGCGAAAGAAACTTCAAGAGAACTGGGAAAACTGTGCTGTAAAACTTTCTCATTAGTTCTTTGTTCTGTGATTGTAAATAAGCCAAATAAATAATGCACTGGCTGCTCCTTGCAGTTGGTAGTTTTAAAGCTCAGGTTGGCACCATGACACTTTAAACCAGAAGGTTTAAACAACAAGCTGGAAGGAACACTGGAATACGTTGTAATTTGAGTTCTGACCCAGCGAGAAGAGTTAGCTCCTATCTTGTAATAAAGCTTCATTTGTGCTTGGGCGTATAAAAATAGTGAAATTCTTTGCCTTCTTAGCACCTTCCTCAAAAAAATGATAAGCAAATGTTAGAGAATGGAGTAGTTTCATTTCAGTTCTCCCTCTCTGTCCTCATACCAGCTTAGGCAATTCTTTTGGCTGGAGGTACCACATTATTGCAGGTTCTCATCAGGAATAAGTGATGACCTCCCTGAGATCAAGGAGGAAGCCATGTAGGAATTTACTTTAAGCCATGATCACTTAGTCCTGCTTTGTCCACCCAGCACACACGCAGGCATCCCTAATCAAAGAGGAAGGAGGAGACTGGAAGAAAGGTTCACGTGCTTAAGAGATGTTTTCTGGAGTAAAAGAGCACAAGGGAGAAAATAAAAAAAATAATGAAGCAAAGAAAATGGGAGATTATGGAAAAGACTGTTGGAGAGTGGGTGGAGGAAGGAGACCGGTGGATCAGATGACGATAGAGAGAGCTGGAGTTCGAGAAACACTCCCATCTGCAGCCCCACGCAGATGACTGCTATCTGATTGGCAAAACTCCAGCTTTTTCTATCATTACCGCTTCAGGTGACCCTTACTTTCATGGCATTATGCAGTGCACCGCTATGATTCAAAGGCAAATTTGGCACCACCTTTTGTTTTTAATTGGGGGAAGAGTAGCATAATAAAATCGATTCACCTTTAACTAATTCTGACATTGAAAAGATTTAATAATATAGTTACTAGAAAGCAAGAAAAAAATTTAAGTAATTTCTATTATTTTTCTCTCCCCAGGAGCTGAACCTCTCATTTCAGGACCTGGGTGATCTTTACCAGGTGGAAAACTTCAGAAGAATTCTCCAAAGATTAATTCGTGTGGAAAAACTGTGGTTGGTGGACAATTCTTTGACAGACCTAAGTGCCATACGGTTGCCAAGGTAGACAAAATGTTCTGCGTATATATATATATATTTTTGATATCATAGAAATAAAAACTGTTATTTACGTAAGTAATGGCTGGAGCAGACTCTTGCAAACTGCCAAAATATGATATTTTGGGAGTTGTTATATTGAGAATCCCATCAGTATATTTCTATTCTGAGTTCATGTAATACCTGAGTTGAAAATATTCAGTAAGGAGGTAAGATGATGTCCCCTTTATTCCTGGTGGATAATTCATGAATCTTCTCAAGTTCAGTGATATTTTTCCTAAAAGAGAACTTGTTAAACGCTAAAAGAATGTGTACGAAGAGATGGTGGAACATGACCTGATCAGAGAGGCCAGGTGCAACCATTACAACTATATTTTTACAATGGATCTATTGCTATTCTGATGTCTTGTGGCCAGGTATATCAAAAGTTCTCATACAGGGAACAGGAGTAATGATGTATCTATTGTACAATATAGAGAAAGCTGAGAGTATAAAGTATAAAGATATTATCTTGCAGACCTTGGTTAGCAAAAATAACACATATGTAAAAAAGTGTGAAAACAGGTCCCTAGGAATCAAATTGTTGTACCTCTCATTGGAAACTCCAAGATGCCATGCTTGGATTACAGGTATGTACTATTATGAATGTGGTCAGTGATGTCATATGCTTTGTACTTTACAGATGCAGAGAACTAAATGTCAATAAAAACTACTTTACATCCTTCAAACAGCTGCCAAAAATACCTCAGATTCAGCACTTATCACTGGCTGAAAATAACATTATGACACTAAGTGGAATATCAGACTTGAGACACACTCCACTCGAATCCCTTATACTCAAGAGGAATCCCTGTGAGTTTCAAGAAAGCTACAGGCAACAGTAAGTCTTACCATCCCGTGGGCAAAAAAGTGGGTTAACACAAGAAATATTTGTGAGAGAGCACAAAAAGAGTAGGATCTCAACCAGGATCCCAGATTTGGTGTCCAATGACAGAAGAAGAGTTTGGACCAGATGACCTCCAGAGGTCCCTTCCATCCCGAGCCATTCTGTGACTCTGTGAAATACAAGCTCTCCCAAGTAATCTCTTTATTTGCCCATATTCCCAACCATCACAGGTGCTTCAGGAAGGTGGGCTGGCAAGCCATTATCTGAGAATAGCCACAAAGTATTCAGAAACTTCCTGGGAGGCTTTCTAATCATGTGAATGGCAGTTCATGAACTGAACTAAGTCCATGGATCACGTTTAGAGACAGCGAGTAGGGCAGATAAATTAGATTCTCTTTTATTAATAGAAACTACCTATTACTCAAACTCTCTTCTGTCTCATTGCATCACTCATGTATTCCGAAAGGAGTCTAAATTGCATTAGATGTCAGAGGTGGAATGAGAAGGATGTGTTGAAAGATGGGAGCTAAAGCAAGAGACATTTCAGTTACCTTCATTTGATTTTTTCTGTATTCGGTGCTTTCTCTCTGTGACAGCACTGTGGGAGCTGCACTGCCTTGAATCCTCCACCTGGTGTATGTGCAGGTTGCAGGCAATGCCACATAGCATAAACTTAACTGAGCTGCCTCAGATACTAGAAATGAAAACTCAAATCCATGACAGAGTAGAGAATTCAGGGCAAGATAATTTATTCTAAGTCTCATGCACATTTTGACACTCACATCCCTATTCCATTTTACCCAATTAATGTTGACTCCAAAACCCTATTGCCAGGAAAAAAATTGGACACAGGTCAAGATGGGGAATGAAGCATGTTCCTTCTGAACTCCTGAAATCGACACGGTTGGGTGTTTTTAACAACAACAAACACAGAATCTAGTCAGTCATCTACAGCAGGTTATTTCTGAGATAAACCTTACTGCATGTGTCTGAGAAGTCCTTTCTTTCCGGGAGAGAAAAAAAGAGAAGGAACTTGTTAAATGAAAATCTTTCTGAGCTTCCAGTTGGCTTTTACTTCAGTCTAGTAGGCAGCCTTTTACCGGTGTGATGGTAATGCTTGTGCATTTTAAAGATGGATAGGCAGATATCAAAGTGAAAGTTACACAGTAAATTTAATATAATGGGTTTCACATCTTATTTACATATCAAAAGGTCCAGGAGAAGAAAAGCTGAAAAGCGCTTTTTAACAACTATTAATTATCTTTATGCCCTTAATCCTACCAACTTTTAAAGCAATTAAATATATCTCTCTGGTATTGCTTTCTCTGCCAGTGTTGGAAGACAGAGTGAATCATTTTCAAGCCTAGATAAAGCCCTGACATGCCGAGGCTGAGCCCTGAAGTCCGTGCTCACCTCAGAAGGCGCAGGAGCAAATGCCACAGCATGTGGGTTAGGACCCTGTGTAATGCTTGTAGGGAGCAACAATTCCATCAGACGCCTCCTCTGAAGCAAACAGCAGTCGTAATGACCAAGGTTAGAGATACTGATACGCTGTTTGAAAGGAGCAGTATGACAGGAGGTAGAGCCATTCATTTCAGTTTGGCAGCATGCCTACCAAAGAGGGAGGACTTATTTTCTTTGTGAGAAATGGAGGTGCTTTGCAGAGAGCCCTGCTTCTCTCTCACAGAAGGATAAAAGTTGAGCTGAGCTCCTTGCAGTCTGAGTCTTTGATTTTCAGCAGCCTAGGAATTTCAGTCTAGGCTAACCCTGTGCCCCCTCTTTTGCATCAGACAACTGGTTTGGTTGTACTCTGTTCAAAATGTGGACACCTGGAGTGCTTTCATGAGTTTGAGGATATAAAAATTGGGCAACAGAATGAAAACTGAGAAAATTTAATTAATTCTTTACCGAATCAATTCTGCAACAAATACCAAATCAAGATTTCCAACAACACAAACATATTTTGGTTATCTTTGTATCCCCCCCCCCCCTTTTTTTTTTTTTGGTCATTGTCTGTTTGGTTCTCAACATCTCCAAAGAATACTTCTCTCAATTTCTATTTTTCTTTTGTCTCTTTTTAAGTGTATTCTTCAGTTTGCCAAATCTGAAAATACTGGATGGTATCCCAAAACTACCAGAGGACTTTTCACCCCCAGATACCAGTTTTTTCCCCAAAATGTGTACTGTGCTCTAGCACTGTGTTCTTGTATCATCACAACTGCGCTCGAATCACCTTATTTAAAGAATCAATAAATCCTGCACGTGGAAGTTAATATTTTTTTCTGATCAAAGAGGCATTGAATCAGAAATAAAATTCTTCTGAATGTGCTCATGATACCACAGACACCAAGTAAGTATGGATAAATGACATAAATAAGACATAACGTGTATGCTGAGTGTCATGAATTTAGTGTATTAAAAATATTGGGTGACTTGCTGGTCTAAGAACTCTGTGTAAAAAAAAAAAAATTATTGACTCCCATTGTGTTCACCAAAAGCATGTCCAACTCCAGACCAATGCAGGAAATGTTACAGGGATTAACATCCAGGCTGCAAAGGGAAAAAAAATGAATAGAAGACCAGGCTGTGCACTTTCCTTCTTTATGTCCCACTGATGTCCTTAGTGCTTTTGAGTGGGCTTTGTATTTGGGAAAGCCAGAGCCACCCCAATCATTCTGGCACTGAGAAAATCAAAAATAATGCAAAAAGTATTTGTTTAGGAGCACCATTGCATTTGGTATGTCTAGAAAACAGTGACAAAGTAAATCACAAAAGAAGAAAGAAGTCTTTCAGCTGGTGGCTGGTGTTGTTTAGGAATGTCTTGCTGCTTAGTAAAGGTTCCTCAAACCAAAGCTACAATGAGGGAGAAGAGCTGTGGAAGCAAGAAAGGGATTTATCAGGGCTCCCTGGGATATCTGAGTGCAATTGTCTTTGAGAGGTGTCCATCCTTGTCTTTGATTCACTTTCTGTTCAATTTTAGCTTTTCTTCCAGGCAGCTCATGCTGGTACACAAATAGCTATGCCACTAATGGTTCGGGAAGACAATGATAGAGTCCTGGAAAACGAAGACAATTAACAGAATTGCCTAATTCCAGAGACAGACAATAAATTCTCTGCTGTGTATTGGCTACAGGCGCGGTTTGGTTCAGTTATAGAGAGAGGAATAATGAGTGCCCAGCCCTGTGTGCTCTGCAGTGCCACAGAAAAGCTGCAGCAGCTCGGGCTGCGTTGGATCAGAGCAAGGGAAATGACCAGCTCGAGAAGTTAAGGCCCTCCCTTACGAGTATCCTTACCTCTCCCACAGCTTAGCAGTCAAAACAGTTGGTCAAGATCCTGATCAAAATATTGCATGAGCTAGACCCCATGATTTTGAATGTGTAACAGCACCTAGCTCAAAATCTTTTGTAAAGCTGTGAAAGGAAAAGCGTCAGGCTGGGGGCTCGTACACAGGGTATATCAAGATGATACAGTCCAACAAGCTCTTACAGCTTCAGGGAAGAGATGTGGTTTACACAGGGACAAGAACTTCGAGATAGGCAAAGCAAAACAGCGTGTGCTGGGCAGCATGGCAAACTGGTCCAGAGAGCAGGTGTCTTTCACGCAGGGAGGAAAAGAGCAGAAAACCTGAAAACCTTCTGAGGAATGAGGCCCGTACTCTACCTCGAGTCTAGAGATTTATCCAGAACTAGTATAACACAGTAATCAACATAAAACCCCAACTGTTGCATTTGGGAATGGAAAGCGTGAGAACAAAGGATGGAATATATTCTTCTTGAGTGAGGACATATGTGAGAAAACACCGTCTCCTCCGAAGTAAGGCCAGGAACGAAGGCTGAGAGGAGATGGGGTGGGAAGGAAAACCCCTGCTGGCCCGGGTGGAGACAGACAGGAGCAAGCAGCTCAACACTGCCTGCTGTGAGGCTGCTGCATCGAGAGATGGAAAAGGGGAACAAGCTTTTCCAAAGAAACTGGTTGATTGTCTCCTGGGAACACCCTCGGAGGCTTTCCTCTCTTGACCCGAAACCTGGGTCAGTCGCAAGACAGAGGAACGGACGCTGGTTTATTCTTTCCTGATGGGGAGCTGGTTCCACCCTCGGTTTTCCTTTCAGTATTTTAATGCTCTGGCTTGGAATCCCAGATGAATGTAGGTACCATCTGGGGAGCCACGCTGATCTTATTTAAAGTGCATCCAGGAGCAAAAATGTACCGGTAATGTTTGAGTCACTTTGCTGCAATGAGATTTAAATGAGACGTTCACTGTCAGCACTGTCACAAGGGAAACCGGGAAGAAAGAGCAATCAGGTTCCAGCTGTTTGGCTGGACAACAGCCACGAGACAGAGGAAGCACCCTGGACACATTTCAACATCATCAGGCAGCTGGAAACCCCAGCAGCAGGAACCTTTAGAAACAAGCCAAACCAGGGATAAATTAACACACATTTTAGGCTCTAAATTTGATTATTGCTGTCTTTCCTTTTCTGCTAAACTTACACTCAGCTTGACTGTGACATTTGTTAGGGGGGAAATTCCAAGCTTGCCCCATTTCAGTGTTCCAGGCCTGGCACCACTGAGAGCAGATCCCTTGCGCTTGGTCAGGGCTCAGAAAAGATGAAGGAATCACTGCAGCTGCTATGAGGTTAAGAGATTGTTTTGTTCTCATCTCAAAAGATGGGCTTTCGGCCCAAGACTGTGTTGCAGTCATGAGAAACACCTGTCCAAGCCCAAGAAAAGATGGGCCCGAAGCAAATTACTCTTGAGCTTTATTCCTTTGTTTTCTGCAGTTATGTTATGGAGTGGTCTAATCGAAACCCAATCTAAGGTTTCAAGAAAACCTGGAAGGAGTGGAATGAAAGTAGAGCCTTTATTTGGCTGGAGGTTTTGAGATTTTATTTACAGTGATTGCGCTCTGAAATCTAGAATAATAACAACCACCTGTGAGCTTGGTATCAAAGCATCCCAAAATGAACTGTGTATTTCTGATTACTTACAAAGATACCTTCAGACCTGATATTTCATGAAACTTTACCAGAACATTCCCAAAATCTTGCCTAACATCATGAGACAGGTCTGGGTTTGACAGAGATCAGAAGTGAGTTCCCAAGTCTCGTTATAACTGTCTACCTGTCATTATGTCTCAGTCTTTCAGTATGAAATAAGGAGTGAGCAATACCAAATCAAAGACAGATTCCTGAAAGAAAATGAGAAAAAACAACACTTGTCATTTAGTCTATTTACTGTCATCCCGGGAATTCCAGAGCAGGATTTAAAACATCTGAAAGTATTAAGTACATGGGTCTTGGAAGCAGTCAAAGCCCTAACAGAAAAGAAATCATCAGCTACTAATGAGCATTTCAAAGAAGACCCTTGGCTCATGTACACATTAACCCTGTACAACACGAAGCACAAGCACACTGTGTTCTTATCAGCCCAAATGATTTAAATCACCCAGGAAATGAAGACCGTGGGCCATTATCCTTCTCCGGGACTGTGCGTTGCAGCCACCAGTACCAGACACGAGCACAGTGAACAGGAGAGCAGTGGCTCACTGGTTTTCTTTACAAACATTTTCTTTTAGCTCCCTTACACTGAGCTTCAGAGGCTGAGAGCGCAACAGAGGCAAACTAGAAATGAACAATGGAGCCTGCAGATTCAGCATCAGACAGTGGTGCCTTCGGTACTTGCTTATTCCCTCACTTAACACAAGTGACTACCCAAGTCCTTCCCATGTTTAATTTAACAGCAAAACTTCCACTGTCTTCGAAGCTGCAGAAGCACAGCTTTCTTCTGCATGGACGAGAGGAAGGCAGGAAGCAACCAGCTCGCAAATCAGGCACCGGGTACCCAGGAAGGGCACCGCGAGGCTGTTAACCTTTGAGAAGCAGAGCACTCTCCCCTTTCCCATGAGGACCTTTCTGAAGATCAGACTATGTTCTTTTGTTTTACCATTTCCTTCCTAACTGATTAAAATCAGATACTTTCTAGTCTATAAAGGCGGTTTTCAATCACTGCCATTTAAGTTTTGCTGTTCAATAAAGAACCTTCAGCATTTTTGATTATTTCCTGGCTATCAGCACTGAAACTAAAAATGAATGCGGTGAATATACCGACTGGTGAATGTACTGAATATACTGATGTTTTGATCTATCTGGATACATGTATGAGACACAGAGGCACATTGGCAGGAAGCATGGGTGGAAATAAGCTATTAAGATGTCTCAGAGCGTTCATTTTTCATTTGTAATCTATCATCCAAGATACATTTGCTTTGGAATTGCCAGGTACCGTGCTGCATTATGTAATTGAAAGCACTGAAGATAAGGAATGAAGGCCATTGAAAACATATGCTTTGGATAAAAGCAGCTATAAAAATAAATGTAATGACCATACCAGGGATGAGACAAGCATGGATAGTAACAAATTGGGAATGACCAGAAAGTTCTTGAATAGTTAAACTACAGGAAACTGTGCAGTCAGCCTTTTTTTTTTTTCTTTTTCACACTGATCGTTTTATTTTTATTGTGTGTTAACATAATAAATTTCCCACTTCTACTCTATGTACTGTCTGTTTTCTTTCTATTAGATTGCTGGAATTACTCCTTTCAACCTGAGCACTGAGCTGGTTTAAGGATGTTCCTATTAAAAGGAACTGATGGTGAAGTCAGATGTTTCTCTGACGCAACTTCAATTTCCTGCATAAAATGTACAAAGTTCCATTTTTCTGAATACAAGGGAAGTCAAACAGGAGACTGCATCTATACTGGCGGCTCCAAGCCCTTTCAGAGTCAGTACTTTGCTCTCACCTTTTCCTCAGCATTGCGTGTCTTTGAGTTTTACGTTTTGGGGTCTTATCCTGCATCTTCTTCTGTGTTAGCTCAGCACCACTCTTGTAGCTCCAGAGACCTTCCTTGTGTTGGGCCCATGCTTCTTTTGAGCATGAAACTCCGGGTCCGGTCACTCAGGCTGCTGCAAGCCTTTCGTTGCCTGCCAGGCCCAGCTGTTCTCCCAGTTTCTCCCACTTCCACCTTCAGGCCCACCACTGCATGTGGTATGCTTGGTATCATGAAGGCAAAGCAAAACTGTTGGTGGAGCAAAAAGTTCTGTGGATTTAAATAAATCAGTAAAATAATTTAAATTAAACAGACATCCATTCTGAATGAGCTGTCCCTATTTAATCTTTCAAAGGCAGAGTTCTTCGTGAGGACAGATGTCTAATTCAGGGCACAAGATTATAGAAGAATGAGTTCAACTCGGAGGACATTTAAAATCAACAGTGTCTACAAGACAAAGGATAAGGAGCTTAGACCTGCTGCAGTTCTTCACTCAGCTTAATGTTTTACCACCGATTCTAACTTGGACGTATTGGCATTCTGTTTTCCTCTGCTCCTTTGCTTTGTTTATTGTCTTTGTCTAAACATTGCAATGCATACAAGCCTAAAACCACAGCTTAAATTCAGAAGTATAGCTCTATGCCCAGAGAGAAATTGGAATATAGTATTAATTTAACTACAAAGGGAAGTGTTCAAAGTACTTCTTATGTCCTGTGCCGCAAAGATTAGATAAAAGTGTCCTAAGGTTTTTCCTGCGACAGTATCACACTTGGGCACTCTGAACCAAAAAGAGACTCACAATAGCAGAGTGCCTAGTTATTATATTTGTCAGCTTGAATGTACCAGAATAATTCCAGGACCAATTTGTCTCCAGTTATAATTCCATTTATTCTAGTCAGGTCTATTTACTGCCCAGATGTCTGCCAGTTACTGAAAAGGCTATAATTAAGTCCACCCTAAACCTGCCTTTAAATTCTGGATTGTCACATCCCAGTGCCTGGATGGGTGAAGGAGCGGCGGTGCTGGAAGCAGGATAACGTTAGTACAACGCTAGTATAACGTGCGCGAGCCTGGGCAGGGCCGCGCGGCAGAGGTTTGTGCCATGACAAGGAGCCAGACCAGGCCGCGGGGATTCACCGGAGGGTCGGACGGCCAGGGACCACCTAGGGCTGGGACAGAGCCTGGTCAAGGGCTAGAAGGGTGCTGTTGGAGAGACATTTCAGCTCTACATCACTGCATAATGCCTCGGTGGCCCAGAAGATTAGATGGATTGCCGTGCCTTCCTTGTGACTGTGACGCAGTGCTCAGTTACCTTCAGGTGTGCAACCGCAAACATGGCTGAAAAGGTAATGTCTTCTGTGGTACTTAGCAGTAGTGAAAGTCCTGGTAAGTAATTAAAGCCCCCGATATCCCAAATATCTCCGCTTAGAGCAAAATATAATGGGACATAGTAACTCCATGTGTGTGTTTAACATCAAGCAACTTCGAAGTAAGGGCAGCTAGAAAGGGCTGCTTGTAATGTGAGAGAAGCGTCAGGGCTCTGGGAGCATGCCGTGGCTTGGTTGGTAAATTATGTAAACGGTCATTTCTGAAATACTCTAGGCCTTTTTTAAATAACTGCATTGGAACATATCTCGTGACAATATTGAGAGAAAAAATATCTCAGTTTCTGTTTCTAATTATAAACATCTGTGTGTAAATGAAAGCCATTTCTGCCTCTATAAGCGTATTTCCTCCATGGGCCTGATTCCTCTGAAGGGCCGGAGTCCAGTATGGCTGCTGCAAGGCCTGTCACTAAGTGAGCTAGGCTCCTGATGTGCTCGTATTCCAGTTGCTACTGGTCTTCCTGTCACTCCCTCTCCTCCTTCCCCTGCCTCTAAATTAAAAATATCCTTTCCTTCAGGCCTGGGGCCTGCGCCGCCATCTCCAGATATAAGGCAGTCCTTCCGGTACAGGCAGGGCTTTTGTGAGGCTCTCAGGAAGCTGAAGACAGGAGCCATGAGGCTCCCACCAAGCAGAGCTGGTAAAGGACATGCTTATAAGGCCCAGAGCAGAAGCACAGCCAGCTGACCAAAGCACCTGTAGGCTCTGCCTAACAAGGTGAAACTTGGTGACCCGAAATTCAGAGCCTCCAAAGAAAGAGTAGATGAAGGGTTGGGGTGTGGAGTGGCAGGGAAGGGGGATCACAGAGGTTGAATTTGTTTTGTGCAAGTGCTTGCCCCTCAGGACTTACTGTGGTTCGCTCCCCCAGCCTCGGCCGACTTGCTGAAGCCCCTTCCCAATAGTCTGAGGACAGCTACCAACACGCAAATGGAAGCAAATAAAGAGGCAACATGGTGCTAAACAAGGTAAGCTAATTATAACACATCTTTTCATAGACCATAAAGCTTGGGTTATTAATTACTGAATGTGACATTGTTGGGGGAAAGCATCTGGTAAACAAGTTTCTTTACAGGATATATATTGCTGAAGGTTAACACTCTCCGTGCATGTATCAACCTTCCAATAGTACTGTCTGCTCTCCAACATGGGGCAGCATGCTGAAACACCCTCTTTGGCGATTTTGCTGTAAATTAAGGGTGCATTTTATGCTATGCAAGTATCGCATCTTCTATGCTGTCTGCCGTGACTCTAAATCTTTCCAAAGTAGCCTGCTGCTGTGTTCCCATTCAATCTCTGCTTCTTTTTGTTTCTAAATACAAACTGACTTTGGAGTGAGTGATTTCTGTGCTCGGGAAGCACGCTGTGGTAAAGAGGTACATTTGTGAAGCCATCTACCTGGGAAAAGTCATGCCCCCTGGGAATAACTGATGGCAATTCCTGTGCTGGTGATGGATAGTAACCAAATGTCTTTTTTCAAAGTGCTGCTAGGGCTGGAGTTCCCTTGGGACTGGCCTGAATTAATCCTTCTTTCCCCAGCCTTCTTGTGTAGTTTTAATTAAGTTATAATTCATCTCTTTCTTTAGAATAAATTGTTTTTCTAATTTACTTGGAGACGCATCCTTTAGTTTGAGATAGGGCTATACGGACGGTGTGCTATTTGCAGTACAGCCAAGGTGCAATCTTTCAAAGAAAACAAATAGGGTTTCTCAGCTATGCTTAGCTCTTGTTCTCTTCTAGAGATTGGTGAAGGACAAATCTGCATATCACCAGCCCATACGCGGATCCTTCCCAAAGCAGGGGGCTTTGTAACTCTCTCAGTACTAATTGTAGTTACTCACTATAGAACCTCCTTTTATTCATTTCAGTGTCTAGCTCTGTTTTAACAAAGCACGCTGATTGGAAGAAAAGATAGATCTACAAAGAATTGGTGGTTTAGCTGTTAGACAGATACCTGTATGAGCACTGAAAGCTGCCACAGCAATTAATATTTTCTTGGGCGAAGTAGTATCACCTGAACTAATCAGGACAACAGCAGAGAGCAGAGCAGCCACGAAACCGGGGCCAATGAGCTGCAGCGCAACTCTCAAAAGTTAAAATGAATGAGAAAAATAAAAAGTTTTTTTTTTTTTCCACTGTGGACTGAACTACAGCCAAAAGAAACTCTGATTTCACAGAGAAACACTGATTTTTTTGACAATAACAATCAGCTGCAATTTGCCGCTCTTTCTTTCTTCCTTAAGCCATTCTGGATCCCTCGGTTGTTGACTTTGTGCTGAAAGTGTAGCCTGTTGTGTCCAGCATGCCTGAAAGAGCCTACCTGAGGCAGCTGGCAGCAGGCCTTGGGCTTAAAGTGCTTTTTCCTCTCTTTGTGGTAATTTTGGGGGTTCTGCAAATTATTCTTGAGGGCCTCCTGGTGGCTTCAAAGAATTCCATGTCATGGAGTTCTCAAAGGAATAAAATCCCTTTATTACAGCACTTCTTAGAATTAACTAGATGTTCGTTTTAAGGGTGTCTAGACTCACAAGGTGCCTTTTCTGTCCCGAGATACTCAGCTCTAACAAGTACTGTACAAGGGAGCACATTCAGCTCCTCAAAGCACCCCAAGTAGCTATCGTGACCTGTTTCTGTTGTGCTCTGTTTAACCATTTTTTCCTACAAAAGTATGAAGTTTCATCTTCCCCCGGTCACTTACATGTTAAATAAAGTCTTATAAATAAATATTGGCATTCCTCAGTTTGGGTGTGGGGAGGAGCAGCCCCTGTTGCTGCATGCAGGTTTTGCACTCTCGTGTGGTCAGCCATCCCCTCTCACCAAACACCACCGCTTGTGATGCAGGTCTCACACGTGTGTTTTGCTGGAACACTTGGTGCTGGTTGGTGCACTCTGTGCAGTGCTCGTGATGGAAAGGCTGTGTTATAAGAGAGTTTGGGTTGAACAGACATCTCTGGAGGGCCTCTGGTCCAACCTTCCCCAGAGAAAGGAAGACTTAGTGTGTTGGAAAGACTTATTTTCCCAGCTGGGCAGCAAACTGACGTGACTTAAACTGTTCCAGGTTCCCTATTGGTTATACCCAACATCTCTGTTTTCATATAATCTCTGTATTAATGAGTACGTGAAACATAAACTGCACAGAGTGCAGCACTAAGCTGTGATTTGAGAGCAGTATTTAAGCAGTAATGTCAAAGAAATGGTGTACGCTAGTTTGCTTGGATATCAGCTGACAAGCTGAAAGGAATTTTAGTCAATAGGTATTTATCCAATGTTCTTTCTAGATGTAATAATACCCAGTATAGGGTTTTCATCCACTCAGCTTGATTCAGTAGGAATCAAGATGTTATATACAGGGAAAAGTAGTCGTCATAGTTTGTTTTCGAGGGCTTTTTTAGTTGACCTTGTGCAGTATAATGGAAAGTTCAGGTTGCTTTGATATTGTACAATGTCTGAGCTAATTCAGCCATTTGTATTTCCTAATCCTTTCACAATAAAGCAAATATTTTTCCTTTATTGAGAGATAACAGAAATCCCTCTTAAAACACAAAGCAAAGCTAAACAAACAAACAAAAAATTCTTGTAAAATTAAATTGCATGCGGTAATACGGAGAAGACATTTCAAAGGTGGTGAAGCCCGTACAGAAAAGTAACTCCAGCCAGCAGCTGCTGTCTGCAAGAACACTTTTAAAGTATTTCCACGTTTTTCGTGCTCTTTTATTTGACCTTTAGTTCAAGGCCATCTGTGCTGAGCTACTGACTTTTCTTGGTCCCTTGAGTGGCTGCTGAAGATAGGCTTCAGTATACATAATGAGGAACAAAACCTGTTTTTAAACCTCCCCCCTTCCAGATAACGTATGATAAAACTAATTTAGCCCTTGAAGGAGCAAGTCTATTAGCCCTTTGATAGCTAATTTGATTCCTGATAATTTATTGTGCTGTATGAGCTGGGAAAACAGATTCAAATGTCTTTTGGAGGGCAATAAGAAATCATTATCAGGAAAAATCACTATGGAAGAGGAAAACAGTTGAAAGATCAGGCAGAGATAGATGGAAGTGCCTGCCTGACATGGGCTCTGCGAGGATTTGGCAGCTTGAAGGAGGGAGCCGAAGGCAAACGCGGTATCTGGGGAAAGGATAAGGCTAGGAACTTGGCTGGAAGGCAAATGCATGCTGGTTTTAGGCTGGTTTGTTGTCTTGAGGCATCAGAAGCTTGTGCTTTGTCAGATAAAAAGGCCTCTTCTAATTTCTGTGTGAGAAGAAGTAGGTAATGTTAAAAAATGATAAAAATTCTGATTTTTTTAGTGTTGTTTTTTTTTTCCCCCGAACCTCAGGGATTTCTATAATTTATTTAAATTTATCTGTTGTTCCTGTAGACCTTTATTTCTAGTTATGGCCACAAAGTCCTAATTTGTGTAGATCCCCTGCTGGCTTTTATTGTTGTTGAATCAGGAGGATGGCACCGTGGTCCCTAACTGAACAGCCAGTGTCAAAACAAGTTATTTGTATGGTAATCCAAAAAGAGATAATTTATTGGCACATGCTAGGCGTCTGGCATACAAGGATAGATAAATGTTCTGCCAGCAAGCTAAGGGAGCAGCAAAGCTACTCGTGTTCGCAGGACATCTTGCATATTAACGTGCATTTTCCCTCAAACTCAGCCATCCTACCGGTTCGGTGAGCACAGCACAGTCACCATAGTCCAAGTCTCTCATATATGCCTCCCTTCCTCTTGTAATGTATTTTGTAGCGCCGCAGTTGCTGCCAGTCTCATTCGATGACTGCCATGTGTTAACAATTTTCCTAACATAAAACCAGCTAGCTAATGCCCTATCTTTCTGTTTTCGTTAGGCTCTGGACTGGGACACAAATTTCAAGGCATGTGGGAGCGCTGGTCTCGTTTCAATTTGTGGCCTTGCCGTAAATTTTCCGTTTGCTTTCAGGCACGCTGCCTTCCCTCTTCGTGTCTCCTTCTTTAATGTGCAGTGACAAGATTATTAATGAAACATTTGGTTGGTTGAAGCGTAAGGTTGTCAGGTGGACATGAGGTAAACCCCACCATGGAGGCCTTCGCAGTTGGACTGAGCGATGCCACGTTCCCTCCTGCATCCTCCTCACGTGCCAAGTGTTTTGGTGGGGTCGGCCCTCCGAGTGCTGAGGTGGCTTCTCTGCCATCCCACAGATTTTTTAGGGACCAGGCATCGGCCCTTTGCAGGGAAGGGACGGAGCAGGAAGGGCACGGAGGCTGCGGCCGCGGCGGCCAAGAGGCCGGTTGTCTCCAGAGGCAAAGCTGTCAGGGCTCGCAGGTTGTTAGAGACGCATCTTCATTTATGAGCCATGAAATAAAGCTCATCTCCCCGGCAATTTACTGCCATGCAGTCCCATCGATTTTATGGGAATTGCCCGGTGTGTCATGGCAGAATGTAATTCTGTTTTTTTTTCCTGGACGTTTCGGATTTGACAGTCTTTCATTTAATGGTTCAGTCAAAAGCCCACT
Source organism: Anser anser (assembly GCF_964211835.1). Classification (NCBI taxonomy): domain Eukaryota; kingdom Metazoa; phylum Chordata; class Aves; order Anseriformes; family Anatidae; genus Anser; species Anser anser. The sequence continues at coordinate 24,836,554 of NC_139729.1, read as the reverse complement.
GAGCATTTTATGGTATTTAGATGGGAGGCATTAGCTTAGCGTGGATATTTTAATGCACTTATATATGAATCTTTAATATATTCTTATTGATCTAATCCTCGTGTGATAGCAAAGTGCTTTCCTCCCCATTTATAGAAAGAAAATTGAAACACAGATGTGAAAATAACTTCAAATGTCATGCAGGATTTAGCAGCAAACACTCAAAACTGCTTATTCCAAACCTAGCATCCTAGCTCCTGGATCACCCATTTCCTTGGAGAAGGTTTATTTGCTGAGGTTTGTGGGTGTCAGGTTGATGGCACGCACCAGGGGCTTCCTTGCCTCTGCCCCTGTGGTGTTCCCTTGGTCAGGGGGCTTGGGCCTGACCCACGCTGAGTCTTGATTTACAGTCAGAAGAGATGCAAAAGAGCTAAATGAGGTCCTCGGGTTAAAAAGCCCTGAAGTTAGTTACTAATTTATGAGGGTAAATTGTTGGGAAGATAATGTGAGCCTGTGGAAACAACGCTTGGGGTCATTAAAAAACACACGCAGATTTATTGACTGCTCAGATGTCAGCAAGCTTCCCTTACAAGTGTGGACACCGTATCCTGTGAGGGAGTTAGAACAGGCAGGGAAGGTATCTGCGATTGCTAATGCAATATTAAAGAGAAATCCTCTCTACTTAATCCTCTTATTAGGTATTGCATTACGTCGGCTGTTAGCGTGCTTGCTACCTCTTGGTAAAAGCAAGTAATGAAGCGACCTGTCAGTTCTGAGGACGCTGTAAGTGGTTTGTATGGCAATGCAAAGTTGGCATTGATATGGTACAAGAGATGATGCCCATATGGGCACAAATCTTTTGAGGGATGGGGAATATTTACCAAAAGTGAGACGGATGGCCTCTCTTGCAGAGGATGAGCATACCCTGCGGTTCCGCTCCCTGAGCTGTTGAACGTGGGCCCGGTAATGCACGGTGTGCAAGGGCTTCACCTCCCCGTGAAATCAGAGGAACCGAGCAAACCAAGGCCCCCCTGGGAGGGCTGAAGCCCCGCTTTTTGTTGCTCTGTGCTGTAAGGAAGTTTGTGGGTTTCAGAGGCAGGGAGGCGTTCGGAGGGACTGAAATCTGTCACGCTACAAATTCAGCAGCTGATGCCTGGCTTGTAATGGCAGCGCACCGTGGTGCTGAGTGCCTGTACAGATGGGGTGTTAATCGGTGGCTGAGTGATCGGTAAACAGAAACAGAGAGCGAGCCCAGCAGAGCTCCCTGGAAAGCCAAGCTGGCAGCTGGCTGGCTTCTGGACAGAGCTAGCCCAAGAAAACAGCTTCAGAAGGAAAAACATCATCCTGTGCAGGCAAGTGAACGGAAAGGTTTGAAAACTAGGGCCCGACTCTGTGCTGCTACTTAAAATACATCCATCCCATGCTAGATCTTAGACCATACATCTGTGATGCTTTATGTTGTATCAAAAATCCCACACCTCTAAGACACCGAAAAGGACAAGAAAACTGCTTTCAGTGTCGCATTTAAGAGTGGCAGACCAAAAGTTCGTTGTGTTAGCTGGAACAAAATGACAGGAAGGTTTGTCTCGATGGGGAGCGTCGCGGGCACCGAGGTCAGGCGTGAATTTAATGGCCTTTGCTGTGAGGACAAGCCCCAAGGAGAGCACTGGACAGAGTGGCATCACCTGAGGAACGACCTGGGGAACAACTAATTACATCACAGTAAGAATCGATAGAGCAGGTCGAAGCAGGCTAGCAGCTCTGACATATTCCTTCCTCGGGCTTGCACTGAATCACCTTGGTTTGTAACAGCCACCAGGTAATCTGCACAACCTCTTGGAGTTTTCAGTTTTCAGGATAGCGGAGCTAGATGTGCCTCCTGGAAGAGCTTACGAAGCTCTACATAAAAACACCAATAAATTCCTCTGTAAGCGACTCTTCTATTATTCTGAAACTGCAGACGGATCTCACGTAGTCCAGTATTCCAGTGCAAAGAAACTTTCTCTAGAACAAATCTCAATGTCTTTTCAGGAATAACATGGTTTGTGGCCTCTCCCATTTATCACTGTGAACTGTAGCTCTTTGACAAAGACTTGTTCAATTTCAGCATTATTTTCAATGTTTCATTTGAAAACATCAAAATATTGATCCTGAGATGGGAAACATCTCAGCCTATTTAGTCATCGCACCAGGTCCCCTAATTTCACAAGCGAATCAATCGGGTAACGTGGCCATCTGACATACCGGTCAGACAACTGGAACTATTTCCACGTCTTCTGGAGCATTTGGAAGCCCAAAGAGTGTAAAGGAGTCCATTGTTTCTGCTGTGCCATGTAACGTTATTGCTCCTCAGTGAAAGATTTGGACATTCAGAGAGGTGTAGCGCAGATCCCAGGAGATCCTTCCTAAGTGCCCCACATCCCAGCGGCACCCCGGCATCGCTCTGGTGCAGGGCTGAGCTTGTAAAAAAAGCTGATAAAGCAGCCCTGGTGTCCAGGACTTGCCATGAGGTTGCTCGTAAGCTTTCCACGGTGTGGCTGCTGCAGTAGGCATTTGCATATGTTCATTTCTCACACATCTTGGTCGGTCCCGCAGAGAAATAGAAAACTCCTTTAATCTTTCTTTAATGTCAGTTTTCTGGCACTGGCCCTGTTAGCTGTGACTTGAATAGAGCAGTTTTCATTGGCACCGCTGCTGCTTTTAGGAGCTGATGCTGGAGGTGCACTGAGGTGTCTCTGGCAATCGTCCACCTCGATTTGTGCTCTGCACCAACTTTTTTTTCAGCAAACACTCTGAGCGCTTGTGTGTCTCTCCAGAAACCGAGTTTACTCTTTGACACTGCAGCATAAAACTGTTAGTAAAGCTAAATCTGTGTAGGATTTGTTTGGGGGTGAGGAGCCTTTAGCAGCATAAACAGTCTCTGGGGCCTTTGCGTTTCTGGCCTGTCACAAGAAAGGACTGCAACACGCGAGCAGGGCTGCTCCATCTCTCCTGCAGACGAGCAGGGCCTGGGCTGTTCACAGCAGTTACTGGGGTAGGACAGTGCCTTGCAGCTCCTGCCAGGAACGAGCGAGCTCGTCTGTCCCACAGGTCAGGGAGAAACCGCAGGTCTTGCCACCCGCTTTGACACCAGTGGAATAAGGCACCTCAGACAGATTGTGCATTAATTTCATAATCCCATTTTTACACGACTGCGGCTATTTGATTTTGATAACGGCTAACAGTATCATTTGTTCATTAAGGATGCTGCCTTTTCCAAAACGCCATCTATGACGTTTTGTTCCCTTGGCGGAAGGCAGTGCATAAAATTCCCCGTGAAGTTTAACCTTTCATTAAAGCTAACCTTCTTTATCTACTTCAGTACATGGCTGCGTTCTTAATTGCATCTTGCAGACAAACGTGAAATGGTCAGCACTGACATGAATGTGAGCTCTTTCAGGAGTGTAACTGTGCTAACTTATTCATATTTGTAAGCCAAAATCCCTGATAGGAAGAGAGAGGGACACTTCCATCAGACATTTCACAAATTCATGGTAAAAACCAGCAGCCTTTGGAGGGACACCGATACAAACACAGACCCTCTGCGTTGTTTGTCCTCTGATGCAGGAGCTCCCCTAATCCTGCCCCTGTGCCAGCGTTCGTTTTTGAACTGTATTATTGAATGATGTTTTGAGTCATGCCAGCCTCCGAGGCAGCCGGCAGCGGAGGTTGGCCGGGGAGCCCTGGGGAAGCCCCAGCAGTCATCGCTGGAGCGGTAGCTGGGGTGTGTTACGGAGCCTGCACGCTGCTATTGTCAGCCAAGACTTAAATCTCACTCAGAGTTGATCTTCAGTCAAGTAACTCTTCTCTGAAGTGAGCAGGCCCTCGATAAAGAACAGAAGAGGCTTTCATTAAGACTTTTTTGGCTGAACTCGTTAGGCTTGCTGAAGTAAACATTGCATCTGCTGCGAACACTGGCTCACACAAGACATAATAGGATCCCTTATTCTGTAGCTTCTGATTCTGGGCAGTTTTGTTGTCGTTCTGGACTTTTGCTGGAGTCACAGGCTATCCAAGTGAAGGCCCACTGCCTGACAGCAAACCAAGGGGTATCATCATAGCTGCACAATAACCGTGCTCTGTGCCCAGGGGCCTTGGCAGCAGTATGGCCCATAATCCAGCAAAACGTGCAAGCCCCCGTGTAACCTCGTCCGAGAATTGCTCAAGCAATTGCTTTCTTGACTTGGGAGGAACAAGCAGCAGCTTATTTTGGCATGGCGATGCTACAGTGGTAGAGACAGCGTAGATCATTTGCATCTGCAGATGATTTTGGCTTTTTCCACTTCTGCAGAAGAGGAGGAGACAGAAGACAGGCAGTCTCCATTCTCAGCATCTCCACCAGCACTGAAGCTGCCATATACATTCCGTAACAGGCAATGCTGTGTCATTAAAGTAAATGAAGTACACCTCTAGGTGTGAGAGGTACTGTGAAAACAGAGCCCTTTGTATTCTGACGTGCAGCTTAGTTCAGTATTTGTACCTGTACCTTCAGAGTTCCAGTCCTGGCCCTCTGCCACGGGGCAACAGAAGAGCTGCAAGAGGAGGAAAGACTCAGCTAAAGCTGCCACTATTGTTAGCGTTGGCCTTAGCACAGCTCCACTTCACTGCAAATGCCACCATGGCTGCTCCTTCCCTTCCCCTCTCTGCCAGTCTCTACTGTACTCTATCTTAAAATATGGTATGAACACAGCATTTGGCAAAATAAAACAAACTGTCACGCTTGTGAAAGTTCAGTGACTATATTCTAGTTTATTGACTGCAGTCAAGTTTTATTATGCCTCAAATAATTAAATACTGCAACAGTGACATTAAAAATACAGGCCAATTTACCAAAATAATTGTATTCTGCAGATTATGTACATATTATACATTTTACAGTATCATGTAAACTTTTTTTTTTATACATAAGGTAACTCTGATTTATGGTAGCTAAAACCCAAAATACTTGCTGACGAAAATATTCCTATGAAACATAAGCATTGTGTCTAGGATACTCAGGAAAATTGCAAAAAATGGAAACCAGCTATAAAACATAATCGAGTTAGTAGAAAATGAATTAAATTACATTCATATAAAAAGTTAAACTAAAAACATTGCTATGCATCATTATTTAAAAAGGGAAAAATCCCAAACCTTCTCCTTTTATATATTAACACACACTTTCATGGGAAGCTACTGTGGCCCCATTTCCAGCAATGGGGCATAGCCTAGGAAATCCAGATTCCCATTCTCCGTATAACATATATTAAATAACTGGGGTCTGTACCAATACAAATATTGTATATATTCATGCACTGTGATTATGTTCCTAGTAGCCTACCAAGGCACAATTTTGTGTCATTCCCCACCCCCCTCTCCCTTACATTTAGGCATGCAGTGCTAGAGATGCTTGCTGTTCAAAAAGCTCCTGTAGGATGTCTCTAGTCTGATTTTCACACTAGAGGACACAGAAATCTTTTCAGATTAGACTTAAAAATAAATAAGTAAAAGAAGGTAAAGGCCTTCGTTCAACATCTTGCACCGATCGTGCCAACTCATTTAAAATGCCTTAACCACCTCTGCGGTCTCCAGAAAGCACGTCAATAAGGTGATGGAATTACATTTGTCCAGTCAAATTTATAATATATTAACTAGGATGACAAAATTGTTCCTTCTGGAGATTTTCATTCGTGTGACAGCTGTAGTGTTTTCATTTGGCATAACGGATCGTCAAGTCTAAATAGATTTCTAGCTCACATCTCAGCCGAGCACCATTTACGTTATCTGCTATGTAGTGCATGTAATTGAAGTACCTAGGTATGCTCATTAAAATAAATGCATAATTTAACTGTATATAAACAGCTGCCAAAATGAGCAGCTGTTAACCTGGCTGTATTCTGAAGGCTTGTAAAACTTGCATATTTTATAACCGCCCTGCATCTGTAAGAGGCTTGGTCCTGCAAATAGCTGGGCATGTGCTTATCTTTAAGGATTTGAAGAATCTCGTGAGATTACAATGAATGAAACTGCCTGCAGGCCTCTAGGAGCACTGCAGGTTGTGCCTTGGACAAGTAGTGTGGCCAGCCATTAGTCCCCTAAGTAGTGTCAAGGAAGATGAAACTTGACTAATACAGACTGGGTTTAGGCACTAGATAGATTCCCTCAGACGTTGAACATATCTGAAATTAGACCAAACACCTGTCAGACTTGGGTAAGGTGAAAATGTGTTACAAAATGGCCTCTTAAAACATGCCCAGAATTATAGAAAATGAAACCTATATGATGTCTGTTTATGTACATCTTTAATAGAAAAGAAATCCTAATCTAGAGTATCAAAATACTGTATTCATATAAACATATGAGAGCATCTAAATAGAAAAGTAAAAAGTGTAAAACACAAACTTCTTTGGGGAATTAAATATCCTAAAAAAGTTTTTCTTAAAATCAGGAATGTATGTGCTGCAAAAGATTGAGGACTACATCTCCCCTCGTCTACGTGTTTTTGCTGCAGCAGCTCCACGTTCCTCCTCCTCCTCCTCTTCATAATTTTCTTCATGGACTTCTTTCTGGTTGTTCTCTTCTGGCATTTCTTGCTCTTGATCTGCTCCCCCATTATTCTTTTCATCTGCCTGATTAAGAAAAAAAAAAGTAAGAGATTCCATGGAAGTGACAGTTTTATTATAGTTTATTCTTGGGCCATGAGATGGAATTTAACGAACACAAAAAATGACTCAGAGTTGTTAGAGCCAATGACCAAACACAGGAAAAACTTTTCAGAGGTCTTCAAGCAGCAAAAATGTATGTGGGGGTGGAAGGATGAGCAAAAGGAAGTTCAGACAGTGTGAAATGTTAAGGTTTATAATCTAAAGAAAGCTACTACAATTATTGTGCAGTGTCGCTGTGACATGATCACAGCTGTGTAAGGTGTTTAATCCTGTCACGTCACCGAGTTTATGGGTTTACACAGTACTCACATTTTCATCATTTTCACCATATGGCTCTTCAGCATTGCGTTCCAGTTCTCGTTTCTTCTCTTCAGTCAAATCTTCCTGAATCTGCAAAGCACGGAGATGTTCTGTACATTATAACTTCCTTTAAAAAAGCAACCTGAGGCATAAGGGTGCACATTTTCACAGCTAAACTTTTGCAGAATGAAGACTTAAAAAGAGGAAAGGGCATGGAGAGGTTAAAGGAAAAAAGGAACAAATCAGGAAACTCAATTCCTCTGAAGGTGTATTTAACTGCAGTTTTTACAGACCCTCTTATCATCATCTAATTTATTTTAAATTGCTTTTCCACATTTAACTTGACGCATACAGTATTTTCTCCTTGTCTTTTACAGTGAGAGTATCATGACAACGCAGAGTCACTACCAACATTCCATCCCGCTGTGGACTCCTATAAATATGTCAGCTCTGATAGGTGATGTACGTATTTAATGCTAACGTTGTCCATGTTTTCCTAGTGGTTGAGTGATCCCTCTGCTAACTGCTCTTGGAAAACCACAGAAGAGCAAGTGGGGATTGGTAGGGAAGGATAATCTCTTCCGTCCTTTCTTTTATGTCAGCACTTTCCCTCATTTCCATGTCCCTTTATGTTTATTTATGTTTAGGTGCAAATTAGAAAGAAGTAAACTTGATTTTCTGTTGGAAAATGGTGAGCTTTTGTGCACATCTGCTCCAAATGATGTCCTACAAGTTGGGGAAGATGCTTCCTGAAAGCCTTTCAGCTTCCCCCGTGGAAAACAGCCATTTCACCTGGCTGGGAAATATTCACCACTCACTGCTGCCACCTACCCCTGCCGTAACAGCAGGAATACAAGTGCTGCTTCTCACTGGGCTCCCTTCCTGTAGCAGATAGTAGCAACAGCCAAATACTTTTTCTCTCCCTCCTTGTATCAACCTTCACCAGTAGCAGGACAGTTTATTTATCAGTTTCTTCCATCAGGAGGAGAAAGCTGCTTGTGAACATGCTGTTTGAGGTCAGGCGTTACTGCTATAAGATAAGCAACCATCAAACCTGGATCACTGAAGGATTTATTGGAAAGATCTGAATAATCTTTCCAGTGTGCAGTATTTTAGTCACCACACTAAAGAAACTGTTCCTAATTATAGCATCTTACCTCACTCTTGATTACCCATTCAATCGCTGCTCACTCTTAATACTTCCAGTAAGCACGCTGGTTCTAGTCCTTCATGAAACATGCATCAAATTATTTCCTGTAAGCCAAGGTAATTGCCAAAGGCCAACTATTCCCAGTTCCTGATGACCTAATTTGATTTAAGTAACCATATTTTGGACTGGTGAATTCTAATTGCATTCCAGCTAATCTAGACAAAGTACTCCCCACAACTGAATAATGAATAGCCTTTTCTATTGCTTTTTGGGAATCATTAAGTATGAAGTAGAAAACAGCAATTGATTAGGTACGTATTGAAGAAATGCAGAGCAGAATATATGCTGCTGCATGCATAATGAGCATGCCATTCAACGTACGAAGGAAAAGTCCCTTCTTCCTCCAGTTCAAAGCAATGTGCTAACAGCTTCCTGCTTGACTCCATGAACAGTAGGGGCTTACACAACTTGGACTGCTTAGGAGGAGCACAGATAAATCCAAGTCAGTCCTGAAGGGTAAATAGCTGACCAAGAAAGCACTTGGCTCAGAACAGCAGCGTGTGATTAAGGGTGCAAAGTTCACGAGGTTTTCAATGACCTCCAAAGGGCTTGAGGTTTGCAGGAATTTTTCCTTGCATTGTGAATGGCTTAATCTTTTCAATTATTGCACAATTAATGCCGTGTTGTACGGAAGGCTAATAGATTACAACACTAATAGATTACAACAGGTAAGCATGAATAACACTAAATGTGTTCATTAGTGGAGAGCAGGGTAATGGCAAAGACTCCCTAGGTTTCACAAAGTCAGAAACTACCATTGGCAAAGTGATTTGGGTTCATTTTGCAGTTAGAAACGATACCAACATTGAAAGTTAAAGAGCATTTGCTATGCTACGTGAGTCCACATACGCCTTACTTCTGTTTTCTTACCTCTTCTTCTCCTTCTTCCTGATACTGTTCATCCACATTATCTTCCTGCTGGTCAGGATTTCCTGCCATCTGCAGAAAGATCACGTTAAAATTTAGTTCTGCGTACATACCTATTAATTTTAGAAGACCAAGGGTTAAAGCTTCTTGTTCTGGGACTAAAGACTTCATGTCAAGGCAAAGGAACAATAACAGCATACGAAGTTATAGTGCTTTCATTAGCATTAATGATAGCCTGGCTACATGATTTAGAATTGCCCTAAATTAAAAAATAGACAGCAGAATGATTAAAATAAAATTCATTTCACAGAATAAAGCAAGACTTTCCATACTAATCAGGAAGACAATGACGTACTCTTACCAATAAAGACTGATGTCATAAAAATACAAATTATCTCTGCCTAGAAAAGTTTACAGAGTGAACACAACTCAAGTTGTGCAGCATTCACTGGAATGACCATAGAAGGAAATGGACACCACTGCTTACAGTCGATTGAGTGCTGATGGCATGGAAACAGCACAGCAGGAATTTGTGCAAATACAGTAAGATCGTATGAACAGGAGTTCCTGCAGGCACTTACGGGAAGGGAAATAGGGGCACCCTTAAGTGTGAGATTACAGAACCTTGCCGAGTGAATCTCGTGATGAAAGCTGTACTGGTGTATCACCAGGAATAGTTTCATACTTCTACCTGCACATCATACGTGGTTTAAAAAAGATCTTTAAGACTGGAGTTCAGTGTTCTATCATCAGGCAGTGCTACACACTGTTCTTAAAGGGCACCTGCAGATCTTTCTTTCCCTTTACTGACCACTAGGTGCTCTTCCACTCCCGGATGTCCTTGTTTCTCGCTGTTCTGCTTGTGCTTTTCATTTTCATCTGGTAGATTTTCTTCTCTCTCTTGCTCAGCCTCCTCAAATTCATCTTCTCCCTGGTTGTTGGGGTCATCAGCAGGGTTCAAATCTTCCATGGCTGCCTTCTGTAATTTTCAGAAATGAATATTAAATACATATTTTTAATCTCACAGCCAAATTCCACTTCACTTGAAAGCTACCCTAGAGCATGAGCTATAGTAGAGCCAACTCCATACCCACTGAAACCAGCTGGAATCTCTACACACATCAGGGGTCACTACATCAAAACCTAGTCAACAGAGAATTGTCAGTTCTGAAAGAAAGAGTACTGAACACATGCTAAGAGGACAGAACTGCATGCTAAAACCTTGAATGAAGCTGATGACTTATTTCACATCAGCTGCTGAACTCTGTTTACTGACTATCTGTCAACTGACAATACCTAATAAGACCAGCTTAAAAAAAATACCTAAGAGTTTAATTAATGTGCACAGCTCAGGAGCTGATGACATCTTTCATGATCAGTCTGTCCTATAATATTGACCTCATCTATGTTAACAGGAGCATGGAGGAAAAATCCCAAACACACACCAACACAGGCAGTCTTCATCACACTTTACCATTCAAAAAATTAGCATTTTATTACTGCCTTTTTTTTTTCAAGAAAAGCGTTTCCAATATCTTTATAAATGACAATATAAATTTCCTTTGATATATCTGCTATACACATAAATTTGCTGAAGACAAGGGGAGGAAAAATGATGCACTTTATGTTCTACTACACCAAGTAAGATGGAACTTGGGGAAAGCACAGTACTGGATCTCCTGAAACTCTGTGAAATCCATATTATGGCTGCATTCAGCGCTGCAGTTATGTTCTCTTTCAAGAGCTCACACTTCTTCAATACTGAAAAGGTTTTGATTTAGTGATCACAGATTCCTGTGGGAAGACTCCAGCTGGTTTCAGTGGTTATTAAGTTGGCTCTCACCCTCTTATCTAATGATAAGAAAAAAAAAATAGTCACCACTCTTTGACTGACCACCAATGAATTACTTCTGTTATTTTTTTGAATCCAATTTTCCCTGTTCAGTCCCAGCTAAGTCCAAATCCTTTATTCCACATAAAGCACAGATCAAAGGAATGTAGAAAAGCAACTTGCTTCCAACAAGAAAGCTCTTTTTTATTTCTTCCCAAATCAGTAACAGCAACTTTAAATAGATCTCGGATGTAGCTTTAAACTGTGAAACTTGTCTTCCTAGCAGACCTCTGTTTCACCTTACTTCTGCGATGTATAATTACGTTAGATGAGACTTCTGGGTTTTCATTTCAGTAGCAATTGCAATCCATAGCATCTTAACTCATACTCACTGATTCGTCAACCTGCTGATTTTCTACTTGATGTTCTGGTTCTTGCTGTTCATTTGCATTATTTTGATCATCTTCACCTTCATCCTGGTGCTGGTTGTCACGTTCATAAGCTGACAAATTTTTGATATTATTATTGTATTACAGAAGTTTCTACTTAGCCCTTTTAAGAAACAGTTTCCTATATACTAGCTTCCATACGTGCTTTTAGCAGTAGTTAGCTTCTCCCTGAAGCATTTACTAAACAGATAATGCCAACAGAATTATTTTACTGCTAGTAGGAAACCAACACTGGAAGATTATGCAATTTGAAGACATCCGACAAAATCATAGGCAGAGCCAGGAACGTAACAGAGACACAAGCCTAGTGGCTTAATCAAAAGGGCGCTCTTCTTTTCAGGAATATGGATAGGATCTTTATTAACACCTGTATTTTAGTCAGTCGGTTCAGCCAGTGTTATTTGAGCTTGGGGTTTTAAACTGAGTTTGTATTTCATTTAAATCCAAACTGGATATTAAAATCTCACATGAAAGGCAGTTCAGAGGGAACCTATGAACATGGTAGGGGCATAAATGTTATCTTACCTGCTTCTTCTTCCTGAATACCTTGCTCTTCTTCCCCTTGTACGATGTCATGGTCCATGTTATCATAACGAGCCTGTTGACTGAGAAAAGTAAATGCAAATTCATCATTTCAGCTTCAAAAAGAATGTTTCTGCTTCAAGAAACAAACTACCCTACCTCATCTCTGCCTCTCCCAGCTCCTGCCAGAACGGGTTCCAGTCTAGCTCTCGTATTAGCTGTCGTATTTTTGGATCACCTTTCCTGAAAGAAGGTGCTTTGTATAGAACCAATAGTCATTTGTTCCCCTGTACTAACTTCTGTACTTATATTTTGATATATACCAACAGGAGCTCACTTGTATTTTTAAAACTCCTAAGCTAGTGTAGTCCATAATCAAAGCAAAATGCTATGAACTGGAACACGCACTCATTACTCCAGACATCAGAAGCTTCTATAGTAAAAGGGAAAAAAACAAAACATCACCAAAATCCACCAAAAACCACCCTTAAAAATAGCAATCAGATTTACCCTTGGAAAGAAGGAAATGAGGCCCACTGTATTTATTTAGTTTCTGGGCAGTCCCGGTTCATAGCATTCAACCAGCCTCTTGTCAGTGGTTGTGTGGTGGAAGCCATGAAGCCCGGAGCCCAGACCATAACAAGCTTATGTAAAAGAATTTAACCTTAGCCGGTTTTTATAGAGTTTTTCCCCGTGTTCTGCCTCTTTCTGTAGCTGAAGCTCTTTTTCTTGAAGCTGCTGCTGCCGCAATAGCTGTGTTCGCAGTCTTTGCTGGTGCAGCGATTCCTGATGTTCTCTCAGCTGATCGGCCTCCTCCGCTCTTTGGGCTGCAAGGTGCTGCTGCTCCAGCTGTTGCTCATAGGCTGCCTTATATCTTTTTGTTACAGCTTTTGTTGGTGTTATCTGTCAGAGAAATGTTTTAGTCATAGTTTAATCCTAGATTCAATGATCAGAAGCAAGCATGCAAAAAATCTATAGCACCAAAAAGAAGAGGGAAAGTTACACCGATGCTACATGCAATCAAGAAAATTACAGACAAGATTTTTTGTTTATTTTTGTCTGTTTAAATTGATATTAATTTTTCACTGCGCAGACTTTGGAAGTTTTGACATGTTTGTGGAGAACATGGCTAAGAGGATAATGGACTTGGGGAAGCCATGCATTTCTTACACATTAATTAAAAAAAGCCAGCATGTTACCAGATAGAAAAAGCTTTGAGGGCTGGCAATAAAGACAGTAAATAGGCTTCCATTGACTATGGGTAGTTTCAGTAGGGGCTGCTTGTGAGCCTTAAGTGAGACGCTGCACATTCTTTACAGCCAAATTGTAACTCTTCTTTCACAGCTTAACCTATCGCTGTTGTTCTAATCCGCTGCACCTGTTCAGCAATGACTTCTCATCCCATTGGAGTTGCACAGTTAATCTGCTAGGAGAGTAAGTGTTTACAAGGCCTAACGTGAGATCAGTAAAACGTATTTTCCATTGGAGATCCGATCTGGAACGTAAATCCAGGTTTCACTGGTTTTATTTAGAGCTGCACAGAGCAAGACTTGCCACTGCTCTGCACTGGTTTTCCCTGACTATTTTAGTCACATTCATCTTGTTGTTAAAGTTCCCTTTTAAATGACAGTGAACCCTTGGATGGAAGCATTTACAGAAGGCAGCTATACCTGAAAAGGAAACTCTGCAATTTGCTGAGATGCATCAAATTAGTAAAGTGGGACATCTCTTCATCAAAGTGCTGAACAGAAGTCCTTGGCAGCTCAGGATATTCTATGATTTGTGCTCCTCACCTATCTTCTTTCCATCACCTACCACAGGCCTCAAATTTAAAGCAGGAGATAGGATTCAACCTGACAGCTCTTTTCTTCCATCTGTTGCTTTTTATCAGCAGAATTAATGTTCATTAAGCTGCACTTGGCAAGCAGAGCAGTGAGCATGTGCTGAAGTTGAGGCTGAATCCTATGCATCTAAGTGCTTTGAATCCCAAATTTTCTATAAATATGACATTAGTTTTACCTAAAACCAGGTGAGTGCTCTGAATCCCAAGCTTTCTATAAATATGATTTTATCTAGGAACAGGTGAATGCGATATAGGGCCAGCAATGAGAAGAGATGCCTCCATTTCAACAGCAAATCTAATCAATTAGTAGGAAAGAGAAGTGCTCCATACCTCTGACTGAGAACGTTCACCCAACATGTTGGTTTCTTCTTCCTTCTGTTCCTGTTTCTTCCACTCGTGTTCTTCTGGTACTTGATCCTGTTCCTCTTCTAAGTGCTCAGGCTGACCTGCCTGCTCCATTTCTTCCTCCTCAAGTTCTTTTTTGTGTTCCTCTTCAACTTGATCAACATGTTGCTCATCATCCTCTCCAGCTTCTTGTTGCTCCTGAATGTTCAGTTCTTTGGCATGCTGGCCCTCATTAGGCCTTCTTTGTAGATGAAAAGGCTCAACTCTGTCTTCTCTTTCCTGGGTATTTATTTCTTCTCTCTCTTTTGGTTTCTCATTCTGAAAAACAAGCACAAGACATTAAGGATTTCATATTTTCAAGAGAGCTATAGAGCAGATATAGATACCTTTATTCCAGCCTGCAGTAGCGGATCTGTAGTCAGGAGAGCCAAGTGCCTGCCTCAGAACAAACTACCCTTCCTGCCAAAAGGGATGAGTACCCAGCTCCTGGCTCTACATAGCTAAACAACTCGTTGCACAATAGCATCATAAATGCAGTTTAAGCCTCACTTTATTCTGAGGTGGAATGAAACTATTACAATTTTGTATCTAAAAAGAATGCTCTGTTTTTATTTCCTGTAGGTTCTGCCAGTCAATAACTCTAGTAAAACAAAAACACAACTGGCATTTTAACCTGTAGACTTTACCCACATCTTTGCCTTTTTTATCTTTCAGCATCAGGTAGTATGTCAATTTTAAGTATACTGACTTCAAGTGTGCCACTGAAACCTTATGAAATGCATGAAGAGAGAATTTCTTCAGAACTAAGCTAGAGCTTTTTATAACACATGAAATATCTAAAATGTTAGGGACAGCGTATTATTAAATTTCATATTTTTAGCAACTTCTGAAAACAGCTTACATAAAACCGTTTTAAAGGCCTTTGAACGTCATCTTGACCGTAGTTTTCTACTATTCAATCAAATTAAACTGTTCCTAACTACCTTATTCAAGAAGTGACAAACACGTATAATTATCCACATGCTTCTAATGGAAGCTGAGCACACAGCTAGTGTTTTGCTGAATGAGAACTATTTCCCATAGCTCCAGTCAGTGCCCTGTACCTCCTTAGGCTCTTCAGCCACAGCTTCGCGGTGTACTGGGAGGCTGCTGTGGGGAGACGGTGCCCGCACCTCTGGTTGCTCATTTGGTTGTTCCAACTTCTCGGGCTGTCGGAAACTTGGCATTTTGTTTAGTGTGTCCTTCAGTTGTTTGTATTCCTCCACCTGGGACTAAAGTCAACACATTAGTTACACCGTGTCCCGATCAACAAAAAACAATAAAACTCTTTCAATAAAACAGTCACCCCGAGTGAACTTGCTGGCAAGACATATGCTAGAAAAAGACTCGATATTCACATCAGAGCAAAGACTGGGGAGGAGCAGGGATGAGAGGTTTTAAGATTGGTTGTTTCCATGCGCTAAACAGCATTGATTCATCACAATCTTTTCAGCCAAAGTGCACATGCATACAAAGATGCTGGAAAAATCCCCATGGGACAAAGACAAAGATTTGTTTTTTTCATGCCAAGCAGGAGAATTGTCAGAAGAGGATGATTCAGTTTTCTTGGTAGACTAAAGCGAGGGAAATTAAGAGCACCACAACTTCTTTACCAGTAGAAAGCAGTTCATTTTTTTTGGAGCCAGGAGTTTATATACACACCGTGAAAACGCCAACTCCACAATATTTAGGCAGGTGTTAAAAAAGACAACAGTCAAGGTACACAACTGAGGCAAAGAAAGTCACAGAACACCTTTGGTGAAGAGCGAGAAAAAAAGGAAGAAAAAAAATGCAACAGTAGGATGTTGTATTTTGGTTTGCAGTTTAACTCTGTACAAGATCAGAGTATTTTCAATAAGCTTTGAAGTCCAGCGTGAGAAGCAAGACTGGCACACCAGTCACTGTCTATGCAGCAGAGAAGAACAGAGTAAAATTTTTGAGACGTAAGACTTATAAAAGCTGACCAACTGCACAGGCAAGAGGTGGTGCCCCATGACAGGGTTTCTCTTTTGCTCCAGTGGAGGTGGTGGGAGTGTTTACTGTTTTGAAGTCAGAGGTGCATATTTCATAAGTCATTTAAGAGTTCGGGTTAGAACCGTTACGCTTTACACTCAGCACTGTGTGTGTCACTTCGTGTGTGTTATGTGGTATCATAGCAATCAATAGTACAGCAGACAGGCACGATGCATTGATGTACAATGCATGATACTCATACAAAACAATATCCACAGTGCTACGGATTGACATGATGCAATGCATAACAGCTCTGAATTTAGACGCACCTCGAGGCATCTTCAAAAGACTATGGCATCCATTAAAACGGATGGGCCTAAAAGCAAAGCAAAGCAGAGTTCAAAGTAATTACACTCATCATTCCAGAAGGGCACTGCTGTTCCCTGATTAGCTGCTGGAGAGTCCAGTAAGAAACTTTAGAGTAAAAAACAGTATTTACTTATCAAAAGACTAATACACAGATCTTTGATTTTTCTCCCCACTCACTGACCATGCAGAGAGCCTAAGACACGTGGATATTTAAACTGTGCACGTCTAGAATCAAAGTACTCCACCCCACCATACAAATCATTCTAAGCTGAACACTGTGATCCAAGGCCACAGCCTGAAAGGTATTAATGCTGGCAGACAGACGGGGTTTGTAAAAATATATGAAGGATCTGTCTGGCTGTTTGAGCTATGGGAAAGGACAAAGATCACAGCGCCTTAAAGATTCAGGTCACAAGTACCTTAGTGCTGTGTTAACTACTGATATTTTATGTCTAGAATACACCTAGAAACAGCAGGGTAATTTACAGAGCTGTGTTTCTAAGCAATAATTCCTTGTGAACTTTCTGTAGCTAGTTTGCAGGAAAAACTGCATGACTGTGCTGAACGCCTTCTGTTCTGAAAGGCTCTACAAGATCCTCCACTTGAACAAAGGTTCTCCATGAGAAATGCCACAGTCTGATTGCAGATAGAAAGGCTGTGTGTGACACAGGTGTTCGAAATAAAGAACTGAATAAAAGCCAGAAGTAAGAGGAGCCTCCCTTTGGCTTTAGTGGACCTTACATCAGACTCTCAATCTGCTCTGGGTGAGTTTCTGATATAAGCAAATATGTACCATGTAACTAATAGGGCCAGTGGGAGGAGAGGTTACAATTAGCTTCCAGTATGTTTTCAGTGCTGGAAATTAAGAATCTTCACATATTTATTCTCTGAGGGGCTTTTCTGGTCTTTCCCTATCTTTTGAATATCTATATGTGACACATAAAACAAGCAGAACTCAAATAAACTCAGTCCTTTTAGTCCTACTCACGATTTTTTTGGACCTTGAAAAACCCTCAAATGAAGAAAATTAGCCAAGAATAAGAGTATCTTCATGCTGCCTCATTACCTTCCCTCTGATCTTTCACCAAAGTCTTCCTTGCTCAAAATTTCCTTCCTTACTCCTAATTTCTGATCCCCTGTGACCTACACAGGCTGTACAGCTGACTGAATTTGCTGTAGTCTAGCAAAGTTTGAGCTATGTAGATAGATCACTTGAAATTGGCATTTAAGACAATGCTGCCTTTTTTTAAACAAAAACCTAATTTAGGTTTCATATGGCACTTGCATACTTCCATATATACCCGATCCCTGTAGCACTGATGTATATAGCCTTCTAGACCTTCTAGTTGTACACAAAATGGAACTTCATGATATATCAATATGTCTGCATTGAGGTCTTTAAAAGTGATATAAGTGAATGTCAGAAAGTGAGACGTTAAACTATCAGAAGTTCTATCAGAGAAGACAGAGAAAGGTATTCTACAGCTCTCGTGAATGCAGGGGTACTTTTCTTACCAGTAATACATGCGCTCTTGGGCCTACAAACAGAGCTTTGTGTTTTCTGACAGCCAGATAAGCTGTTGCAGCTTCTTCTTGAAAGCAACCTTTTAACTCATGCATTTCTCTGCGGTGTGCAGCATGGTGCTACCTGCAAATTCCCCATGCGAAAGGCTACATGCAGAACGTTACAGTCAGCTGAACTAAGAGAAACCAGTTTTAAGGAAGGTTAGAGCTACTACAGGCTGCTTTCCTTTCTGACCTGTGCAGCAGCTAGTGCACTCTTGTGGTCTTCCAATGTCACTACAAGCTGGTTGTGCTGGGAGAGTAAATTCTTATGCTGTTGCTACACAAAAAAAAGAACATTACATGTTTCACAAAGTTCGTTCTAAAGGTAAATTAGGTAGCCTGGGGGGTTCTGAACTAAGAAGATAATTCAGTGTATTCCAAAATGAAAATACCGAGTTGGCATAACAGCATTTATTTATTTAACCTGGAATGCATATTAAGCACAGAGAAAGTGAGCGTGCCAGGAAAGAAAATTTGAAGGCCAGAATTTATGTAACTAAAAATTGGAGTCGATTTCAATAAATGCTTGATAAAATAGAGCTGGGAAACGTTCTTTTTGGCAAACACACAGTTCATTACTTAAAGTCAAATTTCCAATTTCTATACTAAATACTTCTCTTCCGATTTAGTCTTTTTTAATTAGTTATTTTAAATGAGCATGTTCCTTAAATGCTGGTGGCAGAAGACGAGAAATCCAGTTCAGCTATATTCTTCTTTTGCCACAGTAGATAAACTGCAACTCTGTTATAGCCCATTTCTGGCTTGTTAAAACTTGGGAAATTTGTTCTTGTTGCCAATTGTTTTGACAGTTCTCCTTCAAAACAAAGCCTACCTTTACATCTTGTAACTGGGTATGAATGTCTTGGTGAGCTTTTCTCAACTGTCTGTTCTCCTCCCGTAAATTATACAAGGATTCTGTTTAAAAGAAACAAAATAGGTTAAACCCAGATTTATAATACTAAAGCACTGCAACATGAACTACAGTTAATTCTAAACAACTCCTATAGTAAAACTGGATTAGAGTAATTGTAGGATTTGCTTACCTTACATCCCCCCCCAAGAACTTGACATTTTTAAGGAGAAAACTTAATATTTTACATTTTATTTTGGTGCACCCACTGTGCAACTGGAACTATGCATTACTGTTCATTCTAGGGACTGCAGATGGCAAAATTCATTATGGTAATCTGAATCTTTAAAATGCAGAAAGGAAGACACCCTCAGCTCTTCCCTCTTCCCCCACATCGCATCAGGTGAGTGAGAGTTTCGTTCTGTAGGACTACGCTATTATTTTGGAAAAGGTGCCCAGATGGCCAGCATACTTAAGCAGCACTATGTTCTGGGACCAGGGAGAGGGGCTTTTCTTCCCACTTGTTACATTATGGTGATGTGGAACATTGCAAGCAGACACAAGCAAGCTCTACTGACACGCCAAGCTGCTAGGCTGCAATCCAGCTCAGCCCAAGAGCTCGCTGTATGACTTCACTGGTGTGGTGCCAAGGCAGAACTAATAAACACAGCCTCTGCCTGCAAAATACTGTGCAGACAAAACTGCAGACAGCTCCAAAACTAACTCGTGTTAGTGACACATGGCAGAAAGTGGCCAAAGGCCCTTGATGGGGAACGCCTCACCCTTTTGTTCTATGCTATTGTATAATTAGGATTGAAGAGTTCTGCAAACTGCAAGAAATCTCCGTAATAGGAAGCAGGATGCTAAGAGTAAAAAAATTAATACTTCATCCCCTAAGTATACAGGTGCAACATGTTTCAGAGGAGCTGAGAAAGACAGAAAATTAGGTCTATGAGAAACAAAGTATGTAAACTCTCTTCATGAAAAGGCGCATTTAGATCTCTGATAGAAGTGATAAAAATTCTTTAACTTTTTTTTGTAAACAAAAGGCAAAAAGGGAAACCTATTTCTCCAGGTTTTATATGAATCTTAGAACTAAAAATGAATGGTATGATACTGATAATGATAGCCTCTGACACTGATGGGCTTTTAAGTGATACATTTCTTACTACTTCCCTAATCTAGACAGGAACATGAGGCACAAATATGAAGAGCTTTCAGAAAGGCCACAAAATCATCAAGAAAATGTAACTTATCATAGGCATAGGCTGTACATGAATGACCTGTTAGCGAGAACAGAGAAACTGCTTTTGTCTCACGTCACACAAACACAATGACAGACACACACTTTAATATGGAGAGCCAGCATATACCCTTCAGCTTAGAGATCTCCTGCTCTTTTTCCTGCTGCAGTTGTAAATATCTCTCCTTGTGATCACTGAATGTTCTGCTAAACTCTTCTCCTTGTTTTCGGTGATCTTCCTCAAGGTCGGCATGCTGTTTCTTTAGTTCTTCATGTTGACTCTGCAAATACCAGGTTGGACACCGGAACAGTTCTGTATTAGCATATCCGCCTAATATTGTCTTTGGCAATTTATTTCATAAGTCCAGATGAATACGAAGCTTTCATAAAAGGAAGCTTATTATTCAAAGCATGCACACTGCAGATCCTTTCAAACACAAAATGATCTCTGTGATGAGTAGTCTCCTGTTCTAGGGCTACGTCACCTCACTCAGCAGTTGCACTGTCCCATGGGGAGCTGCTGAATGTGTCTAAGAAATTCCTTAGATGCCAAAATAAGTAAAGTTTGATTAGTCACTGCTCCATGCAAGTAATTGCATTAGAGAAGATTAGATTATCCACTGGAAAGCCTGACTAGTAAAAACTGCAGTAAATCATCTTCCAACAGTACTGTTGTAAGAGGAAGGCACCATCAGTGTACTGATGTTCTGGAATGAATTTCCAGAAGCCACTGAGGCCGTATACCCTTCAAACTGCAGGACACCAGTGTCCTGTGACACTGGTTATCTCAGTCACCTACCTTCAACATCTGGTGTTGTACACTCAGTGCGCTGTATCGGCTATTTGAGTCTTGCTGTAAAAAGAAAACAAAAGTGTTCATCAGAACAATACTGTCATTCTTCTAACCTCTGTACGTGCGGTTATTTAGCAGTTGCAAGCCAATGGACATAACTTCACAGGAAGCAAATTAAGCTCTCCACTTGTTTTGGCTATAACAAGTATGCATTTTTTGCACTTACTGCAGCAACTGTGTATTTTTAACATACGTAACTCAGCTCACAAAGTCTTCCCACTTTCAACCTGAAGTGTCCATAAAATACTAGCTTATTCTCTTCTTATAGAGTTCTCTACAGGTCTCCGGGTCCTGGTTTACCAGGCACATCTTTCTTTCTGGCACTTGGTATCTAAAACAGGTTCATTATTTATTTATTTATTTTTATACTTTTCAGTTCAAAGACCATTTGTTAGAAAGCTGTTACTGTCCTTTTTCCTGCAGACTAAGCAATGAAAAGATTTCCAATGCCTTCTCATTTGCCTTTGCACTTTAAAATAACATCATAATGTTAGAACTGCAATACTATAAACAGGAGGATATTTCTTAAATTCATTTGCTAGAAAGATTATCTATGTCTCATAAAATAAGAGGTAAAAATAATTAAGAATGGCAGAGCAGAAATGGAATAAGAGCTCCTTCAATTAGCACTTGTGAGACCTCTTCCTTTGAACAGCTATAATTGCAAAGCACTTCCTTTTTCTTGCAGCTCAAATGGCATCAAATATTAGCAAACTATTAAAAGCTGGTACTAGGAATGATGAGACTTACCCTTCCTTTATTTAGTGTTTCCTGTGCTTCTAGTTTATAAACAAGAAAATCTAAAACATAAAAGGAAAAATACAGATGAAAAAAAAACAAGCATTTGCACTTAAATAGCATAACCATCTGTATATAAATTCTCTTACGAGCTGAATATTCATGCAGTTACAATTTTCCAAGAGATCTTCAAGAACAGAATTACTTAACAAAATGTTCATATTTTGACTAAATATTTTCATTCAGAAAAAAATCATAAATAACAATGTATTTTAAAAATGTGTGAGATATAGGGGATATAGACTATGAGGCTCACATGTAGAGGCTCAAGACTGTGGAAACAATTACATACATCACATGAGCTTTCTCCGCAGAGGCGCAGTAGCATCATTCAAAAGGAACAGGACATTTATAAACCGTGCATATTTGTATTATGATAAAGATATGTACTTCGAAAAGTTTGAAAGTCAACACTAAATTGAAGCATAACAGAAATTTCTTCTTTTCGCTTCTTTTCAGGATTTAAAAATGACGACTCACCTTTGCATACCTATGAGGCAGCTGTCCACCAGATGGCACCAGACAGCTATCCGGAGCTGCACACTAAGGTTTTTTTTAAATGTTCTTAACTTTTGCTAAAGTAGTTATTTGAATTCAGTGGCTGAGTCATCGGATTTAGGAATAATGCAGACTTTACTCTGAGAATTACAGTGAATTTACAACTACGAAAGACTTAGAGAAAACTCAAACTTTTGCATTCTGCTAAAGGTTCATTGAGGGCAGATGTTAAGAAAAAAAAGGTAAGAAATAAAAGCGTAGTAAGAAATAAAATGTGTGAATATTTCTCCGTCATACACATCGGGAACTTAATTTTAAATCAGAAAAAGGTATGCAAGCATGTGTTTACCTTTAAGTAAATCAGAGTGAATCAATTTAACTGCATCAGACTAATTTCACATTGGAATGCAGGAAAAGATCCCATGTTTTTGTTACAAGGTTTAACACTTCATTATGCTGTAACAGGATTTACATGCGCCCATACTCCATATACGTTTTTGTTGTAGGTATATCCATATACATGCTTCCTGTGCATACTGTGCCATGTTGTAGTGATCTGTAAAGAGCACTAAAAATGTATTCCACAGATCTGCCAAGGTGGTCCTCCTAATGTGTTTATTTTATTTTTAATATATTGACAACTCATTTAAAATTGAACAATACACATCTAAAGTTACTATTTTTAATAGTCAATTTATCATAGATATCAAGGTGAAAATAATATTTTACCTTCTTTTGCTTTCTTATGTTCAAGCCTTTCTTTTTGCAATGATTTTTCTAATCTTGATCTGTGTTCATATACAACTGAAAAGACATTTTGTACACAGTTAATTTTAAAAGCAGCATATTTAAAAATATATAAAAATCCCCACCTCCCAGAACACCCAAAGAAAAAACTTGTACCCAGAAAATACAAGTGGAATGAGGTCATAAGGTTAAGGGCTGCTTACATTTTTTTTTGATGTGATATTGGTCCTGAATTTTTTATTTCTATTGCATTACAGGTTACAGTTACTGCATTCTGTCCTTGGTGGAGAGTCTGCTATGGTTGTTCTGCATGAAACCTACCAAATCATCGCTCCTTCTAGGGTACGTATGTACACATTTTCCCATTTTCCCATGCTTTCCTTCTCTTCTGCCTTGTTTGTAAAGAGACAGGAGATAAAGCAGGAAGAACAAAATAAGCCATCTGAAGGGCTAGCATAGCTAAAATAAAAAAATAACCGGATCCCATGACGCTTCTCCGTAAGGCTTGGGTATCAGAGACTGCTAGTCATGGATCATTTCAGTTTGAGAACAAAATTTAATCTTCACTGATTTTTAACTCCATTTATGCGTTTCCTTCGAGTCAAACTACCCACATGATATTCTGGAGATGAAGAAGCGGTCTGTGTGCAGTGCTTCAGGCAAAGAGCAACAAGCTGAGCTTTGAGGCACAGCTTTCAGAGCACATCCCACAAAAGCCTCGACAGGCCAGGCAAAGGCAGGCACGCAGGGTGCCAGCATGTCCTCCATGGGGGGGCATCTGCTAGGAAAAATCGCATGCCTTCTCTAGGAAGGGTGTCCTGATGTCTTTGATAAGCTCTCTTAAAGCCAAGATTGTGTGAACACCTGCGTGTAATCCAGACAAAAATGAATTGACATCTGGTTTTACCTGCCAACAGAGTTTTGCTTGTAAGAATTTTTGTTGTACCCACACGTACTTCGGACGTGCCGTATCCCCTGGCAGAGGGTTGAGCATGTTGAGCAGCTCTTCAAGCAGTACGTGCTTTGCAGGGTGAGTTTTGGATGTGTCTCAACAGACAGTGAACATCAGACCCTATTTATCCTTTCCTCACCACTCACTAGACAGAAGGATCATTATCTAAAATAGCCAACTTTGCAGCAACAATATTAATTAGAACTCTTACAAATACATAATTGGATTTGCTAAACCTCAGTTTGACACCAGCACCTTTCACTGTTTGAATTTTAATTTGCACTCTTGCACCAAAGAGCTGTTCCACAAATTAAAGGAACGTGATTTTTTCCTTCAAAACTAGGAAACTAGTTCTCTGAGAACTAAACCATTGGTGTGCATAAGCCTTCAACAGGAAGTCTCAAACAAAGATTTGTATCTTGGCAGCCACAGAAAACTCCTCTTATACCTTAAAAAGCATTCTTAATTCCCCCATGCGACATTCTGCAGGCTCTTTAGCTACTGGCTTATCTCA
The DNA here is from genome assembly GCF_964211835.1 of Anser anser. Classification (NCBI taxonomy): domain Eukaryota; kingdom Metazoa; phylum Chordata; class Aves; order Anseriformes; family Anatidae; genus Anser; species Anser anser. The sequence continues at coordinate 24,812,143 of NC_139729.1, read as the reverse complement.
AAATGTTTACAGTTTGGCTTAGGTGACAAGGATTGATTAGCAATCCTGCCTCTATCCCTGCTTTGCTATTTATCATCTAAAGTCAAGGGCATCAGTCAAGATGAACTAATGTATCAACATCCTCTGCAACAAAACAAGCATTTAATGAACACTCACAAAGTCGCCAGCAAGTAAGTTTCCAGAGAAGAAGAAAAGATGGCAGCACTACAGTAATGGTTTTATCTAGGCACCGAAGATGGTGAATGCTGAATCACATTGCAAAAGGAGCAGCGGTTGTAGCATAGCAACTCAGGAGAGAAATGAAAATCCATAATGGTTTTCCCCTCCCATGCCATTAGGAGTGGAAAGAGGCTTTTTGGCAAGCAGACTGAGCCACAAACGGATTCTGAGGTAACGTTTCTTGTTGCACTTCTTTGCCCGCAGGCGACCTTCCGCAGCTCCTCCTGGGGTTTTAACAAGTGGGGAACTCACAACAAAGCCATCACGGTAAGGGCCGGAAGAAAGGAGAAGAGGGATGCAATGCTTTAGCTTTCAGGGACCACAGTGCTCTGTAACTTCCGCATCCAATTTTGGCTCTGCTGAGCTCTGGCTCTGCTGCCCTCACCCAGCACTTGGGGTTGTTGGTGCCCCTCCCGGGCAGCACATCCTCACTGCCACCTTGTGTGTGGCAGCCCCTGAAAGCCTGGGATACAGCCTGCAGCGTCCTGACGCAAGTCTCTCAGCTGACCAAAAAGCAACCAAGGAGGAGGGTAAGAAAAATGGCCTCCCACCTCTCTTCCCACCTAGTTAATGTGCTGGTCGAAACATGTTCTGCAACATTTTTTCATCTAATAAAAACCCATGACATGCAACATTAAGAATAATTAAGAAAGCATAGCTGCCATATTTTCTCACTGGCTCTTTTTGGGAGTAGGTCAGAGGTCAGATTTTGTACAGATTGGAGTTTATCTGCCATTAATGTACATGGTTCCTACCAGTAAGGAACTTCCTAGGCAAGAGTCCAAAGGCTTGTTGCTGTAGCAGGGGATTTCTCTTTCTCCACTACCAGCATGGATACACTTGAGCAAGAATTTCAAATATATATATATATGTATTGAAAAACATGTTTTTTATTACAGATTTCCCATCCAGGATATGGAAACTATATAAGGAAAGGGATAAATTCCTGGCAGTGCGATGCAGACACAGCACTTAAACATCTTTGTCACAGGGTAAGTTCCCCCACCCCTAATCTCCTACTAAGCTTTGCACAAATAACTGTACTTTGTTGACATGTTATATTCAATAGAACGGTACAAAACAAAGGGAGAAACATGATAATTTAATGTTAATATGCACTATTCCCAAACCAAAATAATGGCAGGTATCGTGCCTAGGGGACCTATATAGTGTCACCTATGTGAGTGAACAAAACACAACAGGAATGCACAGGAAGGTGATCCAGCCTCAAAGGGCAGGGCCCAGAAACAGAACCAGTAAAATCACAGCTAGTTCAGACACCCTCTGTCTTCAATAAGCAGACACCTAACAGTTCTTGAATTAAGGTGTGAGATTTTTACCAAGCAGAAAGGAAAGTGGAGGAGCAGGTAGCAGGGGAGGAGGGGAAGCTTCTCAGCAGATTGCATCACCGTGTCCATGGCTGAATGTTAATTGCAACACCGGAGTCAAGTTATCTGATGAAAGCAAGTTTATTTAACAGTCGTAGTTAGCTCACTTGGCTTTGCATCTCTAAGCAGTTAAGCTATTAGAAAAAATAAGCCATTATAATACATATAAAAGAAAGTATTTCTGGTTTTACATTATCAGCGACTCTGCAGCTGTGTTACTTTGGCATTTTGGTCTGTCTGAAGCATGACCCAAAAGAGTCCTGAGCACCCCAACACCCATCTTACATACTGAAAAATTAAGAACATACTGGAACTTAAATATACACAATGCCAGGAGTTTCACTAAGTGCAGTGTTACTGTTTCTTGAGTAATTCTGCAATCCTTCTCTGAGCTCACAGTACTACCATCTTTGGTTTAAAACCAGCAGATTTCAGTAGTCTTGGCAACATTCAATGTTATTTTGTCTCAGACTGGGGCAGAGTTGAACTGAAGCAGCAGAGCAGGGCCTACCACACCAGCACTTCTCTGGTAACACTATGAAGGGCTGTAGAACACAGACTTGTTACAGAAATACAGTTACATCTCCAGTTCTTGTCACCGCAAAGAAAGCCATTTAAGTTGTGATTCCATGCAAATAGCTTTCCTGTTTGGAGAAAAACATTTCTATTAGGCAAGTAATCCCTTCTAGAATAGATTTTCTAGTCCAATGATGGTGATTAAAATTTTGATCTCAGAAGAGATTTCTTGACTCATCTGATGCTAATGTTTCATGCTGGGAGAACACATTAGCATAGCACGACCCGCTCTCCCAGCTCCAAGCTCTGCATGCCATTAAGTCAGCGAATCTGCCTTCAAACGGGAAGATCTCCTGTTTCACCACTGCCAATCCAACCAGTAAAACCCCTACTGGTCACAGGATGCACTCCGCCTACTTGAAAGCCTTATTTGAGAGGTTCTTCACAATAAATCAGTATTCCAGTGACACTGCAAACATCTAAGAAAAATAAAGCCATAGAAACATTCCCATATTAAAGAGTAGGAAAGCTGTATTTTAAGTAAAGTGCAAGAAAACAGCATTACAGAAACCATAGTTACAATATATTGAACAAAATATTGAAGCTATTTCATATTTTATGCCCTTTAAAATGTCTGTTTTGAATGCATATAAAAAGAACAGAAATAGAAGCCAAGATAACACAAAGCTGATCGTGCGTGAAAAACAAGCTTTCTTCTGGCTTAATTAAGGAACAGCTTTGTATACAGGCAGGCATGGGCTGCTCTCACTTTGTTCACTGAAAACCCCAACTAGCACTGCAGGCAGTATCACATTTACGTTCACTTTAAAACAAAGTCCTACACTTCTCAGTTTTCACATGTAAAGAACCAGATAACAGCTTTGTCACATTACAACCAGTTACAACACAGGAACAGGCAAGAAAATCCACTGCTTTTAAAGATCCCCCCCACCAAAAATAGCCTACCGATTAAAGTAAGGCTGTTCCTCTAGCTCAGTCAGCTCTCCTACATTAAACTAGAACTGGAGAATGGGACTTGAGCAAATTATGCAGCTTTGTGCTGCGTTAGGAGGCATTTATGTCAGTTAAAAAAAAAAATCTACCAGATAAAACCTACCCAAAGATAATGCAGAACTGAAGACTTGCATTTTTATGCAACTTTTTTTCTAATCTTGCAACACTGGCATCTTTTCCAGGTAAGTTAGATTGTATCTGAAAAACCAGAGGGTAGTTTGGGAAGTACCTGCATCCTGCTGGTCCCTACCACAATCAGCTGTGAGACTCCTTCCAGCACTACGAAATCCCACTCAGTCCCTGGGGTGTTGACAGGGACAGTGATCACTGATGCTCTCTGTGGAACATGCCCTGCATCAAAGGGTTTGTACGAAGCTCTGCAATGTTGAGTGTGGAAACAGATTAAAAAAAGATATCAGAACTCATCATGATAGCATCATGATAGAACTTCAAAACCGCCTCTGGAATGTGTGCAGAGGTCAGATAAGCATACAAGAAGTTTTATTTGCTTTATCGAACCTTCAGCCTTGCATCTTCAAATAGAAAAGGAAAACCTGAAGCACAGCACACAGAAGTGTTGCAGATCTTAGAAGTTTGCTTGCTTGCAGTTGTGGAACGGGGGAATTCAGCACGCTAATGCAGTTCATCCCAGAAACACATGCTTATGTTTCTGAGAAATAGTTTTGGCTTCTATTTGCTTATCAGGATGATGCAAAAATTAATTTCTAAACTGGAGTAAATATCTAAATTTAACAGAATCCTATTTCACCCTCCCTTATGTACTGTCTTCTTTCTTAGAAGTTAAGACCACCTCTAAGAAACAACAGGTTTATAAACAAATTGCAAGTAAAACAAAACGATGAGGTGGGATTTGGGGAGGTATTTATCATGCTGAAGCAGTGAACTGGAGTAGGTGCTGCCCAAAACAAAAGTTTAAGAAGGAACATTAAATGTGATTTAATGTTTAATGCTTGCTGGGCTTCAAGCATGACTTATTTGGAAATAGATCACATTTTCCATCCCAGAAGAGATTTCCTGCACACTCCACCAACGATTTCTTCCAGCCTCTGGTGCCGCCCATGGTCAGATTACCATCTCACCCTGCATGTGGCATTTCCTATCCACCTGCCTATGCTGAAGTGGTTTTTAATTTGTTTGGTTTTGTTTGCTTTTTTTACAGTGACAAATGCAAATAGTTCAGACAAAACCTGTTCAGTGATTTTCGACTTAGATGCTTAATTTTATTTTTATGATTGTATTTAAAACACATCCTTCTGTCAGACACAGGTACATGGCTGTTCAACTCCTTGGCTGGCGAGTGGCCTGAATGCTGCTTATGTTATCCTTTAAACTACACAGGGTGATTAGCAAATTTCCTTCTAACAGGATTCCACTCCCCTTTTTATTTATTTTCCTCTCTCTGTTCTCCTGCCCTTTGTGTCACAACACACAGGCTCGTTTTGTAGAAACACAAAAACATGCAGAAGGGCTGCAGCGACAAGTTTCTTTCTCGTTTCTGAACGTCTGGGGCTGCTCACCTCTTGGCTCCAGGAAACGAAGGCCTGTTCCTTCTCTCAAAAATTGTTTTAGAGCTCTTCCAACTTTCTGAAGAAGTCCAGTGACTCTATCTACATGCTGCTAAGATTGTATTTTTCCATATATATAAACTTTTTTCAGGTATATACATTCAGATACTACTATAAAATTGGCATTGAAGAACAAAGTGTGTAGATTACTTCATATATACATTCTAACGGTCTGTCCCAACTGAAACCTACATTTGCACCTTTATCTTAACGAAGTATGGCAAGAATTGATGCAATAGCTACAGTTATCAACTTACAAAACTGCTAAACCGCTTCCTTGAAGTTGTTCAAGGGAGCTGTAACATAGGGGTCTTGGAGTCAGCTTCAGTCGTACGTTTCAAAAAGCTGCATATGGAAATCAATAGTTTAAGTTCGTGGTTCATATTTTTTATATATTTTTTTTAAACAGATCACTATCAAACCTTACGATATACATCTGAGCATGACAGATTGACTGAAACACTGAAAACGTCATTATTCAGCGTGGTGGCACGAATAGGAATAGGCTGCCTACCGTGCCCTCCAGGAGGGCAAGCAGGCCACGCTTCTCTCAGCATCTCCGTAATTATCCCTGGAAATGACTGCCAAGCTCGGGATCTGAGTCACCTCTAGGAAATAAGATACTAGGCTAATTTTGGATACCTTGGAGGAAAGAAAATAAACTGCAAAGGAAGAGGCTGAATAGTTGAAGTTTCTTTAATTTCTTAATTAGAGACATAGTGGAAAAATCTCAGGAAGTTTGGGTTATGCTAGATCACCAGAAAAAGAACAGAACTACATTCATCACAGAAGACATTTTTAAACAAAGAACAGCATCCAAACAGGCTGTATTCCCTACGTGCTTACCTCAGGCTCCAGTACAACAAGAAATTCATACCCAACTCATTAAAAAAAAAAGTCACCCAATAAAAGATTCTGCCTTAATTACTGAAAAAACAGAGTACATGGAAGTATTAATCTGAATTATTTAGCTTTCATTACAATAAAACCTCAAAATAGCACCTGACTTTTCAGCAGGGCAGATTTAATTACTTTTTGCTATGCAAAGATCCTATTCCAAAATGAGCAAAGCGAACTATACTAACCACAAATTGCTGACGAGATCCTCACGACTGTGTAAGAGATGCTACAATGCATACCCAAATCAGAGGGCGGGTGGAAACTTTATTCCTACAGAAGCCCCACCTAGAGACACCCGGCGTCCTGCCAGCCAAAACACGCAGTCCGGTGACACAATGTGTCTGGAACGTTTTATTTAAGGCATAAGAATCTTACAATCTTAACTGATCCCCTCCAGCAGTACCTAACTCTCTGACATTAACTGTAAAAATACTGTCAGTGCAACTGCAGAGTCACAGCCACCCCCAAACTCTTCCCGCGTCGCTTGCTTAGCACAGCCAGCCACCGCTTGACCTGTGCTGGGGACTACAGGACTCGGGCTCAGTTTGCAGCTGCAAGCATCAGGTTGAGGCTGTGGCATCCACTGCTTCTCTACAGGTCTCCCTCACTAAAGCTGGAGATGTTTTAGGTGATGCAGAAGCCCCTGTCAAACTTCACCTGCTAGGACCAAAGGACAGAAGGTGACTGTTGAAAACGTCGGTATGTAAACCCTCCAAAGCATTGACACATCTTGTCTCCCACCTCTCTCAGCTCTGAAATGTTCACAGATCCAGCCAGATCCATCACTCACAAGCTTGAAAAGGCTTCAATTGTAATCAGCAACACAGAGTTTCAGGACGCTGGCTCTATCTCATACTGCCCAGCATTCATCCAGGCTACACGCTCTGTGATCTGCACACCAGATCCCAAGCAGGTGTAAAGTTGCAGCACTAGTATAAATTCATCCAGGAAGTATTATGCCCATAAGGGAAGTGATTTCAGGGCATTCAGGAATGTATTACAGGAGTAAAAAAACACCACCGCCACACAGAACTATAACTATGGGCATTTTCTCAATTTGCTTTTTCCAGTCTTGGAATTCAGCTGCCCAGACCCATCCGCTCCATGTCGAGAAGGAACAATGCAGCTCCCTGGGTTACAGAACTCAAAGCTCCAGCACCTCTTCTGTACTCAGAGTATGAAGAAATACTGGTAACTCCAGGTAACCTTAAGTCTACAGGTCTTTTGTCTTCAAAACAGACACATACATATTTAGATTGGTTTTAAACATGCACAAGCAGAGCACTTCAGAATAAGGGGCAGGATACTGCAATGGTAGCAGAACAAGGGATGCCTTCTTTGCTATTTAGTGTGGTACCGATGCAGAAGACTCGCTTTAGCAGGTGCACGTTGCCCTCAACATCAGCAAGTTCGAAATACAGGCACTGGAGTCTTACTTAGCACGCAAGACAAATTTCCTTAAGTTTGGACACACATTAAAGGTTGCTCTGCACTTTTTATCAGTTTGAACCATTTCCTAAAACTGTAGAGGACCCTTTTATAGCATTAGGTACAATCTGACACTAACGGGATTCACAGGACTTCAGGCTGCTGTTACAGGGAACAATCACACCACGCAGGAGCTGCACAGGCGTTGTTCTGCTTGGATGATGCACGTGAAGAACAAACTGTCAGAAGTAATTAGTTCTAGCTCAGCCAACTTAAGGAACAAGTTTAAATACAGTACTATAAAAAGGGGTGAAATAGTGAAGTACATTACGTGTTTAAGTACTTCACTACAAACAGCTTGGAAATCTACCATCCAGTACGGTGACACATTATGCAAGTCTCTGTACACCTAGCTGCCATGCATCTGGTGAAGTTTTATCGGGTCAACTCCAAGGAGGGGCCTCAATTTAGGACAAACAGCACAAGAGGCCCAGAGGAATTCTCCATTTGCTGTTCAGGTGAAGCTTTCTAGCACTGGATGGAATAGTTTTGAGGAAATCCAGACGTTGTCTACAACAGCGTATGCTCTCAACTCGCAAGTCCAGAGCCTCTGCTGGGTTGCCTCACACAGCCTCAGCCTGCAGAGATTGCCTGAAGCCATCAGACACATTTAGACTCTAAGAGAGCAGGAAAATAAGGGAGCAAAAGACACAAAATGTATGCAGTTATTAGGATTAGGGATTAGAAAAGATTAAACAGATTAAAACAGTACACAAGGAATTACCTAATACCCAGCGGATGAGAAGACAGAAGTTGCAAAGGCTGGTAAATAAATAAATAAATACTGTAGATACATTAAATCTTGAAGCAAAGATTGGGTTTGATTGGGTTTGTCTACAGCTGGCAGTGCAGATCTCTTCTAGCAACTGAGGTCTGTTCCAGTAAGCCAGTAGCTTCAGACTTACTCTGACGTGTCTTCGCGGGAGATGAACAGTATCAAGTTTTGTTTTTAATCATTTTAAGGAATATTAAGTAAGATTATCTTCATGTTTCAAACACATAATGCTCAGAGAATGAGACTAAAATAATCAGCTTACTGGGGAGATCCGCTTCTCTGTGAAACACCTGCCAGAAAACAATGACTTTAAGATAACAATGACTAAGTTTTCTTAGCAGTCACGAGATTTTGTGTCATCTCAAAATCTTGCCTCTGGCATTCCCCTTGTTACTTACAGAGGCAGCATTGCTTTCTCCTTGCCCATCAGGACTTTGTTAAGAGATGATAATGCTGAAGTTTGATGTTCTCTTTCATGAAGTGCCCTGGAAGCCTAGCTTTCAAATACGAGAACTGCTACAACATGAGCTGGGCTAAAGATCCAGCCTCTCCAACCAGTTATTCTTCTGCTTCCCAAGCCAATCATTGCTCAAACAGCAACCTGATCTTATTTCAAGAGGCACAAATACTTCTCAGCCCAGTAGCTTAAGTTGTGAGCTTCACAGAAAGCAGAGCTCCCTACAACAACCATTGTATGCCCCATTCTTCAGATCAGCACACGAGGTAAATGATTTTGACACCTTTTCCATCAGCATTTTTCAGTGATCTGGACCTTCTGCCATGGTAGGTTGTGGTGCTGCTTTTGCCCAAGCGTGCAGAAGATTCAGCCTGCTTCACTTGCTGCATTTGAACAAAGCAAGACTGTGAAAAAGATTAAAATCTAAAAAGATTGGCTTTTCAAGCAAAAAACAGAAAACACTGCTCATTCAGGCATAAACAACTGGCAAGTACTGAAAGGGAGGTTCCTATTACATAGCGCAGACGAAAAACCTGAAAAACTACACAGAGAGAAAACAGCAGATAGCAGGAAGTTCAGGGAGGCTACACTCCAAGCTACATCCGAGGAGCCTTCTCAAGATTTTGGGCAGACCAAAGGCTTTCAAGTCTAAAACTGGCACCGAGCTCTGACTGGATATACAAACCTAAGAGTCACCTACACTCCCTTAAGCATTTCCCAAACTGACTCAGATTTCACCCGCAAGCCCTAACAGTGTTCCTCTGTGCACAATCAGGAAAGCAGCTACCCTTATAGGCCCGAACAGCCACAACGAAACCCAACCGAAATTCAGAGACCGGCTGGTATTTCGCTGGCATCCGCGCGTTTCAATCCTGCAGGCTTTCCAGGAGCACAGCCAGCCCAGCACAATAATGCCTCAGGATCCTCAAAAGGCCAACTTTAAGAAGTTGCCTTTTTCTTTTTTTTTAATTAAATAAAAGCTTACTGATGAAATGTTTGCTCAGGAAGCAGAAGTCCAAGGTTCAATTCTCTCCTCAGCTTGTAATGAGCTTTAAAGTCTTATTCAATCACCCAGAAAAGAGCAGTAAGCACTAAGAAATCAAGCATTGTGAATACACCCACTCTTTTCCTCCTGGCAATACTATGCAAGTGAAGCAGCCCTTTTAACTGCTTCCCTCTTAAAGATTTCAGAGCTCCCAGCACACTGCAAGTCCCAAAGTTCTCTCTACACCAATATCTGCATCTTTGAGAAACCGATTACGTCACATGGAAGAGAAGTTGTGCTGCACAGGTAGCAATGACACATTTTATTGTTCTCCTAAAAGGATAAATCCAAGGAAATACATCTTGCGATGTGAAGGACAGCAAAGATATGTAGCCTAGATAGTTGCAGAGCTTTTTTGTTTGGCAACAGACACATTGTTGATTTAAAATCCAGGCTACTTAAAAGTTCAAAGTGCAGTCAGATGCTGCACCTGCAAACACAGGGTTTTCTGTTGGCATTTGCATTGTTTTAAAGTCTCTGTTTAAAACAAATTCCCTTCTGTTGTTCCATAAGAGTTTAACAAATGGGAAAGGTTCAGAAATAGCTTTGGTTTTGTATTTCACCAGTTAACATGGTGTTTGTGTATCTCACGGTGAACTGGGCATAGATCCTGACTTCTCCGTGTTTTCACCCCTAATGAACTCCTTCTGCAGAAATGCTGGTGATGACACAAGGCAGTTCATCCTAGCAAGCGTCATGTGAAATCTACAGGGAAACGCAGGGAAGAGAAGTTCACTTTGTAGCTTCCACTTACTGTAGCAGGAGATCAGGAATCTAACGCTTGCTGCTGCATTTAACGCGCCCGGAGCTCCCAGCCTCACCCTCGGTTAGTTCTATTAACTGTTGCCACAATACAGGACAATTTTTAAGAAAAAAATTATTTTTAAATCTTATTTTTCATTGTATGCTCTGATTTAATTGTAAGTATTTTTCCCCAAAGTTTACAGCTACCACATTAGGCATAGCTAAACATTCCTATTTAATAGGCTTGATACATTGGCACGCATCCCAGAACAATTTAAAGTTATTTCATTGATAATCAAATGTATTTGCATTTTCAGATCCTGGTCCATATTTTACATTTCTCATTGCTGCATTTTTATATAATTATTCTCTTACTTTTTTTTTTCAGTGCATCATTGTTCCTGCATTCATCAACTACTGGTTGCCTGCTGCCTCCATGAAATCGTTTGGGTAGATGCCCACTTAAAATAATGTTTCAGAAGGGGAAAGTTAAAACTCACAATCCAGACCCAATGCATCTGATCAAGAGACTATCGCTGTTAGGATAAAGTTTGTTGCATGATCCTCTGGTATAGCCAGAGCAACAGAAAAAGCCAACTTGTTGAATTTTAACTTGAGAACAAGATGTTCCTGTTTCCTCTTCAAATACCGTTGGCAAATATACAGACTAGCAAAAGTAGCCTTTTAGCCCACTGCCACATACCCATCTCCCAGCCAAACACTCAGGCCTTTTCAGTGACAAAAATGAAGGATTTTATCTTTTTATTTTTTCCCCAAGGCATTGCAGCATTATTGCCTGAAATTGAAATAGGAACTAACAACGGTCTCAGATCACAGATAAGCATACTCCAAGTTACGAACCACTATGAGAATCTAACTGCGTAAGCCTAATTCTGCTATCTGCAGAAAAGCAGTATGCTTCTGGAAGTGCTCTTACGTACGCTTCCACAGTAAAAAAGCATGGCAGAAAATCGCCCTGAACTGAAGGGGTGTTACAGTTACTACAGCTGATCTCCTGTATTCTTGACTTACACAATCTTGAGAAAAAAAAATCCTTAAGCGTTCTGAAAGTTGTCGTTGGCCTCTGTACATGTTGGGCTGATAACCTCGCACCTGACAATTAGCGAGGTGCTGAGGTCTTGCCCTACCTACAGTACTGATGCTTCATGTAGATGTTTGCCGCTTTGCATCTGATTTCCGGACGCGCACATGTCAGAGATCGGCATCTTTTTGTCTTCAAGTACCGAAAGCCCACGTTGGTGCAACCTCAAACCAAGATACGTATGGATCTGTATTTAAGTGGCAGCTTTAAGCCAAGAAAATCAAGGCTGTTTCAACAGTTATAGAATACCTTTATCCAAATAACTTACCCTTTGAAAAAAAACGTTTATTAGAATATCCCTCGCCCTGCTGGAGCTATTTAACTTTCACGCTGTCCTCCTGGAACTGTAGCCTTGCTTTTTTACAGCCGAATAGCTGCTCAGCACCACTAGTACTGCTAAGACAACGCGGAGGCACGCAGAAGTCCCAGAACTGGACGCGTTCTGTATGACATGAACGGGAGTATCCCTGCCTTTCATACCAGGAACTGCCGAGCGATGTGCAACCCTTTGGGACCGAGAGGCACTCCAGAAAGCGTGCGGGGGCGAGGGAATAGCGGAGCTTTCTAGGAACCGGCAGCGAAACCTGCCACTGACGTCAGTGGGGCTGGGGTCTCACCCACGGCCTGACAGCAAAACCTCACGGGGAGAGAGGAGGGGGAGAAGAAGGCAAGGAGCAAAACTTCCCAAGCGTTGGGACGGCTGGAGCTGGGTTTCCCCAGCAGAGGAGGGTGTACGGGGACCGCGGGCAGGGGGCCAGCAGGGCAGCGGTACCTTGTAGCTGGGCCGAGAGGGACTCCTGATGCTGCTGGTACTTGAGCGCCGTGGCCTCAGCCTTCCTCAGCTGGCTCTGCAGCTCGTAGTACAGCATGGCCCCGTAGATGAAGCCGAACACCACGGTCAAGAGCAGAAGGGTCTGGAAAATCCGCTTCTGTTTTCGGGAGCACATCCCGTTGCCCATGTCCCCCGGCGGGGTCCCGAGGGCCCCCCGCCCCTCACGGCTCAGCGGCGGGCGGCTGGAGGCGGCGGACGACGAGGCGGAGACATGGGAGGGAGGGCCGGAGGGAGGGCCGGAGGGGCCGGGAGGGCGCCTCAGCCCCGGGGCACCGCCGCGACGCCCGGGCCGTTCTCCTCCTGCCGGCGGGCCCGGCGCGGCGAGGCGGAGCGGGGCCGGCGCCCCAGCCGCATGCTGCGGCCGCGGGGCTCTGAGGGGCTGCGAGGGGCTCTCCGGAGGGGGCTGCCCCCGGCCGGCTCGTCCCAGCCCCCGGCGCTGGGTCCGGGCTGAAGCGGGGCCGCGGGATCCCCGGCGCCCACCTCCTCAGGCGCCCCCTATCCTTGAGGCCGGCCCCGCCGCCGCCACCCGAGGGGAACAAAGGCAGCTCCCCCTGCCCCTCACTTACGTGTCGCCGCCGCTGCCCCGCCGCCGCCGGCTCCCCGGAGGAAGTCCCGCTCCGGGCGCCGCCTCATTGGGCCCGGCCGCGGCTCTCTCCCCTCCCTTCGGGGAGGCAGCGGCTGAGCGCATTGGGTGCCCGCCGCGTCCGTCCGGCCCGCCCGGGGCAGCAGCGCCCGCAGCCCGCAGCGAGCCCTGTGAGGGGAGCGGGGCGCCGGGAGTGGGGGCTCTCAGAGCGCCCGGCTTAGAATCCGAGAATCCCGGACTCCTTATGGCTGGAAAAACCCTCCAAGATCACCTGGTCCAACCGCCCCCCTACCACCAATGTCACCCACTAAACCATGTCCCCAAGCACCACGTCCAACCTCGCCTTCAACACCCCCAGGGACGGGGACTCCACCACCTCCCTGGGCAACCCGTCCCAACGCCTGGCTGCTCTTCCTGAGAAGAAATGTCTCCTCATTTCCAACCTGAACCTCCCCTGGCACAACTTGAGGCCATTCCCTCTGGTCCTATCACTCGTTGGAGATGAGTGGCTGGAAAGCTGCCTGGCCGAGAAGGACCTGGGAGTATTGGTGGATAGTCGGCTGAATATGAGCCAGCAGTGTGCCCAGGTGGCCAAGAAGGCCAACGGCATCCTGGCCTGTATAAGAAGCAGTGTGGCCAGCAGGTCGAGGGAAGTGATTGTGCCCCTGTACTCGGCTCTGGTGAGGCCGCACCTCGAGTACTGTGTTCAGTTTTGGGCCCCTCGCTACAGGAAGGACATGGACGTGCTCGAGCGAGTCCAGAGAAGGGCGACCAAGCTGGTGAGGGGTCTGGAGAACAAGTCTTACGAGGAGCGGCTGAGGGAGCTGGGCTTGTTCAGCCTGGAGAAGAGGAGGCTCAGGGGCGACCTCATCGCTCTCTACAGTTACCTGAAAGGAGGCTGTAGAGAGGTGGGGGTTGGTCTATTCTCCCACATGCCTGGTGACAGGACGAGGGGGAATGGGCTAAAGTTGCGACAGGGGAGTTTTAGGTTGGATGTTAGGAAGTACTTCTTTACCGAAAGGGTTATTAAGCATTGGAACGGGCTGCCCAGGGAGGTGGTGGAGTCACCATCCCTGGAGGTCTTTAAAAGACGTTTAGATGTAGAGCTTGGGGATATGGTTTAGTGGAGTACTTAGTGTTAGGTCGGAGGTTGGACTCGATGATCTTGAGGTCTCTTCCAACCTAGAAAAATCTGTGAATCTGTGAATCTGTGAATCTGTTACCTGTGAGAAGAGGCCGACCCCCAGCTCCCCACACCTTCCTTTCAGGTAGATGTAGACAGCAATAAGGTCTCCCCTGAGCCTCCTCTTCTCCAGACCAAACAACCCCAGTTCCTTTAGCTGCTCCTCATATTTATTTCTCTCGGTCATCCCGTGCCTTTATTTTTGTCTGCAGGCTGCTGATCGCACCCGGGAGGTGCTGCCCTCACCATGCTTGGCCTTTTCCTTCGCTCAGAGTCTTGCTCGGGCCACTGCTGGATTATTAGGTCAGGTACACGGCATGGCTGTGTGTGTACCCTGCTCCCAAATGCCGCTGTCATGCGTAAAGAGGTGAGGAGGGTTTTATGGGATTTATCCTTCACCAGCATGATGTCAGAGTTCTTCATGCTACTGTATTTTATCAGCAAGAAAAAGAAAAACCTGCTCGTCTCAAGCTAAACTAGTAGTATTAACAAAAAATGAAAGACATATTCCAAAGTTCTTTTTATAAACATATCCAGCTCACTGATATGTGTTTTTTACAGGCATTGTTCTGGCCTTAAAAGAAAAACAACATAAAAGAGGTTTAAAATTTTGTTATTAAAATATTCTACATCTACCAGTAATGAATAGCAGCCGGTACTACAAGCTGGCGTGGCTTCTGTCTAAATATATTTCAAATTTTTATTCACTGTCTTTTAATTTAACTGAATGCCTTGCTTTCCTAATTATAAGATAGAGGACTTGTTCAAAACTGAGAGGTAAGCACCCAGGAAGTATTTGTAATTGCTTTGAAATAGTGATGCTTTTAAAAAATTCATTTTCTTTTCCCTTGCCTTTAGGAGGCTTCCTGAAGCCCACAAAGTTAGATTTTCAAACTTTTATTCAAAACCATGAGTGTTTCAGATTGGCTTATTTTCATTCAGTATCCATTACTTTCACAAAGTAGTCACGGTAGGCTTCTTAATATCATCACACAGAATCCAAATCCAGCTCCCTTTCCTCCCCGAGAGTCCTCCAGAGATGTCCTGTGCATTGTTGCTTTACCAGGCTCATCAGGATGAGCTCAGTTATGTAGAATGAGACACTTCTTTATCTCGGGACTGAGGCTTTGAAATCACTGAAGGTGATTTATACTTCAGAATTGCAGTTATTCAAATTGCTGAACTTCTTGGGTGTCCACCTGTTGCCTACATTACCTTTTATAAAACCAGTTTATGCCTTTACTTTTGATGACTTTGTGCTGAAGAACAATTAATTGGCTAACCAGTAACGACATTGGAATTCAGTTGTCACTTTCGGTCATCATTATGGGTTTATACTCATTGAATAGACATCATAAATTTAAGAGGACACTGAATTAACATCATTATTTAAAACCTATTCCAAACACATGTAATTGTTATGGTAAATCTAATTTATCTGCTTGTAGAAATTGGCAGTATCATTAACAAATGCTGAGAAGGAAAGGAAATGAGTCTCTGTCTCTTTTGCTTAATCAAATATTACCTACATTCAGTAATAGCTAGTTACATCTCATCTTCAGCTCATGTAAATTGTGATTGTTCATGAGCAAACCAATTAGTTAAAATGAGTAACTTATGGGGAGCAAGGGACCATTATGTGAAGCTATTAGGCAAATTTGAATTGAAAGTCCCAATATAGAAAGGTTTGGACCTAAAAAAGACTATAATATATTAAAAAAATACAAAAAATTAAGTAGTTGCTAGGAGAGGAATGTTACTTTGATTAATTACTGAGTAAGTTATTGATGCAATCAGGAAAGAAGAGGGATAGGTGCTTTCTGAGCCATGTTTTACCATGGGAAGCACACTCAGAAGTTGCAACGGGGAATTCATGAGCTGACATTTATACAGTTTTTTAGTGAATGATCCAATGAACACAGCAGTTAAATAGATTGGACAGCAGATTATATATATATATAAACCTACCAATTAATGGATCGGGGATCCAAAGTTGTGGAAATGTACAGTGAAGGTTGTCCTGTACAACTCACAGCCCAGTCATTTGGTTGCCAAAAGTTAAGGAATGTCCTGGCAAGGCATATGTTATTACCTCTCCAGCTACAAAGTACATTCCAACTGCAGATGTTTAGGCAAGAATGACCTTTTTGTCCTGTGACTGAAGCTCACTAATGCATACAAAGTTTGTTTTAACAGTCGGTGTCATTTATTAGTGGCCAGGAACTGAAGAAATAAAAAGGTTGGGCTTCATGAGGTGAATGCTCCTGGTAAAATTGAACTTATCTTTGCCTGAGGTCAGACGTTGTGGCGTTAGGGGAAGTCACCTAAACCTGGCTTTTTATAGCTGACCTATCGTCTGCTTTTGTCTGAGTTTCCAGCTTATGTAATCAATTGAACTCTGTTGGCTGATGTCCTAATTTGAGGTGAGGACAAGGAGGGCTGTGTTTCAATATAGAAAGTGCTGTGCTCCTTAATCTGAAAAAAAATAAAAATAAAATCAAGCATAAGGTATCCCAAATTGGACACTTAGCACAGCTTTGGCATTTGCTTTCTGGACCTCGGTTCTGGCTGTAGAATAAGAAGTGACTGACTTCTACCTCTTGGTTACAAACAAAGATGCATTTTTCTAAATCATTTGGCAGTCATGATAAGAATGGGGATAAAACACCAATCATAAATTCTGCGTAGGTACAGAGTAAAGTTAAAACAGTGTGCCGTGCTGAGGTGAGAAAATGTGGTTACGAGTGCGGATGAATACGGAGGCTCAGACCTTGAGTATCTTGTTTCTGGTGCTTCATGACTTAAACAGCCTTGTCGTTTTAGTGGCTCCAAAACATCACCCTTGTAAATAATTAACGCAGGGGAGCAGATGCATTAAAATGTGCAGTTGTTGCAAGAGGATGAGGAATTAACAGAACTGTTTGGAGCTATGGGTGCACTGGAAGCATGACACATCTAGGACACGCTGGGAACCGCCTTGCCCTGCTTTACGTGGAAGCACTGAGATTTGAGTCAGCCCTTTGCTGCAATCCCCAGAAAAAGCTTCTTGTACCATTATATGCCCCATTGTTCTCAAGATGACAGCATAAAATATATTCAATAGTAACAGTTTAGAGCAAATATTAGGATCCCAAATCAGTTAGATACCTTTGTTAAATCAGCAATCAACTTTAAACAATTGCCTGATGATCCTCCTTATAAGAAACTTGCAGTTGGAGAGTGCTGCGATTCCTGACAGCTGGCATTTTACAAAGCAAAGAAAATCATGTTTGAGTGCTGCTGATAATATGAATGTTCGTGTGATTAAGGGGATGACATTTGTGTTATTAGGCCCCTCCTGACAGCAAGGAACAGAAGCGCTCTGAGGCAGGGATGTCTGTGTGTTCTGGTTCCGTGTTTTGTTTGTTCTACAGATCAGCCTGAACCACTAAGTGAAATGCAAACAATGATCATGTTCAGCCTGACTCACGCAGGTGGATGTGTTCTGCAGGAAGAGCGACCGCAGATAAACGATTAGGGTTTGAGCCTTCGGCCAGGTGTGAACAGCCAGGGAGAGCCCAACCAGGAGGAGCACCTTGCAAATGGAAGGAGAACAGCTGGGGCACGGCAGCCTGGTGGGGCTTCTGAGTCGTAGGGGTTTAGGCTGGGGAATCCTGATTCCTACTTGGAAAAGTCCAAGAGGGAAGTGAGCTTCCCCATTTTATCGAAAGACAGCATTTGGACTCTTTAGCGAGTTAGAGGAAAATGTTGGACTTGGGAGCACCGACTACAGATGTTTTTTCTGCCACACAGAGTAATCCCCAGTGATTACACTTTCCTGGTGCATTTCCCGTTGGGCTAACCAGGTTGGAGGCCATGGCTGATGGAAGAGGAAATAGTCCAGTGAATTTTGAATTGTTCCACCCACCGTTTTTTTCAGTCTTGTCAGATGAGTCTATTTTTTTCACAATCTTTTGGTTTTCCATCACCTGAATAAAAGCCAGCTTCTGATATCCAACGCCTGTAAAACTGGCCTGCCGGAAAAGAGAAATCTCATTTTCATAATTGTTTCCATTAACATGTCACCGCAAGATAAAGACAGTGACTGATGAACGAATGTACATTTCACTGATGTTTATATCTGTGATATCTTTGGGATTTTTTTAAGGACCTGAAATGGGACTTGCAAGCAGAGTTTGGAAAGAACTGTTTACTTTCTAGCGTTAATGCAGGGAGAGAAAACAAGCACTCCGGAATCTATTTACAAAATCTGAAGAAATGTAGATAAAGAACTTTAAATAAGACTAAACTGCAGTCAGAATTTAACAGCCGTGTTCACATTCTTTTTCATGTTCACAGGGCTGCCTTTTCCATTAGTGACAGTATCTTGGCCTTCCACACTCAGAAATAGAAGCTGTTTTTCCAGTCAGTTTCAGGGTTATCCATGGATTGTAGCTTTGTTTTAGTTTCAGTAAGCTTGCTTCTAGCTTTTCTTACTGCTCAAATGCACCAGAAAAATGCACGCGGTCTTTTCTCTTACTTTACGTCAAAACCTGATTCATTTGTTGTGTTTCAGGAAATTCTGCAATTCATCTGATTTTTTTTTTTCTAGTCTTTAGGACTTCATCGTATGGGCTCTTTTTGGCTGTGTGGTTGGTGTTTATTTTTTGTGCAAGTGTTCCCCTTGCTGGTAGCTCAGGTGGCTTTGAAGAATTCCTTACGAAAGTCTGGTGGAATTTGGGTGAAATTCTGCCTCGCCACGTGAGCTGCTGGAGGTTTAGCATCAGTCCCAGTGTCCGGACAGCTCATTGCACGTATTGTCAATATATCAAACCAATCAATAAATAATATTTCCTTTCCTGGGTGTGCTCCGTTCAAGGGCTTTCTATTCCCAAGCTTCAAGGAGTTCCCTTCAAAGGGTTTTGTGCAGGACTTTCTCCCCCTGCTGTCATTTACCAGGAGACAAATACCTGCGTGCAGCTCTCAGCCACTGCCACGGCACTTTTCCTTGCAGTTTTCCCAGTCTGCCCAGCTCGTCAAGCTGTCTGGGATAATGGGAATTCGTGCAGAGGTCAGGTTTATTCTGCATGCACCTGTAAGTGAAGTGGGCAAAGCAAGGAACTTCTAAGAACCTTTTATATGAAGGTGGTCCTGACAGAATTAACATTTATGCCAGTAAGTTTCTTGAATTGGTGTAGAAACGACATTGGAAATTAATCTTTTTGTCTGTGAAAAGGAATAGCTCGTCTTTTGGCTTAGATCCGTGCAGCACTGCAAGCTCAGGAAAAAAAAAGATCCCAGGAGCTGTTTGTTTTTGCAGTTATTAAAACCGGTGAGCTCAGTGGTTGGAAATGCAAAAAAAAAAAAGGGAAAGACCCGGAGCAAAGCGAGGGAAATGCATATGCGGGGTGAGGGATGAATCCCAGAGACTCGGTGCCACCTAGTGGGGGCTCTCAGAAGGTTCAGTAGGAAACCAGGCTGCTGCTTTGCACCCTAAAAAAGCCACAGAGATGTCAGGCCACGAAATAAAGGCACCATTGATGAGGGTTTGGGTGCTCAGCAGCATCAATAAGCGAGGCAGGGAGTGTGTGAGATGAAGGCAACAGCTGGTGGGCCATGTGTGGGAGAAAGAAGTAAAGTTAATTAAACGTCTGATAGAGCTCAGCTACGAGGGGCCTCGTGTCTGTTCGAGTTAGCTGACAAAAGAGCTCCTCACTGTCACTGCAGAGGAGCTCCTTGCTTGTGAGGTGACACAGCCCAGCGGACGTGCAGCTCTGTGTCGTTAGCAGGAGACACGAGACGGTGTGCATGTGTGTGATTTATTAATCATAATCTGCCTGTAAGTGCTTTGGGGCAATGGAGCTCATAAAGTTTTACAAGCATTTACGCAGCACATTTACACGGTGAATGAAGAAGTGCCGTGGCTGCTATTAAGAATCGTTGTATGAAATTACTGCCTAATCAATAACGAGCCTTTAGTGTAAAATCTACTCATTTATGTTATCAGACCTTCTGATGTCCTGGCCGTGATGATGGACAGCTTGTAAGAAGCATCCAATCCAGCTCAGTGCGAGACTTTTTTATTTTTTATTTGGTTTCCTCAGGAAATGAGGACTCTGTACTCAGCCAAGGGGATTGTGTTAGTGTGGTTTTTTTCCCTAAAACCTTGCAATTCGTTGGCTGATTGAAGCAAGCTTATCAGAGGATGATAATCTCAGATATTGCATTCCTGGAAGTTACAGATAGGTGGCTGGGTAGAGGAGAGAGAGCAGTGAGGGTAAGGCTGGAATGAGGTACCGACTAGCATCTAATAGCATGGAAATACTTTGTAAATACGGGGAAAGCAGGAAAAGCTGCCTTTGGTTGTCACAGTCAATGGTAAAACACGAGACTTTTAAAGATAAGCTTCTACTGGAACTATCTGTTTATGCAAAAGTAACAGAAAACTGGTAGTAAAGCAGGAACGGGAGCAGGAACAGGGTGTTAAGCAGCATCAGTGGTTTCTCTACCGACGTCCACTCTCTGAAGTGGAATCCCCTTGCAGGAGTACAGCCATCATTGCACCCCAGCACGCTGCCTGGGCACAGTTTAATGCTACAAAAGTTCTTGGCTGGAATACATTTATGTCCTTGGCAGAAACCCAGGGACAGCGCTTGTCTTCTCTAGGTTTCTCATGCTGTTTTATAGCAGAATATCCTAGTACTCCGGGAAAATATTCCGGCTATTTTCTACTCCTCCTATTTTAAACAGGAGATCCTAACCTTGTCTCCGGGTGAAGGTTCAGAACTACAATATCTTGCTGCCAGCAGACCAAGGAACTGATGGTCCCCCCAGAAGGTGCCCTGTAAATTAGAGGGGGTGGCAATTCTTACAGGTCCTAGGAAGAGCAAAGTGGGATGGAAAGAGCTTCCTATCTGTGCTGCCCTGGGCACATGAGGTTTTATAAGACTAGCTGTACACGCATGCTATTTCTAGCATGCTGTTGTTTATTATCTACTCTTCAAAAGGAATCTCCCTTTCAAACTGAGCCCCACAGAAGTTCCTGTGTTTAAAAATAGCAACCATAAAGAGCTTGGATTCTTGTTTCGGCTTTTCTTCTTACACATTGCATGACTGAAGAAAAAGCTTAAGCATTCAGGGAGGAAGTGACACAGACACATTGCTCATGATGAGAGCAGAAAGCAAATGGAAAACAGAAAACAGAAATTTGGCAGAAACAGTGAAGAAGATTAAAGTACATCTGGAGTAGAGCTGTTTTGCTCCAAGGGGTTAAATATCCAAAGCAATTGGAAATCAAAAAATGTCATTTGATATTTTTGCAATCAAACACCAGCAATGAGGAGTGAGAATTGCCAGATTTTGGTAAAATAATATTTTATTATGGTCAGCTTTCTGCAGTGACTCAGCTTAACTTCCTGCTTGCTTAGAATTAACTGGTTTTATCTGAAAAGTGCGTCGAAGAATGGAGAAGGCTGTTGCAACGACACGACATGGCTTTAGCACTCACACAGTACATATAGTATTAACATGCTGTTAGGAAGCTGATGTATTTCTCCAGTTCCAGACAGCAGAACTGTCCAAATCTGAAAGTTACAGTTAGGTAAAATAATTCCTGACCTCGTACCCTTAAGAATGGTTGATGTAAAGGGCAATTCCTAATCGAATCAAATATGCACGTCTATCTAACAAAGATCTTCACCTCTCGGAAGAGGAGCATACTCTGTGATGCGTATTATGTACATAAAACAAAGACTAAAATTCCTTCAGACAGCTTTCTGGGGTGACATAATGGTTCTGTTACATTCAACATCAGATTGTTGAATATTGCAAACTTAAGATTTTGCTTTTACTTTCTTTTGACTTCACAATTCAATATGTGATTCCTTTGTTTTGACTTGACTTATAACCCAATGCATGACTAATGCTGATAGGCAGAGATAAAACTTCCTGTTAGAGTAAATCCCAAGAAACTCCAGTAATTTTATTGTCAGTTTGGACTCACACCAATATTACAGGGGAGAATTTTTTCATCTTTATTTCCACAGTAAAAGTAAGAGGCCCCAGCTGAAACACGACAGCCAAGCTGCATTTTGGAACAGTTTAGGTCCAGAGCTAGACCTCTATTATGCAGTCTGAATCTTTTTCTAATTAAAATACACTTGATCTGCTGTTACAGAGCTGAAGAGCTTTTGAAGTCAGGCTCTTACTTTTTCACTTTTGCAGGGTGTTTTGAGGGAAGAGGGTTGTCTTTGCTTTGGGACATATAAATAAATTTTGGTTAGTGGATTATGCTAACCATAGACTAGGTCACATTGTAAGTTTCTTACCCTTCCTTAATTTGTTCATCGTGAAAACAGGGAATTTTTACATTTATCACAGTGGTATTTGGAGACATGTTTCAGAGTGGGCTTACTGTGCTTTCTTTTTTTCCTCAGGTCAGTGTACTCTGTCTTTTAGGGCTCTCTGTTCATGTGTTTCAGCACAAATACTGAAACTAGTTCAAAAAGTAGGTTTTATATTATTTTCTGAAGACATGAAGCCTCAGGATTAGAGAGGATTGCCCATCCTCCTTATCCATCACTTACATCCAAATATGCAAACATTTGTTTATAAATATTTAATGTTCAAGGACTAGCCTGAAACAAAGTAGAATTTTGTTTTCATGGAGAATTAATTTCTACTTTTAGTGGAAACCCAGGCAAATCACAGAATATATCATGGTATCTGATTTGTGTGAGATGCCACACACAACTGACAACTCCAGAGTTCACAGAAGCTGGACAACACCCCGTAACGTCACTTTTGGGGAAAAAAGTTGTCCCAAAAGAGTGGGATTTGTTTAAAGTTGGTGTTTGGGTTATTAACTACCTTCTCAGGCAAGCTAGTACTCCCACAAAGTTCCAGCTTTATGAATATTGACGTGTAAACTTCAGAGGGTCGTAGAGTGCTGTGTGTGACCACATTCAGAAGCTACAGCATCCGCAGGTTGTTAAGCTCGGCGCTGTCGGAGGACCAAAGCACAGCGGAATGCATGGACACCTTGCTGCAGAGAGAGCGTTGGCTGCCCTAAACACCCCTTCATCTCTGGCTTCTCAGGTCAGTTCCTCAGAGAAAACCTAGAAGTTACTTCAAAAGCTGATTTGGAACAGAGCATTTCCTGATTCTAGTAGACAGGTCGATTTTGTGGCTGTTAGGGTTTTTCTCTCTCTGCATTATCTATTAAGTTATCACTGCCCTGAGATCTCTTTCTCCATCTGCTGCCATGGTTTCATAGGAGCTCATCTTTTCCAATGGTGGCATCCCTTCTTTTCCCAGAGTGCCAGCACCTTCTTGCTCACGGTAACTGATTAACGCAGTTAAATAAACCTGTTCCTTGGTGCAGGCAGATCAAAGGTTGGTGCCTCTAGTTCTGTACGGAAAAAAAAGATGGAAGACATGCAAGAAATGGCACTTAGTTGAATGAGAAGCAGTAAAGGAAGTAAAGTAAGCACATAGTAGAAGTAAAGTAAGCACATAGACATCGTTTGCCTTCTAAAAGGCACATATAGAGCACCTTTGGATGATAAACCTGTAAATGCCCCATATTTTTATTTAAAGCAGAACTTCTTCTGGCACTAATAAACACTTTTGAAGGTGCCAAAGCTGTAATCACTCATCAAAACTTTTCTATGCAAGCATTTAAAAACCTGCAGAGTGATTTCCAATTGGTTGGTGCTTGCCCAGATTTTATGTCAAGACTGCAAAGCCACAGATGACGATAGTTTTTTATTTTTTGCTTACGAAGGAAATCATGCAATTAAAAGTATAGCAGTCCTGTAGAGAAGGAAACTTCACCCAAGAGATCTGATCATACGCCTTGAAATCACTGAAAATCTTTTCAGTACTGCCAGAGCCCCAGACCCTCTGTTTATAAAAGAGATCCAGAACACACATCCAAGCTTTCTGTCCTGTTCCTGTGCCATAGCGCTTTGTTGGGACACAAGTTAAATTCATTTGAATTCAAATTCTCCTTGACTACAAGAAACATTGTCTGGGATCCTGCCTTTAAAAACAAAAGAGTAAATTAGCATCTACGCTCAATCACAGACTGTTAAGGCTTTGTTATCTGAGCTGCTTTTAACATAAAGATCTCCTCATATGCAGAAAAAAAACATTAAAAAATGTTTATTAAAATTAAAAAGAGCACTCAAAAGAGCACATTTGTCAAAGCTCTGTTTCTGAGATGGAGGGATAAGCCTTGTCAGTCAGCAGCATGATGTACAGATAAAACTTACCTGAGAGGTGGGAGGTGCAGGTTACAGAGCCCGCTTTGGATCAGGGGAAGTGAGAATTCACTGCTGGCATCTGCATGCCGCGTTAGTGTCCTAACCCCTGGGCTTCTGACTGTTTTGGATACCAGCTTGAAAAGTCTTGATGTCATCCCAAGCCACATGGGAATCGTACTGTAAATCTCCAGTTTTGCAGGCAGGAGGAGAGTTTCTCACTTCAAATAATAAGCTGTTTTTACAGAAACTACCCATTAGGAAGGTACTCCTGCCAATTTAAGTTCTTTTCCGTTGTACCTAAAGATCTGAGTTCGGAAAAAAATATTTTCTGATGTTATACTTCGGATATACTGCTTCTCTGCACAATATCTTATAAATCCCTTCTGCCTTGAAGTTTAAGCTGACTTAGAGGCCGTATTGACCCCTGAGACCAAGGTCCTGTCGTTGAACCAAACTTGGAAAAGGGATTACAAAATAAAGGGTGTGATCTCTTCATTGTGGACATTGTAAATGTGCATAAAGAGATTTAACTTGTATGTCTCCATCACTAGAGTCCGTCTAGCGAAGGACTATAATGTTGATACTGCTGAAAAGACATGGATGATGGAGGAGACAAAAGGAGAGGCAAACAGGCTAAGTTTGTTAGTAAGCTTTTTAACAGGGGGAAAACGCCCCAAAGAATCCTTCTCCAACTTCCCCAGTGTCATATTTTCTACGTTCCTTCTAGAACACAGCTGACTTCTGGATAAAGACCACCTATATAGGGCCATATCATGTGTTTCAGGTGCATATTCATCAGCAAGGAGCTTATCCATGCCTTTTTATCCATTTGGACTGAGAGGTGTATAACCTGTAACGTCATCTCTTCATGACAATAAGCACCACAGAAGTAAATGACATATATAAATATATTTATGGCAGTGTTTGCAGAAGCAAATTAAAAAAAAAAATTGTTGGGTTCTTAGTAACCTCTCAGATGCTGAATAGTAAGTGCTTTGAGGTGAGCAAGTAATCCTTCTTGGGGGTTTCCAATAAAATGCGACTTCATGTTTCAAGATGTGGCAGTGAATGGAGGCCTCTGTATGCAAATCCACTGCACCAACTGTGTTGGGCCTGTGAGAAAATGTTTTAATGAGACAAGAAACACTCACTAAAGTACAGCCATGTAATACATTAAAACGGAGCAGTATATTTGTTAGCCAATTTTAACACCTTGTAATGAGAATATATTGTGACAGAAATATTTCTTACAAGTACAGCCTGGTGGTAAAGTGCTGAAATGTTCTGGCTCCCAGTTAGCATAGCACAACCCTACTTTCTGCTAGGTGTGTATGCTGTCACGATGGGTTGGTTGCTCTTAAGACTCCTCAGGCGTGGTTCAAATGTCAATTTTTACGTCACGTTTATTCAGTACAGCATGTGGATGACACTGGATTTATCAGCAAAAGCAGAGCATCCCTGGGCACTACAGAAGGAACTGCTCTGATCTGTGGTGCTGCTCTCTGACAGGAGGTGTTTGCCCTTAGTTCTTTTTCCTGCCCTTCAGGCCTCTGAGCTGGAGCCAGCACAAGATTCCTCCTTCCTCTCCTTTCTTCTCCTTCAATGTTGTTAGATCTTTAACTCTGACATTTTAAAATTTCTTTTCTATTTACTCTGTGCGATTCCTCAACAGCAACAGCGTGTGTTCTGCTTTCACTTACCGCTGTGAGGAGTGGCCTGTGAGGGTCAAGCACAACACTGTTTTGTGTGACCGTTCACTCAGCGATGTCGCAGACCTTCACACAAGCTGGGGGCCTCGGGTGTTGTTCCTGTGGGCTACAGAGGAAGCAGGGACAAACAACACAGATGTCCTTTTGTCACAAAATGTACTTCACGGAGGGTGTTCAGTAACCTTGCTGCAGATGATGCCCTAGGCCTCCAGGGTCTGTCCACCAGATGGCACCAAGTTACTGAGGCTTATAAAATCCCCTGCCTTCCCCGTGCCTTGGTTGTGACAGGCACTAGCACTGGTTGTGTGTGCCTCAGGGAGTGGTTGAACTGAGCAAGGTGTGCTTCGGCTTTATCTTTGTCTCCCTTTTTCTGAAAATACTAAGTCCTTTGAGAGCTAAAGCACTCTGGTTTAGATTTCAGACTTAATTTCCATTCCCTTCCACCACACGGTGACTACAGAGATTGAAATAAACCCCAAACATTCAAAGTTCCTGAAAACGGAAGAGCGGAAGGCCAGTGGAAAGCCAGCACCCACCAACCCGCCCCTGGCTTGGTGAGGTTTCCTACGGAGCCCGAGCCGAACGGGTCCTGCGTGGGTTGCGTGGGTTGCCTGTGCCCTGGGGAGCCGCTGCCGCCATGGTTGGTTTCGTTCCCTTCTGCACACCCGCTGCACCGTGCGGTTCCAGGGGTGTAAGAAACACTCAGCAGCTCTCGGGAAAGGAGCTGCAAGGTCCTGTAGTACGTTAGGGCTTTTATTCTGTGCTGGCCTGGTCCGTTTCTCACAGCCTCAGTAAAAATTCTAGTTTTAAAAGTACATCTGGTTTCTATTGGCTTGAGCTGGCTTGTGTGTTTGGAGGTGGATTAGTAGGTGCACTGTCGCCAAGGCGTGCTGTCTTCAGGGTGAGACCACTTGGTACACACCTAAGTAAAACAGGATTTTGGTTTATTTTGATCTTATTATCTGCATTGGGCAGATTCTGGCACTTTGCGCAGGCAGTGTGACTGAAGAGGTTAGCTACCTGAAGCAACAGCATTTCACCCTCTACAAATATTGTAAATACTGTATTGACACTCCTCTTCCACTTGGCTTGAGAGTGGATTCTGTCCAAGAGAAATAAAAGCTAGCTGGGGCCACCTGTGCTCATGTCCTCAGTAGTATTTCAGAGCCAATAAAAAGATGAAGAATAGTAAATAGAAAAAATAAAATCCTTCCCCAGTTGGTGGAGATTTTGTCACAGAGTTCGAAGACATTCTCTGTGTCACTAAATAAGAAACTATAGCTGTATGGTAACATTCATCTACAATTTCCATCAGCTGATACACTTTCATGTATTAGTTACATGCCCTTTACTACCTGGAAAAAAAAAAAATTATAGGACCCTGGCACAAGCCTCAAGATACCTGCTCTGAGCATCTTCTCTCTGCTCCAAGCATCTTGTCTCTGCTTCTGCTTTACTTTGGACATGCTACATAAATACTTTTTTCTTCTCTGTAAATTAGGAGTGGTCATTCTCTTCTTCCCATATGTTTATTTATACTTTAAAGATTTTATCTAGCACAGTGTGTTTTTTCACAATTGAGCTCATCTCTGTGGGTATCCCTAGATGTTAATACAATACTTGAATGCTATGATTTTTTATTGATTTTTTTTTCCTATCCATAATTTGCTAATAAGATTCAGGAAACTTTCCCAGAAGTTTAAGGCATCCTTTGCCAAAGGATTGTAGAATGTTTTTGAGATTGCCAGGATGAACATGCTAAAGAAGTGCCAAGTGTGGTGATAACAGCCTATGTGTGTTACCTTGGAACTTCAGTGAAAGCAAATCATGAAGCTTTTGTACCCAGCTGGTGGAAACTGGGCTGTCTCTGGCAAGTCTCATAAGACTTTTTAATTCCCTACCTCAGGTCTTCATCCTGCTTTTCATTGACCTGCTATTCTTAGCGTGCTGGTGAGTTGCTTGTTTTCAGTGCAAACTTGATTCACTCAGCCCAAAGTCGGCATTGTAAGTGAAGTACTCGCTATGGTTTATGTTACCTCATTATTTTTCTTTCTGACATGGGGGGTGTTTTGCAAAGCTTAATTGAAACCAACAGGTAATTGTCTGACCTGCACTAGTTAGAACTGACCTGCTAGGTATCAATTTAGTATACTTGGACTGCTTTTTTGGCTTGCACACGAATATTTATGGCAAATTGGTTTTAAACCTATTGTAAGAGGGTTGCTGTGGCACAACAGGATTATTTATGTCTCAGAATTTCACCACTTAAAATCCAGGTTTTAGTTCACAAATAAAAGTGCATCTGTTCATTCCTGCTGAACAGAGACATTTTACTACTGCGCAATCCCACGTTTACTAGAACTGCTCAAACTGGAGAGGAAAATGGAAGTCTGTGTACACAGGGACTCACCAGGGCGGCTCCAAACTGGGCTTTTGGTTACTCGCTTTTCTCAGGAGCAGCTTTTAAGGGAAATGTTTGTGGAAGAAAAATCCTCATAATTTTAAAAGCATTGGAAACATATTTTTATTTTCAATGGACATCTGTTGTGCTAAAGAGAAAATAGGGCTTAGAAAATAATGATGACTCCATAGCTTAATATTATTTTCAATGTTTGTACATACCCAGAACAGACCGTATTTGTCAAAAGTTTTGCTAAGCATTAGGAAGTGTTGATGTAAGTACAATATGCTGGAGTGTGTTTGTAGAAATCACATAATAATTCATAGAAATATAAGCAAAAGACAGAGTATCCACAGCAAGCTGGAGTTCACAGTGCTAGAAGGGAACTCTTAATTGTTAGAAGAAATTACAAATGCTCCTGGAATGCAACTTCTGCAACTTCCATTTGTCATCTCTAAACTCATTGACTGTGCTTTATTAGCAACTAAAAGCAAATCAGTTAAGGCACGAGGAATGTGCTGAACAAGGTCAAGAACATTTGAAAGCAGCAGTTTCTTTCCTTGATAACATAAAGCATAGACGTTTCAGCGCCTAAGTTAAGGTCAGGATGATTCAGGGTCAGCCTTTAAAGTGCCAGCTTTAAAAGAATCGTAAACACACAATGGCCCAGGGTTTTCTGGTGTTCAGCTGGTTTTATTGCTGATTACTCCAGAGCGAGCATAGGTAGCCAGTAGTCATAAAAAGTCCTGTTGGGTTTATTCCTAATGGGAGGCAAACATTATGAAGGTTTTTTTTGGAGTACTCATTTTCTGGGATGTTGTAAACATGCCAGAAAAGCTCTGCGCATTATGACAATTTCTTCTGGAGACCAGGAGTTAAAAAAGGGATGGCCTAGGAGGTGACAGTCTTTCTTACAGCTTCAGCGGAAGTTGGACACAGTCGCCTTTTCTGGAAGATAAGATTATAGGCATTTAGACTGTTTGAAGAGGTTTAATTGTGTTCAGGTAATTCATGTTTCTTAAGAATATCACATTTCTTCAGCATGCTTTTTCTACGGTTGAAATGTGGCTGTGTCTTGTCCTAGAAATGGGAACAGAAACTATTTCTTTAGAATTGTTAAAATTATTCCACAAATACTACAGGAAAGATGCATAGTTTATGTAGTTGCACCGTGGTATATATACTTCAAGTGAAATATACTGGGAGAAGGAGTTGTTCAGTGGGCTGTGTTAAAGGTCTTTTATTTACATGGATGCTTAACTTTGTCAGCTCTGATTTATAAATCTCTGGATTCTGGCACCCTAACTAAATACTAATGGGATAGCATCTGCCCCATAGGACCACAGTGCTCTATAACTGTGGTTGCTCAGCAAAAGTGTCACCTCCAAAGATCAGGTACTTTCTTAGCATCCTAATCTGTCAGAAGCATAATAGTTACAAATTTGTTTTACATGTCTAAGGCTTGTAAAACAAAATCATTGCACTAGGGAACGGGTGGAAACATTCATGTTCTCTGAAGTTCGGGGTGATATATCACAGCAGACACCATTTTCTAGAGACTGATAGTTTATTATTAGTTTATTTCTCATAATTAGTCTATCTGTGTGCTCACATGGCCTTCCTGAGTCACATCTCAGCTCATTATCTTGGGAAACAGTCCTATTATTTTTGAAAGCCATCCAGTCAATAAATTAGCTTGGAAGAAATGATAGTCCAAAACACCTTTTCAATAGATTGCTGTCATGCTTGGTTCCTATCAAAGAGAAGCCTGAATTTTTCGTGGTGACATATGGATTAACTGAGCCTTCCCTGCTGCGAGAAAACAAAAGACAATTGGTGATGCATGGAGCAAGCTGATCTTAAAACAGAGACTTCAACAAAGAAACATGACAGCATGAAAAGACAGAGTACAGTCTGCTGTCCACATTTACAAAGTCATTCTGTCTGCAACTCCAACATACATCTATTGTCTATTTTTTCTCAAAGTAAGTGACAACGTTCCTTAACTATATCACCTCAAAAAACCTGCATCTCCGACAGAAGTAGGAGCATATTAATCAGAGTTTCTTTTGGTCTTGATCGTGCTTTTATGTTTGCCATTGAGCCACGGTAAGCTCACCCTGTGTCAGCAAGGAATAATTCTCCAAGCACGGCTCCTTTCTTTGCTCTGCCTTTCATTTGTTCTTCCACATTACTGAAACTCTACTGAAATTTCAATGTGATACAATAGAACAAGCTGATTTGTGATATTTTTCCCTCATTACTTATGCATGAATATGGCCTTTTACCTGATATAGTTTTTTTTTTTATTTGTTGCATCTGTTTTACCTACTCCCGATGTATTTAAATAGCTCACTAGGTACCATTTAATGTGACCTTGTAATTGCCAATTACATCTTCATGATGCATCTTGTTGCTGGATGGAATGCAGAGGCATAAAGCAGCTGGTTCTCAGCTGGTGTCAGACGATGGCTCTGTGCTGGATCACATCACGTCTCTCACCAGACACTGAAGATCAGTGGCTTGCTGCACGGGGGAAGAGGGAAGGTCCCTGTCTGACAGCAGAAGTATCACAGAAAGCCATGGTGGCTTCCTCTGGCAGCACAGCGACGTGAATTTGGAACTTCCTCGAGTGACTATTTAAACTTCACTTCAGACAAATCTTGATCATTATCCACTGTTCACGTTCAGGTGAACGAAGTTTGTATGTTAGTATTTACCCCTTAAGGACCTGAGAATTTTTGTAAAACTGTCTTTAGTAATAAACGCGTAGCATTTTCTTGATTTTTTTTTTTAAGTAGGCATTTTATTTCCTCTCTCTTTAACAGTATCCCTCTTCTCTGAAATTATATCTGTGTGAAAAAAATAATAATCCACTGTGGAGTTTTTATCATACTGATTATTGCATTAAGGTGTGATTATTTGATTCCCAAAGAACTAAAGAGCTCTTTGCCCACTATCCTCTTGCTGTAGACAGAAAGAAACCTTTGAGCAAGAGAAACAATTTTATTACATCTTGTCCAGAGTGTCATTAAATGACAGAGAGATTGACCCCACACACACACGCTAATTCCTGTTTTAATTTCATAATTCCTCTAGCTTGCTTTACTAGAAATATTCAGGAGAGGCTCACACAACCTTCTGCGGACAGAAGGGAAGTTTGGGAGCACCATCTCTTAAAACGTCATCCCTTGAAATTGTTCCCAAGAAAAGCACGCAGGGTGTGTGACTTGCACTGAAACCCTGGGAAGCCAGAATGAGGAAATGGCCGGGTGTTGTTTACCCACGGAGCCTTTAATTATTGATGATATCTACCTGCTTACATAACTCCGGTAATGTCAGTATACCTGCATATCACATGCGCTAATGGATTCGTCCTTAGGCCACCTTGGCACGGCAAGGAAAATTAAAGGGAAATTTGAAATTCAAACAACTCCCCCAGCGCTTTAGAACATCGAGGTAAAATACAAGTGCTTAGATCCTGGCAGCGCTGCGAGAACTGCAGGCCTAAAGCTCGTAATTGCCGCGGTTTTGGCAGTGATGTTTCCCATTCTGTTTTTGCTGGTGTCCAGAACTGTCTGTCTTAGCAGGGCTCGGCAGCTTTGCTTATCCCATGCTGACACTCCTCTGAACAGATTCCTGCGTGGGAGAACCTCTCCAGAAGATGTGGAGCCACTGTCTGGTTTCATTAGAAATGATGCTGGAGGACGCAGGTCTCAGGATACAGGTTCTTGCCCGATAGTCCAACAGAAGTTTTTTCTCAATGTTTCACGTACATCTGCCTGTCTTCCGCTATGGAAGTACCTGAGAAAGGAGAAAGAGGAATAAGAAATCGGGGATTTCTGGAGAAATGCTGGCAGAAAGAGGAATTCAAGAAAAGAAGGAATGTAGATGAATGATGGAGCTGCTTTGAGCTCCTGCTCAGTGCACTGTGCCTAATCTGACTGCTCCACAGCCAGAGCAGAAGGAGACTTTGATGGAAGCTGCTGACCCCATTTCTCTGCCTCTCAGTGGAAACCCCTGTTTGAGCTCACGAGCTCTGTGGGGTTGTGTTTCTGATAGCTTTCATGTCTCCCACTCCGCCAGCCACTGTTTTCTGAGCACTGGCTAACAATGTGGAGACCCGATTTCTCTGCACTCTTCTACGGGAGAGAATTCAAAACCCACGTCTCCTGCACTTCCAGGTTAGTCCCCTCGTCACTCAGTTAAATGTTGCATGACGTGCCAGTATGCCTCTTTGGATTCTTTGTCCGTGCACAAAAAAGAGAGTGGTGTCCTGACCGGGGGTTAAGGCACTGAGCTGAAAAAGAGATGACTCGGTCTTGACCCCTCTTCTAAAAACTGATGATTTATCAAGTGATTGTTTGATGGTACCAGGATAGCTCCAGACTGCAAATTCTACATGGACGTAGATATTTTGTCCTAGGCCAGTATTTAAGCCCAGGGGAAGGTGAGATTTAGGATGCATTCTTGTCTTTTGTATTTTTCTATTGGCTAATTTGAATAGCTTCCTTCTAGGTAATGGCTGACATATGCTGAGTATCCATTTCTTTTCAGTGCAGCAAGATGAGGTGCTGCAACTCTTTTCTAAGAGTTAAACAGCCCAAAATTAATTGACTGCCTTTACAACTCTTTTCATGACTTCTTTCAGGTCACCTACGAGCTTTAAGAGCTAGAAAATAAACCCAATGTCCCACATCATTTTGATGCCTAAACCTTCAAATTCTGGTTCCTGTGCAGCATTTACTGACTTCCAGCTAAGAGAAAACAAGCCTTAAAATGGACAGAATAGTTTATCATTAATTATATATGTCTGAATAATATCACTGCTGTGCTCAAGACTTGAAAGGGAACAAATAAACATACTCTTCAAACCCGAAGATTCCAGTTCAGTAGTGCTGTAACAGCCAGGCAGTTAAAGAAACAAACTCCATTTGCACTGAGAATTACAAGAAAATTTATATTAAGAGAAACTGCTTTTCAAACCAGGTTTTAGCACATTGCTGTAATTCCTGGTATCGGGAGCAGATGTCCTGAGGGCCTGCAACCTAGTTCAACACAGGCATCATTAAGTGACGGAGGAGGAGCAGCACAGCTGTGGAGGCATCCCCCTCTGTCCGTATCATGTCTGGACCCAGCTCTGAATGTCAATTGCACATTGCCTTGGTCCAAATTATCAGCTCTAATAAAAGCTAATTGATGTTAAGTGAACGTTGTCTACCATATCAGCTTTATGAAATTAAATGCTTCTGTCGTATTTTCCTGCCGTGAGTCCAGTACCAAAGTGGAAAAAAATGCTGCTGCAAGGCATGACACAGCAGGAGCAGGTTTACAGGAGTTCCCTTTGCAGGAAATGGTATCCAGGTCAAAAGTGCATTCTGCAGCCCTTTGGATCCACAAAATCAAGTTTGCAATTGCTGATCAACCAGTCTTTTTCCTGCATGCCTCATTGCTGGAGATAAAGGTCTTGTAAAGAAAATTTAGGAGGTAACTTAGCTGATGGTGTACAAAGATATAACAGAGCCTGTCTTGTTCTCCTGTTAGCCCTGCAGTGCTAACCTTGGTAGATCTGCCTTATCTGTAAATATATGGTTTCAGGAGAAGGTGCTACTATATTGAGGGGAAAATTGACTCAAACTATTTCTCTAATTCTAGCTGAACTATACAACTGATCATTTCCCACTGCCAATAACATTGCAAATAGGCTCAGCTAGCAGGACTGAACTACTTTGACACCATTGCTGTACGTACCCGTGACTAACACAAGCAGATGGGTACATACACATTTGCATTTGGAAAATGTAGCTGGTCTTTGCTTTTATTCAGCCTCTAGATGTTTGTGTGTGATCTAAAAGACAAATATATTTCTATCCTCTTATAAGGAAACATTATAGCGTGCTGTGATTTCAGGGTCTGTTTGCCATTTTTTGTTATTATTTATATTAGCATAATGCTAAGAATCCCCAAGCGAGGTTCAGGATTGTATTGCACCCATGCATAAAACAAAAAGGCTATTCCCACTTCAAGAAACAAAAGGTTCAGTTGCTGGAAATCAGTAAAAATTAAATTGGCAACCTCCAAAGTTATTCCATATAGTTGCTTACCGCAGAACCCCATTTTCAGCACAGGAATTACTAGAAAAAGATCAATGTGTTGTTCTTGCACCTGGGGCTGCAACACGCTATGGCTATAGTGATAGGATTCATAATTAAAAGACTGAAAACCAGCTAGGAACATAGGATTGAAAGGCATCGCCTGGTGCCCAAATCCAGTTCCCCGTTATCACATAGAAACATATTTTAGACTTCGTTTAATGAACTTATAAAGTTCCACCATGTAACTAGCTTTTTTGTTGTTGTTATTCATATTGCTTATATTAAAAAGCTACTGCAGACACTCACTTGTTAAACACTTAAACACTCCTCCATAATTTCCTGCTTAAACATATGTGTACGGCTAGTTTAGACCGGCTCGTGCTTACGCCAGCGTTGTCTTTTAGCTTTGCCAACATTCTTGCCTGTCCCTGATACTCAGCCTGTTCCGCCCCCTTCCCGTGGTGTGCTGTAGGAGAGCAGTCACAAAGCAATCCATCCTTCTGCCCCAACCTTCAATCTGCTAGTCTGAACAAGCCCTACTTTTGCTCGTCTAAACAGATCAAATTCTTTCCAGCTTCCTGGCTGCCTTTCCTCCTGTTCATCCTAATAACCCCCTCCATACCTGTACCGTGTTGAATTCTTCTCTTCATACTCCCGAATAATCAAAACTGTGTGTGGTATCTCAGAAGGTCTCCTACTGAGATCAGGATGTGTTCGGTTCTAATGTGGCACTGTATTCCAGAAGCATACTAAACCTATTTTTAATGCCTTACCACATCCGTGGCTTACAGAATCGTGTGAGTGACTGACTGTTTCTCCTCTTCGTTTGCCATGGCAGATTCCGCAAAGGTTGTCACTATTAGTCCCCAAGTGTCTTGCATTTTTAGATTTCATCCAACCAGCCTCAAAGTCTTCTTGCTTTTCCAGCGTGATGTCCTTATTCTCTACAACACCTCTCAGCTTTTTCACCAGCAAACTTCAGGAGGTCATGCCCATCATTTGTGCCATACTGCTCCTCTTTTTCCCTGAGACTCATCCTTGAGAGATTCCTCAGTGGCCTTCCATCACTAAACAGTTCCTTTTTGAACACAGCTCCCCATTATGTCCTTCTGAGCTTTTCTTCTTGTGCTGTAAGCTGCTGGAGGTTAAACAAATAATTTTCCACAAGCAATAAATGCTTCACTGAAGCCTGTATAGATTAGAGTTTGCATCTAAAAACTCATTATAAAAGAAGAATGTTGAGTTAGTTTGGCATGATTTTCCTTCATTAACTTCTTGGAATTTTATACCATTTCCATTAATTTTTAATTATAAGATTCCTCCAGAAGTAGCCTTCAGAAATTATGGATTTTTAGACAAGTTTTGAGGTCAGTCTAAAAATCCTATTATCGATGACATTGCCTTTGTCCTGTGTATATCTAGATGCTCGATTTATTATTTTCTTGATACTTGATTTGCAGTACTTAATCCGGTTAATGCTGATTTTGTTGGAGAGAAGACTGTGTCCGTGACCCTTACATATTCTTCTCAAGCACTTTTTCTGTAAGTCTTTGTAGCAACGCGGATTTCTCCACAAGTTAATAATAGGCCCAGAATTATTAGCTGGGAATTCCATTCCAACACCATTTTGTTGTTGTTGGATATGATCACGGCACAACCCGTTAAGCTGTAGATAAACAGACATGCAGGCATGTGTGAAATATTTAATTGCCACTTTCTTGCTGCAGTCCTGTGCTTGCTGTTTCATGAAGCACGGTCAGCGCAATTCCCGTGCTCAGAATGATTTTATTTGCATTTAGCAACAAATAGTGCTGATGCTAATATCTGTCTCCCATAAGACTTTCAAAAGAAAACTTATTAAACATTTTCAGTTCATCAACTCCCTGTAGACGAGAATGTTAAAATCCTGCCCTGCAATATGTAAATTCCTATATAGATGTGCACGGCAATACTAGGTTAGCTCAATGTATTAAAAGAGCTGTTCCAGGATACTTAGGATTCCTTGAGAATAAAGGAAATGAAAGCCTTTTTATGTAGAAGAGTTATCACAAAGAAGAGACTCCTCTATGCTTTTCGCGTATCCATGATTAAGAAAACAGAATCAATCTATTGCTAACTTTCTTAACAGTTCATTCATTTTTAAGAGAAATTGGTGCCTAACGTTGGCCAGGGAAGTACGGAAAATATCCCAACACTAACTGCAGTGTGCAGGCATCATCTTCTCGGATTTAGGAGTTAGGGAGGGAAGGATCTGAAGCAAAGTACTTTAGCACCATTAGGGAAAAAACATGTTTTTCTTTAAATTTTGTTTCAAATCGTGAATGCTGATCTGTATTTTTGGAATATGCATTCTAGCATGAGGGATTCCTTTTCCTCACATCTTAGTCTCAGACTAAAGTCAACTGAGTAGTGCTGTTTAAGAATAAGAATATTAATTTAATATTTAAGTTCAGCCATTTGGTTAAAAACAAATCTCGATACATTCTGGGTTTGTAGGTCACACGGGTCATTTTTGTCTGAGAAGGCAAGGGGGAGTAGGAGGAGGGAAGGGGAGAAAAAAATCACTATCAAAATATGAAGAAGTTATCTGAATTTTAAAATACAGTAAGTTCTAAATACTTCTGAAAATATGGGTCAGCTCCTGCAGCTGGTGCTCATTCAAAACACTGTAGTTTGTAAGCATTAAAAATTGAATATTTGATGTTCTCCTTAGATTTTGCATTCAGGTTTCATCATTCTCCTGAAATTCTCCCACATTTTATTACTGGTTGATAAATACTTTTGTAGTAGGTGAACCATCCCTCAGAAGAAAAAGGGCACAGACAATTCTCCTTTATGCTATGGATAAAGCACTGTTCAAAGGCAATAAAACCAGGAAGAATAAGGAAAAAGCTCTCCTCTTTCATTTCATCCTTCCCTCCTTCTTTCCCTCCAAGCCCCTGCGTTAATTAGCTGTGTGGTTGATTACTCCGTCAAGGATTTAAGAGATCGATGGTGACAGTAGCCAGGCAGGTAATTTAGAGGGAAAAACAGTAAAGTAATGCTCTAATGTCTTTCTGAGAATGAGGTGTGAGCTGGTTGCGTCAGCAAACAGAGAGGAAAGGTGTACGCAGAAACACGCTATTGAGTTTCGGTTCTTCTGTGACAAATTATGTGCAGGTGTGTTCCTGGGATTTCCTTAGCTCCTAATTGGAAGCAAACAAACAGAACATTTATTTCTTTGAATTTTTAGTATTTTAAGTACCAGTGATAGGCTTAGCACTGTACTAGACAAAGAGGAAAAGACAAGCTTTCCAAGGAGCTACATCTGAAGTACATGAGCAATTCCAAGGGGAAGGGGAAACCCTGAGGAGAATTCTACTTCTGAGCACTTTTTTCTTTGATATATTTTGCAACTGCAGTTTTGGTGATGTAGATTAAAGTTACTAGTTTCAACATCTAAAAACCAAATTTTGAGGGGGCTGCCTCCCCCAGAGGATAAATTAGAGCGCTTGAAGTATTAGTGCTAGTTAAGGCTGCAGTTTTGCACACAGCAGTTGCTGGAGTGTTATTATTGCCTGGTTTGTGTGGTTGTGTTCATCCCTTACGGTCCCAGTACAGTCCTGACACTCACAGAACTCTGCTATGAACTAACTGAATAATTCATTAGGTCAAATAGACCTCTTTTATCACACATTTTAATATTTTTGTTTTTGCATTTATTTTTTTCAATTTTCTTAGAGAATAACTCTTTGAAATCTGCTACCCGCTGGGTAGATCAAGAATATTTGCAAATCAGATTGTGTTGTCTACCTGTGGTTGGTTAGGTAAGCCTCCGAGCACCCCCTGTACTTCCCAGCTCGGCAGGCTTTTAAACACTCCTAGCACGAAGACCCCAAATTTGATTTCTGGGAACACACGAGCATGCAGGCACTCTGCTCAACGTTGGAATGAGTTGCTTGCTCAGCTGTTTGAAAATTTTCAGGTGGGTAATAGGGTGGCCAGAAGCAATTCATTCAGAAAAGAACTGTTAAAATTTTTTTAAAAATCCTCCCTCCTAGAAAATATTTTGCTATATTTTCACTGCTCTGCAAAACACTGCATTGCTCTGGGGTTTCTAAAGCCTCATTCTTTTCTTTGTGTTGGGATGAGGCTGGAATAGCTCTACTGAGTTTCAGTTACATCTGGCTCTCACCTGGGTAGGCTGGAAAAGATACAAGTCCCCCAAATGTGTGATTTTAATTTGAATGTGCATAAGTACACTGGATTAGCCACTCATTGGAGTGTCATTATCCCAAATCCAGAAATAGATAAAAGCACTCCCAGTTGTTACTGCCTACCAACATAAAACATACTTTAGGATTATATTGTCAATAGCGTGTTCTTGCTAGGGTTTTGGTTAACTAATGCTAAAGTGGAAAGCTAAGGAATGAGATCAGCAGCCTTTATGTAAGTAATTGTGAATGTGGGTTACATTTTATTTTCTCAATCAGATGTAATAGCTCCCTACAGAAATATATTCCTGACTTGAATATCAATAGATTTCTAC
Organism: Anser anser; assembly: GCF_964211835.1. NCBI lineage: Eukaryota > Metazoa > Chordata > Aves > Anseriformes > Anatidae > Anser > Anser anser. The sequence goes on along the minus strand of NC_139729.1, from coordinate 24,773,334 downwards.
TTGTTCTGTCAAAAAGAAACAATTTTTCCCCTCACTTTTAGAAAGATTGCTTTGAGGTCAAATTGTTCAGGCTGTTCTGCTTTTTCCTCCCTTCTAGCCCTTCCTGCCCTCTCCTATGCATGAATCCCAAACATCAGCGAGAGAATGCAGTTCTGTTACACGGGGCAAGCGGGAGAGGAGAGCTGCTGGCCATTGATGGATGGACTGGAAGAGATGGGAACAGGTAGGATGATGACTACAAATTCACAGACCAGGCAAACCTTGTTATTGAAACCACATTTATTGAACCTCATAGGCCTTGCTTCTCATCATCCCCTGTTCTGGAGCTTGCGAAGCGATGCCCACGGCAAGCAGAGCCACCGCCAGGGTTCCGGTCCCCAGCCCTGGCCAGGTTTGCTCAAGCACACGTCGAGTTTGTCATCAGGCTTTGTGCAGGCTCGGCCTTTGTCGCAGCTAATGGCTGTGAATGGCTGTGTTGCTACCAAGTAATGGAAGAGGGGTCAGGGGGCAGAAATGCTCAGAAAGATAGAAATGAAGCAGGAATTTCGATTCAGAGCTAATGGATGGGGTTTGGAGGCTTCTATTAGCAGAAATTATCACGGTATTAATGTATTTCAAGCAGCATTTTTAACAGTTGAATACAGTGTTATTTTCTGAGTTATCCGTTCCCTGACAAGTGGTTATAATCAAAACTGTCTGTGAGCACTATTATCAGAAACTTACTATTATGTGCTGTAGGGAAAAATATCAGGGAATGATGCGGTGCCAGAAAGCTATTATATGTTTTTAAAACCTAGTGCAACACCAAGTATTTATTTATGTATTACTTTTACTTCCTGTCGAAGAAAATAATTTGAACTTAATTTTCTTGTCTTACCCAACTGCTTTGGAAAATGTACCTCCTGAAGTCAGTCCATAATTATGATTAACAATGCGGGCTAGATCCTCAGTTACTGTAAATTAGCGTTCCTCCCCTTCATTGCGATGGAGCAACGCCAATTCATTGCAACAGAGAAAGCTTCCAGTTACCTTAGTACGCCGCTTTTCATCTTTAAGGGTATCAGCGAACCTTCTTTAATACAGTATTGTACAGAACTTACTCTGTGTGGCCAGAACAAACTTTAAAGAGGACTAAATCTAGCATCATGTTTCTAAAGGTCTTTAAAATTCTCTTGTACGCAAAATTAATCCTTTCAATATATTCTGTTGTTTAATTAAATCAACAAAACTGCAATTGCTCTGTCATGTGGTCTGGCTTTGTAGGCCACCTTTATTTTCTTCTTAAATTTCAGGGTAGCCATATACTTAAAACTATTACTGTAATTCTAGCCTGGCTCTTACTGCTTTTTGTGGGGGAAGGAACTCCAATGAGACAACATAGAAAGGAAGTAATTACCTAAAAATATTTATATCTGTCCAGTTGACTATGAAATATAAAGAAAAAAAAAATCATAAATCATAGGGATTCTGAGGTTAAGGGTATGAGTAAGCAGTAATACATTTGGCACTTTTTGATTAATAAATCCTCAAGAAAGCTAAAGATTAATCAGATTATTTTGAGTAACACAGTAAAAAAAAATATTTTTAAAAGCGTTCTTTTTTGTGCTGCTCTGCCATGCTTTCTATCCAGTTGGCACAATGAAGATGACAGTCCCAGGCTAAGACTATCGTACAAAACTTCAGAAGTCCTGAGGATACACTGATGGGGAGTTTACATCTGAAAATGGATAGAATCCCTGCAACTTGTTCCTTCCCAAATCTTCCTTTCTCAGCATCCCTCTTTTTCATCTTGTGCCTGGAATTGAACAAACCAAATCCAAAGAGGTTTTTGGAACATTCCTAAATCAGGGATACTGTGAAGACAAATGGTAAATGTCTGTTACCCCAGCTGCTAAGTTAATTACTGTAATGGGAAACATCTTGAGAGAAGCATTGCATATGGTTATTAGCAATTAACCCACCACTCCAAAAATCACAATTCCTGCTAATAACAGAACACAGCGCAGCCTTTCTAATTACAATCTCTGCACGAGAATTTCTTTCTATCAGAAGGGAATGTTAAATCCTCTAACTAGCTACGATTTAAAAAGACTTGGAGATACTGAGAATTAGACAGAAAAATGAAAATGGGGACGGGTGGTGTGTCACTGACTCAGTTGTAGACATGCTCATTCATATGTGGAGACACACAGCAACTTTCACAACATGTTGTGGGAAGACAAAATCATCAATGACTGTTCATGGGGAGGGAAATATGCTTTAAAATGAAGAGGATAGTATGAGACTTCACGAGAGATGCCAACTTCTCTACAGAATTTGTGATCTCAGTGGTGTTGTAAACAATATGCTGAGTTTGGTAGTGCATAGCAAAGGATCGCTCTGGAAACGGTAAGAATTTTCTGGTCAATCAAAGAGGAGAACAATGCAAACTACGTATTTTCCATCCTGCAGAAAGTCCGTCAGTACTACACGGAGGGCACGAGGTGTTCTTTTTCTGACAGTCTGTATTCTGTGCAATTGGCTTAGATTATAGCTCACCTGCACAAAGTCACCAAGGGGAATCGACACTTTAGCTGCTCAGTTCAAAAGCTGGTTTAGCAGAGCAAGATGGGATTTAATTTATTCCTTTCACCAGGCAGGAAGAGAACTCTTTTGTCAACATGTTCAGTGCTCAGTTTGGTGGTGGGCATGATACAGTTTGTAGGTATCAAGATCAAAGATACGCAATTGTATGGCAAATAAGTTTCATGACAGTAACCGTGTCTGGTTGGTCACGGCAGGGACGTGTAATATAAAGGAGTCACTAATGCTGTATCCACTGCCATTTTGTTCCTGACATTTCCTGCTGCTACCACTGTAAGAACTAGAATAAATGAGTCTGCTTTTACCTCCGTATTGTCTGTGTCAGGTCTGAAGATTTAACTGACTTGGGCACAGTCAGATCAATTATTCCAGTAGGCCTTTGAAACCGCTTTCACAAATGCTGGTTCCCTGCAACTCTTACTCATGTGAATCGTCCCATTAAAGTCAACAGCCTTGCAGGATGTTCTCAATTAAAACACAGCTGAGGATAAAACATTATATAATATTTGAAGAAGGGCACATTGAACAAACTGGGTTTACATTTCAGTTCAGGAGGATGTCAGTGCCATAGCTCCTAACGCGTGGCCTGCAAGGCTTTCTGTGCAGATTACAAGGAGATGTTAAACTGCTCCGTCCTCAGGATCCAACTGCGGCTGTATTTCGCTACGTGCCCCCCAGGCGAAGGTTTCATCCATTAAGTGGCCTTCACCGTGTAAGATGCTGAGAACTCTGCACTTCAGCATCTCCCAATTTGCATGCTGCTGTTCCATTATTCTTAATGACTGGGTGTAGTAAATATTGTGCATAATTTGTAATGATCTCATGCAGATCTGAAATATTAAATCATTTTTAGTGGTTTATTGTTGAGTTCTGTAAGATGGAGAAAAAAAAAAAGTATTTTTGAAAGACTAATTTAGCTCTCCTGGAAAAAAATATCTGGGCAATAAGATCCTTTGCTATTTTGCGATGATGTGATCCTGAAAGTAGTCCAGGTTGGGATGACAACTCAGGGCGTAATTAACACTCAGCCTTGACATAATGAAAGTCTATTATTTTATGAAGAAAGATTTTCTGGGGTTTAAGAAATAAAATGATTAGAAAACTATGTGCTCTGCAGGAGGTAATGAGATTAGCTCAACACAGGGTCCTGCAGAGTTAAAACTACTCCAGATGCAAGAAGAGCTTAGCCATTCAATGGAAATTTCAGGGTACAATTAATCTGCTCTAGGGTCAGATAAGGGCTATATGTTTTCTTTACCATGAAAAAGAAATCAGTAATACAATCTCAGGGAGATCGTGCCACTGCAAGCTTCAAAGCAATGAACAATATAAGAACAGTTTTCTTGTTATGACTGGTAAATGTTTACCTACTTTAGGAAAGGCCTTGGAAAATAAAAACCATACAGGGAACTGTGCTTATAAAGTATGCATAAAGTAGAAACTGCTGGATCTTGTTACAGGACTGAAAGGAAGACAAATTAATGCACTGTGAAACCGAGGTTGACCCCTACCCCGTGAGGACTTCAGAGTACCCATGCGGTTCTTTCTCTCTGTCACAAATCCTTCTAGGAGCTAATTTGGAGCAACTCGAGACCAAGCCCCTTCCGCTGGGGTGCAAGGAAATCTCGGTCCCTTCAGCATCAGCTGGCTCGGGGCCCACCCGCGCGCTCACAGCCCAGCGCTCGGTTAGTCACGGCCCTGCAGGGAGATGCAAACCGTGGTGCAATGGACCCTGACTTCTGTCTAAGGTCATAAAATGCTGAAGGTGTGTTTTCTCCCGTCTTTTATTTGCTGCTGTGCACAGTTCCCTTTCCAGGTCAGTTGGTGTCCCTCCTCACCCTGGCGAAGGGAAGGAGTTGCCTCCTGACAGCAGGGAAGGTCTGGAGGGATCGTGAGGACCGGTGGTCTGTAGGGTAGCCCAGAGCTGGGGTTTAAGGAACCACTCCTCAGCTCCCAGCCCCACAGTCCTGCCATCACTAACCCAGGGCAGCAGCGCTGCTATCCCTCCTGCACGATGTTAAATGCGTTTATTTTTGCTGTTTCCTCTTTGAAGCGCCCAGATGCAATTGCAGTGGGCGTCACGCACGCAGAACAAAGAAGGACCCGAGGAAAAAAGGAGAAGCCAGGACGTGGCTCTCGCAGCAGGGCCCGAACCCCTCGCCACCCTGGAGCGGGGTGGTCAGCCATCCTCCAAGAGCCGGTAACCTCCCCAAAACCACCACCGCACCTAACTCCACGCTTCATCCCTGAGCACAAACCCCTCGGCATCTCCCCCGGCACGAGTGGGGTCGGGGGGGGGATAAAGCCCCTTGGCGGGGGGCGAAGCAGAGCGACCCCAAAGGTGAGGCGGGGCTGGGGGAGCGGGGCCGGGAACCCCCAGCCCAGGGGGACCCGAGAGGGGCCCCGAGGCCTCCCACAGCCGCCGAGGGGGGCTCCGAGGCCCCCCGGCCCCCCACGGCCGCCGAGGGGGCCCCGCCAGGGGCGGGCCGGGGGCCGGGCCGGGGCCGCCCAGCCAGTGGCGTGCGCGGCAGCCGCTTTAAATGATTTGGAGGGCTGGGGGCGGCTGCTGAGGGTGCTGCCGAGCCGTGCTCTGCCTCCTTCCATCCTCCCCTTCCCTCCCTCGGCCATGGGAGCGGGGCCGGCCTCCCTCTGCCTCTCCCTCAGCCTCTGCTGGGCGCTGGCCCCCCGGGCGCGGGGAGCGGAGGAGCCGCGGCTGCAGCGGGGCATGTGAGTGGGGTCTGGGCTGCGGGGTCGGGGTGTGGGGTCCTCGCTGGGGCTCCTTTGTCTCTGGTGGTGCCGTACTGACGGTCCCCCCACCCCGCTGCCAGCATCCCGGTGCTGGCCGCGGCTCGCAAAGTTTGCCCGGGGGTGCCCCGCGTCGCCCCTACGTGCAGGTTTTTGGGGTCGGGGAGTTGTTTTGGGGCGGGGGGGGGGGGTCTCGTGGGGTCTTCAGCCCCGGAGGGGAAGCGGGGGTGCTGGCTGGACTTTGATCTAGGGTCTGAAATGGGCTCCCGGTGTGTGGGCATCAGCATCCCTGGGGCTGGTTCTGCCTCCCCGTGTTAGCAAGGCTGCTGGCGGAGCTGCCGCTCCGCGCCCCCGAGGCGTTTCGCTGGGCTCTACCTGCGGGGGAAAGCAGCAGAGACAGCGGGGAAGTGAGACGTGGGGTCAGCCAGGAGCGATGTAGGGCAGGGACCGCGAGCAGGCAGAGGTGGGCGCAGCAGAAAGCACCCGCCGGCGGCTGCCGGCACAAAGGAGCCGGACCCGCACCGGAGCCCGGCGGGCGGCGAGCCGGGAACTTTCCGGGGGTGTTCTCTGACCGGCACAATAAACGTCTTTTGTTGCAAGTGTAAGGTAACGTTTTTTATCAAGAGGGCTTTTTCTGGTCAAATTCTAACCAGGAGTAGCTGAAAACGTGCACAAAACCTTAGTCGAAGTTTTTGCTCATTGTAACTGAAAATGGAATTTCTGGAAACTGTTGCACGCTGTGCATTGGGCGCTTCTTTCTCTGCAGAGCTCCTGGCTAGTGTTAAGAAATAACAAATGCTACCCTCACCGCCATCCAAAGAAAGCAATCTAACAACAGACTTTGGAGATATATGCGCACCTCAATTCCTAACCTCTTTGTTCATCCTTTTTGGGGGCTTAATTCAACTTCATCCTACTCTTCCAGAATTCACGCGCTTACCATTTGGTTCACAGTTAGTTATTTCTTCCCAAAAGTGAAATCTGTCTCACGTTGGTTTCCTATGAAATACCATGCGAGTCCTCAAAAACCACCTTAAATGCATTTCTAGTAAATATTACTCCATTTTGCTGGATGGGTACTGCTCTAGCATCACACTGCTTGGAGAAGTCAAGTTCACTTTCTGCAAAAGCATTTTTCTTCATGAAGTGTTTTGTTTTTCTTTCAGGCTTGCTTCTTTTTCTTTTTATAAGCAATTACTCTACTATGAGGAAGCATACCACTGACCTACATTAATCTGTTTGCATTTAACGTGTCAGTAATACCTGTGATCCAGCACTTCTCGAGCTGGAGGTGGTGTTAGTTGTGAGTTGCCTCCACACGATTTTTTTCTTGCTTTTACCTTTTTAAGGTTAGTGTCGTGGAAAGAAGACCAGAAACATTCCCTTCTGGAAATGGCACCACATATGAATGTTGCCATTGTGCCCGAGTCACTGGGGGCAGCAGGGCTCTGTCAGCCAGCTGCAGGCTTGGGGGGGGACGATGACTGGGACAAAACCCACCCCCGATACCCATGGCAAGCCTTGGGTGCTTTTCCCACATGGGATATTTGTGAAATTACTATAATTTGCATTGCTTTTGTTGAGCTAGGGCAAGTACAACTATTCCTCCCCTCTCCCTTTACCCTGTTCAGTGTCTTTGGTGCAAGCAGAAGCCCAAGAAGCCATTACCCCAGAGGAGTAAGCCTCCAGCTTTGATTGGAAGCAGAAATGTCCAAAAGGAGACTTGTCACTAATCACCTCTTCTATTAATTCAGTTTTGGTCTTTTGATGTTGGTCATCTGCAGCCAATGGGATAAGAACAACAAATATATCCCATGGCACGCGTCACGCTGGGTGCTTTCTTCTTTAGCATTTGCTGTTGTTTTGATTGGGGTCTTGTGCGGCTGAGGATATACAAGATATTCCTCATAATTGTTTTTGTTCTGCTGCTAACTCGAGTGTTTGCTCCCAGCTAAAAATGCAAAGGATCTGTGTGGATGTTGGTATTCTGCTTCAAAGCCCCCTGAGGAGATTTAATGTAGAACAGATTATAGGATGACTAGCTATTTCCATCAACCATGTTTCCAGACAATTAGCCCTTGATGATCTTGTATTAGAACTTTGGAGAACAGTGGAGCAACCAGAGCACAAATACAGTTTTCACTGAAAAGCAAGCTATTTAGGCCTCGAAATGAGGAATTAACCATTTCTCATCGTAAAGTTTATCTTGAGCAGCTCATTCTGCTGCAGTAAGCTCAATGGTTTAAAATTAGGGATATAATGACATCTTAAGTATGATGTGCATCTGTTCAACACTGAGTTTGCTGCACAGAAAGCTGGGGGTTGTGGGACAGGGCAGAAATGGGAACTAGGAGCAGAAGGCTTGAGTTGCTGTCAGAAGAGGAAAATCCTGCTCTAGAGAAGTATTCCATAATTCTAGAAGTACGGGTGCCTGCTCATCGTTACCTGTACAGGACAGACCAAGAGGCAGGACTGTGCACTAAAAGTGATCTTTCTTAACAGGGGCTGGGGCACGACTCAATGAATGGCTTCGTCTGTTCCCAAAGAACATGAGTGGGGGCTGCTAGCAAAAGTCATGAGGCTGACGTTGTCCCCTTCCACATCAAGCCCAGGGACTCTCTCTGTGGCTTTGCAGGCCCAGGATGACATCTGAGGGGGCTGATTTGGTCTTAGAGGCTCCACTCACAAATTTTCATTAAAGCCATTTTGTTTGTTTTTTGACTGCTCGCTTATTGCAGCTGCATATTTTCACTCCATCCATAAGCAAGTAAATTTGGTTGCATCCCACAGAACACCTGGATTTAGAGCGGTATTTCTGGCTTAGTAACAGCTGTCCAGCTTCCTCAACCCCATGGGGCACTGTAGGCTTACAGGCTTACAAACATTCCTCCAGATAAATCATATTCCCCAAAGAAAACTCTACAATTCAGGTTTGCGTCTACAGCTGCAACAGTCAGGTAAACTTGGTCCTCTGACTGCAACACTGATCGGGTTATAAAGGTACAGGACTGCTGCTGCACCCTGCTTCACTGCTAGCATGTGGTTATGGACGCTGTTTTAAAGCAAATAATATTTGATTCTTTCAAGCAAGTAGGTATGATTAAAAAGGGGAAGTCCACTTTTTTGAGGACTGGAATTTGTTTCACAATAAACTACTGGCAAACAAAGCAATTCCACGTGACGAGGTGCTTCTGGATTTTGATTCTTTCTGCATTGAGTTCTAGCACTTAAAGTGGCACACAGCTTGCTCAGCTGTAACGAAGTCATAAAAAACTTTCTGTGAAGTATATGGTGATATATCTTAATCCTGGAGCCTGGATTTTTGTCATGATACTTCTCAAATGATGTGAAAAGTAGGTTGTATAATCACTTCTTGGTGAGAAGTTGTCCCCGTGTACTGGCAGTTTAACCAATACACTGTATTTTCACCTCCAGCGATGCCAGCTTGCAGGTGTGAGTAAAGTTTTTAAGTCTAGGAACACAAATAAGGGCTTGATGTATGTTTGGGTGTGGGAACTGAAATGAGTAATGTAGGATCTCCTGACTGTGTGAATGGAGCACTGTGTGCTCACAGACCTCGATGCACGAAAAAGATTGTGGGTTTTCCAGTGAAAACGAGGAGATGACTTGTCACTGCAGGGTATTTGAATCTGTAGCTCACATGTTAAGTCTTTCTTATCAACTCTCTTTAGACCTTGGCTGAAGTGATGGAGGCAACTCGCAGGCATTGCCAAATTCTAAATTGCACTACTGACTTCTACTTAAATTTTTCTTCAGTAGAAATTGCACATACTTCTTGCCAGTCCTGCCTGCCCAGAATCCATAAGGCTGCAGTAAACGCTCAGTTCTCATTAACACTAGATAGCTCCGTCCCTGGAGACTTGGATAACATGATCCTAGTAAGCTGTAAGTTTAAATGCTTTGGGGTCAAAGTCATGAAAGGCTTTTTTTGTTTTATTTTCTCAGTGCTATCCCTCGTCAGTATCCAGTAGCTGTTGTTAGGAAAGCAAATTAATATTAAAGGCTGAGGTATTTCTCATCTCTGTGAATATGAACATCGTGCTGAACAAAAAATAAACATACTGCCACTAGCTTCTGCACTACAGTATGTTGCCACCAGATAGAGCTCATGCTGGTCAACCTAATAACACAGAACCGTGTCTCTCAGGAGTTTGCATTTAAAGCTTCTGTTTCAAAAGAGTTCCTAGAGGAAAACTAACTTAGAGTTTAGTCTTTTAACAGATGGTAAAGGGCTCTTTTCTTGGTCCCCCAGTATATCTGTTGGCAAGAGACTTAAAGATAGTGAACGAGTATCATCCTGCTGTAGATCTTTTCCTGATTTATAACAAGTTTTTTTATCCTTCAGGAGAAAAATGTGATCAAGACTTCCTCCTAAACTCTGAAATAGCCATAAAGCAATGAAAAGACGTGGTCATAAAACCTGATAGCCTGAAGTTGCTGTATTTTTCAAAGATGAAACTGATCTGATTGACTGTAAATTATTTTGGGCTTTATTAATGTCTGTTCTCATAACAGATACATCACATAATGTACCTACAGGAGACTTAGAAGTTAGCCACCCATAATCACAACAGCTGATATACTATGCAAGCCTTAAAACAGCAAGGTTAAGGCAGATAAACCACTGTTCCCACTCACTTTCAATGGGATTTAGGTTTAAGTTGCTGTTCGAAAATGCACCCTGAGAGGAGAGACCTTGTCAGCTTCTCTTCAGATTTAATCGTGCTGCATTCTGAAATGTTGAGCTAGTTCAGTTACTGATGCACGTATTCGTTATGGTAGTGTAAAACCTGGTCTTTGGACAACTCCTCAGCAGAACCTCCTTCGTTGGAAACGATGCTTTGGCTCTCAGAGTTAACAGACCATATTGCAAACTCCTGTTATTCACCAATTAAACACCTTCTCTCTTTGAACGCAGTTAATAGATTTCCTCCTTCTGAAATTCAAACCTGTTATTGCTTGCGTTCTCTCTAAAATCTATTGCTTTTAATTTACTTCTGAGGAGAAAGAAATTTCCTTTCATTATTGCTGAACCAAAGCATTTAAAAATTGTGTATGGAACATATGTAGTCTGTATTGTGCATCGGATTCCATGCTGGGCTTGGTTTAAAACTAGTCATTAATTGTTCTGGAGGTGAACTGGAGGTTTCTGCCTTTTGCTTGAAAAGGTGCGTGCTTCCAGATACAGCGGTTATACAAGCTGAGCTGTACATTCGGCTGTATTTCTTTCAGTGCCTTTGACCCGTGGATGAATATTTGATCCCACGTATGTGAAAAGAGGAAAGTTATTTAAGTCAGAGTGCCAAAGCTCACTTCTTGGATTCTTTAGCAGAAACACAATACCATCTTCCATTAGTAAGTCATAGCAAACACCATGCACACTTTTGTTCAGCAGACAATGCTATGTCCATACCGTGTTTTTACCTGCATTAATTAATTCAATATTGAAGATATGTCACCATAGCTTTTGTGGCTAGAATTCATAAAATACTTAGATCTACCAAAATTGCTTGATGCTTAAAAATTATATATATAAATAGGCATCTTACAGCAGTGGTATCAACCTGAGGATTTATAGGGGTGTAAATACTTGGAATGTTTTAACACTTAAGTTCTTACATGCCAATATTTTTTTTCTTGCATATATTACATGTTACTTCAAAAGTCAGCTTTGAAGAAAAGAGGTTTTGGCTACAAGCTGTTTAAAATCTGACATCTACTAGAAGAGAGATGAGCAAGTCCTAGATAATGGTTGCCAAAGTGAAACAGAGGATTTCACGAACTTCTCATTAGTTTCACTGTCAAGCAATGCAGTGCTCACTGTAAACAAAAATGATCTTTTTCTCCTTCTGACTCAAGTGGTACGATATTTTTCAGAGGTTTTCATTTTAATGTTTTAGCGTCAGATCCTCCTGTGCTCTCTTGCCAAGGGAAATTCAAGTGTGTGTACCTGGCAGACTTACTGGGGTTACTGTTATTATTCGCTCTTCTGCAGTGGAATGATAATTGAGCCTGGGTACATTTAAAGTGAAATTTCATCTAGAAGTGATTACTGCTACTTTTTGCCTTCCTCTTATAGCTTCCCATTTCTTTAACCTTCAGTTTTGTCTGACTATTGGACAATTAGTTGCTTTTGTCTAATGATGAGTCCATGCAAACTGTTTTGTAGCCTCCTTATACCTGAGATCCCACGTGTTTATCTAATTGTGCTAGAGCTGGCTCCTGGGGCAGTGGTCCTTAGGCTGGCTGTAAGGCAATCTGCATGCTAGAAGGGTTTTGTCAGCGCTGTGCAAGGCTCGGTGGGTCTGGTCACCGGCAGTGGTGCTGGCTCTCCTGGGTGCTGTTCTTCCAAGTCACTTATTAAAAATAACAGCGGTGTAGAAATAGGTGGAGGTATGCAGAAGGCATCTAACAATACTAAAGCCAACAATAAAGAACATCCTGGATTTAAGAAGCGGCTAATAACAAGTACTCTTGGCAAGTATTTTGCTACTTCAGCAGTGATCTTTTTACAATAAACCCTCTGCCAGAGTAGTCATGTTGACATAATCTGGTATTCTGGATACAGTATTCACAGGCAATGTGCATGACTTCCCTGAACGTGAATGGAGACGAATATCTGGAGGTTATCAGAGTTGTATGTTAAAGTAAGGAAACTACACTTGCCATCTCCTGTGGGTCTGTGCTTTACTGGATGCCTTACCTGGTCCTGCAGAAGCCAGCCAGTAGCAGAAACTATGCAATTGGATGTTGCTGGGGGTATGTGACTATTTAAAATAAATAAAATAACTCCTTGATTTAAGATGTAAAAAAGTGACCTAGCAATCATAGTTAAATGATCTGGATGCGCATGTTTATCTTCTACATCTCTTGCTAACAAAAATACATTATTTTATCTTGGGGAGGAGGCTAGTTAAACAGAAGCTAAATGACAGGCACTGCAGTCTGATAGCAGTAGGAACTAAAAATCTTATTGTTGTTATAATAGCTGAGTGTGTAATTAATCATCTCATATTGATTTGCTTTGAATCTAGATGCAGTGCACAAAGGCTGAAAGAACCCTCATGTTATTTAGCTGCTCCATCTAATCAGAGAGAGGATGTGAATAAGACGCAGCGTTGCATTAGTAACCTGTGGGGTTAGGAGAGTCTTCAGTGGTGCACCTCCATCCATGGATCCAGAGAACAGCAGTGATAATGAGACCTAATCTAAATGAGCTTGGTGCTCCCAATCTATATCCCAGAGGGCATATAAACATCACAAATATTGATACAGGATCAGCAGAGAGCAGGGATTGATTAGAGGTCAGGGGAGCAGGATGTTCTAATTGTCACGGGTAGTGCTGATTAATTTTTATCTGAGAAATGTGGGGAAGTGGATCTTAAAATAGTTTAAGGGTAGAAAGGGGAGTGAGGCAGTTTAAAAAGGAAGAAAAGCCTTTCTGCCACTCCAGACGTTGTGAAATATTGCTGCTATTAACCGGTATATATCTATATACAAACTTTATATCTCTGTCTCTCTATAAATATTTTTAACTTGCTCTTAAGACCTTTTGTTTCTGTGCCCTGTTTTCCAATTTGTTTTGTGTTCAGACAAAATTTGCTTTTTCTTTCTACATGCTGCTATCTATAGCAAGCCTTTAATCAACAGCCTTCTTGCATACAAAGCCACGTTGCTGGCTTTCTCCCCTAGAGCCCATTGTGTTTCTTTGTGGGTTCAACCTGCTCTTCTGGAGTTCTCTTCTGAAAGGAGCTCAAGGTGTTTGGGGTATTTGGAGGAGAAAGGAATGTACAACTCTGGTCTAATCAAGACTGGTGCATCTCTGGAGCAGGACCACCAGTTGCCATCACTGCAGCGGAGAATTTGGCTTTGAGTACAATCTATTTCCTTAGGAAAAGTTCTCGCTTATCTTTTCAAACTAAATCTGGAAAAGCATGCAGACTTTTCTGCACTCCTATTATTGGCATGAAAGGAGGGAGCACTAGCGAATTAGTGTTTTGAAAACCTGGAATTCTGGCAAGCTGCTTCTTATGGAAGGCTTCATCTATTGACTGCTTTGTGGAAGATCAATAGTGTTCAGACTGCAAATTCCTCAGCTGAGACAACACAGGCTACAACATCCTTCTTAGGCAGATGTTAACAGCCCTCTGGTTCAGCGCAGTGGTGTCACTCTCTTAGTCCCTGTGGAAAGACCTAAAATCATTCTTTGCTTCATATTCATTAATGTTTTGACTTTAAGTTTGCACTGTTGAAAGAAACCTTTAAGGATATCTTGATGTGTATTTGTTCTCTCGCTACCATTAATTCTACCTATTTTTAGCTCTTTAATTTTAAGTTGGGGAGAGGGAAGGTGGGTTGATAGAATGAGAGTTACTTCCTTTGTCATTCAAAGATCCAGGCATTAGGGTTGTGCTAAGAAAAATCTCTGTCACATAGAGACAAGGTACCTTTTGAAATGGGGGAGCTGCTCCCTTGCTAGCTCTTGTGTGTTCAGTTGTCCTCCTGTCTCTTCACCTCCATCTCCCCTTTCAGACCACACATGCCAGGGGTGTGTGCAGAAAGCTGCCTCTCTGCTCCCCTGAGCAGATGGCCTGTACTTGTAGCTGTCTTTTCCTTTGTTATGTGAAAACAGCGTTGTACTTCCATTATTGCTACACAAAATTACTTACGGTTGGCTGATTGTGTGCAAAAGCTGTGCTAATATCCTTCTCTTACTTTCAAAATCAGTGGGCAAGAATAAAAAAGTTCACATCTCTTGGGAAATTGTAGACCTGCTGCTTCTATCACCCGTTCTCTGCCATGGGTTATGGGAAGGCTGCAGCCGCTTCTCTGGGGAGCTTGGGTGAGATGCTGCTGGTGGTGGTGAGATGCTGCTCACCAGCCTTCTCAAATGAAACTATTTCTCCAACACTATCCAGTGTCACCAAATCCATGCATTCAGAAATCAAGAAAGCACTTGTATCCTCCTGCCTTGTCCATGTGTCACATCCCCTCGCTTCTCAGGTGTGAGATTGATTGTATTTAACCCTTTGGCTTTTGAATCTATAAGAGGATTTTTTGCCAGCTTCTCATGAAAACCACAAGGCTATTCTGAAGGGAAGTTGAGTCTGGTGAAGGTGTGTGCTTTGGGGTTTGGGGATATGGAGCTGTAGAGGAGATCCAGGTGTTGTGAAGTGAAAATGTGAAGCAGGGTGAGTAAGACCACAGACCGCCGAGCTTGTGGGCTGCTTCCAGGAGTGGACCCCAAATGGCCAGTGAAGGCTGTAAGAGAAGCGTGAGCATGCAGTAAAACTTTGCCTGAAATAACTGCTTCAGCCTCAAGAACATGAGACTCAGGGACTTCCTGAGCCAGGTTTGTGGTCTTCCTATTTTATAGACCCCCGTGGGTGTTTTTTTGACTGCATTTTCATATGAAGATGCACATACCCTTTCAAAATCTAAACATGGGAATGAATTATATCCCTCCTGAAAGTGCTTTTAATTTTTCCCTTTGACCTTCTCCTGTTGTGCAGTGGTTCCCAGGCATCGCAGCCATATGATTAGCCAAGGCTGCTCGTGCTTCGCACTGGTCCAATTACCTGTTCATTAAAATCTCAAGTCCTGAACTGGAAGTGTGTAGGGTGGCTTTGTTTAAAGGGCACTCTCCTAATGCAAATATTAAATGTGAGCTCTCTGACTTGCCCAAGTCAGACTGACAAGCTAATAACAGCCTCAGTGTTAGTTTTGGCTGACAGAGAACATCAGTATAAAAAGGTTTTAAGGGACTGGTGTATCAATCAAAGCATAGAACATAATAGACATTTATGTGTTAGGCATATTTTAACACTTAAACTCCCATTAAGAAATATTTTTTCAATGCAGAGGGCATGGGAGTAAAAGTGGAGCTCTCTTCCTCCAATTGTACCATTATATCCACTGGAGGCTTCACTTTAGTCTTACATGGCCTCTATTTAGCGAGTGTTGTAATACATAACTGTTTTCCAGTGGTACTTTTGTTCAAGAAACTGGTTAAGCTATAGGTAATGTATCAAAGAGCCGTGAGTTAGATGGCTAGAAGATAGTACACTGAGTGTGGGGAGTTGGGAAGATTGTTAACTGTCGGAGAGGGCACGTGTTATCCGTTGGTTTTGCCAGCAAAGGATTACATGCTATGCGATTGCTGCAGTTTAATTATAATGTAGCAGAGGTTTTGATATCTGCCTTTAAATTATCCCAAGGGCATCTTGGGGGAATGGCTTACTTTGAATAAATCTTAATAAACATACGACTTTATGCTGCTGCCTCGCTTTATTCTGAGAGTGCCATTCAATCCTATTAAGTACATTGCAGAAGTCGATACAGCTATTCCTGGGAACATGGCAATGGCACACGAGGAAGAGTTTGTAGGATGGGCTCAGCGTGTCGTTACAACAATTGTCAGCTTCTCCTTTTATTTATGGGGGAGCGATGCAGATGAATGTACCTTTATCTGGAAAGTTTTAGGCAATTCTAATAAAAGGAGATATGCATGAATTATCAGTACATGATGTTCTATTCACTGGAGGGAGAGTCGTTCGAAAAAGCCTGCTAAGTGAGGCATGGTTGCTAAGTAAGGCGAGGGTTTTATTAGACCAACTGACGTAATGGAGAGGGAAAAAAAATAAAGCAGGCAAGATTTTGGGCATACAAAGAGCTCCTTTGGCTCTGAAACAAACAGCAGACTGCGCTAAGAATGGGTCGGGAGCAATCGCTTTGAACTGAAGCTCAATATGTTGAACGATGGGGTAACTTGAGGGGAAGGGGTAGCTGGCACACGTGGGGAGGGCTGTGAAGTGATGGAGATGACGTGGAAACACAGAGGAAGGGGGGCTGCTGGAGGAATTTGAGGCAGTCTGAAACTGCTCTGCCACTGTCATCTGTCTCGCTTTGTGGAGTTGGCGGCTGTAGCTAGGGCAAACCCGAAAAACCCGAAGTCTGGAGCAGGGCAGCAAGCGGGCTGTGCAGTGGAGGAAGAAGAGCCTGGAACAATGGGGAAGGGATATGAAGAGATAATCCTGGGCCAGCCCAAACCATCCATGGAAACCATCCCCTGGAAACTCAGGAGAGACGGGCAGTGGGGGAACAGATGCGCCCTAACCCGGTGCCACTGAACCCGTTATTTTCAGCCATCAGCGTTTCAATTCTCAGAGCTGACTCAAGTTCTGTAGGTCTCCTGTGAAGAACAGGATTAGGAGGCACTTCTAGAAAAGTGAGGAAAGGCTCTCGGTGATAGCTGAACCTTCCTGTATTTTGTTGGTTATCTGTGTGAATTCCCTGGTGTCCTGGGTGACTGCTGCATCGGCGCTTTCCAGGAAGACCCTTAGTGGTTGGAGCATGTAATACCTGTTGCAATACAGATGTGTAAGAGATTGACAGCTTGTCATTTTGAAAAAAAAAACAACTAAATGTGATCATTGAGAAGACTTGTACTGTGTGTTTGTTGAATGGTCTCATTACAGATGCGTGGTGGTCCACTGAAAATGTGCCTTAGGATAACAGAGATCGGCAGTCACTTCAAAGCCTGGGGGAAACGGGCATTTTAGTTCGGGGACTAACTTCTATCGAGATAAGGGTATCTAGTATGAATGTGTTGTGTATGGTTTGCCATGAGATAGGTTGCCTACTTAAAGGAAGCTATGAAAGGAAGCACACAGCTGTATGCTCTGGCTGTCCTACTGGGAACTGTTGTTATTTTGTGGTGGTTTTTGTTTGTTTTAAACCTGCTTAAAGGTTTAACCTCCAGTTTCTCTCCTGGAGTACTGCTGTCAGATGAAGGTCCTTTTTGCATGGAGGTGGACACCCCTCAGCTGGGGAGGCCCTCTAGGAGACCTGCCTGGATGTCCCCTGCTGGGTGCTGTACATGACTGCTGGTCCCCAAGTGTCGGGAGTCTTCTCCATAGTAGCGTGTGGGTTGCTGGGTTTCCATATCGACTGGCAGGTTTGTCACAAAGCAGGGCTAAAACTGACAGAGGGCAGAGCATCATTGAATTGTGGTGTCCACATTTTTCAGTTCTCGTATTACAGATGCTACCTGGGTGTCATAATTTTGGTAGACTTCCTTGTAAAGAAACAGGCATGGGAGCCGTTAGAATGATGGAGATGAGATTATGACTTGGCAACAGTATTTTTTTCTGCATTTTTTGAAGGTGGAACAACTAAAACTTGTGCTGGCTAATGATTAAATGAGCCAGCACCTGTTTCCTCCTGTGGTTCCTCTGGTGACCGAAATGCAGGGAAGTCACACTCGTCTTCTGGGGTTTGTTTCAGCCTTTTGCTCTATCGTAGTCTAGGCTTTTTCCTAAGTATTTAATCAGTAAAAATGACCATGCTTATAGTATTTTCCTGTTCTGCAGAGGCTTAATTTAATGATGTTTGTCAGCTACCTGAAGACCTGCAGATGAAAGATGTACTTTTTCATTAGAAAGGCTGCCTTGCGTGGTACTCAGCCATAACAGGGAGAAGTAAAGTACTTTGGGCCTTGCAGATAAAAACCGCCATGAATCTTGAATGAGATAGCAACAATATCCCGTGTAGCTAATAATAGCTTTACCTGCCAGGCAGCTGTTGGGCTAGAACCATTATCTATTGTATTAATGTGGAAAGAAAAGTTGCTTTCTCTCGCAACTTCACATTGATGCTTCCTCAGTTGGCAGAGGAGGTGAGTGTGTATTCCTCTCGGATATTCCCTGGCCTGAACAGGGGGCTCTCCAGCTAACATTTCTGGAAGAACTCTGCCAGCTGTATGACATGGCTGCTAAAATGGTGAATTTACCAAATGGTAACCAAATTAGGTATACGAAGTACATGTATACCCCTTTATTTTAATCCTAAAGGTTTAAATTTGCAAAGCCTCAGCAGCTAAAGCAGGCTGCTTGGAAGGAATTCAATAAATTATTACATTAGTAATCTCTAAACTACTCCAAAAATCACTGAATTTCGATGTTGATACACTAGTTTCTCAAAAGACAACAAAAAAGCAAGCTTTCTTGCTTCAGCTGGACCTGGTACATACAGCACTTCCTAATTTACATCAGCAGTGAAATCAGAGTAAGCCAGTATCTCTACAAAACCATCAACTTGTAACACTTAACTCGTTATTTTTGACCCTCCATACCTTGTGGGATGTTGCTGTGTTTTAACCAAGGCTAGCTAGCAGGATGAAGATTACATCTCATCCTGCAAAGCAGCGCTTTTGTTTTGCTCTTGTTATTCTTGAATAATCAGCCGAGAACAGCTACGCTTCCTCTGAAAATTTCATGTGCTTCCCTGAGGGGGCTGCTCGCAAAGGGGGGCTCCTCCAGACTGCCCATCTTCCACAGCAATTTAGCTAAATCTCATCTGCTCTCGAATCAATGGCAAAGCCTCCCCTGACTTGTGTACAGCCTGAATTTCACTGTATACTTTGTTTGGTTTACATGCTGTTTTCTAAGGTGGAATCTGCTTTTGTTACTTATATTTAGAGCCTGGCTGTTTGGTGGCACGAGCTATGGAGGTCAGTGCCTGGAGCTGTCAGGCCTGAGATTCCCACCCCGGTCCATCAGCCCAGCGGTGGCCGGGCAGCGGGGTTCCCAGCAAATTCAGCACGGGCACAGAGCCTTTCAGGCTCCCTCACCTTAGCCATCAGCTTTTCTGCTTGTGAGGCACCATCCTTTGTCAGCAGCGCCTCATCTGAAAGGCTGTTGTCTGCTAGAGACAGCAAAGAGGGTCTGCTGAGTCCTCGGTCAGATCCTGCTCAGGTGCTTCACCTCCCATTTTCTGGGAACACGGTACGGTCGCGTTTTGCTGGCCTAGCTGTTCAGAGAGGCCAGCTCACGTAAAAATTGCTACCAGGAACGTGTTCACGCTCGTGGCTTATGCAACCCATACACCAACAAAGTCCTGGCTCCACCAAAGCCTGGGGAACACTTTCTTGCCGGTCTGAGTTCAGTGGGTTGTGGTTTGTCAGGTGTTGCTGCATAGTGTGCTCTTGCAAGAGAGCTGCTTGACATCAGCTCAAGGAGAAATCAGGCACAGAAGTACGGTGTTCTTAAATAGCAATGTAAAATCTGTTTCAAACTCTTAATAACCATTGCATATGGAAAAATATACTTAGTTACGCTTAGACTTTCGAATATCGTGTTAAAAGTTATGTATTTTTCTTTTCTTTCCCTTAAGGCCAAATGTCTGCCCAGTGTTTGAGTTGGCACTAGTAGGACACCAGCAGCCATGTGTTCAAGCCTTCAGTCGGATGGTCAAGATGTGGAAACAAGGCTGCACAGGGAGGAGGTGGTGTATGGGCTATGAGAGAAGGTAACTATTTATTGTTACAAATGAATTCTGTTACTGAAATGGAGTGCAAAGTTTTTATTTTTTTTGTGAGGAAAAGTTGTAAACTGTTTCATCTCCTGAAATATATATGCAACTTAATTATGGGTATGTCATGTCTTGCTGAGACGTAACCATACTTACTACATATTTAATACTTTAAATTTGAGTACAGTTTGCTACTGATGAGATGCAAATAAGCTAAATTAGAGTTGTGACTGTTCTCCCGAACTAATTCTCTTCAAAGGTCTGGTTACTACACAGTTTACAAGCAGGTGTACAGAATGGAGCATCAGACTGTCTATAAGTGCTGTCCTGGATGGGTCCAACACAACAACGAACCAGGCTGTTTGCACTGTAAGTGGATAGCAAAACTGAAAGAACAATGCCTGATCATATCCTTGGGCCTTATTTTCTTACTGAATCTTCCTTCTAGAATTTTTTTCTTGCTATTTATAACTAGAAATTTCCTCTATAAAGAGGCAGTCTATTTCTGGAAAAGGAAACTTCTTCTAAAAATACAAAAGCTGTTGTATGCAAAAGTCCCAAGTAACCTTAATTTTGAGCTAATCAGAAATTCAGTTTCTACAGCTTATAGTTGTTGCAGCTTTTTTGTGCCAGTGTGGCTTTGACAGGCCAACCAAAGTTGTTGCTGTTACCCAAATTATGCAAACAAATCTGCTGTAAGGCACTTGTTTCTTGGACATAGCACTCCTTGTGGAGTCTGACTGGTTTGGCTTTTTCACTGCTGCTGTTGCCATCGAAGTAATTGACTTTCTACCCTGCAGTTCTCCATCTGATGAGAACCTGTTCCTATTAGTAATTTTTAATCATGATTGGATGTTTTCCTAAAACACGGAATTAAATTTAAATGATGGGGGAGCACTTTAACCACTGTTAACAAGACATGAATAGAAGATAACAATCTACTCACTGTTCAGTTTTGCTACTGTTTTGTTGGTAATTATATTTTCTGTATGAAAGCAAGCATCTGTTCCTATGTTTTTTTTAATCGTTGTACCAACCCAAAGACCACCTTCAGAGAACTTGCTTTTATGATTCTCTTTACACTTAAAAAAAAAGAAAAGAAAAAGAAAAAAGAAAAGAAAAGCCTGAAAGGTATTTCTGTTAGTTTCAGTGTGAATCTACATATTTAGCGTGCACCTGTTCTATTGTAAGAAGTCAAAGATGTTTACAATCTGTATTTTAGTCTATGGCACAAAGGAATGTAACATTTGAACACCAGTGGTAATGTAGAATTATCTTCTTCCTGAAAGAGCAGTGAAGACTTGTGTTGAATTCTTTAAGGCACCAAGCTAGCTGGATTATTCTCTTATATTTGATACTCTATGCTAATTTGGCTCCACTATGTGGAATTTAACCTATTGTAAGTAAATCTGTGTTGGAAGAAGGGAAGAGAATTATTGTAATTCCCTTGGACATACATAACATCTTTTAATACAGCAATGTTTCCTAATCATTGCTGCATTATTCTCCAGCAGTTCATCTCTTCTGTCATTCCACATTCAGGTAGTACTTTCAGTCCTAGGAAACTGTTTTCTGATTTTGAAGCATCTTCAGGTTAAACTGCATCATCCTGGTCTTATTTTTATTTGAAATTAAATTTCGTCATATCAACATGGTAGTTGTAGCCATGATAAAATTCTGTTGCAGTTTAACTTTTCATTTTAAATAAAAGGATGAATTCCATTTACTTGAAAGTGCCTGTTACAGCAGGCTATGATAGAAAGAGGCAGTTCTGGAGAATCCTTGGCACAAAATAAACAAAACCCTGTTTCATTCTGTTTGTGTGTACTAGTGCCGTGCGCTGCTGGCACTTGCTTCAATGGAGGGAAGTGTTCTGAAGCAGGATCTCCGATGTGCCAGTGTCCTGCAGGATTTCAGGGTCCTCGCTGCCAGTATGGTGAGTCAAATGTAAATTGTCTCAAAGGTATCTGCGTGAACTGTGATTTCATAATGTTTGAGTAAAAACATATATAGCAAGATATTTGCGTCTTTAATAAATGTTGTTACCATAGAATACTGCAGAGGTAATGAAGTCAAACTAGCTATTTGGCCATTATTTTTCAGGGTTAGCCTCTTTTGGTATTGAAATTTAACAAAGCAAGATGAAAAATGAGTTTGGATAATAACAGATGAATTTCTCTAAAGGATAATGCCAGTGAATGTTGGTGGTGGTATCCTATGGAATATCATTATACTGCTTTCTTCTGAATGTGCACATTCTTGTGGCACTCCTGCTAAACTTCTCAGTGCTTCTTTAAGCGTGGCAAGGGTGGATTGAATCAAAACAGGTTTAGCAGTAGGTAAAGTACATAGCAAACGAGCCAAATGTATTAATGGGCTTTCTTTGGTGCCTCTGAAAACAAGAAGGCTGGTTTTACAGATCACTACTGAATATTGTGTAGTAGTCTCAAAACACTAACCTATACACTACTCTTTCACTCTACATGCATTTTAGCACACTATGTACTCAAGTCAATGCAACTTAGGCTATCGCTCACTCTTAATGGGAATCCTTTCCTCATTTGTTGGTTCTTGATCTGACAAACTTGCAATGTGTTTTCTTGCAACTCATGTGAATTAAGAATATCTCATTGCATAAAGCTCTCTAAAATTATGGAACTGCATCCTTATGGCTTCTGAAAAGGGGTGGAAAAAGTCAAAAAGTCATCCCTTCAAAGTAGACTCTGATGGAGACAAAGGATTTCTTTCGTATTAAACAAATGGTATTTTTTCCCTCAACAGAAGCACATGGTTTGGTTCAGAAAGGCAAGCTTTTGAATATTTAGTTTTTATAATTCTAATATGTTCATATCCATGCTTGGCCTGTGTCTTCTGAAGTGTGAGAAGGGATGTGATAGCTTTATTTACAACAGCAATCCCTTCGAGAGCTGAAAAGCTAAGCTCTGTGCTCGATACATGGCGTGTATTATACTTGCTTCAAAACCTCTGTCATTCTGATCTCTGGGCTTTACCAAGGCTTATGTGTGGGACTGGGTCTTGCATGACCATGCCAAAACAACTCTGTATGGGTAGCAGCCTCCCCAGGTGAAGGTAATAAAGCAGCTGGAAATGCAAAAAGTCAGCAAACATTGCAACAGGTTTATTTCATTGGAGCCTGGTCATAGACAACACTTTTCATTTGTAAGCAAGCATTTAAATAAAATGCAGAGCACTTCACAATGAAAATTTCACAATGAAATTTCTGCTGACATCAGGCTACGGCATGCCAACATCTGCCTTCAAATAGTATTAGTTCAGTTAAGAGAATCCTAAGGGTAATGCTGCAATTGTTGTTTCTATGGGCAGTGCAGAAATACACGGGTTTGTATGTAACTTGGTATGAACCAGCGCGACACCAATGAAGATTGCTTTGTTATTGACTTACAGAAGAGCTGCTGCTTCAAGGTAAGCAGGATTAGGATCTCTAAGGAGCCCATATAAGAAGCTTTTACCAAATGCAATATGTCTCAGCAAGTTCTAAACTGTCTTCTCTAGTTTTTAGTCTTCCTTCTGTTGCCTGGAAATACCTACAACACTAAAGCATTTCCAACAGGCAGATTACGTGGGTGCAGCATGTGGATAGCAGAGGTCAGATTTTCAGACTGAAATGAGATTGTTTTTGCAGTGTCCGCAGCCACCAACCTGTGAAATAAAGACTGCACAAAGTGCGGTATCCTGCCGTTCTTGCTCTTTGCAATTGGGTGGAACTTTATCTTGGTGGTTTGTCTGCTTTCTATTGATTCCTAAGGCTTGAATGGAATTTCTGTAGTCATCATTTTCAGGTTTATACAGTAGCTGCTATCGCAGCCTGGCAGGAGTGAGTTTATAAATTAAATTCTGAAGGGAAAAACTCCTTTCTGAAAGAATGTTATGGCCATTTCACCCGCCTAATAAAAGCATGGTAATTTAGAGAGTAAGGCCTCTTAACCATTGCAGGCATCTCCAGTCAGGTGCTTGTGAGGCTTGTATCACCATATTTGTTGCAAACAAAACTAAGGAAAATGCACCGTGGAGCTAGCAGCCTAAGCATCTGATTTTTTTTTTTTTTAATCTGGCTGATATTGGAACACTGCCATTTTTAAGTAGTTTGAGTTTAATGTGACTGCATTACTTAACTGTAATATGCTGTGTTTTTAAATAATCATTAAATCTAGCCTACTCCTCCTTCCATACTTGCATGTGAACTTTACTAAAAAATTGTTTTCCTTCCTGCACTTAACACAAAGGACAAGGAGACCTCTCCTACCGGCACCTTCCACTTTGAGGATTCAGTGGAGCAGATGAGTGCCAGGCAGGCCACGGTTTGTTTTTGGAATATGTGCTAGAAAGTGCAAATAGAAAGGGTTATACTACGGTATGTGAAGCTGTCAAAGGGGACACTTTGGTACAGAGATGCAATTTCCTGTAACCCTAAACTGTGTTCCCTGACTGTCTCTGGCAGGAGAGTTCAGGTAGCCCTCAGGCTTTAAAGGGGAAGGGGACTCTACCTGGATATGCAGCCACAAAGAATCTTGCAAAAAGCTGGTCATTTGACATCCCTGGTCATGACCTTGGTATCTGCCACCTCTGGTGTGGCCTCCCTTAGTTCCCTGACAGAAGAGGAGGAACCACTGGCGTTTCGTAACCACTTGCAGCAATCTTGCTCAAGTGGGTGCACGTACCCTATCGTATGTGCCCCCTCCCAACCTCTCTGCTCATCTTTTCTGCTCCTGCTATTCAGTGTTGACAGCTAATCCTGCAGTTATGTATGTGCAGTGGCTCTCACAATTTCTCTGCTAGGTACTGTGATCCACAGAAAACATATTGCAAAAAAGGGAGTAGATTAAAATTAATTTCTCTTAAACGAAACACACAGGGAAAACAACACCCCCAAAAATGGAAATATCCCCAGAGTCTTCTAATCTGTTTTCCCCAGTTGTCTTTATTTCCCACTAAGCTTGTTAGTAAGTAGGTCAACCTCCTGGAAATCAGGTCGGTACATGCTTTGCACTGCTCTGTCCCACAGAAAGTTTGGGACCTGCTGTTGAGAATGACTTATGACATCCTTGTGCACCAGCGATTTGCAGCAGGGGTGATTATTCACAATCGGCATGATCAAATCTAATGAATTCTTAAAGGTATCGTGGTGTTTTAGTAGCCTGTAGCACAACGCTATTTCTGATTAGATGTTGAAAGGGTTATGATTCCTGTAACAAACTTTAGGTAATTGTGACTAGAGACACAGTAATGCATCTCTTGTATACTTCACTCCATAGTTCTATTATTTTACCCACACTGGCAGCGATAAAAACTTAGAAGAAAGATTTATGAGTGAAATGGCTGAGCTCCTCATATAGCCATTACAAGGACTCAGTAACAGATTGAGCTGTCTCTTTCATTGTCTGTTGCAATTTGTCTTGCAATAATAGACTTATATCAATTACAGTATAAACTTGCAAGCTCTATTTTTTTATTTATTTTAACTTGCTCAGAAGTTGAGGTTCTTCTTTGTCTTGAATCCAGCAAAAGGGAGGAAAGACTTGTAATAAACAAAAATGGTAAACCCAGTGCCAAGAGTTAAATTGGCTGCAGTTCTGGTTTCAGTTATTCACTGGTTGTCCTGGTAAACTTGTTCAAGGCCTGCTAGCCACCTGAGCTGGACGTGGAAGTGAATTGACTTGATTTAGCTTGTTTAATTCAGCCCTGGAAGTTGTACTTGGCCATGCAGCTAGTGAAAGCATTCCAAATAGTACAAACAGAGGTAACTGCTCCTTGTGTAAATAAAACCGCCCAATGCAAAAAAAGTTTTGACTTAACCGTTTTGTTGTCATACCTCAATTTACTGCTGGTCTTACAAAGTGCCTCCTACTCTGACGTTAATACTCGAAGAGAACTGGGCAGCCTTTATCAGTTTGACCAAAACAAAAGCCCAGCATTACAAAGGCTTTGCAAAAAAGCTATTACAATCAGACATGCGTGACTAAAACTGAGCATCTATGAGAAAATGGGTATTTTAAAAGTAGGCATGGAATGACCAAGGCAGACTTGTCAGAAGATGGCATTTTTTATCTTAGTCACTGGAGGAAAGGTAAACACAAAGATGGAATATTCCAATGTCCTATAGATTCTAAGTGTACAGCTGCTTTGGTTTACACTGAAATGTTTGCCGTAATGCAGGTCAAACTTTAAATTCTCTTACACTGGCTCATGCAGACTACCAAAGATTACATGCTTGGGAAGCATTCTCTACATCTTGAGAGGCAGTGTGGTCTACTGAATTCAGTGCTTGCCTGATATTTGAGATAAGAGCTTTGTTTTTCACCTGCCACTGACCTTGGATATGAGTTCAATAACTTTTAGGAAATTATACCACTATGCCTCAATTTGTTTCTATATAAAATGCCGATAATGATAGGTCTCAAAGCACTTAAAAGGAATGAACTAAGTAATTAGGCATGAGATAATAGCACTGGAATGTGTATGTACAGGCAAAATGTCTACTGCATGGGTAGCTAAAATGAAATGCTTATGAGATAGATATTCATCAGTTCATTGACTAGCTGTCAATCTCTGCCTTAACTCTGGTCACACACTATTAAGGTATTGACCTGTATAAAGATTCTAGGAGGTGCTGCCTTTTTTTTCCCCTAGTCTGGCTGGGTGAGAGTTCATGCTACAGAACTACTGAGAGCAAAGGCGTTTTTTAAAAGCAATGACTGAAATGGTACGGTCTGGTTCTTTGTGCAACTGTCCTTCACCAAGAAGGTTTCCTTCCGTTTTCCTCTAGTAAATATTTCTTCATGCAAAGAGTTATTTCTCAACTTGCAATGAATGTCCTGTCTGTATAATTCTGGTCTCTTGAAATGCATGTTTTCTTCTTTGAGACTGAAGACCTGGATAAGCCTTTCAGGAAAGTGTATATCCATAAAATAATGCAACAAATTTTCCTTCTGTGTAGGTCCCTTAAAATGGCAAAAGGCAAGCCTAAAAGTCCCATGGGCCTGTTACCCATAGGGATGTCTTCAGATTTCATGCACTTTGTTTCCTAGTAGAACTAGACAATGGTTGTGTATTTGAGGCTAGGTTAATCCTTAACATGCTTATGCAGTGCTCTTTATCACAAGGCAGCCCTTGTTGCCAAGGGTTTTGGTATTTTGTGTTCATATTTTAGCTGAGTTTTTTGCAGCTTCACCAAAAATGATTTTTTTAACATGAAAATGTGTAAACTAGAAGAAAATATGATTCCCAATTCTCCCAAAGAGTGGAGGAGGATGACACAAGGATTGCTCCAGTTTGCACATAATCTCTTTAAGGTTGTCACTTTCTGTCCTACCATAGTTGTTCTCCTGCTCCACATTACTCAGTCCCACTGGTGCAATGCCAGCAAGGGAAGCAGAGATGGCTGAGGCTGCTCAGGACAGAAAGACAGCCTCTTGCAGAAAGAAAACTTGCAATTGTTTCCTTCCTAGTGGGACAGGCTCTTCTGTCCTTCCTCTGCTCCTTTCCAGCTCTCAAGAAAAATTATATGTCAACCCTCTGTTCTTCCTTTGGCTACCGTTCTCTTCTGTTGTCATGATTAAGTAGTGCTGGCTGACAGCAAATATGAAGGTGTGGATGCTTTTGGCTCTTTATATAGCAGTAAAAGAGCACCAGCGTTGTGTGAGCTCTTGACAGGCAGCTTGAGAGCATCCTGTTGGCTTGGTGTGTGCTGAAGTGCTTCAGAGCTGTGCAATCACTTGTGCCTGCATTAGGGCCTGGGGCGATGGCATCTTTTTAGCACTTGTCAAAGTAATAACAGTGCTGCTGCTGAGTATCCCAAACCCCCCAAAGTACGGAAAAGTTTAAAAATAAGTATATTTTAAACCACAAACACAGCCAGCAAGGTGTATTGACACGTTTCTTCTCCTCGGGAGTTCAGAGTAGACCTTGGGGCTCCCTTTCTGCTTGAAAGAGAGATGGGAAATGGGCAGCATGAGGCAGGTCCACCTGGTGGTGCCTTCACGTGGGGGTTGTTGGTGGCCAGCAGTTAATGCCTGGTGGGTGTTAAGGAAGCTGTCACTGCTGACATCCCCGCCAGTTCTACAGAAAGCAAATTGTCTTAATTCGACAAAATTGCGGGGAGCCTATGTTTTAAATGGCTTGATATAAATTGGACGTGTTACAAATGCTGAAGCCCTTGACTCAAATGAAGACGTCTGAGAATCCCATTAGTATTTCTTTGCTGTAATTCATTCCAACACCGAAGGCTTTACAGTTCTCTTAACACTGTTTTCAAGGCTGTTTCAGGTGACTTTTATTCAGTGTTAAGTGTTCTACCGCCCAAGGTGTGTTTGAAAACTCCCTCTTGTTTGACTTATTTGAGATGTTCTTGGATTTGGCGTTCCTACTCCAGGTGGCCAGACAGCTCCGCCGTTGTTCAGACTGCGAGATGGGACTTTGTAGGGCGGAGCAAGTCGTGTGCCTCGCTTCTCTAGAGTTGCCTGGTAGGCATGCAAGACCTCCAAAAAGGAGACCTGGAAATCTACTTAACCTAAAATAAAGATAACCTTTTTCAAACTTCCCCTCTAATTAAAAAGCAGTGTTGTATTTCAGACGAAGACAGTGCTGTTGCAGACTGCAAGGACTAAATGTCGTCCTTCCTTCATACAGTCTGTAGTGCACTAGTATTAGCTGAGTTCTTAGCAACGCAGCCTTTGTGCTTCCCAGGGTAGCCCTCGGTGTATCGCCAGCCTCTGTCAGCTTGGAGTTGTCAGGGCTAACTCAGTGTCCTGCTGCCACCCCTGCCTTCGTTCTCATGCTTCTTGCACAGTCTGCTTTATGGTGACCTTGGAAACTGCTGTCACAGCTTTGCCTGCTTTCCCCCTTGGCCAGGGGCTGTGAAGCCTCACAGGATCTACTCGTGCAGTTTTGGCCCTTCTAGAAGCAATATGAAAGTTTGACAGTGTTGAAGCTTGCTTGATGGCACACAGGCATCAAGAGAAGCCTTTCTATAAGCACAGGGACCACAGAGATAATGCTGTTCAGGGCAAAAAGTAGAGAGCAAGGTATGAACAATGAAAGTCTGCTGCCCTTACACTGCAAAACCATTCCAGATCTTATATCCATTCAGAAAGATGACTTGTGAAATACTTCAAAAGACAGGCAATGCTTGCATGGTTTAGAATCGTCCTAGAGAAGAAATCAACTGGAGCAACGGGACAGGGATATTCAACTCTGTCAAGGCAGCTTCACGGTTCACAGGACCTACACAGAAGTCTAGGCACAAAGCCAGCTCTTGCCTTACTGTCATATGAGCCCGACACTTACCTTGGTCACTCTTAGTAAGCAGGAAGCAGCATTAGGTATGTACATTTATTTAGGCAAGTGCTGTAGTGTGATTTTTCTGCTTAAGTTTGAAAACGGTAGGTAATTTTTCTTCTGGCTTTTTTCCTGCGTGATTTTAATTCATGCTTTGTCGGGGCAAATTTGTACAAGAATGGAGTTAAAAATGAATTTTATAAAGACCAAATGCTGTAGGCAGTTTTATGTAGGTAATAAAGTATTTGCAAGAGGAAAGTATGCTGACATACCTTTGGTGTTTAAAATTAGTATATTAATCAGAACAGCTATTTATAGTTAGTGAACTGGATTGATTGTTTTTCCTGCCATGACCTACGCTACTTAGAAGTAATTGATTTCATCCTGCCTCCCTTGTAGGAAAAAGGGAAAAACACTGTCTTGCTCTTTCAGTCCCTAATTAATTTATCAACTTTAATGACACTTTAACCTTGATAGTCTTCTGACTTAACCTTTTCGCACATTCTGGTCTCAGTGGATAGTTGGAGACCTCCAGCAACCTCCAGCACTTCGGTGACCTAAATGCCTCAAATCTGAGAATCAAATATGCACTGGTTGATTCTCTTTTCCCCCAAGCCTTAATATAGCATATAAAAATTTCATTCTAAATGTTTTCAAAGCAGGAGAAAATACTATTTTAAGTTTTGTTTGTGTTTTTTTTTAGATCCATTTCTAATGTATAACATCAACCCCTACATGTAGGTCTATCAAAAGTCATCTGCTGTCAGTGAATAAATACCTTCTGCTCTTGGTCTCTGGGGAACATCCCGTTCTCTGATCTGTCCTCTGTGTTATGCACTCTGGCAAATGATAGGTGTCCTGATACTTTAAACAGATTGTGATTTGAATAATAAACTATATACATATACAGTCACAAATTAATACAGATGTAAAGTTGGACCTAAGTATAAAATGTCAGAGCTGGAGCTGATTAGAAACTCAGGAGAAAGAGGAGTTGAATGTTCTTCTGTGCAGATACTTGTAAAAGAAAAAAAATATTGTGTAAAATACCACAGAAGGTCCAAGCTATCTATAACCTCTCAAGAAAAAAAAGTTATGGTTAAGATAAAATGACATTATCTGCTCTAGTGAAGGATAACAGTTGATTCAGAGAATAATTTCAGTTGCAAGCAGGATCTCATAAATGATTTAAAAGAAAACAAAAGCGTGGGCTTCCTCCAGCCTTTATATCCCTCATTCTTTGCCCTTCCCCTGCATTCACTTTCTCTTCACTTGCAGCTGGCCCTTACCGGTGTGGCCTGTAGGAACACCTCTCTGCATTGGGAAGGTACAAACCTCTGCAGGTAAAAAGCGCTTTAAAGTAGCCGCTAAAAAGCTCAGAGGAATAAAAGCTTTGTCATTTTAAAACGGGCATGGTAAAACGCTGATTGAAAAATCGTGACTGGCTCCCACCTAGCTATGACAGGATATAATAATCAGCCCATCTCGCTGAAATGCTCTTGAGTGCCTGGGCTTCACAGCCATTAGTACAAAGCGACAGGTAGACAGACAGCAGTGGTGAAACAGCAAACAAATGTCAAAAGTAAATGAACCTAAGAATAACCACCTGAGAGCAAATTCACCCTTATTCTTTGATATAAAAGGCTGTTTACTTTGTACTTGCTGTGAAAAGTAAAAGTAAGGAATAATGGAAGAAAACCTGCTTTCTAGCTGCTAGCATTTATTTGATGTCGCTTCAAAAAATGCGGTAGAAAGCCATGAGAAAGATGAACGCTGTGCAGAGATGCTTGCAGTTCCTTTTTGTTTTCCTCCCTAGCAAAAGATGAGCGAGCAGACCTCGGGTCTGCAGAAATGCCTGGATTCAGTTTTGTGCCTCCTGCTGGTCACTGTGTGTCTGGGGGCAACGTTACTTGGGTATCCAGCGCGCAGTGTGGCCTCTGAGCAGATCACAGTAAATCAGGTCAGGTGCTGCAGGTAAATTTAAATACTCCATGGGACTGCAGCCAGTCTCTTGCCAATGCCCACAGCCACTTCAAGCAGTTGTGTGGCTCTGTGTGCAACCCCGCTGTTAAAAAGCACTTGGATAACTTGGAGCTTTCACTGTGACTTGGCAGAAAATCCAGCAGCAATTTTTAAAATCTTTATTGGTGCGTTTTGGAAGGTTTGCTCTGCGTTAACGTGAAGCGAATTTTGAGATGGTTGCTCTGCGTCCCACTCTCCTCTCAGCAGATCTCTCTCCCTGTTCCTTAACATGCCACGCTTGGAGCAGGAGGTCGGGTATTCCTGCTCTCTGCTGTGCTTTCCCTCCAGCCCTCTGGAGCAAACGGGCTGCCGTGTGCTTCCAAAGGTACAAGTAACACAACTCTTCACAAACAGAGTTCAGTTGAATGCTTTGCTTTCTACTTCAGTGGCATTATTCTAATGTTTCTCTGCTGATTGCTTCTACTCCTGTGAAATGTTTCTGAGATGCTTTCACTGCAGCTTCTTGCACAAGTGATGAAATCGGGCCTCCTTAGGCAGCACTTACAGGATTGGGAATGAGAAAATTAGCTACCTAAATTTGACTGTGTTTTTGCAGATTTACACATGTCGATGGCATATGGATATGAACAGTTTTTGACTATTTGGAGAAAAAAGTATACTTCTAAAAGTACATGTGCACATGAAGCTATTCAGTCAGGGATTGTATTGTAAGTGACTTGAGACATGGGCACTGGGCTCTGAAAGTGATCTTGGCATTGAAGGAAGCCCTGTGGTTCACTCCGCCATCCCTTCGCTGCAATTGTCTCAAACTGGATATGGATATTTGCTGTATTCTGGAGGCTGTGCTTTAAGGCTTAAGGGTAGATCTGTTAATATGTATCCTGTCACAGCTCCTTTCTACAGGAAACTCCTTCCTTCCTGTGTTGACTCTCCTTGGGTGTCCTATCAGTGCCATTAAGGAAAGATCTATCTGTTCGCAGCCATCATCCACCTAGGAATTTATTTTCTCAGGTTTAATGACTGCCATAAAATTCTTCTATATAAATACTGTTTTACAGTCATTTAACAGCATTCTTCAGTGCCGATGTTTATTTTGTCTAAAAGGGGCAAAAGAGTTAATTACATTGTCTAGAAATGGAGACAGAATCTTGCCAGCAACCACGAGGCATTGCTGCTCACTTTGATATAACTGAACTCGCAGTAGTGGCAGCTGGATTTAATTATAAGTTTGCAACCCTGTGGTTTCGGCAACAGCTGCTGAAGAATGGATAGTGCAAGTAGCCTTCGAAGCCATTCACATTAGAGATAAAACCTTGTCATTCACGGAGACAGCTGACTGAACAAGTATTAAAATGAACAAAGATTTCCCCGGGGAGGTTGCAGTATGAGGGCTTTTTGTCTATTTGGCTCTTGCTCAGATATGTCAGGCATGCACCATTCTATTCGGTTCCCACCCCAAATATGAGGCTATTCACAAATAAGTCCTAAAATGTCTAATTGTTGAATATATTGAACAGCAATGTGTGTGTTTGGTATTATGAGTGACTTCCACAAAGCTGAGCAGTCTAAGCCAAGCATGGGTTGTGTTATAAACATATGGCTAAATGAGTTAGAAGGGAGGTAATGCTGGGTTTTGTTGGATTTCTGCAGCAGTTTTATGAAGTAAACACTACTCCTGCCTGAAACATGAGGAGGGAGGGGGAGAGGAGAATGCTGAACTTTTGCTAAAGGCACCTTAAAGTTTCATTCTTGTTGTATTCAATGGTAGTCAGTAATAGACCACCACAACTGAACATGCTGTGGGATGTGATTATTACAAATGATATTTTCATTTTTGGTTGATATTTTCCAGTTCTCATAGATTAGAACTTGAATTTTAATTCAGTTTGGTTCTTGGAAAACTGAAAAGTGGAAGTTACAATCTCCATAGGCAGTTTCAAATATTTTCCAGCCCGGATGGGAATGAGAGCTAGGTCTAAATGACATGGAAGTGCTAGGCTTGGTGTAGGTTACATGCTTCGGTCTGAATTTGGTTGTATTGGTACCACTCAGTATGGTGTACCTTTTACATCTGAAAAACTACTTGCTCCTAGGATTTCTTCCTCCAGGAAGGCAAGTCTGCCTCTTCATTAGATTACTTGACTGTCAACGTGCATTCACGACACTAAAAAGCGAAGCTGTACTGTTTTGTGCACAGATGCAGACATTTGTCGTCTTAATACTAGGATTTGCCCTCGAATCTCATTGAAAAACACCGTGTCTCATGCTGTTGATCACTGGGGGTTGCTATCTTACTCACAGGTAGTATTTCAGTGGTGATCCAGGCACGTAGCCTGTAATTACATCTCTGGAAGGTGTGGTATGAGCTTAAGGTTAGTGTTACTTGTGGGTAACAGTCAGGCTGGAAGGAAACTGAGTGTATCAGGGCTTTTATTTTAGACAAACAGCAATGCGTTAACTGGGTGCAATACATGTGACTACTTGTGCCTAAATTTTCTTTTCCCTGCTCAGAAAGTCTTTCTGGCGTCTCCAAAATGATTATAATTGTACAGTACCAAACCCAGCAACTTACAGGCTTGTGAACCATGGACCAGGTTTTCGGCTCTACTCACTTCAGGCATTCCCTGCTGCCACTTTCCAGCATCACTGGCCACAGTTTCTTCCTAAGACGACTTCCCATGGTCTCCCAATTTCTGGGAAGCATAGTGATTTGGAATACCAGGAAAGCCTTTTTTTTTTTCCTGTTTTCTGCATAGCCTGGGACTTGCTGTTCTTAAACTTAGCTTGTTTTCAGAGGTGTGTTTTCCTGGGCCCATAAACCGAAGACCGTCAGTCAAATTCTAGACAGGGGTGTTTCAAAGCTGCCCCACATGACATTTCTTAGGCATGTTCTTAGCTGCCCCCTCTCCTTTTCAGTAATAACGAAGCATTGAAATAGACTGCTTACCGCAGGTGCAGCGGAAGCCTTTATTTGTCTAGGCAGGTATCTGTCACCTGGCTCTGTCACAGCTCCTGCGGAGGATGAGAAGGCTGCAGATGAAATGTTCTCAGAGGTGCCAGCCCTCTGTTCCCGTGGTTCTCTGAAATTCTGTCGCTGCTGTTGCACGTCTTGCTCATTTCTTTCCTCTCTGGTTCATTTTCCTTGTGTCCTCACTGCTTCTGAAGTCAGAAATTGTGACTAGAACTTGAGATCCAAGCTATTTCAAAATTGTTTTCTGCTTCTTCAGCTGCTTTCTAATAACCTCCTCTATGCACAACCAAGAGGAAAGGGCCAGCTTCATTTCCCAACCCCCTGGAAGAAAAGTGGCTGCTCGTGTTTTTGCGATGCTTGAGGTATTCTGATAGCGCTCCTCACCTGGGAGGCACTGAAGTAAAGGCAATGGCGTCTCTGCTATCCTTTTAAAGAAAACTTATTTCTGACTGTTTCCTTTTTTTGTAAAATCTAATTGCTTTTGGTTCACCAAGAATTCATGGGCAATTGCTTCTCTCACTATTACCTGTACTGCGAGTATCGCTTTTGTGTTCGGGGTTGCTGACCCGAATCCATTTCCTTTCACAGTAATCTCATACTGTTTGGGAGCTCGGGGAGGCTGACAGGACTTGGAGGAGGCAGTACTGATCTGCTAGACTGCAGATGTGTCTTACATCACCTACTTCGTACGCAAATACTAGAAATCCTGTTATATACTAGCACAAAGGGTAGCTGATGGGGGGGAGTGGGGTGGGAGTACTGTAGGGCTAAAGTCTCCACTGGAATAATCTCCCACTGTCCACCCCTCTCTTCTCCCTACACCTCTGTCTCCTAGCCTGGCGTGTACCTGCATGCAAAAGTGTTTTGTGTTTTTTATTTTTCCCCTCGCTTTTCCTCTAACCTCTAGATTCCAGCTTTGAATTTATGCTCTAAATAATGTAGACACTGTAAATATAACTTATTCAGGGTGGTGAAAAGAGTCGAACTCGATACGCTAAGCCTCCTGAATATTTTTCTCATTTTGGATCTTTGTGCCCTACAGGATGTATTCTTAAAAACTTGTGTAATGCTTACTTAACTGGGTAGCCTTGTTTGCTCGTTGTGTCACTGGTATAAGGACTGTTTATGCAAGTGATGGCTTCCAAGCTTGGGTCTGAAGTATATCACTTCTGCATCTTTGCACAGTCAAAGAAGCTGAGAGCTTAATTAAATCCTCTCTTTCCTGGCTTTTCTGCTTTCTGATTAAGGATGTGCTGGAGATGTGCTTTTGAAGCTCTGGTTTAAAACTGTTTTCCTTGGCTTGTAGGAGGTACTATGTGAATGTATTTGGGAGTTTAATTTGGAATTATTTCTGACCTTAGCATAGTAAAGCAACAACCTTCACTTGTAGTAATATGAATTTAGTTTTATATTGTGTCTGAAGCAACAGAAAGGAGGATGTGCTAACAGTAGATCATGGATAGATGCTCATTGGAGGGCGAATTTAACTGTGGAATAAAGGAATATATTAATAATGCTTGCTAAACTCTGCACGGAGGGCAAATTCACCTGTGGTGTGACTGTATGATTATTCAGGGATTACAGTGGAGTTGTACTCTACATCTCTAGAGAATTTAGCTACAGTTTATTTCATGTTCCACCTCTGTTCCAGCCAAGTGAACTTGAGGCAGAGGAAAACTACACAACATGGAGGAAATGGGAAAAGAAACTGTGGATGTAACTCGTTGTTGCTCTCATCATCATTGCTGTATTTCAGATAGCTTTGTGCAATGATCCATTTATCATGGCAGTTGTTCGTTATCCTGCCAGCCACTTGGCATTATCATTTATTCTGACAAGCCCCTAATAAATCAGAGTTTTCTGATGAACTACTGTATATGTGAATAAATACTTCAAGACTTTTGGGGGTTGTGCAAGTAATTAAATTTCGCTGAAAATGTTTTCTTTTGGTTTCATCATAATTCTGCAAGAAAATGAGATGGCAAGTAAAACCTGAATTCACCAACAACTGAAATGCTATCAATCCTCTCATGGAATATGGACAGCTTGTTGGAGGTGAAGGATAAAGGTAACCAGCCATTTAGGAAGCGTGCAAAGCATAACTCCTCTGAAAATTCAGAGAAAATCCTAGATACCTGTCCAGAAACATAGCTCAAACTAAGATTTGGTCAGTATTTGACTCTTCTCTCATCTTCTAAATATTTCTGTATATTCTTAAATACACATTTGTGATGTAAACAAGCTGTCTGTGTAGTAAAACTTAAGTTACATTTGATTTATTGTATAATAAATTGTATAATATATTGTATACCTCTTGGAAAAGCCTAGCTGAACAATTAATAAATGCCAGCACCTCCTGGAGTTCAGTTACTGCCTCCCAGGAATGCTTCTCTCCACATGCTTTGGTCTTACCTAGCCATCCATACCTGTTTGCAAGAATAAGGACTGTCTGAAGAAAAAAGCTTGAACTACCCCCAAAATCTCCAGTCACCCCATATTTGTAAAGTTTCAAAAGTACCTAAAAAATTTAGAGCAAAGTGCCCAGGTCATAGTGTGGGAGAACTTGCTGGAGAGGAGCTGTGTGAGGCTCAGTGTGCTCTGACGTAGCCTCAGTTATCAGAAGTTTCTGAAACGGGGCTATTCTCCTAGGGCAAGATTTCCTTAAAAACTGGGGTATTACTCTCGTGCCCTCCATATGCATGTTCACTTACAAAAGCTTTATAAAATGCAGATTCAATACCAGCATCTTTCATTTGTAATGTACATATCAAAGTACAGAGAGGAAGACGTCTGCTGAAATAACACTTCCAGTTTATATACCGTAAATATACCATCAGGGTAGCATTGTGTGGTGG
The DNA here is from genome assembly GCF_964211835.1 of Anser anser. NCBI lineage: Eukaryota > Metazoa > Chordata > Aves > Anseriformes > Anatidae > Anser > Anser anser. The sequence continues at coordinate 24,736,551 of NC_139729.1, read as the reverse complement.
TGTGAATATACTTGAAATGTGCTTCATCACGGGGAAAGCCAGAGTCCGGTTACCTTACGCGAACAGTTCTGGCTGACCTGCAGTGCTGTTCATTCTGTCCGTAAAATGCATTGGATATAAAGTCTTGAGTTTTGTTTGGCCTTTATCCTGACACAGGTACTTAGTAACTATCACCTGATTTATTTTACTGGGCTCACTCGCTTCCAACATAAAATTTCCTGACTTAAACAAGTCCTTTTTTTAACTCTGGCAGGCCCATATTTCTGCCACCATTTCAAAGGTTTTATGTGTGGTCATTATTAACCTTATTCAGCGCTAACAGGAAACCTGTTAGATTTTTAACTAGTAATGGCGAAGAACTTTTGCCTATGTGTCACTATTTTTCAAATGTGTCAGTCTTTCCATAATAACAGTAATAACTACAGGCCTCATTAGCTGACAACTTTACACAGCTTTTGATGCATGAGGAGAAGGATGCGTTATTACACTTGTCCAGAAGCCACGTCAATGTGCCTCCTGTGTCTTACAAGGAGGTTACACTTACTTTATTTACCCAGGGAGAAGTACAGGGTGTGAATGAGGGCAGGGTGAGGGAAAGTTGCTCTACTGCTCTTGCATTGGGATCCCAATTGAGGGACAGTGACTATCCTTTCTCCAGCACTGTCTACAGGGAATCCAGCACCTTTCTGAACTCCTGCTGCTGCTGATGACATCTTTCATCCACCAGTGTCTTTTCTCATGTTTTGCCTGTGTTTAATCTTGCAAGTTGCTAGCGTAAGCTATGAGCTTAGTGGTAGGTGGCTTTATTTGATGCTTGCTAGGACAGGGGCCAAAGTGTGTTGCAATCTCCTGTGGAACATATGTGACTTCTGCTGTGCGTTTTATTGCACTGGAGCATGATTTAAAGTCAGTACAGAAATTCTAGAGTGCATGTGTGAAGCACCTAGTCTCCTTCCCAAGCCTGGAAGGACTTGTTGCCATGCCAGCAATTCAAATCTGCAAGGGGAACCACTAAATGGCATAATGTCATCTTTTCCTTCCACTAGAGAAGACTGTCCTAGCTCAGTATTAGTTCTGTGTTCTTCCCTCTGTCACTCAGCTCTTCAGGAGGAATACATAAGTGCTTACTCAGAGGAGCTGAGGCCCATGTGGTCTTGCTGTACGGCTCTAGGCCTTAGAGAAACAATAGCTCTTGACACGGAAACAGCTTTTGAGTGTACCCACCAAGAGAACTGCAGAAGTGTTTTCTGTTCATGAGCATTTGCCTCATCTCTTCTCTTGAACAGCCCAGCAGAAGTTACTTGTGTTGTTTGGCCCGTCGTGGCTTCTGTGTGAAGGTTTTGTGTGGCACGCATGGTTAAACTCTACATCAGCTTTACGTTGTCTTCTAGAGACAAGGTGCACTTAAATATTCAACAAAATTTTGTGTAAGAAAATAAGATCAACATGGGTATGTCTGATTGCTGCAATCTGCAGCCAGCTTTCAGATTGCAAAAATAGGTCTCAGTGATCAAAAGGACCATGTGCACAGATCGATGCGAAGGGAAGTCTGCCGCAGTCGCGTATTGGGCAAAAGTGCCCATGTCAAAGGGAGGCAGTGAAGAAGTGGTCCCAGTGCTGTGGTGACAGCATAAGAGAAAACACCCCTGCAAGAGAAAGCACTGTGAAAACCCCCCAGCTAAATGGTCAGGAGAATCACTAGAATGGTGATGCATTTTTATTTTAGCTCCTCCTATATTTTCTACAGGATGGTTGCGAGTTATCATCTTACTCGTGTCAGGATTTACTCTTCTAGCTCCCCTGAAAATTAGATACTTACATATGTAGACTGAATGCCTTGGTATTTATCCGGAGACGCTTCAAGCAGCTTAACGAAGCCCTAAGTATGTAGAAAAAAAGCATGTTCACGTGTCCAGAGAGATGCAGAGCCAGTAGTGTTGAATAGGACAAAGGAGTTCTTGAAAAGTTGCTCCCATTTCTCCCATCTCTGCATTTAAAGATTTAAAACAAAAAACCAAACAAACCAAAACAAAACTCATGGTTGCGTGTGAATAATTGAACCTATAACAGACTGTCTGTCTTGGGCTAGTTAATAGGGGTGAATCTGTCTTATGATGTCTAAGGGTCAGCAGCCCCAACATTTTTCTTAGTCTTGCCCATTTATGAACTAAATGTTTTAAACTTTTTAAATAATTGCTAAGCCCTTTCTAAATCTTTTATATTTTCCCTTTCTAAAGAATTTTAGATCAAAACCCTATAGTGTTCAAAATGAATGAAGTAAGATTCCGTTGTTAAAAAACACTTCAATTTTTTTAAAATATTGCAACAACTCCATTAAAACTAAAGGAGACTATTGATTTAATGCACACAATAATATTGTATTGTGCTAAGTGTTCTCTTTTAGTAGAAATATATTATTGTTTTCATTTTGACCAGATGGTACTGACTAGCAAAGTAAGTCTAGACAAATTGCCAATAACAAAAACCATTCGAAAACTTTTATATCTTGCCATTTTGCTTGACTGCAGCATACTTTTAATGATCTCATTCTTTCACACCTTTAAGTAAAAATATCGTTCTCATTGAGAATAGATTTGAGTTTAAAATACAAGATCATATAAATGGTGGTACTTCAACGTGCTGTTACAGTTCTTAGGTAGAAAAAAAGGGATATTGCTACAAATCCTTGAAGAGACTTCTTGGCGGAATTTACCCTGGCTTTGCACTGCTGACTTGGGGGGGCTATGAGGCAGCAGAGGACTTGATGCACTGTTAACCTCGAAGAAATCTTGATTCTTAAATACTTGCAGCTCTTACTAGGCTCACTGGAAATTCTTCATGAGAAACAATGCAATGTCACGTTGAGTTGTGTGAACCCGAAACAAACTGCCCTAACAGACTTTGGAAGAGCAGGAGGGCAGTGGTAAAAATGCTGTGCCGTACGATGGATCTGTCTGGCAGGGTCCCTCCTGACTGCAGGTACCCCGAGCAAGTTTTGAAGCTTCAATGTAATTTTGGCAAGTGATGTGCTGTCATCATGGAGTAAATGAGAAATGATCACCTTCTAGTAGAAGTGGTACTGAAGACCAGTTTTTGTTTTTCTACAGGTAATTTCTATTCTCCTTTGCCCCTCTCCTGGGTAGAGGGGCATGGCTTTACTTTTCTGTCCAGTGACTCCGAGCTGGTGCCCAGTCATCGCAGCAGAAGAAAAGTGCATGCCAGCTCAGGCAGAGAGGGTAAAAAATAGTCTCGGTAGAAGGGAATAGGGACTTTTGGCTTAGGTGAATAGTGATGTTAAGTGGTGTGTAATGGCAGTTCCACAATTACGTGAATCGAGGCATGTGTAGGCAGCGGGAATAGCCCTGAAGCCAGAGGGGAAAACTGGGAATGGCAGCCAGGAGAGTGGATGATTCGTTCATTTCTGTTCTTATTATTTATAACTTATTAACTTTTTATAGATTCTTTTTCCTGATTGAAGCCAGAAAGTTGGTGGCTTCTGATGCAATCTGAGGTTTTGGTCTTGGCAGTGAAATGCAGCTACAGTCATCTATCTAGGATTTTGGCCGAGTGACTCGCTCAACTCTGCCCATCTGTCATCAGCATCCTTTATTCTGTGGCAGAGCGAAACTGGGAGTTTGACTTCAGAGATGCTTGTTATGCCTGGCATGTCACCGTGCATGACAGTTCTGATGTACTCGTGTAGCAATTAATGGTGGTGCAGATTTTCTTTTGGCACTATCGTGTTTCATGAGTTTTCATCATCGTGTACATAGTCTGAAGTGAACTGAAGACAGCCAGGGCTGGGACTGCAGATGCCCGCACAAATAGCATGAGGGAAAACGTGCCACAGCGTAGGGCTGGGCAGGCAGCAGTACTCCTGTTCCCTGATTATTTTCAGGATGAAAGAGATGTCTTGATCTTGCTCTAATTCAGAACAGATCACCAAAATACAAATGAATACGGACCTGGAGACTTTCATTGTTCTGCTTTGAGTAGAGTACCCCTCTAACTTCAGAAGACACCCGCTCTGGCAGTGCTGAATACACCCAAATGATCTTTGACACTTCAGTTATACTCGTGATTAAGCTGAAGAACCGTTCAGTCGCACAGCGTGACGTGTCCATGGCTCCGCGTGAGCCTTGCAGTTAGGCTGTCTTAGGGCTCTCGACAGCGTGGCTTCTAGACCCTGCCAAGATGTCCCAAGGCTGACTTACCGAAAATCCCATTGCTTTTGGTTCCTAACCCCCTCCAGATGGGCTCTTAAGGGTTGCAGCTCACCAGGGATCTCCAGCAGCCACCTGCATGAACTTGAAGAGCTGTGTTCTCTATGTTCTTCTCCAATGCGTGCCTGACTCCTCGTGTTTCATCAGAATTTAATTGCAACTCATATATTTTCTGCGAGACACTTATTTTGGTGAAGCAAGCTTGTTTTCTCGGAAAACTCTCAGTGGCCTTTTTTGTATACTTAATTCTGCTGCAGCTTCGGGAAGGTCTGAGTGGCACGATCCACTGCAGGGGGCCTCCTCGTACAGAAGGGCAATAGAATGGACTGGGTACAGCACTAAAATCTGTCCTGCTGAAAGTGTAACTGCTTTTTATGTAAAAACTAAGCATCAAATATAAATAAATAAATAAATAAAACACTGTCTCGGGGAGAATTGTCTACATTTTTAGGCTAAAATGCAAGATGCCATATTTGGCATCTATTTACTAAAAGGCAGGTAATAAAAGAAAGTTGTCTTCACCAAAACCAAGCACACACCACAATGCGGATCTCATTTAAGCTTGTATAAATTACCCTGAAGTAATTCTGTTTCTGTTTATTCTGCCATGTGCTAACTGTTTATGTGCAGCTGTAGATTCATAGCCTCATTCTGCTGCTGTTGGTGTGAATGTCAAACTTAGCTTCCTTTGGTGGAAGGAGGCTTAGGCCCTTGCCTTACATCGTAGGAGTGAGGATACATACCCCACTTATTGCTATAGGAGTGTAAATTGTTACAGAAAACCTCCTGTTTTTGCAGTGACTAGAACATGTTTTCCATATTCAAACCGTAATGAGTAACAAGTTGAAACTTGCAATAGCTTTGCTGGTTTTACTGAGTATTACAGCATATTTCCAAACTGTTTTATAGGCATAATATTTCAGGATTTTGCTTACTGTAGTATTTAAACTGAGAAATAGCCTTGTAGAATTGAGCTGTCCCACGTCCATTTTGGCAGCTGCTCCGCTGTAGACTTGTACTCTTCTCATTTTAAATCCTGTTGATCGAGTTATTCCATGTTCCATTACAGATTTCTTACATAAATAACTTTAAATCTCCAAGGGACTGAAACAACAGTTGTGGCGGCCAATTCTGGATTGCGATTTTTTTCTGATCTCTTTCTTTGCTGGCAGTGAATGTGTGCATCAGTTCTGACTCAGCTACTGCACGCCTTTGGCTGCTTTTTTTTTCGTTTTACATTATTAACAATATCAGAGAGTAACGTAGTCACCTCAGCGAGGTCTGAAGACCTTATTTGCTGGTCATTTTTGGTCTTTCAGCCTTGAAGGCTTGGATCATCTAGGCTTTGGAAAAGACTTAAAGGAGATGCTTAACTTAATGTAAGAAAGAATCGCTTGGACTTCCTTATTCCCTTTGTCAGTATTGTATGTGACAATAGAAATACCCAATGCTGATAGCTTCAGAGCATTATTTAGTACCATTTGCATAATATCCAACCACTTTTACTATAAGTCACCGTTTCTGCCATACAGTAATTTAGTATGTTAAAAAAAAAAAAAAGAGCAAATACTTTCAAAATATCTTTACCTTTTAATTTGCAAAACCATGTGCCAATATTCTTCCAGAGAATATCTACAGAAAAATGGTATTTTTTTTGATGCCTTCTTTTGAAGGAGAGAAATGGGGTCTTAAAGACATAGTTTAGCAAAAGCATTTTCTGAAAATGCATCTGTATTTATACATATACACACATATAAATATATCTGCAGAAAGGTGATGATGCATGTTATTGAACTGAGTGATTAATTGGCAGCTATGTTGCTTTCAAAAAAAGTTAATATTTTTCTTTTTTTTTAATGAGTTTTTCTGTTTTTTTCTACCTACCTGTGTTATAAGGTGGTAATTCTGTCATTTTTGTTCCAATTTAGGATCAGCTAAGATATTTACTAAAGTCAATATTGCTTGTTTGTGGCTCTAACGTGTATAGAAATCGTCTGTTAGTGAATGTGTAATTTTGAGTGGGGATGTGTTTGTATGCATATATCATGTATATATACAACAAGGAGGAAATAAAATTGGTTTCCTAGAGCTGTAGAATTTTGTTTTTCTTTAAAGATCTTAAAGCTAAGGAAATGGTGTTCCTCTGCTCTGCTTAGGGAACTTTATTTATATTATGTACAAATAAACTCTGAATTTAAACTAAATGGTCCCTGTGCATCCTGAATATGTATTAGGAAAGTCCTTAAAGCTAGCCTCTCTTTCCAGCTATCGTTCTGACAAATGCTTACAAAAAGAAAGAACCACCTTGTAACATTTCAAAGAGAATCTTTCTTTTTTTCTTTTTCTTTTTTTTTTTTTTTTTGGAGGAACTGTTTCTTGGCTGAGAGTCCACACCAGGACTAATGTTTCAGCACTAGCCTGGACATTGAAATCTCGGCACCATTAGCTGGAGTGTCCCAATTACTTTAATTGACACAGACATATCTGAGGAGGCTGTTTCCAAGGTTACCAGGATCTGAACTATAGCATCACTTTTTTTTTTTTTTGTATATATTTAAAAGCCAGTGCTCCCTTTAAACTCCAAACTCCATTTGTATTAGAAGTCAAAGCGTAGTGAGGGAAGAACAGGCTCTTCCAAGCGCTAGTAAATTGTGTCCTAAGCAAAATCATTACCCAAAGACTTATGTAATGCTGTGGCCATCTTGATTTGCATTTGATTTACTTGCAAAGTACTAGTGTTATGACTAGCCGCACTTGAAGGATGGGTTTCTGGACCGTGCCTTTGGCCGTCAGGACTATTGTGTAACGCGCTCTTCAGCGTCAGACCCGTGCACATGTCTGGCACTGAAAGAAGTCTTCTCTCATCGCCCCGTTCCTGAGGAAATGTGTGTTGCAGTCACTAGGAATGAAAGTGAGCTTTCAGCTCTGTTCCGCATTAACAGCGAAATGTTCATCTTCTATATCAAATTTGCATAATTCTAGAAATATTGTCTCCCAAACACTGTTTAATGATTCTCCAGCATAATTTCTGTGCTGTGATGCAACTCTCAGTTCCATGCTCCATTCCAACATCTGTTTCATTTTAGTCAGAATTTCAAACACTTAGCCTCGATGTGGCGTGTGAAGTTTGGAGTATAATTTTAACCAGTTTTCCAGGGACTAGCGCTGGAGTGGCAGCAGACGGGGGAGGCTCTGGGGGAGGCAGCAGAGGTTTTGAGGCCGTTGTGGATTACAAGAGGAGGTACAAGAAAAGGTAATGCAGAAGAAAGACTGTCTTGTCTCTATTGTCCTTCTGCCACAGCTGCTGAATTTATTGTGCATGCTGTACTGTCAGACAAAGAAAAGCAGTTTCTGTTGTGACATCTGGAGCTCGAGTCTGTCAGGCCCAGGGGTTAAAGGCTTCCTTCCCTGTACAATGTAGTCAAATATTTGGGTTACCAACCCCTTTACCCTGCAGGCTGCCTTCTCTTCCCCAGGCTCACTAACACTTCTGGAAACCTTAAGGACCTGGCAATGAGGACTGCAAAAGAAGGGAAAGAATTAGAAGGAGGGAAAGAGAATGCCACAGGGGCAGGATAGCATCTATAACGTGTACATTAATCTCGGTCCTCTGGCAGTCAGTTTTGTATTTAGTTTTGGGGATGATCGCTGTGGGAACTGACTCCGTGAGTGCTGGAGCTGAACACTTGCTGTTGTCCCCCTTCCGCTGTCCTTCAGGCTCGGAGTTGTGCTCCACAGTCCCGAGGATCATTTTGTTCTTAATTCCATCTTTTCTGCAGCAGCCTAACGGAGGAGTAGTCCCTGCCCGCAAGTTCAGCCAGTTAACTTTAGGTGGACTTTGCTGCTACATTTCTCCTCTATTTCCATCCTTGTAAATCAGGAGCAACTTTACTGACACCAGTCTGAAATCAGTTCACGTAATCGAAGGGAGAACCGGAGCGTATGAAACCCAATTTGCAAAAGCTTTGGGGGCAGGAATTGTGTTTAAGAGGAGAAGCTTTTTCCTGCTGGGGAGCAGCTGGCAAGTACCTGGCCTGTATTGCATGGAACAAGTGAAAGAACCTGCCTGGTTTATGCCTTAGTATCTCTGGTACACAGGATAAACCTCCCCCTAATTCAGCTGCTGGTTAAACAGGTCCAGTGCCGTTTGGTCCAGGGCTTTGGCAGACCCGTGTTCCCAAAGTCCCCGCTCGGCTAAAGCAGCAGTGAGAGCCCCATCGCTGTCGTAAGCGTATTGATAAGGGTCTGGAAGGAAAACGAGAGAAATTCCCCGAGATTTCCAGAGCAATTATAGAGCTGCAAGGAGTTTAAATAAAGTTCAGTAAGACACCCAGGGATAGCGGCCTTTTATGCTATCAGTCATCTGTGGGGATGAGTGCGATATTTATTATGGGCGCGCTGTCAAGTCTCTGTGAGGCTCTGGTGAGGAATCGTCTGCAAGACTGGTTCGTCGTAAATTTTGTCATGTAAGAGTGAAAGCAATTTTTTTTTCTTACTGGACAAACCTGAAATATACATGGATCTTATCCAGTAGAAATCAACTTTTAAAGCCTTACTGGATTATATCTGCTTTATTAAACTATAGCCATTAAAGAAAAGAAAAGGCTGTTCTCGGCCTGAGAGCTTTTCATTAGAGAATTGGAGAATGCTACAATAGGTGGGAAAAGCTGGTGATGAATTTCCTTTCTGGTTCATGGTTCAGGTGTTTACTACAGGAAATGATTTATGAGATTAATCTAGATTTCAGACTGTTTGGCAAAGAGAAGAGGCAAGAACACCCTCTGAATAGCATAATGAAATAAGGCATTTAATTTTTTTAATATGTCTTCCCAAAGTGAAGCCTGCCAGTTCTAGACATATGTGCTATTACTGATTTAATCATATAAATGATACATGCACAGAAATCATACACAGCTCATGTATCTGGAGCTGCTGCATAAGTAAGTCTCTCTTAATAGCAGTTTTGTGAAAAAAAAAATAGCCTTTTTATAATCTTTTAGAGCTAGGAGCAGAGAATTAAGTTTCTTAGTGTTGAACTGGAGCTTTTAGGCACTGTGACGTGTACCAGGAGGCTTGTGTTAAGGGCTGAACAAACGCTGAGCAAAAAGGTTGTCCACACATCTGAATAGTGGAAAAGAGACAAGTAGAATATATGGAGAAGGCTTAAAAAGAAAAGGTACCTTTTTCCTTTTGAAATCAAATGTATTTTATTCATTGTGAAATTCAGTCACCTCTTTCTTTCCTTATATAATTGAGCGCTTTTGATAAATTGCAAAAAAAAACAATTTCTTTATTTGGGTAGGTGTGCAACGTTCTTGTATTTTTATACAAGGACCAGTATTGTCGTACATAAACGGACCCAGCATACTCCATATCAGCAAAAAAAAATATGTTGTTGAATGTCTGAAAGTGCTTTGGCCAGCAGATGACTATGGCAATGCAGCCGTACTGTCTGTATTGGTCTAGAGTAAAGGCCAAGAAGGTGCAGAAACATTTCGTAGTGGCCTAGTCAAAGGCTGGCAGAAATCCCATCTGTTAAACTACCACAGACACAACACATGCAATCATAGCTCAAATTAAGAGGCCAAAGTGTGTGGGGGAATATAGTTGTGTTTGTGTGCTACACAACACACGTACATGCTTCTCCAGCCATGCTGTAAGAGTTGCTTATCAAACCCATGGGGACTGTTTAGTCATTCAGTGAGGCACCTCCCCATAACAAATCATGATTTTTCTCGTTCCCGTTTCCCAAAATAACATTAGGGCTGGGGAGTGAGATTACAACCTTTTGTTTTGTTCCAACGTATTGAAAAATTGCTTTAACACACTTTTCATCATTTATCTCCTCATTTATATTCAACTGCTGCTCTGGGATTTGCCAGATTCAAAGATTTTTCATTTCACTATTCCTCTGCTTTACAGAAAAATAAAAAAAGGAAAAAAAAAAAAAGTGATGTAGTAGCTGGTTGTACTTCAGAGCTGTCTGGAGGTGAATTCTGGGCTCCCCTCAAGTTGATGGAAAAGCTCTCATTGACTGTAGCAAAACTGAATTTTCCTTCTCAAATCTGCTTTTAATTAAAAAACAAACAAACAAAGAAAAAAAAGCTTTTTATCTTTTTATGTTTGTTTTTTCCTTTGCTGTCTTCTCTCTCCTTGCTTGGCTTTCCATCCCTTCTCACTCATATCTTGTCGAAATGCCCTACCTTGCATGTTCTAACAACAAACTCCATTTATTTAGAGTGATCAAACTTTCTTACTAGTTCTTGTGCCTTTTGAAGATTTCTGACCACGAGCATTTTTCCACAGCTGGAAAAGACAGGTACTTGTCCGTGGCTTTGAGATTGTTATCTCAACTCCTTAATATTTTGCTTCCAATAGACTTCAGGCACCTTCATCAGTGAATGTTCACCCTGAGCAAATACCAGCGTTTGTAAGTGGCTAGCTGGTGAAAGGCGCTTCCAGCACTAAGTCTTTCCTGAGGTGGGAGGCAAATCCAGAGTATAGATATATAAAATAATACAGAAATCAACAGGAAAGAAGTTGTGCTTGATGTAATTAATGCAGCATTTTTTTTTTCTCTGAGTATGATCCATATCTGTTTTAAAGAACTCTTTACTGCTTCAAAATCAGAACACAGTAAATACTAGTTTGCATGTGCCAGTGCAAGAAAAAGCACATAAGAGGTATTTCTGTTCTCTTTCTTTTTTTGACTAAAGATATTCTGCTGTGAAGCCCTGGTTTTGTAATGCTCTAGGAAAGAGGGAATTGGATGTACAACTCATGGCATCATTAGGTAATCTCAGCAGCCAGTGCCTATGTACATGCACGAAAAAGACTCGCGTCTCCAGATATTGCTTCCCTGCATTTACATTTCTATAACAACTCGAGGAATCTTTAGTAGATGTGAAATCTAAGTTCTCCCTCATAGCCTTTCTTCCAGGAGTGGGGGTTCCTAGATTTCAAAGAGAGGATCATTTTTACAATGAATCTCCTGGGTAAAATAAGTGACTTTTCAGGCAGATTTGAGCAGGAATGTTGTATGAAAAAAAAACACTGATGGCTCTAAAATTTGTCCAGTGCATAACTTGCTCAAACTAGTGATTATTTCTACCATGTTGTAAACTGTTCTGTCCTTCAAAACTTTAAAACGTTTGTATCTTGAACTGTTCTCGTAAAGTTTTCTCTTGCTCTCTCTTATTTGGAGACTAGAAAATAGTTGAAGATATTTCAGGTTTTATACCCACTTATTTTTTATTTTTAGTTTGTGTATTGCTCACCACTTAGAACAAAGTTTCAAAGGTTGCTTCTGAAAAAAATCATTAACGATGCTTTTCTGAGGTACGTATTTCACGGAATTATAAAAAGAGCTCTTGATTGCTTTTGTTACTATCAGCTTCTTCTTCAGGTTGTCACGTAATTTACCCACTCCTCAGTTTCTGAAGCAAAACCGAGTTTATCTTGTAATGAAACATTTGACAAATGTTATGCAGGTACCCTGAATGAGAAAGGGTAGTCATGAGAAAATTTTTAGAAACTCTGTTAATTTTGCTTACTTATGTTTTTATGGGTCTTCAAAGGCGGTACCTTAGTGGTTGGCATCCTTATAAAATAAATCCAGAAAACAATTTTCTGCATGCTAGCATTGCATCTGTAAGCACCCAGAAATTTCAAGAAAAATAAATATCATTAAGCAAAGTGCTGAAAGACTTTTGTACGTTGCAGCATCTTCCAGTTTGTGCTTTTATTTGATAATGCTACGTCTGTTCACTGGTTACTGTTTACAAAAGAACATGATTTAGAGCTATAATAAAAATTGGCCCAGTACTCATACTATGCCGACTTTCAGGTGAATTTACTCTTCCAATTTAACCTTTAGAGATAATATAGTTTATTGCAGATATATAGTCTTTCTCATTTCTTGGTGAAAATGTAACATTCGGAAGATTATATTAGAGGTTTGATCAACATGTACTTACGTAAAGATTTACCATGTCTTGTTGGAGGACAAACTGGGAGCTAATGAAATCACTTTACCTTCTGTAGGACTGCTATGTTGAACTACACTGAGCACAACATCACCAAGCCAGATAAGGCAGTTAATCAAAAAGACATTGTACGATAACACGTTATTATTGTGGCCTACGTAGAATGGTCCATTGTGCTCCTGGAGAGCAGCTTCGATGGTTCATGCAGACCTTGCTTCTGCCACCCCTGGCTGTGATGAGGAACTGTGTGCTGTCCAGAACACCGGATTTTTATAACTCTTCTTTGCGAAAATCTGTTGCTCGGTGCCAGCTACATCTGCTGCTCTTTAAATGACTCAACGTACACTTTCAGAGGACAAAAATATACAGGCTTTGCTCAGAGAAGAAGTTGAGAGGAGCTCAGCTAATTCTTCTCTTATATTCGCTCAGGTTTCTTACATTATGGGATGCAGAGCCCAAGTCAATCCACTTGCATCTCCATTACTGTTGAGTATAAAAATGCTGTCTCAGCTGTCTCTTGCAGTGTAATTTTCAACCACTGACTTTCTTTTGTGGTGCCCTCAGGAGGCTGTTGAGAAAGTAACTCATGGGAATCAAAAGTGTACTGATAGTTTGCCATCAACTGCATAATGAAAGAATTTAACGAATTGTTAAAGCTCATTTTAGCATTCTTCATTTCATCTTCTGCTTTGGATTAGTGCAAAGACCACTGTAGGCAAAGAATGTGTGATTGCTCCTGGATTCATGAACTTTGGGGTATATAGGAGGCAATGAACAGAAGCAGATGTTTCCTACCAGACAAACAGGTTCTGGGAAATCAAATGAGTATTTATTTTTGCTCATACTTTTGCAAATAGTAAGAGCACAAGTCATAATTTCAAGACCTCTGGTATGCTTTGACCAGATGCTCCCAACAAAAACTTCTTACTCTTTCTGGCAGTAAGATCGATGCATGCTACCTGCCCAACACACTCTGTGTATTCCTTAGATAGTAACATTAGAAGAGTAGCAAATATTGGTAAGTTATAAACCCATGTTTTATTCGTATAAGCAAATATACCATTCTTTGTCACACTGTGATATTGGAGAGGATTGAGACGTCTGAATGGAAAACACAGTACTTAATACATCAACGTGCAATAGGAGGCCAGAAGGAGAAGGGAGAGGCAAGTGTTCTTGGTGGTATGAGGAAAAAGAGTGACAAAAATGCTGGGATCGCTTAATTCTATTGAAATTACAGATGCGATACAGTGGATTTGTTTCTTCTTGACTGTTTAACTTATAGGAGTAAGAAGTATATTACTCTTTTTGGAGGTATTTCTTTTTAACACTGTTACTGTGGAGTTTAGTTATGGAAGAGGTCCTTGAAATGGTAAAAGTAAAAAATGACTTTTTCTCATCCCCACCCAGGAATTACACCTTAAATGTAAAAGACAATGGACACTAACAGGGAGGTAGAAAAACAGTAAGATTTTACACTACTTATTTCTTTTACGTTGTGGTTTTGTTATATCCATGGCCTAATTGTCAGGCATTTCAGTAACAAAGTTGTTAGATATTTGAAAGCAGACAGTGATTTAGTTTTGTTCAGGGAGAGCTGTGTCCCTGCCTGGTCCCACAAGGTGAGGAACAACACGAGACAATATGCAGAAAGAGACACTTGCTTTTATTTTTATCGTGTGGGTAATGAAGTCTGACATCTTGATTGATGGGACAGAGCTGTTGGGGACCTTGGAAGTAAGGTAAGGCAAGAAAATATGTGCTTGATATCACAGAGAGGGATGAGTCTGCAGAAGAAACAGCACTGAGATTTGGCTGCAAATACCACTTATCTGGACTGCTACTTTCACAAGCTTGTACGGATATAACAGGGGAAATTGCAACACTCAGGCTCAAAAAAATAAAAAGCGTGTGATAAAATCTCCTTAAAATAGTCAACATGTAAAAACGATGCGTGCCTCGAAAAGAGGTTAAGCTATCCAGATGAATGCTTCTGTTCGGTGAGGCTGGAAGGCGGACCAGATCTGCAGCTGGGAGCTGCAGCAAGACCCGTGCTGAAGAAGACGATGTGTGGATGAGCACTTGGCCCTGCTGGATGCCGATGTGGTACCTGGTCGAAACGTAGCAGGAACTTTCTAACTGTGAATGACACACAAACAGAAAATATGGTAACCCTGTTTTCCCCACTGAAATTAATCCTTAAAGGAGCTGGAGACTATCTCATTAAAAAGTTCAAAACAATTTGTTAATTAGCTTATCTGTTCAAAAGGACATACCTCAGAGCCTATGGAATAATTGGGCTGGTGGAGATGGAATACCAGTTCCCATGGAGAAGCAGATTTGGAATTGTAAATCTAAATAAGAGTATGCAGCGAAGTAGCTCCCATTTCGAGTAAAGCCATTTGAGAATAAGAAAAATACAGATGAAACTAGCGGTAAGCCAAATCTCAAGCTATTCATTTAACTGGAAAAGCTACCCCAGGGGCTTAGGTCTTAATCTAGAGTCTTTTTCACTGCCAAGTGTTTGTACCCTTTTGTTATCTGCAGAAGGGTCGGTCCTCATATTTTATTTCTCCTTTTAATATTTTATGTTTTTAGTTGCTAACCATTTTTTGATCTTCATTTAACCCACCTTTTCAGTTTGAGAAAAATTAATCAAAATGCCTGACAGTGATCAAACCTATTTGTCTTCTGTGCTTAATCATTTAATTTTTGTATCTTTCTTCCTAAAGCTAAAGTATATTTAGCTTCAGACCTGTGTGGCTGACGCATTCCCCCTCCATATTGTTTCTCTATTTTGGATGTCCACTGAGACTTCCAAATAAATTAAATTGACCTGTGCAGCTCTCTGACTGTTACTCTTGCCTGATCCTCCTCTTATATGGCATGCATACAGATTGGAATGAATATGATTATATTGGAAAGCAAATTCTGTTTATAATTGCTTTTAATTGCTATTGCTTGGCAATAGAAAGTGCCAAACTCATTTGCTTGTTCCCTCCCTCTGAAATGTAGTTGTTTTTTTTTCTACAGCAACTTTTGTTTGAATTGATAATAATTGTGTGGTCCAATAACTGTGCCTTGAGTAGTTGGTAGGTATAACTGGTTGTTAATTGTAAGCTTTGATTGCATGTCTACCACTTGTGTTTATTCAGAAACAAATGTACCTTTTCACAGTTAAGTATGACTCTGGCCTGGGTGAAAACAATAGCTCAGTGTTTTGTCATTCTGCCCTCTGATCATCATCCCTGCAAAATTAGCTTTCCCTTTTCATGTGCTATCCGGAGAAAATTTGCCTTTGTTAGTGGTGTTGCTGTGTTCTCAGTACCCGAGGATGTCTCTCTTTTATCAGGTGCTTCAGAAATACTCTGTGCTGAGTAGGAAGTCTCAGAGGAGGAATTTGGCCACTCATTTGGGTCAGAGATGTCTTCCCTCAGCTGTATTTTCTATCCAGCTATTGCAATATTATGCGAACATTGGCAAACTGGAAGATGTATCATGCTGTAAACCGGGGGGTGTTTCTATGTTTATCAATAGATTTTGCCTGTTGAAGTTGTAATAACAACCAGCAATGATGCAGTATCATTCCACATCTGTCAGGAATTCTTTTTTCCAAAAAAAAATCTAGGTGATGTCTCACTAAAAAAGAAAAAAGCAAGGTTCTTCACTTTAAAATTTATATATGTCTGATTTATTTATTTATTTATTTCATTTGAATCACTGCTTAAATCCCTATCATTTTTTCCCTCTGTCACTTCTGATAGTGGTAGTTTCAGGAAAGTTTTTCTATGTGAAATTTAGGAGGGATTCATTTTTAAGGAAAAAAAAATGCATTTGCTATAACAAGATAGTTTTATTCTTTGTCTGCATAGATAATACCAAATTATTTTCCTTTTCAAGCAGCTGACTACAAAGTGAAAGAAACTGTTAAGTACTACAGATAGCTAGAACAAAACTAAAGGTTGAATAGAAACCTCTGACTGCCTGCTACTGCTAGCAGTGACAGTGGTTCTGATATTTTTTTGGCAGTTCGCTTACCAGTTGGAAATATTTCATTCATCGCTATCTTTTTCAGTTTGTCACAAAGAATTTTGGACGTCACCTCTTTCATTCATTGTTAGCAGGACTAATACGTGGAGAGTCAAAGAGTGTTGTTGAGAAGGCTGGTGAATTTAATACTTATTATTGAAGAAAAATGAACTTACAGATGTGAAAATTAAACTTTTTTTTCTCACCTTATCTTAGTGTTTAATCATAGACCATGCAACTCCCATTTTCCCTGTCTGGCACTTGCAGTATGATTACCCGTACCGTTCTCCGAACTTGAAAGCTCAACGCAATGCCTGCAAGCACACATTAATAATACAGTTTTTCTGGATTAAAATCATTTATATCATTCCTAAAAGTGGAGATAAATGTGGATGACTAAATCTGCCTAATTTCTTCATAGTGCAATGTCTTCTTTTTGCTTCAGACTAAGGGAAATTGGCAGATGTAGTTTTATTTCAAATAAAACAAATGTTAGCTAAGCAGAGGTGTAGCTAGATTTCGTATGTCCTCTAGGAGAGGATCGTACTAATTTACTGAAATAATTTGATTGCTACAAGGTGCAAAGTTGGACTGGGCACTTATCTAACCTGATTCTGAACGTACACTGTTAGTTTTGTTTGCATACATTTTTATTCTCACTAAATCTTGTCTTGACAATTGAGCATTTGAGCCATGAAGATGCTCACAAAGCCCTTGCTGCCATCTTCCGCGTGCAGGGAGTGCAGGCTTTCAGTTACCAACAGATGTGCCCCGCGAGCTTCGTGCACAATGGACATGGTACAAATCCTAAATGCATTTAAAGCCCTGACTCTACTCGGTCCATGTCTTATTTTATAGTCCTTGTAAGCTGGATTCTTGTGAAAGGAGAACTGAAACCACGTGAAGCATCAGCTCTGGATCCTTCCGTTTGTCCCAGAACAGGGGTAGGGAAGCAGGCTCCCAAGTCACCGGACCACCAGCGTGCCTCAATCCTGCTGTCGCTGGTGGAAATCCTTCCAAGCAGAGAGCTGTTTGTTCCCACTTCAGCCTTCTAACAAGGAAGGCAATTTGTGTAAATTGAGGTTGTTTTCAGTGAGCTGAGCTATGAGCTGAAATCTGAGCTGAAGCCACTTACGTGTGGAACTGGTATTGGGAGCAGAAGACTGATTTGCCTAGGAATCATAGTTATTTTCAGCGTGTGTAGAATAAAGTAAACCCAACAAATGCTGGTTATCTTTAAGTATTTGTCCTTGCTGTGTTACAAACAGTGGTGCTCTCAGCACTATATGCATTTAAAGGCTCAGAGGCTGTTTCACATTAGACAGCTTTATTCCCCGAAAATGTATTCCTGCACCGAAAAATGACTGAAATCTCAGACCTCCCTGCTTGGCCATAAGACCTCTAAGCTTCCCTCACCTCTTTGCAACGATGCTTTTAATGAGACTCCGCAGTTCACATCTGGCTTTTACTACTGCGAGTGTATGACAGAATACAAAGGGTTCATTGTTTAAAAACGAAGACCTGAGGCTTGTAAGAAAGCAGTAGGAGTTGAAAGTGACTCTAAACAAAATCCATTTTAAATGAATTCAAGTCTTCAAGAGTGTTCCTTGTATATTTTACACATCAAAGGCCTTCATACCTTATTTATGGCAGGTAAAAGCTGTGTAGGCCATTGCTTGGTATTTTTTTGTCCTTATTTTGCTATACTAATGCCCGGTTACTGTAGGGTAGCATCTGTATTTGGTGAGCCTATTTGTCTTTTCTATCCATAAAGAGCCAGTGAGTCTGCACCCTCTGTGCAGGAAAGCATCGTTCTGTTTAGGCAGCGCCAAATATCGGTGACATGTAATGGATAGTATTTGCTGTGAAAACAGCATAGCCTTCTGTCTCGTGGGCAGATCCTACCGAAAAGGGCTGTGTCCACAGGAAAGCTTCCAAGTATTACAGAGAAGGAGACAGATAGGGGCAGGTCCAAGAGGGGCTTGCTGGCTGATGGATCAGCCAAGGACTGAAATCCTGCAAGCCAAAAGCTCTCATGTTTTGGAAGAGAAAAGAAAGTGGGCATTTTAGAAAGCACTTTTTCATCTGAAAGCAACATCTCTGGAATGCCTTTAATGGTAAGCTGCGGCTGTGAAGAAGGTTATGATCTTTTTGCTGTCCAACAGAAGGTAATTGCACAAAGCCCCTTTTGCAAAAAAGTGCAGAAATATGTTAGCTTCAGGAATGATCATTTTTATAACTCATTAGTATTCCTCCAGAAGTTCACCATATGTTCAGGGAGTGATATAGGAATATATAGGGCAAGCAAGGAGACTCGGGAGACCTGGCTGTGCGTTGGCTTTGCGGTAGGATTGTTTTGCACAGCCTGCGTTGGTGGGTTCATTTTTGCTTTGGTGGATCGCTGCTTTTCACCTCCCACCATTTCTTTCTTATCCATTTGAACTAACGCAGAACGGGGACGGTTTCGCCCCGCTATGTGATTTCAGCTGTTCACTTGGGTTTTCCCCCAGACTACCTGTTGCTGGTTTTGCTGCTAATTTTGCCACGCTGCGTCTGGTGCCTGAGCTAACGGGGAGCTCGTGGGAGGTGCTGGAAATGGCAGTTTGCCGTGCCATGTAGGCACACCTTGATTGCTTTTGTACGGGCTGTTACAGCTGAGATCTCTAGATGATACCATAATATTTGTACTGGTTTTAGGTAGGCTGATTAAGATAAAAGCAGGTTGTGTCTTTTTGTACTTTTCTTTGGTGTCTAATGTTACTACTCAGCATTGCTGATTTCAGATAAAGAAATACAACGTGGTGGTTCAAATTACCGGCATGTGTTCTCTTCTGAGAAGCCATGAGATGTGTTATTAAGTAAATGATACTTCTGGGGAAATAGAAAATAAGTGAATATGAAGTCGCCTGCACTCCTTCTAAGAGTATACAGAGAACTGTAAGGGATAGAGCTAACCCTATTGTAGGCAGCGTTTCTATTCCCCACATAGTCATTCAGACTGGAATTTAAATGAAATTGGGTTGGAACTGAATGTGGATTGGAAGAGAATAGACTTCTCCTGTAACTAAGTCTACATTTTTTTCTTCTAAAATGTTTTTTTTTCCCCTGTATTTCCACAGTAGTATTTCCTATCTCCATGTGCTATCAAGGCAAGCAGCTTTCAGCTGATCAGCTGGAGTTACTCACTTAATGTGACCTAAACAACGTGGTTCTTAAAACATCAGTTAGATTTAGACTTTGCACTAGGCTACGTGAACAGTCTTTTCAAGGATAAGCCTCAACAGCAGGCAGAAAGCCTTCCCCTCCTTCCTCCCAGCCTCTCCAGAAGAACAGTTTTTCTCTGGAGCTGATGCACACAAGCTGTGCTGTGTCCATGAGATCAGTCATGAAAAAAAAGGCCATTTATATACTAATTTTATTTAAGGTGATTTCTGAAGTCCCAAACCAAAAAAGCAGTGGAAGGGGACCCAAGTTTCTACCCAATTTTATTTGTTTAAAAGGTAGCCTGCAGAGCTTTTGCCACCGTTTTGGTTTGCTGGGAGTCCTGGGCCAGTCCCAGCTCGCCCTGGCTCGCTGATGCCTTTGCTTTGTTTGCTGCATGGAGTTAGTTATGTGCCTTGGGTGCTGTCAGCGTTCAGGGGAGCATCTGGGAGCGAGCAGGAAGGATTTAAAAGGCTAGTAGGGTGCCCTGCAGCTGCAGAGTCTTTAGAAATTCGTCTTCAGCATGATAAGCAACAGTAGCCTTTGACTCAATGAAGAGCGATGAAGACACAATTTGTAGACAGACTTGAGCAAAATATGAACGAGTGAACCTCGCTGCAAAATTTGGGCGACTCCTTCACCTGCAGACATCCGATGGGCACAGAGTAGTCAGTGTGAGCTGTTTGGCAGCTCGTCCGGGGTGCAGCCAGCTGGCCCGGAGCGCTGCCGGCTGGCCGTGCTGGGCTGGCAGCCCCCAGGGCAGCCCCGTGCCTGAGGTTAAAGCTTTGGGTCTGCTTGCACTTGGGGACGCTCACTCTGCTCCTTCTCAGCTTTCTGATATACGACAGACGGGGTCCTGAGAGTTTGCTCTCCGGGAAATGACCTTGTTTGCATTTTCTTTGCATTCTGTAGGGGTTGATTTACTTTTTGTAATTGTTGCCAATAAAGGGAAGTTTGGAAGACAAGGAGCTCTGGAGTCAGGGTAGCCCCTGGGGTTTGGCATCTGAATCTACTCCAAAGCAAGAACGATCTGCCCTCCTCCTTGGGCTTGGTCGGGATATTACTGGAGCTTTCAGTTGAGGCGGAGAGAAAAGGAGGAATAGTCGATTTCATCAGATTTCTACAAATGCAGCTTGCCCTATTATTCTGATACCTGTACAGATTTTCCTAGGTAAATGTTAATAAGAGGCAGAGACCTCCAGCATCACTAAAATTTTGTATTGCTTTGGAATACTTTTCTTGGCACTTGATGCAGGCGGATAGCATGTCGATGACATTGTGATGTTCCTGTTGTGCCGTACACTGCACCGCTGGTGTTCTCAGTGGCTTTGGCACATACACTTTGTATAAAATAGTGTTCCCTCTGAGTGAGGTTAGCCTAAGCTGTCCTTAAAATTCAGGATAAGGAGCTTCATCACCTCTAAATCCTGAATAGCTGCTATTGTAGCGCACAGCATGATGAGAAATAGAGCTGAGCAACTGAATACAGGAAAGATCACCGAGGTCTAAGGGAACCAAGTACAAGAAAAAGCATTATGCTGAACAAGCACAAGGCTTCACATTGAACAGCCACCAGAAACTCTGCCGTCTGTGGATAAATGGTGTTGTCTTTGACCGTTTTCTGTTTCTGCAGCAGATAACCACTTTTGGCCGGGAAGGGTTCTTTTACCTTCATTCATTCTCTTGTTATATGACCTGATTTTTGCCTGTTAACCTTTCATACTTACACAGGGTTAGAGCTTCAGGGATGTTTTCCTTTTCCCACTGAAGCTCCGGTATGAGGAAAGCACAGTTTGTAGTTTAATCTGTTGCAGCTCCTCAGTTAATACAAACTCTGCAGAGGCACTGAGATTGCAGGGCCAACTGCCAAATTGCTTTTGTCTCTCCTCTCTTGGTGGTGACTTGTAGGCATCAGCACAGTAACCTTTCTTAAATGGCACCTCCCTAGCACCTGATCTCTAAGCACACGGCAAATTTGGATTATATAAACTTTGTAATAAATTGGAGAAACCGACGCACATTGGTGTTCTGAGACTGTAGACATAGACTTAGTGAAGTGGCTATAATTAAACCAATTTGCCCAATCTCAGGCTATTTTTTTAGTTCCTATGTTCCAGTTTATGCAGGATGCATAGAGAAAATAAATAAAATTTTTTGTGGAGTTTAATAAGGATGAGCTATATCTTCAGATACATTTATTTAGTGTGTTCTGTAGCTTGTTGATAAAACAAATGGCTGTTAGGAGGTTAAAATGTTTTTGTCTATTTTAGCCAAGTTCTTGCAAAACAGAAGCATCCTAGTTCTTTTCTAGATGCTTGAAAGGTCTTGAGGCTTGAAAGGTCTTAGAGAACTTGTGTGCACTAATGAACTTATAGTTTCCCTAAAGGAATATTTATAAATGACCTCTCTGGGGATTCTGTTCAGTTGCCCATGCAGTAAGGAGCAGTCTCCTGATGTTCAGATGGAATCGCCTGTGGTTGCGCCCGTTGCCTCATCTCCTGTTGCTGAGCACCACTGAGAAGTGCCTGGCTCTGTCCATGCACCCTCCCATCAGCTATTTAAGTACGTTGGTATGATCTCACCCCCCATTTTAATTGGGTATTTCCAAGAAACTAAGACCAACGTATTTCTTTCCTGAATCTTTATATCCAAGAAGGATATAGAGGTCGCCAACTTCCTTGAAATGCCTTCTCTTTAGCTAAATAAGCACAAGCATTGTTCTCTTTAATAGAGCAGGAGCAGTAATGAGATGCCTTCTCCTTCCTGAAGAAATTCAGAGCCAGGAAAGAAACTCTGGGGGGAAACCAAATGTAGCCATCTAATATTTCATGAAGAGTGATTTCTCCTCCAGGGTTACTATTTCATGTTTTTATTCTAATAGATCTTGTTAAACAATGAGGCAGGTAACTCTGCCCTTACTTTTAATGACTGGTTTCAAACACGTGCTGCTGTTCATCAAGTTGAGCGCTTAATTGTTGTTCCCAAGGCCATTTACAAACATGCCCTGAAACAGTCTATCAGTGTAAAGATTAATTGAAGTCATTTTGTTGTCTGGGGAAAATTGGAAGTAATTTTGTTGTCTAGAGAGAATTTCAGAAACTTTCCTTGATGTTCCCTGTTCGTATGAGTAGGCTCACAGGAAAGGTGTCCTAGACTTGTGCTGGGCTTGCCGGGAGTAACAAACAACATTTTTTTTAGCTTTAGGCAGTCTGTCACCATTCCTAGAGCAACACACCTTTGTTCAGGAGCCGATCCAAAGCCCAAAGACTGCTGATCAACCCATGGCTTGCTGGTTTGTGTGTGTTACTCAGATGCTGCTTGCTTCCTGCTGTGACTGGGAAGACCAAAAGGGCGCCCACTTCACAGTAATCAACAGGCGGCAGTGATAAGAGGGAACGAAGAGATTTTTTCTTTTATCAGCTAGTGAAAGTTGCTTCATTAAGCCAACAGTACAAAACAGCTCCTTTCAAACACTGTGCCTACCTGCCAGGCAGTTGACATCCTGAATAATGTTTTGTATTTGATGTTTATCTGGCTTTTCATCAGTTACTGTGGGCTTTAGGAAGTGTTTATGGACTTCTTACCTGTAGCAGTTTCTTCGCTTCTCTCATTATGAAAATGCATTAACCTTCAGGACGGGGCACCTCAGCTGTTACATCACATGCAAGTAGCAATAGAGAAAACAAATAACTATTTATTTATTAAAAATAAAGCTTTATTTTCCTTCTATAGAAGCACGTAAAGGCCCCAGTCAATACTTGGGCCCCACTTTTGCTGAGCAATGTACAACTGCAAACTGCATACCATAAAAGATTATCTTCTGATAATACATGGAAAAGAAGTTAACATAAAATTAACAATAACAGGTGGAGGAAACAGATTGAGAGAGCACAAGTTAATGATGATATCGCTATAATTAAAATATCAGCAGTGGTTACTTTATGGCAGCTGCTTAGGAGCTCTCCAGAACAACCTGTCCAGCTAAACGAACAGATTGAGGCAGGTGAGAAGGTAGCTTCTAAGAATAATTTTTAAAAAAAAACCAAAAAAACAAAAAACAACAACTGCGGAGGGCACTGCAGCTACCATCTTGAAATTAATGTAAACTCATATTAACATTTCATTGGACTTAGTAATCATTAAAAATCACTACTGCACTTCTTTAAAACCTTCCATAAAAGATGGTAGCTGTGATGGTCTCAGAGCATCTGATGTTGTAGTGATATGTGGGTTTGCTCCTAGCCCATGTTACTTCTGACATGTATTTTTAAAATTCCTGCTGCTGTGTTGGTTTTGGGGAGGTTTTATTAAGGCTTAAATAATGAATTTTTAAAGAGTTGTCCATTCTTGGCCACACTCTTGGAGTCTGTCATTTTAAAAATTGATGGAGAGACAGAGGGAAATCACATATCTCTGGAACCATGCTGAGTTAAACCCTCATAGAACAACAACTGGAAGGTAAAGCTGAAAAGGAAGGCAGCTGTTTCAGTTTTTTGGGAGTGTTGGAATGATACGGTGCCTGATGGGGAAGAAAACCAAGCCTGATAATAGTGACAAATGTCATCGTATTCATCTCTCAAATTTGGCCAGACTTCTTTTGATCTTACCTAAGAGGGGTTGGTTTACCTTGAAATAATAGCAGCCACAGGAAGAAAGTTGGGAATGGTGTGGCCATAAAAACAGGAGCAGCTTCAAGAGAAGTACCCTTTATGAGAGACTGCCATTAACCAGGTTTTCTTTTTGACCGTGCAAAAGCCACAGTGATGTTGTTTTACATCTGAAATTTCCAAAGATCTTAGGCAGGGCAAGCAGCTCAAGGGCTCAGGCTGAGGAGCACGTGGGCGAAGGTAGGTGAGGTCCCCAGTGCCCATTCACTGCGGTGTTTCTTTCAGCAGGAGCATGGCAATAAAGTTCCGACATAAAATGTTTCTTTTTTTAGTTTTTGCCCTCATTATGATATGTCTCTGAAGCAAACGGCACTAAGAAGACAAGTAATTTCTCAGTGTGCTGGGAAATGCCCAGAATCTAATAAAATTTGGGAGCCTGTCCCCACCAGGAGGTAATTGCTTTAGTCCTCAAGCAGCTGATAGGCATATAATAAATGACTGGGCCAAACATAATGTTAGTACCTGAACCATTTATCATAGCCCTTCCTAAAACAGTGACTCTTCCTGGAAGAGCACAGGGGAGCTGGAGCGGTACTGTACACACTCCTTAGTTTTCGCTGCCTTGTTTCAAAGTGCTGCCGTGTGTATCCACCGAAGGTGTGGTGAATTGGAGAAGCTCTTGGCAGCACCCACGCCAGCACTCAGCACGTGTCCATTAGTCACTGGGACCTCTTTGGTCCTCGCAACTCCTCTGGGGCTTCCAGTGCTCTGAGCTGTGCCTTGCCCCCACAGGTGGGAAACAGAAGCATTTGGGAGAAGAAATATCCTAAGTTTTGAAATCATTTTTTCAGAATAGAGTACACAAATTCTATATTCAAGGGAAAAAATTAATAGGAGAAACAATTTAATAGGAGAAATTTCTTGAGAAGGCAGTCTAGTTGATTCTTAGCGATACAGCTTTGTAATAAACTCTTTTGCAGTGTAAGCTTGCAAGACCTAAAACATGTTTTCTTTGCTCAGAACATTTCATATATTAATAATTAAAGCTGGATTTCAAGGGACAACTGGGCTTTGATATGCAACTCCTCTGCTCTGCCTCTCCCTTTTTTGTTCATTAGGGACCTTTGGAGTGAGAGAGGAAAAAAGGACAGATTTTCATTGCCCTTTTGCTTTGCACAGGGAAAGGTTAGTTTTTGAACTGCATTTACAAATTTATTTTTTCATTGGAGTCGCTGATTGGATTAGCAATACTGCTGGCTTTATTATTACCCCCTGATTAGAGTCGGGGCACTGGGGATCTGACAAATGAATTCCGTCTGTAGTTCACCCAACACACACTGTTTAATCCTGTTGATTGCAGAGCTTACCAAAATTGTTTAGTCACAAAGCTAGTTCTGTAAGTCAGCGAGGAGAAAAAAGGTAAATAAAAGATGACTCAGGAGGAAATGAGTTTGCAAATTATGTATACTTATGTAGCCTCTATCAAAAGTCCAGAAAATCAGGGTGTTACAAGTTAGAGCTCTGGATGACCTTTCAGTCATCTGGTCTGTGTTCGTATTAATGCAGGATTATTTCCAATGGTATACATGTTTGAAGTTCTTGTAGAAAGGAGATGAGGTCTGAGTTCTCTCCCCACGAAAGTGTACTTGGTGGCAAAACAAAAGGAAAAGTAGGACATACTGCATTGTTTTTCAGTCTTGTGTTCCTCGGACCCCAAATCTCCTAAATACAGAGGAATGATAAAGTTATTCTGCTTCCATGAAAGACTCTTTTGCACCGTAGAAGTGAACAGCGTAATGACTCTTCACTACGAGTATTAATGGCAGACAAATTAGTAAGCAACTGTTTTCAGATTTAATTATCTTTGAGGTTTGGGGTTGTCACTGGTCTCCAAAAGCCCTGTGCCTGCACTCCTCAGTTTCTGCCACGTTTTTCAGGCAGCAGCCCTGCTCGTCTCCCACTGGGTGCCATCAAGCCACAGCACCACTGAGCTCCCTTCCACGTGCCTTGTGCTTTGCAATGGTTTCTCAGCAGAGCACCGGGGCATGAGTGCGGTGGTACGTGATAAGACACTTTACCGTGTTCTTTTTCATGCTTGCCACAAGTACGTGCGGTAACTGCTGGCTTCTGTGATGTTGAAGAGTTTAAAAGAAACTATCAAAGAGAAAAGGATTGTGACTTTTTGCTGCTAATGGTTTTGTGAGACAAGCTTCAGGCAAAATTGTACAGTAATGTAATTCCTGTGGATACAGTTTAAGTGGTGCATCTGAATAACTCAGCACCTCCCATGCTGATGAGAATCATCCTGATGTTCGAGGAAGGAGCCTTCACAAATCAGCCTGACTCAGTCCTAATGCCCGGACTGGGCCATAAACATCGTGCTTAATTCCTGATAGCCACCTGTCTTCTCGTAATACCGTCATGGTCAGTTTATGACTTCCGTTGTGCCAAAGTCTTGGGCTGGGATCCCTCTTGCTTTGCACAGTGACTCGGAGAGAACTGCTTCAGATGTTTGAGCTCCCAGAGTGAACGCTGGGCGGTGCAAATGATCGCCGAGACTGGTTTGTGGTGCCCTGCTGGAAACCACTGCTTCAGGAGTTGAGTTGGTCTTGACTTCTCAGGTTTATTGCTTAATTCAGTGCAGTAACACTGGAAATATTCTGTTAGAAAATGTTAAATTGGCTTTAGACTGTAGAAGGAGGTTATATAAATGAGATGTGATAAATCAAAGCTTTTCTTTTCAGGGTGTAATTTGTACTGAATACTCTTGGAATAAATTTTGTGGCTTTGGAAACTGTATATTACAATTTCAGTGTGGCAGAAGTATGTTTTGGTGAGAATTAATTCCTGAGTAACAGAATGATGTTTACGTCTACTCAGCCTCTATCCTCTCCAAGGCAGCATCTGGCTTATTCTCCTTCCTAATTTTACATTTGGATAAAGTCCGGATAAGAAAACTCATGGCTGTACTGCAGCTCAGCCAATAACCCTGTCCAGCTAAAGTCCCTTTCTAGCTGTCGCCTTTTCCCCAGGTTACTTTGTAACGTGGATCATTTTCCTGTATATCCAGAGAGTTAGAATTGAGCACAAAAGCAAGCTTCATTTAGGGGAACGGATTGCAATAAAGCTATTTAAACTGTGCTACCGTATCTATATGTGTGGTGTAACAGTTTTATGCCTTGTAGTGATGAAGAATTTCATCAGCAGTTACTGTATGTTTAATAATCACTCAGGAGTGAAGCAGAAGAGCTGTGAGCATCTTTACAGCCGTTAAGGTGGGGAGCAGTGCTGGCCCAGCAAGGCTGTCCTCCCTCACCACTGCCTGTCGGAGGTGGCATTTTCCACCCTGCCTTGCTAAAAGCCTTTTCCACTGCTTCTGTCTGTCACGTTTGGGAGCTTGGCTTCTGTATTTTTGTTAATAAATTTAAAATACACAGTGGTGCTCAAATCTTGTTAAATGATGTTTGGGTTGCCTCGTAAAACAAGCTAATTGTGCAATCACAGAATGGTTTAAACATCTGATTTGGATTTGAAACAAAAATGCTGTGTAATTGCTCTCTAAAACTTGTAACTCGCACACGAAATGGATGTTATCAGGCAGATGTTCTTTTCATTCACCAGCACACTCTGTGTCTCTGGCTCTTAAGTAACAGGATAAGCGAAACATGCTCAATTAGCTCAATTGTCTGTGGCTAACCGTTATGCCCAGCACTTGGTTTCTAGGTATGGCTCTGCAGAAACTCCCGACAATTTTCACTGGTGCTATACCAGCAGACTGAGCCAGAGCTACGCAGCATAAAAGTCAGAAATGTGGGGACACTGGTACTTAGAACTACTCCCTGAAACTTGAGGACTGTAGGTTAAATAGACTTAACTGCGCCAACATGTAGAAAAACTCAGCACAGCTATTTAGATGCAAACCTTTCCAGGCAGAAAATATTTTGAAATCTCAAATTCTCACCCAGGAGTAGAACTTGAAAATGCAGCTAAAGTTTTTCCTAACCCCAGATCAAGTACTGACATTTTTGTGAGTGCTTTCTCTTTGCTTTCATATCCTTTTGCACTTTCTGAAGTAATTTCAGTAACAGTGAGGTCTGCAAGCCTCCCAAGCAAATGCCACTTCTTCCACCAATCTGTGAGCAAAGCCCAAGGAAAACTCAGCCCTTAAGAAGTATGCAAGGCGGGTGGTGACAAGTCTGAAAGTATTATCCTGATAGAGCGCCATTCCACTTGTCCTTTCAAAATCTCTGCTCTGGGAGACTCTGCAAGTGCTTAGAAAATCTTGGGACTGTGGAGTAGGGAGTTAAAGATGTCTGGAAAAAAATCCCTGCTAACCAGAACGTCTTTTGGTACTTCCAGTGCATGTTAGTGTTTTTCCTCTTGTCCTGGTCATTGCCAGGTCTTACAGGTTGTCCTGCACATCATTTCACTATCTAAACAATTCTTTTTCTTCTGCTGAAATCCATTGCACTGTCACCACGTTTTCAGCACATATTGATCTCTAGTCAAGCACATACTCACCCTGCCTTTAGCAGCATCTTGCCTGTGGGCTGCTGCTGCTTGTTATTCCTTCACTGGTCACCGCGTTCTCTGAGATGTCCATCACCCCTGGAAGTGTATTTCAAAGGCACCGAATCTGGTGTTCTAACAGAAAAAACATAATCATTTTTTATTTCTGTAGAGGTGATGGACAATACTTAACTTGATTTTTTCTTTCTCCTGTCCCTCAGCTCATATTTATATTTCTCAAAACGTATCACGTTGCAAAACATTGCAAGAGTGGAAAAATAAACAAAACAAAGGAAAAGCTTACCCCACAAGCTTGGAGGAGTTGGTACAAACAACCCCCTTGGTTCTTAAAGCTTAATTATGTTAGATCTGGTCAGCAGGTAGGTGGGATTTCTGCCCAGGCTGCCTCAGAAATCCCATCCAAAGGTAGTGCAGTGGGTGGTGACTGCGGTTACATCTTGACAAAAAGCCTAATTGTGTCAGTAAGAGGCACAGGGGTTGTGGGCTTTGGGTGCCTTTGAACCCAAAACTTTATTCTTCTGGCCTTTTATGCAAGTGTTGGCCATTAAACAGCTAAAATCCAAATGTGGATGTTTAATTTCTCTAACTAAATTTCCCATGAGAATTCAAATTAGACTCATCCCCCCAGTTCTCTGTCGCTCATTACTGACAGATTTCGTTTTCTATCCCTCTGTCACTAATGTAAGAGGAAATGAAAATCCTTGAACATAAACTCTTTATTGCATAGATGGGACCATCTTCTTTCAAGTTTGTTTGCTTTGTTGTACGCCAGCTCCTAAAGGTACCATGTATGATTCTTAAAAATAGAACGTCAGAAAGGCAGGTGACTGAGGTCTGCATTACTCATAGCTCTAAATAAAACACGTTTCATACTGTAGGTAACGGTAGCTTTAGATGCCGCGAAGCAGCAGAAGGCATGCACATAGGCATCTCTGCCTTCTGCAGGTCAGAGAGCTACCAGGGATCCTCCTGCCTTCAGAAAAAAGTGGAGACTCCTGGAGCTGAATTAGGGTGAATTATGAGGAGGCCTAGGCCTTAACAGGAAGTTGAAACGATTGCCTTCATACAACAAAGCATCGGAAGCACTGATCACATTCAGGAGTGCTTACAGGATACATTTTCAAGTAAAGTTAGGACAAATGGAGAAAATCATATGCAAGAAAGGCTTCCAAACTAATTTTGGTTGACTAAAACAATGAGCAGATCCCAAGGTGCAGCGTAAGGCTGTAAAGGGAACGTAGCTTTTACGGTTGACGGTCTGAGACTCCACATGCACTGATCCTGAAATTTTGTTAAATTAACTTAAAGTTGCCTCATGGTAAAAATTCATTATTTCTTTCCTTATTGGAATTTTATCCTTCAGGAGAAACAAAACCCACATCATGTTTGTTGTATTCGAAGTATGCACAGGCTTCTGGAAATCTAGCCTGCGGGTTGAAATGCATTAGGGATTAACGCAGTTTTAGTTCTGATCAAACCAGAACTCAAAAGCTGAAATTTCTGTGGCTTTTTGGGGGTCTGGCCTGACTGTCATGACCAAGCCTGTTTCAGAAAGCTGCGGCTGTGCCACACAGGAAAGTCAAAGTCATGGTTCTCGTTACTGTGAAAGGGATATCAGATGTGGGCAGGGATGAGGTGATGGAAATACGGCATTTCCTTGGAGGACTTTAAAAAAAAAAAAAAATCTCTCTGCACTTCAGCTGACCTAAATGGAGGATTTAACCTTTTTAGCAAACTCCGGCCTACCTGGCAGTGAAAACGGGCCAGCTTTAAAGAGCCGCGGCAGCCTGGCCTGAGCAATCCTCACCGGCAGAAGATGAATTTCTCTGACTTAAAGCTTGCTGCTTTAATCAGGCTACAAAACGGAGGAAGGCAGTTATGAATCTTTAGCAGCTGGAGGATTAGATAATTTTGCAGCTGATTTTTCTGCTGTTTTAAATACCTGACTGATTACCTTATAATGAGCTTAGAACTAAAGTTTGTTGTAAGCTGCCTGCTACTTCCGTCAGGAAACTGCCTTCCTTGGGGTGAGATAGGAGGATACGTAAGTTCTTATAGCTTGGCTTCCCCTTTTGACAACTTGCAAAGCAATGTGCAAATAAATCACCAAAGATTTCTGGGGTTCGTGCTTGGAAATTGAATTCCTGCCATGTTTAGCATTGCTCCTATCCTGCCTGTTAGTCCCCCTGCGAGCATCCCTTTGGAGAAGGCAAAGGGATGAGAACAGAGAGAAATGTGAGAGAGGACAGGAGCACTGGAACAACATGAGTTGAAAATCAAACCCCTTCAGTATGCTGACACTCAGTATTTTAAGATAAAGGATGCTGTTCAATAACGCTGTGGTACATCCTGAACCCAGCTGCTCTTTATATTGCAAGTAATTACGGCTTGCCTGTGGATTAACCCAAGATCCAGATATTCCTCTAAGAAGATGAACTCTTTGCAAAATTGAATATTTCAAGATCGTCCTTGCTGTGTTGCTTTCATTTCTGTAGTTTTGTCAGTAAAACCTGCTTGCTGATCAGCACTCCCCCCCCACCAGAAACAGAGCAGCCCACCATTTCAGGAAAACAAATTAATTTATATTATAAGTTTTATATAAATTTATGCTCTTGGATGAATAGACAAATAATTTGATTTGGCAGAACTAAACTGCACATTATATAATGGTATCTAAAACCCCACTCTCCAGGAGCTTCTCCTGACCTGCTAATAAGAGTATGAAGGATTCAGGAAATAATTTTTATAGAGAATCATACTGTGTGCTGATAGGAGACTTACGCTAACGAGGGCTGACTGAGATTCATTGATCTTGGAAAAGGTAGGAGAATAGCTCATTATTTCATTGCAGAGAAGGGGAAATGGGTGGGGGATGCAGTCCTTGTCCATGGGGTTGTTGTGTTATAGAGGAACGCAGCATCCCTCCTAGAGCTGGGAGGTGGGATTGAAAATGTGCTAACTCAGGGATAGGAAACAAGCAGCTGGTATTTGCTAACGCAATTGAATGTGAAACGGTAACAGAAATGGGGTTGCAAGGCCTGGGAGATTTTGAAAGCACAACTGTTTTATTAGAGTTTCTAATGCTTAGGAAGATGATGGATAATTCTGAACACATGTAGCACACAGACAGCTCGCGGCAATGAGAAAAAGTGTGGAATTTGGGGCTTTACTGTCGGTGAAGGAACAAGCAAGTCTTCTTTTCCTGCATTTCAACAAGGAAACAGTCAGCAGTATGTGAAAGAGTGAAACAAGGCCACGTGAGGTTGTGGTGTGGCATGTGTGCTCACGGGGGAAGCAGGTCTCTCCTTCCTGCTCAGGGCCCTCTGCCTCCCCCTTCCTTGGCCAAATGGAAAGAAGTGTTTCCCTGCCTTGCAGGAGCATGGTGATGGTTAATGCATGGAAGACCAAGAGATTCCCATCAAATAACACAGACCTAGGACTGGAAGACAGCTCTTGGGCCACTGACAGGATTTCCAGCTAGCATGAACAGATGTATCTTATTAATCTCTCTATAAACTTGTTAAGCAATTGCTTTAAAAACCTTATGTTCTCATATTTCTATCTTTGTGGCAGATCTTATTGTCATTAAATATTTTTCAGCGCTGTTGTTGAACCATCTGGCTGTGGATGCAGAACTCCATTTTTTCCAAGGTTTTCCTCGTCTCTTCCTGTTGGATTTTGGTTTCCTGGTTTAGCAGCAGATATAAATCCAAAGAAATGAAGAGTTGAAGGGCTAAAACACTATTACTTCTCTTATTTTATGACCCATGCCCAGGCAGCTCTGATTTACAACATGCACTGAACCTTGACTGTTGTGATGGAAATTTCATTTTTTCATTGTGTTTAGTTAAAACAAACATTTTGGAACACAAAATATCATAGATCTTGGACTTCTTGGGTGGACTTTTTTAGGAAGTCAGCAGAAAAAGTATAAAAAGGAAGAGGGGAAGGAATCTTATTGCTCTCCCTACACAATTTGTCAGCTTTCAAGCCAATGAGAACATTTTTCTCAGCATAGAGCGGGCAAAGCAGCCCGCTGTTATCGGAGCAGAAATTGCTGTGCAATCCCTGCCTCCTTGTAGAACAGGGCAAAAAAATGGGTGTCTCATAAACACACACCACCCTTCAGGTTGCCCAAAGAGGAGAAATGAAGAAATGTTGTATCTCCACTTCAAAAAGAATTCAATGCAACTTCATGCCAGTGGCAAGCCATGGCCAGACACCTGCAGGTACGTCTCACCAGGCAGTGAGGTGGCAGCAAATGTGGGAAGGGGGGAGAGGTGAGTCCTGGGATGCTCTTTTAGAAGAAAAGCAGAAGAAAATTAACAGGAACAACAAGTGTAAACACTGTAACATTAAAGAGGAGAGAAGAAAAATACATAGAGGAAAAAAATAAGTGTATTTAAAGACAGTACTTTTGGTTACTGTTTTATTTAAAAATTTGAGACATGCTGCTGTATGTGAAGTACAAAAGAAAAAGATAAAAGTAAGCAGTTTGCTTCCTATTATGTGCATGGACACAAGACACGACTTCTCATGTTATGTTTTTCTATTTTGCTCTTTTTTTTAATCCTGTAACTAAACCATTATGTTTTTCCCGGTTTTCAGAAAGCACACTTGTTGCATTAGTTAAACACTGCTTGTTCTTTATCAAATGGGCAGCGGCCAAATGCAAAACACAGACGTCTTTGTCGTTGCCTGTTAAAGCCAATCATATCAGCTCAAGGAAAGGTTAGTGGCAGCAGAAGAGGTTTACTAACATTAACATCCCCCCAGTTCGGTGCTGAGTGTGGTTCTTTCTCCTCCTTTTTACTTTCTGGTCCAAGACACAGCAGCAGTGGCTGGGGGTCTCTTCCCTTTTCTCACCTCATCTTATAATTGGTGATTTTATTTAGGTTCCCTTTTACTCGGGTTAGTGAAGTTCACATTCCTCGTTGGTGGTGGTAGCTGCATGGCAGTTTTTAAATACCTACAGTTCTGTGATCAATTTTAGAAATGTCAGCTTGAATGCAGGCTAAAGTCCTTTTGTTGTCCTTTTATATTTGCATGTTGGTCTTTTCTGGACTGAAATTACACTCTCTATTTTCTTTACTTACAAGGTCAACTCGTGACCCCTATTTCCACCTTGCCATTCCGGTTTGAATTGCAGCTCCAGCAGTTAATGTCGACATTAGATATATCTGCCTCTCCTTGAACAGTTGTAGGAACAGAGGAGCCAACTGAACAGTAATATCGGGTTCTGTTGATCCTAGTTTCTTTCTTCAGGCCAATTTGAATCACTCCCTAAATAAATATTTTGGTCCTGTGCATTGTACATAGTTTCTATCCCAATGTCAATTTTTTACTTATAGTTGTATTTCATATTGAAATTTGTGTTTGAGCCAGAATTGACTTTAAGCTGCGCTCCATAAAAAAAAAAGTGGTTTTGTACTCAAGGTTGCATTTGAGGTTAAGCACCGTGTCTACCAATCTGGATTTGGATCCCCTTCTCACAAGTAACCCAAGCCTGACAGCAGCCTTCCTTCCCCAACAGCCTTGGGATGAGGCAGGCAGCCTCCACGCAGCAGCTGGGCTGCGTACAGCTGCGCCGACCCCCAGTATTTAGCACAACGCTCAATGTGAAGGAAGAGACGTCCCCGTGGCAGCTGCTGCTGTTCTGGGTTCTTGGCCAGGATGGCGGCAGAAGCGCGCATCAGCATCCCTGGTGCCATACGGCTTGAGACTGTTGTGTCGCACACCAGGTGCAGGATGAGAGAATAATTTCAGCCGAGTATTTAGGGGAGGCTGCTGGGTCTTTTAGGTGCCTCTGTGTCCTCATAGTGACCCCTCCTCTGCAGTGTATCTGCTTAGTTAAATCTTGTCAGCGGGAGGGCATGCGACATATACTTTTCCTTATATCGGATAAATTAGTCTGGTGAGAATTTCACTCCAGTAATAAATTTTTCCCTATGTCTCCCTCTCTCCATCCCTCCTTCCTGTTCTGAGCGGGCTTTACATCCTGACATTCCCTTTAAGTGTCTTTACCAACGACTGAATTAATTATCTTTTATGACTCTTACCCTGTGTGCCAGACGAGATGCAGGTTGGTGGTGGAGGTGGTTTTTAGCTAATGACTCGCATTTGATATCAAACGCCCCATTTTAAATGCAAACAAAACACACCCTGCCAAAAGGAAAACAAAGCGTGTTAAGCAAAGACCAGGCACACAGGGCTTGACGGATGTTCAGAAGTTATTTTTTTTTTTTCTCTGTGAACTCTTGTCAAAGTCTAGAATTCATGAAAGCAAAAAAGAGCCTTGATTCCCTCCGCGTGCCCTCGGGGAATATATATGGCGAAAAGATTTAAAATTCAGATAGAGCAGCTTCAGAAAGAAGTGGCATCTGAAATGAATTATTTTCACTCTATAGCAGCGAGTGAACTTTTACACTGAAATTATTCCTTTTGAACTTGTGCGTGGTGAACAACACAAGTGTCTCGAGCCATACGGCACCAGGAAAACGCCGCCTTTCAGGGCTGCAGCCTCGGATCTGCCGCGGCAGCTGTCAGACGGCTGTCTGCTCTTTTGTATTGATCATTTGACTGGAAAATGAAAAGATAATTAACGGCCTGGTATTTAATAGGGATTTGTTTTAAAAACAAGGCAAAACCGAGATGGAAGGGATTCCTGGTGGAAATCGCCCGCAGATTGCATGTTACACTTAGCTGCAAATTTACCTTTCGTAAATCGTGGCGGTTCTGTTCCCTGGTAAATGGATTTAGTGTCAGCAAATTTTAAAACAATGTCTGAAGTGTCTAATGAGTTTATAAGCCACTAGAGAAGATAGGATGCTTTGCTTGCAGCACGGAGCTTAATTTGATATTCAAGGTCAGCACATCAAACTTCTTAATCAAGACCATAATGAGGAAAACATTTCTGCTCAAGCAAAGGAGCAGAAAATAGGAACAGTGCAAGACTGAACGTTTTATGCCACTGATTAACATGTGCTTGTTTTAGACTCCTGTCAAAGTTTAACCAAAACTCTTAATATGCTCTTCTATTAAACTAGTGCATTAAAAGTTAAATACTACTACTACTAATAATAAAAAATTACCTTAGTTTCCAGGGGATTGGTATATGGATGTGACCCATGTCATTCTATTTTAGCAAGGTGACAATGTTCTGCTGTCCTACACTTCAAATGGAAAACCCGAAACCTTCAAGACTTACTGCATTAAATGTTCTCTTAAACTGTGCCACAGCAGGAGCAGAGCTGGGGAGAGAACTTGAGGAAAGCTTCGCCAAGGAGCTGGGAGCTGCTTTGGGGAATTAGCGAAGGTATCTGTTTGTATTAGCAAACGGAGATAAGAACTGCTCAGTTCTTTAGCAGCAAAGTTAAAATCTCGGTCCTTAGGGCACTCTTTTGGATGGAAAAAGTCTGGTGCTTTAATAATTTTATTTATACGGTTGATAACAGGAATTGCTTCTGTCTTCACTCGCTGATGGCCAAGGGTTGAAGCGGGGCTGGTGCAGTGGAGCTGCTCTTGGAGAGCGCTGGAGGCGTTCGCCCTTCGCTTTGCCCTTCAGCTGGGTCTTTTTGGCTCCGTATCTGCGGACGACATAAGCGGAGTGCCCCAAATTATTTCAGTCTGAGATACTGTCAATATGTCATCAACTGCAGCCTTACTGGGGTGTTTTAAAATTCCTTCCAGCACATAATGGATATATCTGTTTAAACAGCTCTTAAAATTCTGAGGAGATAGACAAATTCAGCAGAAAATCAATAGTGTGTTGCTAGTGGCCGTATTATTTATTAATTTCCAAACAGCCCGGTCTATGGCTATGTGAATATTGAAGCCCAGGGTTTTTTCAGTCCATTATAAAGATGATATCTTAAGGCCGAGGGGGTTATTATGAAATGCTTTTGTTGGGTAAATATCTCTAGAAGGCCCATCAACTGGCCTCTTCCTTTTGAAGTCTGAGCTCCATCTGTGCATTTTAGAGCTGGATGTGGGCACACAGAGTGACATTGCTGCAGAAGTACCTTTCTTAATAGCACTTTTTTTCTCTGAAATTGTTTTGTAATATATGCAGGACTTAAATGTGATCTTTTTGTCAATGATGTTCTGTAATCTTTGTAGGAAATGAAGCAAAGTATAAAGTCTGATACATAGAAAAAATTCCTTTTATTTATTGGGCTGATGTGACTCATAAATAAAGGTTTAAGAAAAGCTGTTTCAGTAAGCATATTTATATTGAGAATAAATCTTTTATCACCTTACAAGCCATTATTGCTCAGTGTGGGTGTCCACTATAAACTGGCAATAGCTCAGGGCAGCTTTTAAATGGTAAATCTTGATTATGAAGATATTAAAGCCTGGCACTATCCTGAAAATAAGTATGCGGTGATGATACCTTCTCACTTGCAGATCTACTTTCTGCATGTTTTCACAGTCCAACCTGCTGATGGGGGAAACTAAAATAGATTCTGTTTGCTCCTGGTAGCTCTGCAGTCAGCACGCTCCTGGAAATGGGAGTTAAGCTTTTCTCAGGGCTAAGCAAATCCACCATACTCTTTAGGGAAGCTTTGATAGCAGGGTCTTCATGGCCAGTAATATATTCAAGGAACTAAAAAATAATCAAAGTTTTTAGAATCAGAATGAAATTGCCAGGCTGACAGAAATCAATTGGAGGAAGCCAAGAGACTGTGCAGGGTAAATCTAGAGATCTCCTGGGAACCTGGGGCTCTCCTGTGCATCTCCTAGAGCACCATTTTTATGAAGAGAAACAATATTTCAACATTCACAAAGTTTATGATAGCTCTTTTGGTACAAAAATGTACAATTGTAGGGAAAAAATATTTGTGTTTTTAGTATTCTTTTTTTTTTTCAAATGCAAAAAGCAAATCTGACTTGCAGGGAGTTCTGTGTGGAGCGCAGTCAGCGGCACGCAAAGCCAGAAAGGAAAACTAAGCCCTGAAGTACAAAGGGGTTCTGTTGTATTCCCAGGAGCCACATGAGTTTGTGCTGGTGCGAGCATCCTGAGGCGGGACAGAAAGGGTCCTTCTGGGGCCGTAGCAGCCGGCCAGAAGTTGCTGTTAGGTGGGAGTGCTGCTTGCTGGGGCAGTCTGGTGAAGCACATCCAATTTTCTGCTGCCACAGGCCAACCACCTCATGTAAGTCCTTGCACATTTTTCATTTTCAGAGTATTGTTGTATTTTCAGTTTCATTCCTTCCTGTTTTGTAAACGAGTGACCAGAGGTACAGGATGCGCCGTCAGCCCTTTTGCCTGGCGCAGTTCCTTGCTATAGTTTTTGGAAGAAGCCTCCTGAGTACGAGAGTACTTCTCATTTCCAACACAACCGATTGAAGCAGGCACATGAAACCAACGTCCTACTCAATACCAAACTTCTGTCTTCCTGTTGGAATTCGTAAGGTAACAGAACCCAGGCAGCTGAAATCTGCTCCAGGTGTACGGGCACCACTCCCTGCCCTTGCTAACCCGCCGTGCAACGTGCCTTCTGTGCCTCTGCTTTGTGTTTCACACAAGTTGCTGGTAGGCACCTTTTGGTGTTTATACACTGGTGCCTGGTTATTTACATTGCATTTTTAAAATGTTTCTGTGCACTGTGATTCTCTGAGAACTTTGCCGAGAGATGTGCAAAGTATCAGCTTTCTCAGCAAGTCTCACGTCCCCGCGCTGGTTGAGATGCGAGCCTTATGGCTCGTTCTCGCCTTATAGCAGGGAAAGTAACTTGTCACGGGGACTGAAGTGGTAACTTGCTCTTTAGCAGTAATAAAATTGTGTTAATTTATTGTTTTTAAGATAAGTGCATATCGAAACTTGAATTTGCAATTATCCTACTGATGGAGCCATGTTATAGCCTTTGTCTTATACCGTTATCTTTCTTCCATGCATTGGAAATGAAAGCAAATTTTCAGTATGTTTTCCTGTCAATACACCAAATTTAAGCTTTTTTAATAAAACAGTAGTGCAAGTTTTTAAGACTTTGTAATTCAGAAAACACTGCCCATGTGGTTTTTGTGTTATATTATTTCAATATTATTTCATTCCTGTTTTGGGGAAAGTGCTGTTCTCATTTTGGCTTCTATGCTTGAGGTGTTATTTGTGTAATATGGGTATAAATTCCATTTGGACGGTTTTATGGCCTTTGTAGGTCCTACAGCTTAAAGATACAGAAGTAATTTAAAGTATCAAAAAAATCTGATTCTAACTCGCCTACTCAGACAAAGCCAACTACCAGTACAGTGAAAATGGATTTATTATCATTTGAAATAAAAACATTTAAAGCAGTAGAAGCACACATGATAGTAGTTTTTAGAATCATATTTGGAATTTGATTCTCTTGAGTTATTTTCCAGTATAACGAATCTGAGCAGTGTAGCTTTGTGATCTATTCATGTGTTTGTAACACGGTAAAACTATGCATGAATGTAGCAGGTACACGTGCCGACGGGTAAGTGTGGGATAGCCTGGGCTGGCACCGAGATGAACGAAGATCTCTCTGCTGCCATAATAATGCTGTGCTACAGCTCAGGCTGGCTCTGGAACTGTGGATCTGCACTAAGAGCAGGAAGACTTGCCCTCTCTCCTCTGCTTTTCTGAAGCAGCTGGAAAGAGGAAGGCAACTAAATGAAGGGAATGTACAGCAAAAGGTCAGGAAGATTTGTTCATGTCACCGTGCTTCGATTTCCCTCTGTAATTTAGAGAAGATGTGTTTTACGTCTTTAAAAATAGTACATTTGACACTCATTCGGTACTCAGATATAGTAGTGATTAGTATATCAAATATTTTTATAATATATATTTTTTAATTTTTGTTCAACTTGTGGTAGAAAATAAAGCAGGACGCCACACGTTATAAGTGGGATTTCATCTCATCAGTAGCTTCTCAGTAAGAAAGCTGTGCCCGTTTTATGAACTGAGTGATGGGGTGTGGATTTAGGACTCCTGGGGGAAAGCAAGAAGTGGATATTTAAGAGAGAAGGTATGTGCTACACAGGCAGGAGATTTCAGCTCTAGTATTCCCTCTCATGCTTCTAACACTAATATGCATATGTTTTGTTTTGCCTCGTTGGTTTTATTTTTTATACCTGAAAGTGAATTGCTTTACCAACTAGATTGTGTAGCTGTACGTCACTTTATTATTTTATTTGGAATTCTAATTTACAATAGTAAGTCATTTCTTAATGTAGGATTTGAGTTAGCATCCTCTTCTGTAATATATCTGAACATGCAAATATTGCCTTCTAGTTTGTGGTATCAGAATACCTGTTAAATACTCTTTTATCTTCCTCTTCACTAGAAAAGTCATTGTTATTTGAAATATACTACTTTTTTTTGAAGATAGAACTTATTTAAGACCTTTTTCATTTTCAATAATTTATCACATATAAATCTTTGCTTATAACTTTATGAAGCCTTCAGGCTGGAGGCACTGTTAGAAGAAGAGTTATAGGAAGCAATCTTTTTTTATACGCTCCTAATAAATGGAACTAGGCTAGGTAAGGGTATAAAAAAGTCAATACCTAAGAAGTAAAGACATGAAGCCAGTAGATTGCGTTCCTGTTCTAATCTGAATAAGAAACCACGCGCACACAACAAAGAGATGGAGTAAGGTTTGCCGCGCATCGGGTGCGCAGTACAGTCAGTGAAAAGAAAATTCGTATTCTGAGCGTGTTCTTATTGCATTCTTCAAAGTAACCCAAGCAGTTTGTGTGTGTCAAGTGGTTACGTTTCAATGCAATTGGTTATCTTACATTTCAGGTGCATAAACACCTCTTTGATCCAAGTTTGCAGGAAACTCAATTCAACACGTAGTTGAGCCGCAGACGTAATTTTTCACCAAATAATGCTTGAAATTATATCGACTGTATGAAGCTATTCTTCCTCATACAAATGGGCGCACAGAATGAGGTACTGAAAGTAATACAAAGAATAGCTTTGCCCCAACAAAACACATGGTCTGTAGCTTCTTGTTCGGTCTTTGCATCGCAGTGCGTGACGGCCACGTCAGTGCTCGCCCTTCAGCGCCAGCTGCCTGGTGCTGAGCCGCAGGTGACACCAAAGGAACTGCACCCAGGGTTAGCCTGAGAGCAGCTGGGATTATAGAGCTGTGAGGCTATAAGATACAAGTCAGATTCCTAACCCTAAAAACCCTTACAACCCTAACCCTAAAAACCCTAAAGCCCTAACCCTAAAAATTTTGTGTACTTGTATATTAAATAAAAACAACCACAGACGAAGAACAACAAAATCCTTCCCCACATACCCACCTGAGGACTACCGGCTCCATTTCCAACAAAGCCTGGATGTGTTTTGAGGAGAAACACATGTGAAAAGGTAGACAGACCAAAAAGTTGAACAAAATCTTCGTCACCCTCACGACCTTCTGCTCATGGCAGTGCCTTGTGGCATGGCACAGGAGGGCTTTAGGTGGGTTGCAGCATTGCTGCTCTTCCCCCTGCAGTGCAGGGCTGCCTCTCCCCCACTTAACAATCCTAAAAAAGTTCTCTGTGTGTACTTTAATGCCAGCTCAG
This sequence comes from Anser anser, assembly GCF_964211835.1. Taxonomy (NCBI): domain Eukaryota; kingdom Metazoa; phylum Chordata; class Aves; order Anseriformes; family Anatidae; genus Anser; species Anser anser. The sequence goes on along the minus strand of NC_139729.1, from coordinate 24,695,439 downwards.
TAGTCTAAGAGCAGCAATTAGGAGACTTCAGTGCCTGTGCAGCTGCATCAGATGTAAAATTCAAGCCCTGGGGAGGAAACAGATCAACCTGAACGGTGATGCTGGTGTAAATGCCTCGTGTAATGCCGTGTCCTTCTGTGTCCCGTTGCTGTGTGGTGCTGGGAAGATGCTCAGCTTGGGCTCGTCCTCCTGGCTGCCTCTGGGTAGATTTACTCGTTGTTCACATCACCAGAGGCCATGTCCCTGTTGAGCCCACTGCTGACACCGTGACGGTACGGCTGTGCCTGAGCGTGTCCCATAGTTCAAAGGCAGCTTCTGCTCTAAACCCCTCGCGTCCATAGAAAACCTGCCTTGTTTTTAATGGGAATTACAGGAGCTGACGAGTTCGCAGTTCTCAGAAACACTGCTAGTAGAAATGGTGATTTTCAGGGTATTCTGGGTCCTGTTAAAGACGTGTCTGTGTCTGTGTGTGCGAGGGTGAGGGAGCCTCGGTGGCAGCAGCAGCGCACCGCGGTAGCGGGCGGTGGGAGAGGTCAGGGCTCCTGGTGCTCGCCTATGGAAGTGCCTCACAAATAAAAACAAATGTTTATTGGAGTCCTCCTGCACAGCGGTAGAAAAAAAATGGGTATTTGTACCAAATCTGGGCATTTCTTTGACCTTGCTGGTGTCAGGCTGAAGGCAGTGCCGGGTGCCTCGCCGGCGGTGTCCCCACGCCAGGGCTCCGTCGTTAGGAGGGGAGATCAATCTGAGCCACCACCTGAAGGGAAAGATTAATGTGTCACCGCTGGCTTAAATTGTCAAGCAGGTAATATTTCTTTTTTCTAAAAAAGTAATTACTAGTGAAGTAAAGGATGGGTTTAGGCATCCAGAGGTTTAAAATGACATGAAGTATTTGGTGCTACTATTATAAGAGGTGATTTATCCCAGCGGATCCAGAAGGCTGGTGCAATGAAAATATTTCTGGATACTGTTACTGCTTACCATGCATAAAATCCCTCAAAGAGAAATATCTGAACCATCCTGAAGAGTAATGCTGGAAAGTACCCCAGTACGGGTGGTTTCTCGCAGCGTACGTGTTCTTCATTTCATTCTCATTCTTTTTTTTTTCTCTTGAAGACTCCAGTAAACCACAATTAATATTTACTGTTGAAAAAATACAGGTTTGCTCAGTTTTTAGAACCGTAAGCTGCAAACCTGTAATTGAAGCGTGTGCAAGATTATTTGGCTGATTACCCATTTTCACAATGATAGGTTTCTTGTTGTGTGTGAAAACTAAATGATAATGTTTAAGTCACGACTGCACCTTGCCAGCCTCTGAATGGCGATGCACAGAGCTTTCCGTAAGGTAATATCAGAGTCTCGTAGCATAAAGCAATAATTGATGTGACTGATCTGCGAGTGAACTCTGCAAGGTGTAAGATGAATAGCAATGAAATTGCAAAAGCTCCAGTAATGAGGCAGGCTGTATTTTAGTCTGTTTTACTAGAGGTGTGCTGCTACAGATTGCACTGCTTTATGGTAGGCTACATAGTAAAGGGCGTCTGAGCATAAACTCAAAATTGTAGTTTTAGGTTATTTCAAGTAGAATTCCAAACTGTTAACTATTTTGACGCAGAGGTTTTATCATAAGTAGAAATTCTCTTGTATATACATTGTGCGAAGAGAGGGATATATATATATATATCACATATATATATATATATAATTATTTTTCTCACTTGCTTCTAAACCAAACCCTGGTGTTATTTGTCAGGCATCTTCACTTGAAGAGTGCCCTTCCTTGGCGGTAAGTGCTGAAACACCTCCTAGGTCGTGCTACAGGAGGTGCCTTCCACTGGTTCCTCTGTGGCAGCATTCGGCACGAAGCGGGCAGTTCCTCCTTTGGTCTGGTAACTGGGGCACCACGGAGAACCACTGCAGAAACCCACCAAGTCACACAGGCCGTGTGAAATGGGACTTGCTCCTCTGGCTTTGTCAATCCTTACCAGAGAAATTGTATGTGAAGACATGATGTGAAAGCAGAAAAATGAGAACGATTGGTAAATCGGTAGCGGTTAAACAGATTGCAGAAGACCACCTCTGCATGCACGCCGTGTTTCCCCCAAATGATGGCTTGGGCAGAGCTTTGTCAACACAAATAAAATCCTTATTTAATGCTTAATTCCATTTGTTTCTCCAGTTTTATCGCCGGCAGCACACTCGCTGGGTCTGAATTTTCTTTACTTGCCAAAATTTTGGCTGGTTTCTGTGGCTGAAGATCCCTGACAGCACTGCCACCGGCTCCGTGGGGGCGAGAAATCAGCACGTGGCAATCACGGGCAGGGGGAAGGAGCGATGGATGGGCTGTCACGGGTGGGATCCGAGGGGCGGCTGGAGTTAAAAGGGTCATGAAGCTTATGCATTATTGACAGAATATCCATAATGACTCCTTAGGAGCTATTACACAGTGATATGCGAAGGCCTTAGCTGGGGATGATTTAATTTATGAATCATTGCTGTGATGGATTGCCTGTTTTGTCAGACTGGCTGCTGCCCTGACTCTGTGTTCTTAATTCATTATGAAAGATTTTATGCAAAGTAATTGCTGTACAACAGCCGCTCTTCAGAATGAAATAATGTACATGCTTTTTCCCCCCTCCTAACAGCGCAGGCTTTTGTTCACATTATGAGCAATGTTCACTTTGTGAAGTATCATCTGGAAAAGCTTTGCTAGGAGGCAGCGCTGCTGAAGAACAGAGCTTCTGAAATGGCAAATATTTCGGAGGTCTAATCTTTTGGGTTTCAGCTTTCCTTCCGTTTAATGAAGTCTCACGTTAATTCACACATAGGCCGTGTATTGAGATTCTTCATTCACAAATCCTCCAGAGGAATTTAGGGGCTGGTTCTAAGATGTCTGAAGTGGAATTGAAATGTAATGTCTTTTTATTATTTTGATAGTCTTCCTGTACAGTCTTCAATGAGGCTCATAATCTTTCCCTGCCTTTCTCTCCTTACTGCAAAATAAAGGTAGCAATGCTTCCTCTTTAGAGAAAATGAAAAAGTTCTTCTTTTTTTTAAGCAATGCAAAATGATGGGACTGGGGCGTGGAGAAGTTTGTCCTTGTGCAGTGCAGGGGCTGGCAGGAACCTTTGTCAGCCCCCAGTAAGGAGCTGTGTTAATACGGTACACACTTAATTTGTTCTGCTCCTCAGGCGCTGAGTTGCTAGTCCTTGTTAAGAGAGAGCATAAACACAGGAATCCACGGCACGGCTTCAATAGTTATTTTAAAAAAATCTTAATTCCTTCATTCTGCTTTCTTAATTCAAAGCAGGGCTGAAATTGTAATATATTCTTCTGGGAAACATAAAAATGGATTCCTCTGGGTTAAAAAATTCAAGTGTGGGTTTAAAAATAACTCAAGTGATCCTTTTTCTTTCCACTAATATGTCCTATTTTTAAAGCCGAGAGATGAAATCTTCCACATTTTTTTTTTTTTTTAATAAGTGGATGAATAACTTAAAAGTGCAATCCCAGAAATATTGTAAGAGGCTACAAGCTCCTCTGCCTGGGACAAGATTGATGATGTTAGCCTGACTGGCAAGTGTGCAGTTTACATGCTAATAGAAACTCGGCTGTCTTGCAGGGAGCAAATACATTGCAGAGTAAGTGTGGAATGTTTATTAGTCCCAGTAAAGTGCAGCGGAGACAGTACAAATGATGTAAGAGGAATGTTGTGCAGGAACTATAAGTCATTAGATCAGGCATATGTGTTTCTTGGCCCAAACCCCTTTGTTTTATAATCAATCCGTAAGGAATTAGTGCAGACAGACGTCGCGCTCATCGCCGCCCCCCGCGCTGGATTCGGCAGAGGTGCAGCAGCTCCACCAGCACCTCCCCATGGCTCCAGAAATCAAGGATGGGTAAGACCTCGTAGGAAAACCTGAAGGCGACCCATACTTGGTTTCAGGGGCTGTGTGGCCGTCGTCGACGTTGGTTATCGCTGCGTGTGCGCCCGCACGTGCTTTGTTTTCTTATCCAAAATGATTCGTGCATGGCCAAAAAACAATTTTGCTTTTACCCTGCTTGAGATGAAGTTTATGACAATGACAATGAAAAATGGAGTGAATCACAGTAAGATACCCTGCTGCATTCAGAAATATCAAGCTCACTTCTTGCTGGTGATGGGGAAAGCAGGGAGGGTTTAAGCTCTCACCCTCCTTGTTATTGCACAAGTCATAAATCTGAGGGAGATTTTATGGCTTAGCAATTAAAAACAAAATGAAATTTATCCCTGCTGTAGACAGTAAATACTATTATACAAAGCACCTCGGCTTTATTGACTGGAGCTTCTTTGTAAACCGGGATATCTTTTTTCTTTCATGATTTGGTATAACCCATCACTTATAGAAATGCTGTGTTTTGATTTTAACATTACTGTAGGTTTTGAGATGGAAGGGAATCACATTTTTATGCTGTCCCTACTTTTTCTTGAAGAGTAGAAAATTCAAATTAGGTTTCCTTTTAGGAACTCTGGCTTTATGCAAGTCCACTCGAATACAACAAGAAACACAATAATGACTGTAACTTCTTCTATCTTCCGGTAGCAAAACCTCTTCGTTGTTTATGCTCACTGGACAAATCTTATGAGTTTTCATTCGGCACAGCCAGGGATTTACACAAATTCCTATTTACCATATTAGAATGGAAATCCCCCCCCCCTCCAAATGATGTTCACATTAACTGCAAGTAAACCCGGGGTAGAGCTGGCAGGAGGTGATCGAGCCTGAGCTGCCTGCCCGGTGTTACAGAGGCGTTTCAGCTGGAGAGCGAGCAGAGATTTCCCTGGGTTCCACAGGAAAACAGCAAAAATCTGTGACTGTTTCTCCTGGCAGTGAGTCTGATGGTGTTTGCCTATGCAGGTGTAGCTCTCCATTACTCTAACACATCTTAGATTTGGTGCTCTTCGAAACACCTGGCAAAGGTGGTGGGCTGAGCAATCAGCACTGCGCTGCAGAAGGTGCATTTGGAGGCTTGTCTTGGCTTTGGTTTGCCTCAGGTACAGGCAGAAGCACGTGGACAAGGCAGCACGGGCAAGTACAGCAGCTTTTGTACGACCAGTTGTTGACAATGATCTTAAAACAAACCACCTGCTCTGAGTATCCCCCAAAGTCAATAGCAGTGTCTTTTTAAACTGAAATGCTGAGAAATAAGAAAAACCCTAAAATGGTGCTTTGATATAAATAGAAAATTCATGTATTGAAGGGCTCTGGCAAAAGAGTGTTAGTTTTCTTTTTCTTTTCAAGAATAAAATTCACATCCCTGTATGCCATTTATCTTTATCCTTCCTAATTTGCATACTGGCAATCAAAATAACCTACTCCCCCATTCTTTGAATAGGCTTTTCAAGCCTGTTTCTTTTTTTAATTGCTCTATTTCCTGCTGGCGTATAAGATAGGGTCTTTTTTTTTTTTTTTCTTCTTCATATTTCTGCTATAATAATTTTCAGATACATGTTCTTCTAGGAATATAAGGTTTTCAGTAGTATATTTTTAAAGCTGATTTACTGTTTTCCTTTTATTAGCTTAAGGGTTAGAAGCTTTGGGCAGATTTTAAAGTCTGTGTTTGATCTTTTTTTTCCTATGAAGATGACAGTTCATGGCAATCAGTGAGCTTTATCTCTCTGGGTTTCCTGCTAAATAAGTATCTCTTAATATGAAAGCGTATTTTTACATTTTAAACAGGGGCCATTTCAGAAGTGGTTTTTAACTTTTTAAAACAATGGTAATGGTAAAAGATAATCCCTTAAAAACGTGAAAAACCTGAAGTTCATTCTTTACCTTCTATATTTTCTCCATGTAGGTTTTTTATGGTTTAGTGGAGGACTTGTTAGTGTTAGGTCAGAGGTTGGACTAGGTGATCTTGGAGCTCTCTTCCAACCTAGATGATTCTGTGATTCTGTGATACTGTTGATAAGGAGGACACCAGCACGATATATGCTGTTTGTAAATCCAAAACTGAGTGCAGCCACGCTCAGCCATGAATGTGGATGCTGGTCATGAAACTGCTTGCTGTAATACAGCAGGTGACTGCTTGAGTTGGGCCGTTAAAAGGAAAATGTTCTTATTCACCAAGAGAATACATATCCTAGTCAATCTTCTGTGTATGTCGACATCTTCATCTGCTATTTAGAGAACAGATCGTCTCTACAGTTTGCGCAGGCTGTGCCCGTTGGGTTTGGATGAGCTGTCATGTCCTACTCTATACAACCCTGCTAACTCCAGCGCTGCCCCGTCTCCTGCCCACCGAAAGCCGAACGGATGACGGAGGGCTGGACAGTCCTGAGCAGAACATGGATGTGCACTGCTTCAGATTTTGCAAGAAAGAACAACTCTCCTCTTACTTTAAAAATAATTTTCTTCTAGTTCTATTACTTGCTCTAGGACAGTAGTGCTCCTGATCCAAGCATCTCATCCTACTCGCCTGACTGTCTTCTCTCGTCTTGGGCTTTTTGTTGTCTGGGGAAGTAGCTGTGGTTGGAACATCACTGCTGCTTATTTACTGAGCCCCTTTTCTTCCTTCTGCTAAACTTCTCCTTTTGAGAAATACCCTTTATCTTTTTCTATATCCCCATTCTTCCCCGTATTCATGTTTTTCTTGTTATTCGTTACCGAGGATAAAAATACCGTATAGCTGTTGATTATTGCTGATTGCAAGAAAATACATCATAACTTTTTGTGCATAAATAAATTACATTTCATTAATAGCTATTGTTACCTGTGAAACCTAAGGAACGTGGGGAGGCTGCAGCACGTCTGAAAGTGCTGGAGGTATTGCTGCCTTTTAACAGGTTTCTACTTCAGTGCAGAATTACTTGTAAAAGCCAATCCCGGTGAATCTGTATCCAGTGAAAAGGGGGAGAATCTCTGTGTTGCCTAAGTGGGAATCATTTAACCATGCAATTAGCACGTTCATCGGGAAGCACGTGAAGGAAGACACAAGAATCCTCGGGGGCACGCTGGTTGAATACCAATGCCTTAATTAAAATCCCTTTAAATATCTCAGTGCTCTGCAGTTGGGGCCACATCTTCCATATCGCGGGGCCATCTTTTCTCATAAAGTATACATACGGCCCGAGATGTTTATCTTGTACAGAAACACTTTCTTTCAGGGGCATGTAAAAGCCTGGAAGGCTCCTGGGTTTATACAAACGTCGGGGGGCTGCGAAGATCCATATTGTCCTCCCGCGGGGAGATGTGCGGCCGCGAGCTCTGTTTGGGTTGTCCGTCTGGTCTCCTTTCTTTGTTGAAACTATGAAATGCGCAACGTAAACACACAGCATAAAGAGCTGAAAGCAAATGTATTCTATAAACTTTGTTGCTTCAGGCTTCGTTTTTCGAAAGGCTCTGAAGTGCGAGTTCCCAGCCTCCCTACGCTGGTGCTGAATCAGCAGCCGCTCCCCTTTCATCTCGCTGCTGTGATCCGTTCCACCAGGCTCAGGTTGGGTTGTCATCTTATCTGCTTTCTGTCTACTTTTGCTCCTGCTCTTTTCAGTTATTTTCTTCTCCGCTGTTTCCTATCCTATCTCTCAAAATTACTATTTTGGGACCTCTAAGCCCCGTGAACCTAAAGAAAGAACAGACACTAGTGCCTTGGACTCTGCATTTCCTCTGGCCGCTCTTACCAGCAGGACCAGAAACCACAACTCAGCTCTCAGGTAGTGAAGTAAATCCAGGAGACAGGTTTTGGGGGGAAAAATCAGCAGCTATCACAAGGCTCATGCCAAATCTCAAGGCAGATTGCAGCGGGGAGGCACGGCTGCCCCGAGCCCACCCAGCGGTACCCGTCCCTGTTGGGGTCACCTGCGTGCCCCAGCTGGGAAGGAGCAGAGTCACAGACAGGTTTTCACCTGGCAATAATCTGTGCTTGGCTCAGAAGTGTCCCTTTAAGCAAGCCCCTCATGCTTATGTTGCTTTATAAAGTTTGTAAAGTTTTCCCATTCCATTTGCTGTTGCTAGGTGCTGGGTGTTGTGGGTTTTTTTGTGTTTTTTTTTTTTCCTTTTTCCAGTGTGCTTGTTATGAAGAAGCCTTCAGCAGGCTAAGAATATTTTATAAGGTTAGAAAATGGTGTTAAATGTTAATTAGCAGTTGCATAATCCCAGGTGGCATCCTCTAACATGCACTCGTCAGTTTTTAATGAGTGTCACTCGTGCACATCAAACTCAAAATTAGCTTTCTTTCCCGAGCACTCTGTTTGATTTTCACACTCACTTCCCCTCCCCTTCTCCTTTGATGTTACTGACACAATATATCATGCTGGCATTTGCTTTGGTTTCATCTCCAATGCACATTGTCATGTAGCTAGTTAATCTGCTACATATACACATCCTCATATCCGCAGAAGTGCATCTTGACTTTTTTTTCTTCTTAGGCATAGCCTCTGGTAACTAGAATGAGGGAAATTGGAGGCAAAGGGTTTTTAGCTTTCAGTTGGAGAATTAAGAGAGGTGGTCTCCAAACCTAGCTGGAGGTAACCCTCACTTACACCACCTTCCATCTGAATTAGAGGTGGAAGAGTATTTAGCATCCATAAATACAAGCTTAGTCCTGTATGGGAATGCCCTCTACAGGTTGTTGGGTTTAGGATTTGGGGAGAAAGGTATTCCTAAATGAGAAAGTTGCCAAGCCCCGTGGTGTTTGCAGATCTGCACGGACAGGAGGAGCGAGCTGGTTATTGTGGCTCGTGCATCGAGTCTCTAGCTGCTCTCGATGAGGCGGCTGGAGCAGCGCTACCCGGACAGCTGGCAGCAGGGAAAGCGCCCACATGTAGGAGGGCTGCAAATAAAGGGGCAATCAGGCTGAGTAAGAACATTTCAACTCCTACGGAGCCTTTCTCTCGCCTTTCTCAGCTTGAGCAGCTCTGCAGCCCCATGTCTGTTAAGCAGCCCCTCGGTAAGTCACGCAACAACGGAACAGAAGCTCAGATAACCGAATTTTCATCGTTGAGCGTTTCCATTCACTGTCTTGCTCACTGAAAGCACAACTCCCCCTCCTTAGCCCCTCACTGCCTTTCTTCTACATGCACAGTTTCTCCCTTTGCCTCTGATTTTGATCATATGAGTGATTTTACTTTGGTCTGCATTTTGCTTTGATTTTTATTTGTTAAGGAAAGAATCCTTCTAAGCGTCGGGATGATCTTGTTTTGTTAAATGGAGTTGTTAGCTCATTTGGCAGGAGACTCTGTACAGACTTTGCTTTGATTTCCCCTAAGAATACCATGTGTTTGAAAAATATTGGCTTCTTGACACCGTCGTGCCAATGACCTCTCTTTCCAATAGAACGAACTCGGCTTTAAATTATTTTTATTAATCAAGATTTTATCTCTTACCAGAGATGGACAGTTTTCCAAAATCTTTTTGACAGATACTGTTACATGCAAGAGGTGAACCAGAATTAACAATTAAGAGGTCCGGGCCTGATTCCTGCCGTTATTTACCGAAATGTAACGTGGGGGAAGCTCGCTGATCCTCACGCAGCTACACCAGTGTAAATGAGATTACATTCCAGTCGTGTAGCCAGGAAAATGAAAATGTCATGGCAATGACTTGTGTCCAGCTCCTGAAATAAACAGATCAAGCAGTAGTAATTACATTTTTCTTTCACCCTCTCTGCACACAGACAATTTTCACCATCTTTTGATGATCCCTACTGAAAATATACACGATAATAAATACTTCCACACTCATTGCTGGTTTGCAAGAGTAATGAAGTCTCTTAATAAGAAGAAAGTAGCAGGATGATACACAAGTTGTTGAAATGCCAAAAGGCCGCTATATTTTCTGAAAGTTTCCTGCTTTAAATGTCTGGGTTTTATTCAACTTGAAGCAAAGGGAAAAAATACAAAGACTTTTTCTTTTTTTCTCTTTTTTTTCCCCTTATCTCAGCAACGTGCAGATGCCCTGATCGTGGTCAGAAGATCAGTGCAGCCCCTGGCCAAGGAGGGAGTAGGGATAACATCCCACCGTGCAACAACTGCCAGCTCCCTCTGTTCTTCTCCAGTGCAATTTCGGTGTTCTTATTGCATGGGAGAACTTAAAAGACAGCTCCAATATTAATTAAACCCTTTTTGATGCTTTGTAAGAAAAAGCAATCCGTTCTATTAGGAATCAAGCCCTTGCTGCTCCTGAACTTGCATCTCTTCTAGAGCCATCTGGAAACTCAAATGCGGTAGATGACTCCGAGAGAGAAACTATTATTTTTTCCAGTCTGGACCAGAAGTTGAATGTTAAAAATTTAATGAGCTAGCTTGCTATTGTGGGATTTGGCACCCCATTGGAGTCTCTTAAAAGCTTTGAATAATAAGCAGTATCTATTAGGCGTGAATTTAGGCTCATTTTGGTACTCCGTCAGTCTTCAGGCTTTTGTATTTTGTGTCTCCAGGTATTTGGACTGCTGTCCACTGACACTTTGGAGAGATAGGCGCCGTTAAAGAGGCTGTATATTTCACACCAATTTTGTTGGTAGGTTATTAGACAAAATATCAGCTTCCTCGAGAAGATCTCCAATCATTTCATGTGCGTTTGTGGCCGAGCACGTAATGCCAGGCGTTTGCCTCCTAAAAGCAGGCTTTTTCCTCTGTGTCTGCTCAGCCATCTCTGCAGCCGCCTTACAATGCCGCCTGAACTCTGACTCAACCTGGGAGAAGAGAGCAGGAAGGTGTTTGCAGTGCATTGCTTCTTGTTCTGCTTCCTGACATATAATTATATATTTTCAAGTACTCACACTATAATATGTGAAACCTATTCATTTGGAGGGCATGATTATTTTTTTTTCCTTGCTTTTGAATGATGGTTTACTTACTGTAGGATATTCTGCCTTCTGAGAGACAGAAAATTGGCTGGTTCTGCCAATATTTGGAGTTATAAATCATTGCTTGAACTTTATGATAGCATTAATCCCAGTGTATAGATTGGTACTACAGTTAAGGACCGTCTTATCAGCTCTAACAGCCCGTGGTATTGCTTGAAGCCATTAAGCAACAAATTGGCTGTAACAAATAATTTCCTTGCACTCCCCCCTTTGTAACGAGAGGTGTTGTATTTAACGTGATGCTCTCTTCTGTTCAGTTGTCACCACCAGACAACGCCACCAGCTCTCCAGTCTGTGTAACTGGCCTGTTATTCCCTCTCTTGGGAATTTTCTTGGACGAGATGAGATCAATTGCAAAGTATTTTGAAGTGGTTTTGGAATAGTAAAGTTCAGGAACCCTGTGAAATCTGTGCTTGGGTGGTTTTCTTAGTCCAAGGCAATTTCTAGGCCAGACAAATACAGACTACAATCTGGTTTGGTCATCTATTTGCATGTCAATATGAAGTTTTATATGTTCATAAAATAGTTTACAGAAAGTCCGGGCGGAAGAGGAATGTCAGAAGATGGAATTGCTGATGAAACATTTATAATTATTGAATGGAATTATTAAATAAAATTGAAGATGTGAGAACATCAGAATACGACCCTATTTTGAAAGGAAACTCTGGTGATGTGTTGTGTCATCTTCTCACTTGCGTTGTGTTCAGGCCTGATTTATTCAAACTCCAAGTTGTGCACTGGAGAGAAGCAGCCCGTTGTTCTGGATGGCTTTACTCTCTGTGCTTACTGCTGGCTTCACCAGAGAGAGGAATAAGGGCTTTTGCAGGCTCTTTCATTGTAGTTTAAAGGAAAAAGAAACCAAGGTAGATAGAAGATCTCAGGACACAGCAAGAGGGACAGGACTTGCTTTGTGGCAGCAGCAATACTGCCACATGTGTCCTACCAACAGGCACAGTCCCTGCTGCGCACAAACGACATCCCTGTCCCTGTGCCTCTGCATGGGCACAGGTGGAACGCACTCGTCTGGAGCTGGTGGGCCTCATTCACCCCTCTTTTGTTACTCCATCAGAATTAATTTTGTTTCTCTGGAAATCAGCTGAGAGCTGGCCCAAACGCATCTCTGAAAACAGCCGAGCAGCTGGGAGCAATGAGCAATTGCACCGCGGGTCAGCCTCCCACCTGGAGCTGGGAGCTCACCGGCGTGTCCTGCTGTGAGATAAGCTGGAAGATAGGTTTGGTAGCTCTGCCTTCTTGACCACGTTATTTGAAGTACACTTTGAATAAATGTTGGACTGCAGCCACTCTGAGTGATCTGCTGCAGGCAGGTATAGGCTTTTCACAGATACTGACTTGGGCAGGGCAATTTAAAAACCTCTTCTCCTGCCCTTAGCCTTGAACAGCCCAAAAAGCCAAGAGGCAGAGCTTTAGAGAAAGGTGTGCATCAGCACTGGTACGTTGATGGAGCCACGGTGACACCGCCAAGGAATTTGCCTCAAGTGAGAGGTGGGTGGCATTTTGTTATCCCTGTTAGAGAGGGAATTGTTGGTTGAAATTCCAGCGAGCTTGGAAAGTTGCAAATTTGTTGAAAGCTTTTGGTGATGCGGGGAACAAGGATGTCATTTGGCTCTGCAAAACTTGAAATTGGAAGGTGAGAGGCAGGGGGGCTGATTTTCCTTTTAGTGTAATGTATATCGCAAATAAGTGCTGAAATCAGTGAGCTGCACAAGTGTAAAAATTGGAGAAAGCAAAAAGCAAACCTGTCCCATTACCATTTAACTTGTAAACTCAATATATCTGATAAAGAAATCATTTAGAAATAATAAACATGCTATTTTTACAGTCACATTTCAGAGCAAAACCACACTTGAAAGGCTATAATTGTGACCTACATTTTGAATTATTTGATAAGGCTGACCCCCCATGATGATCTCGAATTAAAATCTTATAAATTACCACTTTCTGGCAAATAGGCTTGCTGTTATCATTTCACTCTGACATTTATTCTTTGCTGTGGGTCACTGCTTTATTACTGTAAGAGCTTTTGGCCAAGTGCTGTTCCCAAAGCATAGGAAAGACGTTAAAGGTTAATTTCTTGCAAACTGTGAGAAAATGTTACTTCTCATTCATTTAGACTTGCATTACTGAATTTGCATTCTTTTTATAGTATGTGTATTAGTATGTAGCTAAAATCCCTCACAGCAAATCAACCAATAAATTGCACTGAATTACAGTGTGGTAATGAATTGCTTGTCATTTGCTTTCCAACAACAATAACGTATTTTTTCTTTTTAATGCTCTTGGCCAGACAATTAACATATCCTCTTGTGGCGTAACTCTGAAGTCTTTGGAGTTCTGCCTGCAGAGCATTTGGCCCAAAAGTTGCACATGCCATAAAAGTTGTTTGTCATGTCTTTATCTGCATGTGTCTGGGGCTGTAGCCCTCTATAAAAAATTACGATGATGAGAGCAAATGTTTGGATCTACTGTGTGCCGAGTCTTCGAGTGGACAGGCAATTCCCCAGGAAATGCACAGCTATACCTCAAAGGCAAAATGGCTTTTGGCTGGCCAACACAAGGCCGGCTAGGCTAATCCCCACCAGGAAGAGCCCTGTGAAGTGTTTATTCACCACATAAACAAAATTCTTGGGGGATTTGACAAGGGAACCGCATGTGGTGGATTTATTGGGATTTACCCAACCAGCCCTCCAGGTGGTGACGAGGCCAGAAGGCGGCGGGGGTGATGTGAATGGGTAATTGCCCAGTGAAAATGTTGTACTCCACGTGAATTTTAAGGTAATAATGTCTGCCTTCCCAGTGGAAAATTCTGCAGAGGGAACTGTTAATTATCTCCATACTCATTTGGGATCCAGAAGGAGGTGAACAAAAATGTCATATCCACATGTTGAGTGTGCAAGTACTTCTGTCCTGGGGAATCGAGGTTGTCCTTAAAGAAAAGGAATAAAAATAAAAAAGTGGGGTACAGCGTGGGACTGATACCAGTAAAGGCACTCCCACACCTAGAGCCCTTTGGTATTACTCTGAGGAGTTTGGCTATGTAGAGGAGGAGGGAGAGAAGCATCGACACAGCTCTACGCCAGACAGAAATGATTAAAAAATGAATCATGGCTTGCATTGTGTGAGTTATCACTGGTGGTTCCCTGAAGAAATAGGTTAATAAAGTTGTGGCCTAATTAAATCACAGACCTTGTTTGTCTTCTTGCCCATTTGAGGCTGACATCTTCCAGACTTCCCCATGACGCCAGCCCAGAGGCTCGCATGCCTCGTGCGTGGCGGTGGGAGCAGGTGAGATGCTTTGCACGTGCGGTCACCAAAGCATTCCCCTTTTCCATGGGGTGGGGACTTGTACCAATTAGTTTATTGTTTACTAGCTGGGGTTGCAGATAGTTTATGCTCGACGTCAGGAAACATCTGTGTGGTCTCTCCCGAGGCTTCTGGCATTACTCTACCGTCTAGCCTTTGTGCTTGCCAGTTATTTTGGCCATCTCGCAGTCTCCCTCTACTGCCAAGTTTTGGAGGCTCCTGAAAATAGGTAATTAAACGTGTAACCTGGGCGTGTGAAAAACCTTTGCATCGTAAGGGCTCTGCTTTGCTTCAAACTGCATGAGTCAGTCGTACGGCAAGAGGAAGACTAGCCGTGCTGTCAAGGATTATGCAAGGTTTGTTTCGATGCCAGCTACCAGCTATTCGTGCTCGGGGGGCTCCCGGGGGAGGCAGGCAGGTGACACTCACCGCCCGGCACTGGAGGATCGCTGCCACCCAGCCCGGGCCTGGCACTGGCTGAGGCTGGAGCTGGCTCCCATGACGTGCTGGAACAGTTGGGTGGCAGAAAGCAAGGAGTTCATCGCTCCTGCCGTGCGATGAGGTTCTTTTGCAAAAGGAGATTGATTGGAAAATACTCTCTATCGTGGTACGTTGTGAGGAGTCAGTGTACAACAGGGAATATGTGTGTAGTGCCTCAGATGCACGTCCTACTATTTTACGGCTTTGTAAGGGTTAAGATATGAATTGGAGCATTTCATGTGTCCCAATTCACTATGCATTCACCATAAAGTGAGTCTGACCTTTTGAGGTTTTATTCTCTTCTTTCTTCTTTCTTTCTCTTTGTAAGCATATTCCCTTTATGCTTTTATCCCGATTTAGAATTTATTTTGAATTAGGCTCATTGATAGCTGTCAGTGAAGGATGTACTTGCTGCTGCCCATGTAAAAAGGGTTTTTGAAACTCAAGTGATTCCCCAAGCCATGTTAATTCAGAAACATTACAGATTTTGGAGTTGGCTTGTATTTCATTTGCAGTAAAATCACAACTTTTATCTTTCTTCAGGGAAAGAACGTATTTGCCAGTGACTGGACAAGAATAAGGATTTCAGTGATCGATTTTATAGTGTTAAGGCCATGGAATACAAGAATTAAAGCAGCTACTGATATGATTATAGCAGCTTTAACAATAAACAGATGTGACATGCATTTCTCACTGAGCTGGGTTCCTTGGTTCTTCTTCATATCTAAAGAAGTGCTAATGAGAAGATTTTTGGGGGTAAAGTCTATGGCTTTTCACTGTTTTCTTTGTACGAGTTGGAGGGTTTGATCTGGATTTGGACTTGTAAACCATTTTTTCATATAACTCCAATGAGATAAGATGTGTTTCTGTAGGTATACGTTAGGAGCTGCAAGGAGAAGAATGACAACAAATGCGTTGGAGATGGCAATACATCAGGATGTGACATAGTTGGCACTTAATGTTATTTCACCAAGGAAGGAGTTCTCTTAAACTCTAATTATTTGGTTGATGTGAAGAACTTTAAGGATTTTGCCATTAAAAATCTCAGTTTAGATACACCTCACTTAGATATCTCTTGACTTTTGGACGAGCTTGACGTCATATATTCTTCTCCAATGCATTCCTTGTACTGACCCACAGTCCTCAATTCTGTGCCAGCCTATTTGACAAAGACATCAGCTGCTGGCACCTTCTGACTGAAGAAATCTGCCCTTTCATTGTTAGCCTGTTTTCGTAAACACTCTAAGGATTTAGCAACTAAGGAAATGTATTTGGTGTTGGGTCCATCCAAGTCTAGTGCTGCAATACAAGCAATAATAATAATACAGGCAATACAATATGGAAAGGAAGTGTCTTGAGCCTAGAATATATCACTTTATCAGTGCACTTTGAGTTGCTTATAGATGCTACACCCGTACGCTAGCTTTGGAATTTGCTGTGTTTAAGTGTTAATAGCAAATAATCCTTTTTTAAAAACTTGGTGGTAATTAAATCTCTGTTATTTAGCTATGTTATAAGACTTTATCTTCAAACTATTACTGGAAATAAAACCAATTCTAATTTGGTTTGCTGAATTGAGACACAGTTGGCTTATGTCTTGAAGGGACTTGGTTTCCTTATTGGCCTGGAGCCTTGAGCCCAAACTTGCCGTAACAGAAATGCTGTTTGGATTTCTTTTTAAAAACAAATTATAAACAGAAATAAAACAGTCGCTTTATTCAGTAAAAATAATTTATAAGGGATACGGATTGCAAACTAGTGATCTGAAATTTTTTCAGCACTATTCTCCAAATTTGTATTGCCAAGCAGCTGTACCTTCCCCTCCCTTATGCTGTCCACTGCATCACAGCTCCTAACTGGAGTTAGGTCTCTTTCTTCTCAGTCCTGCAGCAAGGATTACAGCTGTATCTCCAATATCCTGTAAGGAGAGGATGGCACACAAATATGAGGGAAGTGGTAGGACTTCCATTTATTATTAAGTGTCTGACGAGGAGAAATAAAATCATTTCAGAAATGAAATGTGAGCCTTTCCAAATCTTATGCCAGGAGAGAAGGTGAGTGTTTCTCCACACTGTAGAAGTGGGACTGGTAACAACTGTCGGGTGAGTGGGTTAAGGAGAATGATGAGGGTCTCCCTTCTTGTGTTGTTCTTCCCTCCTGCTCTCCAGCTTCTTTCAGCCCCTTGCTCTGGATGACTCTTACATTCTTCATTCACAGACGACCGTATGAATTTGTCCTTTAGGTAAACGCATCCCTATTTTAAAGGGTGCTGAAATCGCTGCCAGATACAAGTAAATGATCAAAATGTGCTATCAGCTTCAGCTGTAATTTCTGGCTTATTGATTTTTGTCTGTGGTTGGCTACAGTACACTTAAAAGGAGACAAGGCAGGCAGTGGAAAACGGGGGAATATCCTGCAGTGGCATGGGCTGGCCGGGTGACACAACAGTTCCGCTGTACAGTCTGGTCTTGTACAAGTTGAAATTAAAAGGGAGATTTCATTTAATGTAAGTAGCAAGGACACAATGTGCAACTTCAAAATAAAGAAGAAATACATTAGCTATAGATAGTCACCGTTAAGGATTCTCAGATGCTGTTTGACAGATTATTGTTCTTCTACACTTAAATACTCGGTAGTACTTTTTGCAAATCACTTGTACAGACATGCTATTTCTCTTTGAGTAATAATGATTTACCAGCTTTTCTTTTATCTTCTGGGTGTCCAGGGCAGTAGCGTTACCACAATAAAACTAAATTGTGTTTCTTATATCCTATTTCATTCTCTTTAGCAGCATTTGACAGGGGAAAAAAAATAAAAAATTAGATTTTCAAACTATGAAATAACCGTACTTATATATACATAAAAGGTTTAAGGCACACTTTAATATCTTCAGTCACATGTACTTTAAGCAAGGATAAGCAAAATATTAGCTAATGTAACACTTATATAAGGGATATTTTGGTATTTACTGTATAGCAAGGACTTGTTACCATTTTATGGAGATTTCTAGACCTTGAGATTTAATAATCTTTTTGATTTGTCACTCTGATGGGATGGAAGTGCTTATGAATTTACTCTAAATAGAGTTTTCTAATCATCGTTAGGAAAATTAGAAATATATGGCAGATTAACAAACCAGCCATTCATCTGTTGGGTTAAACGTACTAACATGATCTTAACAAGCCATGTCGTCTCTTAACACATGCAAAGGACCAAATTATCTGCTGAAAGACTGACATTATGTAAATGTAACATTTGCTGGACCTCTAAACCCTGTGATTAAATTACTGTCTAAATTATTCTGCAATATGAACGTTGCCTACAAAAAGAAAAGCTGTAGAAGGAATGACTGTGACATCTTCTGGGTTTGCAGTATTTCCAGAGCAAACGTTTGAAATGAGCAGTTTGTATATATAACTCAAAACCTTAATGAAATAAGAAGAAAGCAAGTGGAGGATGTGACGTGAGAAAAACTTTACATAGAGGCAGATTTATCCCAGGGCTTCAGCAAGACTTCCTTAGCGGAAGAAGCATGGCTCAATTAAGAGGGGAATTTCAGCCACAAATCAAAACTTCTCATGGGAGAGATGTGTTCCCACCTCCCCTCCGTGAATATGCTGGGTAGTCAGTGGCAGGTAATCAGCTTTCACTTAGGACTTTGCGAGAGACGCGGCTATAAAACAGCGAAAATAAAACCAGGAGAGTGTGCTGAAACGCAGGCGTTGTGAGTAATTACGTCCCTGAAAGGCTGCAAATAAATCATGTTCCCTGCAAATAGATGTCTCCTCATATACAATAACTGATCAGTTAACGTGTGCCGTGTCATTAACTCGTGTAAATTATCTTAGTCATATCTCACTCATTCAAAAAATTAAAATCTAGCAGAATAAATGTGCTTCGGCAAATGAGGAATTGAGTGTTTTATTAATTGGCTGCTCGTGAGCTCCAACAGCAGCTGCAGACAGAGGCAGCACTTCACAAAGGGCAAGTATCTGAGCCTCGTGGTACACCTGCGAGGTGAAACGCGTGGCTTTTGTGATGGCGTAGCACGTGAGCCCACCGCGATGGAGGGTTAGTGTTCCTGTTCCCCTGAAAATCATAAAAACCAGGCTTGTCGCTTCTTTGGTGGCTCCTTGAAGCTGCGGGTGGAAAGCAGCAGAACTGGGATGCTCCGAGGAAAGACATGGTGCCCACCTCCCTGGGAAGTTAGAGGTTTGTCTAAAGCTCAGCGTTATTTCTTTGGAGCTTTTACTCCTTTGTGCAGATGTTTTCCTGTCCCTTCTCTGTGCCTCTGTCTGTGAGCAGGGTATGGGGAGGCTGCAGGAGGACAGAGCAGCTCCGGGGCTGTTGGGTTGGATGTCTCCTGCCCACTCCTGCTCCGTTTCTCATTTACCCATTGGTAAAAATGCAATGAGAGGTAAAAAGAGAAAAATGCATTCATTTAACTAAGGCAAGATGTTACGTTACTGGCTTTAGAGCAGTTAATTTGAGCTAAAGAAAACTGACAGAAATGAAGATGTAAAAAGGGCGGTGGCAGGGGGAAAGGCAGGTAGAAAAGCAAACCAATGTCAAGCAAGACATTCCTTTTATGTGCTTTTGGGCCTTCCAAATGAACCAAAAAATCCAAATCAGACTTTATCCACAATAATTCCTTATAGTTTGTAACATGCCTTGTTTTGTCCTGCTGGCTACATTTTTTTTCTTCTTCTTCTTTTTTTTTTTTTTTCCAGCCAGTAGGTACTGTGCATTTTATTTTACCC
This sequence comes from Anser anser, assembly GCF_964211835.1. Classification (NCBI taxonomy): domain Eukaryota; kingdom Metazoa; phylum Chordata; class Aves; order Anseriformes; family Anatidae; genus Anser; species Anser anser. The sequence continues at coordinate 24,676,033 of NC_139729.1, read as the reverse complement.
AGTAATGCTAATCCTTTGTACAGACTTCTGGAGTGTGCGTTCAGAAATCTTTATTAGAAAAGTGTGACCGCTGCTGGCTCTTACTAGATGGATTTATAGGGTCCTTTCTGCATGAATCTTGTATATTTGATCAGTTATTCCTCAAGGTTTGTTGTTACCCCAAGGGTCCAGATCTCCACCGTCCCCAGTGTTATTTTGTAATCACAGAGCCTGGTTCCAGTCCCTTGGAATCCTTTCCCATTCTCTCATCAGCTCCATGCGACCTCTCCATTCTTTTTATAAATTCTTGTGGTTTTAAGTTGAAATGACCAGAAAACTAAGTGTGAACTTTTTACCTGCAACGCATGTGTTATCTTTTCTCAGACTGCCAGACAGCAGAGTTTTGCTGAGAGCCGTATTCGTTTGCGTGCTTCGTGTGCCAAAGCCTCGTATAAGAGGAGAATCACTTGTGTGTATGTTATTCAAATTCTGAAGGACTCCAGATGTAATTTCCCCATTAGCTGCATGTTTCAACGAGCCAAGTTATTGTGGCACTGTTTTCAGATGAAATAAACCTCTCCCACTCCTACAGACTGCTCATGAAAGCTTGCCTCTTCTCCCCATCCCTCCGTGTGATTTCATTCAGCCAGACAGAGGATGCAGAGGATTTCATTCAGGTCATCCTGCAGTGAGCCTACCTGTCCCAGCACATTGCTGTCTGCCACTTAAATTTAATACGATAGGGTTTTTTTTTTGTTTTGTTGTTTGTTTTTTTTTTTGCTAAAGAAAGCTTTGTGTGTGTGTGTATGACTTTGCTTGTTTGTTTTTTGGTAAAAAGCCTGCGGGTGACCTATTGGTTTTTCTTCATTCAAATTCTTTATGTTATATGGGAAGAAAAGCAGAAAAGTACCAGGGGAAAAACAAACAACAAAAAACCCAACTGTTCATAACTGGGAGATGACTAAGCAGAGAGATGTCCTTGTTTGTGTTATTTCCTCCTTTGAAATGGAAATCTGGCTTTCTGTGCCGTAACACCAAAGGTGTCTCCAAGATTTGCTTCACCTTTGGTTGAAAAGAAAATACTTCTGGTTTGCTGCTCCCCACTCCCTGATCCTGTTTGGTCAGTGTCCCGTAAACGCATCTGAAAATGGTGCCCCAAGCACTTCTGTTTGTGGTTAAAAATTTGAGGGGGAAAAAAGACAAGGAGGAGAATCCTTGCAATGGTGCTTGTTTTTCCAATTTATTCACATTCTGGAGGGCTAGAGATGCACGGGAAAATAGATGAGTTTAAATGTTATGAGAGTGAGGGCTGACCCTTTATTTATTTCTCTCTGAAATGTATATTGCTCTTAGTTACGCCGTAATCCACAGTAATTGAGGAGTTTGGTCATTTCTGGCACAAGTTTAAGTAGTTTTTCAATATCTTGCTCCTGAGCTTAAATTACCACAGGTTTACAGTTGTGTAACTATAAACTGAACTTAATCATTAATTTTTCAGCATTAAAAAGAAAAAGTAGGCTAAACTTCAGCTATAGATGAAGTATTTAAAATAATTTCCCAAAGCTCTTCATAAATATGACATTGATTCATTGATATACAGGCCATTAGCAGTTAGTCTCCTCTGTTCATCTATCATTTCAATTATCTCTAGACTTCCCTAGGGTCTTTGACAAATGGGAGACAATTTGCATTTGGTACATTAATGACCTTGGTTGAATTTATAATTCTCTCTTCCCCCCCCTATAATTATACTTTAGCATTTGAGGGGAAAAACCCACAAAAATATAGTCAGACAGTTTGTAATTTAATCAGAAGTGTATGGGCACTGAGGAAAGGAAGAAAAGGAAGAGCTGGGGAAAAGGAAGAGTTGTCAGTCTCTCACCGCACTGCCCCAGCCCTATGGATTTCTTCCTGGAGGTGCTGTCTCTTTGTCCCTGCTCTGACAAAGCACAAGAGGGATTTCAGAAAATGACCCCTTAAAATCTGGATGGACAAAAACAAAGAAACAAAAAAGCTATAACAGAAAAGTAAAATTCACCACTTAAATGCCCTGTAATTGCAAATCGCCTCGATGGACTCACTGCAGCAGTTCCCACCTCAGAAAGCTTCCTGGCCAACTTTCAGGATTTTGGGGCAGTGTGTTGCTTTTTAAGCAATGGGGGGACACGTATGGAGTGAATCCATCACGCACGATGAAAACGCGATCACTGCTGTCCCAGGAATGTTTCCGGTTGTTAAAAATTTGCCGTTGCCATCAGTAACAGCAGCGTGGTTAACTGCAGATACAAGTCTTTGCCTTTTCCTTTGAACATGAAATCTCTGCAGCCTCTCAGACAACATTAGGTGGTAACTGTTGGCAACAGCTACAATGTTAGGAGCGACGTATGTTTCCAGCTAGATTTTCAGAACCATCCATAACATTATACTGCATGTACTTTTCTCATATATCACACTTCCCTTTTGTGAGTCAGAATGAATTTGGCTGTCTCTTCCATGCAAAAAAGTAATTAGGCTGCTTTGAATGTGAGGAATTTATTTTTTGATTGGAACCGAAGGGTGAAGTTCCAAATGTGAGATTCCAGATTCACCGATGCTCCTGCTTAGGAGGGAGGCATGCATACAGCAAGAAAGGTCTTGGGTTTGAAGAGTGCCAACCCAGTCTGAGGTGAGCGCAGGGCAGGCTGATCTGCCTTGGTTTCTTCTGACGTACGTTGTACAACTGTTATTCCACATGCTGAAGAGCTGTCGGTGTTTGGTTTGAAGAGGCTTGGTTAAATTAGAAGCTCTGAGTGGTCTCTAAGAGTGAACGAAAGATCAAGGTAAACATATTTATTGATTTATTTCCTCACCCTTCTGAGAACAGGACTAGGACTCCAAATAGTACGCGCCTGTGGAATCTACTATGCTCTGCACACAGATGCTGTGTGAATGTCTTTATTTCCACACAGCCTGTATGGCCGTGCTTTGATTTTTTGCCCCTAATAGTTTTTGCCCTTTGATGTCTGTTTTTAATTTACTGAACATCTATAATATATCTTAAGAATATTAAATTTATTTCTAATAAATATTCTGCTTAGGAGTATTACCTTTAATACTCTGACCTTAGTGCTGCTCACAAAATACGGTTGGTTATCTTGAAACCAATAACTTTATGACTGTGTGTTGTTATTTAAGATTTTACAACAGTATACCCTTTTTAATGGTCAGGAACATAAAAACATATCTGCTATTTGCAGAGAGAAGTGTGGAGGAAAGGATGTTATAAAGTGCAAAATGATCCCATGAAAAGTCCAAATGCTGTAGTAATTTTGAAGTTTTAAATGATTTGCACCATCTCACTGATGCTTTGCAGAAAGCATGTGTAAATTTCTTTTGTTATAGCCCCTGAAAAAATTGGGTTTGGCTCCCCATCAGAACCAGAAGCCTGACATCTATGTAGATTTAAAAGGCAAATTTAGTTAGTGTTGGAAACCAGCGTGTGAAGTTTGGATTACACGAAACTGGTCCTTTCTGACTCTGGTATGAATCCATTTTAGCAATGGATTAGCAGTTTCAGCCTTCTAATTTCTGCTTGTGATCACCTTTTGACATCTGACAGTTTAAAAACCTTGAGATCACATACTTTTATAACCAGAACTCCCAGGCTGTAAACCCAAGACTGCTACCTCTGCTAACGGCGACTGCTACACATGGCGAACATATGTGCTTGCAAAAGTAGGAGAGGTCCCAGGTTCAAATGCTGGTGTCAGTCTGAGGTAACTTCCAGCCAAATTGTTCTTTCTGCAGTGTCTGACTGTGGCATCACGCAGAGCAGGATTTCTTTGTTTGAGAGGAGATGTCTCTGCTGTTCTACGAGGAAAGGCCCCAAGAAATCAGAGCTGTTCTGTGCTCATCGCTGTTAATTTATCCGGAAAAAGAAATCTTATTTTTCCAGTCCTTTGCTTTGAGTTTGTCATTGGTAACAACTGCACGCAAGTTAATGGTTCGGCCATCTCTTTTTTCAAGCTTGCTATAACTCCATATCCAACCTAAGTGTCCTGCTTGAATCTGTTAGCAGGGATTCCCTTCTAGACAAAGGATGCTTACCTCTCTGCTGTTTTTGGATCTTTCTGAAATATTTAGCATGAAATGAAGCAGCTGCGTTTGCGAATGCCCAGCGCTGGCTGTCCATCGAGGTGCTGCACGGCACTGCTCTTGGTGTGGGGCAGACGGAGGAAAGCCTGCCCCGCAGTAGCACTAAGCACCAGTTAACAAGCACCCACTGGTGTCAGAAGAGTTAGAGGAATTCAGAAGATAAATTAGGCAATGAAGTCTCTGGGAATAATGACTTCCCTAGGGTTTCTTTACAAATTAAACTGATGAAGATTTAATCATTTGTTGTTTTTCATTTTTTCCATGGATTCTGTTGCCCTTGACATGTCAGATCAGTTACTAGAAGACACTGAGTGAGTGCAGCTAAGGGGCAATGGCATATGTCTGTGTAGACCAAACAAAGAGTTCTCATTTAAGTTCATTGTTAAAGGATTGACCTGGTTGTGCAATCATGTTTCAGCCACACGGAGAATGATTACAGAAAAGTTATTTTCTGTAGTAAGAAAAAGTGAGATTACTTGACAACTGTAGCTAGCACAGGATTTTTGACAGGGTAGTGAGTAATTCTGCCCACATAGCTGTTAGGAAGGTCTTCTAGTGAAGAAAAAACAAAAGACGAGAGAGATTATTCAGGAGGAAATAGGAAGAAAGAAATATTTAACTCATTTAAGGCAGCAGCGGAGGCGTGCCGTTCATTGCTGCTTGATCTAATCCCAGGCTGTATTGAACGATGAGTAGAGTCTGTCCCACCAGTGATTGACATTGACTGGCAAGGACAACTATTACAAAAAAATAAGAAAATGGGAGTTTCCATTTAAAACTCCATAATTCGTTCCAATTCTAAACCAGAAGTCAGGCACGTGGCATCCTTTCCCTGCGAAAAAAATCCTTTACATTCACTTCAGTATGTAATAGTTTTGGGGGAAAAAAAGAAAACTTTTCATTATTTATGTGGAAAATGAACTGATTTGCGCACTTGCTTAGTCCTGCAGGTAATGATATTACAAGAAAGAGTAGTTTAGAAGGAACTGGCTTCTTACAAGAGGGATGCCCTGGAACTTAGGGTCATTAAATTGATATCTTGCTCAGGCTGCACTGCGGCAGTCACCAGCCTGTTTGGCTGGGGAGTCGTAGCGGCTTCAGTCCTGTTGAAATTCAGCAGCACTGCTGCTTTGGGCCTGATGGTCCGGTTGGCAGAGTTTTATCATTTGTTAAAAGAGACAAATACTGTTTAAGGACAAGCATTTGGATGCCACTTTTTCCTGTCCCATGTCCCCTTCCCTGCGCGCGCACACAGCAGGGTACCCAATGCCCTCAGGCTCTCGGGCCTGCAAGGGGCCTCAGCCAGGGCCTGGCTCCACGTTGGGCTTGGCACCTCCTGGGGCCTGCCCCGAGTTGCCCACGAGTGCTGCAGGGGCTCCCCCCCACAAAACGCTGCCAAAAGGAGCAGGCTCCTGGGTCTGAGGCATTTATTTTACAGGGTTGGAGGAGAGGAGCCACACGCTTGCTTAGATCGATCGGTTCTCTTGCTGAGTACAGAAAAGAAAAAAAGAGACAAAGCTGGAATAAACACTTTATGCTTATAATAATATTTTTCTTTGTTGTCTTTCCTGTCCCTTCCTGGATCAGATAAAATCGTGATTTGAGGTTCCTTTACAGAAATGTTTGGAATTCGATTTCCCAATAAGCTGCTCCGTTAGGGCCCAGCTCTGCCCCTGCACCCTGCTGCATGCCCGGCTCCTCCTCCGGCCTTGCAAACTGGGGCTGCTGCTCTGCATAGATGTCAAAGCCACGGGGTGGCAGGCCTTTTAACCATCCCACATGGGCCACCACTGACTTGGTAGGCTCTGACCCATCATTACAGGTTTTACCTGGGAACAAGCGTATTTATTTCTTTCTGAAATTGTTCTTTCACCTTTTAGCCCAGCGAGCCTGAAAAACATCAACAGTGTACAGTGCTATCTTTATCTCTGCTTTTGTTATTTATGTGTTGGACTGTTGCAGGGCTCTTCATGGGAGGTGACATTTTAAATCTCTTGAAAGTACAGGTTGGGCAGAATGCATCAGCCACCTTCTTCGCTTTCCCGTTGTGCTCCTTTGATGCCGGTGCTCTGCGTCTCTGAGCTCATGGTTGGTCCTGAGGACATTGGCATTAGCTAACCCGTGGGTACCTCCAGGTTATTTGCACGTATATACTGGTTATCGCTCTCCAGCTATCGTAGCCCAAGAACCCAAATAATTTTGCATAGCCTTGATTTTTTTTTTTAATACAGAAGTAACTCATTTTTATGGAGATTTATACCACTTAAGATTAATAAATGTAAATGCTAAGCTTTTAGCAATGACCTACCATACCTGCTTTTTCTATACGCTTTTACAATTGCACTCTGATGACCCGATTTATAGGCGATCATGGGAAGTGGGGGGAAAGGCAGTAGTTCTGCACATAAATTTTCTGGAGATACAGAAGCAGAAGAGGGAAGCTGAACATTTGTTGGGAACAATACTGGCATAGTCCCACCCTGGGTTTGTGACCAAATGGCTGGCCCTTTCTGGTTTTCTTCGCCAGGATACCAGAAGGCAGCAAGCTGCAAGCCTGTCTCAGGTTCAAGGTGCATTTTGTGAACTCCCCGTTAGGCTCCAGCACTTGGCTTGGCTGGAGCCAAGTGCTTAACTCGTGCTTGCAATTCATGCCAGAAACCAAGCTGATAAGACTCCTGGAGTCTCACTGGTAATCACTGGATATGATTTTTAAAGGGTGTTTACCTGTCTGCAGGATAGGAAAGAGCTTTATATTGTGAAATCAAACCTCCAAAGTTCTGTCTTTTATCCTGTTTGTGTGTGCACACCCACCACTTGTTGGCAAGGGAAGTCAGATGTACAGCAACGAGAAGGCATTTTTAGGGTAGCTGCATTTTCAGACAAAGACAAAGGCTTTTGAGGATGTCACTGCAGAGTCCCGAGTTCTTTCTAAAAAGACTCCATTTTGTCGTTTTGTGGCATGAAAAGTCTAAGCAGAAAGAAATCCGCCTCAGCAGAGCTCTGTTGTGAGGAAAGCTACATTACAGCAAATGATGCTTTCTTTTATGTTTTGCTCACAACCATCGTAGCAGGCAAAGGCAAACACTTGTCTAATTTGATAAAATATCTTTAATTGCAGCAACGGTACTTGAGGTTTGGGCTGGGTGCGTTAGCTCTGTTTGTAATCATAGTTCTAGCCGTGCTCCACAATCATCTCCAATCATGGCCAATTAGCATCCGTTAGTCTGTTGTTGCTTAATTCAGATGTTCTGGGATGCTCAGTTGCATTATTCATACCTTGTCTGTGAAATGTGTTTTAAAAATGAGCACTATTACAGGATTTCGTTGTACTGTGGGAAGGTTTTTTTCCTTTCATTTTAGTTATTCCAGTTGGTATTAAAAGAAAACTGGAACATGATTTAGGTCTTACAGTTAACTTTTAGGAAGTAGTTGTTCCTGTTATAGATGATTGTAAAGTGGGATAATAAAAAAAAAAAAGAATAAAAAAAATCAAAGCAAGTATTTTTTCAGCCTGCACTTTGGTTTTGTAAGTTATTGTTGCAAAACGTCCTTGAAGCTCAGGGAAAGAAAAAAAAAAAAAGGAAAAGAGAGACCAGCTGCGTATGTGGTTATGGAGGGTAAGCAGTAAGATTTTGAAAGGACAGTTAAATGCCAAGTTTCAGGATTTAGTCCAGACTTTATATACCAAAGAGTAGGAGGAGAGCACGTGGTGGACCAGGCCACCTCTGTACCCACAGCACGGCACTGAGCATTTCCTGATATTGCACAGGAGCAACAACAGCTCTAGAGTAACACAGCGGTTCTTACCAGCCTCTTGCTTTTTAAGAGCTTGTTCTTTAACTTGTTATTTAAACTCCGAGCCTGTTTTTTCTCCCTGCTGAGTTTTACTCTGACTTTAAAGGAGTTATTCTTGATTGTGTGCAAGTGCAAATGACTGATGTATCTGGTTTTTGTTTTTAATCTTCGGCCTATGATTTTAATAAGGAAAAATTAGTACTGGTGAAATATGTTTAACAAGAGGTTTTGTTTGATTTTGGTTTTGCATCTAGGGTTCATAAAATCAAAATTTTTAATGCTCCAGGGACAAAAGCAAGCAAACCATTGCAGAGATCTACACCACTGGGGTAGGTGGGCTGTGCACCCGGTCGTTAAATTAGACGGCTGATGTTCTCTATGTAAATGAACGTCATGGAGGATCAAGAGGAATGCATGCAGTGGTAACTTCTTTCCACAAAAGAAAAAAAGTAATAAAAAGAGGAGGTGATAACTTTTGGAAGCAGGGTACAGCAGCTGCCAGTGGAGACAATGGCAATGATGGGTGTTCTCCGGGAGCTCACTCGAGAAAAGTCTGTGCCAAACTCTCAGAAGTTTGCTCCACTAATCAGACGCTTGTTAATAACAGCTCAGATTTACGATACTTCATAACAGCACAAGAAGAAATATTCATCCTGTTATTGACTTTGTGGAGGAAGAAAACCTAATAAAGCATTAAGAGTGCTTAATCAATACACATGTAGGACTGTGCTTGACTGTCAGAATGAGCAGCTTTGTTTTCTATTCAGGCAGATAATTTATGGTTCACACTGAAAATGATGGATGTAATTTATGTTTTCAAGACAATTACTGTTCAAAGAAGACTGTTACATAGCTCTTGCACAAAACGAAGAAAAAGGCAAATGCAGTAGCTGGGGCGTGAGCATTGTGCTCGCCAGCCTGTCCAGTCTGGCTATTTACATGTAACGTTGCTGTGATATATGTGCGTATGTACTCGTGCGAGCTGTGTGGTGTCATAGAAGTGGTTGGCCTTTAAAGTTCAAATCAACTTTCTCAGGCTCCAGGATTTATTCAGACATATGGTTTTGGTTGCAGACCATCTGGGCCATAATTTAAAAAAAAAAAAAAAAAAAAAAAACAGTGTCTAAAACCTTAAGGAGCTACCTATTTGTTGGATCTTTTGTTGGTACTTTTAAAACTTGAATCAAACTGTTTAGATCTATAAATGAGAAGTTTTCAAGTGCGTGTTATAATTTGCAGATGCTCACCTATTATCTTTCCTCATGAAAGCAAATAGTAATACGCATGCACGTATATCTCTTTGTTCATGTACCAGGCACTCAGCTGTGTTAAGGTACACATATAGGTGCAATTAGGTTGCATATTATATATTTAGGATTTGATGATAAGCATTATGAGGGTTTTGTGTCGAAAAACGTTTAAGTTTGATGCTGCAAGCATTCACGGTTTGTTGTCTGAGTTAGGAATTTACACATCTGAATTGCCATTAAAATCAATAGATGCTGCCAGTGCCTGTTACAGCAGGTAACCAAGCTTCTTTCTTAAATAAAGTTGCTTGATATTTAGATTCCTGAAATCTTTCCATCTTCACCCCAGTCTTCAGGAGAAAATCACAACTGGGATGAAGCCCTATTAGTGAACTGCTGTATTCCTCCTAAATAAACATGTTCTGGTTACTTTGACCCCTAATTGAAGCACAGTGTGCTAGCCAAACACTTTTAAACTAATCAAAATAACCTCCCCTTTCCGTAGTGGTGGGCTTTGTTCGTGTGGTATTGCAATAACAATGTGAATGATTTTGCAGATTTTATTCCACTCCAGTGATTTATTACAAGCCCATTGAGCTATGGCATGCGCTGAAGTCAGCTGCTTACGGTTCAGAGCACAGGTTAGCCCCCGCGAGTGGTCACTGAAATGGCAAGTTTGCATGTGGTTGCATTAAATAAAGTTGTTGCTCATCTGCAACTGATAAATATAGCAACCATGGGGGGAGAAAAAACACTAAATAGTGGGCTGCGGCTATGAGATTCTCTTTGTTGTCTTAAAAATTAATCTTTATAGTAATACAAATTCCTTAAACTTGTTATACTGGTAAAATCCTTTACCTAAAAATACTGTTGCCTGTAGGCAATGGGTTACCTGGTGTGTCCCATAGATCTAAATTGTTGCCAAAAATAGAAGGTGATTCAGTCCATTGTTGCAGGTCAATTTTGTCCAGTGCTGCATTTATATAAATTTTGTATTTATTTCTAGGAAATCTAAAATCATCTAGACTTTCCTAATATCCTTGTGAAAGATTGTTTTTTCCATCTTGCTCTGCTGTCTGATACTTTCAGACAGGAGCATTCAACAAGAATGGAGAAGGCTACTGGGATCAGTCCTTCTCCATCCAGCATATAGCTCCTAGGCATATTTAATTGAGCAAAGGTGATCCATTTCATGAAAAACAGACGTGCTGTCCTACTCTGAAGATATCAAATATTTGAGGAGGTTTTTGGACAAATGAATACATTTTTACAATACCTTGTGCTGTAAGCAAGGGATGTAGGCAGATGCCTACCATCTACATTTTTTAATTCTAGTGAATTAAAATGCTGTGATTTTTTTTCCACACACATTACAGACATCATATACAAAGTTAATATTAAATTAATCTAGATTGGTTTTTTTTTTCATTTTTTTTCTCTAAGACTTCATATGGCAGCATTGAAAACTCACATAAAGTATGTCCCATGGATAATGTTTTTGTGTTGCAACATTGGCACTATAAATAAATGTGAAATATTGCAGTAGAAAGCATCACATTTATTTTTCTGAAGCGCCTACAGCATGTCATTACAGATGGATTGATAGTCTTGATAACATTGAACTTTTGTCAGCCCTAACCTGGCAGACTTGTTACATGTCAGAAATTTTCTGTCATTTTTCTTGCTATCCAAAAGGCAAATATATTTGCAACCTTGAATGACATTGAATATGGAAAGCAGAGAGAAATTTATCATTTGACAGAATTGTTTTTGTTGTAGTTGTTGTTTTGTTTTGTTTCTTTACAGTGGCAAATCTGTAATCAGACATTAAAATTCTGCCTACTCTGTGTTTTAGGAATATAGAATGGCTTGTAAGAGCTGTATGAACCATGTTTTAACAATGTAAATATAAAACAAATTTGTTATTATTTCACATTCAGATAACTTATTTTTGTGCTTGTTTGAGGCAACTTCTGACCTTTATTATTCAATTGTTAAAAACAAGTTGGCACAATACAAGCAGTGAAGAAGCTCTTGTACAGGAGGTTGTACATTGCAGATGCAGGTGCTTATAGAGCAAATTTTCTTAACACTAAGTTTTGAACTACTATGGTTGGTACCTAATGAGGGTTATGCCTTCAAATATGTGTGCTGTGTCATAGGGAAAAGGCTATGTCAAAAGCTTATTTTGGTGTCTTACAATACCTATAATTTAGTTTCTGAGTTCTGACGATAAGATTTAAATGACATATTTGTTTTAAAGAGAAGTATGGATGAAAAGTCAGAATTCCTGCATATAATAGAAAAAGCAGTACATTTCTGGTGCAAGAAATGGCCAAAAAAAAAAAAGGCATAGAATAAAAGCAAGTATTAAGGCAGAGATGAGGAAATCCTGGACACAGCATGAAAGAGAGAGATGGAAGAAGATGCTGAGTTTTAGTAGCACCAGTTCTTTTACTGGGGCAAAACACGTGGGTGGGTCACAGCTTTTTATGCTGAACAAGAAGATTCCTGATTGCTAATATAAATATGTTGCAATCAAAAGGAAAAATGTTCTGTACATTAGTATGCAATAGCACCATAGACTTCCGCGTGTATTATACCCTTGTGAAATCAAGTGGATAATGATTAGCTTCTCAGCTTGAAAGGTTTTCTTTCAGTGTTTTGGTTGAAAATACAGACATTGGTGTTAATAAATTAGGTAGTATATTATAGACCACAGAACTTAGTCAATATTTTATACTAGGAGGTCATGTAGTATTGCAGATGCTAAATGTGGTCTAGAAAAATAAAGTAGTTCCTCACATAATTTTTGTTTAAAAAAAATAAAGAGCAAGAGATTTTATTAGTTTTCAATTCTGCTAGTATAAATAGAAGTTGAAGCTGTGGAGCAGGGTTATTATGCGGCTCATTACTGTTTATTACCACAAGGCATATCAAGATGTGTGCTAGTTAGAGGGAGTAAATCATTTGGAACATGTCTGCTTTGTCGATCTTCTGTATGATGCTCAGTGCTACCATGCCTTCTTCCTGTGCTTTGGGGAACAGGGCTAAAATCTGTTGCTTGTCATATGTTCTCTCAGTCTCTTGCTGAGAAGCGAACAGACGAATGTTTTATTTCGGTACGGTTTGCTTTTGCATTTCGGGGTGTGTAAGTGTTTTTCCTCAGAAAAGTTTCTATCTAAATTGTGTTTCCATGAAATCAAGAGAAAAGCCTTGCTGACTTCGTGTGAGTTAAGATTTGCTCTGTTGTGTAGCTCTGATATAACTGATTTTTTTCTTTTTTTTTTTAATTTAACTTGCCAGTGCTTGTCAGTGTCACTGGGGACAAAGAAAGTTTTATTGTGTCAGTCACTGCATTGAATGTAGAGCTGCAGAGAAATTAGATGTTTTCAGTGAGTTTGTGCCTCTTCAGATATGCGTTAGTAAATGTTGACATTTCATGATGTGCTTTTCTTTAGCTTGTTAATAATCTGAAACCTCCCCCAAAATTTCTTTGAACTCTGGTTTTTAGACAGGATTGTAAATGAACTAGTAAAATTAAACTCAAGCTCATAAAAGAACTAACGAACCTTGGTAAATCTTAAGTCTTTAGCAGCTAAGGATTGAAGTTGAAAGGCTCTCGTCTCTCTTGTATATATGTGAAATTCTTTCTTTTTTGATTTTTTTTACAGCACTTTGTATTTCTCTTGGACAGAGTCTAATTAGAATTTTTTTAAAAAGCCGTAGTTCCCCAGTGATGATGCAGAGTGCCCCTAATATGAAGTAATTGCTTCAATTTGTATAGTCATGATGATGCTTATCTTCTGTTGCTTAATCTTCCTCCTCGCAGCTCTCTTGTTCTCTAATCTGAATGCAATATGTGATCCCTACCAACACTGAGGTCCTCGTGGACATGGCATCTCTCACCTGTGTCTTCGTGCCAGGTTTTGAGACCCTGGCGTGTCCCCTTAGCCCTGGCTTGCCCCTTACCAGTGCACTGTGGAGGTCTGCTCTGCCAACAAACCAGTTCAAGGCGTTTGGCACCAAACCAAGAAAAAGTGCCCACAACCCATTGCTCTTGTGCAGATTCATTGCTGTCCCTCCCTACCTCTGCAGTGGACGAATTGCGTGTCTACGAGACGACATTCACACTTCAGAGAGAGCGATGTAAGCCAGAAAGTAATGCACAAGTATGCTTTCCAGAATACATGAAATCAATACAGCAAATACCTGCTGGTTTTGCTATATTTACTATCCCACTTGACAAATTTTCTGCTTTGGAAATACTTTCATACCATCTGTTGTCTGCGATGTAGCTCAACAGAGCATTACTGGCCCGAAGATTTCTATCACATTTCTTCAGAAATTCTTGTGCAGGATATATGAGTACACAGGTTAAAAAGAAAATGTCTTCAGTATTGATTTTTCTCTGCCATTGACTAGTCATTTACTTGATTATTTATGTAGTTCTTTAATGTTCTTCATTTATAATGTGTAAAGATCTTTTTTTCCCATTCAAACTCATGCAAGCAAGCACCTGTTTGAGAAGGTGAATAGGCAAGGAGTTTAGATATTAAGTGCACACATCCTGAAGAAAGAAGGACCTTAACGATTTTCCAGTGCTACCGTTTTCTAGAGGTTTTTCATCTCTGCCATGAACGCTGGCAGCAACCTAGCACACAAGTGAAGCGGTGGAAATGGCAGTATAAAGATTGTCATTGCTCTTCTTGTGAAGTATTGGAACCATAGGCTGGGTTGGGTTGGAAGGGACCTCAAAGCCCACCCAGTTCCAACATCCTTGGGCACTGACAGGGATGGGGCACCCTCAGCTTCTTGGGGCAGCCTGGGCCAGGGCCTCACCGCCCTCTGAGTGAAGAATTTCTTTTTTATATCCAATGTAAATCTCCCGTCTTTTAGTTTAAAGCCATTACCCCTTGTCCTATCCCTACGTGCCCTGACGGAATCCCTCCCCAACTTTCCTGCAGCCCCTTCAGGCATGGGCAGGCCGCTGCGAGTTCTCCCCAGGGCCTTCCGTTCTCCAAGCCAAACACCCACAGCTCCCTCAGCCTGAAGCTGGGTGGACTTTGCAGCTTACCTTGCACATAAGTGGAGGAGGAAAACTCCCTCCATTGCATCTATCGGCTGCGTGGTGGGACACAGCGACGTAGCTGGGAGTCATTTCCGCAGTGGTGGCCTAAAGGGGCCTTAGTTGTATTTCTCAGTAACTTTTTAATTCTGTAACATTAGGATCATACACAGATGTTCTTAAATAAACATGTAATCTAGTCAGTGCCCACTTTTTCCTGACCGCCTAATACTTTCCACCCACAGATGTAAATGAGTGCACCACAGAGAACGGTGGCTGCCATGACCAGTGCTGTAATACCATCGGCAGCTACCACTGCAAATGTCCAGCTGGCCAGAGACTGCAGGAAGATGGAAAATCGTGCGGAGGTAATGTTTTGTTCTGTGTCTTACTGCTATTAAGGAATCAGAGAAGACATTGTAAAGGAAAAGGAAGTGTTAGCTTTTAGCTGGAGCCAGCTGAAGAGTGTATATTCAGAGTTGTCAAGAAAGCCGATCTTCTCATGTCTGGATTATGCGGATGTAACTCTAAGAACACTTCAAAGGGTTGTTGTTTTTTTTCCTTTTGAAAAATTGTTATCATTTAACCTGGATTGGTTGTGCCATGTTCTGATTATAGCATTTCCATCATCAGTTTAAAAACCTGAAGAAAGTGTATATGTTTGATAACATTTCGTGTCTCTAAAACAAAATGGTTCTTATCAGAAAATACACATACATTTTTGCATTTCAATCACAATTCCACAGCTAGAGATTAACGGAATAAAAAAGGATTTGAAATCACATGCTACATAAACCCATTTGCCTTCTTCCTAAGGGAAATATAAGTCCAGTTAGTGCATTATGGGGTAAAATTTGTTCTTATGCAAAAGATGTTATGCAAAAGCTTGACTTTGTGTAAAATTAAAACATCACATAAATTTATGTTAGAACATTTGGGAAATCTAACCGTAGTTCATTAAAGTTGCATTGGTAAACCCAGAGTGGATGTAAGCAAACCCATAGGATCTGTTGATCTACAGTCGCTCCATTTTTAGATGTAAATGTAACTGAGATTAGGAGTAAAGTAGCCAAGATGTCAGAGGCCAGAGCAGATCCTTCTCCTTCACGAACTCTCCGCTAATGCAGGTGATGAATGTTTGCTGCTGTATGATCTTCTGGGCACTGGCTGTGTGCCGGGATTGCATCCTCAATTGTATTTCATTGCTACAGGAAGTGTAGAGTAGAAATTTTTTGATTCTCTCAAGATGAAAGGTGTTGGGTATGTTTCCACAAACTGTGTTATCATGTTTTCACAGGAAGCCATCTCCTCTGGCTTTTCCTTTTGCACAGTGTCACACAAATTCCTTTGTTCCAGGATTTCATTTATCATTGTCCTTCAATGTCTCTCTCAAGATTTATTACAAAGCAATGTATTTCTTAGCTGTGATCGTATTCTTTACCTAACTTTGTAATTTATTTGGCTGCACTCCTTTTTCTCCACTAGAAGGTTGTAGAATTATTTTTCAAGGTAAGCTATCATTTGATATTGAGCTTGACAATGTAAATAAGCTTGTAGATACTTATTTTATTTTGATTGAAGTTTTTCATTATGGTCCTCAGTGCTTTCATTTTGGCCTTTTGAGAGCTGGAGCATGAAATACTAGGCATAATTCACAGATTCCTGCTACTTCACCTCAGTCTTCTCTTACCTCTTTTGGTGGCTAATTGGTGATATGCCAGTGAGCCAGTGCATAGGTCTGTTTGTGAAAGCTTGCTGTTTTCACATCTGCTTAAAAGTTTAAAAAAATATACATTTTTGAAAGCAGGGGTCGTACGTATTATAATCCTAAATTGTTTAGCATGCGGGGGTACTGTTTCTGTTAAAATTGTTTTGTGTCAGTCAAATTAGTGATCCTTCTATACAATTCTGCTACTCTTAAAATAGGGTTCAAAATCTGTTATTTTGACATTCTTTGAAAAATCAAATAGAGCTTAAGATATTTGATTCTTGTACTATGCAGGAATTAGAGAAGAACATATTGTTAGCCATTATGAAGCCACTGTTTGAAATCTTCGGACAAAAATGGAAATGTGCAACAAACTGAAACTGCTCAAGTCATAGATCAAGGTGAATGCAGTGCTAACACTAATAACACCTTAACTTTTGTGGTGCCGATAGTGACAAGCAAGTGGCTACAGACTTGCAAGGAAGCACCGTCAGCCAACTTGCAGCCATCAGAGTTTGCAATATAAGTGACTCAGTGGTTGACTTTGACAGGAGGGAAATGTGTGCTCCCAAAGAAAGCTGCGTGTGCTGCTCGAAGGTGCTGATCTTTCAGGACGTTGCACTGACTTGGTGCTTTATTGATGCGATGGTTCTGCGTTGCTCACAGGGCTCGTCTTGAAGATGAGGGCAAAACAGTTTCTCATCACTCAGGTTAGCCAGCATTTTTGGAGGAATAAGGCTTATAGTCGTTCTGGGTAGTTACATTCTTTCTTTCTTTATAGCTTCATTGTGCTTTATGTTAGCTCGTAGTCTAAACTCTAGCATTAAATAGCCGTGCACTATTGTTCTGCTCCCATTATCTGTCTCACGGTTGGTTTTATTTCACTGGTGACTGAAATGATCAATTGCTGTACAGTGTGTTTTTTTGTTAGCCAAGGTACAAATACGGCATATTGTTATAAAAGCACCGTGGAAGTAGTGCAGATTTTATTCAGTAGGTCATTATTAGTGTGAAGATTGATCTTGTTTTTCAGAAACAAAATAGAGCGTCCTTTTGACAAAAGGCAAATATGTTGCCAGGAAATAACTTTTTTAAAAAATACTGTTGTTAGTCATTTGTAGCTCTTTAATGTTGAGGAGGTGAAAGTGAAAATTCGTGATTCCAACAACATAATGAAGTGTACTGCTGATTAGTCAATAATAGCTTTTATGGGGAGCCATTTTAGGAGACCCAAGAGCATAAACTGACAATGGAGAGCGAGTAGGAGTTGAGCATCTCTACCTTCTGTGTCATCAAAGGCACCTGCAAGACATAAGGCTACATGAATACGAACAAGACAACTGCATAAAATAGGCCAGATCATCTTAGAAAGGATCTTTTCTAACTGGTTGTGGTCTTTTATGGCAGGATATATCATTCAGGGTTATGTGGTATGTAACATCTTATTTCAGGGACGGTTACTTGCATCGAGAGGCAAGCTGTAGGAAGATGAAGGCACGTGCATCTATAGATGACGCCAGCCAGAGTGGTGAACTGATTAGCCTTTCAAGTCTAATTATCTGTGTGTTGTACTGCAGCTGAAATCTCCTGTGTTCACAGACAGAACTTCAGTTCTCTTATCTGACAGAGAAATATATTTTGGCAGATAGTCACACAGGCATTACAGATTTTGACATAAAGCTCATGCTTACCTCTCACTCTTCACGTGTCCTGTTAAAATTAATGATGAAAAAGGATTTGGATTTAAATCGCTGCACAAATAGCACAATAAATTAATATTTGACATTTATTAGTGTACGGCTGTCAGCCTCATTCTGTGCCCTGTGCATCCATACTGGTGTTCAGCATTTCTAGGGGCATCCTGGTTGATGTCAGTGGGGGAGTTTGCTCAGAAAGCTTTAACTTGGTCTGAGTAAGGGAGGAGAAATGTGTGTGTGTGTGTGTGTGTGTATGCAAATCAACTTCACCTGTGTGCAATAGCTCCTCAATTGTTAGGCAGAGGTTACCCTGACTTCTAATGCGATATTCTGTGATACGTATAGGTTTTCTCATTCTATAACTTATACTAATATGAAACAATTCTACTCAAACATAACAAAAAGCAAAATGCTATTTTCCAAACGTAAATACCATTTTAAAACTCAGCTTTCAGCACAAGTCCAGATCTGTAAAGCATGCTGAGGCTAGAGCTACAAAAGCATGTTTTCACACATGAATAAGCTACAGAAGTCAAATGAAAAAGGTTGTGACCTTATGTTAACCTGCTTTGGTAAAATGTCATTTCTTATTTATATTATTGTGTTCTCATCTGTCAAGGCAACTGAACGAAGCTGGAGACAAATGAAGTCATATGGTTAGCTGTTGATGGAACGAAGCTTTTATTTTACTGATTAGAGCAAAATCGCAATCAGTGCAGCCCAGTCCCTGGGCGTCCCTGGGGGCTCCGTCCAGCCTTAGAGCCTGGGCAGATCCCTGACCTTTGCTGGAGAGGCTCATGGAGCAGCTGCCTTCAGAGATGGTGTGTGACTTTGCAAGGCCACTGCTGTTTACCCAAGTAATAAAATAGTCATTGGTGTCAGTGATTTATCCTGATTTCTTGTCTGATGGGAACTCTCTAAGCACTGCTTCCACAGAAGAGTTAATAGCTTGACTAAAAGGAATACTGAAGGATTTGTCAAAGAAAGTGTTTATTAAGATGACCTCAGCATTTATTTAGTCTGTAAGGCTTGAGGTTTCGGTCATAACTTATTCTTGTCAAACGCTGTGTTTTTGCCAAAGAGAATAAACACAGTAATTCTGCATTTGGACTGGTTTCCTTGCCCATCAAATCAATGCACCAAGCTTCTGCTGCATCCTGTGAAAAAAATGAAGGACATAACACCATGCACCTCTAGGGAGATGCCAGGAAGCAAGCTTTCTTTCTTTTTCTTTCTTTCTTTCTTTCTTTCTTTCTTTCTTTCTTTCTTTCTTTCTTTCTTTCTTTCTTTCTTTCGTCAATTGGACTGATTCAGAATACTTTTTTAGTATTAAAATTTAGAAATTTCATTGATTCATAAGACTATGACATGCCATGGCACAGATTTAAATATTTTCAGGAATGATTCAGTCAAAGGAGAATACGGAAAATAAATGTTATTTTACAAGAAGAAATGTAGACCAGTCCTGACTACACGTGCAGCAAGTACCACTCAGCTTGAACTTCTTACAGTAATCTAGTGAAGGCACTCCGCATTGAGGTAAAGCCACCCGACAATCTTTATCTTTCTCTATTATAAAACTTTGTTCTGAGATATGGAAATAAGGCTAAATTGTAGTAATTGTATCACAGTTACCTAATTATCTGTAACTGAAATACCATGCCCATGTTACGTCCACCTCAGAGAAGAATTAGGGACACAGACAGCTCCGTCTTGTAACCTTAACAGACCCTGGGTTAACAATCTCAATAATGAAGAAATTTTAATTTATTATATTTTTACAGTAATTTGAAAAGAGATAAAAAGAATAGGCAAAGGAAAAGGAGTTGAGAAAGAGTACAAAACCAAATTTCTGTTATTTCCAGCCCCGTGTTGAAGTGCTTACTGGTACCTTGGGACTCCGACATGGGTTCTTAGGGCCGAGTCAGAAAACTCAAAGCATATAAGTTTCAAAGTGTGAACCGGCTTTGAGACACTCTGTCAGAAGCCAAGGAATAAATATTCCCTTCTCCATCGGTTTGTGCACCCAGAATGCTGGTAACTGTCTGATCATCTGAAGTAAATTCAAGAAGTAGCGATAGCTATTTTTACATTTGAATATTGTTTATTTATGTTTGCTCCTAAATGTCAAATCAGTATCTTTAGTCACAAATATAAAGCATAATTATGGCTTTTGATTTCAGACCCCAGCTGATAAAAATCGAGGTTTCCCTTATTTCTCTTACGAAGGGAAAGATATTAATTAAGATTAAGGATTAACTGTGCTTTTTAAACACTGTGTAGCATTATGCAGTCAGACTTTTGTGTTTTTCAGGATATTTTAATTTAGATAGAACTTTGTATAGGACTGCAAAGAAGATCTGGACAGAAACTACCATAAGACATTCATATTTGCAAACTTTATTGGGAGTTTAATTTTTACTCTTGCTTTTTTTTTTTTTTTTTTTTAAGTATTTGTCTTCTCTGGTTCTTCAGGATGAATGAATGCTGGAGGTCATTTGTCTGTCCTTTCTTACGCAGCCCTGTGCTGCATTAAGAGCCAGCTGGGATCAATAGATGCTGGTAGCTGTTGCACTCTCCTAGGCAAATAGCATCATCTTTCTGCATTTGTCTCTTTGTGACAGTGCTACAGCAAAAAATGTACTCCAAATAAGTAGTAAAAATTACTACAGATTCATAGCAAAAGTAGCATTAATTGTAGGTTATTGGACTTTTAAAATGAATTACCTGAATCCTGATTAATGGCAAGCCCACGGCAGGCAGGAACCTGAGCTGAATTTTGGATTGCTAATTGAGGCTCACAGCGGCTGCCGGCACACAATGAACACTGCATGTTGGTTTGGTCGCTCCCCTCTCATTTTGTGCGCCCTTCCAAACCTAATCCACTCAATTACACACCAGGGACACGCAAGCACTTTCCATCTTATTAAAATGTATCATATACTAAACTCAGCAAAATCGCAGTCCTTTCAGCTCTGCCCTGGTTCTCTTCAACCAGGAAAGAATGGGGGATAAACACACTGCTCGGGCAGGTGGGGCAGGTAACAGCAGACATTTCCGACCTGGTTTTGGAGCAGTAATGTGGCCGTGTTAGCCCAGAAGAGCATCTGATGCTCTGATAACTGTAATGATTTATTTTTGCATTTTAATTGCACCAGTTCAGATTTTTCCCGATTCATGCTTGGCTATTGCAGAAGTCTCCCTTCTCTTCTCTTATTCACGGAACAGAGAGGCCTGTGAGGGAAATCACATAACTTCTCACGTACGGCATCCCTCAGGGTAGAGGAACTAACAGTTATGACAGCTTCCTCCAAAATGAATACAGCCACCGAAGAGTGAGCTCATTTCTCCTGAATACAGGAGCTTATCCATTGGCACCGAGGACGAGCACAGTCACGTTTCAGCCACTTTTGAAGCAGAAGTTGGGCTTCAGTCACTTTTAAGCGAACCAGTTGGGCACAAAGCGAGTCGAGAGCAAGGATGCTAACCAGAGGCTCCAAACAACAGCAGGAGTGAAGGAACAGTGTTCCTGCACGTGCAGCTTTGAGGTCTGGGGCAGATGGGAACCCTTTCTATTTCAAGAAAACAGCGGTGACTATTTCGTGATCTCACTCTCTTTTTTCCTTGGAGGTTTTCCTGTTTTCCTGATTTTCCTCATTGAACGTTTAATTTAATTGTAGAATTTTAATAAGCCTTTTGCATAACTAGAGTTTAATTTTCAAATTATGTAAGGATTTCACCGAGCTCGGTGTAGTTGCACGTACCTACACCTACACATACACATGCGCGTGTCGCATATCGATACGCAGTATGTTTCCTGCAGCACATCTGCTGCTGCTTTCCAAGGCGGCACAATTTTCAAAAAGCGTGGGATTATTCATAAACCGCGGCAAGCTGGCACCCCGTTCTGCATGGCAGTTATCAGATGAATTATTGATCACTGATCTGACACGGGCTGAAAGGGAAAAATTGTTTCCAGAAGTCCCAGGCCTCCCAGGTAACGACGAAGGCAGAGTCCCAGCTCGACAGCCTCTGCTGCCTAGGTCCATCTGGCACTTGAAAGCCCCCCGGCACGGTTGCTCGAAGCTGATTTGGGGCTGTGGCCCCAGGGCTTCCAGCTCCCAGCCTTCCTCCGGCTCCAAGAAGCCTCACATGGGCTCTACCAGCTGGAAGGAAATACCCAGGGGAACCGCAACTTGCTCTTATCTTTGGGAGGGAGCGGGTGCGTGAAGAGCGGGGTGAACGACAGCCGTCCCCTTCGTGCTTCCCCTGCCTGCGGCGCCGATTTTTGCAGTTGTGAATTTGTGCAGGGAGCTGGGGGTGATCAAACACACCGGTGTGAAAACTTCTTTGTGCGAACTGACTGATGCATAAAGCTTTATAGACCAGCTTTCGGCGACGGAAATATTTAAGGCTTGGAAATGCTGTGGTGTTTACCACGCCAGTCAGGAATTTAATGTGGTTTAATTAATACAGGTAAAGAGCTTTGAATATTTAGATGAGAAGCAGTATATATCTATATGAAAGGACTATTACTGTCCAGACAAGATATAATACTTTGAAATAATATGACAAAAATGATAGACTGCAGTACAAATATGTTTTGAGACATTTCTAGGGCTCTGATTAGTTTATATTAGCTAGTTTCTAACATTTATGACTACCTCTGAAAGGCAGGTTATGGAGAACGTTAACATTCCACTGGGCTGATTGACAATAATTAGTTTATTTTAAAGGAAAGGAAAGAAGCACGGTATTGTTGCAGCTGACTAATGTGAATTAAAAGCTAGGTAATCTTTTCTGCAATTACAGAGATACAATGATTGCCGTTGTCAGAGAAGAAAATACACTCATAATTTCAAGAATCATTGTGTAGGAAGAGCTTTGCAAGCCTGAAATTGAAGCTCTGGTCATGGTCTCCAAAATTACAGTTAGTAATTTTATGCTGAACCAAGGCTTTTGAATACTTAAATTATAGCTTGTTTGTAGCAAGGTATTTACCAGCAAATATAAGCATCTTATAAACAGCACATGAGTCATCTTGGTGTTCATTCTGAGCACATCGAAAATGTAAATTGCTACGGAATTACTCTTGTGTAGAGAGGCAAGGCTTAGAAACCTTCAATTCATTCTTTAAATGGAAATTATAAAAGGAAAAATGTGCGGATTTGCCTTTCAGGGGAGAGCATTGTGCAGGGTAACTATTGCTTTTTCTATAGCTTTGCCTATAGGCTATGTAAACAATGACGGAGGGCAGGTCGGAGGTAGGAAGAGGTACAGCTCCCGAGTGCTGTTTATCTTCCTCTTTAGAAGCATTTAATGCCGTCTTTAATGGGGACAACTAATAGAAATCCCGTTTTTTATTGAAATGCCCATGGATTTTATGAGCCGACTGATATATTCTGAAAAAAAAAACTTTAAAGCAATTTGTGATAAAACCGGAAACAAACAGAAATCCGTCAGCCTCTCTGTTCAAAGCACTGGCCCGAAGGAAGCGATCTAGACGTGATTGCCAGCAAGGCAGCAACTGCTGGGGAGGCTACAGTTCCTTATTAAAAGATGAGTAGTTTGATCACCATCATATTGGATTACTCAAACTTCAATTACACGAGTACCTGAGGGTTTTAACTGGGTTTAACTGATTTATTAGAAGACCAACTTGAAATATACCTGCTGTTAGCGCACACCGGATCTTTGGAAGACCCACCTGAATACCTTGCTGACAGACACCATCCCAAAAGTTATTCAATGCCAGTGAAGGAGATCAAAAACAGCTAATAAAAAATGGAGCAATCCAGTGATTAATATAATGTTATTTTAATCTCAGGAAAAAAAAAAATTAAATCTTTTGTGCCGGATGACATCATTCATTGGGATCCAGCTACGGAAGCCTGGCATGGGCAAGTTTGGGATGTATTAATGCCTTTTCTCATTGGTGAATCTCTGCAGAGTCACAATCAATATATTTTATGTGGAAGCAGAGCAAAAAAAAATCTATGTACCATACTGTCTTTTGCTTGCTGACAATTTATGTTGCAGAAGATCGGTCTGGAGTTACGATAGCTCCAGTGGGGAATCGACGCTTGTGGAGCATCTTGAGGAGGCATCATACGAACTAATGACTATGGAGCAATTTCAGTGAGCTGAATTTTCAGTAATGGAGTGGAAGATACTGTGGTCTCATCTAGGCAGTGAGTTATGGTCACCTTGGTGGTCTGTTATTTCCCTCCCCATTTTCCCCATTCCACACTCCAAAGTAGCTCAGATTTATAACGCAAGACCAGTCCTGTCTTCCGAGAGCAGTGGCAGCATTACAAGTGTTTCACGTGTTTAAAAAAAAAACAACAGAGCTACCAGCAATTGCTCCACCCAAACCAGTTATTACCAGGATTGTCTGATGTTCCAGTCAGTTAGCAAGAGGCTGTCCATGTGATGACATAAAGCTTTTCAGCAGCCCAAGTAGGACATTTGTCAAAATAGCATTCATGTTTCAGGCAAGCAGAGTGTATGTACTGCAAGCAGGAAACATCAAATTATGATGCTATTTGCATGATTATCTTTTTTTTTCCTTTTTTTTTTTTTTTTTTTGCATATTTTACCTCCTGTGTGTGTAGAAGAGACATTCCTCTGTGCCCTACTGTAGTAAAGACACTCACTGAGCTCGGCAAGTGGGCATTAATATTGCTGCTAACAACAACAAAAAATATTCTCATCGTATCAGTCATTTCTCTCTCTCTTTATTCCATAACTGTTTTTTCAAACCGTCATATCCTGCTGAGAGAAGATGCTGATGGCCCAACATATAAACCTCCATACCACATCTCAGATTTGAATCTGCACAAGGAGTTGGGCTGTATCACGCTGTCGCTTATTAAGTGCATCTCCTCGCAGATATCCTTTCCTCCTTTGCCACCCTCCTGCCTCCCAGCATGGCCTAACTGAATTGTGCTGAGGAATTGTCTTTAAAAATTGATAGAGTCCCGTAACAAATTTTCCTTCTGCTCTTATGCCCCACATCAGAAAATCCTGCAGTACGTTGCGGTGTACCTGCTGATGCTAGTGATCTCAAAGCCTCTTTCCTAAGCAGAAATTACATAAATGTTTAATTATTGCCTTTCAGCCCGCACTGATGCGCTGCACAGGCAAAATGTCCTCTTCCAAATTCCCTGCTTACAGCCGGTGCATGCACTGCTTTTCCACACGAAACACTGAGTAAAATTAACGAGGCTGTTTTCTTCAGCATATAAATATTGTTTAAGATCGTATGTTATGAGTTTGTCCGGATTGTTGTTTTTCAGATTGAACTCCTTTGTTTCTTCTTGTGGTCATTCACTTTTCCTGGCAGCAGTTTTTCACTGCGAGCCCGTGCCCTTCCATGTGGGTTTCATATTGATGTGGATTGGAGTCGTCAAGTGCGTACAGTTGCCAAAATATCTATTAGCGTAACCCAGTGTGGAGGCTGGTAACCCTATCAGTCTTCCTTCTTGGCTGTACTTCTTCGTTATGTTTGTGCTGCTCTGAAATGCAGAACTGGATCGTTCCTTTTTCGTTTAAAAAAAATGAGAGTGAAGAAAAATGTACAGATCTGTACCGTGAAACGATGATGAAAATTATTTCTTCGCTGCTATGTGCAAGCATCACAGTGTTGTCTGAGGTCTGTCTATTGAAATTACCCCATTCTTTAATTCTATACCCTGACTTACTTTCAAATTATCTGGCCCCAATAATTGCTTAAAATTCACATATATATGTCTCTGTGTGTATATTTAATGAAGAATGCCTTGAAACTCTAATTAGGGCTGCTTGACTCCAAAGCAGTTTACATATCACAGGCTTACACAGCTATCAAACAGATGCTTCTCCTTTTTTTTCATTCAACTGACATTTTCATTTTCTCTGCATATTTTGAGGACTGAGCAGTGATGTGTTTTGACTCCTGAGGCTACAGACGATATCAAAATGAGGATTAGAAATGAAGCTTTACCTGTCAATTAAATTGTTAAGCTTGTCCTCCACAGCATCTACACTTTCAAATGGCCTGTTTATTGAATTTGAAATAGTTTTCATTCTTGACCTTGTTTAAACTGAATGGACAGTTCTAATTATAATCTTCAAAGTTTTCGGCTGCAACATATGGTTCGCATATAGAGTTGTGGATGAAGGGCTCTTGCCTGTTTATTGAGCTAAACCACTGTTAAATATCTTGGGAAAGATCGGCATGTCAGGCGTTGAAACCAAGCAGAAAGCAGCCGTACAGGTATTGGCCGTTTTCGTCTTTTCACATCACTTTTCCCAGGAGGTCTGCCCTCGAGGGACACCTGAGAAATGGTCTGTGGTGGCGGGACCCAGGCACTGGTGAGGAACAAGTCACCACTTTCAGAGGTTGCATTGTGCCAGTCTTTAAGCAAGTGATACAAAACCATATCAAAACAAACAATAAAAACAAATGAACAAAAAACAAGCAAACAAAGAAAAAAAACATCCCACCTGTCCCCAGAATGAATTCAGATTACCAGGATCTTTCACGAATCAAATGCCATTCTTTCAAATCAACTCTGTCTCCCACTGATGGGGTTGCATGACACCTCACAGCAATTTATTCCTGTATTTATTGTCCAATAAGGCCAGTGACAGATCGGGAGATTGAATCCGGGTCTTTAAGGCTTGTCCGGGTGGATTGCCCTGGTCAGTGCTTCCAGCTCTGATCTCTTCTCCCCAGAAGCATCTTCCTGCCTCCCCAGCTGCTCCCTAGGAAAGCCAAACCTTCGAGATGCCTCTTTCCTCTTCCCTCCTTGAAAACAGTCATCAGGAAATGCATCTCCCTTCCAACCTGGACATAAATATTTATTACCTAACATAGGCAGAGTCCCATAGATGACTGCTGTTAAGCGTTTCCCGGTGTCCTTTGGTGTGCTCGGTATAAAGACAGATAAACCAGGGCTGTGAGAGAGGAAAGCCGACCTAGTCACAGCTTGAAGTCACTGAAGCTACCTGGAAAAATATCTGAAATATAGGGCAAGGTACCAACTGCAGGGCAGCAAATTCTCCCCTACGGTGTGACCAAATCACCAGGGAGGTCTGAAGGAAGGTGACGGACTGAAAGTCAGACAAACCTTTACAAAGAGCATTTTTTTAAAAAAAATGCCATTGATTTTCAGGGGAAGGTAAATAATTAGATAACTTGGAAAGCCTGTTTCTGTGCATGGCTAATTGGATAACCCTGCCAAAATGGTGCAGGTTAAAGCTGCTTTGTGCTTAATCCCAAGCAAAGAAGAAACATTGTGCAGAACTCGCCGCACTAACAAGGGCCCTCTTTCAACGTGCAATTGGTTCTCAGGGACTAAATTGGGTAAGGAATCTCTTAACCATGCCTTTTAACCAATCTCTTATCAGACTTGACATGCTTCTTTCACTACGATTTGCTCAAGCTATTCCATTAATTAATTTTGTTGTAGCGAGCTTTCCTCAGACACCTGTGACTTACTGAAATTTAAGTAAGCTGCAGCAGTGATTTGAGCTAACCTGACTGACTTTGAACTGAAGCAGACAATGGATGCTCATATAATCCATTGGAGGGGCCACAAAAGGGCAGAAACAAATAGGTGAGGAGCAAAAATAAAAGCCCAGGAGCAGGAACGGTTTAAAATGACCCAGCGAGCTCCGCAGGAGCACATTTATCTATGCTGAAAGCTATTTCGCCAAGGTGTTTTAACATCAGGTTCTAGTGGACCACTCAAAAGAGCTTGTAACATATTTATGGTATTTTTTGTGAAGTATAAAAAAGAGCCCTAGAGTTCATGGAAGACATGGCGATTTAAAATCTTGCAGCTATAAAAAATTGCTCTCTTCCCTCTTTGCAGCTCAGTCTGGTTCGGTGAAACAGAAGCACGTTTTCAGTTAAAATTAGCAGAAATTCTGCTTTTTATTCTTGAATTTTAAGCTTTGGTTTTGACCAGACTTAAAACTTGTTGTGTTTTTTTTCTAGAGTCAATGCTAATGTCAAACAACTTTCATAGTGGAAAAATTGGACAAGTATTTTTCTAGCAACGGGAGGTTCAAAACTCCTGGAATCAAACTTTCAAACCTTGAAAACAGCTTTAATGCTAGTCAAACAGGAGAGGTCATTTTAAAAACTTCTGCTTGAAGAGCAAATCATGTCACGCTTAATAGTAAGTACATTTGTGAATGGATTCACACTGCTTGTCAAATTACAGGCATTTTCAGACTCAAGACTTGGGGAGACTGTGTGATTTAAAGGAAGCTGGGAGCTGAGTCTGTCATAAATGCATCTGCTTATAGCAATGGTGGTTCTTACGTTATGTTTCACTCTTACAGAAATTTCTGATTTTTGCGATCAGCTTCTGCATGACTGGGTACCAAGCCTGTTTCCCTCCTCTTCCTTAAGTATACAAATTAGTCAGCTTTGAAACACATGAAATTGATGTGTAAAATCCACCATGTAAATTGGTGGGGAGCGACCATATGATATTTTCACTCTGTGACTTGCATGAGGTTTAAACATCCTTAGGAATCGATACACCAGACTAATCACAAATAACAGAAGGGAAAGCGCTGTCATCCATCTTTGCTGGTTTTAAATATCATTTTAGATACCAAACAATAAGGGAGTTTTCGTGTCGGATGAACTAAACGAGCTGCAGTTCAGCAAACTGAAGGGATTGGGTGAGTGATTCAGCACAAATGAGTGGAAAGCTGGATTTTTGTTAACCTAATCCAGAAAAATACTGAGATGAACAGTTTATCCACTTGTGATAATTTTACATGTAGCCCCTTAATGTTTCTCCTTGTGGCTGTTTACACAAGATCCAGTCTTCCCTTCCCTGTTTCTCCACCCTCCCTGTTACTGACTGCTTAATCCTAGCACGTGTGGACCCACAGAGCTCCCTGGCCACAGAGGAGACCAAACCCTGACTTTACTAAATTGTAAGATGCTGCTGCAAAGGGTAGACCGTGCTTCCTCCCTCTGGTCACTATTTTTTATAAATAATTACTATAATTATTTTTAATTATAGCCCAAATTTATAAATTTAAAACCATCCATGTAAACCATCCTTTAAATAAATGGAAGTAGGGTTTTGTGTTTTCCTCTCTCCGTTG
Organism: Anser anser; assembly: GCF_964211835.1. Classification (NCBI taxonomy): domain Eukaryota; kingdom Metazoa; phylum Chordata; class Aves; order Anseriformes; family Anatidae; genus Anser; species Anser anser. The sequence goes on along the minus strand of NC_139729.1, from coordinate 24,647,287 downwards.
GTTGCATCCTTCCTGCAGTAAGCTGGGCGGATTGTGGTGAATGGAAAATGTCGATGTGCATGTGTCATCCGTTCCAATTTCATGCAGTATTTCTTAGGCATTTGGTAACAAGGGTGTCGCTGTGCTTCTGTGAAATCCTATTGGGTCAGGTCCCCAGGGGGTACCATGGAGGTTTGAGTCCCCACGTGTGAGCGTGTGCCCAGCTGATTTTAACTGGGTGAAAGTAAGCCCTGACTACTCGTGTATGTGGGATCCCTGGCCTTGGTGAGGCCAAATTACGCATTTTCAAGAAAGGGGCTGTTGCTCCTGGCTTCAGTGACCATGCTGCTCTGCACCTCCCAGCTTGATGTGACTCTCGGCACCCCAGCAAGTCTCTAGTGCCTGTGGGGTGGGTGATGCTCACAGCTTAATTTCATCTGGTCGCTGCCTCTCTTCGTGTTGCTCTTTACAGCTGGCTTGAGCCTGGTAGGGAGCAGCTTTCCTTTGGCAACTTACAGCCGTTCAGGCCTTTCTTTAGCACTCGCTCCTGTGGCAGTGAGCCTAAGAAGGGAGCTAATGGTGCTAATGCAAAATAAAAAGTTTATTCTGCCCCATAAGATGTCCCCTTGAGGAGTCACCTTCCCTCCTGACGTGCCTGAGCCCTTCACGTCTGCTCTGGGGCTGTCGGCATGTCTGACGTGGGCTCACATTCGAGCTCTAGTTACAAAAAATGACCTTATGAGGAATGTCTTGCCCTAAAAAGTAAACTGAATTAGGAAGAAAAGCAGGCCTTCCTTTCAGTATTGCTGCAGGCTCTTTGAGATCTGAAGTGGCAGGTGTCCTGCACCAGAGCTCAAGTATTTGCATATAGCTACAGAAGAGAAAGAGGGTCAGGGATGTATCACTGCAGACCTGTGGGAGAGAGGATGATGCATTCATTGTGGGAGTAGAGACTGCAAAGACTGCAGTCACTTGAAAGAAAGAAAAAGAAAAAAAAAAAAAGGAAAAAAAATTGGATTTAAAAGCAAAAAGGATTTGGGATCGTATGAAGTGCTTGTCCAGTGGTTATTATATTGGGCATATATTTCCCTCTGGAGGCTTGTGACCGTGCAGATATTTGTTACGTGTGGGTTCAAGGAGGTACCTGGTTCAAGTGTGAGTGCCCTGGGCCCACCGGCTCCCCCTGTTCAGGGACGTGGGAGCTGTGGCTGCCCCTGCTCCCGACCTACGCGTGCTGCTCAGGCTCCTGCAAATGCTCAGCCCTGCTGCTGTCAGAACGGGTTTTCTCCTTCTTCTGGGGCTTTCTTTAGCTTTGCCTGTTTATGTTTCTTAGTGGCTTAAGAAGCTAAGCTGCTGTTAGTGGGGAATTGATCTGGCAACAGCCTGCTTTTTTTTCCTTTATAAAAGCATAATTGCAGGTCCACTAATTATCTGTGTCTAGCGCTGCTCTCTGTTTATTTTTAAGGAACTGATTGATCATAGCTGTTCCTAAGCATTTTAAGTAACAGTATGAAAAAAAATCCTGCAAGCTGCGTACAAGAGCCACCGATGTGATGACCTTGAATTCCAAACAAGCAATCTCACAGCTCTGTGTTTAAACAGATATTTGGCAGGGAAATCAACCTGTTGCCAAAGCAGCCCATCAAATCGGCTGGGGGCAAACTTCACGATCAGCAAAACCCCCACTCAGGGGTACAGAGGACTTAAAATCCATAAAACCATCGGCACAGCCTGCCCTGGAAGGGGCACGGTGCTGGCAGCAGCCCTGGGGTTTGCATGCCGCAGGCTCTTCTCCGCGTTTGGGGTGCACGAACGGGCAGCACGCCATCACTCAGGGGCCTGAAGAGCTAAAAGAAGCTGCAGGCCGTGGCGGCTAAGGCAATTTGCATCCTGGCAACAATTAGGATTGACTTTTGCCTTGGCCATAAGACTGTTCCTGATGACCAGTGGGTAAATAGGGACATCATCCTCGGGCAGGCGGTGGTGGGCTGGCAGCAACAGGCAGCAGGGCATGTGCTGCGTGTGTACAACATGGAGAGCAGGCACTGGTGAATCTCACCAAAAGGCACCTCTCTCTGCTAAAATTCACAGGTGATCTGGAGGATATTCACATCCTGACTCTGCTTTGTTCACCCGGCAGTGTAATCCCCTTCTCAAGATAGCTTTGGGGAGCACAGATTCCTCGTTTTTCTTCTCGCCTCTATGGATGGCTCTGCCTCTGTTTTGGGGACACAACTGCTCTCAGCACAGGGTGACTGGCAATAAGAAAGCCCCAAATGGCTCGAAATTCCAGTTATTCAGATAAGCATCCTGAATGTAACTGTAGAAAGCTGAGCACATAGCTATTTCAGTTTGATCTGTGGCAGGAATTAATCCAAATTTAATTATAGTATGTAGTTAAACAGATGCAATCTCCTGTAATCCCATGGGGACTGACTTTATAATTTTACATTTCTAAAGTTATTTCCACATAGAAAAAGAAACGGCCACTTGTATACCTCTGACAGTGTAAGCTGTTGCTTTCCTGGTGTGTTTGTCCTTGACAGGTGTAGCTATTTTACTGTAAGAGTGCAAATAGGTTACACTTGTAAAACTCTCAAGCGCAGCTCAAGCATTTAGGTCAGTGTCTGCTTCTCGGCCTTCTCCCCAGACAAAATAATTAAGGCATTTTTCTTCTGTAACCGGGGGCAGCGTTGTTTCCTGTCCCGGAGATGCAGGAGGCACTGAAGGCGACTGCACGTTGCATTTTTCTTGATTATATCTTCAGTACGCGAAAGCATCTTTCGACGTTTAGTCCTGACGATATCGATCTCGCCGAGGAAGCCTCGGGCTGAAGGCCTCGCCTGCCATCGGCCTCGCCGCTCGGGCCTCCCGGGAGGACGGCGGTGGCGCTGCGTGGTGTGCTCCTCCGTCTCGCCTGGTGATTTCCCCCCTCAGCCGCAGCGAGTTGTGGGGTGGGGTAAGGCTGCGTGTACAAGTCTGTTACAGGGCCTTTTGTTCTTCGTTTAATTGTACTGCCTTCCAAGTGCCTTGCTGGGCCTGGAAGGGTGTTTTATGAGGCGAGCAAAGTATGTTTGTTGTCCGTCAGGTATTTGGATGATATCGGAGAGGATACTGTTGTTCATCTTTGCTTTTGTCCTCCTGGTGATGGGTACCTAAAGCTGGGCCCACCAGGGCCGGTGCTGAAGTACGGAGCCCCCTGGGGCGCCCCAGGCAGGCGGGGGGCACCTCTCAGAAGGGCGGGCTGGTGTCCCACGGGCAAAGCCAACGAGGGGGACATGATGGGTCTGGTGGTGTGGGGACGTGAGTGGTTTGGGACGCGGCAGGACAAGGGACACGCGGGCTGAGGGAGGCTGCAGCCAGTGCTGAGCTCCCGAGGGCTCTCCTGGAAATCCAGGCACTAAAATGCCCGAACAGACCTAGCTCTGACAAATAGCACTTACTCTAATTGCTCAGTTTTTATTATCTTGGCTATTTTTTTTCCTTTGTAAGTGCTAATATCCTAAACTAAAGCTGTATTTGGTACATAGAGAAATTCTGTGCCTGACTGTAGCTTATAAAATTAATATATTGAAGCTCAAAATAATTAAGTTTATGGAAGTATAAATACTAGAATGTGTTGTACTATATAGCTCAGCTGCTTCCTTGGTATACTTTTCTGAGCCTTTTTGCTTATTTTATTTCTTTGCTACTCAAGACAAATAGTTTCCTGGTTTTGATTTCATCCTGGGATTTTTCAGCAGAGCGTTTCTTAACAGCATAGCATTCAACAGGATGAATAACATTTTCTGTTTACTGTTTACATTAAAAAAATGAAACTTCTGTTTTAAAAAAAGTATTCCAGATGTCTCCAGGCAGTAGGAAATGTACATAGTATACAGTCTAATGAAAGAACAGATATAGCAGAAGGATTAAAAAGTGGCACACGTTAGCAAATGGTCTGAATTTAAACACTAGTCAACACTAGGACTTCACTTTAGGTGAGTGAAATTCACATGTGAAATATTAAAATTTAACTTTATAAATACATTTCCTGAGGACCAGGATGTCGTGTGTTTCCAAATCATCTTTAAAACTTCCTTTTTCATTTAATTTTGATTAGATTTTCTAAAATGGAATAAACATAAAAGCATAAAAATGTAAACCATAAAAGCTAAATGCAAAGCAGATATATCAACAGCAAAAATATGAAAGCCAGACCCCTTGCTCCTCAAGTGCAACACCAGGGGGGAAAAAACCTTTGTGCTCTTGTTTCCGTGCTCCTCTCCTCTCCGCATTCCTGGCTCTGCATCCGGCCCCTTCCCTGCAGCAGCAATTATGGGCTGGCCTCTCCATGGAGCCACTCTTTTCTTTCTTTCCATCCCAGTCTCCTCATGCACACCTGCTTGGGCGTTTTTGGATGGGTAGATCCTTTAGGATGGTTTCAGAATGTGATCCAAAGGGCAGTTCAGTCCTTGTCAGTCTTAAAATATATATATACATAGGTAGTAATGGAGGGCCCCTTCTAGATGCATATTGCAGAAGGGTTTAGTAACAGGAGGATGTGTTCAGTGGTCAGCATAATTTCATGCCAGCATCGCCCCTGGGTGAGATGGAGGGATGTGGACCTGCCATCCCTGAGGGCTGCAAAGGAAAGGACAGACAGATCCAAGACGAGTATCTACCAGGTGAAATTTTGCCAGGGAGTGAACTAACTGGCCCTTACTTTCAATGATTTCTGCATCAGTTCTTAAGGTAGTGGTATCAACATGCCAATCAAATGCTATTTACAGTATTCTGGAGTTGCAGAAAAGATGCAGAAACTGCTTATGCAGTACTTTTGAAAATGCAGTTTTGTGGATTGGTTCTAAACCTTCGAGTGTTTTCTTAAACTTTTCTAGGTCTTTTTTGTCCATCCTTGTCTTTGTTTTCAGGAGAAATGTTACAGCACAGTCTCAAGCCGGTTTAATGGTAGTTTCTCTCCTCATTTGACTGAATGTAATCCCCTAAACTGTAAAATACAGAGCGATGCCTGCTGATGCTGAGCACGTACCGTCAGGAAATCACCTCCCTGTCAGGGAGGTCACCCGAGAAGAAGATACGGAAGGTTCAGGGAAACTCGGAGAAGCCTGCGGGACCAGAGCCACAGAAAATGTGGCACAAAATCATCCTTTTTTTCATATGTAGCGCCAAAGCTCCCATTGATTGAGAGCACCAGCTCTGCTCTTGCATGTCTTTTTCCCATGTCAGTTGTATGTCCTTGTACCCCCAAGCACCCCTGCTAATGAGATTAAAGGCCTGATGCAAAAGGAAATCCTCATACAGCAAATTTTTGGGAAAGCCAAATGTTTGACCAGTGGTACCTGCAAGCTTGGATGTGTTAGCTTACTGTCATTCTCTCCTTGTATTTTTCTCTTACCCCCAGGGGAAAGCGTCACAGACCACTCTAATTAGCAAAGGCTTCAGAAGTAGAGACTACAGAGACAGTGCCCGTGGGAACTTTGAAAAACACCATAAAATTTCAATTTTCTTTGCTCTGTTTAGAGTGCAGCAGCAAAATAAATAAACAAAAAAATACAGTTGGAGCGTCGTGGTTGCATTGTGTATGAGCTACATACACTCCAGGAGAACCAGGGTATGGCTTTGCTGAGGCTGTCTTGTAATTTCAGTCATTTGTCTGCTCTTTGTAGATGTGGACGAGTGTGCAGTGGTGAACGGAGGCTGCCAGCAGGGCTGCGTTAACACCCACGGCTCCTTCTACTGCCAGTGCCAGGTGGGATACAGACTGCACACCGACGGGCGCACGTGCTTACGTGAGTAAATGTTACAAGCTCATCACTGGGAAAAAAAATGTTTTTGCATAAATGCAGAGGTTTGTAGACTTTCCTGGTCTCAATTTTGCTTAATTCATGAAGGATATCACTATCCTGTCTGGTTCAAGTGGTTTTCAAGAAAACAGACATTTCCAAAATTGTTCTCTTATTTCAGAGCAAAGCAGTGACGGCATCCAGTGTTTCTGTGATGCAATTGTGTGAAAATATTTTTTTCTCTGAAGCAGGCTTTAAAAAATGTAAGGTCTTCCCGTCAAATAAGAACATTTTTCCGATTCTGAGCATTTTTTAAGCCTGGTTTTAGGTAATATGAGAAGAATGGTCAAGTATGGTCGGGCCACATCTGCAGAATAAATTCACTCCCAGTTTTGTCATTGTCTCAGTTCTTGCATGAATTCCCTTGGCTGTACTTAAAATCAGCCAAATATGTCATCAGTCATTTCTTATATTATCTCAGCAGTAAATTTACTGATGCAACTAGGACACAAGATGTACTAGCACTCAGGCTGTGGGAATAATGTGTTTGGTTTTTTTTTGTTGTGTTTTTTTTTTAATTTAAGGAACTTACCATTTTAGGTTTGTTGGGTTTGCCACATACAAAGACTTTCAGCATTTTGGAAATTAACTGCAATTAAAAATACGGCGAAGTCTGAATCTTTTCTTGGCTATATCAGTTGGAGAGGTAATAAGTAAGGAAACACAAGTGTGAAATAAATAAATTAATTTAAAGCAAAATGGTTTATATTTATATAGAAACACTAGTGTTTTCCTATGAATTACAAGAAGAAAAGAAAAAAAAAAAAAGAGAAATCCATCTCTCTCTGATGAAGTATGACCAGGGAAGACACAGAATTCTAAGATGTGATGTTTGAATTACATTACTCACTCTGAATAGTCTCATTTTCAGCAGTGGTGGAGAGGGAATTTCATACTAAAAATGAGTAACATGGCTTAAGGGAAAAAAGATTGAGAGAAGTGAATGATAAACACAAAAAGTAGGTATTGTGGGGATTCTGTGGGCAGTGTATAGTATTCTCGTGGCACAAATAATCAGAAGCTTAGTTCTGAGTTTTCCTAGCTGTCAACATTATCAGAAAGTGAGTTTTCATTTCAAGAATTTAAGCATTCAAAAGGAGTTATTAAAAATACTTAATATAACGTTCAGGTTTATTCAGAGTATCTCCAAAATTATCAAGGAGGAACAGAAATAAATCCTAAGATGAGAGACAGAATGAAGTCAGAGAGAGCTGCTATCATGATAATGGATACACATAATACTGAGCAGGGAATATTGAGTTCCATTTAGCTGTGTAGACAAGACACCAAAATAAATGGATATAATAAACTCTCGTGCATTGGAGCACAAGACAGAGGCTAATTGATGAGGACAGGGAGAAGTATTTTTTATAAAACTGTTCTCCAGGAGCGCCCAGCGTTGGAATTTGGGCACTAGCTGCTTGCACTGGCCAGATACTGGTGGGAATGGAGAGTTTGCCTGGTCTACTGCACCAGTTTATGCGTGCATTTTTGAGCACTCATCCGATCAAGAAGTAAAAGGAATAGTGCACGTCTCCTTTGGCCTAGTGCAGCTGAGCAGAACATCTAGCATTTCAAATAAAGCTTACATTAGCAATAATATTTGTTCCATGAATACCTTAGAGGATGTAACAATCTCTCAAACATACTAAGAATAAAAAGGGTCCACATTCTGGAAATGAGCTGTTATGGAAGTTTATTATCTCAGCTACAGAAATAAGAAACACGCATCCCTTTATACAGGCTTTTGAGATGAATGCAGCCCAGATTTCTGTTATGTTCATTCTTTCCACGTCTTCTTTTCTTTTTTGGCAATCCTATGTTTCTGGGAGCAAAAGTGCCAAAATGACTTGAGGGAAGCAGATTTTGCAACCTAGATGGCTTGGAAGTCTCCCATACATAAGGAAGTGGATCTATCTTCTTATAAGATATTCAGCCCACATCTGAAGACTCAAATAGGTCTCCATAAGCTTAAGATAAGGTCTTCAATAAGCTACTTTACCATGTGATTGCATGGAAGATTACTGAAGTTTTATTACAAACCCTTTACAGCAAGTCCTGTCCTGCTACCGCATCATCACAGCGTGTTTGGGATCCCGACTGTCCCTGGCAGTCCATCCCTGCATCACCAGCATGATCCTCATAGCACTCTTTTGCTTGTACTCTGAGGCAAATGATTTCTAACGTGGGTTATCTTCTTTGGTGATGAACGGCATGTGAAAGTAAAATGTTTTATTCCTGAATCCTTTGATGATCTCTGTTACTTTGTGTTGTGCCACAATCCCATCTTTTTCAATGTTCCTTTTCTTCTTTAGCTTTTTGTCCCTCAGATTTTGCTCAATACTGAATTCATTTTTAGATATGTGTGCCAGTCTGAACATTCACTACAAATCAGGTAATTAAAATAACCAAGGGTAACACTGCCCAGTCCTTCTACTTTGTTTTCAATGCCTTGATTATGTTAATGTAGTGAATTTAACTTCGTTAAAGTTTAACCAACTGATGTCTGGAAAGCAGAAAATCAGACAGAAAACATATTTATTGTAGTACCAGGCTGTGTTTTTGGACTGATGTAAATTCATTGTCTTCACTGGAATTTATTCTTGTTTGAACTCCAAGAAGTGAAAGCAGAACAGAGATTTTAGAGCCCAATTCATCTCTGGTGCCAGCTGTTATCTTTGATGTCTGGCTTATGTAGAAGAGCTGTTGAGAAACAGCTCTTTGTGGAGACGTCCACACACTATGGATCTTAATAGAGGAAGCAACAAAGAAGGTATCTCTACAAATCTCTACTCTTTGCTTTGTCACAGAAGTAAAAGTACAGTATATCTGGTTACAGTTCTTGTCATTCGTGAGGTTGGATTTAAGGTGATGGAAGATAAAGGCTTGAGGAGAGTGCTTGCTCTAGCCCCATGGTTACTGTCTAACTAGGGTTTCATACTCTTTTGTAAAAACATTGAGCATTATTATAGGTAATAACAGGTTGAGATACGTATGTTGAAGGCCAAAGCTTAGCTTCTTTCTGCCACACAGAAGCCTAAGAGACACTCAGGTGTGAGAGGACAGCAAGGCTGCTGCGGAGCTGAGCAATGACCTGAACAGAGAGCAGGGCTCGTGCTGGGGCTTCCTTTGCCACTGTACAGCTCGGTAACTTCCCGGATAGAAGCTGAAGTAACCACACAACCTGGTGGCTTCAGGGGCTGGAGACAACTCTTCGCTGAGAATTTTCCATTTTCTCCTGGAGTCAGAAAAGTCTCTTTTCTCTATCAACGTCAGCATCTGTATTGCACAGGTGTGGAGATGGAGCCCATCCGCAGGTCCTTGTCTTCCCTGCATGTGGCCTCCCACTGCCGTCCCCACATGCCGTGACACTGTCCCCTTGCCTCCGTGCCATGAGGCACCGCAGGTGGCAGAGCTTCTCTGCTGCCACTTCCAAACTGGCTTATGTCCAGAAGAGGAGGGAGAAAATGGCACCTTTAAAATTCGAGGCGTCTCTTCTGTCGCTTAGAGCCGACTTAAGGCATTTTTCACGTCCTGAAATTTTTCCATCTTATTTGAATATTCTTACTGAAAAATGGGTCTTTGGAAACAAATGTAGAGCAAGCGGGAAGCTCCAACTGTGTCGGTGCCTCCCTCATGGAAACTGAAGCTGCTTTCGGAGGTGGGCAGCCTCATCCCCAGTGCAGATCAGACGGCAAGGCCAGGTGCAGTGTGCAGGGAGGTGTCCTGGCTGCTGCTGCCTGGGCATTGAGAGTCAATAGCAATGCAAAAAATTCCTTCTCTTTTTAGCACATAGTCAGTGCAGCAACTAGTTGTCTGCTGATGGTAGTACAGGATGAAATGCCTCCTGCAGCAGCTTTTGTGGCCAACACTTCATTAATGTCTATGACAGATAACTGAATTAATATTAATATTGCTAAAATAAACGTCAAAGCTTTTTGCTGACATCAGTGAGTCCATAGTCTGCCTTCCATGGAGGATCAAATAGCCTTTCCAGCTCCTCGTGGCAAACATTGTACATCCCTGCTGTTAAAATATATATAGACGCAGTCATGTACACACTCACGTACATACATGCAGCACAATAACAGGTTCAGATGATCGATCTTATTTTTATATTCAGCGAGCGAATAGGTGTGGGTGGGTGTTAACATATTTTGGCAGGAAGAGAAACGTTTCTCCAGAGGCTGGGGATATATGCTGAACACAAAAGAATATTAATTTGCCTGAGTAAAAGAAGAAGCATCTTTAGAGAGGAGTTAAAATTGTCTTATGCCTTGTTGTTTACTCTGTATGTCCATGCTGCAGTCCTGCAGAGCCTGTGACCCCTGTCTTTTACTGCTTCCTATGCATGAGGCTGAGAAAATCAGCTTGAAAGACAATTCCCCTTTTTTAATCAATAATAGCGGGGACAGGCAAAAAACAACGGGCAAGTGCCAGTGGGGCTGCTCTGTTTTTCCCTCCTTACCTCGGCGGATCCTCGAGTGCTTTGCTGCTGTCAGATCAAAGGGTGGCTGTACTTCAGTCAGCATCGCAGCTCTCAGATCTTCCCTTCCTCTTGCTGCAGTCGTTGGCTTTCGCCAACGCGGGACGCTGTCAAACCAGCGCTGTGACTGCCAGGGAGAACGGCGCAGGGGACGGGAACAGGTGCATCGATGAAAGCAGTTCCGTAAGGCTGTAAAAATTACAGGACTGTGTGTTTTTTTTGCAGTTGTTCGTATCTTTGAAACGGGAAATACGTTTTGGGGTTGTTGATGTGTGTTCCCACAGTGCTTCCTCGCCTCTGACCATCAGCCCCTGTGTTGACGGGGGGCTGCGGGCAGGACGCAGTGGCTGGGTGACGGTCACGACCAGCGCCAGCAGTCCTGCACCACCTGCCTGCACGTGCTGCAGGCCATGTCAAAGCCCCCAGGACAGTGCTTGGGGCCTCCGCCCATTCCTATTTCCCCCCGCTTGCAGCTTTAGGAATTGCTTGTTACCAATGGGGTTAAACCGACACGTAGCTGAGGTGTGAAGTTTGCCTCAGCTGACGGTCACAAAGGTGTTTTTGGCCTCGCAGACCCCTGCCAGCTGATTGCACACTGACCATGATGAGATAGGTGAGGAACTTGGTGGTGTTGCAATCCTCATTACTCACCAAGTTGTGTGCAGAGTTGGCCTCCATATTTTATTCTACATGAAGTCTGTTCTTTAACTGATTTTGGCTTATGTTGCTCCTAATTGCAATCTGATTCATTCATCCTCCCCTTCAGGTTATGCAGTACTCACAAGCAGAACAGAAATGCTACCTTTGGGTTTGGTTGTTGGTTTTTTTTCCATATATTTTAAGAAATTCATCAGTTTTTGAATCAAACCTCCCCTCGCCAACACAAGCGCACACACATTGCACCCTTGAATATGCCAGCGAAAGATAGGGCCAAATCTGTGGATTTATTGCGCTAAAATTCCTGTCACAAAACCGTTTCCATATGGCTCCTCTTCTGCTCGGGGGTTTTTACGCGCTGTGTATGAAGTGTGAGTAAATCCTGCTGTTCAGCTTGCTTCCAGCTCCCGCTGCGTGCAACCAGCGCTTGGCCTCCAGGCCTGGCCTCCCCGCGCGGCCGCCGGCAGCCCCGGCCCGCTCCCTTCCTCATGGCCTCCCACCTGCCGGCCGCGTTGTGTCCTCGGGGATTAGCAGAAAGAGGCAGAAAGGGACAGCACCGTTGGGGACAGGGCTCTGGGGGCCTGCTCTGTTCTCCAGGCCGACTCCAAGCCTCTTGCTGCTCCTCTGCTGGCGCTGAGGTGCCGCAGAGGCAGGCGGCTGTGGCGGTTGGCTCCCTCATGCCTTGGGGTTGATGAGGGTCAGGCACCCACCGAAGGCAGCAGTCCGTCACCAGTAATTACTGAACAACAGAGCCCTATTTGGAGCCTGTTTGTATGCTGGTCACCTGCTTTTAGGATGGTGTAAATCGAAATATAATAGCACAACCTCCCCAGGAGAGGAGCTGTGGTCAGAGGAAGGAATCTGTCTTGCAAGAGGAGTTTGCCTGGCAAAATGAAGTCTGAGTGGGATGCTTTCATCCCATAAATACCTTAGCGAGTAAACACCTAGGAGAGAAAAGTGCTAGTTAAGCTGATGGACAAGATTTTTACAGGAACAAATGAGCCTAAAGTGGCCATGAATACATATGGGTTGGCAATTAGAGATGTTCTAAATAGAAGAGGTGGGAGGAGGTGAGCCTGGCTGGTTTTAGTTTCCAACCAGAAGGGATGGCTGCTGTAGTGCTAGTTCGGACAGAGAAACTGCAGGATCACGAGGGCGTTTACTACAGCAGCCACGGCTGTGCTGCAGTGGGGAGCCACCCCATGGGCTGCTCGGGGGCTGACTCCACACCCAGGTGCCCCGTGAGGCAGTGCGGAAAGACCCGGGCCTGGCAGGGCGCAGCCTGCCCTGCACAGCCACCGCAAGGCACGGAGACACGTGGCGGCAAGGTGGAGAGATAGGGGCTCTAGGTGAGGGGTGTATAGATGGGAGCTGCAGTGGCTTTCGTGCTTGCATAAGGGACATGGGCTTTACAGGATGTCTGCTAAAAAGAATTCGCCATTGGGTTACCTAGGAGTGGTAGGAAAAAACGTCTTTCACAACCCATTCCGAATTTCCCATGTATAAATAAACAGCTTCCACCGACAACTCTCCCTCTGCCAGGGAAGGAATTTTTAATCCTGGCCACTTTATATTTTCTCCGGTGTAAAGTCACGGTTGCTGTGAGCAAGCAAATGAGTTTGATGAGACCCAGTTCTCTCTCGTTTGCTGCTCTAGAGAGCATAAGAGGTGGGACTGGAGAACTAGACTGTGTCCTTTGCAACCTTGCAGTGACTTTCTGGAAGGGTCCGCAGCACACGCAGCACGTACAGTTTATCAAATGCATTACTGCCATCCCAGATCAATGCATCAGCGTGGCTTTTTCAGACAAGACTCCTGGATGTCCTGAGACAGCTGGGAAACTGAATGGTTTTAAAGTTTTCTTTGTGTTTTTTTTTTCTTCTTTTTTTTGGTCTTGATTTTTTGGCCACAGTGTTTAACAGCTTGGGATAGAGTTTCATAGGGTGAAGTCTGTTACCCAATAATGTTAGCAAGTCAAACAATAAAAGCCAAATGTGTCGAGAAAGAACACTAATGAGTTGTTTTTAGCTTTTGCTAAAACCTGCCTGTGACAGCAAGGAACAGATATGTCAGAGTAAAACAAAAGCAAGTAAAACAAATCAATCTGTGGTTGCTTTATGTCCTGAAAATCTCTTCCCTTTACAAACTTTTATCTTGTCTAAGGGTTTCCAAGGCTGCTATTTTTATTCAAATTACTACATTTTACTACTGAGTACCCTATAATTTGTTGTTTGCTTGTTGTCATGTCACAGATTATTACAAGTTTTACTCTATGCTGCAATCATTCTCAAATTAAAGCTTTGGATGCTCTGAAAACCTTTATAATATGTAGGTTTAGCAGATGCTGTTTGATAGTGATTTCATTTAATTTGTCCAAATAAAAAAAGAATCAGCAAATAACTCAATATTTGATATCAGCCAGGGAACGAGTTCTTGCTTGAAGCTAAATCCTTTGTAGACAGCAAACTGTTTAACTGCAGAGCTGAGTTGTCAGCCTTGAAACTGTCACATAGGATGAAGTGCTGCTGTCCCTCAGAAACCTATTTGCAACCTATCGTGTTGAAAGTTCAACAGAAAATTTCAGTTCTAAATCCTTAACAGTGATATTATTTTATATTATCATGCCAGACACTCAGCCTGCAGACTTAAATGGTTATGTTCTTGAGATGCCAGGAGGTGAAACGAGGGGATTTGAGGCGTTCTGGGGCCATGTCCTCTGTTGCCAACAGTGGCACAAATTTCCACTGGCTACACAGAATAGGAAAGCAAAAATTGGAGGATATGAAAAATAAAATTCCAACATATTTAAATATCTCTATATAAATTGTTTTTGTTTTTGTTTTTCTCTTAGCCCCTTCTTCTACATAACTCTATATATTTGTTTATGGGGTTAGCCAAGGGAAGAGCCAAGCTGCAAGGTCTAGAGGAAAACACCTTCAACTGATGTTGACTTTCCTCCCAGTGCTCCTGTAGAAATTATCTTGCACAGACCTTGAGATAGCCAACGAAGGGGATGTCAGGCTGGAGGCAAGCGAGGAATACTGGTCAAATGTTTCAAAGCAGACAGTAATTAGTAAAAAGCTAAAAGTGAATTACACTTTTAATTGTAAGGAAATACCTTTGACTTTTAAAAAGCTTGATTTGAAACTAAGCCGAACTCTAGGGGACACATTTTCAAAGGTATCTTCCAAATTTGCCTCTCTAACGTTATTCACCAGTATCTTCGTGTAACTAGCACTCCACGTTGAAACCTCAACCTTGTGCAGAATATCGGATTTTGGTATGAAAACTCTGTCTCTTAACCCAAATCATCCTGTCTATGGGTCAGTTTGTATGTGTGCAAAGCCTTTGGGCAGGTACATGCTTCCAGCAGGTATGCATTCCAGGAATAAGCACGTAAACCACATTGAAGGTGTTGAGGTGGAGACTTCTGCAGGCACTTTATAAATGCGTTTCTAAGTTCTTGCCACTTAGAACTGCTTATCCTTGAAATGGTATGTTGTTGTTGAAAAAAGTAAAAAATCTTGATGTACAACATTAATGCCATATGTTTTTAGACTGAAAGAAATCTTCTGAGGGCTCTTCAGCATGTATTTTCTCTAGAGACTTCTAAATACACATTATTCTGTGGCAAACTCCACCACTGTATGCGTTTATTGGTTCACACGTACTGGAGTGCTAATTGATATTGTTTAGAGCAGCTCTTGAAATCTGCTCAGTTATGGCAAAATAAGGATGAAATGTACTTTTCCTGTCCTGCTTCCAAGGAATAATACAGCCACAATTGCCCACTGTTTAAAGTGCTGCTGCTCTATGGAAAATGCTGTCCAGCAACAGAGAAAATAGCACACAGGAAAACAATGGATTTAACTCCACACCGACTTCTGTCAAATATTTTTTTCAGTCTAATCTTTTACGGCTACCGTAATCTTAGTTGTTAGCTGTAACGATGGCAGGTAAGACCATTTTCAGGCACAAGTATGACCTTTAAGTTGACAGTGTGCTCTAATTGGTTTCAGTGATAGACCCCTGCACAAGTGGGAATGGAGGATGCTCACAAATCTGTCAAAATGAGAGAGGAATTGCCAAATGCGAGTGTCATCCAGGGCATTATCTTTCTGCAGACAAGAAGTCCTGCTTAGGTAAGAAAATGCAGACTGTTTCTTGGGGAAAAGGGTATTATTCCGTGCTCTGGCTTTACTGAGCTTCGAATGGAAAGAAATATGTTAGACAAATATATGTATGTGTTTTGAAACAACGTTTCTCCTTGTGATATTTACATCAGCCAATTGTCTTGGGGGACCATTTTAGTAATGGCAATTACTCTGTGATCTCTTCAATCGTAGTTTCTAGGAACTGGATTTGTGGGTGCTGTAGTGTTATTGCTGTAGTGTCCCTTTAAAATAATGCCCCAGATACAGTTCCTGGAAAACTGGTTCAAGTAACACTGAACCAGGTCACTGAAAACCTATTTAGAATTCAAAAGGGCTTTTTAGCAGAGCTGTTTCCATATTCATAGAGAAACTACTGTGAAGAAAGAAATCACGAAGTCTAAGATTTCCAAAGAAAGGAGCTTAAAAAGTTGAATTCCAAAGTCCTGTACTTAGGCTGGGATTTTCAAAAGGATCTAAAGCATTTCTGACCTGAAATGAGTGGGAATTAGAGACCAAAATACCTGCTTTTCTCTTTTAACATGGTGCTTCGAAGCAAGGGTAGTTTATCAGCTTAATGGAGTGCAAAGTATCTCTAGACTTGACTGTGTACAAATTTTTAACAGCCTTGTCAGGATCAGGGTGCGACACTAATTTCAAACTCCTCTTTTTGAAAACTTGGCCAAAATTTTACCAATACTTAAATTGCTGTGTTATCTGTACAGAATGCTGGCTGCTTTGCAAAATACTTCCTGCCTTGGATGTTTTACTCAGTTTTCTGTAAACCCTTCTGTGAGTAGCACTGCGCACCTTGGCAATTCCAGTCTTACTGGGATTACTCCTATGAGGAAGGTTACCAAAAAAGTAAGGTATTTCCAAGTAGCGTCGACCCTACACCGATGATTGGTAGGTGGAAACAGCAGTCTGTTTAATCCTAGGGTCAGCATGTTCCTTGTTTTGTCTTGGATGCACGTTGACAGTTCTGCTTATTTATGTATAAACTCAAGCACTAGATAACTTGCAACGTTATATATTGGAACAAATTTTCTTCCTGACCTCATGGCAACAGTCTTGAAATGTTAGGCATCATTTTTTATTGTGAATATACTATGAAACAAAAGTGTTTTTTCTCCTAGAAATTATTCGAAGCATTTTTTTTTTGCCAAATTCAAGCTGGTATTTGACTATCTGAAAACCAAGCTAGAAGGAGACAGAGGGCAGGAAAGTGTCAGGGGAGCTGATACTTTAGCTATTAGCCGTATTTACGAGTTATGAAGAAATATGTGCAGGATGGTGGCTGTGGTATGGTTTTCCAACTTTTTTTTTTTCGATTTGAAAAGCAGAAAAAGCGAAAAGAACGTTAGAGGCATTTGCCAACATTTTCTACGTGTAAAGTGGCAATTAATTACAGAATGAGGAGAAATAGCCCATTTTATTCTAAACAGCAGCTACACACATTGCAGCTTCAGAGCAGCTGCCATTCAGCCTGAAATTTTCATGAGTCAGTGTGCGGTGTTTGCACTGCCTGGGGCCTCTTTTTGCAAGTAGGCTGATTGCATTCATAAAGCTACTCGTGTTCAAGTGCAGGGGGCCGTGAGCATGGGACTGATTACAGCACATATGGAGAGAAAAAACTGTTGGAAAGCGGTTTGCTGTGGGAAAGGGCGAGGAGCTGCACACCTGACAGCTCCGTCCCGGGCGCGAGACGCCCTGACCCGGGAGCGTCGCAGTGAATAATTCGCGTTTTGCAAGGCAACGTCAGGACAGGGTGGGAGCAGGAAGTCGGGTAGGTAGGTGCCACACGTCTTTGCACGGAGGTTGGTGTTTGCAGCTGCATTACAAGGCAGGAGTAGTTGGTATAAGGCGTATCTTTTTTCCTTAAAAATATTTTCATGCTCTTCCACTGAGATTTTAGGAAGATGGATGCCTTTAATAGCATTTAACTCCAAAATGCAGACGACTGAGTGTAAAGCTGAGGAAGGGACTGCTTGACAGAGGGCTGTGTGAAGAACAGTCTGCCCATGTACGGCTCCTCACCTTTTCTGCTTTCTCACACGTGGTATGAAACTCTGATGACAGGAATTGCCTTCCTGCTGGCCTTATGCAGAAGAAACTTCAGGATTCAGGGATGTGACAGAGAGGATCCATCTCCATCAGACCTACTGAGACCCAGCCACCATTTAATCCAGATCATTTGACATCCGGGAAGTAAACAGATAATTCCTGCTCCGTTAATTTAAATGGAGTGGCTATGAGTGATAATTTAAGGGTGGTAGGAGTTAGGACATTTTTCCATGTTCTTCATGTGGCTCCTATTACCTTTGCTCTTGTTATAGGAAAAATCAACAAGCTACTTTGACCGATGCTGTAAATATGATGTTTGATGTTGTAAATATTCATGTGGAGAGGCTTAGACAAACAGATTAATTTGGAGAATAATGCTGTGGGTTCAGTCCTCCTGGATTCATCATTTGTAGACTAACATCAAGACACTGTTTTCACTGGACATTTGGAAATATAGCCATGTGGGTGTAGGGAGATATTTTTAATTTTAATACCCAAATGTTTGTCTCTGCCTTTCTCTCTGCTTCCTAGACATTGACGAGTGTGCAGAAGGGAGAGCCAGGTGTGCTCATCGTTGTGTGAACACTCTGGGATCCTTCACCTGTGCCTGTAATCCCGGCTTCGAGCTGGGGGCTGATGGAAAGCAGTGCTACCGTAAGTGACAGGTTTCCAGCTATGCATTTTGGGCTATCTTATCTGCAAACTGCCGTGCTTCATTTTTAATTCAGTTGGATTAGCACTCCCGGCAAAATAAATGTATGCAAAAACTCCAGCTTAATATTATTTTCTTCATCTTCTGCTATTGCCATTTTTGCAAGTTGATACGTTCCTAAGCCTCTGTTCACAGACCTTAATTACTGCATTTCAAAGAGCAAATATCCCTGTTGGTTTATCTTCAGAGCCTGGTGAATTCTGTTCCAGCGCTACCAAAATATTGCTGTTCTGTGAAATATATTCATTCCTGCCCTCCTTCTCCCAATTTTCTTACATATTGGATCTGATGCAGAAGAAAACCAAGATGACATTCTGCTCCTGTCTTCATCTGTCTAGGTTTACTTATGTTTCTCCAGAGACTGTTGACAGTATTAAGTAGATGCTTAAAAACGGGGAAAGAAAAAACAAGATTTGGGATGAAAAAATATAATATTTGCACAACTAAAATTTCCCAGACTAAAGCATCAGGGAGCCCTGTTGCGTTCCCCCCCACGCAGTGGGGTTTCTCAAGCAGCAGTGCTTTTCTTGAGAAGGGGACTGGCTGCCTGCGCGGCTCGCTGAGAGGTTATCCCTGGGCTGTCCTTGAGGGTAAATTTAGATTAATAAAGGAGGTGTTGTGGAAGAGCTGGTGTTATTACGGACCTAACATAAGCTCACTGGAATGCAGACAAAAGCATGACCTGTTCTAGCAGAGGTGGGCAGCGATCGTTCAATCTAATAATACCCTGCAAGAACTTTCAGCAGAATTTCCTTCAGAAAACATACGGCATGCCAGAGAGGGAACGCGCTCTTCAAGCATTTGCATGTAAGAAGTATTTAGTAAGGATAAAAATCAGTTTGAAAACATCCACATACATTAAAAACAAAAAACAATTATTTCAGAGAGGTCCCGGAGAATTATTTCATAGGTAATGGGGATCTGTGAGCGGTGCAATGGCAAAGGGAATGCCATTAGTACACAGATATGAAATGATCTATTATGGGCATAAAAAAAAAGTGGTTTAGACCACTTAAGTTTCATTGTGATTTTCTGATCTTTTTTTTTTCTCGATGCTCAGCACATCCCCATGGATGGCGATTCCCTGTGCCTTATGTGCAATGTTATGGAGCAAGCAATCAAAATAAAAACATTCTGTGTGTATTTATGGTCAGGATTATCACAGTGTTTAAGCGAATCACAATCTTTGTTTATTCTCTCATTCCCCCAGTGGCACTGGGGAAATCCTTGTTTTACAAATGAAGAACTAAGACAAAGTAAATGACGAAGATAATGCATTAAGTCAGATTCTGGGCTTCTTAAATCCCAGTTTAGCACGCTGGACGGTAGGCTAGATTTCTTCTCCCTGATGCAAATTACCCCAGCATGGATGAGATGTAGCCTTCCATACATGTTCTCTGAATTTATACCCTCTTCTAAGTAGACTGGAAGGCACAAAAAGGGGAGCACCAGAGCTACCAACAGAGATGTATCTGTGAGCTGCAGAAGGGGGGAAATGCCATCCATCTGTACCAGATCTGTTTGCTGCTCTGTTCTGGGACGTTTCTGGAAGTACAGTGGCTCCTTTTGGGGTGGGGTTTCTCAGCTCTCCTGCACAGCACGGAAAATTCCTCTCTAAATAGCCCTCTAATAAACAATACAGCTAATTCAAGAGAAACTTTACAACTGAGCTTATAGCTTATTTTATTCCTAAAGAAATCATTGAATGGAGCACCTGGATGGGAAGGAGATGGACAGATGTTCCCTTTCCTATCCGGGGGTTTCCACTGGACCTTGCCAAAATGTCTGAGGTCTGTGCAGCCCAGCCAAGTGCCGGCAGGTGGGGAGATCTGTCAGGGCAAAGGGGGCTGGTGACAGCATTGTACCGGCACCGTCTGACTTGTCTGGGGGACAAAGTCTTAACAGAAGTGCTGCTTTGCTGCAGCTAAAAGCTGCTTTTTGGAAAGCAGGGGCAGACTCGGTTGAGCCGAGCCGCCTGGGCTCCTCAAAAATTTCCATCTCTCCTTTGGGGCGAGGGCAGAGCTCACCGCTGCGTTCAGACACAGCATCAATCTCAGGACACCTGTGAACGCTCCCATAGCTGGCAGACTGCTAAACTGGCAAGCCACCTTCACAGTGCCAAAGTCAGGAGCATCCGCTGTTGGGACACAAGGAGACAAATACTCAGAGTTCAGTGGCTCAAAACCACGCTGTTCCCAGGTGTAGGTGCGAGCTGAGTTTATATTTCCTGCTACAGCAGCTGGTTTATGGATGCGTTTTTATGCAAGGCTTATTCTCCAGTGACTCTCCTCTTGCGCTTGCTTTTTACCATCCTTTTGATTTGTTTCTCTGCAAGGCATCGAAATGGAAATCGTGGATAGCTGCCAGAACGACAACGGCGGCTGCTCTCACCACTGCGAGCACACGACGGCGGGGCCGCGCTGCTCCTGCAACGACGGTTACATCCTTGCCTTGGACGGCAAAACGTGCACAGGTAATTTACCCCCCTGCAAGGGGGGTGCACAGCAGAGCTGTCGCTCGAGGACGTCCCTTCCCCTCCCATCCCTTCCCTCCTCCTGCAGGATTTAATTAGTGCTGTCCTCTGGCACTTCCTCGGCCACTGCTCCAGCTTGCCTTGCTCTGTGCTTGCTCAGGTCATTCATTTAGGGGAGGGAGCTCTGCTTCCCAAGTGGAAGAGGACACCGGTGCAATTGCAGGTGTTGTGGCCGTGTCTCACTGTGTACAGCTGAGGCTGAGGGGTTGTTTTCTGTCCCTTCCTCTGGCTGGCTGGCTCTGGCTGGGAGCATCAGGACCGCTTTTCGGGAGTGTTCCCTGTGCAAACCCCACTTTGTGTTATGGAAGTTGCTCTGTTTCCATCTCGTGCTCACTGGTGAGGTTACACGTGTGGCTGTGGGCAGTCTCACTGAGGAAGTGGAAGCAATAGTTACAGTTGTTTTTATTTCAAGAAGAGCTTAAAAATTCCTTCATGTTCCACACGATTTTACAAGGTGATTTTTTTTTGTTTACGGCTTCTGCTGTGCAAACTGTATCTCATACTGGTTTAGGCTCACTGTCGCTATGCCATTAAAGCTGTAAAGAACAGCCAAGAAGAGAGGAGAAAACAAACCAGGAGCAGGCATCACAGAACAGCACAGACAAGACAGGAGGAGAGGTAGCGAGCAGGAGCTCTGGTGGATGCGGGGGCACTACGGACAAGAAGTCTTGCAACGAGAAAAGCCCAGTGCAGGGAGGAGGAACGAGCAGGGCAGGAGGGAAGCACAGCTCTGGAAGGGCGGCTGATGCTGCAGCTGTAAAAATGAGAGAAATGAAGGAAGAGAGGCAGATGTGGATCCTGAGCTGACGAGAGCCTGGCGGGGCGGGGTGGGTCATTCAGTCCCATTTCTGCACCCGAGAGGAGGCAGAGCAGCACGGTGACCTGCTAATGGAGATGTCAGAGGGAGAACCGCCTCACTGGCTACAGCCAGGGGAGGGAGAGCAGAGGTGAAGGGCTTGGCAGTGCTGAGGAAGCAAAAAGCTGCTCTTCACAGCAAAAATCTTCCTTTTGTTGGATGCACATTTCGCATTCCTGCACAGACAATGGGCTGTTAATAAACCCCAGAGCAAGGTTTCGTCTGACAAACTGCAGAGAAGCTCAGCTTGTGACATTTTTGGAAAACACTCCGTGTCCAAATAACCTGCATTAATCATTTTCATGCTGACCTCCTCACCTCGATTGATTAATTACATTTTCCTTCTCCTCTTTCTCCTGTCCGTGTTTCCTAATAATGTTGGTACTCTCTCCAAGGTTAATTGAGACACTGACCTTTCCCATCTGTGGTTGCTCACCTAGGTAGTGCTCAGAAATGTTTTGCAAGCTCAGCACTGACAAGCTGGCCTTGCATGGCCACTGAATAGCGCGGCAGGCTGGAGGGGCTGAGCTCAGCCAGGAGCCTGCAGTCAGAAGGTTGCAGCTGGCTGCTGGTACCTCGCCACCAGCACAGCCGTGCCGATGGTACCGATTTCGGGATGGACACTGGGCACAGCACAGCAACAGGCTGCCAGCTATCAGAAGCTACGATTGCACCTTGCAGTCCGCCCCTCCAGCAAATGCACTGTTAGATTAGAGGGTTTTTTCACTGCTGACGTGGAATAAGGTTGGAGGTATGAAGGTGCAGGTAGTTAAACGTGGATCACTGTTCGGTAGCGTCTATCCATGTGCTGCGTGTGTGGGAGCGCCTTTGTGCGCTTGGCGTGTGCAGCCCGGGCCGTGCCTGGGGGCTGACCGAGCTGCCCTGTACTTGCAGAGGTGGACGAGTGCGAGACCGGCGCGTCCTGCTGCTCCCAGTTCTGCATCAACTACGCGGGCGGCTACGAGTGCGCCTGCAAGGCCGGCTTCCAGCCCAGCGCCGACGGCTGCGGCTGCGACGGTGAGTGCTTTCATACCGGTGCGACCAAGCACAACAGCGGGAAGAAGTGCTCTCACAGCTCATTCCAGGGCTTTGCAGCCATTTCTCTGATAAGAGGATGGGCAGCCATATGCCAGCTCGTCCGATAAGGTTTGCAAATGACGTTTACGCTTTGTAATACATCAATAAGCCAGCATCCAGCATGGATCAGTGCGGCTGCTGGAGATGAGTCAGGAACTCTTCCTCCCCTCCATGCACACCTATACTGATGTGTTTTAGAGACGACTACTACAAAATGAGAGCCCTCAAAATATCCAAAGCATCAACTGAACTTAACAGCTTAAAGCAGCTGTTTTCACTTGAGACAAAAGCGTAGGTGAAATGATCTGTTCCGTGTTGTTCTGACATGTTTTAATATCTCCAATACTAGTGAGAAACAGAGAACCCCAAAGTACTAAGAAAATTGGGTTTTCTTATGTCCAGAGTAATTTCTCAGATGCAGCCAGGCACAGAGAGCACTCTCTGAAGAGAGGCACTTGTGCCTAACCAGCACTTCTCTTTTTCTAGATGTGGATGAATGTCATCTGGAGAACGGCAACTGCGACCATTTCTGTGTCAATTCTCTGGGGTCATACGAATGTGTGTGCAAGGAGGGATACAGGCTGGGCCTTGACAGGCGGTCCTGCATCGGTGAGCTATTTTTACATCTTGGAGGCCATTAAGTATTTCTCAGATGTGAATTCAGAGCTGGGATTTTCACAGATCCTGGGATTTTGGGAGTCCAACTTGAGCCATGTTTGATGTGGCCAAGGCAGAGCTCCGTGTAACGCGTGGGTCCCAAGTTCACCCTCAAGCAATTGGCTCTGCTGGGGATTCAGAAACGAATGCTTAAATCCCCTGGACATGTTTGAAAACAAAACCCTTGTTTTTCAGAAATAAATACTATTTTGATGTTTTTCTTGCACTATTTAATGAAGTTTAACATCCTGTGGAAAAAAAAAAAGGTAGCCAGATTCTGCTCTGATGAACCAAAACAAGTTTTCCACTGCAGTCAGTGGCGTGATTCTGGCTTTCTGCCGGTGTGACCAGAGCAGAGTTTAGCCAAGCAACTTATTTTATAACCTACTTTAGCCTCTGCTAAACTTGGGGCAGTGTTTAATATTTTAACCAACTCTAAAAAGCCAGCCAACTGATTTCCTATCATTTTAAGACTCAAATTTTAGCTCTTGAAAAGGGAGAGCCAGCCTTGCTCTATATTTGTCATCTCCCAAATGAGCTGGAGTAATGACTTTCATTAACTATCAATAATCTCAAACTTCAAGTGGGGAAAATTAAACTCTCCATTTAAAATTTGGCATAATAATAGAGATGGCCTTGCCTGAGGTCTAGAGTTTGTTTCCAGGAGAAAGGCAATTTTTCTTTCTCATTTTCTGTTATTTTGGATAACAGAAACTGTTTGTAAGTACAAATCAGAAAATAGACTAGCTGGAAAGTCTGCCAGCATGAAAGCATGCAAAGATAAATGTGGGGCTGCTTGGGGGGGAGGACTGGGGCCGTGGTCCTAACGGGGTGCCTGTGTCAGTGCTAGGTGGGGACGAGGCCGTGGCGGGGTTCGCCGGGGCTCCGGGGCTGCAGTTCAGAGGTGCCCCCCAGCTCCTTCGCTACGAGCTCGGGGTCCCGCAGGAGGATGAGGAGCGTCGAGGAGAGCTGACGCTGGTGCACAGAGTCGGTGAGTGAGCGAGCCGCGCTTCTGGCGGTCCCAGCAAGCTGGGGAGAGGGAAAGAATTTGGGTGAGCGTGGAGCGGGGCTGGCCAGGAGGAGAAGTGTGGGGGCAGGAGTTAATTCTGCTCCCTCTCCATCTGCCTTGGCAGAAGGGAGGATGCTTGGCCCTGCAGCCACAAGAGGTGTTTTGGGGGACAGGGAGGCTCCCTGCTCCGGTGGGAGGAAGGAGATCTCTTACTTTTGTTACGTACGTCCTATGATTTTTGTATGAGCTCTAATTACTCATCCGAGGACTGTGCCTTCCAGGCAAAAAAAGATGAGGAACTGGTCTCAGCTTTAATCAACATTTAACTTATTTTTATGAACACGACTGTTTAGACCTCCCAGATCATACAGCATCCAGCCGGACCCAGCGACACTGATAACCAATTGGGAAACTGATAAATGAGATAACCAAGGACAAAATTATCAGGCACCGAAACCTCAATCAAATATTTATTGACCAGTTTATGCATGTTTTATTTATGTTTAGCCACATAAAAGTGGGGATTATTAGTCATAGCCGAGCACTTGCATTTTTTCTAAAGCTGAGGATTTGCAGCATGTGACGGTTTGTAGGAAAAGGTGATGGAGGAATGAAACTTCTCATGGTTCAGTAAGTTCTTTTACCTATCAAATATTAATTTATTCCTTATGCTTTCAGACATATTTTTGTACTGGAATCTACGTTATTTTTTTTAAAGTTCTTTAAACAATAAACCGATGCAAGTAATTAGTGATTTTCTATAGACAGAATGACTTTGTAATGTAGAAGCGTGAAGTTTTTAACAGTAATTTTGTATTCTTCTCCTGAAGTATGCATTTTCAACCTGTTCCAAGTGGGAGCACTGGGATTCTCAACATCTCTGAAAGCCTGGGCATTTGTTCAGCTTTAGAAGAAGGAACAGTTGGGTGCTGAGACCTGGAGGAAGTCTGGCCTCACACTGAAAATTGCTGGTGAAAAGCAACCAGCCTGCTGACTTTCTGTTAGCTGAAGTAATCTGCCAGCTTGCTCTCAGGTGTTTTTCAAAATCCCCTTCCAAAAAGCCTCCAGCCACATCTGTAAAGCTTACTAGGCAATAGGCTGACCGGGTGGATAAGATCTTCATTTCACTGAGGTATTTTAGCAACGAGGAAGGAACACTCATTTTTCTCTGCCTTTTGTTGAGAGACTCCACAAAGGGAGAAGCTGAGGGTTCACCTGTGTGTGCTTGCGTTTGTGTGCAAGGGAGATGAGGAGGGCAGGGATGGCAAGGGAGGAATACATTTTCATATTAGTTTCTCCCGATGAACTAACCCTTTTCATATCCATGAAGAAAAAAGGAAGTGATAAATGTGTATTATTCTTTGTTTTCCTTGAATAGCTCGAACTATGCTGTTAGAAATATTGCTCGACTATGCTTAAACAGTACAGCATACACCTACTGCAATAAAAGAAGGAAAAAATGAGCCTCACAAGAAGAAAAGGAGGTTCACTTCCAATTAATATATTTAACAATATACAATTTTATTAAGCTTTATTACAATTTCACTTTTTTGAAGGCAAGCTGATTTTAAAAAGTAGTTTTAAGTGCTCTTTGATGGGGAATCACAGCATTTAAGGAGTAAATTCCAGCTGAAGTCCCAGGTTTCCTTTTGTCCAGACTTTAAAATTTAAAGTGGACAATTTGGGAATGTCCACTTGGGACCACCTTCTGGAATGACTCAGTGATATTTGCAATGCTACCAACATGAACACTAACAACCTGAAGAGGATTTTTTTCAGATCGTCAGTGTTGTGCGTGTTCCTTTTTGCGCTTGTGCATCTGGAAGGATAGGTAAGATCCCCTGGAAGTATTTTGTCTGGGTGCTCACCGAGTCTTCTGTATTTTTTCCTTTCAGTTTGCCTTGATAACACTTTTGGCAACGACTGTAGCTTGAGCTGTGAGGACTGTATGAATGGAGGCAGATGCAACAGCGAGAGCAGTGGCTGTGTTTGCTCACCTGGGTGGACCGGCATCATCTGCAATGAAAGTGAGTACAGTGTATTTGGGAGGTAGGGACTTTGTCCTAGTGCTGTGACACTGCAGATAGGTAGGAAATAGAAGTAACTGCTGTACTTCTAATCCAAAAAGCTCTTTGAGGAGCACAGCTGTTTCACTGCTAGCTCAAAATTGTATTATAGTATGGCATAAATTGAACGGATGCTGCAACAAATGACACAGACCTTCAAACAGTGAGGTCTCTGCATCCAGCGCAGTGCCTTTTTCTAA
The DNA here is from genome assembly GCF_964211835.1 of Anser anser. Classification (NCBI taxonomy): domain Eukaryota; kingdom Metazoa; phylum Chordata; class Aves; order Anseriformes; family Anatidae; genus Anser; species Anser anser. Next base: position 24,620,994 of record NC_139729.1, on the reverse strand, counting down.
GCGCTTGTGTTGGTGCCTATTTCTGTTCACTTTGCTGGTGCAGAGTGCCCAGGTGCTGCAGTGTGCCTGCCATGCTTCGCTCCACAGCTTGCCCGGCTGAGTTTCAGAAGTCTGTCCTGGCAGGTGGTGTGACAATCTGGGCGGATGTAATGCTAAACGTGTTTTTCACAGAATCCCAAGACATTTCCCCCCTTTTTTTTTTTTTCCCTATTGTATTGGTAAGCTTGGTCCTGTTTTTATTAATTATTATTATTATTAACATAGATTTCTGGAGACTGATAATATTTAGTACTGGAAATTATATTTTTCCCTCCTTATTCTTGCCTCCTGATAGAAGATCTTTCTGGTTCAGAAGTCTGTGTCAAAACCAACTGGAAAGATAGGCTGGGGACTGCTTGACATACCAGGCACAATTCTTTATCTGCAGTTTGCCAAAAGTTGTCTATTGCTGGTCTGAGATTCCCCAGAGCAGTTCTCCCCACGTGTCTGAGATGGGGCTCTCTGATTGCTGCAGGATGGTGCAGTGGCCCTTGGTACTTGGAAGGTCTGCACTGTCACGGATGAGGCAAAGGCATGACAAAGAATTATTACTTAGCATCAATAGACAGCAATCCTCAGGTTAATCACCATCTAGTTTGTTTAGGAGGCATAATCACAAAGGCAAAAATGAAGCAAAAACAGCAAATGATTGAAACCAGCAGTCTGCCCATAGTTATTTTTGGAGACCAGTCCGGGTTTGGTTTCTAAATAGTAGGGACAGCTGAGGGGATAGGAAGGGAGAGGATTAAAAGGATAATTTCTACTCTACCTAAGACAATTCAGGCTGTCATGTTAGGATGTTTTTACTTATATTCATGGCACTCTAGTGGTTCAGAATAGATTAAAAAAATTTCAAGACCGGATTGAAATTCGCTTCAGAAATAATAATAACATTTTACTCTATATTCACACTAGATATCTATGCATGTAATGTTGTGGAGTTTGTCTTTGGCATTTAAAACGCAGAGTAATGGAAGTGTGTTATTAAGCTAAAGCTGCAGTCCGATCAAGTAGGCATTGACAATGAAGGATATATAATCTGTAGGAAGTAGCCCAATGTGTTGGCTTGCATTCTTTTCTCTTGCTTTCTTAAAATACAGCGTAGTTCGGGGGTTTAGGGTAAGCTAAGCAGTTGAGAAAACTGGAACTAAATTTCTACAATAATGCACCATAGAAACCAAATGGAAATTGATGTGAAATGTCAAGTTTTTTAATGTACATTGATAAAATGTCAGTTAAGTCTGATGACTCCAGCAATTGTATTTACTCAGCTAGCTCAAGCTTTCAAGCTGCAAACAGTGGAGGAAAGCTGTATTTCACAATTATTTATTTATTTATTTATTTATTTATATATTTTTGCGCTGGAGTAATCAGAGCTTTAGGAAGGAGTCCTGTGCTGTTGTGGATCCTCTTCTGTACATGGTCAGCTGTGGGATTTTGGAGACTATGTTAAAAAAATACATTTTTATAATAGTATTTGGGAGGGGAAAAGCAGACATTTAAAATATTTATTTCCAAATGTTCAAAACTGTGCTCTGATTTTCACACTTTGTACTTCCTAGGCAATGATTTTTGAGCCCCATGCATTGTGTGAAGCATATTCAGGGACGAATGTGGGTGCGTCAAAAATTCCTCCACTTAGCTAAGCTTGGTTACTTCAGGTGTCATTTTAAAATTAGCTAGGAAATATTAGGTGAATGTTTATTACCTTATATAGAAAGACTGTGACATTGTCTGGAGCCTGCTTGGCTACAGGGAGTATTTCACTGCCCAGCTTTGATGACGGGAGCCTCGTTTTGCTTCATGTCGAGAACAGGGGTGGGTGATCATTCATTTTCTCTGCTCTCCCTGCAGCTTGCTCCCGTGGGACGTATGGTGACGGCTGTGCCGGTGTTTGTAAGTGCCAGAACGGAGGCTCCTGCGACCCCGTCACAGGGCAGTGTCACTGCCCGCCGGGAATCCAGGGGACGTTTTGTGAAGACGGTACGATTTCTGTCGTCTTGCTTGGGGTAGCGTCAGCCTGGAACCTCACCACCTTCCCGCATTCCTATCGGGCTGTAGTTATGCGTGGTAAATCTTAGGGGCCCAAATGAGAATAGCCTCCATTGTGCGAGATATAATACAGCCCTGCAGAGTGCCGTGAGTGATTTTTGTTTAAATAAGAGTTAAGAGGATGGATGAGCAAAAGCGAGGGCTTTGCGAAGATGGGCTGCGCAGAGGCTCAGCCTCAGGCTAGTGACAAAGCATGGTATTTTCTGTAGCGCCTGTTAAAAGAGAGCTGATTTGGTGTCCATTTTAATACTTAACAACTGACGCATTGCTGTGTTTGTGCTCTTCAAAGGATGTCCCAAAGGACTCTTCGGGAAGAACTGCAACAAGCAGTGCAACTGTGCCAACAGCGGCTATTGCCACAGGCTGTACGGAGCCTGCCTGTGCGACCCCGGGCTGTACGGGCGCTTCTGCCACCTCAGTAAGTCCCAGTAACTTTTCTGACCTGTTTATTTAGCACGTGCATATCGTAACAGGCTTAGAAAGATTCCATAGGACGTACAAAATGAGCGAGGCTTCAGGACCTGCCTTGCTCACCTGGCTTTAGCTGAAGAGTTCATGCTGGGATCTGGCACGGGTTGAAAGCTCTGTGATGAGCTGGGAACAGTGGGATGGCAGAGAGGACTTCCCATGCACTCTGGGAAGCCCCAGAAACTCAATTTATCTTCTCCTGTAACAATTAATCCTTGCCATAAGGGTTGAGTTTTGTGAATGCATAAGGGTGAGGACTATAGCTGGGTTGGATCGGTCAAGTTAAAGTTTGGGTTGTTGGTGAAGTTTAAGTCTGATAATTTCACTGCCCATTCTATGGCAAATCAAAAAAGATAAGCACAAAAATTAGGTTTTTCCCTAAACTTGTGTCTAAAAGAGTCTTCCTCCCCGCATGAATTTCCTAACTGAGACATCTAGGTTTTGTCCCTGAAGTGGGAATATTTCTGAATGTTAATGCTCACAGTACACAAGCGCACTCATGAACACTACCAAAAGTTTAATGGGAATAAAACAGATCAAACTTAAAAATGTTACAAAATAGGTAATCGAGATTCTTTGCACTTACAGTTTTTGTCTGGAAAATCTATACAAGATGGAAAAATTGTTCCTTGATTTTTTTTTCATGAATCGTTTTGTCTTGGACCGTATCCAAATATTTTTCCTTCAGAAACTTAACCAAGTTTGTTTCAAAACATTTCTGGTTCTTGCATTCACCACATCTTGCTTGAACGGAGTGAATCACTTCAGGAACGATGTAAACTCTGTTTTACACGCCCACATCAATAGGCACTGTCAAAGGAACGTAGATGTATTTGCCCAAAGTAAAATGAACATTTCGGTTTTTGCAGCAGTTGCATTCTGCAGAAGTGTACGATTTCAAATAACTCATGCATAATTACAGACTTAATGATTCCTTTTAATCTGGCTGCAGCCTGTCCCAGGTGGGCCTTCGGAGCTGGCTGCTCGGAGGAGTGTCAGTGCGTGAAGGAGCACACGCTGGAATGCAGCGCCAGGAACGGGACTTGCGCCTGCAAGCCTGGCTACCACGGCAAAAAGTGTCAGAAAGGTAAAACAGCAAGCCACATTCTCCTTGTCTGCTTATTGCTTTGGCCTATCAGTATTTCTCCTCCCGTGTGCTGTTGTGCTGCTGCTACTAATACGTTCACTAATACATTCATATTCCACTAATTTTTTTGTCTCTGATTTTCCATATTGCAAACTCTCCGAGTGCCTGATATCACAGAGCTTGCAGGGATATCAGTGGGAATACAGCTTAAGAATGCGGCATTTTTAACCTGATCAAATGACAACAGAAATCTAGAAAACAAATTCTGTTACAGCCCTAAATAATGAAGATTGTGGGAGTTTTCACTTCTCTTTCCTTTTTTTTTTTCTTTTTCATGCAGACAGTAAATAAGTGGCAAAAACTGTTTTATTCTGGCAGGCTCATTTGGAAGGGGTTTCAGTAACGCTGCTTTTCCTTCGGATTTTCAGATCTTTGATTTCAACTTATTCTTTGTAGTTTTTGGGGGAGTTCAAAGAGAATTGTGTTCTGCATTCTTGTTTGCGTGTCTCTATAGACAGTAATGGAGTAACGCAATAAAGATTTTCCCTTCAGATTCCTCTCCGGGCACGCAGGAACGTGTCAGATTTATGACACTGGTTCTGGGGGGGTTGGTGGAGAATAGTAGTGATAATATTTAATATCTTTAGTGTTCTTGGTGGTCTGCTAAATTCTGGGGGAGAGCATCTCTCACCCAGCGCTGGCTTTGCACAAAGGCAGAGAACAGCAGAAGGTATAAACAGATAAGAAGAGTAATTCTGTAATGGCTCAGTAATTGAATCTGGCCTTAAGTACTCTGCCACTCTGGTTCTGGGCTGTATTCAAGCAGTAACCTCTCTGAAATGGCCATGCATGTGTTTAATTATTATTTACATTTCATTATCAACACCTCTGTAATACAGAATAGATTTTTCTGTAAATTTCTGCTAAATTTTTTTCTGACTTCTGTTCAGTTTCCTCAGCTCTTGCTTTTTCTTATACGTGTTCTGCATTTGCTTGCATTTTCCAGAGTGCTCGCCTGGCTTTTATGGAGCTGGTTGCAAACTGAGGTGCAACTGTTCCACCGACGCTTTGTGCAATTGTGAGACGGGAGCCTGCAAGCATCCCTGCCCACCTGGTTTTCATGGAGAAAAATGCCATTTATGTAGGTACTCACTGCATGTTTCCCCGGGAGGTACACACTGGATGGGAAATTTTACCCGTGAACCTTATGTTCAGAGGCAGAAGTTGCAGATTAAAGGGTACATTTGCTGCTGGCATGAGACACTGACGCTAACATAGATCACTTTGTGCCAGCCTTGCTCAGTTTCAAAGTGCTGTTGTTGGTGACTCCTAATATCTTCTAAATGCACTGTTGTATTGATCAGCTTTTGGGGTTTCCTTTGCACAGCTTGTCCGCCCGGGAGCTTCGGGGTGAACTGTGGGCAGAGCTGCAGCTGCGGAGGAGCGCCGTGCGACCCGCAGACCGGGCAGTGTATTTGTCCAGCTGGGAAAACTGGTGCTACCTGTGAGGAAGGTGTGTTCGGTGTTGGGCTAGGACAGTGAGTGTTCTGCTTTGGCAGACGGGGGAAGAAGCTGCATTATTGTCATTATTGTTTTTCCCACCAAAACTGCTGCAATGCAATATGCTTTATTTGAAGAACAGGTCTTTAAAGGATAAGTCTTGGTGCAGAATGTATGATATCCACCATGTAGGATTGCTTGTAAAGAGGGAGCACGATGCAGTTATCCTGTCCTATCTGTCTGCTCCAGCTAATAACAGTGATTTGTATGCTGGGCAGGGCTTATACAATTTGGGCAGAGATGTCAGGGCATTGCAGCAGCCCTGGGTCCAAGAGCAGAGCTTGGGACCATGCTGCTGCATGCACATAGCGTGCCGTAGAAGCTCTTGAAGGGTGTTGGCCAGACAGATCGCAGAATCACAGAATGGTTTAGTTTGGAAGCCGTCATCTGGTCCAGGTGTGGAACCAGCAAGTGAAGGATCTGGAATAGATGAAGGGAATGAATAGGAGTACGTTGTTGTAGGAAATCAACAATCAATCAATCAGGAAATCAATGTTGTAGGAAATCTGCCTGTTGCCATCGGGCAGAGGGAGGGGACCTGCGAGTTGAGGAGGAATGGAGGCAGGTCCCTGCTCGACCTCGCAGGAGATGCCCTCCCCTTCCGGCGCCGCCTTCCCAGGTGCCCTTGAACAATAGGTTTGAGGCCCTGGAGCTGGAGGGACCGGTGGGTGAGGATGAGGTAGGAAGCCTACCCGGGAGGATGCCTGAGGTGAGGAAGTTGACTCCACGCCTCAGGACTGCCTCCACCAAGAAAGAAAGAAGGGTGATTGTTGTGGGCGACTCCCTCCTCAGGGGAACGGAGGGCCCTATTTGTCGGCCTGACCCCACACATAGGGAAGTCTGCTGCCTCCCTGGGGCCAGGGTCAGAGACGTTACCAGGAAGCTTCCAAACCTGGTTCGCCCCTCTGACTATTACCCGCTTTTGATAGTCCAGGCTGGCAGCGATGATGTTGAAAAGAGAAGCCTCAGGGCCATCAAACAGGACTATAGGGGGCTGGGACGATTGGTGGAGGGAGCGGGAGTGCAGGTGGTGTTCTCGTCCATCCCTACGGGGGAAGGGAGAGGCACGGAGAGGACATGGAAAGCTCATGTGGTTAATAGGTGGCTCAGAGGCTGGTGCCAGCATAGAAATTTTGGGTTTTTTCACCATGGGGAGCTTTACTCGGCACCCGGCCTGATGGCCCCAGATGGGTCTCTATCTCCAAGGGGAAAACGGATCCTAGGCCAGGAGCTGGCGGGGCTCATAGAGAGAGCTTTAAACTAGGTAAGAAGGGGGACGGGGCTCAAACAAGGCTTGTCGGAGCTGTGCCGGGGGAAACAATGGCTAGGCCGGGGAAGAAGGCGATGGCCCAGCTGAAGTGCATCTACACTAATGCACGCAGCATGGGTAACAAACAGGAGGAGCTGGAAGCCATTGTGCAGCAGGCAGGCTACGACTTGGTTGCCATCACGGAGACGTGGTGGGACCGCTCCCACGACTGGAGTGCTGCAATGCCTGGCTATCGGCTCTTCAGGAGGGACAGGCAGCACAGAAGGGGAGGTGGCGTGGCTCTCTACATTAGAGAATCTTTCGATGTTGTAGAACTCCAGGCTGGGAATGATAAGGTTGAATCCCTGTGGGTTAGGATCCGCGGGAAGGCCGGCAAGGCTAGCATCCTGGTGGGGGTCTGCTATAGACCGCCGAACCAGGATGAGGAGACGGATGAGGAGTTTTATAGGCAACTGACAGAAGTTGCAAAATCGTCGGCGCTTGTCCTCGTGGGGGACTTCAACTTCCCGGACATATCCTGGAAACACAACACGGCACAGAGAAAGCAGTCTAGGAGGTTTCTGGAGAGCGTGGGAGATAGCTTCCTGACGCAGCTGGTCAGTGAACCTACCAGGGGTGGTGCCCCGCTAGACCTTCTCTTCACAAACAGAGAAGGACTGGTGGGAGATGTGGTGGTCGGAAGCTGTCTGGGGCAGAGTGACCACGAAATGGTAGAGTTCTCTATTCTTGGCGAGGCCAGGAAGGGGACCAGTAAAACTGCTGTCTTGGACTTCCGGAGGGCTGACTTTGAGCTGCTCAGGACGCTGGTTGGCCGAGTCCCTTGGGAGGCGGTTCTGAAGGGCAGAGGAGTCCAGGAAGGCTGGGCGCTCCTCAAGAAGGAAATCGTGATGGCACAGGAGCGGTCCGTCCCCACGTGCCCAAAGATGAGCCGGCGTGGAAGAAGACCGGCCTGGCTCAACAGAGAGTTGCGGCTGGAGCTTAGCAGAAAAAAGAGGGTTTATAATCTTTGGAAAAAAGGGCGGGCCACTGAGGAGGACTACAAGGATGTAGCGAGGCTGTGCAGGGAGAAAATTAGAAAGGCCAAAGCTCATCTGGAGCTCAACCTGGCTACTGCCGTTAAAGACAACAAAAAATCCTTTTACAAATACATCAACGCGAAACGGAGGACTAGGGAGAATCTCCATCCTTTACTGGATGCGAGGGGAAACCTAGTTACTAAGGATGAGGAAAAGGCTGAGGTGCTTAATGCCGCCTTTGCCTCAGTCTTTAGCGGCAATACCGGTTGTTCTCCGGACACCCAGTGCCCTGAGCTGGTGGAAGGGGATGGGGAGCTGGATGTGGCCTTCGCTATCCATGAGGAAATGGTTGGCGACCTGCTACGGAGCTTGGATGTGCGCAAGTCGATGGGGCCGGATGGGATCCACCCGAGGGTACTGAGAGAACTGGCGGAGGAGCTGGCCGAGCCGCTTTCCATCATTTATCGGCAGTCCTGGCTATCGGGGGAGGTCCCGGTTGACTGGCGGCTAGCCAATGTGACGCCTATCTATAAGAAGGGCCGCAGGGCAGACCCGGGGAACTATAGGCCTGTCAGTTTGACCTCAGTGCCGGGGAAGCTCATGGAGCAGATTATCTTGAGGGTCATCACGCGGCACTTGCAGGGCAAGCAGGCGATCAGGCCCAGTCAGCATGGGTTTATGAAAGGCAGGTCCTGCTTGACGAACCTGATCTCCTTCTATGACCAAGTGACGCGCTTGGTGGATGAGGGAAAGGCTGTGGACGTGGTCTACCTTGACCTCAGTAAGGCTTTTGACACCGTTCCCCACAACATTCTCCTCAAGAAACTGGCTGCTCGGGGCTTGGACTGGCGTACGCTTCGCTGGGTTAGAAACTGGCTGGATGGCCGGGCCCAGAGAGTTGTGGTGAATGGAGTCAAATCTGGCTGGAGGCCGGTCACTAGTGGAGTCCCCCAGGGCTCGGTACTGGGGCCGGTCCTCTTTAATATCTTTATTGATGATCTGGATGAGGGCGTCCAGTGCACCCTCAGTAAGTTTGCAGATGACACCAAGCTAAGTGCGTGTGTCGATCTGCTCGAGGGCAGGAAGGCTCTGCAGGAGGATCTGCATAGGCTGGAGCGATGGGCTGAGGTCAACTGCATGAAGTTCAACAAGGCCAAGTGCCGGGTCCTGCACCTGGGCTGCAACAACCCCAAGCAGAGCTACAGGCTGGGAGATGAGTGGCTGGAAAGCTGCCTGGCCGAGAAGGACCTGGGAGTATTGGTGGATAGTCGGCTGAATATGAGCCAGCAGTGTGCCCAGGTGGCCAAGAAGGCCAACGGCATCCTGGCCTGTATAAGAAGCAGTGTGGCCAGCAGGTCGAGGGAAGTGATTGTGCCCCTGTACTCGGCTCTGGTGAGGCCGCACCTCGAGTACTGTGTTCAGTTTTGGGCCCCTCGCTACAGGAAGGACATGGACGTGCTCGAGCGAGTCCAGAGAAGGGCGACCAAGCTGGTGAGGGGTCTGGAAAACAAGTCTTACGAGGAGCGGCTGAGGGAGCTGGGCTTGTTCAGCCTGGAGAAGAGGAGGCTCAGGGGCGACCTCATCGCTCTCTACAGTTACCTGAAAGGAGGCTGTAGAGAGGTGGGGGTTGGTCTATTCTCCCACGTGCCTGGTGACAGGACGAGGGGGAATGGGCTAAAGTTGCGACAGGGGAGTTTTAGGTTGGATGTTAGGAAGTACTTCTTTACCGAAAGGGTTATTAAGCATTGGAACGGGCTGCCCAGGGAGGTGGTGGAGTCACCATCCCTGGAGGTCTTTAAAAGACGTTTAGATGTAGAGCTTGGGGATATGGTTTAGTGGAGTACTTAGTGTTAGGTCGGAGGTTGGACTCGATGATCTTGAGGTCTCTTCCAACCTAGAAAAATCTGTGAATCTGTGAATCTGTGAATCTGTGAAATTAAGAAAAGGGGTGAAGAAGGTCTCAGGAACACTGAACTACCAGGGGGCCAGGGGATGCCCCTCTGCCACTTGCATAGCATTGGCCATGGCACTGCTCCGGGCAGCAGGAACCTGGCACGAGAGGTGGAACTGGGTGTGGGCCTGGGCTGCACCTCACCTCCAGCCCCTCTGCATCCACCACGGGCAGGAAACAGGGTACTACTAGCACAGCTGGGTGGGATGCTAGGGACGCAGCTCTGCAAATGATGACTGTCCTGTCCCCCACTCCACCCAGCAAAAATACAAAAGCAGCCCTCTTCTCCCAAATCTCTGTCCTGTTTTTCTTTCGCTGAGTGCAGTAATTTGTTTTTCAGATACAGATATCCAAGCGCTCACAATGTTACTGTATCAGAAACAAAACCAAAAAACAGACACACAGCGACGGAAGCTGGAATAGAACGTTTGTGTCTGTCTTTAGATGTATTCTTGTGTGCTGCAGCATAGGATCATGTTGTCTCTTTCAGAAGATTTCCTGTGAAAGTGCTGTCAGTCTACAGAGATAATATACTGCTCCATTATCCAGCATTGTTTTACTATGACTTTTAATTTATTTGAAATCAGCAGGATTCAATGATCAGCAGGCAGTGTGGGTATCCCGTGTGCTTGTTTTTCCAGATTGCCCTGACGGTCGGTGGGGCTCAGGCTGCCAGTCCTCGTGCGAGCCCTGTGCCCAGGGGGGCCGGTGCAACGGGGAGACCGGAGCCTGTGAGTGTCCCCTGGGGTACAGTGGGGCCGGCTGCTCTGAACGTAAGTGCTGGTGTCAGCCTCTCTGTGAAACGAGTCAGTGTGACGAGTCAGCTTATGGCTTGAATTTTACCTTCGTGCTGTTTCGTGTGGTGTTTGTCACGTTAGGCAGGCTGATCCAAGGCAAAATACCCTGCAGCTTGAGGAGTTCCCCACGTTGGGTTTGACCGTTTTTGCCAGGCAGAAGGAGATGACAGATAAATGCAAATGACAAGCTAAACTGCATCTCAAGATGATGTTATCATTAGACCCAATTTAAAGCAGCATTTACGTAGAAAAGCGATATTTCATAGCCATAATACTTGCACCGTAATTCCGGTTGATTGGCAAGAGGTGCTGACCAGCTGGCCCCTGTGGCTTCACTCACGGGTTACATTGACAGCACTGCTGCTCGATTGAGCTAACTCTGGATTAAATAACGAGGACAAAGGAGTAATATCAGTGCTGGCTGTGCAGATCCACCAGAGACCCTGAGAGTCGCTCAAGCCACTGGTCTGTGCTGCTGTGGCATGGCTCCTTCCCCAGCCCATGGGTATTAAAGGCTGCTTGAGGATGGCCGTCGTGCTGGCAGTACAGCCAGGCTCTCAGGGCAGCGTGCTTCGTGCAGACCTCAGTGCTGGCATATTTTCTCCTGGTTCATCACAAAATCACCCAACGCTTTTCAGGAAGGTTCCTCTGACTGGTACTGATGGGCAGAAGTAGCCAAAAGCCGCTCAGGCTGTTCCACTTCCCAGGGTTGAGCCCTAGCCACCTAGCATACAAATTGCAGATGTTGCTTTCATTTTACCGTTTTGATTTCCGAATGCAGCTAACACATGTTTTAGGGACAAGCTGTTGCTGACTTCTTTGAAAAGATCAGTCTGTGCCTCAGTTATGATCTAGGTGAGATTGCAGTCTACTCGTCTGCTTTCAGCCTGCCCCGATGGCTTCTATGGACGAAATTGCCTGCTGTCCTGCAGCTGTAGCAGCAATGCTCTGTGTCACCATGTCACTGGGGAGTGCACGTGTCCCCCTGGCTGGACTGGCCACGACTGCAAACACCGTAAGTCAGACACGTGTTTGCTCTCCATGGCATACGCTATCTCCCAGGAACTTATCTGCAACTGTAAGAACCAGCTCTGTTTGTTCTTAGCCTATTACAGTTTTTTTTAAATGTATTTTTGCTAATCTTATTGCTTCCGAAATTGTGTGGTGTTGGGTTTGCACAGCTTGGGTGGTTATAATCCTTAATTATCTAGGTTCAAAGTGTTGAAATAGATGGCTGATGAAGCGCAAAGTATTGATATAAGCTCTTATTTCAACACTGTGGATCCCTTTGCCCAATACCATCGTTTTCACTGGCAGTTTTGTTTTTCATTTTCAGAACATACTAGTTTCAAGATTAATTCTCAATTTTTCATTTTGTTTAGGGGATATTTATACAAGTGAGTGACATGTACAATCTTGTGTCTTAAGGTCACTCCCTAAATTGTGAATGTAAATGCTGGGAGAAATTCTGTTCTCTGGAAAAGAAGAGCATCCCTCTGTTGTCTTTAGCATTGCTGTCCATATTGATGGCAGTGTAAGAGCCCAGATTTGCCCTTTCTGCCTAGAACCATATAAATGTTAACTCATCCTATTTAATTCTTTCCTTTTCCTCCTGTTACATCTATTCAGCTTGATTTGTTACAGTCTCTCTTGCAGAAAGCCAATAGTTCTTTCTAAACTTGGCCTTGAACACATAAAATCATAGAAATTAATTTTGAGTGTTGACAGAAGTAGGCTTTGGACCTGGCTTCTCAGGCTTGGTACTGAAGAAAATTCTGGGAGGATCTGAAGCTCCCACCAATATTTGTATTTAAAGAGTCAAACCAGTCAGAAATGTGTGGAGCCGTTTAGATAAATTTCCATAAATCCTTAGGCTCCCTAAAGAATTCTGTGACCATGGTGAAGAAAGGCTTTTATTTCTGTATGGGAAAAGCTATGACAAAGGTTGTTTTGCAGATACTTCTCAGATGGGCAGCTCTTCAGCTCTTGCAGACTGGGCAGGAAGCAGAAGTACAGCTCCAAAAACTTTTTTTTTTTTCCCCCCATAATTGACACATTCATCCTTATCCTTACAAGAAAGGAAGGAGATGCTGTGCTTTTGGTACGCTGTCATAAGCATATTACATGAATTATAGAATGAAGCAGTTAGGTTGCTTTCCCAAAGACTGTGAGATTTCTTTGTGTCCATACTTCATCTCCCAGTATTTTGGAAAGAAATCTTACTCATGCTTCCTGTTTTAGCAACTCTTTTCTTAAAACAAGGAGTGGTTTTCTTTTCCAGCAGCCACTGTCAGTCAATACATTGCTGGGAGGGAACAAATATTTCAGGGTGATTTGCAACCTTTGGAAAATTTACAATGATTTTATGTAGAAATGCTCAAGACAATACAAGCAATCCCACGAAGCTGAACTTTCTTTTTCCCCTTTCCCTGTAAATTTTCAAGTATATAGTTTCTCTTGTTTTTTTTTGTTTTTTTTTTTTTGTTGTTGTTGTTTTTGTTTTTGTTTTTTGTTTAATTTCAGAAGCATTCAGGCACTTATATAAGCATAGAGAGACAAAATACATATTTTCAGGAGAGGGGAAAAAAGGCTTATTTTTCCCTTTTAGGACTTTGCCTCTCTCTGCCGTTCTCCCCTCCAACAAACAGTTTGTACTAAAATAAAAATATGCCACTGCACAACAGTAAGCCTTACCTGACTTGCCAAAAATCAAATGCAAGTGTCCTAACACCAGACACTTAAACCTTTCTTGCACACCTGAAAGAGGATTGATTTTCAGAGACAGTACACATCTGAAGCTCCCATTTTCTTCTGTCATTTCAAGGCCAGAAAGTCAGCTATTAGATTATCTGAAGTCTGAATCCCTGTCTAACACAGGACATCCAATCTCATCCAGATACACTTCTGCTGAGTCCATTTCCCTGTACTTGACAAAAGCTTCTTGTGCAGAAAAGCATCCAGCCTTCAGGAGGCAAAGAAGCTGCCTTGTCCATTTGTAATTTCTGCAAATGGCTAACTGCTAATAAGAAGTGATTTTTTATTCAATTTTATTCAATTCAAAATTGTATTTATTTCTACCGATATTTGCCACTTGCTGCAGCTGAGAGTCCAGTCCAGAGTGCTTGTATATTAAGGGGCTATTCTGCATCTTTTCTATTCTATTATTTACATGTAAAATAATTCATCAGCCAACCTCAAAGTTAATTCTCAACGTAAATGCTGTTTTGCATTTCAGCCTGCAATAGTGGCCGTTGGGGACCGCGCTGTGAAAACACCTGTGTCTGCAATAACAGTGATGGTAGCTGCGATCCCGTCACCGGATCTTGTTTCTGTGAGCCAGGATTCACTGGGAAGCACTGCGAACAGAGTGAGTTGCAACTTTGTCAACACAAGGAATTTGCAAAACCAAGGAGCGGAAATTGTTTTTCCTTATAACTGCCTTCAGGAGGGCCAGCGGCTACTTGGCCTCCACGCCACTGAGCACTCACATTGAAGGGATCTCAGGTTTCGTTGGGGTTAGATGCTTTCACTAATTTGGATTCCAGAAAAGTTATTTTCAGGCCGAAATTGCTATTTTTAATGTTAAGACATTGCGTGAGTGATAGGATTGATGTATGCTTGGCTTGTACCATAAAATTTTCCATATCAGTTATATTTATTCGGTTTTACATATGCATGTCTTCATAAATGCTCTTTAAGACCAGACATATAGAAATGCTTAACATGTACATAACAGAAGCAAAATCAGGAAGGTTTGGGTTCCTCTGTTTATTAACAGCAAAAATGTGCAACGGTCTTACCAGTGACCCATGCTCTCTACTAATCTGTCTCTAGCAGAGGTCAATAGCAGAAGCCTTAAGAGGATAAAAACAGATATATAGAGAATTTCTGATATTTTCCCAGGTTTCAGCAATTTGTCACTTGGGAACTTCTTGAAACAGAAGCAATATCTCTATATTTAATACAATGTGGTATTTATTTCCAATTAATGTGCCTATTTCCTTTTTTATTCCATGCAAACATTTGGTATCCGGTTCATCTCGTGGCAGTAAGTTGCATAGTTACACTCTCTTATTATACTTGTTGCTATTGAATGAAATAAAGATTTTATCTATTAGTTTAAGAATTTTACAGTAACGCAGATCCAGCTTCCAGAGTCTCAGTAGTGCAGGCAGAATTAACTGCTGGTGTCACACAGAAATGTCAAAACAATTAATCTGGAACGGTGACCTAAGACAAAAACCCTGGAAAGTTGCTCTTACGGCTCTTGTTGCTGTTGGCACAGAGGGAATGGAAGGTCAGTTATGGGAAGACCAGCTCCTAGGGAAAGAGCTGCCAGCTCCACTTATCTTTCTCTCTTGACCTCTCTCAAAATGGCATCTCTGCAGATAGGAAGTAGCCAAACAGCTGGGCTTCGTCTCCTCTGACACAGGCAAGGCAATTAGTGAAGCCACCACTTCAGAGGAAATTTTGGCAACCCTTTATGTTCCCTCTCTAGGTTTGCTGTTTTCTTCAGTCTGCGTTTTACCCCACTTTAATTATTTATTTATATACATATATATACTTATAAAATACATAGATCTATGTGTGTGTGTGTGCAAGATTATGAAAGCCATAACTCTTCCCTAAGCACTTTATGCTGCCTTGGAGGCAAGGTCTGTGTTATCATCCGAGAGCTCCCCTGCTCCCGAGGCATACCGGGGCCCTTGCCGCAGGTCGGGCTCTTTCTCCTGGCAGCTTTGCAGTCAGCTCAGGTTCTCCGGAGCTGGGGATGTTTCTGGGCACGCCTGCCTGAGCAGAGGGCAGATTCTCTGCGATGTGGACTGTGAAATCATTTGTGAGATGTACTGACCCATTGCCATCACCTTGAAAGTCTCGGCTCCAGGCCAAACGCCGCAGGCTTGAAGGAAGCTCACCGAGAGCCCCCACCTATTGCTGCACTGGAATACAACTCAACACTGGGACTTAATTTCACCCGTTAAGTGCACATATATTGAAGCAAGTTCACCATTAAACAACGTCCCATTTTCAGACACAGATGAGAGAAAGCAAGGAAATAGGGCACCTCGATATCCTTCTGTTCCCCATCCCAACATCTAGCCTCTGTGAGAGACCTGAGGGATGGCTCCAGTTAGTAGAGAGTCACTAACCTGCAGGAATGACCAAATTTGCACTGGCTTCTCTCCCTGTCCTCCTACAGCACCAAAGAGGCAGCACCAAACACACCACTGTATTCCAGCCAGAGAGGTGTCTTTGAGGATCCTCGCTGTTGTCTGTTCTCTGTGATTCTTTCCAGATTGCCTGAAAATCACTTTGTTGGTATAATTGCTAAAATCCTACACTTTTTTAAGAGATCTGGCAATAATCTGCATAGCTTATCTGGAGGGAAGTTCACAGGACCTTCAAACTTGAATAGAGGCCATGTAATATTGTGTTTAGCCTAAGCATATCTCTACATTTCAGCTTGTCCAAAATATCTAATGTCAATTAGGCAACTGGCCCTCTTCTTAATTGATTTTCCTATAATCCTGGAAGAACTTATTTTCATTCTCAAATGCTGTTTTATTTCTTCAGATAGTGAGCACCATGCAAATCTTTTAAAACTCCTAACATTAACTGCAGTGGAATTGTAATTGTTAATCTGTCCCCCAGATGTAATGCGTTAGGTTGAGTTTTTCAAAGCAGAGCCTGAAAGTGAATTATGCAGCGTTCAGTTTGGAGCTTTTTGAAGGAGGCCAACACATTGTGTATTTTCTCCAGCTTTCTGGGGAATAAGGATTTGCAGGAAAACAGAGGACAGGGCCTCAAAAGGAGGCACTGAAGGTGGGAGCTTTCCCCTTCCTGGCTGTGGACATCCCAGAGGACACGTGCCAGCCAGCAGTGCTAGACCAGTGTGTAAAGTGTCATCAAGCAGCAACTGTGGAGTTGCAGGCTTTGCGGCTATCACAAGATATCACTTTCCTGTGCAGAATTTAGTCTTTCAACACACTGACATTTTTCTAAAATAGGCTTTAACAAAAGCAGCCCATATTACCTGGACCCCAAGGAGAACGCTTAATGATATCAGTTTTAGGGCATTACCTCTACGCCTCGATTCTCCTTTTGCAAATAGTCAGAATTCCCATGTATCTAAAAATTCCCCGCTGATCTGTGGTCTGCTCCAGAATTAACCCGTCATCTGGTTTTGATTCCCCACTGCAGGATGCCCTGAGGGAAGCTTTGGCCCGAACTGCGAGCACAGCTGCCAGTGCCAGAACGGAGCCGTCTGCGACCACGTGAGCGGAGCCTGCACTTGTGGTGCTGGCTGGATGGGGACCTTCTGCGGAAAAGGTACTGCTGCCTGCTCTGCTCCCCTTCCTTGTTACGCACATGGCTTGTTTCAGTTCACCACAGAGCTGGTTTTACAGTTTGCAGCAACTGATCTAAATAAACCATTGAACTTAATGGGAGCACGATACTATTTTAACACTGAGCGTAAAGATGTTTGTCATGCCTTAGGTTTGCTTACTCCTGGCGCATCTCTAAAATGTGGGAGAGAAAAACATGGAGCTGTGCACCTTCCCAAACGAACTCTTTAAGGACACACATCCTTTTAACTTTAATGAATCCACCAGATCCTCTTCTATCACTTGATAATTTTCTAGAGTTGGAAATGATGGACTGGATTTCTTAGATACATTATTGTGAGTCAGCCTGTGGCATCATCTAAGGAGCCTGCTGCCGTGCTGTATCATTTTGCAGATCTTAAAAAATCGGGCTTTGGATACAAAAGAACCAGCATGAAGTCAGACATTCTGAAAATTATTCGTCTAAATGACTGAAGATTTTATAAATGATGATCATTAAACCAAAGCCACAATTATTTTGTTTAGAAAGCAGCCTTATCAGGCAATTTATGGAGGCAGCATTAGACTCCAAGAGAGGGAAATGGCACCACTCGCAGGCACCGACTGCCCTCTGATGGGCAGGAAGGTGCTGCACAGCCTTCCCGGTGATGTAGTGGAGGACCCAACTGGCTGCAGTATAATACAGCTTGGTGTTTTCCTCTCTTTCTTACCATGAATTATTGTACAAAACAAATATTCTGTCCAAAGCTCTGCTGCCATGTGTGCTTCATACTTTCTGGTATCTACGCCGTGTGCCTTTTTAAAATCAATTACTTAATCTCTGTTTTAATAAGTTGTTTTTTTTTTCTTTTTATTTTTTTTATGCACAAGGGAGTGTGCCCCAAGGCCACTGGCACCTCAGCACAGTTCTTACACGTGCCCAGATGCATGTCCTGTGACTCCTTTGCGATTTTGTAATAGTTTTGACATTGGGAGCTGACAAGTCAAACTGACTGACTTGACTTCATTCAATTGGAAATTAAGTCATTCTGTATGGGGGGTGTTTTCTAGCATTTGATATACCAAAGGCATTGGTGGTCTCTGCTGGACTCTAACAAATGTGTGACTATATTGGAAAAGCAATACAGTTATCTGTGTTGTGGTGTAAATCTGTGCGTTTCAGCAGGAATCAAAATGAGGACAAAGAGACTAAATATCCTGCTCCAAGGTAGGTGTGAGAAGTAGGGGGAAACCAGGGTGATATCTATTGGGAAACAAAACAAAACTAAAACAAACAAAAAAAAAACAAACAACAACAACAAAAAAGGTTTCGGTTTTCAAATCAGTCAAGTTGGATGTTTTTTTCTTTTTAAATTGCTGGAAGAAGATTGTGGAGGGGAAAGCAGAAATTTGTGCCTATCATTCGTGACCCTCGAGTTGTCAAAAGACCCTGTTTTCTGCATGTTTTCTCTCAAAAAGATGGGGTGTTTGCTCTGAGTTGACCTGTTTTACCTTTTCAAATAGAAAGTTTCATCCAGAAAGGTTTGTTTGTTTCCAAAAAAAAAAAAAAAAAAAAAAAAAGAAGATGCAGGAAAACGTGTGGGTGGCTTGCCCTTGGTAGAACTTTCTGGCACCTTTTCCCTGAGGAGCTGTAACACTTCTGTTTTTAGTGACTCGGAGACTGGCAGGGTTTCCTTCTGGCAGGGCTGCGCTTTTTGCTGTGCTCTTGACAATCCACCCACTTCGGCCAAGCTCTGCGCCTTTCAGGCGTCTCATGTGAGAACGTAGAGCTGGAGCTGCTGAGTTGCCTTCGAGTGCCAACATACCACTGGTGCTTCATCCCGGGGCTAGGAAGGGCTTTTCCATCATCACAGAAACACTGAAACTGAAAATTTTGCAGCTTTCCAAGTTTAAAGTCCTAGGAGAAGGTAATACCTTACAGGCGTTAATAATGAAATGAGCCCCCATTTCTTGATTTACCACAAATATCGATAAGCTCTAATGATTATTTTTCAGTATTGTTGGTGTAATGTTAGCCCTCACAAGTCTCAGCATTGGGCTTTCATAGTATGTCGCTTTATGGTGAAGTTGACCAGGCGTACCCAGCTTCCTCTGCCTCTGCCCACTGGCAGTTGTAGAAGCTCATGGAGAATTTATGGCACTGTGGGCAAGCGAGCTTGTGTTTGTAGCCTCGAGCAGTCGTGTTACCAGCTGGCATGCTGAGGTATCTTATTCCCTGCCAAGGCAGCCAGCCCAAGTGAAAAGCATCGTCACACCTGAAAGTGCTGTGGTGTTTGGGACAGGGGCAACATTTCAGTCATATTTCAGTTTAACTGGATGAAGGCAAACCTCCCCATTCACTAGAACTGAATATTTAGGAGGTATGACACAAGACAAGGCCTTGTATGTGATTCACTCTTCTCTGAAAAGAGCATAAACAGCGGGGACAGCATGGTGACTCAGAAGATATTTGCAATAATGCGTGCAAATTGGCATTTCCTTATGTTTCATCCCTACATATATTGCCTGCCAGTAATACAGATGACCGTACAACCAAAGCTACATCATCATCCACCAGCATGGGACAGTTTCCAAGCCAACCAGTATTAGGAAATAGTGTTGCTCCAGGGGCTGCTGTGTGAGACCTTGCTGCGAATTCTTCAGGAATTGACTGAAGTTCTGTGCCCTCAGCAGCAGGATGCTGCGAAGAGGCCACACGCTCTTCAAAGTGCTTCTGTCTGTCTGTCAGCATCTCATTTCGGCTTTGCTCAGAGCCAGCCTCAGTCAGCTGTTCTTCATCTGGTCCGGCAGCATTCAGTCACACCGCTGCCTCTCCAGGAGTGGCATGATCACGTATAATATTGGGTAAGAATAAAGCTATAAAGCCACTTTCTGAAAGAAAATGAGGCCTTTCTGAGGGCAGTATGTGCCTGCTCTATCTTTCAGCACTGCTCAGTCCTTTAGAAAAATAAATCTTTTGAATTCTGCAACTCTTTAAAAAGAGCTGCAAAAGGAGCAGAACCATTTTAGTTGCAAAGTAGCTAATTTGTATGTCAGTAGCTATTTGTACGTTAGCTAATATGCCTTTTCGCTGAAAACAAAATAATCTACTAAGAAGTGTTTGCAGGTCATATGAACTACATAGGGAAGAGTTCTTTTGCATTTTCTTGAAACCAGCAAGTGATACAACCAGAACATGGAATAAATAGTGTATGGCTCTTCACAAGGTCTGGCATTACAATGGGAAATTAATCATTTTCAGTTGTTCTTTGAGAGTGGTACTACTAGCGATACCACCAGATATCCTCCTGAGCTGATAATGTTATGCACCTGGACTGTGCTGTGGTAGCAGAAGATGGCTGAGTCCTTCCTCTATCTTGTTAAAGCGTAGATAATGTGAGTAGTATTTTCTCCAGAAAAGGTGCCTACTGTGAGCACCCACTGCTGCAGGACTTTTGTTTTAATGCGCTTAAAGATAAACAGAAAAGTCAAAACAAACTAATGGGGAAAAAAAAAGAAAAACACAACAAAAAACAACCAGGACACAAAACTATTCTTTCGTGTACTCAATTGCTAAATATATCAATGCCGGCTTCAAATAAATATCAGTATCGGACCTGCAGGAAGCCTGGGCTTCCATGGGCTCTTGATGTCAGACAGTCCAACAGTTCACCCCAACAAAATCTAAAAGAATCGAAGTGTGACTGTGTTAGCCATCGGTACGAGAGCAAACACCATGTCCCACCGAGAGAGCTGGGTCACCCTGCCCTGCACCAGATCCTGCTGGGGAAGGCAGCTGTTACAGCTGATGTCATTCTGTGAAGCGCTGAGCATCTGCAGCTCCTGCTTTGAAGGTTATGATTGTCTTCATTGTGCTGTAGTTTTGTTTAGCATCACTCCCTGCTCCTCTCTGGTATGTGTTGTACGACCCAAGGCACATGCCCAATTACAGCATCAGGCCAACAGAAGAATTATCCAGTTCACTGCTCCATCTGACAGAGCATCCCAGAATGCCACGCAATTATCCCACAAAATTGGAGGCAGTGGGATTCTTGGACTTGTCCTACGGTGTGTTTAGGAACTGATGCATTAGTAACGGTATGTCTAGCCCCCGTGAAGCGCAGCACTCAACATTTGGATTTGGAATCAGCACTGCTGCAGGACAGACTCCGATTCTCTCTTGGGACTTCTGCAGTTAATCGTTGTCACAAGATAGCCCAGTAAGATTTCTGGTTTTGTAAGATAAAAGGGGGAAAAAAGGCTGTGCATGTCTAAGAATAACTGACAGTACTCCGTAGTCCCTGTGTTAAACAAAGGGAAACTTTGTCAGCCTTTGAAGCTACCTGAGGTTAAGTAGTAGAAGTCCTTTCTTGTATGCAGTGGATCCGCACTGCTGAACCATAATAAATAAGGACATAAAGATTGAAACCACATGCCGATGTTTCTTCCTTACAACTTGATAACAGCTCTCACCGGTTTGGACTGCGCAGAGGCTGCCTGATGCTTTAAGGCTTTCCATCAGTGTCAGGTACTTCTCCATTTTTCTGAGACTGCACATGCTTGGAAAGTGGCGTAAGCCTGAAGTTGTTCCTACGCCAAAGAAGAAGCTGTTGTCTGGACAGGATGAAGGGAAGTTCAGCCTTTTGATTTTGAGTAAATGAGACAATCAGATGTAATCATGAGCTGAGCAGCAGCTCTGGAGAGTAAAGAAGCCAAAGCAGATGTTGCAGAGCATTACGCTACCATCCTCTCTGTTTGAAGGTCCAGGTTTGTCTGTCTACAGATACAGATTCTTCCCCTCCTTGCAGCCAAAACAGGCAGCAATGCTTTCTGTTACGGGGCTGAATTTATGTTGGTGGACCTAGCAGTAAGAATAGACTAGAATAAAGAGCCTGTACGTGAAAAAGAGACAGGGCAAGAAAAGGAACAGAAGAGTCCAATAAAGGGAAATGTATATGGATAATGGGTTTTTCTGACCTTCCAGAGAGTTGCAAAGTTATCGTGGGGAGTCCCTGGAGAGTGTATGTTCTGATAACCATCGTTTAAGGCTCCGCTGGGAAACCGATCATTCTGTATTCGTGGTGTAAGTGTGAGAATTGGGTTTTAAATATGAGATTTTATTGAACAGGGAAGACAAAGAGCAAAGTTTTGTGGAATAACTGCTCATTTAATGAGCACCATCGCTCCTGAGATTGAATGATTCAGGATTTCTGTGGAATGAATGACATATACTTGTGTGTCTACAGCTTTATTTTCACTCAGGATATGATAATTATATATGTAATATATGTATATGTATATATGTATGAGAACTTTGCTGAAAATGGTTATTTTGCATTTTCAGCTTGTCCAGAAGGATTTTTTGGGCTTGACTGCCACCAGGTGTGCAACTGCAAGAACGCTGCAGGCTGTGACCACGTCCTGGGAACGTGCCGCTGCCTCCCCGGCTGGCTGGGAGAGACCTGCGAGCAGCGTACGTACCGCACCGCCGCGGCCCCCGTCGGCGTGGCACGGGTCTCTTCTGGGAACGGAGGGTGACCCACCAGGGTATGATGGTAGCTGGGTCACGTTCCTTTCCAACAAGGCCAAAAAAGGAAACAATCTTTGGTAGCAGCGTAAATAATCAAGGTTTTTTTTATTTTTGGCTGATGTTGGGACTTTTCAAATATTTTAAGCATCGGTTTTTAAATAGCAGTGCTATATCTGACCATAGGAAGAATCTCAGCTTTACATTTTTGTGAAGCATCAGGACGTGAAGTGTCGTGTCTGCGTTTCTGGTGTATCTCATCTGACTATCAATTATAAAGTGACAGATTACAAATGCAAAACGTGGAAAAATCGGAGCAGGGACTGTTTTGTTATATGACCATGAGAAAATAGTTTTATAACTAATTCTTAGAAAAGTTATTTGCTTTGAAAAAAAAAGAAGTCAGCTTCCTGGATTTTCACAAGCATGGATTATCCCACAGTCTTGGGGTTAGTAAGAGGACTGGTCTGTACAGCAGTGTACGCAGAGCCAACTTTTGCTGTTAGTGAGCACTTATTTATGAGATTTCTTTAATCCATAGGTTGCGGATTTCTGCAGGAGAAAATTAATTTAACTTAGAAATGATGCTTGTATCGAAACAATCCAATTCTCCAGCCAGGTACTGTGATATACTCAGCCCTTCCAGAGGGCTGCACTTGCTCTTGGCATCTTTCCCTCATTTGCCCTCCACCACCCAGCCTGTCTTCTGAGAGGGCTTCTCCCGTAAAGTCCCCTGCTCTTCTGATAGAGCCATCTGTCTCCTTGGCCCTTCCCGGCTCTTTGGGATGTCTTAGGGATGGGAAACTCTGTTCTGACATATTTCATTAAATTCAATTAAGAAATGCAGCTCTTTTTCAATGGCCTTGTGCCCCTCTCTCACATGAGGAAGAAACTATTTATCCTCTCACACCGCAGCTATTAGAGCCTTGTGCCAGGCTGATTTATTCCTTGTGCTGGTTAAGATGCCAAAGCCTCTGAGGCCGCCTCTGCCCGTAAGTAAAAGAGCAAGGTCGGCCAGCAGCGAAGAAGGGCAAACTGCTCTTCCCTTGGCTAGATGATGCATCTTCATTTTGACTTTGACTGGCTGGTAATGCCTTGTACTACAGCAGGTGTTAAGAAACAGATGGCAGGGGCCCCTTTTCGGGTCATCTGGTCACACACGGCTCTGTTTCTACTGGGGTGTTGTTGGGGGACTTGAGGGCAGGGGAGAAGTTTGCAGGGAGCCTGATTTTTACAGCCACAGGTGCAATAAAGACAGGCCTGGGCCTTAGTGCTGTGCCTCCAGGAGCTGCCGACCTCAGCTCCAGAGCTGCTCCAAGGATCGCGGCCACAGGCTGGGGACACTTGTCCCCAACTCCTCGTCCCTGCCCGGCATTTAATATTCACCCTACCCTTTCCTGGGGCTCGCCAGCTTCAGCAGCTGGAAGATCAGCATTTGTTTTCCAGTAATCAGATTGCAGACAACGTGCTGGAGGATATTGAGGAATAATTTTGACATCATGGGATTTGAATTGATCCTAAGTTGGCCATGCAGTGCATTTTATACACTGCTATCTAATTACGGGAGATACAGACAGTAATGCCTTTTGTTAAAGCTGCCTAACACTTTCCATTACAAGACCGTGCTTTACAGTTGCTTGTAAATGAGTTATAATAATTTTCTATCTAATTATGGGAGATATGGACAGTAATGCCTTTTGTTAAAGCTGCCTAACGTTTTCCATTACAAAACTGTGTTTTAGAGTTTCTTGTAAATGAGTTATAATCATTTGGGATGAAATCTGCCAAGCAAGCTCTTCCCCAGCTTATGGTTGTATTTGGCAATTTTATTTTATTTTATTATTTTTAAAAATTTTTAGCGTCCACCTAAGATATTTCAGGTTTCCAAGAAGGAAGTTTAGGTGTACTGCTGGTGCTTGAGAATTAAGCTGTTTTGTTGAGTGTCATGATGCTGCAAAGATATAAAACTGATGACTTGATATCTGGCATGAAGATATAAGGCACTAAAAATGCCTCTTTCTGAAGCAGCTGAGGCTCCCCAGGACCTCCACAGAAGCTGTTCCTTGTGATAAAAAGAGACCACGTTGTTTTTTAAGATAAATGAGTACAGAAAGATTGGCTCTTCCAGAGTCTCTGCTCAGGGGCACTGATAACCAGAGTTTTGACGTTTCATAGTGTGTGAGCACTTGACTTTGCAAATTTCCTGTTCTTTAAAAGCAGCAGCTTCCTTTTGGGAAGCATAATCTGTGGAAACTGCATGAAACCCAATCTTCTGGGCACCCTATTGAGTCGTAGCGCACATCTTTACCCTGTGCTCCCCTGCACATTTGATAGATGTTGACTTCCAGTCTGAATGTTTTGGCCTCCAGTTTCATGTGTTCCTCACGCTGCATGTAAAAGCAGATTTTAAAGACATCAAGTGAATAATTCCTCCTTTTACAGAGGAAAGGCGCTGAGAGAAAAAAATTGAAGCAGGAAGAAGTGTAATAATTTAATCCTTGCTTTTGCTCCTTTCCTTTGCATTCATCATAAAGAGAGGAGAGAAAGCCCCAGGGGTATTTGTACACTCAGTTGAGGAACTTTGTACAACAACTGCAATATTCTACTTATCTTATTCTTTAGAAAAGTAGTTTGATAATTAGGTTTGTCCTACAGAGAAGCTAAAAAAGTTTGTGTGCACCCAGTAGAATAATTAAAGTTTTCCTCTCCAGAAATTTCTGCTTTCTTACTAGGATTTTCACTAGAAAACTCTTTTGTCTTCTTGGTAAGTAGAGCAAGAGCTTTGCACACATATTCCAAAAAACCTCCCACAAACCACTAGTAACCAGTCAGAGGACCTGGTTATGAGCTGGTTTTTCCTTTGGCATGGTTATGATACAGTTCTGGTCTGTATTGTGGAAATATTTAGTTCTGCTCCCAAAACCGAGCCAGAGCTCCGTAAGATGGGCTGAACCCGTCAACTTGAACTTGGCAATCAGGCCTCATTTGCAGAACAAACTTAAACTGTGATGGGACTGCGCTCCTGCACTTTCTTGTGGTTTTCATGTGGATGGGGTCCAGGCGATGAAAAAAAAATTAACATTGTTGAGAAGTCCTGGGAGGAATGGTGTCTGTGAGAACCATGTCAGGAAGCTGGAAGTCTTCAGATGGGAAGAAAAGGGCTGCGAATGGGTCAGATACTGTCAACCAGCCTCACCCCTGAGGTCGGGATGATTTCACTCCTCCTTTCTGCCCCCTGGGATGTGTCCTCCTGCAGCACTACATCGAGTTCTGCAAGCTGACACCCTCAAAGGCATAGAGGTTCTGTGGAAAGTGATAGTTTGGGTCAGATCCTGGAAGATGTCACATTCAGCGCGTGAAGGACGCTTTTCTGGATCGGGGATCAGAGTCGTTCTCGCCTCTCCAGTGCATGCCAGCAGTGCTGCAGGGATGAGAGGCTCTGACAGCTTCGTGCAAGTGAATGAGAGCCGCTGTAACGCAGACACAGAACCGTGCAACGAGGCTATCCAACTTCAGCGACTCATTTTGTATTCTGCGGGTGATATTCCAAGAAAACAGAGTAGCAGGGTTGTCAGTTTTCCCCCATTTAATGCTATCCAAATCTCCAGTGCAATGGAGAACAGAAAAATTTTATCATGGCCATTCTTCATGGGCGGCAGCACCAGCAGCACTGAAATGGAGCTGCAGCAAGTGTATATTTGTGAGATGGTTGTGTTAAGTTTTCACCTGGGAGCCAGCTGCTTAGCTGAATGTGTTGAAAATATCACTCCTCTCTGACCAAAGAATGAGGCTCCGGGTGAGCTGATGCATCCACCTGTGAAAAATGAACAATGAAAACAATGAAGTTGTCAGTTCTCTTACCAGGATGCAAATAAATATCGGGGCTGTCAAGCTGGCGGTTCTGCTGGACCATTAGTTCAGCACAAAGACATTCCGCAGGGCAGGGGGATGACAGCTGATCCATCACCGGAGAGATCCTACCCTTTGATAAAAGTCTTCTCAGAACGTGCTATGATACATATTTTTAAGCCACGTTATTTAGTGTCAGGCATGGTTAATGTATGGACTTAGGCACCCTTAAGATGTGAAAAGAGTACCATCAGCGGCCAATTTCCAGCTGATCTCCCCAGCACTGGGGTCTGTCTCGGGGTTGCTCCGCGTGATGCCTCCTTTGGTGTGCTCTGATTGCTTCTGGGGCTTCTCTCGTTGCAGCCTGCCAGCGGGACAGGTACGGGCAAGGCTGCACTCACACCTGCGACTGTCACAACGGAGCGCTCTGTGATCACGTCACCGGGACGTGTGCTTGTACCCCCGGCTGGAAAGGAGCCACCTGCCAAGAAGGTACAGGGATTTCACTCTCCTGTTGAAGGAATATAGAAGGGAAAAATGAAACTTCTTCTCGGGGCTTCACTGCTAGTTGAATCGCTATGCTGTCACTGGCTTTGCACCCGCACAGCAGTGCAGTTCGGCCCATTAGAACAACCTGTGAACCACATCACGGGCACACGTGTTGGGCTGGGCATGGGAGCTCGGTGTACATGAGGCAGAGGGGGCTGAAGCAGAGCCTGGAAGGAGAGCTGATCTCCAGCTGATCTGTCAGAGAGCTGATCCTGAAGGCTGGCTGGCTGAGGGAGAAAAGGTCCATAAAACCTCCCCTTATGCCATTGAAACACAATTCTGTTTCTTTTCTATGCTCAGCTTTATTGCCCCATGTGTTTGACTGATTCACGTCATTACCGTGCGTTGTTCCAGACACAGGCTAAATCCAGAACATGCGAAAGGCATTGGGAGCTCCAGCCTTGGCACCTACCCCAGTGCGTGTGACTCAAACACAAGCCCAGCTCCAAGCCGTCTTAAGGAAGGAGGCTGGCAAAGAACGGCCGCACTGAGGCTTGTGTTGCACATCCTCTTCTGCTGTAGCCAAACTAATAGGAGAAGTTGTCCCTCCCTGTTGCAGCAGGGTCCTGTCTGTGTGCCTCTCCCCCTCGGGGTGCCTTGTGCTGTAAGCAATGCCTAAGTAAGTTGCCAAACATGAGTTTGGCAACTGTAAGTATGTTGCCAAACATACCCTTTTTCTTTAATGATGCATTTGGAGATTTCTGTACTTTTTCTTTTCCCTTTGGAAGTGAGGAGGTAGAATAAGTGAGTGAGGATGGCTGAGCCACCCTCCTGTGACTGTGCTTTGGCAGAGGGAGAACTTGCTCCTGTTAGCATCTTAAAAAGGTGCCACTCTGCCAGAGATCTCTATTTTTTGTGCCAAAAAAAAAATAGGTTCTACCCATAGATTCCAATTGTGATGGGAATCAGCGAACTTGCTTAACTTAAAATTAGGTAAACTGTAAAACGTTATCAGCCCGCTGTGGATAGCGAGGTCAATTGCTCATTAGAAAAGTAATTGTGATTTTAAGAGCACAGTACAAATTGATGCTGAAAGCTGCAAATCAATATCTCCATTTCTTGGTGTTGAGGAAGCCGCTGGGAACCAAGATTTGTTTTTCATAGGTGTGAACAGAAAATCTCAAGGTTGTTTGGCAGATCATAGTTAACTCACTTCATCAGCTGCCCTTTCATGCATTTTGTTCCGAGATCAGTTTTACTGATGTAATTCCTTGCAAGTCGTGGCCCCTGTTTGTACTATGTTGCACCTCCTCCAGCACCGACACAACCACCGGGGCTACGGAGGGTGTAAGCTGGGGGAAGTTTGCGTTCAGCCTGTGTGTGCCTGCACTTCTTAATTCAAGGCTTTTGCTGTTTAACTCCTCTTTGCAGCCTGTCCTCCTGGGCGGTACGGCACCAACTGCCTGCAGCGCTGCCTCTGCCGCGGCCAGGCTACGTGCGACCGCGTGACGGGCGAGTGCCGGTGTCCCGAGGGCTGGATGGGAGCAGCCTGTGAGCTCGGTGAGTCTCCTCGTGTTTGTAGCACTCCTGCACCTCGTGCCACTGTCCCGGCCCTTGTCACTCTGCTGTCTCGTTCCAGAGTGCAAGGACGGGAGATACGGAGAGGGCTGTGGGCAGAACTGCAGCTGCCACCACGGGGCTTGTGAGCGGCTCTCGGGGAAATGCGTCTGCCACGCCGGCTGGACAGGGGAGCGCTGCGATGCTGGTGAGGGCAGTTCCTTCTTTAGAGGCTGTTTTTTTTGGCACGCACTTCTGCAGTCAGCTGTTTCTGCCAGAGTATGGAGTCTGTTTCTATTTTGTATCTTAATTTTCCACTAGTCTGTAGGCCGGTAAGAAATGGTGCAGGTATGAGAGCTCACCATGTGTCCGTGAGCCCGGGAGGCAAGTCTCTGCTCAACCCAAACACATGCCATGCTCCAAATCATTTTATGTCCTTCTAGTCCTGTTCCCTGCCTGCTAAGAAAACAGAGGTATTTCTTGGCCTTACGGCTCCAAGGAAGAACACATGGAAGGAATTGCCTTGCAAGCAGAGTTTGCCAGATCAGCCGCACGCTGCTGCATCTGTGTGTCATTGAGGGCAGCTCAGCACATCAGGCTGTAATGGTTCAAGTTACACCTACCTCACATGTCCAGTCTATGGTCCAAATTGCCCAAATTTGACATAGCTGTCTGGCATGTTTAAATCTATGTAAATCCCTTAAACAGCAACCTCCTAAGCACTAGGTGTCAGATGAATGAAATGTGCCTTCAGTGCCTCCACTGGCTTGCTGTGACTTTTGCAAGCCACAAGCACTTTTGTGACTCATCACGAGGTGCTGAGGACTCCTGAAGCCTCGGCCACCAAGGAGACCTGTAAAGCCCTTCCATTTCTTCAGGCCTCACTTTCTCTTTGATCACTTTGTAGAGACTCGTGAGGTGGAAAGCAGCACATGGACACTGTTCTCACTGTCCAGACGGCTGTCCGTCAGGCTGTGCGCGTAACTGTAAAAGTAAATGGCGTCGCCACCTCTAAAGACACCGTCTGGATTTGTACTCTAGACTAGGAGCGAGTCTTTGCAAGCTTTCATGTGTGGACTCATTAATAGCCAATGATAAATGCTTTTAATACTTTTAACATATTTTACTTCAATTACATATTCTGGGCATGCAGTCCCCTAAATACACACCGCCATGTGCAAGAAGAACAATACTGGCGCGTTCGCCAGCGAGCAGTGCTTTCCGTGCAGCAGCACAAGCTGTTGCTCTCTGTCTGCTTCTCCTCGCAGTCTGTCCCCCCGGATATTTTGGCGAGCGGTGCGAGGAGCAATGTGACTGCGTACACAGCGTGTCCTGCCACCACCAGACGGGAGCGTGTCGCTGCAAAAAGGGGTGGCGGGGGAGGCACTGTGACAAACGTGAGTGTCTGCGGGGCGTTCAGGGAGCAAAGCTAGGGGTGGTGTTGTATTCCTCCCCAATCCCAGTGGGTGGCTGGATCCTTTCACTCTGGGTCAGTTCTGAAGTGTTCACAGGGATGGGTGCAGCGTGTTGGTCCGAGGGGGTAGCTCTGTGCTGTCCTGCCTGGGTGCTAACGGTGTCACCCTTGCAGCTTGCTTGCCTGGCCACTACGGCACGGGCTGTGCCCAGCGGTGCCGGTGCCCTGCCGGCACCCCCTGCCACCACCTGACGGGCAAGTGCGGCTGTCCTCCGGGATTCACCGGCTTCAGCTGCGAGAGAAGTAAGTTATAAGGCCTCAAATAGCAAAAAAAAAAAAATACAGGAGATCAATTAATTTCTTAAGTAAAAAGCTGATGATACCATTAGTGCCTGAGGTAGAAAGAGAAAACAACCTCGCAGCAGGGAAGATGGACGCGGGTTGGGGTGCTGCGTACAGCTGCCCCCTGCACTGCGTGTTGCTCAGCCAAATGACTTGGCTGGTTCTCACCTCTGTGCTCAGCGCAGTTTGGGCAGGTGAGGTTTGTCTTCTTGACATTTGCAGCCCTCAGGCTGGCAGAGAGCAACTGTGGACTGAACTGGATAAAAACAGGGTCAGGAGGTGCCGCGGGTAAAGCAGCAGCTCTGCTTTCTGTTGGCCTGGTCCACATGAGAGACCTTCTGTTCCTGCCCATCAGAGCTCATGGAAATGTCATTATCTAGTTTTTCCTCAATGTTGAATTTGGCTGTCTGGAGCTGTCTCTGAAAGTAGACTTTTTCTGTGACTCTGGCTGCATAGCCTTGACTTGGTTCTTCCTCATGACATTTTGCCTGAGCACTCTTTCAGCCAAAAGAAAAGTAACACCCAAAAAGAGTTGACATTGGGGTCCCCCATCCTGCATTAAAGGATTAAATTCTTCTCCACAACGAATGCAACTTAACAGACGTGGCAGTGAGTAACCACCAGGCCTGGCCCTGGAGATGCCCTGAGCTGGGACTGAAAGACAGCAACAGTGCTCGGCTGCTGCAGGGGCCACTCAGGGCAAAATCGGGATTTGGGGCAGTTGAATATTGCTCGTCCTCCCAGTAAGAGTTGCTGGATGACCTAGAGATACCGGCAGTGCTTCTGCCACCTTCTGCTGCCTCTCCCATCCCCTCATGTCCTCTGTGCAAGGCGGCCTGCACGTAGTCCAAGGCCTCCTCCTCAGGGATGGCCCAGCTCGCCCCGTGCTCAGAGCCGCCAGCCACGGCTGCTGCCTCTACACTTCGTGCTTCCTCTGAGGCCTGTCCGAGCTACAGCAATCGTGCAGTGAGCGGCCGTGTAGGAATTAGACAGGGAAAGTTCACAAAACGCAGACGATGTGCCTGTCAACGAGCGAAATGAAACCTGTAAAAATGTTTGTGCCAAAGCACCTTTGCAAGTTTAAACTCCCTGCAAAAGGTAGAATGTCTTTATCCATATGCCTGGTCCCTGGTGAGTTATACTGTTATTTTAGTCAATTTTACCTGACATTTCCCTATGATTTTCTCTAGTGACAAGAAAATTGTATCTGGCCCTTGACAGTTGGGCACAAATTGACTGAACGAAACAAAATCAAGCAGTGAAGTAACCCCCAAGTAAATGCAATAAATC
Organism: Anser anser; assembly: GCF_964211835.1. Lineage (NCBI taxonomy): Eukaryota > Metazoa > Chordata > Aves > Anseriformes > Anatidae > Anser > Anser anser. The sequence continues at coordinate 24,589,960 of NC_139729.1, read as the reverse complement.
CGAAGTCCCGGAGGATGGAATAGTTCTGTAGGCAGGGGTTTTATTTAATAAATTTGAGCTTGCTCTTTGTTTGAGTGCTATATTTACCAAGACAAATTTAATTTGTTGGTTTACATTTCCTCTTCCCCGAGCCTGTCCACCGAGCACGTATGGCAAGAACTGTAACCAAGGCTGTCAGTGCTCTGCCGAGGAGGATTGTCACCCGGTCACCGGCGACTGTGCATGCCGCCCCGGGTACCACGGGGCCCGCTGCGACCGCCGTGAGTATCACCCTGGGATGCCCATCTTCTCGGGGTGGACCGAGACACGCAGAGGCATTGAATTCATCTTTGTCACTATCTTCAGCACCAACTGAGATAAAGTAAGCGTAGCTTGTGCTAATTTACACTAATAAAAATGTTTGCCTTATTGCAAGGGATTTTTTTTTCCTGGGGACGAGCATCATTTGCTGCCTAAATTCTTTCCAATTCCATGCTGAGCTGAAGAATATCGACGTAATTCTCTGCGTTTACACTTCTCATCTTCAGCTACGCATGGATATTGGGTTGCTCTGTGATTTCAAAATACCCAGGCCAAAATACTTGCCGAAATCTCTGAGTGCTGAAGTAAGGACAAATGGTTATTATAAAACAACAAGCTGCAATTGGCAATAAATCTAAGTGATTCATAAAGTCAGTTAAGTTGTAGGGCCTTCTGAGGAACAATCAAATTAAACAAATTGTTACTCTGGATTGAAAAATGGTGACTAGCGTGGAGGACAAAATGCCAGTTGGCTGAATGCTCCATCATAAAAAATATTCCCAGATCCACGTGCCTCATGCCGGCATTTTAGGACATCTGTAAAGTTGTTTCTGGTGGAATGTGGCAGCTGATAGGAAACATATACCAAAGTATCCAAAAAAGGAGACAGTTAATTACCTTTTTATTTACAACTTTAATTTTGTTTTTATTCTGTGGCTTGTAATAGTCTTATTAAAAAAAAGAAAGAAAGAAAGAAAGGGAAAAAAAATGTCTTTTTTCAAACTCAGTCTTTCTCTCTCTGGCAAATGCTGATTTTCCTTTCCTAGGAATTCAGTGTGGCTGTGTTTGGTTTGCTTGCTTTTTTGGGTGACAGTTTGGATACAGAGGCCAACTGCAATATGCCTGGCTCTGGTAAGGGTTAAACCTGTGCTTCATGCATTGAGTACAAGCAGGTAGGAGGCTCGTTTTAGAGACAGACATTTGTATTACCATCATGTCATCACAAGGTATTCTTTAAAATGTAAATGTAAGGATTGATTCTATCCTTTGTACATCAGTTCTCACTCTAAGTGAGATTGAAATCCAGCCTTCAAAGTCTAGACTAGAGCCATCTGGATCCATTATACATTAGATTATAATAAATATTATAGTAGAGCAGTAGTGGAGATCAACTATTTAACAGTGTCATTTTAAAAGACTTAATTATGGTTAGCCTATTACCTTTTATGTAGTAATATTTCAGTAGTCATTACCTGTGCATGTGGTACTAAATCTCTACAGATTATAATAAATGTCCTTGTGCTTGCTTAGATCCTTAGGATTTCACTTCAAAATTTAAAATTTAAAAGAATAATAATTATACTCAAGTTTTGATATTAAAAAAAAAATCTTACAAAATGAAATCTGTGTTTTGTTACATTCAAAGAGCATTTTGTCATGGATTTCTATGTAGCTAGGATTAATCTATATCATATGAGATGTGATCCTTCGCAGCACTGTGTTCTTCTAGGTTCCATAAATAAACAGTATCTTGCACAGCAAATTCTCACATAATAAATAGAGCTTTGTTAAACTTTTACAGGAGAGAGAACGAAATGGTAGAGATTCATAGAGGGGAAAAAAATTGTCTTGCATCTATGGTTTATTTTTCATACTCTCTCATGTTGCTCTGGGTAAGCAATAGAGATACAAAAATGGAAGGAAAACAGTTCAGGTGTGAGTTATTTTTAGATTCAGGTCAGTGGATTGAGAGATCATGGACCTGATTCTGAAGTGACACTGCCTGATAACCAGGGATTAGCTAGCATGACTTTGGTGGAAATACTGCTTGTTACTGCCATCCTCACTACAGAAAGAGCTGGGGCTGCTCCAAGATGAAGAAGCTTTCAATATAATATTAAAAACAGCATAGGGAGCCGCTCCCAAAGACATGAAGTGGGCTTCAGTCCAGTCAACATGTGGTTGGATGCTGCTGGAAACGGTTTCTGGCAGCTATTGCTGTATTTATAGTACTGTGAAAAAAGGTTCAAGAAAATATCTATAAAAGGTGTAGTTGGCTGGGAAGTCAAATTTCCAGGAGCCAAGAGCAACGAGGCTTTCATGTTCTCAAATTTTGGAGTGAAGAGCTGAAACAGTCTCTTGGCAGGATCCTGAGGAAGCAGACAAACTAGCAATAAGGTTCCCATCAGTTGTCCATAACTCAGTGGATAGGCAGATCTACTGGAGTGAAGTTAGGCATAAAATCCAGTAAGAGGTGTTGTCACGGACAGAAAAACCATCCTACGTCCTGTGACATTTATTGAGCTGGGCGAGCTCTGAAAGACTCCACCAACTTCACCTTCAAGCTGTAGGTAACAGGATGCTTCCAAAAAGTGTTTTGACAGTGCAATTAATAATATTGGTAAGGAAAGCCCTAGTGTATGTGGTTGGTATGAAAAAATTTAGGAACTCTTGGTCATGGCAAACCCACCCAAACCAGAAGGAAAAAATCAGGAAATGAGTTTGAAATCTGGCCGCTTCTCCTGCCGTTCTCAGAATAACATGTCAGATGCACAGGAAACTGTTAAATTAGAAAATGTCTTTATTAGATAACTGGTGGTTTAGAGGCTAACCCTCTTTTATAAATGCCGAGCCTACTTAAATGCAGACGCTGTGTGAATTGCCCGGGCTTTCTGCATAGAAACTCTGCTGCAAAGCAGTAGAAGCTGAGATGGCCTCGTTAGAAATCATGGGGACACTGCAGCCAGTGTGTTTGCCCTGCTTGTGCTGCTTCCCATCGAAAAAAGCTAAGGGTAATGCTGCAAGGGTAAATAAATTGGTACGAGGGGAATTGCTGCATCCCTTGCAGTACTGGAACAGCTTTTTCTAGTCTTGAGCTGAGGAACAGCTCTGAAAGCTTTGCCATGGACAAGCCG